>NC_092337.1:417910000-419320000 GCF_046630445.1 Rutidosis leptorrhynchoides
ATTCATCTGAAAGAATGTATCTGATTTTCATTACGTATTTGTATAAATTTTCGGCAGTCTTATAGATTTAAAAGAAGTACTTAAACCAATGTCTTTGCTAAGAACTTGCTGTAATCTAATGGGTTGTCATAACATTTCTTTTAACTATTTAATGTGTTGTGGTTATCACTTTTGCTTGCTTACAAAAACATGTAAATTATACTTCTTACACTAACTTAAAAAGATTCATGTGTTTATAGAGTATTTCGCTCTTTCTAACGAGAAATACTAACTGGCTAAGGTATACACTATTATAAATTGTTCATCCCTTACACTTTTAAGTTCACTGATTGAAATACCAACACTGAAACTCTTTTTTTACAGTTGACGGGTTCACAACCTATTGATATTGATCAAGATGCAGCGCGTCTCATTTTATATCATCTACTACGGTACAGATCAATTCTACATTATAAACATTGTGATGGTGTATACCATTTCAATCTCAAATGAAATTGTTATATGGGGTATTACATTAGCTTCTGGACCCATGTGCAGTGTGACTCATCTACCACGGGCGCTGTTAATCTTCCTTCCAATACATGTGATAAGAAGAGCGACAAGTTATAGCCTTTGTCATCTCCATTATATGTGAAGTCTTCTACCTCACACTCAAAGAGGTCAAAGATCAATGAAAAGTCCCCAATGGCTTAATACTTTGGTCCGTGTCACACACCACCATAGTACAAATGTAAAAGCAAAATGTACAAATAAATATAGCCAAACTGTCCGTGATGCATTATGCTTGAAGGAGACGAAGTGGTTGGCGATGGTTGATTGGCAACACATTGGCATGCCACTACCAATGGTGCCAATTTTGGGCATCAATATTGGCGATGAAGTAACATTCCCATCGGGAATGCTCTTACTATCAAAATTTAAAGGCATAAACAAATGTTTTTTTTATTGTTAACCACCCATTCTAATGCCACATGATGATGTCTCAGGGTTGACATGGAAAGGAAAAGATATGAATCTTGAAAGATGCCCACGAACGAAGCTTCTTCACCAATGCATCAAGTATCTTGGACATGTAAGTTCTTGAAATTATGTTTTATGATTATATGTTGAGGTGTAAATTCAGCACATTTACTTATAAATGGGTCATATTTCGTTGCATTTTTTTTTTTTTATCTTAATCTCAAACATATTTGTTTTTTGATTAATTAAATCCATGGAATCTGATTATAAGGTGTTAAAATCTTTTGATTTTGGGCAGTTCTAATTTAGTATGCTTTTAAATTATATTGATACCTGGTTTTTTATTATATTAGCTCCCCAAGTGATAAATAGTGGACTTTCAAGTGTTATCTTTTTTCCGGATTCAATTATCTTAGTTCTGCCCCTATAACCAAATTACATCAGACGCCAATGTTTTGAAGCGTACGTTTTTGACTTTTGTAGTTAAATGAAAAATGTTTTCGATAACACTTAAATGAATAGACCGAGTGATTATAGGTTACTTGAAGGTATATTAGTATGTGCATTTTATATAGGTGAGCCGAACACTGCCCGATGTCACCAATTAAGGGATGTCCTACCGTGTTTCTGAAGATATGCGACTTACCACCTGATTGATATTGTGGTATATTGGTATGTGCATTATGATTACAAGAGATGAGTTTTTACTTTGATTTGGTTTTGTTTGTAGATAATGCATGTGTTAATTAACTTGATATTATGGGCTCACAAGTAAATACAAATAAAGTTTAGACAAATGTTAGTTTCCTAATTATCAATCCATATTTATTAATGGTTGACGCAATGGGCATCTCATGCTTAGCTTAAAGGATACTGGTCATGTGGGTTGAAGCTTTTTTAAGTGTAATTATTTTAGCGTAAGATGCCGATTTTGTTATATAGTAATCCATTTCATTGAAAGTAATAAATGTTGTCGATGTTGTGACAAACTTGATTGATTTTTATACTGAAAGTAAATGATTTGAAGGGAAAGTCAATCTATATATCTTGGTCATGAGTGCTGAAAACCTGAAGTGGAAATATATTAATCATTCCTACCAAAAAATCATTTTCTTGCGTGTAGGAGATGGAATTGAAGTTATACACATAGCATATCTTTTGAATATGTATACAATGATTTTTTGTCAATGGCTTACATGCAATATTGCATTTCTTTACTTTGCAGTTATGACTACTCGGGATACGGTGCTTCCACGGGAAAAAATAAGTGGATTAAAAGATACTAGATATAAGGTATATGATACGGTGGCTGCATACAACCTATTTGAAGGTTAAAAATAGAAATTTGTTTGAGACACGTTTTTTTACTTATTGCTATTCTTTCAGGAATGCGAGTTACGTATAATACTATGATGTAAATATCACACTTTTGGTTTTTGATATATTCAAGATAAATTGTGAGCATCTGCACGTTAGTTATGTAACTAGCAACAATCACAACTTTAGATGGAGGTTTATCTTCTTTTCATTCTATACGAAAGCCACTGGATTTTTTCTTTCTTTCTTTCGGTTTCATTGATAGCAGAATATCATTGACTCTATAGGGGTCTAAGCGCTTTACTAATAGAAAGAATAAAAAGGGGCATGAAAAGCGTACTAGGCTGCGCTGCTACTCTAGGCTTGCTTCTTCAAGCTCCGCCCCTTATTGTTATTGAAAACGAAACTAACGAGCATTCAAACAAACTAAAGCGTTAACGTTATATTACTTAGTAAAGCAACCTTTCACGCTAGGCGCTCACTTTTGTTTGTCTGGATGGAAGCTGGGCGGCGGGGCTTGCTTAACTCGATACACGGAATTGGGATCTCTGTCACGTGCAAATCTTTCTATCGGGAAAGCCTCGCATATTCAATTCAAAGGGCTGATTATTTAGAACCCTTTTTACTCATAAGATAAATAAGAAAGCGTTGGTGGGATCGGCGTGATGATGATGAGTATATAAATCAATAAAGAAGAAATGGCTCATTCTAAGACCATCTCTATTTGTTTTAGAGATTTTACAATTATATGTGAACAACAATTCAAAATTATATATATGAAGTCTTTATGTATAATGGTGATTCAATGCTTTTAACAGATCATATAACACCATCATATAAGTAGTTTTTTGGCTCAACTATCTTACAATTGATATACTGCAGGTGAGTTATTTTTCACATATTTAAGATGCTCTACTGACTTTCGGAGTGAATTTCTGGAATATGCTATAATAGTATATGTGCACAGTGCACCCATCAATTTCTGGAATCTGCTATAATAGTATATATGTGCACCCATAAAAGTTTTAAAAATATGGGTCTTTATGGCCAGAGAATTGGAAGTCTAAGGTGATTATTTACTACCCATTTCTTTACACGGATTGTGTGCTTTGATTTTAATGGATACTACATATAAGATGCTAGAAACAGGTCACATACTTAAGTTGTTATTTGTCTTTGATTCTGTCATGAGTGTGTAATAAGGGAACTAATCAATTATCGTAAACTTTGCAAACTTTCGTCTGCAGTTTGGTATGCGAAGATGAAAAACAAGTTATGGCTGTAAAAAGTCAATTGCAACAACTTGCAAGACCTATGTGCAGTAACCCACCTGTTCATGGTGCACTTATCGCTTCGGCTATCTTTAGTGATCCTGATCTAAAGCAACTGTCGCTCCAGAAAGTCCATCATTTTCGGAAATTATCCTCACATTTTGTTCTTTTAGAATCAAGGTTGCAATTGTGGATTAATCTGTTTGGACTTTTTATACATTAAAAAAATAAATTTCAAAATTTCAAAAATAACGGCTCAAGATGCCACATATAAATAATCTTAGACCGTGGAGTTTAGACTTAAAATTATTTGGGATTCTTTGTATATGTTAGTAGTTGTAGAATTAATAGGTTGAAATCATATTGTTGCTTTGTTCAATGGTATATGTGTTTTCTAACGTAATCTAGGTAGTAAATAATTGCTGACAAAAGTCTCTCAAAAAGTTATTATCGGTTATATTTTCTTCGGCTTTTTTCGACACATGTTATTTGTAAATGCTAATGGAGTATGAATTTGGTCTTTATTTACTTTGCATTATCGGGTAAACTTAGCGTGGTCGCATCTCGAAGATGATACAATTGACTACGAACAATCGAAATTTTTATTGTATTCATTATTAACGTTTACAATACTAATCGTTTCAATACATTTACTATACATTTACTTTCACTACAAATGTTATCAATACTTAGGTTCAGTACAAATGATATTTTTTAGAGCTGCCGTACAACGCACGGGCTCTTAAATCTAGTATATATATATATATATATATATATATATATATATATATATATATATATATATATATATATATATATATATATATTATCTATACATTATATAAAGCCTATGCCATAAATCTTATGTATTATTCTCTCAATTAAACTTAATTAAATAATCATACGTGTCATTTTCTTAATTAAACTGACTTAAAGAATTTTACGTGTCACTTTTTAATTAAGGGAATTATTTAAATTCGATTTATCTATACACATAATATTATTTAAAAATCTATCTTCTATGTAATCCTACGCATTAATAATTAAGGAAATTATTGTTGAAAAAGGGGGATAAATACATGGCGTTGCTAAAATATTACTAAATTAATAAAATGATTATAATCTATCTTCTATATGTTGGAAGCTTTGACAAGCCCAACACACCCACTATAGAGGATCTAGACTATACTAGACTCACTACACCAACACTTTGACGTTGGTTAGCCTTTAATTTTATGAATCCTTAGTGCACAATGTACTTAGGCGACAGTGTCGACCATATATCTTTAGGCGGTATAACCGACCATGTATTACTTAGGCGGCAGAGCCGACCATATAATAAGAACAACAAAAGTGCACTAAGAACTTAAACACAAACTAAGGCTTATCCGGGAAACTTAACAAAGAACACTTTTATTAATACAAAATACAATTACAATATTACTTACTTACAAGCTTTTCTTCTCTACTCACACTCTTCTCCTCTTCTTCACAACTCACTTCTTATTTCACTCTCACAACTTCACACAACACAAATGAAATCTCCTCCCATATTTATACTACTCCATGGAACATTCTAGAACCTAGATATTGTGACGACTCCGTCAAAACACTTAACGGCTCCGTCACTTGGTCCCACAGCTTGATCGAAACTCTATATGAATTTAATAAAACAACCTTGCATTCTTTATTTAAAAATGATTTCCTATAAAGGAGATCTACTAAAATGTATAAGTTTAGAAAAACCATACAATAATACTTTAACCAAAAGTTGACCCAAAACAAAGTCAACAAACAACCACTATTTAATGTAACAAAAATAGAATGCAAGTTAATATTTAACAAAAGCTGCCATCGTAAATATGCAGACTCTCTAAGCACAGCGGAAGCATTCAATCATGAACCTGAGAATAAAACATGCGAGTAACTGTCAACAAAAATGTTGAGTGAATTATAGGTTTAATATTGCAAACAATATTTTATTTAAACAATAAAAATTTATGTTTGAAAACATAAAAACTCCTTTTTGAACCTCAAAATTATATGCTAGAAAACATATAATAAAACATTATTCCATTTTCCGTGAGCCACCTGGTAACCACTTAACCCTTTATTTACCCTTGCCAAACACAATAAATAATATACACCGAACAAGTGTATCTACAACTAAATACGAAGTACTAAACATTCCGATAACAAATTGCTAGCGCGACTAGCTCGAAATGGGGTTGTCAAACCCGATAGATCTATCCATAGGATTCGCGTTCACCAGTAGAAACCAGTGATTACAGTTACCAGACTAGGAAATATTTTTGTTCAACTCACAATGAATAATTTAAACCAACTTCCACTTGTCCAAAATATAAAATAAATTGCATGTATTCTCATCCCAAAAGATTTAAATAGAAAAATGGGACTATAACTCACCTTAAATAGCAACTGAAGAAATCTCACAAACAAGCGAACAGCAAGTAAAGTAAAGTGACCAAGAAAGATCACAACGCCGACCTATAAATAAAGCAGGTCGAAATAAATAACTAACTTAGGTCAAGTCTTAGTATGATAGCTATTGTACATGTTGCAAGTAGACATAGAACATTACTCAGCAAGCATCGGTTTGATTGGAACAGCATAAGGACACACACTTTCTATTTTTAGAAAGTTTCTATTTTTAGCAGGTTTCCATTTTTGGAAAGTTTTCTATTTTTGGAAAGTTTCTATTTTTGGAAAGTTTCTATTTTAGGAAAGTTTCTATTTTAGGAAAGTTTCTATTTTTGGAAAGTTTCTATCTTTGGAAAGTTTCCAAATTTAGAAACTTCTATTTTTAGAAAGTTTTGAAGTTAGGAAAGTTTCCTTATTTAGAAAGTCAACAGAAGTCAACTGAAAGTCAAAGTCAACCGAAAGTCAACTCAAAAGTCAAACTTGGTCAACATAGTCAACATTAATTTGAAAAGAGTAAGTTATAATAATAACATAGGTTATAATGTTTATTAAAGTCAAAAGTGTAAAGTTATGTCATAACATAAGTTTAATTAAATAAAATGAATTATTAAAGTTAATATAAGTTGAAGTGTTATAATTAGTATAACATAAGTATTTAATTAATTAAATATTAATCATAATATAAGTTTTATTAATTAATAATGAATTTTAATTCATATCATAAGTATTATAAATTAATAATGAATTATTAATTATATCATAAGTTTCTAATTAAAATTATTAAATCATAAGTATTTAATAATTAAATCATAATTAAATAATAATTAAGTCTTATAATAATTAAATAATTATTTAATCTTTGTTATAAGTCTTATAATAATTTCTCAAAAATAAATTTAATACTTATCATAAGTATTTTCCTTTAATAATAAAAGTATTATTAATCATAAGTTTAATTAAAATGTTAATTAAATCATAATTAATAATTAAATGATATAATAAATATTTATATCATAAGTCTTAAATAATAATAATTACTTCTTTTATCATAAGTAATTTATTAATAATGAAAGCCATTCATTTTAACATAAGTTTAATCATTAACCATAAGTTTTAAGTTTAAAAGTTCATCGGGTCGTATCTTGAGCCCCGGGTGTCGGTTTCGGGCGAGCCACATATGCATCTCCGCCTACTCAAACCACCCGACACAATTATGTACTCAAGAACACTCCAAGAACAGTCCCTAGGTCGTGGATATCAGCCATGACAACACTTGGGAATTCAATTTACTCAAAACAGTGATTTAGGCACAACGGGTGAACCGTGGCTCGGATTTAGGTGACCCGAACATGAAAATTCGTCCCACCATTAGTCCTAACCAAATGACACACCCTAAAGACACCAAGGATGATCACAAAGTCGGACCATACCTTGTTCTTGCCCATAACACCTTTCAATCTTTACCAAAAATCAAATTAAGCATATCTAGGGCTCCGGGAATCGAAACGACATGAATCCGGAGTCTAAAATTAATGTCTTGATGAGAGGAACTCATTTATATACTTTATTTTAACTTTTATATCAGTTACAAAGTCAGAAACACACGAAAAAGCTGCTGTCCCAATTAAATCAAACCGAAAACATATGCAAACGAGTAATTCTACGCATCCAATCAACCATACAATAACATACAATTATCATACTATCAATATAACATACAAAATCAGTAAAATATAAGAAAAATTAAAAAGCTAGGGTTAGGGTTTATACCCTAATCAAGAATCAAGAGATAGCAACGTGTAGAGGAGAACGAGAGGAACGCGTTGATGTTAAAAGCCCTAAAATCCAAGCAATAATTGATGAAGAATGATGATGATATTGATGATGAATGTGGCGGCCTCAAAAAGAAAAAGAGAGAGGAAGAAAGATGAGAGAAAAAGATACTTGCTAGTTTTAGGTTTAGAAAAGAAATGAGGAATAAAATGGAAATGAAAAATTGAAAAATAAAATAAAAATGGGGTATAAGGGGGTTTTGGCCGAAATTTTTAGAGGGGTGGGCCCCTCATGGACCACTTTGGCCAAAAAGAAGAATACTTGTGGCCCGATCGCCCGAACGAAGCCCGAAACGCGAAAACGCTACTTCGCGATTAATTTTTCGGAGAGATAACAAACACGCGACGAATAAAATATATAAACACTATATATAATCATATGACATCAAAATATCATATTTAAAATAAATTGGATTTAAAAATCCCAAAATCTTGACCGTTGGTTTGAAAACCGAAAAGATTCGCCGGACAGAAATCTGCGACACGTAGAAACGTATAACTTGAAATATGAATACAAATATTCATATAACACATAATAATTAATATATTATTACAAAAATAATAATATAGGTCTTAGAAATGACGTGTCACGAATAACAATTAACGGTCGTTAAATAATTAACGGCAAAAGATAACGGAAAAAGTAGGGTCGTTACAGTACCTTCCCGTTACGGAAATTTCGTCCCGAAATTTAAGCAGGTGCAGGGGTTGACTCAGCATCTGAGAACAAATGCGGGTACTTCTGCCTCATCTAGTCTTCATGCTCCCAAGTGAACTCGGGACCGCGTCTGGCGTTCCATCGAACTCGAACAATAGGAATTTTGCTCTGCTTGAGAGTCTTAACCTCTCGGTTCATAATTTCGGTAGGTTCCTCAATAAAATGGAGTTGTTTATCAACATGAAGTTCCTCCAAAGGAATAGTTTCACCGGCCTAGGCCAAACACTTCTTCAAATTTGATACATGAAAAACATCGTGAACAGCACTGAGTTCTCGTGGCAACTTCAAACGATAAGCCGCCGGTCCAACTCTCTCAATAATCTCAAAAGGTCCAACAAAACGAGGACTCAACCTTCCCCTTTTACCAAAACGTATCACACCCTTCCAAGGTGAAACCTTTAACATAACACGGTCACCGACCTGAAATTCAATATCGTTCCTTCCCTTATTGGCATAACTCTTTTGCCGACTTCTGGCGGTTCTCAATCTTTCCTTAATCTGTACGATCTTCTCGGTAGTCTCATGAATAATTTCTGGACCTGTGAGTTGAGCATCCCCAACCTCATTCCAGCAGACAGGAGACCTACACTTTCTACCATACAGAGTTTCAAACGGTGCGGCTTTAATACTTCCATGATAATTATTATTATAAGAAAATTTGGCCAGTGGCAAGTACTTATCCCAACCCTTACCAAAATCAATGATTCATGCTCGTAACATGTCTTCCAACGTTTGAATGGTCCTTTCACTATGACCTTCCAAAACCTCGATGTAAATCGACTGTCTCGGTCCGAAATAATAGATACGGGAACACCATGTCTAGAAACAATCTCCTTCAAATACAAACGGGTAAGCTTTTCTATCGAATCTGTTTCCTTAATTGGCAAGGAATGAGTTGACTTAGCGAGTCGGTCAACAATCACCCAAATGGTATCATAACCACCCACAACTCTTGGTAACTTCGTAATAAAATCCATTGTAATACCTTCCTACTTCCACTAGGGAATCTCAGGTTGCACCAAAAGTCCAGGCGGTTTCTGATGTTCAGTTTTAACCTTAGCACAGGTCAAACACTTAGCCACATACGTAGCCACATCAGCTTTCAAATTAGGCCACCAATACAGCTCCTTAAGATCATGATACATCTTTCCTGAACCAGGATGAATAGAGTACCTAGACTTATGAGCCTTATCTAAAACAAGTTGTCGTAGATCACCAAACTTCGGAACCCAAAGGCGTCCCGCAAAAATACCGAGTGCCATCGGTTCGTACCTCAAACTGTTTACTTAAGCCTCGGACCTTCCCGTTACAAAATTTTCCTCTCTCAAGGCTTCTTGTTGAGCTGTAAGAATCTGCCTTGCGAGGTTTGTTCGAATGGTCATATTCAAGGCCCTAAACCTACGAGGTTCAACTCTCTCCTTTCGACTCAAAGCATCAGCCACAACATTGGCCTTTCCAGGATGATATAAAAGTTCAAAATCCTAATCATTCAACGTCTCAACCCGTCATCGCTGCTTCACGTATAGCTGTTTTTGATCAAGAATATGTTGACGACTCTTGTGATCAGTGTACACTGTACTTTTGACCCCATATAAATAATGTCTCCAAATCTTAAGTGTAAACACAACAGCTCCTAACACTACATCATGGGTTGTATAATTTTGCTCATGAATCTTCAACTGGCGTGACGCATGCGCAATAACTTTCTTTCGTTGCATAAAAATGCAACCAAAGCCTTGACGCGAAGCATTACAATAAACAACAAAATCATCATTACCCTCAGGTAGTGACAATATCAGAGCGGTAGTCAACTTCTTCTTCAAAATCTGAAAGCAGTCTCTTGTTCATTCTTCCACTCATACTTCTTCCCCTTATGCGTTAAAGCAGTCAGAGGTTTCGCTACTCGTGAAAAATCTTGAATGAACCTTCTATAATAGCCTGCTAATCCTAGAAACTGGCGAATCTGAGTATATATATATAGGCCTCAATCTTAGCAGGATCAAATTGTATTCCCTGTTTACTAACAATATGTTCGAGGAAATTGAACTTCTCTTAATCAGAAAGCACACTTAGAGAACTTAGCGTACAATTCTTCTTTTCTCAATAGATCAAGCACTAACTCCAAACGTTCTTCGTGCTCTTCATCACTCTTAGAATAAATAAGGATGTGGTCGATGAAAACAATAACGAATTTGTCCAGATAGGGTCTGCACACACGATTTATGAGGTCCATGAACACAGCAGGTGCATTTGTCAATCCGAACAACATAACAAGGAATTCGAAGTGACCATAATGGGTGCGAAAAGCAGTTTTCGGAATATCAGATTCTTTAACCCGTAGTTGAAGATATCTGGAACGAAGGTCGATCTTAGAATAAATAGATGAACCTTGAAGCTGATCGAACAGATCATCAATTCTCGGAAGAGGGTAACGGTTCTTAACCGTAAGCTTGTTCAACTTGCGATAACCAATACACAAACGAAACGAACCATCTTTCTTCTTAACAAAAAGAACAGGAGCTCCCCAAGGGGACGAACTGGGACGAATAAAATATAGTTGCAACAATGAAGGGAGAACTATATAGAGTAGTCACATCGGTGACATAGATATATAAGGCAATTCTCTCAAAGGAGATAACGAGGATCATGGTCTTCAAAGTAAATTTTCATTACATTCCCGAAAGGAATGCGTACGAAAGGTGTGATATTTCATCGAGAGTGAACTTCCTTGTACAACGAGCGAGGAAATCTAGAATTCATCCATATTCTTAAATTTATGTGAGGATGAAAAGAATGTGAATCATGGGTTATAAGGAATGTCCGACTCCAGGTGAGATGAATCTCCAAAAAAATAATTTCATGTACCTCAAAGTATTGAATACTATGATTGATGTTTACGAGGGTGTTGCGGTTGACAGCGAAAATTGAGAGTAGAAACTCCTCAAACGGTCTAGTGTAATATATATCCATGATACCCACTATAAAACAGTTGGGGTAGAAATTCACCTAGCGCCTTTTCTACAATAGGGTAACCACCGAGGGTACCCCAGAAAATTGATTTATCGGCCCGCGTTTCGGCCTTGCCCAACCCTAAGAAATAAAATTTTATAAGCGCAAAGACTCTCCAACAAATTTTATAAAACCGGCATCCAAACTAGTGTAAGAATTTCTATCAATGAACTTAATGGTAAATTTCATCCTTAAACGGAGGATGAGAAGAACTGTGATCCAAACACTCCGAAAATTCTAATGTAATCAATCAAAGAAGTTTTGAAAAAGCTTTAAATGCCTGATGTAACCCCATAAACGGAACGAAGATCTTAGTAAACTTAGAAGTATGTACAACGTGTACCATTTTACGTAAAACAATTTGAGTTAATTAGACAACTCAATAAGAGTGGTTTTAAAATGTTAACTAGACAACTCAATAAAGGAGTGGTTTTAAAATAATTTTGAAGGTATAATTTAGTATATACTAGCCAAAATAGGTAAGAGTAAATTTATTCATTTGAACCCATACATACATATATGATTTTATAAATTGTATACATGACAAAATATCTCATTACTTCCATTCACCCATAAATCTCATGAGAACCGCCCAATTACACAAATGTGTAAAAATTTTAATGTAAAGCAGGGTATCCGCATTACAGAGGTTACGATTTGAAGTAAGATCGTTGAAGCTCGGGTGAAGGACTTGAATCGTCTTGCGACATCTAATCAATAAATGCTACGAGGTCATGAAACCCAATGAGTTAAATATTGTTTTGACTTTTATCAGGACACAAGTCCTTGGGTCAAAACTAGTCACGTGCGAAGCTGTCACTAACAAGCGAGTTATGAATGATAAAACATGGGGTAAGTAGTTCGGTTAAGACGAGTCTCTCGTATATCAACAAATAAGATAATGAGTATCTTCCTTACTCATGTAACAACGTTAGAATTTCCGAATGAGTGGTGTACAAATTTTCTTTGACTCACTTTCTATTCCTCATGTCACAATATTGGGACTTTTTATGAATTAACGTAATATAATCACGTTGGCCTGACGCCATTATATTTCACTAACTCATAGTTCCATTCCAATATCACTACATAAGGTCAGGACACGTGGTCAACCTCGAATTTCAACACAATTTCCCTAAAACAATTTCTTAACAATGTGCTAAGGATAGCACAAGAGACAAAGACATCGAAAGTAATGAATATGAGTAACGATGACATAAAAATGTCTTCGAAGTACTAAGAATCTCTAAAAGTCAAGAATGACGTTTTTCGTTTCAACAACCAAGGCACATAGGCACAACGGCACAAAGGCGCGTAATATAACAAAAATGTTATATACCCAAACACAATAGCTGACATTGAAATGCCGAGCCTTTAGAAGTTAAGAATGACATATCGCGTAATATAACTCAAACGTTATATACATAACCATAATTGATGACATAGAAATGACGAGAATTCTAGAACACGTAATGTAACTCAAACGTTATATCAATAAACACAAATTATGACATAGAAATGTCGAGAATTTCAGAAGCCAAGAATGACACCCCCTCGGTTTCACTAACCGAGGTGTTCCTATGAAAGATGAACTCGCATGAGTCGGAGAATGCGTTTAAATCGGAATGGGAGTTCCTCCCGGATTCAGAACATAGTAGTAATGTATGTATGATAACAACATACATACCAACACGATACAAATAATCACATATAATAATATATAATAGGCCGGGCTGTAGACTAGACTCACTAATGCTCCCTATTGACTCGGGTAACGACATCAATGCAGCCTAATTCCCTACAACCAAGGCTCTGATACCAACTGTGACGACTCTGTCAAAACACTTAACGGCTCCGTCACTTGGTCCCACAGCTTGATCGAAACTCTATATGAATTTAATAAAACAACCTTGCATTCTTTATTTAAAAATGATTTCCTATAAAGGAGATCTACTAAAATGTATAAGTTTAGAAAAACCATACAATAATACTTTAACCAAAAGTTGACCCAAAACAAAGTCAACAAACAACCACTATTTAATGTAACAAAAATAGAATGCAAGTTAATGTTTAACAAAAGCTGCCATCGTAAATATGCAGACTCTTTAAGCACAGCGGAAGCATTCAATCATGAACCTGAGAATAAAACATGCGAGTAACTGTCAACAAAAATGTTGAGTGAATTATAGGTTTAATATTGCAAACAATATTTAATTTAAACAATAAAAATTTATGTTTGAAAACATAAAAACTCCTTTTTGAACCTCAAAATTATATGCTAGAAAACATATAATAAAACATTATTCCATTTTCCGTGAGCCACCTGGTAACCACTTAACCCTTTATTTACCCTTGCCAAACACAATAAATAATATACACCGAACAAGTGTATCTACAACTAAATACGAAGTACTAAACATTCCGATAACAAATTGCTAGCGCGACTAGCTCGAAATGGGGTTGTCAAACCCGATAGATCTATCCATAGGATTCGCGTTCACCAGTAGAAACAAGTGATTACAGTTACCAGACTAGGGAATATTTTTGTTCAACTCACAATGAATAATTTAAACCAACTTCCACTTGTCCAAAATATAAAATAAATTGCATGTATTCTCATCCCAAAAGATTTAAATAGAAAAATGGGACTATAACTCACCTTAAATAGCAACTGAAGAAATCTCACAAACAAGCGAACAGCAAGTAAAGTAAAGTGACCAAGAAAGATCACAACGCCGACCTATAAATAAAGCAGGTCGAAATAAATAACTAACTTAGGTCAAGTCTTAGTATGATAGCTATTGTACATGTTGCAAGTAGACATAGAACATTACTCAGCAAGCATCGGTTTGATTGGAACAGCATAAGGACACACACTTTCTATTTTTAGAAAGTTTCTATTTTTAGCAGGTTTCCATTTTTGGAAAGTTTTCTATTTTTGGAAAGTTTCTATTTTTGGAAAGTTTCTATTTTAGGAAAGTTTCTATTTTAGGAAAGTTTCTATTTTTGGAAAGTTTCTATCTTTGGAAAGTTTCCAAATTTAGAAACTTCTATTTTTAGAAAGTTTTGAAGTTAGGAAAGTTTCCTTATTTAGAAAGTCAACAGAAGTCAACTGAAAGTCAAAGTCAACCGAAAGTCAACTCAAAAGTCAAACTTGGTCAACATAGTCAACATTAATTTGAAAAGAGTAAGTTATAATAATAACATAGGTTATAATGTTTATTAAAGTCAAAAGTGTAAAGTTATGTCATAACATAAGTTTAATTAAATAAAATGAATTATTAAAGTTAATATAAGTTGAAGTGTTATAATTAGTATAACATAAGTATTTAATTAATTAAATATTAATCATAATATAAGTTTTATTAATTAATAATGAATTTTAATTCATATCATAAGTATTATAAATTAATAATGAATTATTAATTATATCATAAGTTTCTAATTAAAATTATTAAATCATAAGTATTTAATAATTAAATCATAATTAAATAATAATTAAGTCTTATAATAATTAAATAATTATTTAATCTTTGTTATAAGTCTTATAATAATTTCTCAAAAATAAATTTAATACTTATCATAAGTATTTTCCTTTAATAATAAAAGTATTATTAATCATAAGTTTAATTAAAATGTTAATTAAATCATAATTAATAATTAAATGATATAATAAATATTTATATCATAAGTCTTAAATAATAATAATTACTTCTTTTATCATAAGTAATTTATTAATAATGAAAGCCATTCATTTTAACATAAGTTTAATCATTAACCATAAGTTTTAAGTTTAAAAGTTCATCGGGTCGTATCTTGAGCCCCGGGTGTCGGTTTCGGGCGAGCCACATATGCATCTCCGCCTACTCAAACCACCCGACACAATTATGTACTCAAGAACACTCCAAGAACAGTCCCTAGGTCGTGGATATCAGCCATGACAACACTTGGGAATTCAATTTACTCAAAACAGTGATTTAGGCACAACGGGTGAACCGTGGCTCGGATTTAGGTGACCCGAACATGAAAATTCATCCCACCATTAGTCCTAACCAAATGACACATCCTAAAGACACCAAGGATGATCACAAAGTCGGACCATACCTTGTTCTTGCCCATAACACCTTTCAATCTTTACCAAAAATCAAATTAAGCATATCTAGGGCTCCGGGAATCGAAACGACATGAATCCGGAGTCTAAAATTAATGTCTTGATGAGAGGAACTCATTTATATACTTTATTTTAACTTTTATATAAGTTACAAAGTCAGAAACACACGAAAAAGCTGCTGTCCCAATTAAATCAAACCGAAAACATATGCAAACGAGTAATTCTACGCATCCAATCAATCATACAATAACATACAATTATCATACTATCAATATAACATACAAAATCAGTAAAATATAAGAAAAATTAAAAAGCTAGGGTTAGGGTTTATACCCTAATCAAGAATCAAGAGATAGCAACGTGTAGAGGAGAACGAGAGGAACGCGTTGATGTTAAAAGCCCTAAAATCCAAGCAATAATTGATGAAGAATGATGATGATATTGATGATGAATGTGGCGGCCTCAAAAAGAAAAAGAGAGAGGAAGAAAGATGAGAGAAAAAGATACTTGCTAGTTTTAGGTTTAGAAAAGAAATGAGGAATAAAATGGAAATGAAAAATTGAAAAATAAAATAAAAATGGGGTATAAGGGGGTTTTGGCCGAAATTTTTAGAGGGGTGGGCCCCTCATGGACCACTTTGGCCAAAAAGAAGAATACTTGTGGCCCGATCGCCCGAACGAAGCCCGAAACGCGAAAACGCTACTACGCGATTAATTTTTCGGAGAGATAACAAACACGCGACGAATAAAATATATAAACACTATATATAATCATATTACATCAAAATATCATATTTAAAATAAATTGGATTTAAAAATCCCAAAATCTTGACCGTTGGTTTGAAAACCGAAAAGATTCGCCGGACAGAAATCTGCGACACGTAGAAACGTATAACTTGAAATATGAATACAAATATTCATATAACACATAATAATTAATATATTATTACAAAAATAATAATATAGGTCTTAGAAATGACGTGTCACGAATAACAATTAACGGTCGTTAAATAATTAACGGCAAAAGATAACGGAAAAAGCAGGGTCGTTACAGATATTTCCATGGATATATAAATATCTAGATATTTCTACAACCTACAAATATCTAGATTTTTCTTTTACATTTCAATTTCTAGATTTTTCTCTCATATTCTAATATCTAGATATTTTCTTATACATATTAATATCTAGATATATTACCCATATACATTTACTAATTCCATATTATTCTAAATTTGCATTGTATTTTAACACTATATTTTGTAACATGCATGAATTTGATAAATATGTTTTTCAAATGCATGAGTTTGGTCATAAACTCATTAATCTACAACATCTAAGGTTAAAAATGGTTCTTTCACGTATGTATATATTTTTTCTTTTTTCAACATCAGTTTGACAAGCCTCTTACTTTTGGATATTTTGGTGGCTCTAATTTGAACATATCATATTTTTGTAGATTTATATATATAAAAACTTGTACATATACGTTACATGTCACCCGTAATTTTAAAATTTATCACACGTCACCGATATATTATGTTTGTCATATATCACCGTCATATTGAATTTTCGAACATGTCACTCCTATCTTAACTATTTTCACATGTCACTCCGATCTTAACTATTTTCACATGTCACTCAATTTACATTTCTTTTAAATATTTTTATTTAAGTTTTAAAAAGTTACGTAAAAGTCATCGTTTTTTGACTTTTATTTCTTTTGTTTAATATTTTACAAATCTTAATAAGAAAATAAACAAACCTAATACGTCTTTTTTCATAAATTAAGATCAATCACAAGAATATGTGACATATTCTCAAATCACATACTCCTAAAATAGTTATTTTTAAAATTGATTACTCCTTCCGTCCCAAATTTATTGTCTCGGACAAAAATCATAATGTACATTTTAAAAAAAAACTTTATCATATTATTTTTATCCTTATGAAAGTAGGCAATTAATTTGGGACATTCTAAAAAAATAATGGACAATATAATTGGAATAGCTAAATATATATTTAGATTTCACGTTTCCGTGCAACGCACGGGTTCATAAAACTAGTTTATTATATATTATTTGGACGTATTTATTTTGTTGATAGGTAAAGTGATTGCATTGAAAAAAGATATTTATAAGAAAAAAATGTGGGAACCTTAAGAGAAAGCATGGCTAGTAAAATGTTGGGTTGAGACATTCGAAGATGTAAAGAAAGGAAATTTGCAATAAATAACCCTACAATCTTTTAAAAAAAAATTGTCTGACTCCTCGAAAAACCTAGTAAATTTGTCGGATGGAGACCGATGTAGGCACTATAACCAGTCGACGAAGATGAAGACGAAGGTGACAGTCCATCAGGGGCGAAAATGATGGGGGCCGGGGGGGCCAGTGGAATTTTTTTTTCAGTGTAAAAATTTTGTCCCCGGTGGATTTTTTTTTGCCCCCAAACCTACATATTTTGCCCCAAAGCCTTCAAATTTTGCCCTAAATTCTTCAACTTTTGCCCCAAAATCTCCAACTTTTGCCCCAAAATCTTCAAATTTTGTCCAAAAAAATTGCTATGGTTTAAAAACGTTTTTTTGCCCCCGGTGAAAAAAAATCCTAGTTTCGCCTCTGAAGTCCATAACACTCTCCACACCAGCAAGATGTCGAACTGGACCAGCCTCTACCGAATGGCCTGAAGGCCCGAAGAAGCACCAGAAGGAGCAACAGGCCCGGTATCCCCAGGTCCCAAAACATATTGTTTGACTGGATCCAAATCAGAATCCTTATGGGCTTTGACAACAACAGAGGGATCAACCCTCATATCTACCGACCCGACCCGACCCGTGTTGTGACGATTTTCTACTGACCTAGAATTTCAGTAAGGCACGATCGACAACTGAATTGCCATTCAATTCGATATTAATTTATTCTTCTTCTTCTTCAAAGATCAAAGGTACATAATTTCTCAAACCCTAATTCTCTACTAACCGGCATTAATTCATCAATTATACATCTGCTTACCCTACGACACAGAAATCGATACATCGTGGTTTCACTCTTTTCGCTAGTTTTTACTTTTGAAATGCTTAGCGTTTATCATCGTGTACTAATTGTTTGATCGTGTGGTTTGTGGTTTGCTTGTATTGTTTAGCTATGATTCCTTGTAGTTCGGTTTGTTGTGCTTATTTTGCTCTGTATCCTTTGTTTAGGCCCTCATCAGTTTGATGAAGTGCAGAAGTGTCCTATTTGTTATATAAGTTTCTAGTCTTTCGCCCCAAAAAAAATAAAAAAAAAATAAAAAAAAAATAACTAGTTGTTTGATGCAATCATGATTTTATCTGTACTCGAATGATAGTTATTATGTTTTAAGTTGCATAGCTAAGCCATCTACAATAGTCATATTAGTTATATTTTGAAGTTTTCTAATTTTAGAACATTTTTAGGCATTTTATTACTCTGTTACCTATATAATTAGTTTCCTTATGATTAAGTTTGGTATAAGTATTTGTAATATTGGTGGTAAAATATAATAACTCGTTTTTGGCGTTAATTCACTCGTATGATCTTTGCAAAAACATGACCACAGTTAGTTAAAAAGAATATAATTATATCAACATTGTATTCCTAATTATGTTTCCTATATATTGAAGAAATCACATTTTTTTGAATATAATTTGGTAAAAAAACATAACCATGAATTTATTTTAGCTTGCTAAAAGAGTGCTCAAGTTAACAAGTAAAGGTTTAATACTTAACAAAAGTGGGAATAATATATTGATGTTTCTTGATAGACTGATGTTAAAACAAAAATATTTTTGTTTTTCAGCAGTTAAAGAAGCAATATCCAAGTGCACAATTGTTGCTCTATTTGGATGTGTCTTCCATATTTAATTGGGGATTTGGGGTTGTATGCATTTTACCTCAATAGTACTCATAGTGTTGTTATCCAAGTAATTAATATGAAGTTATTCATTGTGAACCGCAGGTTATCATTTGTTGAATCAAGTAAATGGACTTTGACCTTAATAATGTTAGATCATCACTCGATGATGATAGATTGAGCGGCTTGCCTCCTGAGCTTATTCTTCAAATCCTTACTCGCGTTGACACTAAATTAGCTATTCAAACGTGTTTGTTGTTGAATCCAAGATGGAAGCTTATATGGACATTAATGCCATGTCTCAACTTTTCAAGTAGTGGATTTAAAACTTTAGCCGAGTTCTCAAAATTCGTGACCCATGTTCTGACTCACCGCAACCATCAAGTCGAAGTGTCCTCGGTAAATCTATGTTTACCTGGAGAAGATACTCAAGATTTTGTGAGAGAGATTGTAAATTATGCGTTTTCTAACAATGTCCAAGAACTAATCCTTGATATTAGACCCAAGAATGAATTTCCTTCTAATCTATTTAGGTCTCGGACTCTTAAGCATCTCACCTTTAGAAACTGCACTTATGCTTGGGTTACACCCAAAACACAATGGGATTTTCCAGCTTTAACGACTTTGTATTTGGATGGTATTTCGTTGTGTGAAGATGAGCATGAATCTGTTGATCTTTTCTCCAAGTGTATCAACTTACAAAACCTTACTTTAGAAAGTGTTACGGTCAATGCTAAGGTTTTTGAAATTATCACCCCCCGACTTTCTAATCTCAGACTTATTCATTTCAGTGGCTCAGATGGTATCAATGTGATTGCACCTCAACTTGAGAATCTCACTGTGATTGATTGCTACTTGAAGTACTTAAATATTCCATCTGGATTTTCGTCATTCTGCTACGAAGGTTTGGATCCTCCGGAGTGGTATAAATACTTTTTTTATTCTGTGAACAAAGCGAGTGTCAGCTTGAACGTGTATCGTCCTGAAAATCCATATGAGCAGGAAGATGCTCATGGTATTATTAACATGCTTCAAGAGCTCCATAGTGCCAAATTTCTTACGCTTAACTTAGACATTGTTGAGGTACATGACAGTCTGACACCATTTTCTTATCTTAAATTATTATAGTTGGTAATTACACTTAATTGGAAAGGGAAGTAGATCTGAATGCAAATTATATCCAGGGAGTACTCGGTCGGGAACTGGCAACTCGGGGAGTAATTGGGATGGCCTACTTATACCTTTAAATAATTAATTTCAAAATTATTATATGTGTAAATATACAAGAAATCCATAAACATAAACGTTAACATAATTGTCTAGAAACGTAAACATAACCTTCATTTGTTCAAAAGCTCATAAAGTCTAGTTTAATTTCATATTAAGATGTTGACCAATATTGACTTTGATTGATTTTAACTAACTAAATCTTACTTTGACCAACTAATCTCTATTTTGACCCATTGACCATTGACCAATTAATACTTTAATACTCGGATTTTGGAAACTCGGATCGTCCGGTAATCGCCTAATAGGGGAGTAATCAGCATTACTCGGGGAGTTTTACAACATTGATGGGTGGTTTTGATTAGCCACGTCATAACTGTTTTTGGCAATTTATTAACATTTAAACATTTATTCAAACGGACCAGATGGCCTGAAATATTGTTTTTAATGCGTAAAGTTTTTTGACAAGAGAACGCATTTGCAACTTATGTATTTATATGCCTAACAATATTACTTATGTATTTATATGCCTAACAATCTTTATATGTGCAGTGTATTTCCTCATTCCCGGAGTTAATATCTACTCGGCCTTCGCCCTTTAGCAACTTGACTAGGTTAAATATAGACTCTAGCACGAGGGATACATGGAAACTTAAAATGTCTACTGAAGCCAAAAATTTCTTGCTTGGGAACTCTCCAAACGCCACATTCATCATGAAGGTACTTTCATCAGTTCATTATTTTGTCTAATACTTTCCACGTATCTATTTTATTAATGCATGTGTTTTTATTTTATACCGGGGGTTCAGTTAACTACATTCTGTTTAGTCCTTGGCATTTTAATGTTGGGACTCTTGATTTCTTATGACAACTTGAAGCTTACGTGTTGCTTCTTGTTTGTTGGTTGTATGCCTGGCAATTGAGACCCAAACTCTCAAATTTGGGTCAATCATGTCAAGCTTTCGGGTCAATTGGGTCTTGAGAAAAATTAGGCCTGGAAATGTAAACTTAAAGCTTACAAAAAGTTTCAACGGGTTAACCTCCGACCTATTGGGTCCTATACAAAATATAAAGGAACGGGTCAAGTGGGTATTAATTCTTAAAGCTAAATAAATATGAACATGTCTAATGGGTCTTGTTAATGGGTCAAATGGGTCGAGCATAAAGATCATAACAAGGTTATTCCGTCAAACGTATTCATAAATGTACAAAACATATGAAAAATTATAAATGTAAAACTTAATCATAAATGTAAAAATTAGTGTGAAAGTACATGACCTGTTTTGACCCATTCAACCCATATGACGTATGACCTGTTTTGACATGTTACCCAACCCGACCCATTTGGACCCGTTTAAAAATCTAACTCATTTGACCCATGACCCATTTCAACCTAAACTCGCTTTGACATATTACCCAAACCAACCCAACCTGACCCATTTGCCAAGAATAGTTGGTTGACATCTGAGAGTGTTTCTTCTTATTAAAAGCTAGCTTGCATCCTTACCTAAATCTCAAAGTTTGTGGACCAAATGCCAAACTCGATGAAACCAATTAATTAATTGACTGTTTCCATGGACCTTTTGTCTCATTAACAAGAGTAGAACAAGGGATAACTTGTCTCAAGTCGCCTAGTTCTATGTAAATGCAGTCCTTGTATAATCTTGTTGCACTGTACTTCAATATTATCACGTTTTTTAAAAGCAATTTATTATAGCAGCTCAATATATGAAAAGGAATTCATAGCAGCTCAATATAAATCTTTGTTCACGTATCCGCATTCCATAATTAATGTTGCGTAGTTGCATGAAGATTCTCTTAGTTTGTTAGAATCTCCTGCAATGTTAATATAGGCAGTCGTGGGATTATGTGCTTCACTTCTATCTTGAAACCAAATTACTTATTTACATCTTTAGAACTCAACGAAAACCAAAGTTATAATTGTTGTGACACAGATGATGATTTAAAATGTTGTACACTAGAGAGATAATTATTTGCATTAACATTATTACTCTAATATTTAGCACTGTCTTTATAGATATTTGAACCCATTATGTAATTTTCTTTTCCACATGACTAACTAAAAACTACAAGTTCTCTCATGTCTTAGCTATACCCTTATCTGATATTGGTTGCTTTTAAAATATCTTGGTTCAAAGAAAGTGGATTTAATGTGAGTTATAAATATTGGGTGGAGCCAAGTAATATTCTTGTAAATTTGCTTGCAGGAACTACCTATGGAAGCAATGAAATATAAAGAGATTATGGCCAAATTGGTTGCAGACATTGAAGATGTTATGAAGGAACTGCTACAATCATCACTAGAGCAGGACAACATAATTATTGAACCATTGATTTCAAAAAAGGAGCAGGTCAGATATATATTGAATAGATTGCCAAAACGAGAAATGATACAAATGGAAGCACACTACTCTCCCCAGCTTCAACAAGCAGAAGCACTGATTGCTCGTCCCACCGGCCGCCTCACATAAGATTTTTCTAGAAAAAAACTGATGATGCGTTTAGAAAAAATAGGTCTTCAACTTCAAACATCCTCCGCCATCCCAACCATCATCTTCTTTAACAATAGTAAGTTTTGCATTCCATATTTGAACATGTTGCTTGTGTGATTAAACTATGCAAGCTCAGATGCTTTTGAATTCATCCAATCTATTTGAGTGATTAATTTTATATCGAACCATATTCTTTGCAGATAATGCCAACTTGATGATGGTGGTTGTTAATTATAGTGTCCTCGTTGGAGTAACATGGTTTTATCATGAAAATGTTAGGTTGTCATTACCTTGACTTTATTGCAACTTTTTGTGGATCTTACTTTTGGCGCGTTGTAACTTTTGCCATGCTTTTAGTTATGATGACTATTATTAACACTTTTGGTGCCATGTAACTTTTGCCATGCTTTTGTGCCTTTTGCGATGCTTTTGGTGTCTAGTAAGTTTTGCCATGCTTAAAATCACTATAATAAAATCACTGATAATTGGGCGGTTCTCTCCCAACCCACTTTGAGGTTTCACCACAAATGCTCCACAAATGGGGCGTTTGTAGGCTTTTTTTGTTCGGCATTAGTCATCTACAAATGCGTGAAATTAAATCAAATGTGGTCACATGGCGATCACTTATTGGTGGCTCACATGTGACCGTTGGTGGGGAGAGTATGTTTTCATTTGAAAATTAAATTTTTTTGAGTAATTTGTTATCTGTATTTACACACATATTCTTTCAATCTACGTCCAAAACACTCAAAATTTTCTTTTACATACAATCTTCATCTTCATCCAACTTTCTAATTTAACAATGTCTAATCATAATCCTAATGAAAACGATTTTTAACTTACCAGGTTCGTATACTAATCTTCTCGTATTCGGCAATCCGAATACACCTAGTGCGTCTTCTTCCAGCCCATACACACGACCATACCCAATTTTTCAATAATTCTATTATTATACTATACATAATACTAATACCCATTTACTGTTCACGATGGCATGGGGTGTAATTACCCCCAACTTTGGGGGTAATTTGGTAAACCTTCTTTTTTTTTTTCCTAAAAAACCCTTTTCGTATTATTTCTTTTAACAATATTTTTAGCTTTTTCTCTTATTACCTTTCTTTTTCATACCATTATTTTTAAAACGTCATATTAAGCAATTGTTAACTGTTTTTTAACAGTTCAATTAACCGTATTTTTTTCACTTTCGTTGTTCACATTCTTTATTCAATCCTTCATTTTTTAAACGTACAGTTAACCAATCGTTAACCGTCTTTTTGAACGTTCAAGTAATCGACCGTTAGAGGACTAAAACACCCTGCAGTGAAGTGCGGGTTTTTAAACTCGTTATCATCAACTATGGAGCAACAACAAATGATGATCCAACAAGAAGCAATGACATTTCAGCAATTTCATTTACAGCATCTACTACAATCACAAGAACAACCACAAATGCCTACACAAACGCAACCGCAGGCACCCAAAAAGGCCTTAAAAAAAAAGCCATAAGAGAAAAAATAAAGCTTTAAGCTTTATTTTTATTATTTATTATATATATTATTATCACTACTACAAAAAATCACCTTTGAAACCGGTTTTTATGGTCTTTGGAACCGGTTTTAGAAGAAGTTCCTATCAATAGGGGTTCCAAAAGTATTGAACCGGATATAAAAGAGGTTCCTTTGCTTAGCTTTAGAAACCAGTTTTTCACTAAAAAGAGGTTCTATGCTCGATTAAAGAGAGGTGTTTTTAGTTAAAAACTTGTTTCTTTGTACTTTTTTTGAAAAAAATAATAATAATAACTTTTTCTAGTAGTTGTATAACAAAAACATGTTACGAAAACTTACTGACATGGTGAAGAAACAATATCAAGTTTAATGATAAAGTTTTATGTACACCAACAAAGTTGCATAGTTGCATATATCAATAATCTTTCAAATTTACAAGGAAAACTGTAGATCCGAAACTCACGAGTAAACTAATACTAGCTAGTATTCAAAAAGATTGCTTGATCGATTGAAGAGCTGCTGCTTGATGGCCTTTCAGTTAAGTTAAATTCGAAGTGGTGATGTTTAAAAAAATTCAACGTTGAGCCAAACAAATTTCAACTTCCGGTTCTTCATGTTGCTTGATGGCTTTTTGCTTAATGGCTGATGCAATATTACCTACACAAACAAGTGAGGAAATATTTAATAATCACAACCAAATATGTAAGATGCCATATTACTATACATATTTCATGATATAGTACCCACATCCACTTCATCATCTTATAATGCCTTTAAATCTCCAACTGCATGATGTCATTAAATACGATTTTTTCTTCTCCAAAAAAAATCAAAATGAAAAAGAAAAAAAATCCAAGGTATTAAGATAATGTCATCCTTCCATTAGTTTTTTAAATAAAAAGAAAAGAAAAACAATACATAAAAAAATATTCCTATATGGTTTAAAATACCGTTGAACTTAAAAAAACATGCGTGATATTTTTTGAGGCTCAAAATACAGAGCACGCTTGCTTCCAGGTACCATTTACCAATCCAGATCAAAAATCTTCACGTTACGAACCTTACATATTTCAAAATTGATCTTCCAAATTCATAAATCTGTTGATTTTTTCATCATTTTTTGATATGATTTTAATACGCACGTGAGTAGCACATGTTTTTGGTTAAGTAAAGGCACGAGACCAGCACGTTCAAACCTGTAGAGTGACGGTTACAAAGAACACCTGCAACAGAAATTAGTTACGATTAGTAGTTAGTTGTTGCAATTGAGATGTGTATAAGTTGTAAGTAGGGAGTCTGTTTCAGAATCATTCATTCAATTGTATTGTAATACGTTTTCTCTCTCAAATTCCTTGTAATTGATTTCAATCAATAAAAGTGACATTCGATTTCAGAATCTATTCTTGTTCATTGGATTCTTGATCGTGTGTTAGATTGTTCTCCAATTCTTGTATGAATTCGGAACGATCATATCATTTGGTATCAGAGCTATCAAGATCTTGATAGTTGAATTGAAGAAGATGGTGGTGACTACCAGGAACGACGATCAAACAAAGGAGATGGTGACCGAAGCAGTTAATTCGGCCATGGCTGGTATACGGCAAACAATGGAGGATATGGCTGCTCAATTTCAGAATATGTTGGTTCAACAGAATTACCTGACTGCAGAAATGCAAAAGATACAAGGAGGTGAAGGTCAGCTAAGGAGACCTGCAAATCAAATGACACGAATGACCAGAGTTGATTTTCCAAAATTTGAAGGTGATGATGTGAAGGGATGGATCTTTAGATGCAATCAGTTCTTTATGGTGGATGGTATCCAGGATGAAGAGAAGGTGAAGATTGTATCCATTCATCTTTATAAAAAGGCATTACATTGGCACCAACAATTTATCAAGTTACATGGAGAAGATGTGGACTGGGAGGTGTACCAAGAAGCTATTCAAAAGAGATTTGGCTCAATTGATGAAGATCCAATGGCTGAATTAAAAAATCTCAAACAAACTGGTACTATGCAAAACTATCAAGATGAGTTTGAAACCCTACTGAACAAGGTTGATATCAGTGAAAAGCAAGCCATAAGTTTGTGTTTGGCTGGTATGCAGAAGGATATAGAACTCACTGTGAGAATGTTCAGACCTAAAACCCTGAAAGATGCATTTAGTTTGGCTAAACTACAAGAAGACTCAATTGCAGCTACCAAGAAGAGGTTTACTCCAGTGTTATCGACACCAAAAACCACATACCATAGTTATAATGCCAGATCATAACCACCAAACACCACCAATACAATGACCCTACCCTCAACCAGTAACAAGTTAGCACTACCTGCAGTCCCATTCAACACCACTTATAAAAATCCTGTACCAAGAAGACAGTTATCACAAAAAGAAATAGAAGAAAAGAGATCAAAGGGGTTATGTTTTTACTGTGACCAGAAATATGCTCCAGGACACAAATGCAGTGGCCAGATGTATTCTCTTGAAGTGTTAGCTGATGAAGAATGGGTGGAAGAGAAAGAGCCTGCATTTCAAGAAACAAAGTCACATGAAGAATTGGATTTTACTGAAGAGGTAATTGAGTATTTACCTCAAACTTCTCCTCAAATTTCTTTACATGCAATCACTGGTACAACAGCATATCAAACTATGAGAGTTTATGGCCATGTGAACAAGAAAGCTGTGCATATCTTAATAGATTCAGGCAGTACACATAACTTTTTATACTTAGACACTGCTAAAAAGTTAGGGTGTCCCACTAATACCATCAACCCTATGCAAGTTATAATTCCAGGTGGTAACAAAATCACAAGTTCTAGTGAATGTAAAGGGTTTAGGTGGCAAATGAATGGGAAAGAATTTGAAGATGATTTGGTCATAATTCCAATTGGGGGCTGTGAGATGGTGTTAGGTATCCAGTGGCTTAAAAAGTTAGGAAACATAATGTGGAATTTTGATGAGCTTAAGATGATATTTCACTATAAGGGTGATAGAATCATTTTAAGGGGAGCAAAGAAAGGTGCAATGCAGTGGATTGGGGGTAAGAAATTAGATAAGGCATGTATTCAACAAGAAGCTTACCTAGCTTCAATGTGCCTGTGTGTGGTTCCAGTTGTTTGCTACAATATTCAAAGCCAAGTTAATATGAATGAATCACAAGATGCATCTATTACTCAACTACTGAATGAGTATGCAGATGTGTTTGAGGTGCCTACAAAATTGCCACCAAAAAGGAGTCATGATCATAAGATACCTTTAAAGGAAGGAACTTTACCCATCAATGTGAGACCTTACAGGCATCCATCTACTCAAAAAGATGCAATAGAGACTATGGTAGCTGAATTATTGGATACAGGGGTGATCAGGACAAGTCAAAGTCCATTCTCTGCACCTATTGTGATGGTCAAAAAGAAAGATGGAAGTTGGAGAATGTGCATAGATTACAGGGAGCTGAATAAACAGAATGTGAAGGATAAGTTTCCTATACCACTTATTGAGGAACTTATTGATGAATTAAGTGGGTCAGTGGTGTTTTCTAAACTGGATCTCAGGTCAGGATATCACCAAATCCGAATGTATGATGATGACATAGAAAAAACAGCTTTTAGGACTCATGAAGGTCACTATGAGTTCCTAGTAATGCCCTTTGGCCTTACTAATGCCCCTGCAACCTTTCAATCATTAATGAATGAAGTGTTCAAGAAGTTTCTAAGGAGGTTTGTACTAGTATTTTTTGATGACATACTAGTATACAGTTCAAGTTTGGAAGAGCATGTTTTCCATTTAAAAGAGGTGCTGCAGGTGATGAGAGATAACACATTGTATGCTAAGCTGTCCAAATGTGTATTTGCTACTCCCAAGGTTGAATATTTGGGACATGTCATCACATCTGAAGGTGTGTCAACAGATCCAGCTAAGATTGCTGTAATGAAAGATTGGCCATTACCCAAGAATCTTAAACAATTGAGGGGATTCTTAGGGTTAACTGGGTACTATAGGAGGTTCATTAGAGGGTATGCTTCCATTAGTCAACCCTTAACAAAATTGTTAAGGAAAGATGGATTCAATTGGTGTGATGAGGCTACTGCAGCATTTGAAGCACTTAAACAGGCAATGCAACAGTCCCCTGTACTGCAATTGCCAGATTTTTCTCAAGAATTTACTGTGGAAACTGATGCATCTGGGGTTGGAATTGGAGCTGTGTTGCAACAAAATGGGCACCCAATTGCTTATTTGAGTAAAACTTTGGCTCCTAGGCATCAGGCACTTTCTACCTATGAAAAAGAATTTTATAGCTGTAGTGTATGCTTTAGAGAAATGGAGAGGTTATCTTTTGGATAGGCACTTTATCATAAAAACTGACCATGTGAGCCTCAAGTACCTATTGGATCAAAGAATGTCTACACCTACACAATTAAAATGGTTACCTAAACTATTGGGGTATGACTATGAAATTCAATACAAGAAGGGTGTAGACAATGCTGCTGCAGATTCCTTGTCCAGGCTACAAACTAGTAGTCAACTTTTCCAGCTTTTGTTGACTACTATTACTGCAGAGTTACCTCAAAAGATTCAAGCAAGTGTGGACCAAGATATTGACCTGCAACAATTAATTGCACGGTTAAAATCTAACCCATTGGCTTCAAAACATTATACTTGGGATGGGCACCAACTTAAAAGGAAAGGTAAGTTGGTGGTAGGTGCAGATGCTCAACTTAGACTTACTTTAGTCAAGCATTTTCATTGTGATGTTAGTGGAGGACATTCAGGGGTTAATGCTACAATTCAGAGGTTAGCTATGCAATTTTATTGGAAGAAAATGAGAAGGCAAGTTAAGCAGTTCATAAGGGAGTGTAGTATCTGTCAGAGATTTAAACCAGACCTAGCAGCATACCCTGGGTTGCTACAACCATTACCAATACCATCTAGAGTATGGGCAGATATTTCAATGGACTTCATTGAAGGGTTACCTACTTCAAAAGGGTATACAGTCATTATGGTGGTGGTTGATAGGTTGAGCAAGTATGCTCATTTCATTCCATTATCACATCCATTCACTGCTATACAAGTGGCAGAAGCTTTTATGGAATGCATCTACAAACTACATGGATTACCTAAGACTATTGTGTCTGATAGAGATAAGGTTTTTTTAAGCAAGTTTTGGCAAGAGCTCTTTAAGGTGCTAAGGGTCCAGCTACACATGTCAACTGCTTACCATCCACAGTCAGATGGACAAACAGAGGTGGTCAATAGATGCTTGGAATGCTATTTGAGATGTATGACAGGTGATAAGCCAAAGGCTTGGTCAAATTGGTTGTCTTTAGCTGAGTATTGGTATAATACTAATTACCATACCTCAATTAATACAACTCCTTATGAAGTCCTTTATGGCCAACCACCTCCAACACCTATCATGTATACAAAGGGAGACAGTTTAGTAGAGGTTGTGGACAGGTCCTTGATGGCTAGAGAAGAAGCTATCAAGGTGTTGACTTTTCATTTGAAAAGGGCTCAGGACAGAATGAAAAATCAAGCTGACAAACACAGAAGTGACAGGGTCTTCAATGTGGATGAGTGGGTGTATGTCAAGCTACAGCCTTATAGACAAATGACTGTGAGGGGAGACAAGTATCACAAATTATCACCCAAATATTATGGTCCTTTCAAGATAATTTCTAAAATTGGGAATGTGGCTTACAAGTTACAACTACCCGACAGTGCTCTTATTCATCCAGTGTTCCATGTATCTCAATTGAAACTCCATCGAGGTGTTGTCCCAATTGTAGCTCCAGTTTTACCTAGGTTGGATCAAAATGGGCTACTATCTTCTATACCGTTGAAGGTTTTAGAAAGGAAAATGGTGAAACGTGATAATGGAATAGGAATTTACTGGTTAATTCAATGGCTGCATGGTACTGAAGCTGATGCTACTTGGGAATTGGCTGAGGAATTGCTTCAACGATTTCCAGATTTTGATTTTCAAAATTGACATCCTTGAGGTCAAGGATGTTTTGAAGGAGGGGATATTGATATGATTTTAATACGCACGTGAGTAGCACATGTTTTTGGTTAAGTAAAGGCACGAGACCAGCACGTGATCACCAGCTGAGAGGTTTAAGTCAAAATTAGTCAAACCTGTAGAGTGACGGTTACAAAGAACACCTGCAACAGAAATTAGTTACGATTAGTAGTTAGTTGTAGCAATTGAGATGTGTATAAGTTGTAAGTAGGGAGTCTGTTTCAGAATCATTCATTCAATTGTATTGTAATACGTTTTCTCTCTCAAATTCCTTGTAATTGATTTCAAGCAATAAAAGTGACATTCGATTTCAGAATCTATTCTTGTTCATTGGATTCTTGATCGTGTGTTAGATTGTTCTCCAATTCTTGTATGAATTCGGAACGATCATATCATTTTTCTCAAAATTGATCTTCCAAATTCATCTTCTCAATTCGTCTTCCACAGCAATTGGGTTACTCTGACCACTACATCTACAATCCATCAGAGGTGTCAAGGGTGCCGGCGACGAAGGTAGTCAATTTTTTGTATCTTCGTCTTTGTTCATGGATCCGGGTCTTAAGTCATAGATTTTGACTTTAAGAATTACCTTTTCAACTTTTGATGGATTTCTTTACACTTCTTGTGCTAAGTTTTCAATTGCTTCGAATTTTGTCTAGATCTGTAAATAATTTGATGCCTTTTGAAGATTTAGTATCATCATAACATGTTGATTATATAATATAACATTCAAAAAAATTTCCTCTAAATTCCCGTAATTCCACGAGTCTCTGCACTAGTACTTAGTATATGCTTGATGTAAATATCAAATCTTGAAGAGACCTGATAATAAATACGGAGTATAAAATAAGAAGCATGATTACCATACATATATCAAATATAAAAAGTCAAAAAATTCTAAGTATAGAGCTAAACGAGATGTGCAGCTTTAATTTAAAACACAGATCCAAATGAAAAATAAAAGCTCAGGTTGGGTTTTGTTCAGCTTAACAAAAAGAAGTGATTTTTTTTTGTTTCTCACTCAAATATAATCAACAAATTTTTTTTTTTTTTTTTTAAATGTTCATTGAAACCGGTTTTTGAGAAAAAAGAGGTTCTTAAAATAACATAATAGACACCGGTTTTAATGTAAAAGAGGTTTCAAAACAGAGAAACTGGTTTTCCATGAAAAGAGGTTTCAAAAGTCTACAAAAAGACCTTTTTTCACATATAAAAAAAAAACCGGTCTCTTCTCACTTTTAAAACCTCCTTCTTGGCACACCTTAAAAAAGAGGTTTCATACATGGGTTTCTTTTCTCTTTTTTGTAGTAGTGTATATTATATCCGGATATATATTATTTATAAATATTATTTATCGCGCGCGCGCGTGTGTGTATATATGTATTTCGTATGTATATGTATTATTTATTATATATTATTTTGAGGTGTATATATGTCGATAGGTAAAGCGATTGCATCGAAGAAAGATATTTACAAGAAAAAAATGTGGGAACCTGAAGAGGAAGCATGTCGAACAAAATGTTAGGTTGATGCAACCGAAGATGTAAAAAGAGGAACTTTGAAATAAATAACCCATCACTCTCCACAACACTCAACGAAGACGAAGGCGAAGGTGAATCCAAAACAGAATTGCCATTCAATATTAATTTATTCTTCTTCAATCTTTAATACTCTTTAACACTCTCAATAAATAACCCAAAAAATGTGGCACTATGACCATTCAACGAAGACGAAGGTGAGCCCTTATTATGCACACGTCGACCACCAACATCCATAACACTCTCCACACCAGCATAATGTCGAACTGGACCAGCCTCTACCGAATGGGCCTTCAGGCCCAAAGAAGCATCACAAGGAGCAACAAGCCCGGCATCCCCAGGTCCCAAAACAGATTGTTTGACTAAATCCAACACAGAATCCTTATGGGCTTTGACAACAACAGAGGGATCAACCCTCAAATCCAAAACAGATTGTTTGAGGGAATGCAATAGTCCCAACCCGACCCGTGTTGTAACGATTTTCTACTGACCTAGCATGCACGATCAACAACTGAATTGCCATTCAATTCGATATTAATTTATTCTTCTTCTTCAAAGATCAAAGGTACATAATTTCTCAAACCTTAATTCTCTACTAACCGGCATTAATCCATCAATTATACATCTGCTTACCCTACGACACAGAAATCAATACATCGTGGTTTCACTCTTTTCGATAGATTTACTTTTGAAATGCTTAGCGTGTTTTTTTTTTTTTGAATTGCTTAGCGTTTTTCATGTTCATTGTCTACTAATTGTTTGATCGTGTGGTTTGTGGTTTGCTTGTATTGTTTAGATTTGATTCTTTGTAGTTCGGTTGGTTGTGCTTGTTTTGCTTTGTATCCTTTGTTTAGGCCCTCATCGGTTTGATGAAGTGTCCTATTTTGTGACTATAAAAGTTTCTAGTTTTTCGCCAAAAAAAAAAAAAAAAAAACTACTTGTTTGATGCAATCATGATGGTAAAATATACTGTAATATCTAGAACATTAATTGGGGATTTGGGGTTGCATGCATTTTACATCAATAGTACTCATAGTTTTGTTATCCAAGTAATTGATATGAAGTTATTCATTGTGAACCTCAGATAATCATTTGTTGTATGGAAATAATGCTACAGCAGCGCTCGATGAAGATAGATTGAGCAGCTTGCCTCTTGAGCTTATTATTCAAATCCTCTCTCGTGTTGACACTAAATTAGCTATTCAAACGTGTTTGTTGTTGTTTCCAAGATGGAAGCTTATCTGGACATTAATGCCATGTCTCAACTTTTCAAGTAATGGATTTAAAACTTTACCCAAGTTCTCAGAATTCGTAACCCATGTTCTGTCTCATCGCAACCATCAAGTAGAAGTGTCCTCGGTAAATCTATATATCCATGGAGCAGATACTGAAAACTTTATGAGAGAGATTACAAATTATACGATTTCTCACAATGTCCAAGAACTAATCCTTGATGTTAGACCCAAGAATGAATTTCCTTCTTATCTCTTTAGGTCTCAGACTCTTAAGCACCTCACCTTAAGAACCTCCAGTTTTGGTCCTTGCCTTACACCCAGAACACCATGGGATTTTCCAGCTTTAACGACTTTGTATCTAAAAGATATTTGGTTGTGTGATGATGAATGTAAATCCCTTGATCTTTTCTCCAACTGCGTCAACTTACGGAACTTCACTTTAGAACTTGTTATAGTGAAGGCTAAGGTTTTTAAAATTAACACCCCCCGACTTGCTAATCTCACACTTGTTAATTACAGAGGTTATAATGTTATCAAAGTGATTGCACATCAACTTGAGAATCTCACTATAATTGAATGTTCAATCAATGACTTGAAGATTCCGTCAGGACTTTCGTCATTCTGCTACAAAGGTTACTATCCGCCACATTGGTTTAGAAACTCTTATTTTTCTGTGAACAAAGTGAGTGTCAGTTTGCGCCTTTACGGTTCAAAGAGGCACGAAGATGCTTTCCGTATTATTAACATGCTTCAAGACCTCTGTAGTAGTGTCAGATTTCTTACGCTTAACTTGGACATTGTTGAGGTACGGTGATCTAGTATCTGCTATAATCACATGTTTATTGTCTGACACCCTTTTCTTAGAATAAATAATTAGCGTTGGTAATTACATTTAAACGGAAGGAGAAGTAGATATATATGCAAAATTATATCCTATGCATCTAACAACTATAATCGATGGTTTTGATTAACTGTCATAACTGTTTTTTGTAATTTATGAACATTAATTCAAGTGACCAGATGCCCCTGAAATATCGTTTTTAATGCGTACAGTTTTTGACGAGAGAACTATTAAACAACTTGTGCATTTATATGCATAATAATAATAATCTTTATTATATGTGCAGTGTATTTCCTCATTCCCCGAGTTACTATCTGCTCAGCCTTCCCCCTTTAGGAACTTGATTAGCTTGAATATAAACTCTGGCTCGAGGGATACATGCAAATTTGAAATGTCTACTGAAGCCAGAAATTTCTTTTTTGAATACTCACCAAATGCCACATTCTTCATGAAGGTACTTTCATCAATTTGGTATTTATTTGTTTACATACAGTCGTTTTTTTGTCCTCTTATTATCATTATCATTATCATTATTAATATTAAAATGTCAATGTTATTATTATTATCATTTATGGAATTCATGATTTGGCTATGGGGTTTTCGTTGAATCGGTTCATATTCGAACAATTAAGGCTATAGATGACTGACCGACTGACAACTACTGCTCTTCTTTAATCAGCCTAATGATTACTTTACTATGTTGTGAGAAAAAAAATATCCTAACATCTTTAAATGAAAAATGATATTTCCTTGCAATTTCCAAATAAACAAGTCTTTTATTTGTAACCCAAATCGTAACTTTTAAGACAAACTAATTTAGTTACTCAGTCCGATTCTTTCTTTTTTTTCTTCATATCGTTCTGAAATAAAACTTTACTAAACTCGACCCATTTATAACCGAATGGGACCTTAACTTTCACAGTTGTAATCCAATAATCTGGCTTTTTAACATGTTTAATTAATTAATGTCAGGTTCCTACACCCTCCACCTCAACTCAAGTATCAAACCAAATGCCACGACGTGTGAACCACCTGCGTAGCTGAGGTAACTTTTCTTCGGCTTGCCTGCTTGTTATTAAAATCTATCTGGAATTCATAACTTTACTTCGGTTAATATTCGGACCCCCGTTACCCACTTCACCCATTTTGCTACCTTTACAATCTTCAAACAAGATTGCCAAGAGATTTATAAAATAAGCATGAGGTAACCATTGATTGAACAATCAAGACTAAAGATAACTGACTGACAACTGCTCTTCTTTGATCAACATAATATTAATGATAATGATTACTTTACTATGTTGTGATAAAGAATTTCTAACATCTTTATGATGCAGAATATTTGATGGATTTTGGGCCGCAAAGCCTGCAGGCTGGAATGGGCCGAGAGCCGTGCAAGGTGCACAGTCAGCTGGCTCAGAAGGTTCGTAGTTTATATTATTTGTGTAGTGTAAGATGATATATTATTTGTGTTTGATAAGGAATGGATTTCCTTATATTTTATCTTACTCGTTTTCATAGTTCATATTATTTTGTTTGCTTGTTTTGGTTATTTAGTGGGATTATATGTAGGGATGTTTAGGATTGCTGGATATTCAGTTTTGACTTTTGAGATTTTGATAATTAAAAAAGTGTCGAACAGCCCTTTGGGTTTTAGTGCTTGTTTTTGGCATTTGGCTTTGTTTGTTATTTTTGTTAATTAGATGGCGTGGGTTCACTAACATATATGCATGGGCTTTAATTGTTATTTTTGTTAATTAGTTATTCGAGTTATTCATCACTCAAAATACACAATCGATATCATGATTATTCTTGCTTTGAGAATATTCTTGGACTCCAAAACGATCAAAATCACTATTATCTTTTGGAAGAGTACAAGAAGTTGTGACTGGTATGATACTTGTCATGGTTCTGATCAACATCGTCGTTTATAAGTTGAGAAAACTTTATGAAACAAGCCTTGAGGACGACAATAATAACTATAATGATGTTAATAATTATAATAAGTGGCTATCTTTATTAGCGGAACAATTATGCCGCCAGTTTATGCTTGCTGAGATGCAGTTGGCTACCAACAATTTCGACGAATCAATGATCATATAAAAAGGTGGATTTGGTAGGGTTTATAAAGGTATCATTAACAACAATGTTGTTGAAGTGACAGTTGCAAGTAAATGGTTGGCTTCAATATCGAAACAAGGAGCAAAGTGAATTCGAATTCGTATATTAAGTTAGGAAAGTTTTCAAAAATACTGCAGAATATGTTGCCAGCCAAAACCTCTGCCACACCTGGTAACCTAAAGCTGTTCATGTATTTCATTTTATATGAAATATAGCAGGAATAAAAATATAAATTGGTGGTACGTGCAGCTTATTATGTAACGTGCGACTATTACTAACATTTGATATGGATTGAGCTGGGTTGGGTTGGCCCAAAAGATAATTTGAAATGTAAAAACAAAGCCTATTGAAGTGTTTATCTGTTTGAATTTTACTAACCTTTGAAAGTGATTGAGTTGGGTTGGGTTGGTACAAAAACAAAGCCTATAATTGAAAACTGTTTATCTGCTTGCTACCTGCTTATTGATTATGATTATTGTTTAAACAGATAGATATTTAGTATGAGCAATCCCATACGCCCCCATAAATAACCAGTTGTTAGTTATGATTACAAGAAAATGTATCACCAAAAAAACAAACACTGCAGTGGTTTTTATTCCTTTAAAATGCAATTTGGAATTTTTTTTTAACACATTTAGCATACTGTATATGCCTACATATGCTTTAGTAAAACCATCTGAGATAGCCTAGTAGTGGCTGATATACTCACAAGAGGTCTCATGTTCACACTTTACTAGAAACATATCTTAGGTTGGCCAGAGTCACGTGATAACTCAGTTAGGCCGTGCAGATCGGAGTAAAACTTACTTTCATTTCCCGGTAGCCTTAACACGGAAAATGTTATTCGTTTACCTGTTAAGTCAAACACGTGTCTTTAATCATATTTTGTGTGACGGGTGATCTAGAGCCACGGGAAAAGAACAAAAAGGCATAATAGTTGGGCCTTCTCCTCTTCAAAAAATGGGCTTTTCGACAATGATGTCTTTCAATTGGTATTCTGATAGAGGTCGTAACTGTACTAGTTAGAATATTTGGCTACAAAAGCCTTTGTAATCTTTGTATTATTGTTCCCCTAACGTCTTGCTGGGGGTTATCTAATAAAATTTAGAGGGTGTTTGGGAATGCGATTTAAACGTGATTTTTTAATTATTGCGTTTTGAAGATGTGAATAATCTATTGAAAGTGTTTGGTAGTATAAATTTAAAATTGGATTATTTACGTTATGAGAGCATCAAAACGCATTTTTCAAGCAGTATGCCCATAGCTACTGCAAACAAAACGCCATTTTGGATTTATCATGATGTTCATTAAAACTCCTGAAGTACCCCTATATCTTCGTGATGTTTAATGTATCACTGAAAGCTAGAGTCATTTGATAGGTGAATGTATAATGTATATTTTAATTATATTTTACATGTGTGAATGTGATAGTGTAAAATGAATCGGATATATAGTTGGTGTATATTTTTTGTTAGTGTAAACTACAAGTCATTTTTTTAAGCAAAACAATTGTAAACTACAAGTCATAAAAAATGTATCATTGTATATTAATTTTTATATTTTATTAATTTCAAAGGATGTCCTATTTGGTAAATTTACATGTTAAGTTACTAAATAATCTGATTTTCCCAAACACTCATAAACTGATTATTTAATTATTACGATTTCAAACTGTACAATCAAATCCAAATACCATTTATCAAAATCACGTTTTGTTGGAGCTGATTATTTGATTATGATTATTTAAAACGCATAATCATTTTTCAAAACGCAAATCCAAACACCCCCTTAGTAGTTAGAAAAAAAGTTAGGTTGTGTCCGGCACATTTTCTAAAAGTTAGGTTGATATTTGATTTGACTATTCGTCAAATATTCTATCAAGCCACGAACAGTAAAAGACGGTTGTTTTTATTAATCAAGAGTTACTGAGATGGATTAATGGTTCAAACTTGATATTAGAAGGGGTAAAACCGTAAAACCAAGTAGTGGTGTCAACTAGATAATAATTGTTGAATATTAAATTGTACTTATATGCTCAACTCTTGTCTCTTTAAGGTTTTGGATAAACAAAATTTAAATAACAAACTACTCGTATTGATTTTATAGTCCACACGTGTAACGCTATATGTTAACACGAGGACACCAATTTGTCCAATTCTTCTATTTATATTATTCTATATAGTCAAAAGTCAATAGTCAACTAGTTGTGTTGACTTGTTGTTCATGTGAAGAATCACGTATCGTGAGTATGCTGGCAAATCAAACCCATTACCTAAAAATGGGTTCATTCGGTCTTAATTTTAGGGTCTAGTAGAGTCTAAATTTATAATGGATAAAAAATCTTGTAGGTCCAAAATTGATCTATTTATATTACAAAGAAAAAGTAATGGGTCATATGTTCGGGTCCAATGGGTCTTACTTTTAGATGCCCGTTTTCACCGCGGGATTTCGATGCGCGTTTTCGACGCTCGTTTTTAGTGCGCGTTTTCGCAACGCGTTTTGGCGCGAGTTTTTCGCAGCTCGTTTTCGACATGTTTTTGCAGGACGTTTCCGCCCACCGTTTTCAACGTCGTTTTCGTAGCGCGTTTTCGGCACGTGTTTTCACAGCGAATTTTCGGCGCAATTTTCACAGCGCGTTTTTCGCCGCGTTTATGGCGCGCGTTTTCGGCGGGTCTTTTCGTAGCGCGTTTTCGCCGTGCGTTTTCACATCGCGTTTTTGCAACGCGTCCGGCGCGAGTTTTTGGTCTGCGTTTTCGGTGTGAGTTTTTGGCGCACATTTTCGCATCGCGTTTTCGACACTCCTATTTCGCGGTGCGTTTTGAGCGCGCGTTTTCGCAACGTGTTTTCCCCGCGCTTTTTCTCAACGAGTTATTGTCGCGCGTTTTCACATGCGTTTTCTAATCACGTTTCGACACGCGTTTTCGAAGCACGTTTTCGACACGTGCTTTCGCAGCGCGTTCTCGGCGTGCGTTTTTGAGGCGCTTCTTTAACCCGCTTTTTCACCGCCTGTTTTCGCTGCGTGTTTTCGAGGCGCGTTTTCGGCGTGAATTTTCGCAGTGCGAATCCGAAAAATTCAAGAGTCAGAAAATGAATACGAAAATCGGAAACGTAAAAAAAACTGAAGAAAAAGGGTCTTGACCCCACCCAACCCACGAAAAATGGGTTTCGACCCGACCCGCTCTTGACCCGACCCGTTGGATGTGATGACCCGTATTTTTTCGACTACTTGATTATACTATTTACATGATTTAATAATTTCGACTTGATAAGCAATGATTTTTAATAAGTCTTGAACCTCCGGAAAGAATTTTACATAAGCAGTTGACCACCCTTTTATTCTTACGATTCACGAACGTTATAACTTGTATTAATTATATATATATGTGTGTGTGTGTGTGTGTGTATATATATATATATATATATATATATATAACTTGAAAATACGATAATTAAATATCTCATTAAGTATATTAACAAAGTATTATATTTATATTTTCATACTACTAATTTAAAGAGTTTTTGAACAATATATATGTTACTATTTAAACGACGTAATTAACTTATCTTAAAATGTATTTACATATAAATTATTACGAGTGTAAATACGTCCTTACAAGTATTAAATACACTTTATAATATACCAATACATATAAAGGATAGCTATACTCATATTTTCGTTCAATTTTCTCAAGAATTCTACTCGCATTCATACGGTATTTTTACCCGTATTATACACATCTTCTAGAAGTATTTACTATTGGTATATACCAATAGAAATCTACAATTATTTTTGTAATATTTCATCCATGACCTAATCAATTTAATATGTCATTCATGACTTAATACATTTTAACTTATCTTAGATATTTTCACTAAAAACTAAATTTTCAAGCCTATAAATAAGCACCATTTCTAACTCATTTTTACACATTCATTTTCCAAATTTTACTTCCAATTTTCACACACACTTGCAAGAACTCTCTCAAGTTTTGTTCTAATACTTCTTTCCAGCAACTTTACATTCTAAACTTGAGGTAAAAACTCTACTTCAACTCTTGTTCAATTCATATGTTTACAGCTATCTATATAAGAGTTTATAAACTAGAACATAGTTTAGTTGATTCTAAACTTGTTTGAAGAACTAATCTAATCTTTTTAACTTAACTCTAATAACACTTATTTATATGTATTATGATGTTATATTAAGTTAATATAAGAACTTATAACTTGTACATATGAAGAACACCTTGAAACTTAACATGTATCGTTTAATCTCCATTCGGCAAAAAGCGGGCTGTTTTGGGTTGAGAATTAAAAACCTATCTTAGACTTTGAGTTCAAGGCTAAGACTTTGGAAATATGTTAATATATGTAAATAAGACTTCCAGTATTTTTTTCATGATTTTAGACAAAGTGAAAGTATTTTATCAAAAATCATATATTGGGTGGGTGCCGGGATTCTTCCAAATCTGTCCACCGACACAAAAAGAGGGTAAAACTTTGAATATTAATACATGGGCTAAAATTTTCGAATTGTTTTTGAAAAATTAACTTCTTAAGGAATCCATAGCAATTTGATTCACTTTAAACGGAGTTGTAATGAATATTTGGTGAGCAAAACAAAATCTGCTAAAATTAACGTTGTATGGACGAAATTTATATTGTAAAAACTATATTAACCATATCCTTGCTAACTTTTCCTATATCCTATATATATTTGGACATTTTATCATTAGTATAACAAAATATTATAATCTTAGTTAATTCCGAGATTGTATATATATATATATATATAATCTTGGTACATTTCATGACAATAAGTATACAATACGTTTTGGTAAATCCTAAGACAATAAGTATACAATACGTTTTGATAAATTCTAAGACAATACGTATACAATACGTCGTGGGGTAATTCTAAGATTATATATATACCGATTATTGGACTGTTGGACATTTCGGACTATTTTGGACTACTAACAAAGGACTACTAACATAAAAATGTTAAAAATTAATATATAAGTATTCTATGAACTAGTTTTATTTTATTCACATGTCGTATTATTATCTGAATCATTATTATTGTTATAGGTTCGTGAATCCAAGGACGACGGCCATATTTTTAATAAGCTGAAAACTTATTATTAATATACTTTTACTACCGTGAGTATATAGTCCTATTTTTAAACTCTAAAAATATTTTGGGATGAGAATACATGCATTTTATGTTTTACGCCATTGACATAAGTACTTAAAATATATTCTACGTTGAGTTGTACCACATTGCATATTTTCCCTAATAGCTTGGTAACTAATATTTACATGTTGTAAGAACATGTAAGCGCGAATCCTATTGATAGATCTATCGGGTTTGACAACCCCAACCGGGCTAGTCGCTCTAGTATCGTAAACGGTTGCATAGTACTTCATTTTTACTACACTTGGTACAGTGTAGGGAGATTTCATAATAAAGGGAATATGCCACATTAATGGTTAAGTATGGTTACCGAAGCACTCAACAACTTATAGAATATCTTTATTGAAATATTTATAACTATGAAATCTTGTGGTCTATATTTATATCGATGCTAGCTTTAAACCTATATATCACACCAACCTTTGTGTTGACTGTTTAAGCATGTTTATTCTCAGGTCCTGAAGAAAGTCTTCCGATGTTGCATTATCTGAGCAAACTGTGCATGGAGTCTCATGCTTTTGTTTAAATGAAGTGTTGCATTCAATAAAACCTTTGTCATGTATTATATTCGACTGTTATGTCACATGTGTAGTATTTGGAAATTGATGTATTATGGGGACTATCTCTTAAATAATCGACCACTTGTTTAAAACATGCATTATGTATAATAATGGTGTGCTTTTTATGAAACGAATGTAATATTTTCTAAAACGTATCATATAGAGGTCAAATACCTCGCTATGGGACCAATGAATAACGTACTGCATTTATAGTAATATGGACGGGTCGTTTCATTTGGTATCAGAGCAGAGGTCTTAGCAAACCAGAAATTGCATTAGTGTGTCTGACCGGTATTTGTTAGGATGCATTAGTGAGTCTGGACTTTGACCGAACTTGTTTTTGAAAACCGTTACTTATCATTTTTGGTCGGAAATTAAATATCTTAACATGAAAATATTATGTGGTATATTACTAATGTGGTAGTTAATGTGTGATAGATGTCTACTTCTAGCACCAATCTCATTATCACATTCAGCGACTCCGAAGATGAATCTCCAGCAAAAGTACCAATCATCGACTTATCTGATAACGAAGATGACCCGAAGAAAGATGTATCAATCATCTATATAACTGATGACGATGATTACTTGGAGTCGGATGCATTTTGGGAAGATTCACAATTTCCGGAAGAACCGGAAGTGAAAGAACCTAAAAACAATCCTGAGGAGGAGGAAGAAGTAAAAGAGATTACTGAGAAAGAATTTAAAAAAAGAAAGGAACCTGTAGTCACCAAACCAGAATTTCCAAATTCAGAAATTAATAAAGCAATTATTATACAAAGTGCTCATGACATTTCTACCCTTAGTCATCCTTGTCTTACCAACTCTATTGAGGTATCAAGTACCTCAGAACCCCGACCAAGATATAAACGTACCGCTCGAATAAGCGTTATGCCAATACCTGATAACAAGAGGCCCCGCCATTTTTAAAACCATTTCTGCCATGACATCACTTCACGCATCGTATAATATTATTTAGTGTGCTTTATTTTATCCTACATATGCATTATGTAAAATAAACCTATGTGAAATACTGGTATTGTATTGCTATATCATGAATAAGCGTGAAATGATTATGTGATTTTTCTTTAAATTTTTCATAATAGAATATTATCTAGATTGTAGTAGTTAATTTTTGTACTAAGCTATTAAGTATGAACTTTAACGGGTAGGTACTACCCTGGATATAATTATAAAGTGCTAATAAGAAGAAAAGGCTTTTATAATAATTGGTTCATATTATTAATATGCCACGATGAACCATTAATTACTCACTACATCTATAATATTCTATGTGATTAATTATCTTATATGTTTATTGAAGAAACATGGCTCGATTAAATCGAATGACGGAACAATAAATTGAGGAGCTTATCAACCAATGCGTAAACGACCGTATGCTTTGGGTCGAAGCGGCAAGAGCAGCATCAAACAACACCAACCCTCGTGTTGGATGCTCATCTAAAGCATTTCAAGGTTGCAAACCTTCATCATTCAGCGGAACAGAGGGACCAGCCAGTTTAACCCGATGGTTCGAAAAGCTTGAGTCCGTATTTAAAATTAGTGGTTGTGTGGAAGGGGATATGACGAAGTATGCTTCATGCACATTACAGGATGGTGCACTTACATGGTGGGAAAACTATGTAAAAGCTGTAGGGGGCGATGGAGCATATGATACTCCTTGGGAAGAGTTGAAAAATATGCTAATCAATGAATACTGCCTAAGGAACGAGGTTAGAAAAATGGAAGCCGAGTTACAGAATCTGAAAGTTGTCGGAACGGAACTTACCAACTATAACAGGCGATTCGTGAAATTAGCCTTGTTATGTCCTGAATTGGTACCAACGGAAGAGCGAAAGATTGAATTGTACAAAGATGGTCTGCCAAAAAAATATCAAGGCCAATGTTACAGCATCCAAACCCAAGACAATTCATGAAGCTATCATCATGGCAAATGAGCTAATGGATCAGATCATCCTGGATAAGAACGCATCTGTAACATCCGCGTTTTAGGCCTAGTTAAAATGACCAGTGTACCCTTGGGTATGGCGTAATTAGTAATTTTAATAATTATTTGGTTGTTTAGTTGAGACCAGTTTGTGACAAGGGTCACAGAACAGGTTCGTTTTTTTAATTTGGACTCCGTTAGGGCCGCCTAACGAGGTACGTAAGTTATTAGATAACTGGTAAATACCCGTGTGTGATGAGGTATTGTATTTAACCTAAATATCAAAGGAAGAAGTCAGCTCCTTCTCTCATTTTCTTGAAGCTTCCTAATTAACACCGTACCTTCATCCCTCCCATCTACCAAACCCTAATCCTTAAACATTGATCTTGATCTCAAATTGGTGTTAGAATCGTGCTTATTATCGTTTACCGAGTCTATCAAGGTAAGTAACATGTGTTTTCGTGCTCAATTCATTGTTAAATTCATGGTTTTGTGTGAGTTTTGTAAAAAGCTTGATTTTGTGTCAAAATCCATGGATTTGATGTTGTTATGGTCAAAACTTTGTGGGTTTATAGTCTATAACATGTAGTAATTGAGTTGTGGTAAGTTTTGGTGTCGAAAACGAGCTCTAGATCGAGCTTTGGTGAATTTAGCTTGAAGTCCGTAGGTTGTGTTCAGAATCTACAGATGATGAACACAGTCGGCCGACTGTCGATCGACAGTTAACCGACTGGCGAGTGAACCGACCGACTGAGTTTGACTTTCGGCCGATTGTGGATATACCAAATAAGTCGACCGATTGAGAAAGTCAGTCGACCGACTGTCTACGTTAGTCGACCGATTGAGGAGACAGTCGACCGACTATGTGTCCAGGGGAGAAGGTTTTACCAAAGTGCCTTTTTCTAGCCGTTATGCTGCCCGTTTGTATTTTGGTGTTCAAGATGTAAATTTTGAAAGTGCATAAGTGTTAGGTGGACTTTTAGCGGCGCTTTTTGTGACTGATTTATGTACTGTGTTGTTTTGTGTTAACGGATAGAAACTAACTTGATTTGCCTTATGTTCAGGTGATAAAAATAAGGAAGAAGCTCAGTGATAGTTTATCTGAGCTGGCTGCTGGTAATCTGTGAGTGGGATTATCTTTGGGTGTAGTATAGAGTAGCAAGTTGCGCTACTATGTTTGTATTGTTGATAGTTGCCATGATTAGTAGTTATGTTGTATAGTTGATTGCAGTTAAGGTTGACATGCTTTTAGTAGTATTAGTTTCCTGTAGTAGTAGTAGTAGTTGTTGACTGGTTGTATGTGCACATGTTGTTGTTGTTGGAACCTATTATTGTTAGGTTCAGCTCAGAGAGGTCAACCTAGTTGTGGTTGGGTCTAGTTGGCTACTGTTTGTTGAGTATAGTGCTGAATGACACATCACTTGCGTGTGGATGACTATACTGGGGATTCAGTAGTAAAGACTATCGGTAGACGCTAGACTGATCAGCTAGTGATCGTGTGCCCGTACAAGCCGCCGATCCTCTAGTTGGAGCACAGTTGCTGGTTGTTATTTGTTGTATGTGGTTGCATATAGCTGTTGATATAGGAGCACAAGTTGGTACTATATGCTAAACCTTTTGATAGTTCCATTCACTTAGCCTTGTGCTAACCCCTCACCTCCTCCCTTGCAGGTTTTGGATCTTAGTGCTGGTAGGGACGGGAGTCGGGCTGACGATATGTTTGACAAGACGAACTCTGATGTTTTAAGTTTTGTAAATATGTAGCTAGTCGTATAACGTAACGCCTGTGGTTTGTAATAAAGTAATTAACTTATGATTTGTGATAATCATGTTTGTAACTAACTAAGGGTATTTATGTTAACTCAGTCTTCCGCTGTGATTTAAAAAAAAAAAATTGGTCTTGAAGAAGTCAGCTTCTTCTCTCATTTTCTTGAAGCTTCCTAATTAACACCGTACCTTCATCCCTCCCATCTACCAAACCCTAATCCTTAAACATTTATCTTGAGCTCAAATTGGTGTTAGAATCGTGCTTGTTATCGTTTACTGAGTCTATCAAGGTAAGTAACATGTGTTTTCGTTCTCAATTCGTTGTTAAATTCATGGTTAGTTTTGTAAAAAGCTTGATTTATGTTTATCAAATCCATGGATTTGATGTTGTTATGGTCAAAACTTTGTGGGTTTATAGTCTATAACATGTAGTAATTGAGTTGTGGTAAGTTTTGGTGTCGAAAACGAGCTCTAGATTGAGTTTTGGTGAATTTAGTTTGAAGTCCGTAGGTTGTGTTCAGAATCTGCAGATGATGAACACAGTCGGCCGACTGTCGGTCGACAGTCGACCGACTGGCGAGTGAACCGACCGACTGAGTTTGACTTTCGGTCGATTGTGGATATACCAAATAAGCTGACCGATTGGGAAAGTCAGTCGACCGACTGTCTACGTCAGTCGACCGATTGAGGAGACAGTCGACCGACTGTGTGTCCAGGGCAGAAGGTTTTACCAAAGTGCCTTTTTCTAGCCGTTATGCTGCCCGTTTGTATTTTGGTGTTCAAGATGTAAATTTTGAAAGTGCATAAGTGTTAAGTGAACTTTTAGCGGCGCTTTTTGTGACTGATTTATGTACTGTGTTGTTTTGTGTTAAAGGATAGAAACTAACTTGATTTGCCTTATGTTCAGGTGATAAGGATAAGGAAGAAGCTCAGTGATAGTTTATCCGAGCTGGCTGCTGGTAATCAGTGAGTGGGATTATCTTTGGGTGTAGTATAGAGTAGCAAGTTGCGCTACTATGTTTGTATTGTTGATAGTTTCCATGATTAGTAGTTATGTTGTATAGTTGATTGCAGTTAAGGTTGACATGCTTTTAGTAGTATTAGTTGCCTGTAGTAGTAGTAGTAGTTGACTGGTTGTATGTGCACATGTTGTTGTTGTTGGAACCTATTGTTGTTAGGTTCAGCTCAGAGAGGTCAACCTAGTTGTGGTTGGGTCTAGTTGGCTACTGTTTGTTGAGTATAGTGCTGAATGACGCATCACTTGCGTGTGGATGACTATACTGGGGATTCAGTAGTAAAGACTATCAGTAGACGCTAGACTGATCAGCTAGTGGTCGTGTGCCTGTACAAGCCGTCGATCCTCTAGTTGGAGCACAGTTGCTGGTTGTTGTTTGTTGTATGTGGTTGCATATAGCTGTTGATATAGGAGTACAAGTTGGTACTGTATGCTAAACCTTTTGATAGTTCCATTCACTTAGCCTTGTGCTAACCCCTCACCTCCTCCCTTGCAGGTTTTGGATCTTAGTGCTGGTAGGGACGGGAGTCGGGCTGATGATATGTTTGACAAGACGAACTCTGATGTTTTAAGTTTTGTAAATATGTAGCTAGTCGTATAACGTAACGCCTGTGGTTTGTAATAAAGTAATTAACTTATGATTTGTGATAATCATGTTTGTAACTAACTAAGGGTATTTATGTAAACTCAGTCTTCCGCTGTGATTTAAAAAAAAAAAATTAAGGTGTTACAACTTGGTATCAGAGCATAGGTTTGGCCGCATGTACATTGTGTTGAATGTCATGTTCCCAAACCTTGTGTTGTGTCAAACATATCTGAGGGGATGGGTTAAGTGATTGTAGGGATTACATGCGTTAGTTGATAGGTACTAACATGTTTTCCACTAAGCGTTTGTGTGAGTTGTTGTGGTAGTGCAGATATGGCAGATAATATAGGAAACGCAACTGGTCCGTCCGCCCCCGGAACATTCAGAGCCCCAGATGAAGACGGGTATGTGTCAGAAGAGGATTCGCAGGAACAAATTCTAGATTTAGAAAGTAAGTTAAAGGAAGCACGTGACCGAATAAGAGAATTAGAACAACGCCAGTTAACAGTGAATCCCGGTGATAGTGTACCGAATCAAATGTTTAGTGGGTATCCAATGCAATCAAATATTTACCAGCAAATGGGAAGTGCTTTCCAATAGAAACAATGGTTACCACCTCAGTGTCACTTTCCTTAACAGTATCAGGTGCCACCTCAGTTTAATCAACAGTTCCCAAATCAGATGTGGGGTCCTTATCAGATGTCGATGTTTCAACAACCGAAGAAATGTACCTTCAAACAGTTTCTGAATTGTAATGCACCAGAGTACTCAGGAAGTTCTAACCCAACGGTAACCCTTAACTGGTTAAGAGAGATAGAAAAGGTTTTTGAGGCCTGTCAGTGCGAACCAGAATTACAGGTTATTTATGCTAGCCGTATGTTGAAAAATAGGGCAATGGTTTGGTGGGATACGGTTATTTCTAGTATACCGAAAGAGCAAGTGAACATGATTACTTGGGAACAATTTTATAGTAAAGTTTGTGAACAGTATTGTTCATCCTATGATCTCAATCGAATTAAGACAGAATTTTTGGCAATGAAAATGACTCCTCAGATGACGATAGATGAGGTAATTGAGCAGTATATGGATAAATTAAGGTTTGTTCAACAGTGGGTTCCAGATAAACAGTCCAGAATTCAGCATTTTGTTAATATAATTTTACCAGAGTATAGAACAATGGTTAGGATGGCGATGACGTTATCGCAAGCATTTGTTATGGCCAAGATGGTAGAGGATGACGTCAGAGCAGCAAGGAATAGAATAGTAGGTTATGAGATGCCACAACAAGATCAGGTGATGAGTCAGTCGGACTCTAGGTCAAAGAATTCAGTTAAGTTGAAACAGAAAAGTGGGTCAGAACAGAGTGGGACAGCATCAAGCCAGAATTCTTGGTGTTATAGTTGTAGATCATCTCATAGTGGTCCTTGTTCAGATTCAACCAAAAGATGTTTGAGATGTGGTATTGTGGGGCACGAGATTCGGATGTGTTCGTTTCAAGAGGATGTATGTTGGAAATGTCATCAAGTGGGGCATAGGTCAGCTCAGTGTCCGTATGTAAGAGGATCAGGTTCTGGGGCGGGGCCAGGAGCGCAGTCGGGATCGGTAGGTAGATCTTCTAGTTCTCCAGTAGGGTAGAAAAGAAAGAATCCACCTACGACAACAGCAAGAGCTTATCAGATGGTTGCAGATGCAGATGTTGAATATGATGTGAATACAGGTATGCTTCAAAATCCTCGTACTGTTTAGTTTTATATATGTATGTGATTATGTATATATATATATGTGTGTGTAGATTGGTAGATCTTGATTGTAGTGTAAGATTTATTTTGTTGCATTATGTTGTTTATATTTTAGTTGCGACCCTTGTGTGCCATGTGGGGTAAGGGTGACCCTTAGGTTGACTTTTTGGGATTGAAGACCGTGACTTTGATAGAGATGTGTTTGGTATCTTTATGGAGTGGACATTTGGATGACAGAAATTTGTTAGATAATGACACGAGTATGAGTGATATGCTGATAGTGGACTTTATTGACCAGATATTTCCTATGCTTGTTGGATGTGTAATGATGTTGGTAGATTATAGTTGAACATTTGATGAACAGTGTTTTAATATCCATGATTGGACAGATGGTACAATTGATTAATTATAAAGTAGTTAAATTAATTACCGATGCTTATTGAGGAGATTGATTGGACATAAGTTAGTAAATGAGACAAGTAGAATTTTTTTTCCTTTTCGAGCAACTCATAATGAAGGTGTGATTTAGGATAATATGCTTGTGTCCGGCCAATAGAAGTGTATTATGATAAATCATACAGAATTTCTGGGAAGCTGAAGGAGAATTAGGTGGCCTGTGCTATATTGGGTTGTGAGGTGACTGGATATGAGACGAATAACCTGAGAAGTTTTGTTGACTTACGAGACAATTTTGTGGATATGGGTATAGATTTTAGCATGATGACTAATTCTATTGCCTAAGCCTTGGATAATTGGAAAAAGTGGACTGTATAAAGAGTTGAATTTGATGACAGATCGTGAAATTTATGATACAGAATGGCGAAGAAACATGAATTTGACTCTGATTATTTGACTTGATAGTGTAATTTGTGGGCTTAAGTAGACTAACAAACGTTGATCGATGAAGATTGTGACAAATTATTTTGTATAGGGAGTGTATTGACGTCAAGAATCTCGTTTCCCTATGCAATTGTCGTGGATAATGTCGGTATCGGGGATCAGATCGATAAAGTTGATCGTGTGTTTTGGCGGTTCGAGTAATAATTTTGGGTTTGTCGACCATAGTTGACCCGATTCTGAGGACGAAATCACTTTTAAGGAGGGTAGATGTAACGACCCGCACTTTTTCGATCATTCTATACTTATAAGATTAATATTTACATAAATTAAACCTTACCAACATGATAAGCAATCCAAATTGTCGAGACTTATGTTTTTCGAAAAGAGATTTACACAACGTTTGGCCGTCTAGTTTGACCGATGATATCACGAACTATACAATATATGATAATTATACGTTTGTATATATATATGTATATATACATGTTTAACATGATTTAAGGATGTTTTAATACCTCATTTTGTATTAATAACAATAAGTTATAAGTATATTTTGAAACTACTAACTTAAGTTTTCAAAACGATAACCATACGTAACGTTATTTGACTTAAATACTTATGACATATAATGTTTATATATATATCGTATAAGTAATGTATTTAATCATTTTTAAGGACTTAAATACATAAAACCATATAAGTATATTCACAAAAGATAGCTATATTTGAATCCTCGTTCCGTTTTCACAAGATTTCTATACGTATACTTAGGGTATATGTACCCGTATAAATACGCAGTTTCTAGAAGTTTTACTATTGAAAAATACCAATTATTAGACTTCAATTATATGATCTTAGCAGCTTTTGATTAGTCAATACATGTGGGATCATATATGAGGACTTTTGAGCTAAAAATCAAAAAAAATAAAGTCTATATATATACATATACATATATACGCCTATATACACATATGCACACTTTCATAACAATTTTCTTTCAAGTTAAATGATCTTCTAAACTCTCTTATCTTCAACCTTCAAGTGTTCTTCAAGGTCCTCATAAGTTTTTAGCTTCAAAACATCACTTAATCATCATAAGAAAACCCTTACAAAAATACTTCAAGAAAACCTTCCAAGAACACCAACTTACTTCCAATCTTTCATCCACTTCCATCACCCTTTTGGTTCTAGGTTCTTACTCCTCTTTTACAGCAACCTTGTCCAAGGAACTTGAGGTAGAATCTATGTTCATAACCTTATTCGATTCATATATATATATAGCTATCTTATTTTGTGGTATAAAATTTTAACAACAAGAACATAGTTTGAATGTTTTCAAACTTGTTTGCAAACTAAATAGATCCTTCTAACTTAACTTTTAAAATACTCCAAGACCTGTAATATAACTTAAATATATGCTAATTTAACAAGGTATAACTTGGTTTTTCAAAGATTATCTTAAAAACTGTTTTTACGACGTCGGAGTGCCACCGGGGACTGTTTTGGGTTGGATAATTAAAAACTATCTTAAACTTTGAATTGGAGGTTTATGTTCTGGAAAAATGATTTTTACTATGGATATGATAACACATAAAAATTCCATGATTTAATTCAAAGTATAAGTATTTTTAGAAAAATAATCATTTAAGGTTGTTTACATAAAGGAAAATGTTTAACTTCATAAGTTTCACTAAAGTTTCACCTATGCCGTGTGATTTTGAATACAAACCAAGGTATTTTCAGTTCATAGTCTTAAAGAGGGACTCGATCCAAGAAGATGGCAAGTTGAATCAACGAAAACGGATTTGTAACGAAGAAACTATGACCGAAACAAAATTGGTTATCCAAGACTTGTTTAACTTCGGGATTAATTGGGAAAAATTAAATAAAATCACATCTTTCTAAGATAACATGATATTTTATATAATTCAATTTTATATGGTTCAGGATCACCCGTAAACAACACGAGAAGATTAATCATAAGATCCCATGATTGTACGCAACACGTCATTTGACAACACCGGTACTTTATGTACGCAACACGTCATTTGACAACACCGGTACCGTGGGTCAAGATTAATCTCGACCAATACATATACGATGGGGTTTTATTTATTTCGTTGGGGGTTTTATTTATTTCATTGCGGGTATATTAAACATCTAAAAATGAACCATTAAAATTGAATTACTAACAACGAACTGCTAACTACGGACTAAGGAATTATTCAAAGTATTAAAAGTATAACAAGTACATATATGTGACGTTTGTTTAAAAAGAAAAGGTATTGATATATTATATATGGATAGGTTCGTGATATCAACCGGAGACCAAGTCAAATTATATATATATATCTTCAAGACGAAAGTGAGTATATAGTCCCACTTTTAAACTCTAAATATTTCGGGATGAGAATACATGTATTTTATGTTTTACAATATGGACACAAGTAACTGAAAAATATATTCTACGTTGAGTTGTACCACTGGCATACTTCCCTGTAGCTTGGTAACTAATATTTACAGCGGTATTGTAAACGCGAATCCTGTTGATAGATCTATCGGGCCTGACAACCCCAACCGGACTGGACGACCAGTATTCAACGGTTGCACAGTACTTCGTTTCGTGACTACACTTGGTACAGTGTAGTAAGATTTCATATTAAAGGGAATATGCGACGTGATTAATTGTTAAGTATGGTTACCAAGTGCTCAACCACTTAGAATATTTTTATTAAACTGTTTATATACGAAATCTTGTGGTCTATATATATATTGCTGCCGACACTAAACCTATATCTCACCAACTTTATGTTGACCTTTTAAAACATGTCTATTCTCAGGTGATTTCTAAAAGCTTCCGCTGCATTATGTTGAATTTGAGCAGGATCTCGCGTACGCATATTTGTGTCAAAAATAAGACTGCATATCCAAGAACTTGTGTTGTAAAATATGCTAGAAATCGTGTTGTTATCATCATTTGTAAAGTTTGTAAGTCGAAGATTATCGCTAAACGATAATCATCTTTATTTCGTCCAAAGCTTGTATCAAAAATAAGAATCATGGTTTGTAATGTATAATATATACAGTTTTTCTTTTAAAAATGTCGCATATAGAGGTCAATACCTCGCAATGAAATCATACGTTATCTAACACGTTCTTACGGTTAAGGACGGGTTATGACATGTGGTATCAGAGCGGTGGTCTTAGCGAACCAGGTTTGCATTAGTGTGTCTAACTGATAAGTCGTTAGGATACATTAGTAAGTCTGGACTTTGACCGGGTCTGATTTAAAAACCATTGCTTATCATTGTTGGTTAAAATTTATATGTAAATATTATGTAGTACTAATGGGTTAGTTGTTGTGTGATAGATGTCGGGCTCAAAACTTGTTATCACATTCAGTGACTCCGAACCAGAATCATCAGATGGTGTTCCAGTCATTAACCTATCCGATGACGAAAATAATATCTTTGGAGAAGACTCACAAATTCCGGATGAACCGACTATAGAGAACCCGGAAAGTGAACCCGAGGAGGAAAGTGAACCCGAGGAGGAAAGTGAACCCGAGGAGGAAAGTGAACCCGAGGAAGAAATACAGGAAATTACAAAAGAAGAGTTCGAACTAGGAAAGAAACGAAAGGCTAATGAATTAGAAAATTCAAATCCTGAGTTTAATAAGGATGATGTGGCACCAACTCCACTAGACACTACCACCCCTATTCCCGCTATTCCTATTCGTTCTATCCCGGCATCCAGTTCTTCAGTCCCACAGCCAAAATATAGGCAGACAGCCAGGATAAGCGTTAAGCGATTCTTTGAACCTAAACGTCCTAGAAAATAGACCAAACGATGCGCTGCCGTATTAAACCATGGGATCATATAATGTTTTGTATAATATTATTAGTGTGGTTTGCTTAATGTTCAATGTAAGATAAGCATATGTAAAATAGTGAAGTGTGAAATGCAATAATTTTCCATGGTTAAGTATTATTTAGATGGTAGTAATTGATTCTGTACTAAGCTATTAAGTATGGACATTAACGGGTAGGTACTACCCTAGATATAATTATAAAACGCTAATAAGAAGAAAAGGCTTTTATAATAATACCTGGTTCATATTATTAATAAGCTATAATGTACTGTAAATATACACTACATCTATAATATTCCATGTGAATAATTATTTTCTTTTCATTCTTATAGAAGAATATGGCGCGATTGAACCGAATGACGGAACAAGAAATCCAGGAACTCATCAATCAGCGAGTGAACGACAGAATGTTATGGGTCGAGGCTGCAAGAGGTGCCGCAGTTAACCCAAATCCTCGTGTAGGGTGCACTTACAAAACTTTTCAAGCTTGCAAGCCCTCATCATTCAGTGGAACAGAAGGACCGATCGGTTTAACCCGGTGGATAGAAAAGATGGAGACTGTGTTTAAAATCAGTGGTTATGTTGAGAAGGACATGACCAAGTATGCATCGTGCACTTTACAAGATAGTGCACTCACGTGGTGGAAAAATTATGTGAAGGCTGTAGGAGGAGATGTAGCTTATGATACTCCATGGGAAGAATTCAAAATAATGTTAATCAACGAGTATTGTCCAAGGAACGAGGTTAGAAAATTGGAAGATGAATTACGAAGCCTGAAGGTTGTTGGTACTGAAATCACCAACTACAATTAGCGATTCATGGAATTAGTTTTGCTATGTCCTGAATTGGTTCCAACCGAAGAACGGAAGATTGAAATGTACAAAGATGGTTTGCCCAAAAATATCAAGGCAAATGTTACAGCATCGAAACCTAAGACAATTCATGAAGCTATAACCATGGCAAACGAGCTAATGGATCAGGTCATCATGGATAAGAAAGCATCCAATACTGATGTGAAGGTATCAGGTAACAAAAGAAAGTGGAATGGAAATTATGATCGAGGTAACCAACAACAATCTTTTAAGAAACAAGAAACCACGCAAGGTGCAGGTAGTGGTTCAAGCTTTGGTTACAAAGGACAAAATCCTTTATGCAACCGTTGTCACAAACATCACTTTGGTTACTGTAGTGTGTTATGCACCAAGTGTAATCGACAGGGTCATCTTGCTGAAGATTGTAGGGCTCTCGTTACAAATACAAATGGTACCAAGACTCCTGCCACCAATGCAAATAGAACTGCTTTGGCTACCGTTACTTGTTTTGGGTGTGGAAAACAAGGTCACTATAAGAGTCAGTGCCCGAATTCAGAGAAGAATGTCAGACCTGCACGTGGGAGAGCATTTGTTATTAATGCTAGAGAGGCACGCGAAGATCCGGAGCTTGTTACGGGTACGTTTACCATTAATAACTTATCCGCATCTATTATATTTGATACTGGTGCTGATAGCAGTTACGTGTGTAGAGACTTTCACGCTAAATTGAATTGTTCATCATTACCTCTAGATGCTAAGTACATGATTGAGTTAGCTAATGGTAAACTAATTAAAGCCGATAAAATTTGCCGTGATTGTAAAATAAATTTAGCCGGAGAAACATTTAAGATTGATTTGATACCCGTAGAATTAGGAAGTTTTGATGTAATAATCGGCATGGACTGGATGTCCAAAATAGGAGCTGAAGTTGTGTGTGCCAAGAAGGCAATTCGCATTCCTCGTAAGGATAAAACGCCAGTAATGATTTATGGAGAGAAGGGTAACTCAAAGCTAAAACTCATTAGTTATTTGAAAGCTTAAAAGTACTTGAAGAAAGGGTGCTATGCTATCTTAGCACATGTTGATAAAGTCGAAAAGAAAGAAAAAGAGAAGTGCATCAATGACGTGCCTGTGGCAAGAGATTTTCCTGAAGTATTTCCGGAAGAGTTGCCGGGATTACCTCCATTTAGATCTGTAGAATTTCAAATAGATCTTGTACCAGGAGCTGCACCGGTTGCCCGTGCTCCATATAGACTTGCACCGTCCGAGTTAAAAGAACTTCAGAGTCAGTTAAAAGAATTACTGGATCGTGGATTCATACGACCAAGTACTTCACCGTGGGGAGCTCCAATTTTATTCGTCAAGAAGAAAGACGGATCTTTCCGAATGTGTATAGATTATCGTGAATTAAATAAGTTAACTATCAAGAATCGGTATCCACTACCGAGAATTGACGACTTATTTGATCAACTCCCAGGATCATGTGTGTACTCGAAAATTGACCTAAGATCGGGCTATCATCAATTACGTGTCAAAGAAGAAGATATACCGAAAACTGCTTTTCGGACACGCTACGGTCATTACGAATTTTTGGTCATGCCGTTTGGATTGACGAATGCGCCAGCTGTATTCATGGACCTCATGAATCGAGTTTGTAGTCCATATTTAGATAAGTTTGTTATCGTTTTCATTGATGATATTCTTATCTATTCCAAGAGTGAGCAAGAGCATGAGCAGCATTTAAGGTTGATATTAGAGTTGTTAAGAAAAGAACAGCTATATGCTAAATTTTCTAAATGTGCTTTCTGGTTGAAAGAAGTGCAATTTCTTGGCCACGTTGTTAGTAGCAAAGGAATTCAGGTTGATCCAGCAAAAATTGAAGCCATTGAAAAATGGGAGACTCCTAAGACACCAATGCAGATACGCCAATTTTTGGGTTTAGCCGGTTATTATAGAAGGTTTATTCAAGATTTTTCCCGAATAGCTAAGCCGTTGACAGCGTTAACACAAAAAGGGAAGAAATATGAATGGACTTCTGAGCAGGAGAGTGCATTTCAATTACTAAAGAAGAGGTTAACTACGGCGCCTATTTTATCGTTACCAGAAGGGAACGATGATTTTGAAATATATTGTGACGCTTCGCGACAAGGTTTTGGTTGCGTTCTTATGCAACGGAAGAAAGTTATTGCATACGCATCCCGAAAATTAAAGATTCACGAGCGGAATTATACGACGCATGATCTAGAACTGGGAGCAGTCGTGTTTGCATTGAAGATATGGAGACACTACTTGTATGGGGTTAAATGCACTGTGTTTACTGATCATAAAAGCCTTCAACATATTTTTGATCAGAAACAGTTGAACATGAGGCAACGTAGGTGGGTCGAGTTAATAAATGACTATGATTGTGAAATTCGTTATCATCCCGGGAAAGCGAACGTAGTGGCCGATGCTCTAAGCAGAAAGGAACGAGAACCAATCCGAGTTCGAGCAATGAACATAAAAATTCGCATGAATCTCAACTCACAAATCAAAGAAGTTCAACAAGAAGCACTCAATAAAGAAAACATAAGAAATGAAATAATGAAGAAGTATGAGAAGCAACTCGTTATACGGGAAGACGGAATTCGATATTTTGCAAATCGTATTTGGGTACCGAAGTTGGGTGGATTAAGGAAGTTGATATTGAATGAGGCACATAAGACAAGATACTCGATACATCCTGGAGTTGGAAAGATGTATCAAGATCTTAAGACACGTTATTGGTGGCCTAATTTAAAGACAGACGTAGCAACATATGTTGGGGAGTGTTTAACTTGTTCCAAGGTCAAAGCAGAACACCAAAAGCCGTCAGGGTTACTTCAACAACCAGAAATCCCAGAATGGAAATGGGATGGTATTACCATGGATTTCATCACGAAGTTACCAAAGACTGCCTGGGGTTACGACACCATTTGGGTGATTGTTGATCGTCTCACCAAGTCTGCACATTTCTTGCCTATAAAGGAAACGGATAGAATGGAGAAACTATTACGATTGTATATAAAGGAAGTTGTTTCAAGGCATGGAATACCTATTTCCATTATATCTGATCGTGATAGTAGATTTACCTCAAAGTTCTGGCAAGCACTACAGGAGGCACTAGGAACTCGTTTAGATATGAGTACCGCATATCATCCGCAAACGGACGGGCAGAGTGAAAGAACAATTCAGACTCTTGAAGATATGCTCAGGGCATGTGTGATCGATTTTGGAAACGGATGGGATAAGTATTTACCGTTAGCAGAATTCTCGTATAATAATAGTTATCATGCGAGCATTGGAGCTGCACCATTCGAAGCATTGTATGGAAGGAAGTGTAGATCTCCTATCTGTTGGAATGAAGTAGGAGATCGACAATTAACTGGTCCCGAGATCATACACGAAACGACTGAGAAGATAGTACAAATCAAGGAGAGATTGAAAACAGCCCGTAGTCGCCAAAAGAGCTACGCCGATGTCCGAAGGAAACCATTAGAGTTTCAGGTCGGGGACATGGTTATGTTAAAGGTGTCACCTTGGAAAGGTGTAATACGTTTCGGCAAAAGGGGTAAGCTGAACCCAAGATATGTAGGCCCGTTCAAGATTATTGAACGCATTGGACCGGTAGCTTATCGACTTGAGTTACCTCAACAACTCGCCGGGGTACATAATACCTTTCACGTCTCAAACCTTAAGAAGTGTCTTGCAAAGGAAGACCTCACTATTCCTCTTGAAGAAATCCATATCGACGAGAAACTACAATTCGTCGAAGAACCAATCGAAATCATGGACCGTGAAGTTAAACAGCTCAAACAGAGCAACATACCGATTGTTAAGGTTCGTTGGAATGCTAGAAGAGGTCCCGAGTTTACTTGGGAATGAGAGGATCAGATGAAACAAAAGTATCCACACTTGTTTCTCGATGACGCAAAATAGGTACAATTTTAAAATTTCGGGACGAAATTTATTTAACGGGGAGGTAATGTAACGACCCGCACTTTTTCGATCATTCTATACTTATAAGATTAATATTTACATAAATTAAACCTTACCAACATGATAAGCAATCCAAATTGTCGAGACTTATGTTTTTCGAAAAGAGATTTACACAACGTTTGACCGTCTAGTTTGACCGATGATATCACGAACTATACAATATATGATAATTATACGTTTGTATATATATATGTATATATACATGTTTAACATGATTTAAGGATGTTTTAATACCTCATTTTGTATTAATAACAATAAGTTATAAGTATATTTTGAAACTACTAACTTAAGTTTTCAAAACGATAACCATACGTAACGTTATTTGACTTAAATACTTATGACATATAATGTTTATACATATATCGTATAAGTAATGTATTTAATCATTTTTAAGGACTTAAATACATAAAACCATATAAGTATATTCACAAAAGATAGCTATATTTGAATCCTCGTTCCGTTTTCACAAGATTTCTATACGTATACTTAGGGTATATGTACCCGTATAAATACGCAGTTTCTAGAAGTTTTACTATTGAAAAATACCAATTATTAGACTTCAATTATATGATCTTAGCAGCCTTTGATTAGTCAATACATGTGGGATCATATATGAGGACTTTTGAGCTAAAAATCAAAAAAATAAAGTCTATATATATACATATATACGCCTATATACACATATGCACACTTTCATAACAATTTTCTTTCAAGTTAAATGATCTTCTAAACTCTCTTATCTTCAACCTTCAAGTGTTCTTCAAGGTCCTCATAAGTTTTTAGCTTCAAAACATCACTTAATCATCATAAGAAAACCCTTACAAAAATACTTCAAGAAAACCTTCCAAGAACACCAACTTACTTCCAATCTTTCATCCACTTCCATCACCCTTTTGGTTCTAGGTTCTTACTCCTCTTTTACAGCAACCTTGTCCAAGGAACTTGAGGTAGAATCTATGTTCATAACCTTACTCGATTCATATATATATAGCTATCTTATTTTGTGGTATAAAATTTTAACAACAAGAACATAGTTTGAATGTTTTCAAACTTGTTTGCAAACTAAATAGATCCTTCTAACTTAACTTTTAAATACTCCAAGACCTGTAATATAACTTAAATATATGCTAATTTAACAAGGTATAACTTGGTTTTTCAAAGATTATCTTAAAAACTGTTTTTACGACGTCGGAGTGCCACCGGGGACTGTTTTGGGTTGGATAATTAAAAACTATCTTAAACTTTGAATTGGAGGTTTATGTTCTGGAAAAATGATTTTTACTATGGATATGATAACACATAAAAATTCCATGATTTAATTCAAAGTATAAGTATTTTTAGAAAAATAATCATTTAAGGTTGTTTACATAAAGGAAAATGTTTAACTTCATAAGTTTCACTAAAGTTTCACCTATGCCGTGTGATTTTGAATACAAACCAAGGTATTTTCAGTTCATAGTCTTAAAGAGGGACTCGATCCAAGGAGATGGCAAGTTGAATCAACGAAAACGGATTTGTAACGAAGAAACTATGACCGAAACAAAATTGGTTATCCAAGACTTGTTTAACTTCGGGATTAATTGGGAAAAATTAAATAAAATCACATCTTTCTAAGATAACATGATATTTTATATAATTCAATTTTATATGGTTCAGGATCACCCGTAAACAACACGAGAAGATTAATCATAAGATCTCATGATTGTACGCAACACGTCATTTGACAACACCGGTACTTTATGTACGCAACACGTCATTTGACAACACCGGTACCGTGGGTCAAGATTAATCTCGACCAATACATATACGATGGGGTTTTATTTATTTCGTTGGGGGTTTTATTTATTTCATTGCGGGTATATTAAACATCTAAAAATGAACCATTAAAATTGAATTACTAACAACGAACTGCTAACTACGGACTAAGGAATTATTCAAAGTATTAAAAGTATAACAAGTACATATATGTGACGTTTGTTTAAAAAGAAAAGGTATTGATATATTATATATGGATAGGTTCGTGATATCAACCGGAGACCAAGTCAAATTATATATATATATCTTCAAGACGAAAGTGAGTATATAGTCCCACTTTTAAACTCTAAATATTTCGGGATGAGAATACATGTATTTTATGTTTTACAATATGGACACAAGTAACTGAAAAATATATTCTACGTTGAGTTGTACCACTGGCATACTTCCCTGTAGCTTGGTAACTAATATTTACAGCGGTATTGTAAACGCGAATCCTGTTGATAGATCTATCGGGCCTGACAACCCCAACCGGACTGGACGACCAGTATTCAACGGTTGCACAGTACTTCGTTTGGTGACTACACTTGGTACAGTGTAGTAAGATTTCATATTAAAGGGAATATGCGACGTGATTAATTGTTAAGTATGGTTACCAAGTGCTCAACCACTTAGAATATTTTTATTAAACTGTTTATATACGAAATCTTGTAGTCTATATATATATTGCTACCGGCACTAAACCTATATCTCACCAACTTTATGTTGACCTTTTAAAACATGTCTATTCTCAGGTGATTTCTAAAAGCTTCCGCTGCATTATGTTGAATTTGAGCAGGATCTCGCGTACGCATATTTGTGTCCAAAAATAAGACTACATATCCAAGAACTTGTGTTGTAAAATATGCTAGAAATCGTGTTGTTATCATCATTTGTAAAGTTTGTAAGTCGAAGATTATCGCTAAACGATAATCATCTTTATTTCGTCCAAAGCTTGTATCAAAAATAAGAATCATGGTTTGTAATGTATAATATATACAGTTTTTCTTTTAAAAATGTCGCATATAGAGGTCAATACCTCGCAATGAAATCATACGTTATCTAACACGTTCTTACGGTTAAGGACGGGTTATGACAGTAGATTTGTAACATCCGCGTTTTGAGCCTAGTTGAAATGACCAGTGTACCCTTGGGTATGGCGTAATTAGTGATTTTAATAATTATTTGGTTGTTTAGTTGAGACCAGTTTGTGACAAGGGTCACAGAACAGGTTCGTTTGTTTAATTTGGACTCCGTTAGGGCCGCCTAACGAGGTACGTAAGTTATTAGATAACTGGTAAATACCCGTGTGTGATGGGGTATTGTATTTAACCTAAATATCAAAGGAAGAAGTCAGCTTCTTCTCTCATTTTCTTGAAGCTTCCTAATTAACACCGTACCTTCATCCCTCCCATCTACCAAACCCTAATCCTTAAACATTGATCTTGAGCTCAAATTGGTGTTAGAATCGTGCTTGTTATCGTTTACTGAGTCTATCAAGGTAAGTAACATGTGTTTTCGTGCTCAATTCGTTGTTAAATTCATGATTTTGTGTGAGTTTTGTAAAAAGCTTGATTTTGTGTCAAAATCCATGGATTTGATGTTGTTATGGTCAAAACTTTGTGGGTTTATAGTCTATAACATGTAGTAATTGAGTTGTGGTAAGTTTTGGTGTCGAAAACGAGCTCTAGATCGAGTCTTGGTGAATTTAGCTTGAAGTCCGTAGGTTGTGTTCAGAATCTGCAGATGATGAACACAGTCGGCTGACTGTCGGTCGACAGTCGACCGACTGGCGAGTGAACCGACCGACTGAGTTTGACTTTCGGTCGATTGTGGATATACCAAATAAGCTAACCGATTGGGAAAGTCAGTCGACCGACTGTCTACGTCAGTCGACCGATTGAGGAGACAGTCGACCGACTGTGTGTCCAGGGCAGAAGGTTTTACCAAAGTGCCTTTTTCTAGCCGTTATGCTGCCCGTTTGTATTTTGGTGTTCAAGATGTAAATTTTGAAAGTGCATAAGTGTTAGGTGAACTTTTAGCGGCGCTTTTTGTGACTGATTTATGTACTGTGTTGTTTTGTGTTAACGGATAGAAACTAACTTGATTTGCCTTATGTTCAGGTGATAAGGATAAGGAAGAAGCTCAGTGATAGTTTATCTGAGCTGGCTGCTGGTAATCGGTGAGTGGGATTATCTTTGGGTGTAGTATAGAGTAGCAAGTTGCGCTACTATGTTTGTATTGTTGATAGTTGCCATGATTAGTAGTTATGTTGTATAGTTGATTGCAGTTAAGGTTGACATGCTTTTAGTAGTATTAGTTGCCTGTAGTAGTAGTAGTAGTTGACTGGTTATATGTGCACATGTTGTTGTTGTTGGAACCTATTGTTGTTAGGTTCAGCTCAGAGAGGTCAACCTAGTTGTGGATGGGTCTAGTTGGCTACTGTTTGTTGAGTATAGTGCTGAATGACGCATCACTTGCGTGTGGATGACTATACTGGGGATTCAGTAGTAAAGACTATCGGTAGACGCTAGACTGATCAGCTAGTGGTCGTGTGTAGTGACCCGAACTTTTCCATGTTTATATATATTAATTGATATTGATATTTACATGATTAAATGTTTCCAACATGTTAAGCAATCAAACTTGTTAAGACTTGATTAATTGAAATAGGTTTCATATAGACAATTGACCACCCAAGTTGACCGGTGATTCACGAACGTTAAAACTTGTAAAAACTATATGATGACATATATATGGTTATATATATATTTAACATGATATTATGATAAGTAAACATATCATTAAGTATATTAACAATGAACTACATATGTAAAAACAAGACTACTAACTTAATGGTTTTGAAACGAGACATATATGTAACGATTATCGTTGTAACGACATTTAATGTATATATATCATATTAAGAGATATTAGTACATCATAATATCATGATAATATAATAATTTAAAATCTCTTTTGATATTATAAACATTGGGTTAACAACATTTAACAAGATCGTTAACCTAAAGGTTTCAAAACAACATTTACATGTAACGACTAACGATGACTTAACGACTCAGTTAAAATGTATATACATGTAGTGTTTTAATATGTATTCATACACTTTTGAAAGACTTCAAGACACTTATCAAAATACTTCTACTTAACAAAAATGCTTACAATTACATCCTCGTTCAGTTTCATCAACAATTCTACTCGTATGCACCCGTATTCGTACTCGTACAATACACAGCTTTTAGATGTATGTACTATTGGTATATACACTCCAATGATCAGCTCTTAGCAGCCCATGTGAGTCACCTAACACATGTGGGAACCATCATTTGGCAACTAGCATGAAATATCTCATAAAATTACAAAAATATGAGTAATCATTCATGACTTATTTACATGAAAACAAAATTACATATCCTTTATATCTAATCCATACACCAACGACCAAAAACACCTACAAACACTTTCATTCTTCAATTTTCTTCATCTAATTGATCTCTCTCAAGTTCTATCTTCAAGTTCTAAGTGTTCTTCATATATTCTACAAGTTCTAGTTACATAAAATCAAGAATACTTTCAAGTTTGCTAGCTCACTTCCAATCTTGTAAGGTGATCATCCAACCTCAAGAAATCTTTGTTTCTTACAGTAGGTTATCATTCTAATACAAGGTAATAATCATATTCAAACTTTGGTTCAATTTCTATAACTATAACAATCTTATTTCAAGTGATGATCTTACTTGAACTTGTTTTCGTGTCATGATTCTGCTTCAAGAACTTCGAGCCATCCAAGGATCCGTTGAAGCTAGATCGATTTTTCTATTTTCCAGTAGGTTTATCCAAGGAACTTTAGGTAGTAATGATGTTCATAGCATCATTTGATTCATACATATAAAGCTATCTTATTCGAAGGTTTAAACTTGTAATCACTAGAACATAGTTTAGTTAATTCTAAACTTGTTCGCAAACAAATCTAACTTGACTTTTAAAATCAACTAAACACATGTTCTATATCTATATTATATGCTAACTTAATGATTTAAAACCTGGAAACACGAAAAACACCGTAAAACCGGATTTACGCCGTCGTAGTAACACCGCGGGCTGTTTTGGGTTAGTTAATTAAAAACTATGATAAACTTTGATTTAAAAGTTGTTATTCTGAGAAAATGATTTTTATTATGAACATGAAACTATATCCAAAAATTATGGTTAAACTCAAAGTGGAAATATGTTTTCTAAAATGGTCATCTAGACGTCGTTCTTTCGACTGAAATGACTACCTTTACAAAAACGACTTGTAACTTATTTTTCTGACTATAAACCTATACTTTTTCTGTTTAGATTCATAAAATAGAGTTCAATATGAAACCATAGCAATTTGATTCACTCAAAACGGATTTAAAATGAAGAAGTTATGGGTAAAACAAGATTGGATAATTTTTCTCATTTTAGCTACGTGAAAATTGGTAACAAATCTATTCCAACCATAACTTAATCAACTTGTATTGTATATTATGTAATCTTGAGATACCATAGACACGTATACAATATTTTGACCTATCATGTCGACACATCTATATATATTTCGGAACAACCATAGACACTCTATATGTGAATGTTGGAGTTAGCTATACAGGGTTGAGGTTGATTCCAAAATATATATAGTTTGAGTTGTGATCAATACCGAGATACGTATACACTGGGTCGTGGATTGATTCAAGATAATATTTATCGATTTATTTCTGTACATCTAACTGTGGACAACTAGTTGTAGGTTACTAACGAGGACAGCTGACTTAATAAACTTAAAACATCAAAATATATTAAAAGTGTTGTAAATATATTTTGAACATACTTTGATATATATGTATATATTGTTATAGGTTCGTGAATCAACCAGTGGCCAAGTCTTACTTCCCGACGAAGTAAAAATCTGTAAAAGTGAGTTATAGTCCCACTTTTAAAATCTAATATTTTTGGGATGAGAATACATGCAGGTTTTATAAATGATTTACAAAATAGACACAAGTACGTGAAACTACATTCTATGGTTGAATTATCGAAATCGAATATGCCCCTTTTTATTAAGTCTGGTAATCTAAGAATTAGGGAACAGACACCCTAATTGACGCGAATCCTAAAGATAGATCTATTGGGCCTAACAAACCCCATCCAAAGTACCGGATGCTTTAGTACTTCGAAATTTATATCATATCCGAAGGGTGTCCCGGAATGATGGGGATATTCTTATATATGCATCTTGTTAATGTCGGTTACCAGGTGTTCACCATATGAATGATTTTTATCTCTATGTATGGGATGTGTATTGAAATATGAAATCTTGTGGTCTATTATTATGATTTGATATATATAGGTTAAACCTATAACTCACCAACATTTTTGTTGACGTTTTAAGCATGTTTATTCTCAGGTGATTATTAAGAGCTTCCGCTGTCACATACTTAAATAAGGACGAGATTTGGAGTCCATGTTTGTATGATATTGTGTAAAAACTGCATTCAAGAAACTTATTTTGTTGTAACATATTTGTATTGTAAACCATTATGTAATGGTCGTGTGTAAACAGGATATTTTAGATTATCATTATTTGATAATCTACGTAAAGCTTTTTAAACCTTTATTGGTGAAATAAAGGTTATGGTTTGTTTTAAAATGAATGCAGTCTTTGAAAAACGTCTCATATAGAGGTCAAAACCTCGCAACGAAATCAATTAATATGGAACGTTTTTAATCAATAAGAACGGGACATTTCAGTTGGTATCCGAGCGTTGGTCTTAGAGAACCAGAATTTTGCATTAGTGTGTCTTATCGAGTTTGTTAGGATGCATTAGTGAGTCTGGACTTCGACCGTGTTTACTTGAAAAATGATTGCTTAACAAATTTTGTTGGAAACTATATATTTTTAACATGTGAATATTATGTGATATATTAATCTCTTAACGCGTTTGATATTATGTGATAGATGTCTACCTCTAGAACAAGTCCCATTGACTCACCTAATAATAATGAAGAGTCAAATGTAAATTGGAATGATTCGTGGACTGATTCACAAGTTCCCGAAGAGGAACCGGAAGAAGAGTCGGAACCGGAAGAAGAATCGGAACCGGAAGAAGAATCGGAACCGGAAGAAGAAATAGAACCGGTGGGGGAAATAATAAAACGGTTAAGTAAAAGAAAATCCTCAACCAACCGACCAAGGTTAATTATGGTCAACGGTGTTTCCGCCAAGGAAGCTAAATATTGGGAGGATTACCAATTCTCCGATGAATCGGATTCCGACGAGAATTCCGATGATGTTATAGAAATTACCCCAACTGAATTTAAAAAGGCAAAAGAAAATAATAAGGGAAAGGGCATAAAAATAGAGAAATCTAATTCCAACCCCGATGAACTTTATATGTATCGTCAACCCCCGAAGCCCTTAAGTTGTAACAATGACCCGGGAACCTCTAAACCACCAGGTTTTTCTAAACCAATGTGGATAACGACGGCTCGTATTAGGGGAACATCATATATCCCTAGAAACTTGGCAAAACGAACCAAAACTGAAGAAGAAGAAACAAGCGAGTCGGAATAAGATAGTTGTATTCGTGTGGTGTAATATAAGTAATATAGTGTGCTTATGCTTTATGATATATGTAAAAATTGCTTGTATTAATAAGTATTTTTTTTTATGAATCTAACTCTTGTCTATTTTACAGTATAAAAACACAAAATGGATAGACAACCCAATATTTTAAGAGACCTACCCGGAGACATGATTGATGAAATCTTGTCTAGAGTCGGTCAGAATTCTTCGGCACAACTATTTAAGGCGAGATCAGTTTGTAAGACATTCGAAGAACGTTCCAAGAATGCCTTGGTTTATAAAAGGCTTTCGTTCGAAAGATGGGGGATATCACATTGGGAAATCCATAAGTTACGATGTGTTTACTTTGACGCATATATTGCGGAGAACCCAAATGCTATTTTACGCAATGGGTTAAGAAATTATTTTGACTCAATATATCCGAATATTGGACTTCGTGATTTAGAAAAAGCGGCTAACATGCAACATAAAGAAGCATGTTATGCTTACGGATTAGTAATGTTCGCTTCTTACCAAAGTGAGAACAAGAACATCGGGCTACAACTATTAAACAAAACGTTCCCACAAGTGACGGAGTCGGTAATTGGGGTAAGAAATGAGGTTTTTAGATTGTTACGGGACTGTTGGACATTACGTAACCCTCGTCCCTTTGACGACGTTACAACACGCTGTCTTATCAACGGCCATAACGGTTATGTTCCACAAGACCAAGGATGGGAAGTAGTCCTAGTAAAACCAGAATGCATGACTTGTTTCTGGACGTATGAATTACGTGTCTTTATTGCCTTTGCTGGACGACTTGTGTACTAGCTAGAATTATCTTCACAACTATCTTGTATCAAAGTTATTGTGTGCTATATTTCATGCTTTATGTAAAATAAGCGGTATTGTAAGTTTGTAAAATATTGTATAAAAGTTTGAACGCGAAATATTATTATAATCTGTTTTTCATATAGAATTGTAGTAGTTGAATTGTATATTAGCTACTAAGTATGAACTTAACGGGTAGGTACTACCCGAATTTAAACTTATAAAACGCTAATATGAAGAAAAAGCTTTTATAAATGAGTTCATATTATGCTACGAAATACTATCAACTACTCTTAATATTCTGTATGATTAACTTGTTCCATTTGACTATTTTGAAGGAAATGGCACCGACTACTCGACACACTGTGAATATGAATGAAGAGGAATTCCGTACTTTTCTAGCTTCAAACATAGCCGCAGTACAGGCTGCGCTACATACCAACAATAACCTTGGATCTAGCAGTACAGGAAATCGTGTAGGATGCACCTACAAAGAATTCACTGCCTGCAAACCTTTGGAATTTGATGGAACCGAAGGACCGATCGGATTGAAACGGTGGACCGAGAAGGTCGAATCGGTGTTTGCCATAAGTAAGTGTACTGAAGAGGACAAAGTGAAGTACGCTACGCATACCTTCACAGGTTCTGCGTTAACATGGTGGAATACCTATCTAGAGCAAGTGGGACAAGACGATGCGTACGCACTACCGTGGTCAGCATTCAAGCACTTGATGAACGAGAAGTACCGTCCCAGAACCGAGGTCAATAAGCTTAAGACAGAACTTAGAGGGTTACGAACCCAAGGATTTGATATTACCACGTACGAAAGATGATTCACAGAATTGTGCCTATTGTGTCCGGGAGCATTCGAAGATGAGGAAGAGAAGATCGACGCGTTTGTGAAAGGATTACCGGCAAGAATCCAAGAAGATATAAGTTCACACGAGCCCGCCTCCATACAACAGGCATGTAGAATGGCTCACAAACTAGTGAACCAGATTGAAGAAAGAATTAAAGAACAGACTGCTGAAGAGGCCAATGTGAAGCAAGTCAAAAGAAAGTGGGAGGAAAACGGTGATAAGAATCACCAATACAACAACAACAGCAATTACAACAATAATCGCAACAATTATCCCAACAATCGCAACATCAATCGCAACTACAATAAACGGCCCAACAACAACAACAACAACAACAACAACAACAACAACAACTACAACAATCATCCCAACAACAATAATAACCGCAACAACAACAACAATCAGAAGCAGCTATGCCAAAGGTGTGAAAAGTATCACTCAGGGTTCTGCACCAAATTTTGCAACAAGTGTAAAAGAAATGGTCATGGCGCGGCGAAGTGTGAGGTCTACGGACCAGGGGTTAATAGAATGAAAGGAACAAATGGTGTCGGAACGAGTAATGGCGGAGCATGTAGTGTCGGAGCAAGTTATGCCAATGTAGTTTGTTATAAATGTGGAAAACCAGGCCACATTATTAGAAATTGCCCGAACCAGGAGAACGAGAATGGACAAGGCCGCGGAAGAGTTTTCAATATTAATGCGGCAGAGGCACAGGAAGACCCGGAGCTTGTTACGGGTACGTTTCTTATTGACAATAAATCTGCTTACGTTTTATTTGATTCGGGTGCGGATAGAAGCTATATGAGTAGAGATTTTGGTGCTAAATTAAGTTGTCCATTGACGCCTTTGGATAGTAAATTTTTAATCGAATTAGCAAATGGTAAATTAATTTCAGCAGATAATATATGTCGGAATCGAGAAATTAAACTGGTTAGCGAAACATTTAAGATTGATTTGATACCAGTAGAGTTAGGGAGTTTTGATGTGATAATCGGTATGGACTGGTTGAAAGAAGTGAAAGCAGAGATCGTTTGTTACAAAAATGCAATTCGCATTATACGAGAAAAAGGAAAACCCTTAATGGTGTACGGAGAAAAGGGCAACACAAAGCTACATCTTATTAGTAATTTGAAGGCACAAAAACTAATAAGAAAAGGTTGCTATGCTGTTCTAGCACATGTCGAGAAAGTACAAACTGAAGAAAAGAGCATCAATGATGTTCCCATTGCAAAAGAATTTCCCGATGTATTTCCGAAAGAATTACCGGGATTACCCCCACATCGATCCGTTGAATTTCAAATAGATCTTGTACCAGGAGCTGCACCAATAGCTCGTGCTCCTTACAGACTCGCACCCAGCGAGATGAAAGAACTGCAAAGCCAATTACAAGAACTTTTAGAGCGTGGTTTAATTCGACCAAGCACATCACCGTGGGGAGCTCCTGTTTTGTTTGTCAAGAAGAAAGATGGTACATTCAGGTTGTGTATCGACTACCGAGAGTTGAACAAACTTACCATCAAGAACCGCTACCCACTACCGAGAATCGACGACTTATTTGATCAACTACAAGGCTCGTCTGTTTATTCAAAGATTGACTTACGTTCCGGGTATCATCAAATGCGGGTGAAAGAAGATGATATTCCAAAGACTGCTTTCAGAACACGTTACGGTCATTACGAGTTTATGGTCATGCCATTTGGTTTAACTAATGCACCAGCTGTGTTCATGGACCTTATGAACCGAGTGTGTGGACCATACCTTGACAAGTTTGTCATTGTTTTCATTGATGACATACTTATTTACTCAAAGAATGACCAAGAACACGGTGAACATTTGAGAAAGGTGTTAGAAGTATTGAGGAAGGAAGAATTGTACGCTAAGTTTTCAAAGTGTGCATTTTGGTTGGAAGAAGTTCAATTCCTCGGTCACATAGTGAACAAAGAAGGTATTAAGGTGGATCCGGCAAAGATAGAAACTGTTGAAAAGTGGGAAACCCCGAAAACTCCGAAACACATACGCCAGTTTTTAGGACTAGCTGGTTACTACAGAAGGTTCATCCAAGACTTTTCCAGAATAGCAAAACCCTTGACTGCATTAACGCATAAAGGGAAGAAATTTGAATGGAATGATGAACAAGAGAAAGCGTTTCAGTTATTGAAGAAAAAGCTAACTACGGAACCTATATTGTCATTGCCTGAAGGGAATGATGATTTTGTGATTTATTGTGATGCATCAAAGCAAGGTCTCGGTCGTGTATTAATGCAACGAACGAAGGTGATTGCTTATGCGTCTAGACAATTGAAGATTCACGAACAAAATTATACGACGCATGATTTGGAATTAGGCGCGGTTGTTTTTGCATTAAAGACTTGGAGGCACTACTTATATGGGGTCAAAAGTATTATATATACCGACCACAAAAGTCTTCAACACATATTTAATCAGAAACAACTGAATATGAGGCAGCGTAGGTGGATTGAATTGTTGAATGATTACGACTTTGAGATTCGTTACCACCCGGGGAAGGCAAATGTGGTAGCCGATGCCTTGAGCAGGAAGGACAGAGAACCCATTCGAGTAAAATCTATGAATATAATGATTCATAATAACCTTACTACTCAAATAAAGGAGGCGCAACAAGGAGTTTTAAAAGAGGGAAATTTAAAGGATGAAATACCCAAAGGATCGGAGAAGCATCTTAATATTCGGGAAGACGGAACCCGGTATAGGGCTGAAAGGATTTGGGTACCAAAATTTGGAGATATGAGAGAAATGGTACTTAGAGAAGCTCATAAAACCAGATACTCAATACATCCTGGAACGGGGAAGATGTACAAGGATCTCAAGAAACATTTTTGGTGGCCGGGTATGAAAGCCGATGTTGCTAAATACGTAGGAGAATGTTTGACGTGTTCTAAGGTCAAAGCTGAGCATCAGAAACCATCAGGTCTACTTCAACAACCCGAAATCCCGGAATGGAAATGGGAAAACATTACCATGGATTTCATCACTAAATTGCCAAGGACTGCAAGTGGTTTTGATACTATTTGGGTAATAGTTGATCGTCTCACCAAATCAGCACACTTCCTGCCAATAAGAGAAGATGACAAGATGGAGAAGTTAGCACGACTGTATTTGAAGGAAGTCGTCTCCAGACATGGAATACCAATCTCTATTATCTCTGATAGGGATGGCAGATTTATTTCAAGATTCTGGCAGACATTACAGCAAGCATTAGGAACTCGTCTAGACATGAGTACTGCCTATCATCCACAAACTGATGGGCAGAGCGAAAGGATGATACAAACGCTTGAAGACATGCTACGAGCATGTGTTATTGATTTCGAAAACAGTTGGGATCGACATCTACCGTTAGCAGAATTTTCCTACAACAACAGCTACCATTCAAGCATTGAGATGGCGCCGTTTGAAGCACTTTATGGTAGAAAGTGCAGGTCTCCGATTTGTTGGAGTGAAGTGGGGGATATACAGATTACGGGTCCGGAGATTATACAAGAAACTACCGAGAAGATCATCCAAATTCAACAACGGTTGAAAACCGCCCAAAGTCGACAAAAGAGCTACGCTGACATTAAAAGAAAAGATATAGAATTTGAAATTGGAGAGATGGTCATGCTTAAAGTTGCACCTTGGAAAGGCGTTGTTCGATTTGGTAAACGAGGGAAATTAAATCCAAGGTATATTGGACCATTCAAGATTATTGATCGTGTCGGACCAGTAGCTTACCGACTAGAGTTACCTCAACAAATCGCGGCTGTACATAACACTTTCCACGTCTCGAATTTGAAGAAATGTTTTGCTAAAGAAGATCTCACTATTCCGTTAGATGAAATCCAAATCAACGAAAAACTTCAATTCATCGAAGAACCCGTCGAAATAATGGATCGTGAGGTTAAAAGACTTAAGCAAAACAAGATACCAATTGTTAAGGTTCGATGGAATGCTCGTAGAGGACCCGAGTTCACCTGGGAGTGTGAAGATCAGATGAAGAAGAAATACCCACATCTATTTCCAGAAGATTCGTCAACACCTTCAACATCTTAAAATTTCGGAACAAAATTTATTTAACGGGTAGGTACTATAGTGACCCGAACTTTTCCATGTTTATATATATTAATTGATATTGATATTTACATGATTAAATGTTTTCAACATGTTAAGCAATCAAACTTGTTAAGACTTGATTAATTGAAATAGGTTTCATATAGACAATTGACCACCCAAGTTGACCGGTGATTCACGAACGTTAAAACTTGTAAAAACTATATTATGACATATATATGGTTATATATATATTTAACATGATATTATGATAAGTAAACATATCATTAAGTATATTAACAATGAACTACATATGTAAAAACAAGACTACTAACTTAATGGTTTTGAAACGAGACATATATGTAACGATTATCGTTGTAACGACATTTAATGTATATATATCATATTAAGAGATATTAGTACATCATAATATCATGATAATATAATAATTTAAAATCTCTTTTGATATTATAAACATTGGGTTAACAACATTTAACAAGATCGTTAACCTAAAGGTTTCAAAACAACATTTACATGTAACGACTAACGATGACTTAACGACTCAGTTAAAATGTATATACATGTAGTGTTTTAATATGTATTCATACACTTTTGAAAGACTTCAAGACACTTATCAAAATACTTCTACTTAACAAAAATGCTTACAATTACATCCTCGTTCAGTTTCATCAACAATTCTACTCGTATGCACCCGTATTCGTACTCGTACAATACATAGCTTTTAGATGTATGTACTATTGGTATATACACTCCAATGATCAGCTCTTAGCAGCCCATGTGAGTCACCTAACACATGTGGGAACCATCATTTGGCAACTAGCATGAAATATCTCATAAAATTACAAAAATATGAGTAATCATTCATGACTTATTTACATGAAAACAAAATTACATATCCTTTATATCTAGTCCATACACCAACGACCAAAAACACCTACAAACACTTTCATTCTTCAATTTTCTTCATCTAATTGATCTCTCTCAAGTTCTATCTTCAAGTTCTAAGTGTTCTTCATATATTCTACAAGTTCTAGTTACATAAAATCAAGAATACTTTCAAGTTTGCTAGCTCACTTCCAATCTTGTAAGGTGATCATCCAACCTCAAGAAATCTTTGTTTCTTACAGTAGGTTATCATTCTAATACAAGGTAATAATCATATTCAAACTTTGGTTCAATTTCTATAACTATAACAATCTTATTTCAAGTGATGATCTTACTTGAACTTGTTTTCGTGTCATGATTCTGCTTCAAGAACTTCGAGCCATCCAAGGATCCGTTGAAGCTAGATCAATTTTTCTATTTTCCAGTAGGTTTATCCAAGGAACTTTAGGTAGTAATGATGTTCATAACATCATTCGATTCATACATATAAAGTTATCTTATTCGAAGGTTTAAACTTGTAATCACTAGAACATAGTTTAGTTAATTCTAAACTTGTTCGCAAACAAATCTAACTTGACTTTTAAAATCAACTAAACACATGTTCTATATCTATATTATATGCTAACTTAATGATTTAAAACCTGGAAACACGAAAAACACCGTAAAACCGGATTTACGCCGTCGTAGTAACACCGCGGGCTGTTTTGGGTTAGTTAATTAAAAACTATGATAAACTTTGATTTAAAAGTTGTTATTCTGAGAAAATGATTTTTATTATGAACATGAAACTATATCCAAAAATTATGGTTAAACTCAAAGTGGAAGTATGTTTTCTAAAATGGTCATCTAGACGTCGTTCTTTCGACTGAAATGACTACCTTTACAAAAACGACTTGTAACTTATTTTTTCGACTATAAACCTATACTTTTTCTGTTTAGATTCATAAAATAGAGTTCAATATGAAACCATAGCAATTTGATTCACTCAAAACGGATTTAAAATGAAGAAGTTATGGGTAAAACAAGATTGGATAATTTTTCTCATTTTAGCTACGTGAAAATTGGTAACAAATCTATTCCAACCATAACTTAATCAACTTGTATTGTATATTATGTAATCTTGAGATACCATAGACACGTATACAATATTTCGACCTATCATGTCGACACATCTATATATATTTCGAAACAACCATAGACACTCTATATGTGAATGTTGGAGTTAGCTATACAGGGTTGAGGTTGATTCCAAAATATATATAGTTTGAGTTGTGATCAATACTGAGATACGTATACACTGGGTCGTGGATTGATTCAAGATAATATTTATCGATTTATTTCTGTACATCTAACTGTGGACAACTAGTTGTAGGTTACTAACGAGGACAGCTGACTTAATAAACTTAAAACATCAAAATATATTAAAAGTGTTGTAAATATATTTTGAACATACTTTGATATATATGTATATATTGTTATAGGTTCGTGAATCAACCAGTGGCTAAGTCTTACTTCCCGATGAAGTAAAAATCTGTAAAAGTGAGTTATAGTCCCACTTTTAAAATCTAATATTTTTGGGATGAGAATACATGCAGGTTTTATAAATGATTTACAAAATAGACACAAGTACGTGAAACTACATTCTATGGTTGAATTATCGAAATCGAATATGCCCCTTTTTATTAAGTCTGGTAATCTAAGAATTAGGGAACAGACACCCTAATTGACGCGAATCCTAAAGATAGATCTATTGGGCCTAACAAACCCCATCCAAAGTACCGGATGCTTTAGTACTTCGAAATTTATATCATATCCGAAGGGTGTCCCGGAATGATGGGGATATTCTTATATATGCATCTTGTTAATGTCGGTTACCAGGTGTTCACCATATGAATGATTTTTATCTCTATGTATGGGATGTGTATTGAAATATGAAATCTTGTGGTCTATTATTATGATTTGATATATATAGGTTAAACCTATAACTCACCAACATTTTTGTTGACGTTTTAAGCATGTTTATTCTCAGGTGATTATTAAGAGCTTCCGCTGTCACATACTTAAATAAGGACGAGATTTGGAGTCCATGTTTGTATGATATTGTGTAAAAACTGCATTCAAGAAACTTATTTTGTTGTAACATATTTGTATTGTAAACCATTATGTAATGGTCGTGTGTAAACAGGATATTTTAGATTATCATTATTTGATAATCTACGTAAAGCTTTTTAAACCTTTATTGGTGAAATAAAGGTTATGGTTTGTTTTAAAATGAATGCAGTCTTTGAAAAACGTCTCATATAGAGGTCAAAACCTCGCAACGAAATCAATTAATATGGAACGTTTTTAATCAATAAGAACGGGACATTTCATCGTGTGCCCGTACAAGCCGCCGATCCTCTAGTTGGAGCATAGTTGCTGGTTGTTGTTTGTTGTATGTGGTTGCATATAGCTGTTGATATAGGAGTACAAGTTTGTACTGTATGCTAAACCTTTTGATAGTTCCATTCACTTAGCCTTGTGCTAACCCCTCACCTCCTCCCATGCAGGTTTTAGATCTTAGTGTTGGTAGGGACGGGAGTCGAGCTGACGATATGTTTGACAAAATGAACTTTTAAGTTTTGTAAATATGTAGCTAGTCGTATAACGTAACGCCTGTGGTTTGTAATAAAGTAATTAACTTATGATTTGTGATAATCATGTTTGTAACTAACTAAGGGTATTTATGTAAACTCATTCTTTCGCTGTGATTTTAAAAAAAAAAAAAAAATTTAAGGTGTTACAGCATCAAATACCGATGCCAAGGTATCGGATAACAAAAGAAGGTGGGATGGAAACCGTGATCGAGGTCACCAGCAACAATCTCTCAAGAAACAGGAAACCACGCAAGGTACGGGTAGTGGTTCAAGCTCAGGTTACAAAGGGCGTAATCCCTTATGTAACAGATGCCACAAACATCACACTGGTTTTTGCAATGTGGTGTGTAACAAATGTGGTCGAAGGGGTCATCTTACTGAAGATTGTTGGGTTCCCGTTACAAATACAAATGGCACCAAGACTCCTGCCACCAATGCAAATAGAACTGCCTTGGCTACTGTTACTTGTTACGGGTGTGGGAAACAGGGTCATATTAAGAGCCAGTGCCCGAATCCAGAGAAGAATAACGGACCTGCACGTGGAAGAGCATTTGTTATTAATGCTAGAGAGGCGTGTGAAGACCCGGAGCTTGTTACGGGTATGTTTACCATTAATGACTTATCAGCATCTATTATATTTGATACTCGTGCCGATAGAAGTTACATATGTAGAGACTTTTATGCTAAATTGAATTGTTCATCATTACCTCTAGATGCTAAGTACATGATTGAGTTAGCTAATGGTAAACTAATTAAAGCCGATAAAATTTGTCGTGATTGTAAAATAAATTTAGTCAGAGAAACGTTTAAAATTGATTTGATACCCGTAGAATTAGGAAGTTTTGATGTAATAGTCGGCATGGACTGGATGTCCAAAATAGGAGCTGAAGTTGTGTGTGCCAAGAAGGCAATTCGCATTCCTCGTAAGGATAAAACGTCAGTAATGATTTATGGAGAGAATGGTAACTCAAAGCTAAAACTCATTAGCTACTTGAAAGCCCAAAAGTGCTTGAAGAAAGGGTGCTATGCTATCTTAGCACATGTTAATAAAGTCGAAACGAAGGAGGAAGAGAAGAGCATCAATGATGTTCCTGTGGTAAGAGAATTTCCCGAAGTGTTTCCAGAAGAATTACCGGGATTACCTCCGCATAGATCTGTAGAATTTCAAATAGATCTAGTATCGGGAGCTGCACCGGTGGCTCGTGCTCCGTATAGACTCGCACCGTCGGAAATGAAAGAACTAAAAAGCCAGTTGCAAGAATTGCTAGACCGTGGATTCATTCGACCGAGCACTTCACCGTGGGGAGCTTCGATTTTATTCGTCAAGAAGAAAGATGGATCCTTCCGAATGTGTATAGATTACCGCGAATTAAACAAGTTAACTATCAAGAATCGGTACCCATTACCGAGAATTGATGACTTGTTTGATATGATGCAAGGATCACGTGTTTACTCCAAAATCGATCTAAGATCAGGATATCATCAGTTGCGAGTCAAAGACGAAGATATTCCGAAAACCGCATTTCGAACATGCTACGGTCATTATGAATTTTTAGTCATGTCGTTCGGGCTGACAAACGCACCAGCTGTTTTCATGGACCTCATAAATCGGGTATGTAGTACGTATTTGGATAAGTTTGTTATCGTCTTTATTGATGATATTCTTATTTATTCCAAAAATGAACAAGAACATGAGCAACATTTAAGGTTGGTGCTGGAACTGTTGAAGAAAGAACATTTATACGCAAAGTTTTCCAAGTGCGCCTTTTGGCTGAAGGAAGTACAGTTCCTTGGTCACATTGTCAGCAGTGAAGGAATTCAGGTTGACCCAGCCAAGATTGAAGCCATTGAAAAGTGGGATACCCCAAAGACTCTAACGCAAATACGCCAATTTTTGGGTCTTGCTGGTTATTACAGAAGGTTTATTCAAGATTTTTCACGGATAGCCAAACCATTGACAGCATTAACACACAAAGGGAAGAAGTACGAATGAACTTCTGAGCAGGGAGCCGCATTTCAATTATTGAAGAAGAAGTTGTCTACATCGCCCATTCTATCGTTACCTGAAGGAAACGATGATTTTGTAATTTATTGTGACGCTTCGCGACAAGGTTTTGGTTGTGTCCTCATGCAACGAAAGAAGGTTATTGCATATGCATCCCGACAATTGAAGATTCATGAACAAAATTATACGACTCATGATCTGGAATTGGGAGCAGTGGTGTTTGCATTAAAGATTTGGAGACACTACTTGTACGGGGTTAAATGTACTGTGTATACCAACCATAAAAGCCTTCAACATATCTTCAACCGAAAACAACTGAACATGAGGCAACGTAGGTGGGTCGAGCTGATAAACGACTATGATTGTGAAATTCGCTATCATATCGGGAAAGAAAATATAGTAGCAGATGCTTTAAGTAGGAAGGAAAGAGTGCCGATTCGAGTACGAGCAATGAATATGAAGATTCGTACAAACCTCACTACCCAAATTAAGGAGGCTCAACAAGGAGCTCTTACTGAAGAAAACTTTAGAAATGAGATGCTCAAGTGTTTAGACAAGCAACTTGAGATACGAGAAGACGGAACCCGGTATTTTAATGGACGCATTTGGGTACCAAAGTTTAAAGGGTTAAGAAAATTGGTTTTGGATGAGGCACATAAGACGAGATACTCGATACATCCTGGAGCTGGAAAGATGCATCAAGATCTTAAGGCACACTTTTGGTGGCCAAATTTGAAAGCTGATATTGCAACGTACATCGGAGAATGTTTGACTTGCTCCAAAGTCAAGGCAGAACATCAGAAACCGTCAGGTCTGCTTCAACAACCAGAAATCCCAGAATGGAAATGGGAATGTATTACCATGGATTTCATCACGAAGCTACCAAAGACTGCATGGGGTTACGACACCATTTGGGTAATTGTCGATCGTCTCACCAAATCTGCACATTTCCTACCTATGAAGGAAATGGATAAGATGGAGAAATTGGTACGATTATACATGAAGGAAGTTGTTTCAAGACATGGAGTACCTATCTCCATTATATCCGATCGCGACAGTAGGTTTACGTCAAGGTTTTGGCAATCACTACATGAAGCTCTAGGGACTCGTCTGGATATGAGCACTGCATATCATCCTCAGACCGATGGGTAAAGTTAAAGGACCATTCAGACTCTTGAAGACATGCTTAGAGCATGTGTGATCGATTTCGGAAATGGATGGGATAAATATCTTCCATTGGCAGAATTCTAGTATAACAACAGTTATCATACAAGTATTAATGCTGCACCATTCAAAGCACTTTATGGAAGAAAGTGTAGATCCCCTATCTGGTGGAACGAAGTAGGTGACAGACAACTGACTGGTCCCGAGATCATGCAGGAGACTACTGAAAAGATTGTGCAAATCAATGAGAGATTGAAGACCGCCCAAAGTCGTCAAAAGAGCTATGCTGATGTTCGAAGGAAGCCGTTAGAATTTCAGGTTGATGACAAGAGCAGAGTTATGCGGACTATAATGCAAAGCTATGAAATGTTCGCTGAAAATAAATACAGCGGTTGTGTTTCAGTGCAAATAGATAACTGCGGTTTAACCCGCTGAGTTTTCGCGGACAGTTAAGTGACTTGCAAACCGCGGATATCTCGAATACTATAAATAGGGAGCTTGGCCTCTCATTTATAGGTTGTTGATTCTCTGCCATTTTGCCAAAGCCTTTGTAATTTCCACTTGTGATCTTGCCCAAGGGATTTTTACATCGCGTAAAGGTGAATTAAGCTAATTAACAATCAAGACCGGGTCGGGGTGGTTGATCACTTGATAGTTAAAGTGAAAGACGATCATCGGGGCCCAAAATAATCATCAAATATTCCATCCTCCATTACAATCTTATTGCACTCAATCCGTAATTAAGTAACATCGTTAATTATGGATTGATCAATTGGCGCCATCCGTGGGACACGTTTTACGAATTAAACTGGAAATTTTTTGTTTTACGCCGTTAAACAATTAATTCGACGGTTTAATTTCAATCGTGTTTTTGTTGTGATGATTTGCAGGTGCTTTTGGAATAAGCAATCAGTCAATCTGCTAGACAATCACGATGACAAATGCAAAGCAATTTGGCGTTTCTCCGAATGCTGATGCACTGCCTGGTGATTCGCAGAACGTTGTGATATTTCCATTGCAAACAAATGCTAGTATAACCGCGGGAAAATTGGTTCAAGAACCGATCGCTAAAACATCTGCTGAAAACAATGCTAGTGACTCGCAGCCAGAAGTTGCTGCTGAAAAAATGATTGCGCGAAGAAATTTGCTGCAAAATCGCAGTGAAATAACCGCTGATGGGAAGCGACCAAAAGCTTTGGCTGGAAAATCTAGCCTGAGAACTGATAAAATTGTTGGTACTGCAATCGAGCAAGCTAAGCGAGATGCTAAGCGTAATTGCGAATCTCGCATACCGCGCACTTACTTATGGCCATTAAATGATTCAGGATCACAAGTTGATAGTCTAGTTATTGAGCATAATGATAGCGATAGTGATAATGCAGAAGATCGCAATCATTTGAACTCTGCGTATAAATCAAAAATGGCAAAAACACCAAGAGAAGAGAGCGAATTTTCTGATGATTCGGACAGCGTAGAAGAGTTTATTAAAAATCCACAAATTAAGCGAAAGCGACCACCAACACCTTTCCCTCGCTATGGGGAAGAGGGCGACGCATCCGATGCTCCTCGCAGAGAAAATGCCCAGAATTTTTTGGCGGATGCTTTCAGAAGCATTGCGCCAAAGTCAATGCAACATAAGTTTGATCAGCCAAACTTTTTGCAAGACATGCTTACCAAGTTTTGAGCGAAGAACGCAGATACTCACACAAAGAAGGCAACAGAAATCACTACGGCTGCGGACAAGTTTGCCCAGCATATTTCTGACTATCCAATAGTTTCTTCGCCGATCGTGCCGGCAACTCTGGGAGTCTATTTGGGTCTAACTGATCCTTTGGATTTTCTACAACGCTTCGAAGGCGTAGTAAGCACTTATAACTGGGATGAACCAGTCGCGTGTAGAGTATTCCCCATGGCCTTGCAAGGGTCAGCAAGGGAATGGCTTCATAGTTTGCAATCTCGCAGTATCGTTGGCTTTGTAGATTTGCGCGAAATTTTTTTGCTGCAGTTTCAAAATCTATTACCGCAGAAAAAGATGCACATAGAATGTCACGATATTAAGTAAGGCAACAAAGAGACTTTGAACGCATTACTTACGCGGTACATCTATGAATGTCAAAAGATTCCAAGCCTGCATGAAGATAAAAAAATCTCTGGATTTTTGCATGCTATTAATCCGCATAGACATCCAACTCTGGTGCGAAGGCTGCGAAGAGATGTCCCGCACACTTTTGCTAAAGTTCAACAGGAAACATATGATTATCTCTGTGGTGGAGAGGATAGCACTATAACCCCTGCGTGTGGGTGGGGTAGAGACAAAAGTTGACGAGATGATAATGACTCTTTTCGCGATGGTAACAGTGATAATTACACCGGATCAGGTTTTCCGCGAAGAAAAGGCGGCGGTGGATACCCGTGAAATGACAGGTTTCAAGGTCAAAATGATAACCATGGATATGGCCGCCGTGACCGCTATTCAACGCGAAAGTGGAGCAATGAATCATTCAACATCATTCAGACGCTAACAAAAACGCCCAAAGAAATTTTGTTGCAGGAAAGAGTTGCTAAGTCTTTTCCTGATCCGCAGCCTTTGGGAGAAAATAGCAGGCGCGATAGATCAAAATTTTGTGTTTTCCATGACGATTACGGTCATGACACCAATCGTTGTAGAGATTTGGCGGAATTCATTGCAGAAGCATACGATCAAGGCAAGCTGGACCATTTAATCGCACAACACACCACGAATGCGGTTATAATGCCTACAGAAGCTAAGACCTCGAATGCGTCAGGCGCGGTTGAGCGAAAGGCTCCCGCGGTAAAAAATCTGGGAGTAAAAATGGTGAGCAAAAAAGAAAATCAGCGCGGAATTCAGGTGATCAACGTGGTAGAAGTGCAGGGCGAAACGTCCGTAATGCAAATTTCAGAATAGATTGTCAGTTGGAAATGTCCTTCTATCGCGTTTCCTCCTGCAAGTTTGACCGCTGACGTTGATAAACCTATAGTAGTTTCATGTCGCATTGCAAATACTAGAATAATGATAATGAAGGTTCATGTAGACACTGGTAGCAGTGTCGACGTCATGTACGAACAATGCTTTAGCAAGTTGCCTGCGAACATTCAAGCTTTGATGAAACCTACTGCGGTTCCACTTGCCGGGTTCCCAGGAGAGTCATCCTGGCCTGTTGGTCAGTTGGAGTTACAAATGGAGTTAGTTGATGACAACGATGAGTCGCTAAGCCGCCAAGCTTTATTGAATCTATACATAATGTGAAATCAATCGTGATTCAATATGATACTTGGGCGCACAGCATTGCTCATGTTTGGCGCCATACCATCAACCATACATGGTATGCTAAAATTTTCTGCCAACAAAGGCATTGGCACGCTGATTTCTGTGGAAGTGGAGCCATTCTGCGCTATGATTATGGCAAATACGAATTCGGGTATTGAAGGACGACCAGTTAATCCTGAATAGTGCGAAAATTTAAAAAATTGTAATAAGATGCTAAGGCAAAATTCATAAATGCATGATATTAAGATGCGAATTTGATAGTTGTGTTTATGTTTCGAATGCGAAATAATAATGAATAAAGCAAAGTTAATTTCAGTGTTAGTAATTGTTTCTTTACAAAGCAAAAACACTGCGTGTGGCCACGCGTAGTGCTTATTTCGCAGAATGCAATTGCTTGTCTTTTACAACACTAAGTTAATGTTTGTTCTGCGGATATTTTAAGCAAGGTGGCATAATTTCCGCAAAGCATAGCCTGCTTAAGTGTTATGAAAATGTAAAAATGCATTGCAAAATAATTTGCTAAAAACAAAGTGATGAAATTGCCCACTTGTGTTAATTTGAAAATAATTGCGAAAGGATAACACTTCCTAAGTATTTGATCTTGCCAATACTTAGATGCTTTGCAATGCTAAATTTGCCTAAGGATCGTTATGACGGACTTAGAAGATTCATAACGTATAAGTATATACGCATACAGATTGTTTCGCAAAAGTACACATTTATTATGTGCACAATAATAAAAGTTGGAAATTGCAAAGGACAAGTCCGTGTTATGAATATTGATAATAAAGCGCTATATAAATAAAAGAAGTTGCAACTGCGAACTATGAATAAGCGATTAATATTAAGCGTGTACGCAACACGGATTCTTACAACAAACGCAATTCGTAATTGCGAAAATACATTCAAAAACAAATTAGTTAAGGCAAAACTAAAGTTCTAATGCTTTAATATCTGCAAATGAAATGCCTTCACGCTGACTGAGCTCCTCAAGAACAGGTATGCTAATTTTCTCAACCTCCTTCTTCGCCCTCTCGAGTATTTCGCGAGCATCATCGGTGGCGCATATTTCTTTCGCTATGTCAGAAGGAAGAGGTTGCGAAAGATCGCCAAGTTTGCATAATAAATCATACCACTCGCAGCGAGTGGCAAGCTTTGCTGCTTGAGCATATGTTTGAAATTTTTCAGTGACTGGCTCGGAGTCCATCACTTTATCCGCGAATGTTGGGAGATACTTGACTAGCTGTGCGAACTCATGTTTCGCGACTTCTGCCCTTCTTTTAAGTTTGGCATTCTCCTTCATCACCTTTTCAAGACACGTCTCAGCCCTTTGCGCCCTTCTCTCTTGTGCATTGGCAGCTTTCACTGCTTTCTCATACTCGTCTGACATCTCCGTGAAACGCTCCATGCTGTCGACTGTCAGATAAATTGCATTGTAGCAATTATGTAGTCATTGTCTGGCAGCCTCGGGATAAGACAATTTGCGATATTGCTCCCTTGTTTCTTCAGGAACAAATTTATAAAGTCTTTGGTATAGTTTAAAGGCCCGATTTGCTGCTGCAGTTTCTTCTGCATCAGCTTCTCCTTCCTCTTCCTGGTTGGACGCTTTTGCGTCAGATGGAAGGGATAAATCTTCATTTCCAGGTTCATTAAGAACATCTGTAGGGATTCTCCCTCTAATGTTGTAAAGCGGTGTAGCTTCAGCGGATGACCCTGGAAGAATAGTTATAAACAGATAAGTAAATATAGCAAGTTTATGCTAACACAAACAATGCGTAATCAAATAAATACTGCGAAATAGCATTTGCTTACTTGCTTCTTGTTCAGAATGAGAGCGCAGACGTTTCTTGCGTGGAGTGGGGGTAGTTTCCACAACCTTACGCTTGCCGCGGTCCTCGCCTCCAGCAATATAACATGTATTGATGATCGGTTCATCAATAAGAATAATGTCGCAATCGCCATTCTTTAGGTGATGGGCAGGGCTAATCCTGCTTATATCAGCGGACCTCATGATAAGGTCAAGTGCAACCACTGTAAAAATAAAAGCGCATAGTGTTATGCAAAGCAAAAATATTGCGAAAAATGTAAGTGTATTATGTTAATATACTGCGATAAATTTCAGCGGCATACCATTTTTTGATAGGTCAACCAAAAGCGCATCATGGTCGCTCCACGGCTATTGAATTGATACTCTACCAATGTACAGTGGTACATTCGAGTAAGGTCGTAGAAATATGCCTGCGTTTTTTAGTGTCTTGAGAGTGTCATTCTCAAGATCATCGAGTACAGGCCTCTCATTGAGGTCGGGATTTAGCTCTGTACACCACGTTTTTGGTATGTTGCTGTTCACATACGCGGTGTCGTTAATATAAAAGAAGGAACTACGCCAATTGCCAATTGAATCTTTTGGTGAAGTCATTACACCAAGTTTACTGCGGAAAGAAAACCACCCCACATCGTATAGCACCAGGCTATTGCACATACGAAAAACGTTCAGCAGTAGTGGTTGGTCGGTGGCATTGCAGTACATCTCGAACAGCACAATCTTGTTAATCGTGTTAGGATGCAACTGTGCCATAGCGATATTATAGTATTCGCAAACACTGCGGAAAAAGGAGGTAAGTGGAAATCGAAGGTTGCCTTGAGAAATGGCAGCCTCGTAAACAGAAATCATCCCTTTAGGGGGAGTATCGGCTCGCTGTTCTGCCGCAGGCGCGGTAGGAACAAATTAGGCAAGTGGCGGATGCCATTCTTGCAGGGTTTGAAGTTTTGTTTCCGTCATATAGGAAACATAACCTCCAGGAGTATGCATAGAAGAAGACGACGCCATTTGCAATAAGGAAAATAAATTGGATGATAAAATTGAAGAAATTAAAGGTTGGAATTGTTAATTGCACGGTACGATTGTGATTCGACGAATTTGATTGCAGATGAAATTGAAAGAGAAAGAGTAAAGTTTTTATGCGGATTATTGCGTTATTTATAATTAGAAGTAGGGCGAGTAAGATGGAAAGGTAATGATTACATTTAAACAGCTAAAATTACCGCAATGTGTAAACGGTAATTTTGTGGCCGTCACAGCGTATTGATTTAACAGAATGGCAAAAAATTACCGTTGTACTTACGTGTTGAGCCTAACAAAAACAACGGTAATAAATGGGCAGTAAAAAATATTAAATATTGTTTGCGAAATATTTTAAAAAACACTTCTTTATTTTTAGAGTTTATCATGATGCATTGGCTTCGCGAGAATGTATCATAATAAACTGGGGGGACTTGATCATATACATAGCATTGTATATGTATTTTTTATTTGCCAAAAGCCAAGAGCAGAGTTATGCGGACTATAATGCAAAGCTATGAAATGTTCGCTGAAAATAAATACAGCGGTTGTGTTTCCGTGCAAATAGATAACTGCAGTTTAACCCGCTGAGTTTCCGTGGACAGTTAAGTGACTCGCAAACCGCGGATATCTCGAATACTATAAATAGGGAGCTTGGCCTCTCATTTATAGGTTGTTGATTCTCTGCCATTTTGCCTAAGCCTTTGTAATTTCCACTTGTGATCTTTCCCAAGGGATTTTTACATCGCGTAAAGGTGAATTAAGCTAATTAACAATCAAGACCGGGTCGGGGTGGTTGATCACTTGATAGTTAAAGTGAAAGACGATCATCGGGGCCCAAAATAATCATCAAACATTCCATCCTCCATTACAATCTTATTGCACTCAATCCGTAATTAAGTAACATCGTTAATTATGGATTGATCAGTTATGTTAAAGATGTCACCTTGGAAAGGTGTGATACGCTTTGGTAAGAGGGGTAAATTGAACCCAAGATACGTAGGACCATTCAAGATCATCGAACGTATTGGACCGGTGGCTTATCTACTTAAGCTACCACAACAACTTGCTGTAGTACACAATACCTTTCACATCTCGAACCTAAGGAAATGCCTTGCAAAAGAAGACCTCACTGTTCCTCTTGAAGAAATCCAAATCAACGAGAAACTGCATTTTATAGAAGAGCCTGTCGAAATCATGGACATTGAAGTCAAACAGCTCAAGCAAAGCAACATACCTATAGTTAGGGTTCATTGGAATACTCGAAGAGGTCCTGAGTTTACTTGAGAAAGAGAAGACTAGATGAAATAGAAGTATCCACATCTGTTTACAAACACCGCCCATTGAATAGGTACTACTTCAAATTTCGGGACAAAATTTCTTTAACGGGTAGGTACTGTGATGACCCGTATTTTTCCGACTACTTGATTATACTATTTACATGATTTAATAATTTCGACTTGATAAGCAATAAATTTTAATAAGTCTTGAACCTCCGGAAAGAATTTTACATAAGCAGTTGACCACCCTTTTATTCTTACAATTCACGAACGTCATAACTTGTATTAATTATATATATGTGTGTGTGTGTGTGTGTGTGTGTGTATATATATATATATACATATAGATTTAACTTGAAAATATGATAATTAAATATCTCATTAAGTATATTAACAAAGTAATATATTTATATTTTCATACTACTAATTTAAAGAGTTTTTGAACAATATATATGTTACTATTTAAATGACGTAATTAACTTATCTTAAAATGTATTTATATATAAAGTATTACGAGTGTAAATACATCCTTACAAGTATTAAATACACTTTATAATATACCAATACATATAAAGGATAGCTATACTCATATTTTCGTTCAATTTTCTCAAGAATTCTACTCGCATTCATATGGTATTTTTACTCATATTATACACATCTTCTAGAAGTATTTACTATTGGTATATACCAATAGAAATCTGCAATTATTTGTGTAATATGTCATCCATGACCTAATCAATTTAATATGTCATCCATGACTTAATACATTTTAACTTATCTTAGATATTTTCACTAAAAACCAAATTTTCAAGCCTATAAATAAGCATCATTTCTAACTCATTTTTACACATTCAATTTCCAAATTTTACTTCCAATTTTCACACACACTTGCAAGAACTCTCTCAAGTTTTGTTCTAATACTTCTTTCCAGCAACTTTACATTCTAAACTTGAGGTAAAAACTCTACTTCAACTCTTGTTCAATTCATATGTTTACAGCTATCTATATAAGAGTTTATAAACTAGAACATAGTTTAGTTGATTCTAAACTTGTTTGAAGAACTAATCTAATCTTTTTAACTTAACTCTAATAACACTTATTTATATGTATTATGATATTATATTAAGTTAATATAAGAACTTATAACTTGTACATATGAAGAACACCTTGAAACTTAACATGTATCGTTTAATTTCCATTCGGCAAAAAGCGGGCTGTTTTGGGTTGGGAATTAAAAACCTATCTTAGACTTTGAGTTCGAGGCTAAGACTTTGGAAATATGTTAATATATGTAAATAAGACTTCCAGTATTTTTTCATGATTTTAGACAAAGTGGAAGTATTTTTATCAAAAATCATATATTGGATGGGTGCCGGGATTCTTCCAAATCTGTCCACCGGCACAAAAAGAGGGTAAAACTCTGAATATTAATACATGGGCTGAAATTTTTGAATTGTTTTTGAAAAATTAACTTCTTAATGAATCCATAGCAATTTGATTCACTTTAAACGGAGTTGTAATGAATATTTGGTGAGCAAAACAAAATCTGCTAAAATTAACGTTGTATGGACGAAATTTATATTGTAAAAACTATATTAACCATATCCTTGCTAACTTTTCCTATATCCTATATATATTTGGACATGTTATCATTAGTATAACAAAATATTATAATCTTAGTTAATTCCGAGATTGTATATATATATATAATAATCTTGGTACATTCCATGACAATAAGTATACAATACGTTTTGATAAATCCTAAGACAATAAGTATACAATACGTTTTGATAAATTCTAAGACAATACATATACAATACGTCTCTGGGTTGATGCAAATACAATACGTATACAATACGTAGTGGGGTAATTCTAAGATTATATATATACCGATTATTGGACTGTTGGACATTTCGGACTATTTTGGACTACTAACAAAGGACTACTAACATAAAAATGTTAAAAATTAATATATAAGTATTCTATGAACTTGTTTTATTTTATTCACATGTCGTATTATTATCTGAATCATTATTATTGATATAGGTTCGTGAATCCAAGGACGACGGCCATATTTTTAATAAGCTGAAAACTTATTATTAATATACTTTTACTACCGTGAGTATATAGTCCTATTTTTAAACTCTAAAAATATTTTGGGATGAGAATACATGCATTTTATGTTTTACGCCATGAACACAAGTACTTAAAATATATTATACGTTGAGTTGTACCACATTGCATATCTTCCCTAATAGCTTGGTAACTAATACTTACATGTTGTAAGAACATGTAAGCGCGAATCCTATTGATAGATCTATCGGGTTTGACAACCCCAACCGGGCTAGTCGCTCTAGTATCGTAAACGGTTGCATAGTACTTCATTTTTACTAGACTTGGTACAGTGTAGGGAGATTTCATAATAAAGGGAATATGCCACATTAATGGTTAAGTATGGTTACCGAAGCGCTCAACAACTTATAGAATATCTTTATTGAAATATTTATAACTATGAAATCTTGTGGTCTATATTTATATCGATGCTAGCTTTAAGCCTATATATCTTACCTACCTTTGTGTTGACTGTTTAAGCATGTTTATTCTCAGGTCCTTAAGAAAGTCTTCCGCTGTTGCATTATCTGAGCAAGCTGTGCATGGAGTCTCATACTTTTGTTTAAATGAAGTGTTGCATTCAATAAAACCTTTGTCATGTATTATATTCGACTGTTATGTCACGTGTGTAGTATTTGGAAACTGATGTATTACGGGGACTATCTCTTATATATATACATATATATATATATATATATATATATATATATATATATATATATATATATATATATATATATATATATATATATATATATAATAATTGCCCACTTGTTTAAAACATGCATTATGTATAATAATGGTGTGCTTTTTATGAAACGAATGCAATATTTTCTAAAATGTATCATATAGAGGTCAAATACCTCGCTATGGGACCAATGAATAACGTACTGCGTTTATAGTAATATGGACGGGTCGTTTCAGTTGGACCCGTTCAAATTTTCTTGACCCATTTAGACCCGGACTCGTTCAATACAAACCCGTTTCGACCTGACCCAACCCAACCCGATTGCCAAGTGTAATTCTGAGACCTAAATCATTCATGGCTGTTTTTGTTAGATTTTGTTTTTACCTATGTTACTACAAAACATATCATCCAAAGTTAATTTTCTAGATGATTCCGGCAACAACAATCGATATCATGATTGATGTTGTTCTGTCTCTTTTTCTTAAACTCTATCTCTCTTGTTGAACAAACGGCTCCACACTTGTTTTATATAAATGCCCTAATATACAAGATCAAGTCAAACTTGTATATAGGCTTTGAGCTTTCCTCATAAATGGAAACCAAACTAAAACCCAACAAATGGGTGTGGTTATGTTCAAAGACAATGGTGGGAAAGTCGAATGGGCAATTAATAATTTGGAATACATCAATTTTTGAGGTTACTAACGAAATTGTTGAATTTTTTGTTGGCATTCGATGGAAACGGAAGAGTTCAGGTGAAGAATCTATCATTAACAACATATACGGCCCACGTGACGTTCTACCTCTAAAGGAGCGATAGCATCAAACATTTAGTCAAATTTAAGCTGACTAAGATGACATAGCACGAAAACACTTAGTCAAAATTACGAGTAAACCAAGTCATGCGAAAGCACTAATGGAAAACCACTTTGGATCTACGTAGTTTATTACTTAATGGGTATGGGTGTACACTTCGTACCTCCTTACCTATTTAGTCCAGTGGCGGATCCAGGAATTTGTAACACCGGGGGCAAAACAAAATAATCCAAAATTTTAGACTTTGAGTTGCGGAAAAAAATAATTCAAACTTTTAAGCTTAAAATTTGTTGGTTCACTAAGGGCACGTGCCAACCCCTGTCTAAAGGTAGTTTCGCATCTGTTTACAAGTGAATACTAGAATTCACAATTACACTAAATTTCCAACAGTTGGTCCCTGTACATTTACTAGACTTGAGAATAATCAAACTTCAACAACATTTATATTACACGTGTGTAATTTTTTTCCGGTTAAAAAAGGATAAACTTTTATAACAAGAAGGATGATTGGAATATGAATCCTCTTTAATACAAACAACAAAAACCCGAGCAAAAGTAACAAACCTACGGAAAGCTTGGAAAAAATCAGATGCAAAGATTAAATCCTATAAAGCAATTAAGTCACCAAAAAATATAATGAAAGATGAAATCCAATCTATCCGGCTAACGGGAGATTAAGACTCATCTAAAAACAAAAAGGATAACGACAAAGATAGGACCAAAAAAGGCTCAAGCGTCTTTTATGGAATCATAAAGCACCTCCAATTCCTCTTCGTAAGTCACTTTCTTTTTGGATTCCTTTCTCGACTTCTTAGCTTATAACAATTTGGAAGACAATTTTCTTGAATTAATAGCGGGTACCTTTTGGACGTCTTCCATATTATCCATAACTTCAATGAAGGCCACAAGAGATTCGTCCTTGTGAATACCCGTTTCAATCGAACCCATGTTAGTTTTGCCCAATGATTTGTCGAACTTAGGCGCAATGGACTCAAAACGTTTAGGACCCATTACTAAACCATCCATTGGCCCACTAAGAACAACACAGCTAGGGTCAAACTCCATAGAACCCAATGTTTCTGTCCCATTCAAAACAACATGGTCTCCATTCTTCGCGCTATATGCATTCAATTTAAACAGAGAAATCAGAGAAACCAACAACTTCTTTGATTTTAACTCAGGAACCAAATCAATCGTTTCATCTTCTTGTTCATTGACGGAATTGAACACCGGTTTACATCCGCTGATTCAATAGATGATACCTTAACCCGGTTTACATCCGCTAATTCCTAAGACGAATAAACCGAAGTTGACATATGAACACTTCCAATAAATAACTCCTCAGAAGTAGTTGCAATCGATCTCAGGATGAACTGATTCACGTCTTCAACAACATTAGCACTTTTGCGATCTAAACACTCAAAAGCAACATTATTTCTTTGGCAAAAACTTCCAAGAAATCGGACACTTCTTCTTCTCACAAGGTTTGCCGGTACAAGGGAAAACCAAATCATAAAATAATTGAATGAGTTTTTGGTTTTATTATTCTTAAAATCGTTGATATCAATTGAAAGATTACAATCAGTATTTATAATAACCGAGAATTCTTGGAGCCAAAGAAAAGCTATTCTAATGGAATTAGGATTCTAAACAATCTTTACCCAATATAACTTGGCTAATAAAAAAGAAACTAAAATAAGAGTTTAAAATAAATTCAAACTCATATAACGATTCTCAATACTCCCCCTCAAGTTGGACTGTGAAGATCTCGAACACCCAACTTGCCATGTAAGAATTTAAATTGATCTGCACCAAGGGCTTTCGTAAAAGTGTCTGCAGGCTGAAACTCCGATCGAATGGTACAAGGTTTTATTTCACCACTATTCACATGCTCTCGAACAAAATAACAATCCATTTCAACATGCTTTATTCTTTCATGATAAACTGGATTCATTGCAATGTGATGCGCTGCTTCGTTATCACACATCAACGGTGTTGTATTCGGTTGAGTAGCATCAAAATCTTGTAGCAGCCACCTTAGCCATAAGACTTCACAAACTGTTGTCGCCATAGCCCTATATTCAGATTCAGCAGACGAATGAGACACCACCCTTTGCTTCTTAGACCTCCATGATATTGGAGCTCCTCCAAGTTTAATGAAATAGCATGTGCATGACCGTTTTGTTGACGGGCAACTAAGCTAACTTGCATCACAATAAGCTTCAAGCTTTAAGTTACCTTCGGACGGAAAAAATAATCCTTGTCCCGGTGTGGTTTTTAAATAACGTAACACACGCATTGCGGCATCCATATGCGTGCGCCGAGGATTGCTCAAAAACTGGCTTAGTTGGTTAACAGCATAGGTTATATCAGGTCACGTTACCGTGAGATATAAGAGTCTCCCCACTAATCGTGTATATTTTGACGCGTCAACTGTTTCACTTTCATCATCTTTTTGTAACCGCATATTTTGTTCCATGGTGAAAGGACCCGTTCATACCGATTATAAATGATTTACAATAGTTGATTTCATCGCGAGGTACTTGACCTCTAAATGATACATTTTATAAACATTGCATTCGTTTTTAAAAGACAAACTTTCATCACATTGAAAGTTGACGGCATGTATATCATTTCATAATATATCCAACTATAGTTGACTTAATAATAATCTTGATGAACCCAACGACTTGAATGCAACGACTTTTGAAATATGTCATGAATGACTCCAAGTAATATCTCTAAAATGAGCAAATGCATAGTGGAAGATTTCTTTCATATCTGAGAATAAACATACTTTAAAGTGTCAATCAAAAGGTTGGTGAGTTCATTAGTTTATCATAAACAATCATTTCCAATAATATAATAGACCACAAGATATTCATATTTCGAAAACAATCTGTGCAGGTCTACTCCTGCTATAAAATCATTCATATGAAGAACACCAGAACCTTTCAAAACCAACTCACCAACGGTAGCTAATACGTCGTGCAATGCAAAATCATCTCACCGTGGTAGTTAATACAATACAATTTCAATAACGGTAGCTAATGCGTCGTGCAATGCAAAATCATCTCACCATAAATAATTTTACAACGGTAGCTAATGCATCGTGCAATGCAAAAATTTCTCACCGAGGATAGCTAAAACGGTAGCTAATGCGTCGTGCAATGCAAAATCATCTCACCGTTACTAACTACTAAATTTTACTGTAAACAATATTACAACGGTACCTAATGCGTCGTGCAATGCAAAATCATCTCACCGAGGGTAGCTAAAATGGTAGCTAATGCGTCGTGCAATGCAAAATCATCTCACCGTTACTAACTACTAAATTGAACCATTTCGGTAGCTAATGCGTCGTGCAATGCAAAATCATCTCACCGATGGTCGATGATACAATCTTATAGGAATCGAACCTTTGAATCCAAATAATTCTATCATAGAATGTAGTTTTGAATACTTGTGTCTATTTCGTCAAACATTTATAAAAGCAGTTCATTTATTCTCAGTTCAAAAATATATCTCAAAAGCATTTAATAAAACAGTTATAAAAACAGCGCATGTATTCTCAGTCCCAAAAATGTAAAGAGTAAAGGGAATCAAATGAACTCACGATACGATATTTTGTAGTAAAAATATGCATACGACGACGCTGAACAAGTGCAGGGTTGGCCTTGGATTCACGAACCTATATCATTCGTATAATTATTAATATACATAGTTGTAATTGAACAAATATATATATGAATTTATTAGTTATATCATTTTTATATTATTAATAATATATATATATATATATATATATATATATATATATATATATATATATATATATATATGTGTGTGTGTGTGTGTGTGTGTGTGTGTGTGTGTGTGTGTGTGTTTCATATATTCTTTTTGTATATAAAAATATTAAACTTTATTATGTTATATGTATTAAATATATATATATATATATATATATATATATATATATATATATATATATATATATATATATATATATATATATATATATATATATATATATATATATATATATATATATTATTTGTTTGTTAAAACAATACTTTAGTAATACTAAGATAATATTTGAAATATTAAGTGATAATACTAACAAATATTATATTATATTATTTATAATCCTATTAATAAGAATATTAATGATAATTTTTAATAATAAATCTCATAATAATGGTTGTATCAGTAGTTTTTAATGAAGAGAATAATTTAATAATAATGATACTGAAAATATTAATTTTTGATATTAATACTTATTACTTGATAATAATAATTATATCAATCTTATTATTAATAGTAATCTTAATAAAAAATTGCTTTTGTTAATAATAATAATAATAATCACAATCATAATAATAATACTTACTTATACTAATAATAAGGGTATTATTAATAATAATAATAATAATAATAATAAAACTTATAATAATAATAATAATAATAAAACTTATAATAATAATAATAATAATAATAATAATAATAATAGAAATCTTATTAATAATGATATTATTAATAATCATACTACTTAATAATAATACTTATAATGATATTAGTATTATTAGTCATAATTGTTAACTTGAATAATTGATTGATTTTCCTTGATTCATACATTACAATAGAGAGTATAAATAGCCAATGATACTAACAAAATACCTAATGGGCTTGCATAATAAAAGTCCCTTATAGAACATGGGCTCAATGCATAAATACATAATATAGATAAATATATCTCCTAACAGCCCCCGGCAGTTGGAGCGGGAGCATTAAGAACGCTCAAACTGGTCCTGAACTCATCAAAAAGAACATTAGGAAGGCCTTTGGTGAAGATGTCGCATACTGATATCGCGATGGAACATGAAGAACGCGTACATGTCCTTGCGTCACAAGATCCCGCACGAAATGAATATCAATCTCTATGTGTTTCGTGCACTGGTGCTGAACCGGGTTACCTGACATGTATACTGCACTCACATTATCACAATACACAACAGTGGCAGAAAATAAAGGACAATGAAGCTCGCGAAGTAGATTCCGAAGCCAGCATGTCTCGGCAACAGCATTAGCAACCCCGCGGTACTCTGCTTCGGCACTGGAGCGAGATGGCGTCAACTATCATTTTGAGGACCATGATAGAAGGTTATTACCCAAAAATACATAATATCCCGAGGTCGAGTGGCGAGTACTGGGGCAACCAGCCCAGTCAGCATCTGAGTAGGCTGTCAAAGATGTGGTAGATGATGCAAAGAGTTGTAGGCCGAGATCAAGTGTACCCTGTATATACCGGAGAATCCGCTTAAGTGCAGAAAAGTGCTGCTCTCGTGGGTCATGCATGAATAAACATATCTGTTGTACTGCGTAAGTAATGTCTGGTCTCGTGAAAGTGAGGTACTGAAGAGCCCCGGCGAGGCTGCGATATAATGTCAGATTAGCAATCGGTGGACCTGACGCATTAAGCTTGGAGCTGGTTTCAACCGGGGTTCTGCTCGGGTGACACCCCATCATATCTGCGCGCTCTAGAATCTCGGTAGCGTACTTCTTCTGAGATAAAAACATCCCCGAAGAGGTACGAGTAACTGAAATACCCAAGAAATAGTTCAACGGGCCAAGATCGGTCATGGAGAACTCCTGGTGTAGAGAGGCAATAACCCGCTGAAGAAAATTTGTCGATGAGGCAGTCAAAATAATATCGTCCACATATAATAATAGATAAGCAGTATCGGTACCCTGTTGATAAATAAATAAAGAAGTGTCGCACCGGCTTTGCTGAAAACCGACACTCTGAGCATAGCCTGCGAATCGCTGGTACCATGCGCGTGGAGCCTGCTTCAATCCATAGAGGGATTTCTGCAGGAGACACACATGATCTGGTCGTGAAGGGTCACGAAAACCTGGAGGCTGATGCATATAGACAGTCTCAGAAAGATGACCATGAAGGAAAGCATTCTTGACATCTAGCTGATGAACGGGCCAGTGTCGAGAAATGGAAAGACTGAGAACAGTGCGAATGGTGGCCGGTTTAACGACCGGGCTAAAAGTCTCATCACAATCAATACCAACCTGTTAGCTGCGACCATTAGCAACTAGTCGAGCCTTATACCTGCTCAAAGTCCCATCAGCATTAAACTTGTGCTTAAACAACCACATGAAGCGAACTATGTTCGTGTTCGAAGGGCGGGGCACAAGAGTCCAAGTACCATTTTTAATTAAAGCATTATACTCTTCGATCATAGCATGTTGCCAATTGGGGTCTTTAAACGCGTGAGAGTAAGAGCTAGGAATGGGAGAGGTGGTGGACACATGAAGATTTAGACGTTGTACGGGTTTTGTAGTGCCAAGGCGGTGACGGGTGACCATAGGATGAGTGGAGGAAGTGTTAGTAGTGGTTAGATGTGGTTGGTTTGGTGGATTTGCTGGGATATGAGGTGGTTGTGGCGGTTGTGGTGGAGGTGTAGGAGGTGTGGCATTTTTGGGTGAAGGAGTGTTGTTTTCAGCGAAGCTACGAGAGAACGAGTTAGGTGGTGGATCTAGGAAGTCGTAAGAAGTGGTAGTGGTGGTAGAAGCAGGCGAGGGAAGGGAGGAACTGTATGGAAATGAATTTTCATGGAAGGTAACGTGGCGTGATAATATGACTTTGTTGGTGGAGAGATCAAGGCATCGATAACCTCGATGATTGGATGGGTATCCAAGGAAGATGCATGGAGTAGAGCGGGGAGCGAGTTTGTTGGTTGTGTTTAGATGGGGGTAACATAGACAACCGAAGACACGTAGTGTGAAATAGTTAGGTGGAGTTTTGTAGAGTCGTGTGTGAGGAATATCGTAGTTAATGGCAGAAGATGGAAGAAGATTTAGAAGGTAGGCGTCCATGTGTAATGCCTCTGTCCAGAAAGTTGGATGTAGGTTTGCTTGAAATAGGAGGGTGCGGATTAGGTTATTTATGGTGCGGATCATTCTTTCAGATTTTCCATTTTGTTGGGAAGTTTGGGTGCAAGATAAACGAAGTTGAATGCCATTTGATTGGAACAGTTGGTGGAGAGGGGTGTTATCGAATTCCCCCTTGATCACATTAGAAAGCTTTGATTTCAGTGTTGAATTGTGTTTTAACGAATTCGCGAAATTGTACAAATATATTGAATACTTCAGATTTATTGCGTAATGGAAACACCCATAAATAATGCGAATAATGATCTAAGAAAATAACGTAGTATTTAAAACCACTAAGACTTAAAACTGGAGAAGTCCATAAATCAGAATGAATAATATCAAATGCAGATTTAACATGCGAACTAGAACTACTGAACGGAAGTCTCACGTGTTTGCCAAGTTGGCATGCATGGCAGAACTCGGGAGGTTTCGTTTTATTACAAGCTATGGAATTATTAGAAACAAGACGGCGAAATGATTCAATGCTCGGATGTCCGAGACGTTGATGCCAGGTAGTGGAGGTAGTGAGGAAAGCATGTTGAATCGGTGTAGATGACTGAGGTGTGAACGGGTAGAGATCTCCGGTGCTATCACACCGGAGGAGCATGCGGCCAGTCAAGTAGTCTTTTACAGAAAAACCAAACTCGTCAAATGAAACAGAAACTTTATTATCACGAGCAAAACGGCGAACAGAAATAAGATTTTTAACTATGTTTGGTGTAACGAGAACATTAGACAAGTGCAGAGATCGGTTAACATTAGGCAAAACGCTATGACCAGTGTTGACAACGGGGATGTGATTCCCGTCACCAACAACTACAGAAGGATAAATGCAATGATTAAAAACAGTACTTAAATTTTTAATGCTAGAGGTGAGGTGAGTTGACGCACCAGTGTCCATAGTCCAACCAGAATTGCTGTAGTCTGAGGGAGTGTTGGCATTAAATGCCTTTGGTATAAAAGTCTCCTGATGTTGCATTGGACCGAAAAATGGACTCTTAGCAGGTGCAGCAAGCCCGTTGAAAAAGGCTATAGGCCCAATACCGTATTGTTGTCGTTGGGCCTGCATAATTAACAATCAATAGCAAAAGGATGATGAATTATGATGTAGGATAGCAACTTTAATTTTGTTTTTTTTTTTTTTGATCAATAAGCAAAAAATTAAGAATGATAGGGAGCAATTGAATAATAATAACAAAATATGTTAGCTTTCCTTTGCTCGTCCTTTGATTTCTTTCAGCACGCCAAAAGCAATAAATAAATTAAATGAGACTTGTGGCAAACATATGAAACTGATCTAACAAAATAAAAACATAACGTGGCAGTAAGCATCACCAATTAGAATTAATCGAATAAATAATTATTATTGTTGGCATGTGCCTGCGTCAGAAACAAGAAAAGATTGTGGCAATAATTATTGAATATTGGATGTGAAGGTAGAAGCGGTTGTTCTTTTTTTTTCTTTTTTTTCGTATTGAGATGTGATGGTGTGGATAAAGAGGTGACTGGTGACTAAATAATAGAAGAAAATGAACAAGAACCGATAGAAAATAGGTGTTGGACGGTGGCAATATTGTTGATGCCGCCGTGGATGAAGTGGAAATTTAGGGTAGGGTTTTTTTAGTGTGGCTCATGATACCATGTTAACTTGAATAATTGATTGATTTTCCTTGATTCATACATTACAATAGAGAGTATAAATAGCCAATGATACTAACAAAATACCTAATGGGCTTGCATAATAAAAGTCCCTTATAGAACATGGGCTCAATGCATAAATACATAATATAGATAAATATATCTCCTAACAACAATAATAATAATAATAATAATAATAATCATAATTGTAACTAGGATGATGATGATGATAATAATAATAAAGGGTAACTAATAATTGTATTTGTAATAACAATAATAGCAATAAATAATGTTCGTATTACTTAATAATAATAATGCTAATAATAATTATAATTCTAATACTTAATGATAATATCAATAATAATAATAATCATAATATTCATAACAATTAATAATAATAATAATAATAATAATAATAATAATAATAATAATAATAATAATAATAATAATAATAATAATAACAATGATAATTATAACCATAATAATAATCATTAATAAATAATAATAATAATCATTATAATACTTTTGATATTAGGAAACTACCTTCTAAGTCTTTCAAAGAAAAAATATGGCTGAGACTAGACTCGAACCCGCGACCTCCAGTTCACATACCCAACACACAAACCATTTCTCCAAATTCGTATTTCCTGATATAATCTTTACTCATATAAGTATAACCCGATTATGTTTGTATTCATAACTCTTCTTCAAAAAATTGAAAACCGATCAGGGATCAAACTCATGTAGTGACGAGTTTCTTAATTGGTTTTAGGAGTAGAAATTGATACATAAACGACTCTCAATCTTGATTTAATCAATTTAAACAAAATACAAAAAAAAATTGGAGCTGTATCAATTCGAAGAACCCGTTACTGAACTCAAAATCAAACTCAAGTTTTCAGAATGTTTTGGATCACGACTTCAACACAAAAAAGGTGCTAAATCCTTGTTAGAAACTTTCTGTAACCTTAATTGAACTTAAAACATCAAGTTGAACTCGAATTTTACGATGAACACTTCGTTTGACTTTTGAAACGTAACCTTTGACTTCAAAATTGGAACTCGATATATAAAATTGAGACTTGAATCTTTCCAGATAGTTTAAGTAAAAGATTCCTAACGAGACTACATTAATACATTTTGAAATAATTTACGAAATTGTTCTGATTGAAATATGAAGTATAAACAGAGCAGTTGACATTTTCTTGAAAATTACATTTGATTTCTATGTTTTTCTTTTGGAATTGTACTAGTAGAGAACTATATAAAGGACCAGTGACGTTATTATACCCACAATGATTCAATTAACAATTGTTTTGTAGTTGAATTGAATCAACAAGTTTAAAGCTGTCAGAAGAAAAAAAAATTAAAAGTGATCTCGACCTCCAACTGTTCTTGTTCGTGTTTGATTATTTGGGAATCAATTTGTACTAGATTGCAGACAGGAAAATCAAATTACCTACAACTTGAAAGAGATTTACAACAGAATACGTATTTTCTATATTTTTATATGTATTTAATGTATTTATATATGTATATATATCTGTATATATATATATATAATCTGTATATATCCATATTTTATATCCGTATAATTATTTGAATATTTGTATATCTGATTATATATGTATTTGTATATATAGTTATATATCGACTATATCTATATCTGTATTTAAATATATAAAGAAAATTTAATAATATTAATTATACAACATTAATATTTAATATTTATTTTAATAATAGTAATGGAACTAATAATAATAAATAAATTAATAATAATGATAATATCAATAATTCTAATAAACGTAATAATAATAATAATAAATAATAATGATACTAATAATCATAAAAATGATAATTTTAATAAGTTTATTAATAATAATTAATAAGAATGATAATAATAATATTATTAATGTTACCTATAATAAATTGTATTATTTTCTAAGAATATTTATGATAATAATGATTTTAATGATAATGGTAATTATAAATAATAATAATCTTAATCAGAATTTTACTACTCATTATAATATACTACTGATATTAACAATGTTAACAAAAATCAAAATTTTTATAATTCTTAATAATAATTAACAATAATTATAATACAATACATAATAATTATAATAACTGATAATATTTAAATTACAATTATAATATATACATAAAACTAATACTGATTGATGTGCGTAGAGGTGTATACGAAATAGTATTATTTTTACAATGAAATACTATTAAATACGATACAATTTTACACAAGATATTTATTTATTTATAGAATGGATATACCTAAACTTTGCTACAACACTTATAGGCAGTGTACCTAATCGTACAGTAGTGTAGTTTTTAGTAAGTCCGGTTCGTTCCACAGGAAAAATTAAACAAGCTTAACGCTATATTAGTTTTAAAAACTATATTTGTAAAAATACAAAAATATATATAAGTAGTATTATTATAAAAGGGGGATTTTTACCGTTTAATGACCGGTTTGTCGATTTTAAAACTTTAGTCGCAGTTAAAACCTAATGTAAAATATTAAATAAATAAAAGACTTAATTTAAAGCGTAAAGTAAATAACGATAATGAAATTGCGATAAATAAATGTGCGATAAAATAAAATTGCGATAATTAAAGAGTACGATAATTAAAAATGCAATTAAATAAAATGACAATAAATAAAAGTGCGATAATTAAAAGTGCAATTAAATATGAAATATATAAATTATGCTTATTTAAACTTCCGTAATCATGATGTTTGACGTGTTGCTTTTAGTTTATTCCCATGGGTTAATTGTCCTTTGTCCTGGATTATTCGATATGTCCATACGGATTTGTCCATAATAGTCCATCAGTCATAATCATAAAATGCGGAAGTCTTCGTCAAATTATTCTTATTCCCGAAGTCAAATATTCTAACTAATTGGGGATTCGAATTGTAACAAGGTCTTAATACTTTATTTAATGGATACACCAGGTTATCGACTGCGTGTAAACCAAGGTTTTACTACTTTGTTAACAATTACACCAATTACCCTTGAATGTAATCCACCCCTGTTTCAACAAGTCTATTAACTATTAATCCAGTTCTGTGTCCAGTAAAATGAACAATTATTGGTATTTATAGATATCCCGCCCACCGTACCCAGTCAAGCGTATATGGTTATATATAAATACGTCAAATTATAAGTCTATATATTAAATTAACGAGGTATCATTTACTTAATATAAAGCCCATTAATAGCACATAGTCTAATTTCCACAAGTGTCATTCTTTTGTTCAAACCCCAATTATGGTACAAAGCCCAATTACCCAATTTTAGTATTTAGCCCAACATCATGATTACTTCGGCATTAAATAAGCATAATAATAACTTAGCTACGAGACATTAATTTAAAAATAACATTAATCATAACTTACAGTTATTAAAAATAGCGTAGAGTTACACGGATAGAATTTCGACTTACACCCTTACAACATTCGCTAACATACCCTTATTATTAGAATTTAAAATTAAAATTAAAATTATAATATAGATATATATATATATTTACGTATGAATGAGAAGAGAAAAAGATGTGTTTTAAGTTCGTGCAAAGCCTGCCTTTTATAGGCATGTGGCCAGAAAAAGGCCTCCATGTGATCGCATGGTTTTATAACTGCCAGGCCATGCGATCGTATGGCCTGCTTTTCCAGCTCACATGAGCTTGTTTCTTTTGTCGACGGTTTTTTTATAAATAAATATAATATATAAATAATTTTAAGAATTATTTAAATATTATATTATATTTATGTGCATAGTTGACTTGTAATTTTTAGCCCGTTGTGTCGAGCCTTGAGAGTTGACTTTGGTCCCGGTTCCGGTTTTTCGAACGTCCTTGCGTACAATTTAATATCTTGTATTTTGCGTTTCGCGTCTTGTACTCTTGTAATTTTGAGGCGTTTCTTATCAATAATTGGAACCACTTTGATTGTATTTTGTACTTTTGAGCTTTTTGGTTGTTTGCGTCTTCAATTCGTCGAATCTGTCTTTTGTCTTCACCTTTTATTATTTAAACGAATATCACTTGTAAATAGAACAATTGCAACTAAAAGCTTGTCTTTCTTGAGGGATAACGCTATGAAATATATGTTTGTTTTTAGCATTATCAAATATTCCCACACTTGAGCGTTGCTTGTCCTCAAGCAATATAGTCTTGAAATAAAAATACTAGAATCACTTCTTTATTCTTCACACTTTGTACATTAGTGATTTCTATACGGCGGTATGAACAATGGTAGTAACGATGTGGTTTACAGTCCCACATGACTATAAAAATTTAGATCCTTAAGGAAATTGGATCTTTATGAAAACATTTGATCTTTTGAAAATACAATCTAGCTTTTACCCTAGATAAGTTTTCTGGAATAACCCTTCACCGGTGTTTGCAAATTATTTTTGTGGGTTTAGTGGGTTTCATATTTGAAAATTTTAGCTCAAAACTTGCGGTTTTGTGTCACCCACTTGCTAACCTTGTATTGGGAAAGCAACACGTCCAATATACTTGCTCCGTATATTACCTTTCCATAAACTACCGTCCGGTTGTAAAGGAAAGCGTTGAACAAGCAACTGTTAAGGCAATGTCCCCTGACATGCTTTTAATTATGGTCTATAACGTGTCGGATGCAATTACTATCCTTAGTAGGAGCAATAGTAAAGCTCATCCTTATTGTTTTTCGGTCTAGCACAAGGTCCTGTCTTTGACCATGCTATGCAACCACCGTTCTTACGGTTGACACCCGATTTGGTTCAGGTGACCTAATGAATTCCAGGTGAATTCCTAGGATTTTACGTTCAATGGTAATGAACGCATTATAAATAGGGTTTTCAGAAAACAAATCGGTTTGTAATTTTTATCAAAATATTTTCTCGTTCAAGCTCGAGTTTAGATATCATTTGTAACGATCCGGAAATTTCCGACCAAATTTAAACTCTAATCTCTATATGGTTCCGACACGATAAGCAAAAACCCTAAAGTTGACCCGCACTTTTTCGATCGTTCTATACTCATAAGATTAATATTTACATAAATTAAACCTTACCAACATGATAAGCAATCCAAATTGTTGAGACTTATGTTTTCGAAAAGAGTTTTACACAACGTTTGACCGTCTAGTTTGACCGATGATATCACGAACTATACAATATATGATAATTATACGTTTGTGTATATATATGTATATATACATATTTAACATGATCTAAGAATGTTTTAATATCTCATTTTGTATTAATAACAATAAGTTATAAGTATATTTTGAAACTACTAACTTAAGTTTTCAAAACGATAACCATACGTAACGTTATTTGACTTAAATACTTATGACCTATAATGTTTATACATATATCGTATAAGTAATGTATTTAATCACTTTTAAAGACTTAAATACATAAAACAATATAAGTATATTTACAAAAGATAGCTATATTTGAATCCTCGTTCCGTTTTCTCAAAGATTTCTATACGTATACCTAGGGTATATGTACCCGTATCATACGCAGCTTCTAGATGTATTTACTATTGGTATATACCAATAAAAATCTGCTCCTTAGCAGCCTTAAATGATTAAGAAACATGTGGAACCAACCATTTGTCAAGTAGCATGAATTATTTAGCAAGAAAACAAAGTTAGGTATTTTTTTTTTCCTTTATAACCTAAAAACGTTTTTATGCATGCACACCATTTCTTCACCCCATTTTCTCATACTTACACTTCCATTTCTCTCTCAAAATACTCTTAACTTCATACTTGATCATCTCCAAGCATTTTCCCCATCATTTAGCTTCAAAAACCTTACTTAAACACCATAAGAAAACCATACAAAAACACTTCAAGAAATCCTTCCAAGAACACAAACTTACTTCCAATCTTTCATCCAATTCCATCACCCTTTTGGTTCTAGCTTTTTACTCCTCTTTTACAGCAACCTTGTCCAAGGAACTTGAGGTAGTATCTATGTTCATAACCTTATTCGATTCATATATATATATAGCTATCATATTTTGTGGTATACAATTTTAACAACAAGAACATAGTTTGAAAGTTTTCAAACTTGTTTGCAAACTAAATAGATCCTTCTAACTTAACTTTTAAAATACTTCAAGACCTGTAATATAACTTAAATATATGCTAACTTAACAAGGTATAACTTGGTTTTTCAAAGAATATCTTAAAAACTGTTTTTACGACGTCGGAGTGCAACCGGGGACTGTTTTGGGTTGGATAATTAAAAACCATTTTAAACTTTGAATTGGAGGTTTATTTTCTGGAAAAATAATTTTTACTATGAATATGATAACACATAAAAATTTCATGATTTAATTCAAAGTATAAGTATTTTTAGAAAAATGGTCATTAAGTGTTATTTTTTTGTAACAAAAATGTTTAACTTCATAAGTTTCACTAAAGTTTCACCTATGCCGTGTGATTTTGAATACAAACCAAGGTATTTTCAGTTCATAGTCTTAAAGAGGGACTCGATCCAAGGAGATGGCAAGTTGAATCAACGAAAACGGATTTGTAACGAAGAAACTATGACCGAAACAAAATTGGTTATCCTAGACTTGTTTAACTTCGGGATTAATTGGGAAAAATTAAATAAATCACATATTTCTAAGATAACATGATATTTTATATATATGTACTTATAATTCAATTTTATATGGTTCAGGATCACCCGTAAACAACACGAGAAGATTAATCATAAGATCCCATGTTTGTACGCAACACGTCATTTGACAACACCGGTACTTTATGTACGCAACACGTCATTTGACAACACCGGTACCGTGGGTCAAGATTAATCTCGACCAATACATATACGATGGGGTTTTATTTATTTCGTTGGGGGTTTTATTTATTTCATTGCGGGTATATTAAACATCTAAAAATGAACCATTAAAATTGAATTACTAACAACGAGCTGCTAACTACGGACTAAGGAATTATTCAAAGTATTAAAAGTATAACAAGTATATATATGTGACGTTTGTTTAAAAAGAAAAGGTATTGATATATTATATATGGATAGGTTCGTGATATCAACCGGAGACCAAGTCAAATTATATATATCTTCAAGACGAAAGTGAGTATATAGTCCCACTTTTAAACTCTAAATATTTCGGGATGAGAATACATGTATTTTATGTTTTACGTTATGGACACAAGTAACTGAAAAATATATTCTACGTTGAGTTGTACCACTGGCATACTTCCCTGTAGCTTGGTAACTAATATTTACAGCGGTATTGTAAACGCGAATCCTGTTGATAGATCTATCGGGCCTGACAACCCCAACCGGACTGGACGACCAGTATTCAACGGTTGCACAGTACTTCGTTTCGTGACTACACTTGGTACAGTGTAGTAAGATTTCATATTAAAGGGAATATGCGACGTGATTAATTGTTAAGTATGGTTACCAAGTGCTCAACCACTTAGAATATTTTTATTAAAATGTTTATATATGAAATCTTGTGGTCTATATTTATATCGCTGTCGACATTAAACCTATATCTCACCAACTTTATGTTGACATTTTAAAGCATGTTATTCTCAGGTATGAATTAAGTCTTCCGCTGTGCATTATCTCGTACTAAGGATACTACTTGAGGCCATTAAGGACTTATATCATAAGGCGTTGCATTCGAGTCATTGAAGTTCATAGAGACTATTATTAAGTAAATGGCGGTTTAGGTCATTTGAATATTATGAAATGTCAGGCGAATATGTCAATTATGGATGTAACTATAGATTGCCTTTTAAGAATAAATGCAACGTTTGTAAGATGTATCATATAGAGGGCAAGTACCTCGCAATGTTATCAACTATTGTAATTCGTTTGTAATCAATATGGACAACGTCCAGATGATTAGTTTCGGATCCTTTCAGTTGGTATCAGAGCGTTGGTCTTAGCGAACCAGGCCTTGCATTAGTGTGTCTAACTAGTAGTTGTTAGGATACATTAAGTGAGTCTGGACTTTGACCGTGTCTGCCTGTCAAAAGTTTTGCTTATCAATCCTAGTCGGAAATCATCTGCTTATCATCCTTAGGGAACTGCCTGCTTATCATTCTTAAGTCTAGACACGTCTTACTGCATTTAGTGCATCGATAATGTATAGACAAAATTCATATCCTAGCGTATCTGTTACTATAGACATTGCCTGACGTATTTCAAAGATTCTCCGTAATTCATGGGATTTTGATATTATATATACATATGTAAATTATGTATTGAAGAGTACCAAACCCAACTCCTATAATCTATTCCAAACCAAAAATTCATTTCTCCGACCATACAAGATGGATTCTTCATCCAGCTCAAATTCCTCCGACTTCGATAGCTTCGCCGATATGGATTTCCATTCGAGCTCCGAGAACAGCGTTACCGGAATGGATCAACCAATTTCCCATCATCTATTCTGGATGAATTGGGGATGGGTTCGTAATATACTAAATTTCTGGAGGCAAGAAGAAGGTGATCCATTCCATCCACCAAATTGTCCTCTTAACGATGAACCTGAAGCACTTACCGGCGAACCAATTCGAAACACCATTTTCTCGCTCATTTCTAGAGTATCTCGTCATGATTACATACTATCCCATATTTCAAATCTTGTTCATTCGCTCGTTCCAACCGTCAATCATCCCGGTATAATAGAAGAAGTCAACGAACTCCGTGCTCGGGTAGTGGTTTTGGAGAATATGGTGCGAAGGTTACAAACACCAACAGCAGCACCAGCAGCATAATCCGTACTACCATCGTCAACGCCGACAGTACCTTTATCACCCCAAACACAACCGCGCCTTAAATCTCAACATCACAATCTGTATCTCGAATATCAACATCACACGACTCAATATCTGTACTTCGAGTATGATCTTCGTTCTATATATCGTTCTACATCGATTATCTTCGCTTTACGTATCGTATGACGATTATGTAATTTCTAAAGTCTTAGAGATTATGTAATCTAGAATTAACGATAAATCAAATGAGTTTAATATCTTATTGACTCATTAAATCTATGATTATCTCTGAAGAAAATATATATGCAAGTATATTTTCATAAAGATAGTAATTAAAAATTCCTTCGTACAAACTATTAATGATGAAAATATTTTAACGGGTGGGTAGTACCCGAGGAATATTTAGAATTCACATTAATAAGTTATATTGTACATTCTTGAATCTGATTCAACGGTTATCTATTATCTTACTTACAACCACCGATATTCGTATCCGCTCACCCCAGAATAACCATTTTCAATCAAATTTCATATTCGGATTTTGACCTACCAGAATCCAACAAGTGGCATAAAGAAGAAAACATTGGACAAAATAAAAAAAAAAATTGTTAGAAACACACGATTTAACTAATTAAAAATCTATTAAGGAATCCACGCTAACTGTTCCGGCTAACTCTGGACAATTAAAATGAATTAAAATGTTGATTGTAACATATGAAGCTAAACAATTCTTCAAGCTTGCCACTTAATTTTATCTTAAACCTCATTCGTAACTTGACGATTACAATTCGCATTCAAATCCTTTCATGATTCCTGAAAACACCTCGACCGAGAAGTTGAACCCGCCGCACCTCGCCTACGGAATGAAGATTTATACATACAGTTATACACCTGAAGAACTCTCGAACCCAAATTCATAATTTAACACATAACGTATTGAATCCTTTGCCATTTATTAGCAAGAACAACCCTACAATTCCTTTTCAAGAAGCTAATTTTGTCACAGCTCCACTTCGACTTTTCAGTGAGATTATTTCTATTATAATCATGATATTTATACCTTGTCCTTTCGCCGTCATTACCGGAAAACCTTTTATATCCCTCGACAACATCAACAGGTGCACCAGCAGATCGTTATCCTTTTGGCGAAATCAACAATCATTATTTTGAAAATCTCGCGGAACTTCTTCCATCATATCTATAATGTCTATCCCTAAGAATTTCATAATCTGAACGTGAAGTTTCTGAAAAACACCCGGGACTATGAAATAGTTCTTGAAATGCTAACGAAGCAGCAAAAACTGTAAACGACTTTAACGGTCAAAAGTTTGATGACAAAGAATAGTAAGGTGGTAAAGCTGAAAAAAAAAAAAAAGTTTGGAACTAGAAAACGGATGAAGCAAAGTATGAAAGAGGCTGTGGATAAATCACAGGGACTGAACCTGCTCTCAAAGAATACAAACGATTCCGTACCTCCTGAAACCGTCAGTAAGAACCCTACTCTTTATTCAAAACCTTGCCCGGATGATATTTTTCATCATCATCTTATCTTAGATATTATAAGATATCTTCATATCATTCGTTATACATATTTTTCATATTTCTGGAGATATTTTTACAACTATTCCTATCTGCGATCATTTATCTCTCCGTAACATTTGCGTTACAATATAAAAGAAACTGTGTTAATTTCTAAATTCTGAAACCTCCGAGATTAAAATATAAATGATTTGAAGTAGTGTTGGGAACTGATGCATGAATTAGTATAATATAATGAAACTTGATCAACTTTATTATATTACAGTAAGTCATGTTAAGTTTCTAATGGAATGTGATGATTCACAGTACCGTCATCATGTGCCATGTTACACGGCTCTTACATTCTATCAAGTCTCCAAACATATTAGAACGTATCACCTTGATAGTTCTATTTTTCCGGAATATTCGAGTAATTTAACGAATCAAGATCGTGTCATTACAATTTCATTCTAAAACCAATAGCTAGGTTCATTCCAAATTTCCTACCTACGAATTTCGGACCATTGTTCGCTTGGCTCGAGGACGGGAAGAAGAAACGAAGGGACAAAACCTCAGAATAGAAATAGGAACATAAACCACAGCAAATAAGAGAGAGCATTAACTATGGATGACAATGATTTTAAGGGACGGGAGTAGGAACATCGAAATATAAGGGAAGGTATAAAACCTAACAACAACCCTGAAACTACAAACCGTGCATATCAATACGTATTGCAACGTAAAGGCACGGGAGAATTAAAAACATTATAATTCCAAGGAAAGGATAAAAGAGAATAGATTCTTCTGGTGATAGATGAAAAAGAAGAATGAAAGATATGAAAGTTAGAAATATAACAAGGATTAGAATGGGATGGAGCATATTAGCGAATGTCTTAAAGTAGGAACTAAAGAGAAAGAATAGAAGATGTGGGAAGAAAGAAAGGGAAGGAGGTAAATTTATAGTGAAATATTCGACAAAGAAATCAAAACAGATTGCCGCGTTAAATCAAAGAAGATCCTGATCGCCGCAAAACTAAATCTTATTACATAAGATTTTCTTTAAAACCCTTAAATCCCGAAAATCGATCATAATCACGTCATCGGTTACAACAATTCTATATTTACTCATTTCACTCTTTTGTGATAGCTTCGCTCGTGCGTCTCACATAACCGAATCGTTTTATCTAAATCTTTCAATAATGATAAAATTTAATTATTACCTCATATTCGTCATGAAAACATTCCTATTGTTATTTATGACAACCTCTACCAAATTTCGAGGACGAAATTTCTTTAACGGGTGAGTACTGTAACGATCCGGAAATTTCCGACCAAATTTAAACTCTAATCTCTATATGGTTCCGACACGATAAGCAAAAACCCTAAAGTTGACCCGCACTTTTTCGATCGTTCTATACTCATAAGATTAATATTTACATAAATTAAACCTTACCAACATGATAAGCAATCCAAATTGTTGAGACTTATGTTTTCGAAAAGAGTTTTACACAACGTTTGACCGTCTAGTTTGACCGATGATATCACGAACTATACAATATATGATAATTATACGTTTGTGTATATATATGTATATATACATATTTAACATGATCTAAGAATGTTTTAATATCTCATTTTGTATTAATAACAATAAGTTATAAGTATATTTTGAAACTACTAACTTAAGTTTTCAAAACGATAACCATACGTAACGTTATTTGACTTAAATACTTATGACCTATAATGTTTATACATATATCGTATAAGTAATGTATTTAATCACTTTTAAAGACTTAAATACATAAAACAATATAAGTATATTTACAAAAGATAGCTATATTTGAATCCTCGTTCCGTTTTCTCAAAGATTTCTATACGTATACCTAGGGTATATGTACCCGTATCATACGCAGCTTCTAGATGTATTTACTATTGGTATATACCAATAAAAATCTGCTCCTTAGCAGCCTTAAATGATTAAGAAACATGTGGAACCAACCATTTGTCAAGTAGCATGAATTATTTAGCAAGAAAACAAAGTTAGGTATTTTTTTTTTCCTTTATAACCTAAAAACGTTTTTATGCATGCACACCATTTCTTCACCCCATTTTCTCATACTTACACTTCCATTTCTCTCTCAAAATACTCTTAACTTCATACTTGATCATCTCCAAGCATTTTCCCCATCATTTAGCTTCAAAAACCTTACTTAAACACCATAAGAAAACCATACAAAAACACTTCAAGAAATCCTTCCAAGAACACAAACTTACTTCCAATCTTTCATCCAATTCCATCACCCTTTTGGTTCTAGCTTTTTACTCCTCTTTTACAGCAACCTTGTCCAAGGAACTTGAGGTAGTATCTATGTTCATAACCTTATTCGATTCATATATATATATAGCTATCATATTTTGTGGTATACAATTTTAACAACAAGAACATAGTTTGAAAGTTTTCAAACTTGTTTGCAAACTAAATAGATCCTTCTAACTTAACTTTTAAAATACTTCAAGACCTGTAATATAACTTAAATATATGCTAACTTAACAAGGTATAACTTGGTTTTTCAAAGAATATCTTAAAAACTGTTTTTACGACGTCGGAGTGCAACCGGGGACTGTTTTGGGTTGGATAATTAAAAACCATTTTAAACTTTGAATTGGAGGTTTATTTTCTGGAAAAATAATTTTTACTATGAATATGATAACACATAAAAATTTCATGATTTAATTCAAAGTATAAGTATTTTTAGAAAAATGGTCATTAAGTGTTATTTTTTTGTAACAAAAATGTTTAACTTCATAAGTTTCACTAAAGTTTCACCTATGCCGTGTGATTTTGAATACAAACCAAGGTATTTTCAGTTCATAGTCTTAAAGAGGGACTCGATCCAAGGAGATGGCAAGTTGAATCAACGAAAACGGATTTGTAACGAAGAAACTATGACCGAAACAAAATTGGTTATCCTAGACTTGTTTAACTTCGGGATTAATTGGGAAAAATTAAATAAATCACATATTTCTAAGATAACATGATATTTTATATATATGTACTTATAATTCAATTTTATATGGTTCAGGATCACCCGTAAACAACACGAGAAGATTAATCATAAGATCCCATGTTTGTACGCAACACGTCATTTGACAACACCGGTACTTTATGTACGCAACACGTCATTTGACAACACCGGTACCGTGGGTCAAGATTAATCTCGACCAATACATATACGATGGGGTTTTATTTATTTCGTTGGGGGTTTTATTTATTTCATTGCGGGTATATTAAACATCTAAAAATGAACCATTAAAATTGAATTACTAACAACGAGCTGCTAACTACGGACTAAGGAATTATTCAAAGTATTAAAAGTATAACAAGTATATATATGTGACGTTTGTTTAAAAAGAAAAGGTATTGATATATTATATATGGATAGGTTCGTGATATCAACCGGAGACCAAGTCAAATTATATATATCTTCAAGACGAAAGTGAGTATATAGTCCCACTTTTAAACTCTAAATATTTCGGGATGAGAATACATGTATTTTATGTTTTACGTTATGGACACAAGTAACTGAAAAATATATTCTACGTTGAGTTGTACCACTGGCATACTTCCCTGTAGCTTGGTAACTAATATTTACAGCGGTATTGTAAACGCGAATCCTGTTGATAGATCTATCGGGCCTGACAACCCCAACCGGACTGGACGACCAGTATTCAACGGTTGCACAGTACTTCGTTTCGTGACTACACTTGGTACAGTGTAGTAAGATTTCATATTAAAGGGAATATGCGACGTGATTAATTGTTAAGTATGGTTACCAAGTGCTCAACCACTTAGAATATTTTTATTAAAATGTTTATATATGAAATCTTGTGGTCTATATTTATATCGCTGTCGACATTAAACCTATATCTCACCAACTTTATGTTGACATTTTAAAGCATGTTATTCTCAGGTATGAATTAAGTCTTCCGCTGTGCATTATCTCGTACTAAGGATACTACTTGAGGCCATTAAGGACTTATATCATAAGGCGTTGCATTCGAGTCATTGAAGTTCATAGAGACTATTATTAAGTAAATGGCGGTTTAGGTCATTTGAATATTATGAAATGTCAGGCGAATATGTCAATTATGGATGTAACTATAGATTGCCTTTTAAGAATAAATGCAACGTTTGTAAGATGTATCATATAGAGGGCAAGTACCTCGCAATGTTATCAACTATTGTAATTCGTTTGTAATCAATATGGACAACGTCCGGATGATTAGTTTCGGATCCTTTCATCATTGAATTCCATGAGTTTGTAATTCTCAATATTTAAGGTCAATCTCAAGGATTGAGTAATATCAGTCTTAAAAGCTGATTTTTAATCTTTAAGGAGATTATCCTTTCTAGGGGTCTGATTCATTAGTCTTATCAAGCTAATTTGCACGGCGTCCTCCCCATTTTACGAGACAGATCCTCTCATGGTTAGGATAAGTCTGACCACTTGGCGACCCTGTTTGATGCCGAGGTCCGTGGATTTCCTGCTGATTTTAGAGATGACTTTTCTAGATTTTGCGTAAACCTACAGCTGGTCTGGACGACAACTTCATGACCTAAATCAAGAAGCGCGTTTCTTTTTCGGAAGACTTTACTTCCTATTAATGATGGAATTGATTCATCATGTAGATCCATCTTTCTTTCAAATATATTACAGTAAATTGGGTAAAACTGTTTAGATTAGTCCAAAGCAAAAGTATCTTCAGTTATTTGTACAAAAATATGTGATATATGCTTTAAATAACTTGGTAAATTTTTCCACATTTGGCTTTTATTTTCCTTTCTTTGCCTTTTTATTGTCCTCTATTCCATTTTAAATGAATTCTAACATTTTAGGTTGTTTCTCAATTTATGTCCATTCCGATGTAACAATAATTTCGGTGTTAACACCTAGTTTTATCGTTCATAAATATGTATAAACATGATTTTGAGTTCATTTAATTGAAAATTTTGAAAAATTTTACTAGAATTGGGTAGTCAGTATATAAGACTAGGGTTGTTCTTTATTATCAGAGAGCACTAGATTCTAATACAACTACTGCTTTACTAGTATTTTTAATGGTAACCAAGTGTATAAGGTAAAAATTTTAAAAATCCGAAAGAATTTATCCCCTTCCCACACTTAAGATCTTGCAATGCCCTCATTTGCAAGAAATCAGTAACAATTTAAATTATTGAGGGTGATTAGGGTAGAAAAATGATTAAATTTTACCAAAGTTTTCAAACATATTGGCGTTTGTTTGCTGAATGATAAATGGTGCACATCATTTGTTCATTCCGTCTTGTTGTTACATCACATTTGTTTTTCGTTTTGTCGTCAAAATTAGTAGCTTTTGCTGAAGTTAATGCCAGTCTTTGAAAATGCGCTATTTTACCCTGTTGTGTACGATTGACAATATACATACATACAGATATAAACAAGCATGGTAATTTGAAATGGGATTAAAAATCCCACTTTCAAATCTAATATGAAACATTAGTACAACATATAAAAATATTAAACATTACAATAAAAGTATCATAATATAATGTGTTTAAACATAAATAAACAGAAATAATAAAAATTAAAAATTATATAAATTACCAACCGGAACTAAATCAATCTGGATAGGGGTTCCAGTTCATGTCGTCATCCGGGTTCCATGGTTGGTGATAGGTGTACTGGTAGGCCTGGTTAGGGTCGTAGAGAGTATATGGTGGTCTCATCTCCTGCTGGTGTGGAGGATAGTAAGCGGGTCGGGTCGGAACGTAGTGATCCTGAGGTGACATCCGGCTCATAATCTGACACTGATGATAGTCCCATCTATTGTAAAGACCCGTCCAAATCCATCCAGACGAAGTCCATATCGATTATAAATGATTCACAACAGTTGATTATATCGCGAGGTACTTGACCTCTATATGATACATTTTACAAAACATTGCATTCATTTTTGAAAACACAATCTTTCATTACATCAAAAGTTGACGGCATGCATACCATTTCATAATATATCTAACTATAATTGACTTAATAATAATCTTGATGAACTCGATGACTCGAATGCAACGTCTTTTGAAATATGTCATGTATGACTCCAAGTAATGTCTCTAAAATGAGCAAATGCACAGCGGAAGATTTCTTTCGTACCTGAGAATAAACATGCTTTAATATGTCAACCAAAAGGTTGGTGAGTTCATTAGTTTATCATAAATAATTATTTCATAATTTTAATAGACCACAAGATTTCATATTTCCATTTCTCATAAACATACGTCCCATGCATAGAGACAAAAATATCATTCATATGGATTGAACACCTGGTAACCGACATTCACAATATGTATATAAGAATATCCCCATCATTCCGGAATCCTCCTTCGGACATGATATAAATTTCGAAGTACTAAAGCATCCAGTACTTTGGATGGGGCTTGTTGGGCCCGATAGATCTATCTTTAGAGTTCGCGTCAATTAGGGTGTCTGTTCCCTAATTCTTAGATTACCAGACTTAATAAAAAGGGGCATATTCGATTTCGATAATTCAACCATATAATGTAGTTCAATTACTTGTGTCTATTTCGTAAAACAGTTATAAAAACATCGCATGTATTCTCAGTCCCAAAAATATATATTACAAAAGCATTTAAAAGGGGATTAATGAAACTCACCTAATGTATTTTGTAGTAAAAATACATATGACGACATTAAACAACTGAACAATGCAGGGTTGGCCTCGGATTCACGAACCTATATCATTTGTATATATATTAATACATATACAGGAAATCACATAATTTCCTTTATTAATTATATATTATTTATGTGTTTGTAGTTTATATTAAATTCCATTTAAAATCTATACATATGTTATATCTTAAAGTATATGTTATATTTACTTATTTTATATATATTTAAAATGGTTAAAATCTATACATTTAGTTATATTAATATATCCATATATATATATACATAATTGTTTAGTGTTATATTTATAAATTAATAGTTTGTTATATGTAAATTTCTATATATATAAAAAATATATTAATAGGTTTGTTATATATAGTTATGTGAAATACTAATATAATTATAGTATATGTAACGAGTATGTTTTTATATTCAAAATATTTATTTGTTTAAAAATGATGGTTTTAATATTAACGTTTTACTAAGAATAATAATAATACTAATAATAACTTCATTAAAAATGATAATTTTAATAATAGTAATGATATTGTTAATAATGATACTTTTATCTAATTATAAGATTAATAATACAAATAGTTACAAAAGTGATACTAATATTAATATTAATCATACTCGTATTAATAATAATAACATTAAAATGACAAGATTTATAATAATCTTTCTTATAACAGTATTAATGAAAATTTATGTTTCTAATACTTATAAAGAAAATTATAATATTTGTAACCATAATATTTGTAATACTAATAATATCAATAATAATAATAATAATAATAATAATAATAATAATAATAATAATAATAATAATAATAATAATAATAATAATAATAATAATAATAATAATAATAATAATAATAATCCTAATTGTAATTATGATACTTATACTAAGGTTAACGAATTTGATAATACTCTTTATTTGATTAAAACAATGATATTTCTAAATATTAGGAGTAATAATAATTATCATGATTTAATAATTTTAACAATGATATCATAATAATAATAATGTTAATAATAATAACACTTATCATGGCATTAACAATAATTATAATAATAATAATAATAATATTAATAATAATAATAATAATAATATTAATAATAATAATAATAATAATAATAATAATAATAATAATAATAATAATAATAATAATAATAATAATAATAATAATAATAAAAAGGAAACTACCTCCAAAGAATCAGTTTTAAAAAAAATATGCCCTGAACCAAACTCGAACCCGTGACCACCCGCTTACACAAACACCCCTAAACCATCCGGCTGTTTAAGTTTTTTTGAAATTAATACCAACTCAAAAATATTTAAACTCGTTTCAGTTTTCATCATCTTCTTCAACATTCGACAGGAATTTTACAGTATCATAACAGAAATGGCATTATTTGGTTTTGGATTCGTAAATGAAACAGAAACAAATAAATTAGGAAAATTTTATTTAACAGAAAACGAAAGAAAGAAACCAAATTTTAGTCTGTAATAGACTCGTGATGAACACAAGAACTCCAACTCGACTTTTGAATTTAAAGACGTTTTAGACAGAGATTTCAATACGAATTATGTTCCAAATTACTCCTTGAAACTATTCCAATCATCAATTGATCCAAAAATTTAAAAACATATTCGAATTTAACAACGAACAAAACCTTTGACTTTTTGATTTGAAACTTTGACTCTAAAATTAGGAATCAAGAAAAGGAATTGGAGATTGAGATTTTACAGAAAGATTAAGTACATAATTCCTAACAAAACTGCATTAACACAATTTGAAATTTGATTCAAAATCTAACTTTTGGTAAATGAGTCAAGAACAGAGGTTATCGACTTCTGTTTTTAAAACTTCCTATTTTTAAATTACGAATTTCAGTGGTAGACAGTTGTAATTGATAATGGGGATGAAGAATTGAAGGAGTGTAAGAATAACAATTAACACTCGTATGAATTATAGATAAATGGTGTCGACAGGTTTAATCAGTGAAAGAAAAGAAAGAAAGAAAAAAATAATACAGATTAAGACACACCACTGATTTTGTTGTATATGTGATTTGGAGATCGACCTGTAACAACCTCTCAGATCGAAAACAAAATTTTATAAAGTTGATAGAGATATGAAACGGGTTTGATTCTTTTTCTGATATCAATATTTATAATTTGTAAATATAAATATAATAAATAGAATACTTTTATTAATAGTACCGAAAATAAAAAAAAGTTTTATTAAATATAATGATAATTATTAATAATAATGTTAATAATGATATCAATAATAAAAATATTATTAATAATTATAATTATAATAATAATTATAAAGATGATAATAATTAATATAACAACTATAAATAAACTTGTACTTACATTTAATATATTAATTTTACAATAAATATATATTATATTGTATGATAACATTTATTTAATATTTATATGTTATATATATATATATATATATATATATATATATATACACAAATACTTATTAATATAAATCATATATATAGTTATATATATTTATTTTAATGGTAACTTAACTATTTTATTTATTATTTCACCTTTTTAATTCTAATTGATTAATGTGTATTTGATTATTCAAATACTCTTATGTTTACATTTATATATATATATATTTATTTATATATTTATTTACACACAATCGTTCGTGAATCATCGGACATAGTCAAAGGGTATTTGCATAAATGAAAAAAAAATAGTTCCAATATTTTGAGACTCGGTTTAATAGACTTTGCTTATCGTATCAAAATTATTTACAAATTAAATTTAAATATGGTCGGAAATTCCCGGGTCATCACATCTATCATGTTGTCGTTTCCTGGAATGCTCGTAATCATTCCGGGCTTGCTACTGCTCCATCCGACGAAATCTCTCCGCGTTTGTCATATCTACCTCATCTATATGCTGTTAGACATCAGTCATAGCCTCCCGAATGACATCTCTAATGTCATCCGCTTCCTCCATTTCCTCGTCTGATCCTCTCTCTACATGTGGATGACTACCTTCATAGGGTATTGCCTGGTTGCGTCTACTCTTCAATACCTTAGCACCCGCATAAACCCTCAATCCTAAAGGCTCAACCTGTTCCCTACATTCCAAAAGTGGACCCCCTTGGTCCTTATCTACACCTAAATACTCTTCAATGAGAGTAACAAAAATACCTCCTCCAATTATCCCCCCTTCCTGTATTCCTTCAACCATCTTAGATAAATAAAAACCAACACAGTAGGGGATATTAACAAAGCTTCTCGGGTCTCGAATACACTTTAGGTAAAATAAATCATGTAAGGTCATTTTCTCCTTGTTATGACCTCTCTGTGTAATCGAGTTAGCTAGAAATCTATGAATTATACGAAGTTCGGCTTTGTTAATATGTAAGTAGGAGTGTTTTCCTCCCAGTGTAAAAACATTATAGTTTGACATACGCCTCCAAATGGCGTTCGCGTTAAAATTCCTATCTACCCTTTCACCACGATAAATCAAATTCATACAATCGGGTAGTAGCAATTCACTAGGAGTTTAAATCTGTAATGCCCTGGCCATGTCCAGCATAGACATCCTGTACATCCTACGGCCAAGTATAAACCTAAGAAAACTTCTATCATCTAATCTATCTACATCTACATTTAATGCTATAGTACACATCAGCTCAACACACCATTCCTTATATACAGGTCTACGAATGGTGAATAAACGTTCCCAATCAGTAAAAGAAGTGCTGCCATACCTTTGGATCAAATGCTGTCTAACTGAGTTAGCAAGTTGGACCCTTTCCAAAGGATTCCAATCAATTACCCTAGGCACCTCTACATCTTTCGTTACTAATTTGAATTTATTACTTTGATATGCCGGGTAATCTCTTCAGCTTCTATCGAATCTCAGATTAGGATGCAATATATGTTCAGGAATCGTTGGGTATTCTACTGGCAGATGCATCGGAATTACTATGAATTCATTAACAAACTGTAGCGGATCATAATAAGGTACATGTTGATCAGTCTGATGTTGTTGTTCCTGTTGTGGTTCTTGTTCGGGGTCTGGCTCGTATTGCGGTTCATATTCTGGTTCAGGTTCTTGTTGTGATTGTCTAGATGACGATGAAGCACCAGCAGTATCGGTTTTCTGCAAAACACATTAAACACAAAATTTGTGCATCCAAATACGCATTAGTGTTAGCAAAATAACAACTTGAAACAATTACAATAACATGTTAAATCAAAATTAAACTTATACACATTTTCACAATTTTATTAATTCTACACTTTTTCAAATAAGCCTATATGAAAATGTATACAAAGTTCATAAGCATTTAACTCAAATAACATGTCAAAATAATCATTACTAATAATTAAACAAGTCTCAAATGGCAATTATATCAAATTAATCAAGTTCATGAATTTTAGACTTAAAAAGTCTACTTTAATCTCCAAAAATCATGTTTTGGATCAATGTTTGGATCATTTAGCTACCTAAACATGTTACACTACTTAATTTAGCAATAATTCATGACAAAAATCAGTCATAACCTGTTTATATCAAAAAGCCCCAAATTGCTCAAGAACACAAACCCTAGATTTCTAAAAATTTTGAAGTTTTTGACTTCAAATCATGTTAATTAGCATCAATCTAGGTTATATATGCATAAAATACTAACAATTTAACTCTAATTACACTAGAAATTAACAAAATTGCATTAGGTAAAATATTGGTAATTATCACAAAAACTAGAAATTTTAAGAGTTTAGGGGTGTAATTTTTACCTTTTTATTGAAGAATCCGAACCTATGCATGATTAGACCAAGAAATTTGACGAATTACGGTAAAAATTTGGTGAAATTTGGTGAGGATTTGAGAGATTTTCGTGTATGTGTGTGTGTATTGTGGAGAGAGCAGAAGCAGTCGACTGCTTTTTTTTTTTTTTTTTATAAAAACATTATAACTTAATAAAACATAAAATTAATTAAAAATTAAAATTTTATTTCTTTTTAGGATGAGGGCGTTTCGGATCATTGTCCTAGTCCATCCCTCGACAAAATTTTAAAATTTGTCAATTCAAAGCGCGGTTTTAAAAGTAAAGATTTTTGGGTTTTTTAATGTTTTTGGCATACTTTAATTCAATAAGATTAAAAATAATGATAATAAAAGTTCTCGTCCCTCCCTTGGGTAAAGCAATTTCGGTTCAATGACCTAGTCTTCAACTCACGATGAATTTTAAAAATCATATTTTTAACTTAGCGAAATAAAGTAAATTTTTGTTTTTAAATTCACACCAAACTTAAATTTAAAATGCATAAAATTAAAAATTCATATTATTAAAATTTTAAAAATTCACACCAAATTTATATTATAATTTTGTTTTTTATACATACAAACTTATATTAAAAACATAAATTTTTTTCAAATATTTACAAACTTAAATATATTGATTTTAAAAAGTTTAAAATATCAATTTAATATTAATTTTAAAAATAAAGTAAAAATAAAATTAAAAATCTTTTTGGTCTTTTATCCCACTTTAATCAATCAAATATTATCAAAAATATATGCCCCTCTTTTCGGTAAAGTAATTTTGGCTATTTTACCTAGTTTTACTCATGACGAATTTTTGAAATATTTTAGGTTGATTAATTAAAGATATTTATACCTTAAGAATAAACGGTAAATTTCGCAGTGATGTAATAAATTTTTTTATGATATCAATAATTTCGGTCGCAAAACCTAATTTTATTGAATACCAATTTAATACTTTATAGCGAACGATTTAGCGTTTATTATCAAAAGGTTCAAAGCAATAAAAATAAAAATAAAAACTGTACATACTTACCTGTGAAATAGAATTCTTAGTGACCTGCTTTAGCCCACTCATAAGATAGTCGGACTAATTGGTTTTCCATAGCTACATAGGCATAACCTCGAGCATTCAACATTTTTTCTTCGAAACATATGAACGGTCCATCTCTGCATAAAGTAACGAATTTGGTATTGGAATATGTCTGATTCGTCGAGCATTTTCCTTCGTGTGATCATTTTCCGCATTTGTGACATCTTTCAAGGTGTCGTGCTCTTCTTTTCACAGCGGATTTTGATTTTCCTTTACCAAAATGTAACTTATTATTTTCATTCCTGGATTCTTTTCTTACTCTGTCCAATTTACCTCTGATTAATGATACTATTTCACTTGGAAGGGTGTCATTATTACGTTTAGTGATCAAAGCGTGTAGCATTAGACCATGGTTTAGTTCACAGGAAGTCTTCATCTTCTAAAACCTAAAAAAACTAAAAATTCAGAATGGGGGGAGAAGACTAGTTCTTTAGGGTCTGCTAGGGAAAGACCATTCGGATTCCATTCTCGAGAACTACACGAAAACAGAAAATCTAATTCTAACAGAAATATGTATTACCCTTAAAAGACTCGAACCTCCCCACACTTAGTTGAAATTTTGATTAACGTTATCAATTGGATCATCAACAACTTGAATATCTTTGACTTTTACTTCAATCCATTTGTTGATTTCCTCCGTAACTTTCACAAATTCAACTAACATCGCCTTTTGTTTTGGCGATAAATTAGATATTAATCGGTTACATAATTTAAAGTTTCCTTTAATCTTAGCATCGTGAATCCGTTTATAAAGTTTCTTCGTTAAACTGTTAAAAACGGGTTCATCTAATTTCGTATCATCAACGGGGTTCTTTGTGATCGGATTATCATTAAGTGTTTCTTCATCTTCCCCACACTTATGTGTTTTTATTGGTCTAACAGTTTTGGTTGGTGGAGATCTAAACTTTCGATTCACAAAGGTGATCGATTTATCACCATCCCTAAGTGTCATTCTTCCTTCTCTTATATCAATGAATGCCTTAGTGGTTGCTAAAAATGGGCGACCTAAAATTAGAGGAATATCAAGGTTTTCCTCCATATTAATCACTATGAAGTTTGCAACAAAGGTCAAACTTCCCACGTTAATAAGTAAATTATTTGCTATTCCAACCGGGTGTTTAATGGTTAGGTCAAATGATTGAACACCTATTTTGGTTGGTTTTAATTTACCCATACCTAATCTTTTGTATAAGGAAAGAGGTATAATATTTGCACTTGCTCCTAAATTTGCGAGTCCATTATATACAACACCATCATTAAGCAAGCAAGAAATGATAAATTCACTCCGGTCTCCTGCTTTAGTAAGTCGAGTTGGTTTGTAAATCTTTTTCGGGTGTTCTTTTCTTGGTTCTTTCACTTCTATTTGAACTTCTTGTTCACATTTTTCTTCGTTTCTTGGAATGGGAGGTTTGTATAAGAATTATTCTTCATCACTCCAATTTGAATCCTCCCTATTTTCCAATTTTGATTTTTCATATGTTGTTGATAACATATTTATGTTTTCATTTTGAAGGTTTTCTTGGGTGGTGAAATTATGATTGACTTCATTGTCAACTTCCATCGGACCATGTATATAATGTTTAACTCTGTGATCATTAACTTTAAATTTAATCCCATTTGAATTTATTAATTCTACCGTTCCGTACGAGAAAACTCTTTTGACTATGAATGGTCCAGACCATCTTGATTTCAATTTTCCAGGAAATAGCTTGAATCGTGAATTGAAAAGAAGAACTCTGTCTCCTTCTTTAAATTCTTTTGAACTTCTGATTCTTTTATCATGCCATTTCTTCGTTCTTTCTTTATAGATTAACGAATTTTCGTATGCTTCATGTCTTAATTCTTCTAATTCGTTTAATTGACTTAACCGTAGACGTCCGGCTTCATGTAAATCAAGATTACATGTCTTCAAAGCCCAAAATGCTTTGTGTTCAATTTCTACTGGAAGATGACATGCTTTTCCATAAACGAGTTTAAAAGGTGTGGTTCCAATTGGAGTTTTGTAGGCTGTTCTAAAAGCCCAGAGTGCATCCTCTAATTTCATGGACCATTCCTTCGGATTTGATCCTACAGTTTTATCAAGAATACGCTTTAATGCTCGGTTGGTATTTTCAACTTGTCCACTTGTCTGTGGATGATAAGCAGTGGAGATTTTATGAGTTACTCCATATCTTTTGATAACTTTCTCAAGTTGATTATTACAAAAATGAGTACCCCGATCACTTATTAAAGCTTTCGGTGTTCCAAACCTAGCAAAAAGACGTTTTAAAAAGTTGACTACAACTCGTGCATCGTTAGTTGGGAGAGCTAGTGCTTCTGCCCATTTAGATACATAATCAATGGCAACGAGAATGTAAAGATTATTATGAGATTTTGGAAATGGACCCATAAAGTCAATACCCCAAATGTCAAATACTTCACATACTTGAATGACATTTTGTGGCATTTCATCACGTTGACTTATTTTTCCAGCCCTTTGACAAGCATCACAGGATTTGCAAAGAAGGTGTGCGTCTTTGAAAATTGTAGACCAATAGAATCCAGCGTCGTAAACTTTTCTTGCTGTAAGTTGAGGACCATAATGCCCTCCTGTTAGTCCTGTGTAACAATGGTTTAAGATTTGACTAGCTTCATCCCCGAATACACATCGACGTATTATTCCATTGGGACAACTTTTAAACAAATGTGGATCTTCCCAGAAATAGTGTTTTATATCACTAAAGAATTTCCTTCGTTTTTGGTACGATAATCCTTTTTCAAGGAATCCACATACTAAGTAGTTTGCATAGTCTGCAAACCATGGAATTTCATTATAATCTATCTTCAATAGATATTCATCAGGAAAGTTGTCTTGTATGGCCGATTCATTTAGAACTTCTAATTCGGGATTTTCAAGACGAGAAAGATGATCAGCGGCGAGATTTTCTGCTCCCTTTTTATCTCGGATTTCAATATCGAACTCTTGTAAGAGTAAGATCCAACGGATTAATTGTGGTTTGGCATCTTGTTTCGAAAATAGGTATCTAAGAGCAGAATGGTCGGTATAGACCACCGTTTTTGCTAGAACGAGATATGAACGAAATTTGTCAAAAGCAAAGACAATAGCAAGGAGTTCTTTTTCAGTAGTTGTATAATTCGTTTGTGCTCCTTGTAACATCTTACTAGCATAATATATAGGTTGAAATCGTTTTTCAATCATTTGTCCTAAAACGGCTCCCATTGCAAAATCACTTGCATCGCACATTAGTTCAAATGGTAGATTCCAATTTAGAGTTATCATGATCGGTGCATTAGTGAGTTTTTCTTTAAGAATATTAAAAGATTTGATACATTCATCTGAAAAGATAAATGGAGCATCCTTTTCTAGGAGTTTATTCATAGGAGTGGCAATTTCAGAAAAATCTTTTATGAAACGTCGGTAAAAACCGGCATGCCCTAGAAAACTCCTAACTCCTCTAACATTGGTAGGATGTGGAAGTTTAGCAATTACATCTACTTTAGCTCTATCCACTTCAATTCCTTCCTTTAAAATTTTATGACCAAGAACGATGCCTTCTTTAACCATGAAATGGCATTTCTCCCAATTAAGAACTAGATTTGATTGTTCGCATCTAATAAGCATTCGTTCAAGATTAACTAGACATGTTTCAAAAGTATCACCGAAGACTGAAAAGTCATCCATGAAAACTTCCATGCATTCTTCTATCATGTCGTGAAAAATTGCCATCATGCACCTTTGAAAGGTTGCAGGGGCGTTGCAAAGTCCAAATGGCATGCGTTTGTAAGCAAAAGTACCATAAGGGCACGTGAATGTGGTTTTCTCTTGGTCCTCAGGTGCTATTGGAATTTGAAAATATCCGGAAAACCCATCAAGAAAACAATAGTAACTATTTCCGGCTAATCTTTCCAACATTTGATCAATGAAAGGTAAGGGAAAGTGATCTTTTTTGGTGGCGTCATTTAATTTTCTATAATCAATACAAACACGCCATCCTGTTACAGTCCTAGTATGAATAAGCTCATTTTTCTCATTTGTGATGACAGTCATGCCATCCTTCTTAGGTACGCATTGAACTGGGCTTACCCATAGACTATCAGAGATTGGATAAATTAAACCTGCATCAAGCAGTTTAATTATTTCTTTCTTGACAACATCTTGCATATTAGAATTTAGTCTTCGTTGGCTTTGCACATACGTTTTATGACCTTTTTCCATAAGGATTTTATGTGTGCAATACGAAGGACTTATTCCTTTAATGTCATGAATTTTCTATGCAATGGCTGGTTTATAAGCTTTTAACACAGAAATGAGTTGAGATTTTTCATTTTCAGTAAGAGAAGACGATATTATTACAGGTAATTCAGATTCACCATGTAAATAAGCATATTCCAAATGGTTTGGAAGTGGCTTTAACTCTAATGTCGGTGGTTCTTCTATCGATGATTTGTATCGATATCTGTCTTCTTCTTTTAGCATTTGAATTTCTTCTGTTGTTGGTTCATATCCATTAGCCATAAGTGTAGCTAACATTTCAGTTTCATCAATTGGTTCAGTTCCTTCTCCTAAAGAACATTCTCCTGTTCCTTGTAATTCTGGAAATTCTTCTAACAATTCTGCATGTGAATCTATAGTTTGAATATAATAACATGTATCATCTGCAGATTGCGGTTATTGCATGGCTCTATCCACTGAAAAGGTAACACTCTCGTCCTCTATACTTAGGGTCAATTTCTTACCAAACACGTCTATTATTGCTTTAGCTGTGTTTAAGAATGGTCTTCCTAATATGAGAGGAACTCGAGAATCTTCTTCCATATCCAGAATAACAAAATCTACTGGAAATACTAAAGTACCAACTTTAACTAGCATGTTCTCCATTATCCCTCTAGGATATTTTACTGATCGATCGGCTAGTTGTATACTTATTCGTGTTGGTTTCAATTCTCCAAGGTCTAGTTTAGCGTATAGTGAATACGACATTAAATTTATACTAGCACCTAAGTCTGCCAATGCTTCTATTGAACCAAGACTACCCAAAAAACATGGAATCGTGAAACTTCCTGGATCAGATAATTTTTCTGGTATCTTATTCAACAGCACTGCAGAACAATTAGCATTCATAGTAACAGCCGAGAGTTCTTCCATTTTCTTTCTATTAGTGATTAGATCTTTCAAGAATTTAGCATATCTAGGCATTCCTGAAATCACATCAATGAAAGAAAGATTGACATTTATCTGTTTAAACATATCCAAGAATTTGGATTGCTCGGCTTCAAGTCTCTCTTTTCTCATTTTACTCGGGTAAGGAAGTGGTGGTTGGTATGGTTTAACATAAGGTTTAGCCTTAACTGTGTTATCTTCATTAACCTTTTCAACTACAGGTTCTTTTTCCTTATCTTGTTCAGGTTGTGGTTCTTGTAGAGTAGGAATAGCGTCATCAGAAATTACAGGTATTTCAGGTGGTTTAAGTGTAATACCACTTCTTGTGGTAATGGCTTTAGCTATTTCATTCCGGGGGTTAGCATTTGTATCACTAGGTAGACTTCCCGGTTTTCTTTCACCTATCAATCTTGCTAGGTTACTTACTTCTTGTTCCAGATTTTGAATAGAAGCTTGTTGATTTCTAAATGCTTGAGCATTTTGTTCATTGGTTTGCTTCTGAGATGTGAAAAACTGCGTTTCAGATTCAACTAGCTTTGACATCATATCTTCTAAATTCGGCTTTTTATCATCGGTTTGTTGTGGTGGTTTGTTTTGAAAATTAGGTCTTTGCTGATTGTAAGTATTGTTGGATACTTGTTGATTGCTAGGACCTTGTTGGTTGTTGTATGGAATATTTCGGTTATAATTCTGGTTTTGATTGTAAATTGGTCTTGGCGGTTGATAATTATTCTGATAATTATTTCCAGGCCTTTGGTTTATGTATGAAACATTCTCTCTTTGTTCCATTGTTAGTTCAATACTGAGACAATCTTTTGTCAAATGTGGTCCTCCACACTGCTCACAAATAATTCGTATTGAGTGAATATCTTTAGTCATCTTTTCCATTCGTCTCTCGACAGCATCTATCTTTGCTGAAATGGAATCTAAGTCATGGCTAGAATCGGCTCTAGCTGCTTTAGATGATCTAACGATATCTTTTTCTTGGTGCCACTCATGTGAGTGGGAAGCAGTGTTATCAATAATTTTATAAGCGTCAGTTGCTGTTTTCTTCATAATGGAACCACCAGCTGCTACATCGATGTCTTTTCGTGTAGTGATGTCGCATCCTTGGTAGAATATTTGTACTATTTGACAAGTGTCTAAACCATGTTACGGACATCCTCTTAATAACTTTCCAAATCTTGTCCAAGCCTCATATAAAGTTTCATTTGGCTTTTGTGTGAACGTAACAATTTCTCCTTGAAGTCTCACGACTTTAGATGCCGGAAAGAATTGTTTGAGAAAATTTTCAACTAAGACGTCCCATGTATCAATCGCTCCTTCAGGTAACGATTCTAACCAATCTTTGGCTTCTCCCTTTAAAGTACAGGGAAATAACATGAGATATATCTGTTCATCCTCCACTTCTCTTATTTTAAATAAAGTGCAGATCCTATTAAATGTACGAAGATGTTCATTTGGATCTTCCTTTGGTGCACCACTAAATTGGCATTGATTAGTTACCATGTGTAAGATTTGCCCTTTGATTTCATAATCTGGCGCATTAATGTCTGGTTGAGTAATTGCGTGACCTTGGCCAGTGCGTTTAGCTCGCAATCGGTCTTCCATACTTAGAGGTTCTAGATTCTCCGTAATTGAATTTGTTGAATCTGAATCACTAGAGGATTCTGATTTAATGGTTGGGTCCTCAACAATCTCTGTTTGAATGATTGGTGGTTCCGGAGGAAAGATTAATGGTTCAGGATCTATGAATTGTCCCTGAATATTCTCCGGATTCTCAATTGTGAGGTCGGGTTTAAAAAATGGATTATCGGAAATTTGAATTGGAGTACTTGATCGACTGGATGACGATTCTAAAGAAAAATCAACGACGACAATATTTGCTAGATGTCTTGATCTGGTTACAGGTGGTGAACGTACAAAAGGTGGTGAACGTTTTGCTCGATGCATTCACTGAATATCCTATTAGTTATAAAAGATAAAAATTATTAAAGTTATCAAATTAATAGACTTTTCTGCTTTTGCCCACATTTCGAATAGCCAATAGATGCAGCAGGGAGCCAGAACCCTTTAAATCGGAAGCTCACAACTCAGCCACTAACAAATCCAACTATTACTACGAAGCAGAAAATTTGGATGTCTATCAATTTAACCACTTAAAATAAATTTTCGTTCAAATTTAAAGAAATTTTAGATAAGAAATAGAAAATTCTATGTCCTAAAAACTAGAGTGTCGAGAAATAAGAAAGAAAAAGAGCGCGTAAAAAAACGTCAAAAAATAAAAGGCGAAAAATAATAGGCGTCGAAAAATAAAAATAAGAAAGTAGCGCGTCGAAACTTAAAAAGGAACTAAAAACTAAGAATTAAAAGTTGCGTCTAAAAATATTAAAGCTTAAAAGAAAAACTATATCCCAAATGGCAATAACTTAAAAAGGCACTAAAATTTTAAAAACGGCGTCGCAAAATTTCTAAAGCACCTAAATCTTAGTCTAAAGAAAAAGCATTTAAGGGATTTTACGGCAAAGCCTAAAAATCTAGAAATTAAAATAACTATGGCAAAAACTATAACTTAGAACTAAATACGAGCGAAAAATACAAATATTACGCTAAAATGAATAAAAAGAAACAAAATATAAAAATATACTTAAAGTTATAAAAAGTACGATTTTTATAAAAATATTATTTTTATATTATTTATTTTACAAAAGTATTAAGTTTTATAAATTATTAAAACTAAATAAACTAAAAATACAAATTAATTAAAACTAAACTAAATTAATTAATAACTAAACCCTAATTAGGGTTTTTAATTAATAATAATAATAATAATAATAATAATAATAATAATAATAATAATAATAATAATAATAATAATAATAATAAAACCCTAAACTGATCGAACTAGGTTACCAGACCTGTCAACTCACCTCATGCGATCGCATGAGGTGTTAGTTGTTTTACCATGCGATCGCATTGTCTGCGAATTCGGGCCAGAAATTGGGCTGCTACGGTGTAGCCCGTAAACTGTTATATATATATATATATATATTTTGTTTTAATTTTCTGTTTTAAATAAATACAAAATATAAATAAATAAAAACTTGTATTTTAAAAATTAAAATAAAAATAAAGAAACTTTATAATTTTATAAATATATAACAAACTACTAAAAATATATAAATATTTTGTTTTTCTTTTTATATTTTTGTATTTTTAAAACGTAAAGAAACAAAAGCGTATTTTTATAAAAGTAAACTAAAAATTAATAAAAATCTTTTTTTATATATATATATATTTAGCGTTGCGCTTTCGGCGTTTTAGAGTTCCCCGGCAGCGGCGCCAAAAATACTTGATGTGCGTAGAGGTGTATACGAAATAGTATTATTTTTACAACGAAATACTATTAAATACGATACAATTTTACACAAGATATTTATTTATTTATAGAATGGATATACCTAAACCTTGCTACAACACTTATAGGCAGTGTACCTAATCGTACAGTAGTGTAGTTTTTAGTAAGTCCGGTTCGTTCCAGAGGGAAAATTAAACAAGCTTAACGCTATATTAGTTTTAAAAACTATATTTGTAAAAATACAAAAATATATATAAGTAGTATTATTATAAAAGGGGGGTTTTTACCGTTTAATGACCGGTTTGTCGATTTTAAAACTTTAGTCACAGTTAAAACCTAATGTAAAATATTAAATAAATAAAAGACTTAATTTAAAGCGTAAAGTAAATAACGATAATGAAATTGCGATAAATAAAAGTGCGATAAAATAAAATTGCGATAATTAAAGAGTACGATAATTAAAAATGCAATTTAATAAAATGACAATAACTAAAAGTGGGATAATTAAAAGTGTAATTAAATATGAAATATATAAATTATGCTTATTTAAACTTCCGTAATCATGATGTTTGACGTGTTGTTTTTAGTTTATTCCCATGGGTTAATTGTCCTTTGTCCTGGATTATTCGATATGTCCATACGGATTTGTCCATAATAGTCCATCAGTCATAATCATAAAATGCGGAAGTATTCGTCAAATTATTCTTATTCCCGAAGTCAAATATTCCAACTAATTGGGGATTCGAATTGTAACAAGGTCTTAATACTTTGTTTAATGAATACACCAGGTTATCGACTGCGTGTAAACCAAGGTTTTACTACTTTGTTAACAATTACACCAATTACCCTTGAATGTAATCCACCCCTGTTTCAACAAGTCTATTAACTATTAATCCAGTTCCGTGTCCGGTAAAATGAAAAATTATTGGTATTTATAGATATCTCGCTCACCGTACCCAGTCAAGCGTATGTGGTTATATATAAATACGTCAAATTATAAGTCTATATATTAAATTACTGAAGTATCATTTAGTTAATATAAAGCCCATTAATAGCTCATAGTCTAATTTCCACAAGTGTCGTTCTTTTGTCCAAACCCCAATTATGGTACAAAGCCCAATTACCCAATTTTAGTATTTAGCCCAACATCATGATTACTTCAGCATTAAATAAGTATAATAATAACTTAGCTATGAGACATTAATTTAAAAATAACATTAACCATAACTTACAGTGATTAAAAATAGCGTAGAGTTACACGGACAGAATTTCGACTTACACCCTTACAACATTCGCTAACATACCCTTATTATTAGAATTTAAAATTAAAATTAAAATTATAATATATATATATATATATATATATATATATATATATATATATATATATATATATATATATATATATATATATATATATATGTATATATATATATATATATATATATATATATGTATATATATATGAATGAGAAGAGAAAAAGATGTGTTTTAAGTTCGTGCAAAGCCTGCCTTTTATAGGCATGTGGCCAGAAAAAGGCCTCCATGGGATCGCATGGTTTTATAACTACCAGGCCATGCGATCGCATGGCCTACTTTTCCAGCTCACATGAGCTTGTTTCTTCTGCCGACGGTTTTTTATAAATAAATATAATATATAAATAATTTTAAGAATTATTTAAATATTATATTATATTTATGTGTATAGTTGACTTGTAATTTTTAGTCCGTTGCGTCGAGCGTTGAGAGTTAACTTTGGTCCCGGTTCCGGTTTTTCGAACGTCCTTGCGTACAATTTAATATCTTGTATTTTGCGTTGCGCGTCTTGTACTCTTGTAATTTTGAGACATTTCTTATCAATAATTGGAACCACTTTGATTGTATTTTGTACTTTTGATCTTTTTGGTCATTTGCATCTTCAATTCATCGAATCTGTCTTTTGTCTTCACCTTTTATTATTTAAACGAATATCACTTGTAAATAGAACAATTGCAACTAAAAGCTTGTCTTTCTTGAGGGATAATGCTATGAAATATATGTTTGTTTTTAGCATCATCACTGATATTGATATTAGTATTAGTATTAATAATGAAAGTAATAATAAAGTTATTATAATGACTATATTCTTGACTTGAATTTACATTTAATATATACAATTTATTAATTATGTAATATTTAATAATTATATATATAGTAACTTACATTATATATATATATATATATATATATATATATATATATATATATATATATATATATATATATATATATATATATATATATTATAATAATTATCTATAGAAATCCTATATTTATATAGAAATTCATTTTAAGTACAACTTAATTATTTTATAACTTATCTTACATAATTAGTTTTAATGTTTAAATTATATTTTATAATTTCAAATTATTATATATGCTACATTATGTATATATACATATTTATTTACAAACAATTATTCGTGAATCGTCGGGAATAGTCAAAGGGTATTTGAGTCCATGTAAACAGTTCAAAATTTTAAGACTCGGCTCATCAGACTTTGCTTATCGTATCGAATTCATAATAAGTTTAGGTTTAAATTTGTTCGGAAATTTCCGGGTCGTCGCAGTACCTACCCGTTAAAGAAATTTCGTCCCGAAATTTGATCTAGGTCGTCATAGTTAACCATAAAAATGTTTTCATGAAGAATATGAGTTGATAAATAGAGTTTTATCATTATTAAGTAATATAGATAAAGCGACTTGATTATGTGAAGCGTACGAGTGAAGTTGTCACAAAATAGTGAAATGATGAAAATAAGATTTGTCTTGACTTTTGACGTAGTCATGTTTGAATTCCGGAATTCAAGAAATTCAAAAGAAAATCTTGGAAATCTATAAGAATCTGATTCTTCGAGTTTTAAGGAAATTAGGATCTCTTTAATTAAATGCGATGATCTGTCCCGATTACTACGTCTGATATTTCCATTATAAATTTACCTTTTCTGTTCCATTAGTTTTCACCACTTCTATACCTTCTTTCTCAGTTCGTATATCCAAAAGATTATAAAAATGCTTAATCCGGTTCTAATCCTTGTTCTTATTCTGACTATCGTAATGATCGTTCTTCTTTTCCGACTCCCACAGGAAGAATCTGTTTATTTCTACTATGCTCTAGGGATTATTGTATTTATAATCCTTTGTGTCTTTATATTGCTATACGCACTGATATCCACGATTTGTAATTTCGGTGTTGTCATTGGGCTTTATATTTTCCCTTATATCCCGAAGCTCTTTGCCTTTTTATTCTCTTCTCGACTCTAAGTACAGCCAGTAATGGTCTAGAATTCGTAGGTATGGAGTTTCGAATGAACATGACTAACGTCCTAAGAGAGAATTGTAATAACACGATCTTGTTTGGTTAAATTACTAGAATTCAATAGAAAAGATAGAATTATTAGGAAGATATGTTCTCGATATATTTGTAGATTAGATAGAATGTAAGAGTCGTGTAACATAGCACATGATGACGTTATGGTCTGTAAATCATCACGTTTCATTAGAAACTCAGCATGACTTACTATAATATAATCACGTTGATCAAGTGTCATTATATTATACTAACTCATGCATCAATTTCCAACACTACTTCAATAACATTCATAATTTAAACTCAAAGGTTTTCAGAATATAGTAACTAAAACAGTTTCCTTTTATGATATAACACAGATAGCACGGAAAGATAATTAATATTGGATGAGAATATTTATGAAGATAACTTCGGAAATATTGAGGATATTTATAATGAAAGATATGATGATATCTTAGAATTTCTAATATCGATGGATATTGATGAAGATTTGTCCGTAACAGTGTAGACTCAGGAGTAAGGTATTCGTTAATGACTTCAGCGGATACTGAATCATTTGGATTCTTTGAAGGCAGGTTTAGTCTTTGTGATTTGTCCACAGCCTCCTTCATGATTTGCTCAATCCGTTTTCCAGTTCCAACATTTCTGAGCTTTGCCAACATACAATTCTTTATCATTAAACTTTTGGTTGTTAAGGTCATTTACAGTTTTTGTTGCTTCATCAGCATTTTTTCAAAATTTCGAGAACTAATTCATAAATTGGAGTGCGTATCAGAATTTCAGAATGGAAGATCATAATTTCAAGAGATAAATATTATATGTATACTTATAACTGTTGATGTAGGCATGATGCGAGATTTCAAAATACTGATTGCCGATTCTCGGTAATTGGTATGGCTATTCTCGTTACAAGATGCGAATGACTATATGATAGGGTTTTAATGAACAAATATAATGGTCCTTCGGAGAGACTTAAGCCGATGAGTAATGAAGTTGCTGGTAAGTTTTTGCTAATGTGGTGAGATATAAACGGTTCTCCGGTAACGATGATTAAGGGGTAATTGTTATAATAAGGCTTATTCGAATGAAAACTTGAAGTTGATTTACTGGAGCTGTGACAAAATTGGCTATTTTGGAAAGGGATTGTAAAGTTATTTTTGGTAATAACAACGCCAAAGGAGCTAGCACAGATATGTGTTAAATGTTTACTCAGGTTCTAAGAGTTTTTCAGGTGCATAACTATATGCATTCATCTTTTCTTCCATAGATGAAGTGCGGTTGGTTTATCCTCTCGATTGAGGTGTTTTCAAGAATCATGAAAGGTTTGAACGCATATTGTAATCGTCAAGATACAAATGATATTTAAGATGAAATTAAGTGGCAAACTTGAAGAAATGTTTAGTTTCATATATTATCATCAATATTTTAATTCATTTTAATTGTCCAATGTTAGTAGTCCACTGTTAGTAATTCAATAATTCATATGTAGTTTAATATATAATATTCGAATTAATTAATACGTATCGTGACCCATAGTATACATGTCTCAAACTCGATCACAACTCAAAGTATATATATATTATTTTAGAATCAACCTCGACCCTGTATAGCTAACTCGATCATTACCGCATATAGAGTGTCTATGGTTATTCCAAATAATATATATAGATGACGTCGATATGATATGTCAAAACATTGTATATGTGTCCCGATTTATCCGACGATATTTAAAGTGCGTAAAGTAAATAACAGAAATTAAATGACGATAAATAAAATTGCGAGAATTAAAATTGCGATAAATAAAATGTAATAAGGAATTAACAGTTAGCTAGGAACAGTTAGCTACGATTTTGTTAGCGTGGATTCTTAACAAAATTTCTCATAGTTAATTTGTTTGTTTCTAACAAATTTTATTTTTGTCCAATGTTTTCTTCATTATGCCACTTGTTGAATTCTGATAAGTCAAAATCCAAATATGAAATTGAAGAAAAATAGTTATTCTGCGGTGAACGGATATGTATAACTGTGGATGTAAGTAGGATAGTAAATGACTGTTGAATCAGATTCGAAGAATGTACAGTGTAACTTATTAATGTGAAATCTAAATATTCCTCGGGTATTACCTACCCGTTAAAATATTTTCACCATTAACAGTTTGTACAAAAGAATATTCAATTACGATCTTTATGAAAATATATATACATATATATTTTCTTTAGATGTAATCATGGATTTAATGAGTTAATATGATATTATCTCATTTGGTTTGCCGTTAGAACTAGAATACATAATCTCTAAAACATTAGAGATTACATAATCGCCATGAAGGACGAATATAATTGATGTAGAATGATACGTAGAATGATGATTATACTCGAGGTACAGAATGAGATGTTGAGGCATGGATTGTTGATGGTAATGGTGCTGTTATTGATGGTACTGTTGGTGCCGATGATGTTGTTGAAGCTGGTAAATTTTGCACCATATTTTTCAAATTGATTACTCGAACGCAAAGTTCGTTGACTTCTTCTATTATTCCGGGATGATTGTCGGTCGAAACGAGCGGATGAATAAGGTTTAGAATTGTGGATAGAATATAATCGTGATGAGCTACCCTGGAAATGAGGCTGAAAATGGTGTTTCGGATAAGTTCGCCGGTAAGTGCTTCAGGTTCTTCGCCAAGAGGTGAACTCGATTGGTGGAAGGGATCACCTTCTTCGCGTCTCCATTGATTAAGTCGACTACGAACCCATCCCCAATTCATTCAGAATTGGTGATGACTGATTTGTTAATCCATTCCGGTTATACTGCTATCGGATGATATTCTATTTATATAGAATATCTATCGGATGAAATGATTTCGTATGATTGATTCCGGTTCTTTGCCAATTCATTGATTATTTTATAACTTATCTTACATAATTAGTTTTAATGTTTAAATTATATTTTATAATTTCAAATTATTATATATGCTACATTATGTGTATATACATATTTATTTACAAACAATTGTTCGTGAATCGTCGGGAATAGTCAAAGGGTATTTGAGTCCATGTAAACAGTTCAAAATTTTAAGACTCGGCTCATCAGACTTTGCTTATCGTATCGAATTCATAATAAGTTTGGTTTAAATTTGTTCGGAAATTTCCGGGTCGTCACACATGGGAAAAGCACTAGGGCGACAACCTTGAACACCACAATCTTCTAAGATGTCTAATGTATATTTCCTTTGACTTATCACTATACCTTCTTCAGATCTAGCCACTTCAATACCCAAAAAATATTTGAGTGGTCCTAAATCTTTAATGCTAAAACGCTAATGTAAGTGAGTCTTGACATCTTGAATCTTATTGTAATCATTTCCCATGAGAAGCACATCATCAACATATATGAGAGCTACAAGATGAATTGATCCCTCTTTATATACAAACAAAGAGTGATATGCTCTGGATTGATTAAATCCAATTTCAATAAGAGATGTTGTAAACTTTTGATACCAAATTCTAGACGCTTGGCGGAGACCATATAACGATTTTTGTAGTTTGCAAACATTTTCTTCATCTACCTTGCAAAATCTTGGAGGAACCTTCATGTATACTTTCTCATCAAGATCTCCATGTAAGAATGCATTATTCACATCTAACAGTGACTAATTTCGCTACCTGTGCAAATGTTTGGTGAAAGTTGATACCTTCAATTTGAGTATAGCCTTTTGCTACTAGACGAGCCTTATACCGTTCCACCTCGCCATTGGGCTTACGTTTAATTTTATAAACCCATTTTGAATCAATGGCTTTCTTCCCGAGAGGTTCAAGAGCTTTTATTTCTTTGATCATGACTTCACGCCACTTTGGATCCTTCGCAGCCTGAAAAAAATTCTTAGGCTCATCTTGAGCCGTAATGGCTGCTAATAAAGCTCGGTGAGAATTCGAAAATCTATTATAAGAAATCTATTGAGATAGTGGATGTACCGTGGAGGAACCAGAGGCAGGGATGGGCTGAGCATGATCTAATGATGGCGGAAAATCAGTAACAAACTCATCAAGGTGTTTCAGCTTCATTCTCGCTCGAGTACTTTGTCTAGTTGAGGTAGATGGAGGTTGTTGTAGTTGTGATGTTCCACCATCATTTTCTGTCAGAATGTTATTTTTAGTTTGAGCCAAAAGATCCAAATTTCTTATCTCAGACTCTTCATTTGATTCGGTCTGAAGCATTACAGGAGGCTCTGTTTGTGTATTTTGCCCCTTTGTTATTTCGACTTCATCATAGGCATTTTGAATATTTCCTAACGAATCAGCTAAATGCTCATTTACAATCCTCTTATGTCCTTCATAGTTTTCCCCAAACGGAAAACGATCTTCAATGAAAGTAACATTTCGGCTAGTATACGTTCTTTCACTTTTAAGATCATACACTTTGTAACCTTTCTGTCTTGTTGGGTATCTTAAAAACACGCATGGTCTCCCCTTTTCTCTGAACTTGTCTTGTTTGTATGCGTTATCGTGAGCATACGCAAGACACCCGAAGACTCGAAAGTGGTCGTATGATGGTACCTTACCCAACAATATTTCATGAGGTGTTTTGTATCCTAGAACTTATGTAGGAAGTGTATTTATTATATATGCTGTGGTTAAAACACAATCTCCCCAGAAATCTATCGGTAATGAAGCTTGAAAACGTAAGGCACGACTTACCTCCAATAAGTGTCGGTGTTTTCGTTCAACAACTCCATTCTGTTCTGGTGTATAGGGCACGAAGTTTCCAGGACAATTCCCTTTTCTTTATAAATTTCGAGCATGTAGTTTGACTTAAATTCAGAGCCATTATCTGTCCGTAGCCTTTTTACTCGTTTCCCAGATTGTGTTTCCACCATATTGTAGAATTGAGTCAAAAATTATGCGGCTTGTGATTTATTTTTCATCAAATACACCCATACTCCGCGACTATGATCATCGACAATGGACAAAAAATAGTGATCTCCATTCATGGATGCTTGTTGACAACGCCCCCAAATATCCACATGTATTAAATCAAAACATTCATTAGTTTTGGAAAAACTAATAGGAAACGGAAGTTTATTTTGTTTTGCTCGAATACATGAATCACAAAAGGAATTACAAACATCTAATTTCTCTAGCTGTTTTATTTTCTTAATGACTACATCAGAAACGTGTCCCAATCTTCGATGCCAATACTCGTGTTCTCTTAAGGCTCTCATTGCTACCTTTTTTTTCTTGTACGGCTCGAGATAATATAGACCATCATGCTCTTTACCCATCCCAATCAGGTTCCTCGTGTGTAAGTCCTGTATGAAGCATTTATCGGGAAAGAAAGTTAGAGAACATCTCAAATCATGACTTAATTTACTTACAGATAATAGGTTGCACTTGAATTTTGGTATATTAAGCACTCTTTTTAGATTAAGATTATCTGTCAATTGAATATTCCCAACACTTTTCACAGGTATTGTACTTCCATCAGGGATGGTTACTGGAGTAAGATCATTTTGATCCGTTACGTCTGTCAACCATTCTCCTTGGTGGGTAATGTGATCACTAGCTCCTGAATTGATGACCCAAGATTTTATTTGATCAATCTTACCAGTCATGTTTGCCGTATGTGTTGTTTCCTTCTGATAATGCTAAAAACGAACATATATTTCATAGCATTATTCCTCAAGAAAGACAAGCTTTTAGTTGCAATTGTTCTATTTACAAGTGATATTCGTTTAAATAATAAAAGGTGAAGACAAAAGACAGATTCGACGAATTGAAGACGCAAACGACCAAAAAGCTCAAAAGTACAAAAGACAATCAAAGAGGTTCCAATTATTGATAAGAAACATCTCGAAATTACAAGAGTATAAGATTCAAAACGCAAAGTACAAGATATTAAATTGTACGCAAGGACATTCGAAAATCCAGAACCGGGACCAGAGTCAACTCTCAACGCTCGACGCAACGGAATAAAAATTACAAGTTAACTATGTATATAAATATAATATAATATATAATTAATTATATAAATTATATATATATTATATTTATATAATAAACCGTCGGTAAACAAAGAGCCAAAATGGAGTGAGCTGTATTTACAAACTCCGCGACTCGCGAATTTTGAAGGCAAAAAGGGCCGCGAGTCGCGGAGCCCCAAATTCTGAAACTCCCTATAAAAGCAAACGAATTCTGATCGCAAAAACCAACATATATATCCATCCTCTCTATATCTATACGTAAATATTTATATTTATATTTTAATTTTAATTTTAATTTTAATTTTAATCCTAATAATAAGGGTATGTTAGCGAATATTGTAAGGGTGTAAGTCGAAATTCTGTCCGTGTAACGCTACGCTATTTTTAATCATTGTAAGTTATGTTCAACCTTTTTAATTTAATGTCTCGTAGCTAAGTTATTATTACGCTTATTTAAAACGAAGTAATCATGATGTTGGGCTAATTACTAAAATTGGGTAATTGGGCTTTGTACCATAATTGGGGTTTGGACAAAGGAACGACACTTGTGGAAATTAGACTATGGGCTATTAATGGGCTTTATATTTGTTTAACTAAATGATAGTTTGTTAATGTTAATATAAAGATTTACAATTGGGCGTCCCTATAAATTACCATATACACTCGATCGGACACGATGGGCGGGGTATTTATATGTACGAATAATCGTTCATTTAACCGGACACGGGAATGGATTAATAGCCACTAGAATAATTAAAACAGGGGTGAAATTATGTACAAGGACACTTGGTATAATTGATAACAAAATATTAAAACCTTGGGTTACACTCAGTCGACATCCTGGTGTAATTATTAAACAAAGTATTAAAATCTTGTTACAGTTTAAGTCCCCAATTAGTTGGAATATTTAACTTCGGGTATAAGGATAATTTGACGAGGACACTCGCACTTTATATTTATGACTGATGGACTGTTATGGACAAAAACCAGACGAACATATTAAATAATCCAGGACAAAGGACAATTAACCCATGGGCATAAAACTAAAATCAACACGTCAAACATCATGATTACGGAAGTTTAAATAAGCATAATTCTTTTATTTCATATTTAATTTCCCTTATTTTATATTTAATTGCACTTCTAATTATCGCATTTTTATTGTTATTGTATTTAATTGCACTTTTAATTATCGTACTTTTTAATTATCGCAAGTTTATTTTATCGCACTTTTATTATTCGCAATTTCATTATCGTTATTTACGTTACGCTTTAATTTAAGTCTTGTATTTATTTTTAATATTTTACATTTGGTTTTAACTGCGACTAAAGTTTTAAAATTGACAAACCGGTCATTAAACGGTAAAAAACCCCCTTTATAATAATAATATTACTTATATATATATATTTGTATTTTTATAAAAGTAAACTAATATAGCGTTAAGCTTTGTTTAAAGATTTTCCCTGTAGAACGAACCGGACTTACTAAAAACTACACTACTGTACGATTAGGTACACTGCCTATAAGTGTTGTAGCAAGGTTTAAGTATATCCATTCTCTAAATAATTAAAACTTGTGTAATTTGTAACGTATTTCGTAGTAAAATATAGTACTATCACGTACCCCCACGCTACCCACATCAAGTTTTTGGCGCCGCTGCCGGGGAAACACTTAAAAGCCGGAAGCGTAACGCTAATATATAAAATTAAAAAAAAGATTTTTAGTTTACTTTTATTAAAATTCGTTTTTATAAAAATACGTTTTAAATATTCAAAAATATAAAAAGAAAACAAAAATATAAGTATTTTTAAGATATTGTTAAATATTTAAGTTTTATAAAGTTTCTTTATTTTTATATAAGTTTTATTTAAGTATTTTATTTTTATTTAAAACATAAAACATAAAAAAAATAAAAAAATAAAAAAAAAACACGTCGAATTAAAAACTGTACCTGAGTTGAATTCTGGAACCCCGCGACTCGCGGAGTTTGCTGCCTCGACTACCGCAACTCGCGGAGCCACTCTGACACTGACAGAAACCCTAATCTGCATTTAATTAGGAGTAATTAATTATTATTATTATTTTAACCCTAATTATTTTAATTATTATTATAATTTAGTTAAAGTTTTAATTTAATTAGTATAATTAATTATAATTAGTTTTAATATATAAAAATTAATGCTTTTATAAAATAATATAAAAATAATAATTTTATAAAAATTTGTAACTTTTTACAACTTTTTGTATATTTTTATATTTTGTCCCTTTTTAATCGTTTTAGCGTAATATTTGTATTTTTAGCTCATATTTAGTTTTAAACTTAGTTTTTTCCATAGTTATTTTTACTTCTAGATTTTTAGGCTTTGCCGTAGAATTCCTTAAGTGCTTTTTCTTTAGACTAAGATTTAGGTGCTTTAGAATTTTGCGACGCCTTTTTAAGTTTTAGTTTCTTTTTAAGTTATTTCCATTTGGGATTTAGTTTTTCCTGTAAGCTTTAATATTTTTAGACGACTTTTTCCTATGTATCAATTATCATTCCAATTAGTAATCTCAATTTGCGATTATAATTTTAAGTTAGTTGTAGTAATAAGGTTAGGTTAGTCAAGTGTTTTTAAGTGTTATAAGTTTCTTTTATTTTTCCGTCGCCTTTTATTTTTCAACCATTTTTCTTTTTCGAACTTTTTCCGACACGCTCTTTTTCTTTCTTATTTCTCGCTATTCTAGTTTTAGGACATAGATTTTTATTCTACTTCTTATCTAATTTTCTTAAAATTACGAAAATTTATTTTAAGTGGTTAAATTGATAGACATCAAAATTTTCTGGTTCGTAGTAATAGTTGGATTTGTACGTGGACCGGGTTATTGGAGCCAAACAGTCCTCAATTATATTGAGACCAAGCGAATCCTGCCTCTCTGCTGCATCTTTTGGCTATTCGAAACGTGGGCAAAATCAGAAAAGTCTATTGATTGGATAACTTATTATAATTTTTCTTTCCTTTTAAAAACTAATAGGATATTCAGTGAATGCACCGAGCAAGACGTTCACCACCTTTTGTACGTTCACCACCTGTAACTAGATCAAGACATTTATCAAATATTACCGCCGTTGATTTTTCTTTAGAATCGTCATCCAATCGACCAAGTACTCCAGTTCAAATTTCCGATAATCCATTTTTTAAACCCGACCTCACAATTGAGAATCCGGAGAATATTCAGGGACGATTCATAGATCCTAAACCACTAAACTTTCCTCCGGAACCACCAATCATTCAAACAGAGATTGTTGAGGAACGAACCATTAAATCAGAATCCTCTAGTGATTCCGATTCAACAAATTCAATTATGGAGAATCTGGAACCATTAAGTATGGAAGACCGAATGAGAGCTAAACGCACTGGCCAAGGTCACGCAATTACTCATCCAGACATTAATGCGCCAGATTATGAAATCAAAGGACAAATTCTACACATGGTGACTAATCAATGCCAATTTAGTGGTGCGCCGAAGGAAGATCCAAATGAACATTTACGTACCTTTAATAGGATCTGCACACTATTTAAAATCCGAGAAGTGGAGGATGAACAGATATATCTCATGTTATTTCCCTGGACTTTAAAGGGAGAAGCCAAAGATTGGTTGGAATCGTTACCTGAAGGGGCGATTGATACATGGCATGTTTTAGTTGAAAAATTTCTTAAACAATTCTTTCCTGCATCTAAAGCCGTAAGACTTCAAGGAGAAATTGTTACGTTCACACAGAAACCAAATGAAACTCTATATGAGGCGTGGACAAGATTTGGAAAGTTGTTGAGAGGATGTCCGCAACATGGTTTAGACACCTGTCAAATAGTACAAATATTCTACCAAGGATGCGACATCACTACAAGGAAAGACATAGATATAGCAGCTGGTGGTTCTATTATGAAGAAAACCGAAACTGATGCTTACAAAATTATTGATAACACTGCTTCCCACTCACATGAGTGGCACCAAGAAAAAGATATCGTTAGATCATCTAAAGCAGCTAGAGCCAATTCTAGCCATGACTTAGATTCCATTTCCGCAAAGATAGATGCTGTCGAGAGATGAATGGAAAAGATGACTAAAGATATTCACTCAATACGAATTAGTTGTGAGCAGTGTGGAGGACCACATTTGACAAAAGATTGTCTCAGTATTGAATTAACAATGGAACAAAGAGAGAATATTTCATACATAAACCAAAGACCTGGAAATAATTATCAGAATAATTATCAACCGCTAAGACCAATTTACAATCAAAACCAGAACTATAACCGAAATATTCCATACAACAACCAACAAGGTCCTAGCAATCAACAAGTATCCAATAATAATTACAATCAGCAAAGACCTAATTTTCAAAACAAACCACCACAACAAACCGATGATAAAAAGCCGAATTTAGAAGATATGATGACGAAGCTAGTTGAAACTCAAACGCAGTTTTTCACATCTCAGAAACAAACTAATGAACAAAATGCTTAAGCATTTAGAAATCAACAAGCTTCTATTCAAAATCTGGAACAAGAAGTAAGTAACCTATCAAGGTTAATAGGTGAAAGAAAACCGGGAAGTCTACCTAGTGATACAAATGCTAACCCCCGGAATGAAACAGCTAAAGCCATTACCACAAGAAGTGGTACAACACTTAAACCATCTGAAATACCTGTAACTTCTGATGAAGCTATTCCTACTCCACAAGAACCCCAACCTAATCAAGATAAGGAAAAAGAACCGGTAGTTGAAAAGGTTAATGAAGATAACACAGTTAAGGCTAAACCTTATGTTAAACCATACCAACCACCACTTCCTTACCAGAGTAAAATGAAGAAAGAGAAACTTGAAGCCGAGCAATCCAAATTCTTGGATATGTTTAAACAGATAAATGTAAATCTTCCTTTCATTGATGTGATTTCAGGAATGCCTAGATACGCTAAATTCTTGAAAGATCTGATCACGAATAGAAAGAAAATGGAAGAACTCTCGGTTGTTACCATGAATGCTAATTGTTCAGCAGTGCTGTTGAATAAGATACCAGAAAAATTATCTGATCCAGGAAGTTTCACAATTCCATATTTTCTGGGTAGTCTTAGTTCAATAGAAGCATTGGCAGACTTAGGTGCTAGTATAAATCTAATGCCGTATTCACTATACGCTAAACTAGACCTTGGAGAATTGAAACCAACCAGAATAAGCATACAACTAGCCGATAGATCAATAAAATATCCTAGAGGGATAATGGAGAACATGCTAGTTAAAGTTGGTACTTTAGTATTTCTAGTAGATTTTGTTGTTCTGGACATGGAAGAAGATTCTCAAGTTCCTCTCATATTAGGAAGACCATTCTTAAACACAGCTAAAGCAATGATAGACGTGTTCGGTAAGAAATTGACCCTAAGTATAGAGGATGAGAGTGTTACCTTTTCAGTTGAAAGAGCAATGCAACAACCACAATCTGCAGATGATACATGTTATTATATTCAAACTATAGATGCACATGCAGAATTATTAGAAGAATTTCCAGAATTACAAGGAACAAGAGAATGTTCTTTAGGAGAAGGTAATGAACCAATTGATGAAGCTGAAATGTTAGCTACACTTATAGCTAATGGATATGAACCAACAACAGAAGAAATTCAAATGCTAAAAGAAGAAGACAGATATCGATACAAATCATCGATAGAAGAACCTCCGAAATTAGAGTTAAAGCCACTTCCAAACCATTTGGAATACGCTTATTTACATGGTGAATCTGAATTACCTGTAATAATATCGTCTTCTCTTACTGAAAATGAGAAATCACAACTCATTTCTGTGTTGAAAACTCATAAACCAGCCATTGCATGGAAGATTCATGATATTAAAGGAATAAGTCCTTCGTATTGCACACATAAAATCCTTATGGAAAAAGGTCATAAAACGTATGTGCAACGCCAACGAATACTAAATCCTAATATGCAAGATGTAGTTAAGAAAGAGATTATTAAACTGCTAGATGCAGGTCTAATTTATCCAATCTCTGATAGTCCATGGGTAAGCCCAGTTCAATGCGTGCCTAAGAAGGGTGGCATGACTGTCATTACAAATGAAAAAAATGAGCTTATTCCTACTAGAACTGTAACAGGATGGCGTGTGTGTATTGATTATAGAAAATTAAATGACGCCACCAGAAAAGATCACTTTCCCTTACCTTTCATTGATCAAATGTTGGAAAGATTAGCCGGAAATAGTTACTATTATTTTCTAGATGGATTTTCCGGATATTTTCAAATTCCAATAGCACCCGAAGATCAAGAGAAAACCACATTCACGTGCCCTTATGGTACTTTTGCTTACAAACGCATGCCATTTGGACTTTGCAACGCCCCTGCAACCTTTCAAAGGTGTATGATGGCGATTTTTCACGACATGATAGAAGAATGCATGGAAGTTTTCATGGATGACTTTTCAGTCTTCGGTGATACATTTGAATCATGTCTAGTTAATCTGGAACGAATGCTTATTAGATGCGAACAATCAAATCTAGTACTTAATTGGGAGAAATGCCATTTCATGGTTAAAGAAGGCATCGTTCTTGGTCATAAAATTTCAAAAGAAGGAATTGAAGTGAATAGAGCTAAAGTAGATGTAATTGCTAAACTTCCACATCCCACCAATGTTAGAGGAGTTAGGAGTTTTCTAGGGCATGCCGGTTTTTACCGACGTTTCATAAAATATTTTTCTAAAACTGCCACTCCTATGAATAAACTCCTAGAAAAGGATGCTCCATTCATCTTTTCAGATGAGTGTATCAAATCTTTTAATATTCTTAAAGAGAAACTAACTAATGCACCGATCATGATAACACCAAATTGGAATCTACCATTTGAACTAATGTGTGATGCAAGTGATTTTGCAATGGGAGCCGTTTTAGGACAAAGGATTGAAAAACGATTTCAACCTATATATTATGCTAGTAAGACGTTACAAGGAGCACAAACGAACTATACAACTACTGAAAAAGAACTCCTTGCTATTGTCTTTGCTTTTGACAAATTTCGATCATATCTCGTTCTAGCAAAAACGGTGGTCTATACCGACCATTCTGCTCTTAGATACCTATTTTCAAAACAAGATGCTAAACCAAGATTAATCCGTTGGATCTTACTCTTACAAGAGTTTGATATTGAAATCCGAGATAAAAGAGGAGCAGAAAATCTCGCCGTTGATCATCTTTCTCGTCTTGAAAATCCCGAATTAGAAGTTCTAAATGAATCGGCCATACAAGACAACTTTCCTGATGAATATCTATTGAAGATAGATTATAAAGAAATTCCATGGTTTGCAGACTATGCAAACTACTTAGTTTGTGAATTCCTTGAAAAAGGATTATCGTACCAAAGACGAAAGAAATTCTTCAGTGATATAAAACACTATTTTTGGGAAGATCCACATCTGTTTAAAAGTTGTCCCGATGGAATAATACGCCGATGTGTATTTGGAGATGAAGCTAGTAAAATATTAAACCATTGTCACACAGGACCAACGGGAGGGCATTATGGGCCTCAACTAACAGCAAGAAAATTTTATGATGCTGGATTCTATTGGCCTACAATTTACAAAGAAGCACACCTTCTTTGCAAATCCTGTGATGCTTGTCAAAGGGCCGGAAAAATAAGTCAATGTGATGAAATGCCACAAAATGTCATCCAAGTATGTGAAGTATTTGACATTTGGGGTATTGACTTTATGGGTCCATTTCCAAAATCTCATAATAATCTATATATACTCGTAGCCATTGATTATGTATCTAAATGGGCGGAAGCACAAGCTCTCCCAACTAACGATGCACGAGTTGTAGTCAACTTTTTAAAACGTCTTTTTGCAAGGTTTGGAACACCGAAAGCTTTAATAAGTGATCGGGGTACTCATTTTTGTAATAATCAACTTGAGAAAGTTCTTAAAAGATATGAAGTAACTCATAAAATCTCCACCGCATATCATCCACAAACAAGTGGACAAGTTGAAAATACCAACCGAGCTTTAAAACGTATTCTAGAGAAAACCGTAGGATCAAATCCGAAGGAATGGTCTATTAAATTGGAGGATGCACTCTGGGCTTTTAGAACAGCCTACAAAACTCCAATTGGAACCACACCTTTTAGACTTGTTTATGGAAAAGCATGTCATCTTCCAGTAGAAATTGAACACAAAGCATTTTGGGCTTTGAAGACATGTAATCTTGATTTACATGAAGCCGGACGTCTACGATTAAGTCAACTAAACAAATTAGAAGAATTAAGACATGAAGCATACGATAATTCGTTAATCTATAAAGAAAGAACGAAGAAATGGCATGATAAAAGAATCAGAAGTTCAAAAGAATTTAAGGAAGGAGACAGAGTTCTTCTTTTCAATTCACGATTCAAGCTATTTCCTGGAAAATTGAAATCAAGATGGTCTGGACCATTCATAGTTAAAAGAGTTTTTCCATACGGAACGATAGAATTAATAAATTCAAATGGGATTGAATTTAAAGTTAATGGTCACAGAGTTAAACACTACATAGATAGTCCGATGGAAGTCGACAACGAAGTCAATCACAATTTCGACACCACAGCTAACTAAGTGTGGGGAGAATCAAGTCTTTAAAGGATAATATGTATTTCTGTTAGAGTTAGATTGTCTGTTTTCGTGTAGTTCTCGAAAATGGAACCCGAATGGTCTTTCCCTAGCAGACCCTAAAGAACTAGTCTTCTCCCCCCCATTCTGAATTTTTATTTTTTTTAGGAAATGAAGACTGCCTGTGAACTAAACCATGGTCTAATGCTACACGCTTTGATCACTAAACGTAATAATGACACACTTCCGAGTGAAATAGTATCAGTAATCAGAGAAAGATTGGACGGAGTTAGAAAAGGATCCAGATGCGAAGATAATAAGTTACAATTTGGTAAAGGAAAATCAAAATCCAAAGCGAAAAGAAGAGCACGACACCTAGAAAGATGTCACAAATGCGGAAAATGGTTACATGGAGGTAAATGTTCAAATAATCAAACCTATTCAAATACCGAATTTGTTACTTTATGCAGAGACGGACCGTTCGTATGTTTAGAATAAAAAACACTGAATGCTCGAGGTTACGCCTATGTAGCCATGGAAAACCAATTAAACCGACTATCTTATGAATGGGATAGATCATATAACTAAGAAATCTATTTCACAGGTAAGTCTGTACAGTCTTTATTTTTATTTTTATTTTTAACCTTTTGATAATAAACGCTAATTTGTTCGCTATAAAGTATTAAATTGGTATTGAATAAAATTAGGTTTGGCGACCGAAATTATTGATATCATTCAAAAATTTATTACATCACTGCGAAATTTAACGTTTATTCTTAAGGTATAAATATCTTTAATCAATCAACCCAAAATATTTCAAAAATTCGTCATGAGTTAAATTAGGTCTTGGAACCGAAATTACATTACCGAAAATAGGGACGCATATTTTTGATAATATTTGATTGATTAAAGTGGGATAAAAAGCCAAAAAGATTTTTAATTTTATTTTTACCATGTTTTTAAAATTAATATATAAATCTTAAATTAATATTGTAAACTTTGTAAAAACAATATATTTAAAATTGTAAATATTTGAAAATTTTATATAAGTTTGGTGTGAATTTATAATATGAATTTTTAAATTAAGTTTGGTGTGAATCTTTAATTTTTAAAAATATGAATTTTTAATTTTATGCATTTCAAATTTTAAAGTTTGGTGTGAATTTTTAATATTAATTTTGAATTTTATATTTAAATTGTGTGAATTTAAAAACAAAAATTTACTTTATCTCATTAAGTTAAAAATATGATTTTTAAAATTCGTCGTAAGTTGAAGACTAGGTCTTTGAACCGAAATTGCTTTACCCATGGGAGGGACGAGAACTTTTATTATCATTATTTTTAATCTTATTGAATTAAAGTATGCCAAAAACATTAAAAAACCAAAAATCTTAGCTTTTAAAACAATAGCTACAAAAAGACAAATTTTAAAATTTTGTCGAGGGACGGACTAGGACATCGATCCGAAACGACCTCGTCCTAAATAACAAGGGAAACAAAATTTTAAAATTAATTACTTAATTGTTTTAATTAGTATAAGATATAAAAAAAATAACAAACTCCGTGACTCGCGGAGTTTGAAGGTTTAAACCCCGCGACTCGCGGGAGGACCAAAATACAGAAAAAAAAAATAAAAGCTGAACGAACAGCTCAGTCCACACACCACAAAACCAAATACTGCGAAAATAAAACCCGAAAATACACGAGAAAACACCCCCAAAATCACAATTTTTAACCGTTAATCATCAAATCTTTTGCTAAAATCATGTTGAGAAGGATGCTATCAAGGAATTACTCAAGAAAAACGGTAAATTTCTACACCTAAACACCATTTAATCCGAAAATTAGTGTTCTTGAGCAATTTTTTCCCCAATTTGATTTTGATGCTTTTTAGTGTAATTATGCTTAAATTGTTTATGTATTATGCTTGTATAACCTAGATTGATGCTATTTAACATGATTAGAAGCCTTAAACTTCAAATTTTGAGTAATCTAGGGTTTGTGTTCTTGAGCAATTTGGGGCTTTTTGATATAAACAGGTTATGGCCGATTTTTGTCATGAATTGTTGCTAAATTAAGTAGTGTAACATGTTTAGGTAGTTAAATGATCCAAACTTTGAGCCTAAACATGATTTTGAGAATTAAAGTGGACTTTTTCAAGTCTAAAATTCATGAACTTGATTTTTGAGAGATAATGCCATTTGAAACTTGTTTAATTGCTAGTAATGATTATTTTGACATGTTATTTGAGTTGAATGCTTATGAACTTGGCGAACATTTTCGTATATGCTTATTTGAAAAAGTGTAGATTTGATAAAAATGTGAAAATGAGCTTCAGTTTGATATAAATTGATCATGTCATTGTAATTATTTTGATTGATGATTTTGCTGACACTAATGCATATTTGGATGCACAAAAATTGTGTTTGATGTGTTTTGGAGACTGAAAGGGGTGAATCTTCATCCCAAGCTCGCAATGCTCCTGCTGAGAATGCGGAACAACAGGAGGTGGATAACTACTACAAACAAGATATACCTCATCCAGTCATGACATTTTCTGATATGCACTTGGAAGATTTGCATCCGAACCTGAGATTTGACAGACTTTGGATAGATTATCCAAAATACCAAAGGGATTTGCATACTCTTCATTCTAAAGTTGTTGAGGTACCTAGGGTCATAGAATGGGGACCATTAGAAGCTGTAGAATTGGCCGGGCCAATTAGGGAATTACTTGCACAGAGGTATGGTAATTCTACTTTTAACGACTGGGTACGTTTATTCACCATGCGTAGACCTGTATATAAAGTATGGTGTGAAGAATTGTTGTGTAGTATAGAATTAAATGATCGGGTAGCTAGTTTAACCGATCGATCTTTTATTAGATTTTTGTTAGGAGGTTCGATGCGCCACATGTCTTTACTAGACATGGCTCAGGCTTTACGTATATATACGCCTGAGGAGTTAGCATCTGCCGATTGTAGAGGGTTGATACTAAATGGTAGAAAGATAGATGAAAATTTTGATACACATGGTGTATGGAGTCAAATGACAAGCCATCACCGATTCAAAGGGGGAAATTACTCTTATTTGGATATAGATAGAGCTGAATTAAGAGTGATTCATAGGTTTTTAGCTAATTCGATTACACAAAGAGGTAAGAACAAGGAAAAGGTAAATGAACAGGATTTATTTTACCATATGTGTATTCGAGACCCACAAACCGCTGTAAGTATACCTTATTGTGTGGGTTATTATTTATCAGCTATGGTTAGGGGGATGAGACCGCATAGCATAATAGGAGGTGGTATTTTTATTACTTTGATTGCTGAATATCTCGGTGTGGATATAAGTCGGGAGGGATTATTAGTAGAAGAACCAGAACCCCGCGATACAATAGGTTTAAATGTATACCATGGTGCGAAAGTTTTGAAGAGGCGAAATAACGCCGTAGTACAATACCATGGTAGACATCCACAGGTTGAGAGAAACCAACAGCAAGGTAATGTAGGAGGGGGAAATGAAATGCAAGAAATGCAAAGGTTTATAGCTTCACAGGAGTACGGAAATGCTAGACAGAGAGCATTTGAAGATTGGCAAGTTCATCAAAACCAAATCATAGCTCATTGCCAACATATAGGTAGAAACTATATTCCTACTCCAAAACTCATATTCCCTCCCTGGTCTATAGAGATGCAACCACCGTATCCTACGTATAACCCAGCCGAAGCATTTTATAGCACCTATGGTTATGCATGGAACCCCTATTGGTATCAGTATCATCCCTAGTCTACTTAGTTTTATTTATTTTGTAATTTGTAATGTTGATACGTTTAATACTTATGTTAATATTGTAATAGTTTTTATAATTTTCTAACTTTTATTCTTAGATTTTAATAATTTTTGAATGTGGGGTAATATACCAAACTTCAAAAATATGTATATATGTTTGCAGTTTATCTTATGTACACAACAGGGTAAAACAACGCATTTTCAAAGACTGGCATTAAGTTCAGCAAAAGCAACTAATTTTGACGACAAGATGCAAAATATATGTGAAATAACAACAAGACGGAATGAACAAATGATGTGCACCATTTATCATTCAGCAAACAAACGCCAATATATTTGGAAACTTTGGTAAAATTTAATCATTTTCACACTAATCACCCTCAATAATTTAAATTGTTACTGATTTCTTGCAAATGAGGGCATTGCAAGATCTTAAGTGTGGGAAGGGGTTAAATTCTTTCGGATTTTAAAATTTTTATCTTAAACACTGGGTTACCATTAAAAATACTAGTAAAGCAGTAGTTGTATTAGAATCTAGTGCTCTCTGATAATAAAGAACAGCCCTAGTCTTATATACTGACTACCCAATTCTAGTAAAAATTTTCAAAATTTTCAATTAAATGAACTCAAAATCATGTTTATACATATTTATGAACGATAAAACTAGGTTTTAACACCGAAATTATTGTAACCTCGGAAAGGACATAAATTGAGAAACAAACCAAAATGTTAAAATTCATTTAAAATGGAATAGAGGACAATAAAAAGGAAAATAAAAGCCAAGTGTGGGAAAATTCTCCAAGTTATTCAAAACATATATCACATATTTTTGTACAAATAACTGAAAATACTTTTGCTTTGGACTAAACTAAAAAGTTTTACCTGATTTACTGTAAGAAAGATGGATCTACACGATGAATCAATTCCTTCATTAAAAGGAAGTAAAGTCTTCCGAAAAAGACACGCACTTCTTGATTTAGGTCAAGAAGTTGTCGTCCAGACCAGCTGTAGGTTGACGAAAAATCTAGAAAAGTCATCACTAAAATCAGCAGGAAATCCACGGACCTCAGCATTAAACAGGGTCACCAAGTGGTCAGATTTATCCTAACCATGAGAAGGATTTATCTCGTAAAATAGGGGGCACCATGCAAATTAGCTGGATAAGACTAATGAATCAGATCCCCAGAAAGGATAATCTCCTTAAAAGATCAAAAATCAGCTTTTAAGCCTGATATTACTCAATCCTTGAGATTGACCTTAAAGATTGAGAATTACAAACTCATGGAATTCAATGATATCTAAACTCAAGCTTGAACGAGAAAATATTTTGATCAAAATTACAAACCGATTTGTTTTCTGAAAACCCTATTTTCAATGCGTTCATTACCATTGAACGTAAAATCTTAGGAATTCACCTGGAATTCATTAGGTCACCTGAACTAAATCGGGTGTCAACCGTAAGAACGGTGGTTGCATAGTGGTCAAAGACAGGACCTTGTGCCAGACCGAAAAATCATAAGGGTGAGCTTTACTATTGCTCCTACCAAGGATAGTAATTGCGTCCGACACGTTATAGACCATAATTAAAAGCATGTCAGGGGACATTGCCTTAACAGTTACTTGTTCAACGCTTTCCTTTACAACCGGACGGTAGTTTACCGAAAGGTAATATACGGGAGAAGTAAACTGGACGTGTTGCTTTCTAAATACAAGGTTAGCAAGTGGGTGACACAAAACCGCAAGTTTTGAGCTAAAATTTTCAAATCTGAAACCCACCAAACCCACAAAAATATTTTGCAAACACCGGTAAGGGTTATTCCGGAAAACTTATCTAGGGTAAAAACTAGATTTAATTTTCAAAAGATCAAATGTTTTCATAAAGATCCAATTTCCTTAATGGATCTAAATTTTTATAGTCATGTGGGACTGTAAACCATATCGTTACTACCATTGTTTATACCGCCGTATAGAAATCACTGATGTACAAAGTGTGAAGAATAAAGAAGTGATTCTAGTATTTCAAGACGATATTGCTTGAGGACAAGCAACGCTTAAGTGTGGGAATATTTGATAATGCTAAAAACGAACATATATTTCATAGCATTATTCCTTAAGAAAGACAAACTTTTAGTTGCAATTGTTCTATTTACAAGTGATATTCGTTTAAATAATAAAAGGTGAAGACAAAAGACAGATTCGACGAATTGAAGACGCAAACGACCAAAAAGCTCAAAAGTACAAAAGACAATCAAAGAGGTTCCAATTATTGATAAGAAACGTCTCGAAATTACAAGAGTACAAGATTCAAAACGCAAAGTACAAGATATTAAATTGTACGCAAGGACATTCGAAAATCCGGAACCGGGACCAGAGTCAACTCTCAACGCTCGACGCAACGGACTAAAAATTACAAGTTAACTATGTATATAAATATAATATAATATATAATTAATTATATAAATTATATATATATTATATTTATATAATAAACCGTTGGTAAACAAAGAGCCAAAATGGAGTGAGCTGTATTTACAAACTCCGCGACTCGCGGAGTTTGAAGGCAAAAAGGGCCGCGAGTCGCGGAGCCCCAAATTCTGAAACTCCCTATAAAAGCAAACGAATTCTGATCGCAAAAACCAACATATATATCCATCCTCTCTATATCTATACATAAATATTTATATTTATATTTTAATTTTAATTTTAATTTTAATCCTAATAATAAGGGTATGTTAGCGAATATTGTAAGGGTGTAAGTCGAAATTCTGTCCGTGTAACGCTACGCTATTTTTAATCATTGTAAGTTATGTTCAACCTTTTTAATTTAATGTCTCGTAGCTAAGTTATTATTACGCTTATTTAAAACGAAGTAATCATGATGTTGGGCTAATTACTAAAATTGGGTAATTGGGCTTTGTACCATAATTGGGGTTTGGACAAAGGAACGACACTTATGGAAATTAGACTATGGGCTATTAATGGGCTTTATATTTATTTAACTAAATGATAGTTTGTTAATGTTAATATAAAGATTTACAATTGGGCGTCCCTATAAATTACCATATACACTCGATCGGACACGATGGGCGGGGTATTTATATGTACGAATAATCGTTCATTTAACCGGACACGGGAATGGATTAATAGCCACTAGAATAATTAAAACAGGGGTGAAATTATGTACAAGGACACTTGGTATAATTGATAACAAAATATTAAAACCTTGGGTTACACTCAGTCGACATCCTGGTGTAATTATTAAACAAAGTATTAAAATCTTGTTACAGTTTAAGTCCCCAATTAGTTGGAATATTTAACTTCGGGTATAAGGATAATTTGACGAGGACACTCGCACTTTATATTTATGACTGATGGACTGTTATGGACAAAAACCAGACGGACATATTAAATAATTCAGGACAAAGGACAATTAACCCATGGGCATAAAACTAAAATCAACACGTCAAACATCATGATTACGGAAGTTTAAATAAGCATAATTCTTTTATTTCATATTTAATTTCCTTTATTTTATATTTAATTGCACTTCTAATTATCGCATTTTTATTGTTATTGTATTTAATTGCACTTTTAATTATCGTACTTTTTAATTATCGCAAGTTTATTTTATCGCACTTTTATTATTCGCAATTTCATTATCGTTATTTACGTTACGCTTTAATTTAAGTCTTGTATTTATTTTTAATATTTTACATTTGGTTTTAACTGCGACTAAAGTTTTAAAATCGACAAACCGGTCATTAAACGGTAAAAACCCCCCCTTTATAATAATAATATTACTTATATATATATTTGTATTTTTATAAAAGTAAACTAATATAGCGTTAAGCTTTGTTTAAAGATTTTCCCTGTGGAACGAACCGGACTTACTAAAAACTACACTACTGTACGATTAGGTACACTGCCTATAAGTGTTGTAGCAAGGTTTAAGTATATCCATTCTCTAAATAATTAAAACTTGTGTAATTTGTAACGTATTTCGTAGTAAAATATAGTACTATCACGTACCCCCACGCTACCCACATCACCTTCACTTTTGTGTTGCGAAGAAGTTGTAGAAGTTGATCATACTCCTCCTTAGTAATATTAAGAACTTGTTTTTCTTTAGTAGCTAGCAGCTGCACGTGGTTGAGCCTTTGATTTATTGGTTTGTGACTTGAAATTGTTAGTCTTCTTTGTCCACCACTCAGGATATCCCACAATCTCGAAACAACCATCAACCGTGTGACCGGTCTTTTGGCATCTAGTACACAACTTCCATTCATTCTTATCCCTCCGGTTTGTGTTTTGATTGTAGTTTCTGTTTTGAGATTTGTACAGGCCCCGTCCTTGAGTTTGAAAGGCAGAAATTTCACCAATATTATTTCGCGCCACTCCTATTTGTCTTTGTTGTTCATCTTGGCTAACAAGATGGTAGGCAGCACCTAGTATTGGAAGTGTAGCACTGCTCAAGATTTGTGTCCTGACAGTGTTATATTCTTCGTTCAAACCCATTAGAAAATCATACAATCTTTATTTGTCGCGCATGGTAACAATCTCCTTTGCTAAATCACAAGTACAACCATTACACTTACATGTCGGTATTGGACTAACTGATTGAATCTCGTCCCACACTCCTCGCAATTTGGTGTAGTAGGATGATACAATCAGATTCTCTTGTCGAATCATAGTTATGGTCCTTCTCAGTTCGTATACTCGAGGAGCATTCTCCTTCCCAAACCTCTCTTCAAGATCGACCCATATGTCCCGGGCTGTAACAGCATACTTCACGCTGCTCTTTATCTCCTTTTCCATTGCACTCACTAGCCATCCACGTACCATGGCATTACATCGTCTCCAGTTCATTAGTTCATTTGAACCTTCTTTTGGCATAAGGATGGTGCCATCGACAAAACCCATCTTGTTCTTTGCGCATAATGCGTTCATCATCTCATTCTTCCAGTCACTGTAATTTTTATCATTGAGCAGATTATCCCCAACGAAATTCAATCCTGGATGGTCTGCTGGTGCAAGAAAGTAAGGTGAGGAGAAATCAATAGTGGTGGTGCTTGATTCAGCTTCGCCTCCTACCATGTTTGGCTGAAGTTTTATATGGTTTTTGGTTTAGTATTTGATCGGTAAACAGAACCTGCTCCTGATACCATAAAATAATCGAATGAGTTTTTGGTTTTATTATTCTTAAAAACGTTGATATCAATTGAAAGATTACAATCAGTATTTATAATAACCGAGAATGCTTGGAGCCAAAGAAAAGCTATTCTAATGGAATTAGGATTCTAAACAATCTTTACCCAATATAACTTGGCTAATAAAAAAGAAACTAAAATAAGAGTTTGAAATAAATTCAAACTCATATAACGATTCTCAATAAATCAATGATTGGAGTTTCCTTGGGAGTGGCAATTAAATTGGCTTTGTCCATAGCCTTTTTAACCTTTCTCACCTTCTCATAAACATCATCAAGGTTATCTGGATAATTTAAATCGGACTCCAACATATTAACTCTATCCCCTAAACGAACGTCATGAGATTCATTACCCACTCGAACTTCATTGCCAACCAACGATAAAGCATCACCTTCACAAACCACCCTATTAGACGAAGCCAGGTGCAGTGAAGGAAATTCATCAAAGATGAGTCTATCGTAATCATTAGAATCCACTTCACAAACTCAAAAACAGAATGATTCATGTCCCAAGTTGTTTTTAACCTCCTTGACTACATCAACCTTCAATGGTGAATCCAATTCGATGAAAGCGAAAGCCATGCTAATATGTTTAAGCTTGGTAGACGAGTGAGCAACAAAGAGGATGTTGCCAAATCCAACCGCTAAATTTTTAATATTCTCCTCAGAAAACAGGTTGGCCGGAATCCCATATGACACAATCCAAGAAAATCGGAAAAACTTCTTAACTCTAGAAGAGTAAGGATCAATAGAAAGCAATCCTCTTTGCTAAGGTGATAAATGCATAATCTATTGAGATTATCATCAATACATAAAACAATAAACCCAAAGCAACACCATTTGAAAACATGATTAACTAGGACACCCCTACAGGTTAAAAAGCCACAAGTTTGTGATTCAAAAATGGGCGATAATCTACCAAAAGAACACATAAACGAGCCTTGTTCAAGATGTCATAGTTTTTTTTTTTTGGGTAAAGGGTATTCACCCGGTAAATGATATATTAAAGACGCACAAATACAAGAATGACTATAAGAAAAACGACTCATAGACAGGGAAAAAAACCAAGACGTAACAAGGCATCTACAACCAAACAAAACCAAACGCTAGAACCTTAAATTTGCCATGCTATCTTCAAGTTCCTCACGTGTTGCGACTCCTTGAACTTCACCGACATCAGCTTCAAACGAACCGTACCATGGATGATGTCAACAAGCTTCTTTGGATCACGAGCTTCACCTTTAAACAACCTTGAGTTCCGCTCCAACCAAATGTAATATACCGTAGCACTAAAGAGAATTTTTGTCACCATAACTCGGGCTACCTTCCTTTGAGCAAACGGAATCAGTCTTTCAACTATGATCTTCCACTCGTCACTAATACCGGGAATAGTAATGTACCTCTTAATCATATGCCAAACTTGATTAGAGTACATACACTCAAAGAATAGATGATCGTGCGAGTCTTTTTGCAACTTACATAACGAGCACACTAACGGGCCATTATTTGAACCGTTCAAATCCCAAGCACGCATCTTATCTTGAGTCTTAAGTTTCTCGTTCATAAGCAACCAAGCAATAAATGCGTGCCGAGGGATACACTTTGAGAACCAAATAACATGATACCACCGCACTTGAGGAGCATGAGATCTTAAAGTTTCCCAAGCACTTTTAGAAGTAAATTGTACAAAATTACCATCAAAATCTTTCCAACATACCTGATCTTGCTTTGTAACATCTGGGAATGCAACTATTGAAAGCATCGGGTACTTCTCAATCCATTCCGATGGCCATAACCATGCAGACTGGTTTCGAAGGTCAGCAACTGTAGAAGACTCCCTAAATGAGTGCCTATGAATCTCTCTGATCGAAATGACAGCAGCTAAGGGACCGAAATCAGTCCACGAGTCGAACCAGGTAGATGTACTAGATCCCTTTCCAACAACATGAAAAATGAAGTGACGAATGATCTCTCGGATACTTAAAATTTTCCTCCATCCCCAACTAGCTGATGAGTCGACCTCCGCTGCCCAAAAATTACGATTACGCAACCGATATGTATGGATCCATTTCACCCATAAGGTCTGTTTTTGCGTGATAATGCTCCACACGTGGTACGAAATTAGCGCTATATTCCATGATTTTAAGCTTTTAATCCCTAACCCTCCTTCTACCTTTGGCATACACACGTCTGACCATTTAACCTTAGCCTTACCTTTTTTCATGTCACCTTGACACCAAAGGAACCCGCGCATAATCTTCTCCAATTCTTTAATAATCTTATCAGGTAAAATAAAAACCGAGGACCAATAAACTTGCATAGAAGCAAGCACCGAAGAAATAAGTTGCACACGTCCTGCAAATGATAGAGCTTTGTTCTTCCAGTCTCCTACCTTGGCTTTCATTTTATCAATCAGTTCCTTGCAATCATTATAATATAGCCTTGAAGAAATCAGAGAAACACCGAGATACTTTACCGGAAAGGACCCTTCTTCAAAAGGCATGATCAACAAAATATTCTCCTTCAATAATTGGTTCACCCCGGCAAAAAACACTGTACTTTTTTGAACACTTGGCACTAAACCCGAATACATTTTGAATTCTTCCAATGCATTAGCAATAACTTGAACCGAGCCCACACTTGCATGAGAGAACAAGAATAGATCATCAGCAAAACACACATTTACAATTTCTTGACTTTCACATTTCGGATGATATTTAAAGTCTTCTGTATGCCGAATATTACGTTTAATCATTAGAGTTAGAATTTCCATAACCATAGTAAATAAATACGGCGACATTGGATCTCCCTGTCTTAACCCTCTCTTCCCAATAATAAAGCCATGTAAGTCACCGTTAATGTTAATAGAGAATGAGGTAGACATCACACATTTGAGGATCCAGTTAATCATAATCTTATGGAAGCCAAAACCGTGAAGAATATCACTTAAAAAACTCCACTCGACCGTGTCATACGCCTTTTGAATATCGACTTTAAAAGCACATCGCGGGACACCTCTATTCAAGTGGTAATTACGCATGATCTCCTTAGTAAGCAAAATATTATCGGTAATTCTCCTTCCCGGAATAAAAGCTGATTGGTTATCGCTAATAATAACATCCAAATCTCCTTTGATCCTGCTTGTAATCACTTTGGAAATACACTTATAAATAGCATTACAACAAGATATAGGACGATAGTCATTAACCTTAGAAGGGGAGTCCACTTTCGGCAGTAACGTGATGATGGTATGATTTATTTCTTTTAGAAGTTGACCATTAGAAAAGAAGTCCTTAACCGCACAACAAACATCCACTCCGACAATATCCCATGCTTTTTTGAAAAAAGTAGACGTGTAGCCATCCGGACCCGACGCTTTATCATCCCCAATCCCAAACATCGCCTCTTTTATTTCAGCATCTGTTACCGGACGCACCATATCTAACGCCATTTGTTGAGGTAATTTAGACGTAAATAACCCCGTGTCCACATGAGAAGGACTGCCATTCGCTGAGGTACCCAAAAAACTCGAGTAGTGTTGTATAAATACTTCTGGAACCGCAGCTCCCTCCACCAAAATACCCTCATTGTTGGTCACTGCATTAATTCTACATCTATTCGCCTTAGCTTTGACCACCTTATGAAAATACTTCGAATTACTATCACCCACTTGGAGCCATTCTACTTTAGACTTTTGTTTAAGGAACCTTTCTTCGTCCCAAATGGCATCGTTGTATTCCTTAAGAGTCTTAATTTCAGCGTCCCTAATCTCCTCTGAAGACGGGTTAGCATCGAGTTGGAGTTGCAGATTATCTAACTTGTCTCGAAGACGAATCACATTATTATGTAAATTACCTTTTTGCCACATCAACTTACGAAGCGGTTTCTTAAGAAGACGTAATCTTCTAACTATAGTATACATGACATGACCTTCTATCTGTTCCTTCCACACATCAGCCACACAATCACGAAACTTCTCATTTTCAGCAATATAGTTGCTGAACCGAAACATTTTTGGACGCGTACTCACAATCGAAGGAACTTTGAGAACTGCTGGACTATGATCAGAGATCCTATATGGTTGGAAAATCGTATATGCATTTGGATACTCTGTCAAAAACGCCTCATTAACGAGCACCCTATCAATCTTCTTCAACATACCATGATTTTCCAGGGGACTTTGGTTCCAAGTGAAATTAATACCAGAGTAATTCAGATCAGTCACTTGAATCTCATCCAAACACTCCTTGAATTCTCTCATAGCTATAGTCATCCTTGAACTTCCTGATGTTGATTCATCAACAAACAAAGACGCATTAAAGTCCCCCAAGATAGTCCACGGGTGATTCCCAACAAAACCTTTATGCATACATAAATCGCTCCATAACTTCCGACGTTTAATATAAGAATTAGAAGCATACACAAACGATGCAAACATTCGCTTATCATCTTGCACCGTACGCAAAAGGCAATGCATAACTTGATCAGTAAGAGCCACAACCATGACATTCACAACATTAGGATCCCATCCGATAATAATACGCGTACCCTTATCACACATACTTTGATTTGATGACCAGTTCCATCCCCGAAATACTTTATCACAAATCCGGCTAATCTTATTAAGAGAAACATGCGATTCTAAAACAGCGCAAAGACATAAATTATTACTATTAATAACATTCCGAACCTCTTTCTGCTTCGGGATGAGGTTCAAACCTCGAATATTCCATGCTGCGAGACTAAACATTAAGACCCTCTTGCCCGGGAGTGCTTGCCCCCTCAGTGTTTGTAATGCGTGTCCCACCATCATGGTCCTCTTCCACATCAGTATCTTCATCTATAAGCCCATAAGCCACATCTTTGCCATGATCCTTATCCTTTTCCTCATTTAAATCCTTTAGAACACCAAATGGATTACTGGTCTCACCAATGCCACTCATATTTGTTTGGTTTTTATTAATCTCCTGACATTCAAGTTAGCCCTCATTACAGACGAGCTACTACGAGTGGAAGCAGAAACAGGGGAGCGAAACGAATGATTTCTAATGGCCTTGTCGACGAAGAGTTTATTCCCAAATAAAGTCACACCATTCATCTTGAGGATAGCAGCATTTGCGATTAACCGGGACCCGAACCTCACAATGGCATATCGTCGGTCAGGCCATGACTTAAGGTCGACGATGAGGCCACAGGTGCCTAAAGCCTCTTGTAAACACGATATATCAAAACCTAAGGGTAATCTCCAAAAGAAAATTTCGGCGTCTGAGCACTCGAGAAATTGTTGTACCAATTACCGTTGCCATCACGTATGTAATTGATTGATTGTCAAATGTTTCTTTTATTAGGTCGTGATCAATAAAAGACACTTTTCCTTTCTTGAGGGTTGTATTTAGAATATATAAATATTAGAAGGTGGTTATGGCAGTAGTGTAAATTAACATAATAAACGGTTGTTAGGTTGTATTGTCGTTTTGAGTTATATGCCTGAAAATTTGTAGTTTTGTCGTAATTAATTTGTTAGTGGATTGATACAGTTTGTGGGCCACGTGGGTTATTAGAACAAATTGGCCACACGTGGTTCATGTTTATGATCATGATTTTATTAATTTTATTAATTTTAATTATTCTTTTTAGCATACAAAAGACGAATCAATGGATTCGATAGTTTGATTGAAATTGTGATGTGGTTCGGTTGGTGATCTGTCTCTTTTGGGGAAAGTAAGGAGTTCGACCCCGTTGACTACATATTAAAAATACAATTTCATCTCTGTCATGAAGTATTCACCCATAACACATTTCCCATATCGTTTGGGGTAAAGGAAAGGGGGGGTTTTACTTGGCCGTGCCCTTGGATCGGTTTCAAGATTTCCTCTTGGGCAGCAATGCAGGCGGGGTTTATCGCTGCATCGGCATAGTCGAAACGGAAGATTATCGCAGCGGGCGGTTAAAGTCCCCTCAGGTGATCCCAATCGCTGTTCAAAAAAAAAAAAAAAAAAAAAAAAGCCGAAGGTGCGGAGGAACCTAGCTAACCTTCTATGGGTGAAGAAATCTGGCTGCGTAGTGCGTACAACATCGGTAAAGTGCTACAAATGGCGGCGGCAGTAGATCACCAAATAATCATCGTTGTTACTAATATTACTATAAGTTAGGTGGGTCTATCTATACTTAAACAATAGTTAAAGGGCCTGTTTTGCCATCTTCCCAAAAATGCTTCAACGCAGTTCTTAATCACAAACACAAATAAAAAAGAAAACTAATATGGAAATTAAACAACACAAAACCATACGGAATTCAAATGATACAGATTCGATTCAATAGTTTCAGCTACAGTTGCCCTGTAATGACAACAGTGCTCACAGCTCGACCTACAAAGCTAATTGACTCAATTCGCGCCTTCAATCATCCCCAAACCCTAATCAGCTCACTCGTAAGTTATTATAATCTATATACAAAATACTGAAGCTATAACTGCCATGTATTTATGATTATGTGTGAATATGCATTTTATTTTGTACAGTTTCATTAGAGAATTCGTTACGCATGCTTCACAAATTTATTAAAGATGGAGCTGAAACGGGACAGCCAGTCGATTGAACATGTACGTGTTCATTCTCACTTCTTTTTGAATTTGCAAAGTATTGAACAGTCAACTTGAAGTATAAATGTAAAACCTAATTTAAAGTGTATAGAAATTAATACTAGTTTGACAATAATAATTGCTAAATATAAGTGGTTGTAAAAGTTTGAAAGTGTGAAATAATCAAACTTTGTTTCCTGAAGAATTTTTACACGTATAAATAAAGAAAATTCAAAAATAACTACGTGTATGGTCTACATACATTCCTTCTTGGTCAACAACATTGACCAAACAACACAATTTTTTCAACTGATACTCCTCCGTATTATTTATATTATTATTATTATATTATCAACTACTTTTGGCTATACTGTAATCATACATCATCTAGTAATCATTCATGGCTACTTTCTTTAGAGTCTATTTTTTATTTATGTGGTTGCTAACTATATCATCCGCAGTTACTTATTCCAGTTATTCATCACTCGAAATACACAATCGATATCATGATTATTCTTGCTTTGAGAATGATTCTTTGACTCCAAAACGATCGAAATCAGTATTATCTTTAGGAATCGTACAAGAAGTTGTGATTGGTGTGATATTCGTCTTGGTTCTGATCAATGTAGTCGTTTATAAGTTGAGAAAACTTCTTAAAACAAGCCTTGAGGACGACAAGAATAACAACAATGACAATGATATTAATAATAAGAAGCGGCCATCTTCATCATCTGAACAGTTGTGTCATCGGTTTACATTTGCTGAGATGCAGAAGGCTACCAATAATTTCGACGAATCAATGATCATAGGAAAAGGTGGATTTGGCAAGGTTTATAAAGGTGTCATTAAAAACATTAATGGTGTGACAGAGACAGTTGCAATCAAACGGTTAGATTCAAAATCGAAACAAGGAGCCGATGAATTCTGGACAGAAATTAGTATGCTATCCAGGTGTCGTCACAGCCACCTTGTTTCACTCATTGGATACTGTAACGAGTTTAATGAGATGATGGTTGTGTACGAGTACGTCCCCGGTGGAAACCTTTCAGAACGCCTTAATAAAAAATCAAGTAAATATCATCAAACACCGCCACTTTCTTGGGTCGAACGTCTCAAAATATGTGTTGGGGCTGCACGTGCGTTAGATTATCTTCACACCGGGACGGGAACACGTCATCGTATAATACATAGAGACGTTAAAAGCTCGAATATATTGTTGGATGATGATAAGGCAGCTAAGCTATCTGATCTTGGGGTGTCAAAAATCGGTCCAGTTGATCAGGCATGTACACATGTGAGTACAGATGTTAAAGGTTCATTTGGGTATTTTGATCCTAATTATTTCATGACTCGTAGATTAACAAGGAAGTCTGATGTTTACTCTTTTGGGGTTGTTTTATTGGAAGTTTTGTGTGGGAGGCCGCCTTTTGATCCAATTTATGGAGACAGTGAAATTGGTTTAGTTGGTTGGGCTCAACAGTGCATTAAGGAAGGGGATTTGAACAATATAATTGACCCGAGTTTAATGGGACTAACCCCTTGTTTAAAGTTGAAGGGTCAAATCATGCCTAATTGCTTAAAAGTGTATGTAGAAATTTGTGTTAAATGCTTACAGGCTCGTCCTAAAGAACGACCGACAATGGCTGAGGTAGTAGTGGCACTTGAAACAGCATTGGCACTGCAACACGGAGGACAACTCCTTGTTGTTGATAAAGAAGAAAGTGTGAAGTCTGGGAAGTTGTTAACATTATCAAGAATGGTGAAAAATATGTTGCCTGCCAAAAACCCAGTCAGATCAACTGGTAACGTTACCTTCGTATATTTGTTTTTTATATGTAAAAAATACAATTAACTGGTTTTACATTGAAAAGGATTGGATTAGGTTGAGTTGAAATAAACTCGATTAGGTTGGGTTGAACCAAAACACTAACGTAAAAATATGTGCCCTTATTTTTAAATCACAAATTTACTCACCTAAAGTGGATAATGTCACATATATCCATCTTAACTTCTAAAATCGCATATATTTACCTCTTTACCTAAAGATGATAATATCACATATATCTATCTTAACTTCTAAAATTGTACATATTACTCAACAACAACAACAACAACAACAACAACAAACCCAATACCACATAGGTAGTGTATGGGGAGGTGGGATGTAGACAATCCTTCCCCTATCCGAGAATAAAGACAAGTTATTTCTCTACCCAGAGTAAAACTCTCAAAAGTAGAGAAAGTCATCCCTCTCGCTATTCAACGGAAAGAGAGATTGCTTCTGATTGGACCTCCGGCCAAAAAGTAGAATTTTTTTTCTTTTTGAATAAAATATAATTAAAAATAAAATAAAATATAATAATAATAAAATAAATTAAAATAAAATAAAATAAAATAGAGACGCCATGAAAATGGTAAAATCAAATTTCCATGGATTTTAAATCATGCCTGAAATTTACTTTAAGCTCTAGGGGTCAGTCAAGTCGCCAATAAATCGACGCTTGCTGTCGACTCAATAACTAGAGCCGTGTACATATTACTCAAAGAGGATAATATCATATATATATACCTATCTTAAACACTTAAACTCATCAAATATATCTTTTAAAATGTCATAGTACTAAAAATATAACCAATCTAAATAGTAAAACTCTCATCTTTCTACCCATACTAATAAAATAACAATAATAAAAACAATTACACTCTATTAAAATCCTTTTTCCCCCTAATATATGTAGACTGATAACAACAGAATTCTCAATTATTCTAATTCTACGTAATTTAATTATTATAATAATAATAATAATTACCATCAAAAAGATAAATATGCATAAATATACTTATTAAACTCTAAGCCATCTTCTCTTCATACTTCGTTTTATTAGAGAAGTTGGATTATGTTCGATGGTTTAGTATAATGAACAAATATGAACATGATTTTTGTCCATTTAGTTAAATAAACGAACCTGAACATATATGTTATTCGTTTGTGAACCTTTGTTGAAGTTCATTGTTAAGAATTAAAGTATATACTATACAACATATATATAAATTATATAAGTTTCAAACATATAAGCTTTGTATATACATATATACATATTATACCAAATTAGCCTTGTAATCTAAAGAAGCATTAATCTATAGTTCGTTTGTAATCATAAATGGGTTCTTTCAGTCACACATTCTAACCGAGAGAGAAAAAGTGAAGATACTTCCAAAAAAGTTATAGTTGCAGATTCTGCGTTAAAAAAGTTCACTTTAGATAGACTTAAAATAGCAACTAGAAATTTTAGTGACGATATGGTGTTGGGAGAGGGAGCGTTTGGAAAAGTTTTCAAAGGGTGGGTTGAACAAGGAACGTGTGTTCCTTCAAAGGCTGGTTTCGGGATACCTATTGCTGTTAAAAAGCTCGATACAGACGGTTATCAAGGACTTGAAGAATGGCAGGTAATTAATCTATATGCCCACAGAAAAAGTTGTAGTAGTAACATAACAATGTTTATTAAAACAAAAAATATACAGTTGTTTTGTCAGTTATAAATTGGTATTGTGGATGAATTGCAGACAGAGGTGGAAATTATGGGAAAATTGAATCATCCAAATCTAGTCAAATTGTTAGGATACTGCTCACAAGATAATGACCTACTCCTCGTCTACGAGTATATGTCCAATGGGAGCCTGGAAAATTACATACTGAAACGTAAACATATTTTCGTCTTTTTTTTTTTTTTTTTTTTTTTTTTTACCATTATAATAATTATAATATTCTATAAGATATATAAGATATGCAATTAACTAAGTAGATATCTAACTGAAAGACTGTCACATATGCAGAAGGATTAGGAACAACACTTTCATGGTCAATGCGGGTCAAAATCTTGGTTGGGGTAGCTCAAGCCATTGCCTTTTTGCACAATACAGACAACCAAATCATGTTCCGTGATCTGAAAACTTCCAACATATTACTTGATCAGGTAGGTATATCATCATGCATTTGATTACAATTTGTATGGTTTTTTACAATGTCATTTTATACAAGATTGGCATCTCATTTGTGTTGATATATATTTAACAGGAGTTCAATGCAAAAATATCTGACTTTGGGTTGGCAAGGCGTGGTCCAATAAATGATGAGACACATGTTTCTACACGGGTTATGGGCACATATGGTTATGCAGCGCCAGAGTATGTTGCAACAGGTTAGTTACCTTGAAAATTCACTAGTTCTCTTGATTTATAGGTGGCAATTTCCACCCATTTACTTTTTAGTATCTTGCTTTGGGTTATGCAACTACCTTTAAAGGTCAAAGAACTTGAAAATCTTTTGAAACTCTATTGAAGCATTTCGCCATGTACAGGTTATTTGAATGGAAAGAATGACATATATGCATTTGGAGTGGTGTTACTGGAAACTCTTACAGGCCTACGCGTTTTCGATAAGACACGTCCCATCAACGAGCAAAATCTAGTAGAATGGATGAGGCCAATGCTACCCAACAAAAAAAAGCTCAAGGCTATTGTAGACCCAAGTCTTGGTCAAGACTACCGCCCACAAGCTGCATATCAATGGGCTCTGCTTATTTTAAAGTGTACTCAACCCGAACCACAAGAAAGACCGTCCATCGAACAAGTGTTGCGCAGCTTAGAACGAACTGGTGGTGTCAAAACAAAAATGCTCAAAGGGAAGTTTAGATATAATATGCCCTGATTTATGCCTACCAGATTAGTAGTGAAACTTGATGTTTTGTACTTGACCAATGTGGCATAAGCATATCATAGATCTATTTATCTTGAATTGACTAACCAACATCTCAAAATAATGTCGTTTTGGTGTAATATTTGCAAACTAAAATTTAATATTTCTATTCTACATCATGTCTTGTTTATATATTATATTTGCAAACAAATTCATTGGTTTGGTTTTCGGTTTTTCGGATTATTCAGTTTGATTTTTTCGGTTTTGAAACTTCAAAAATCAAGACCGAAAACCAAACCAAAACCAAAACCAAATGCAAATATCAAAACCAAAACCAAAACCAAACCAATTTCAAATTCGGTTTCCGGTTTGGTTTCGGTTAAAACCGAATTCAACTCTTAAAATCAAATTTTTTTACTCTTTCCTTATAAGATGAACAAGCATTATTGTATTAATTTTGTAATATATCATACTAAAGTAATATATATATATATATATATATATATATATATATATATATATAATCGAATGTATATATACAAATTTACAAATTTACAAAATACAATAAGCTTATATTAGCTTATGAATTATTATAATACAATACATATTATATAAAAAAATAAACAAAATCAATAACTAAGAGAAAGTTGATTTGAATTTGTTACATGTATAAGAATCCGGAAAGAAATAAATTAGAAAAAAATATGAATTAATAACGCGAGTAAACAAACTTTCACTTGAAAAGGTAAATTATCTACTCAAATCATGTATGTAACAAATGTATACAATAATATTAATAACTTAATATATTTATTTAATAATGTCTAAATTAAATTCGGTTTTATAATCGGTTTTCGGTTAACCAAATTCAGAAATTTCAAAACCAAAAACCGAACCGAAAACCAAATTTTAATTCGGTTTTCGGTTTCGCTCAATCCGAAAACCATTTTATAAATTCGGTTCGGATTTTTTTGGTTTGATTTCGATTTCGTATTCGGTTTAAACGGTTTTAACCAAAACCGATGAACACCCCTAGTATCCACAGGACCACAGCTACAAAACTAACCTATCCACGGTCCTAACCCGACCCGTGTTGTGTCGGTCTTGTTATCAACCCGTCATTCGACTTGTAAAGTAGTAATTCTTCTTCGGAAGAGCAAGTAATGTGTACAGTTAATTCAATTGTGATATATACGTACGACTAGGCTAGTGGATTGACACTTCAAAAATCAAAATAACATAAGTGTACGTTCTTCTCAAACCCTAATTTTTCACTAACCGCGCATTAATTTCGTCAACTCTACACCTGTTTACGCTACGACATTGAAATCGGTACATTGCTGTTTCATTCTTTTCCATAATTTGTATTTTTTTAAATGCTTAGTTTTTTTTTCTTTTCTTTTTTTTCTTTTTTTGGTTTTTTTTTTATCGTGTACTAATTGATTGATGTAATTGTATTTTTATCTGTACTAGGATGATTATTATTAATATCAAGTTTTGAGCTGTATGGCTAAGCCAAATGCGATTGTCATATTAGTTATATTATTTTGAAGTTTTTCTTATTTAAATCATATTTAGGCATTTTATTACTCTTTTACCTAATTAATTAGTTTCTTACAAGTAAGCATGATATGATATACGTAGTATCTGATATATGATATGATATAGGTACTTTTAATCTCGGTAGTAAAACATAGTACTCGTTTTGGGGGATAATTCACTCGTATGATGCTTGCGAAAACACGACCACAGTTAGTTAGAAATACTCATCTTTGTTATTAAAGAATTCTTTTTTCTACATTGTGAACTCCAGGTTATCATTTGTTATATCTCAGAAAATGGACATTGATTATAATAATGTTATAGCAGCACTCGATGAAGATAGATTGAGTGGCTTGCCTCTTGAGCTTATTCATCAAATCCTATCTCACTTTGACACTAAATTTGTTGTTCAAACGTGTTTGCTCTTGTCTCCAAGATGGAAGTTTATCTGGACATCGATGCCCCGTCTCAAGTTTTAAAGGTGAGAATCTAAAAACTTTACCCAAGTATGCAGAATTTGTGAAACATGTTTTGTCTCATCGCAAATGATGCGTTTTCTCACAATGAACAAAAACTAACTGTTGATAGTAGTCCCGAGGCGCACCATGAATTTCCTCAGCGTTGCCTCACCAAAAACACCGTGGGATTTTCCAGCTTTAACGACTTTGTATCTGGATGATATTTTGTTGTGTGGTGATGAACGTGAATCTGTTGATCTTTTCTCCAAGTGTGTCAACTTACAGAACCTCACTTTAGAAAATATTACGGTCAAGGCCAAGGTTTTTTACATTATTACCCCCCGACTTTCTAATCTCAGACTTAGACTTATTAATGACATAGACTCAAATACATTCAAAGTGATTGCACCTCAACTTGAGAATCTCACTATAATTGATTGCGCAATTGAGGACTTGAACATTCCATCTGGATGTTCGTCATTCTACCACAAAGGTTACGATCCTCCACAGTGGTTAAAAGAGTGTTTTCATTCTGTGAACGAAGTAACTGTCAGTTTGTCCATATATTGTCCAAGACAGCCATATATGAAGGAAGATGCTCGTGGTATTATTAACATGCTTCAAGAGATGCGTAGTGCCAAATTTCTTACTCTTAACTTAGACATTGTTGAGGTACGGTGATCTAGTATCCGCTATAATGACATGTTAATTGTCGGATTATTCTTACATGACAGTCTGACACCCTTTCTTATCATATTCAGTTAGAGTTGATAATTACAATTGAACAAAAATGAAGTAGATCTGTATGCATAATTATTTCCATATTCATAAATAATGGGTGGTTTTGATTAGCCATGCTGTTCAAGGTCTTTTTAAAATGATCAGATGGCCTGATATTTTTTTTTAAATGCCTAAAATATTTGATAAGTGAATGGGTATACAGCTTGTTTATTTGTGTGTATATATAATCTTTATATGCATAGTTAATGTTTATATGCATAAATAATCTTTACATGTGCAGTGTATTTCTTCATTCCCGGATTTACTATCTGGTCAGCCTTCGCCCTTTAGCAACTTGATTAGCTTGAAAGAAGAGTGTGGCACAAGGGATACATGCAAGGTTAATATATCTTCCGAAGCTAAAAAAGGTTAATATATCTTCCGAAGCTAAAAAATTCTTTCTTGAAAACTCCCCAACTGCCACATACATCGTGAAGGTACTTTCATTAGTTTGGTGTTTTATTTATACTTTCCACATATCGATTATATTACTGTTTGTGATACTCAGTTATGGGGTTCGGTTTTAGTGACAACTGCATGAAACTGATTGAATAATAGAGTGTTCTGATGGACCTTTAGTCTTAATATAACAAGAGTAAAACGAGGGATACCTTGTCTTAAGTCACTTAACTTCATATAAATGTAGCCCTGTATAATCCTGCTGTACTCTAGAATTTAAGATGAATGTTTGATTCTGCAATGTGAATATAGTGATCTCATGTCCATTTATAAGTAGTTGTGTGATTATTAAAGTTATCTCAGTTTATTTTATTTTCACCTGACTAAATAATAACTTTACTTCTGAAAACTAAAAGATCTGTCATGGCTTAACTACCCTTTTGCTATTGATATCCCAGTGTTTGCTTTTGAAATAATTTGGGTTCAACTTGTTGACCGGCGTTGACCAATGGTTGACCGATTTCTGGGTCGAATTCGGTTAATCACAACGGACATCTCACAAAAACAGTTAATTGCCTCTTAAGAATCAATTAAATCCGAATTATACAACACTGGTTATAAATTTAGGGTGGAGGTAGTGATATTGCTGTAAATTTGTTTGCAGGAACAACCTACGAAAGCAATGAAAGAAAAAGAGGTGAAGGAGCAGATAAAGGCAGACTTTGAAGATATATTGAAGGAACTGCAAGCGTCACTAGAGCACGAGAATATACTTACTGAGAAAAAAGTAGCTATCACGAACCTTCTGGATGATATACAAATATGGACCAAGAAAAAAGAGACCCAAATTGAATCTGAGAGGGGTCAAATAGAAGAGATGGTGGCTAAATTGCTGGCACAATTTTGGCCGATCCTGGTAGATTATATAAATATGTTTTGGCAAGTAGATAACGATCTCAAACCCTTGAGTTTAAAGATAGAGCAGGCCAGATGTTTATTGAATAGCATGCCTAAACGACATTGGGCACAGATGATAGCACACTACTCTCTCCAGCTTGTTCTAATAGTAGTACGAGCAAAAGCACTAGCTGCCCGTATGGACTCACATAGGGAGTTTATAATTGTAATTGTTGATTTTTTCTATAATGACAAGGTTTCAACATCTGAAGATGTTTCCAGCAGCAAACATCATCCTCTGCCATCACAAACATCATCATCATCATCTTCAACAAATGTAAGTTTTTTATTCCCTAGTTGTTACACTTACAGGTGGCTAGATGAGCGGGTTATGGGGTTTGGTTGAATCGGTTCATTTTTGGTAGGGGCTTAAGCAGGCGGAGTCAAGTTCGGTTTACCTACAGGCTTTCCTTTTTTGTACTTTTAATATTTTTTTTAGAAGTCATTATTGAGTTATAAGATCACTTAAGAAAACATTAGTATTAGTATTATTATTACTATTATAAGCAACTAATTTATAATTTATTTAATATTTTTAACTATTGTTTCTTCTGCTTTGGAAAAAAATGACCAAGGAGACTGCTTGTGCTCAATAAAAGTAACCCTTAGATACTTTTAACCAGTCTTATTCCTTTCTCCTTTTCTTAAATTTTATTCTATGCTGGATATAAAACGTAACAAAATTCGACCCATTCAACATGTTTAATGTCTGCAGGTTCCTACACCCTCCACCTCAAGTATCAACCCAGTGCCATGAGATGTGTATCACCTGCCCAGGTAACTATTTTTTATACAGCGACTTGCCTGCTTATTCATTAATCTATCAACCATTGTGTTTTTTTAGAGTGTATCTCAATTATTCATTAATCTAACTGTCTCATTCTCCCTCTCTTTAAATTAGTATTTTCTGATTTCGGTTGATGTACTTAGAAGTTGCAAAACTTCAACAATAATTTAAGGAATATCATGAACATAATAAATATGATGACCTCCAAATTTTTAAAATTGAACACTTACACAATTCAAATTGGTAACAAAATGATCGTGTACTTGAGTCATGATGTCTTTGATTTTGTTGTTCGTGTAACTTGACTGCTTTTGGTTTCGTTCAATCTATATGAATGATTGATTTCGTATGGTTTTATTGTTATTTTCGTTGTTCTAACCCAATCATATGCAGATCTTGTCAACTTGAAGATAGTGGCTGCTACAGATAGTGTCAACTTTTGATACGTTTGTCCTCATTGGATTAATTAATGTTAGTAATATTTTCATGAAAATGTTGGGTTATCATCATCATCAGACCTCGACTTTGTTACAGCTTTTCGTATATCTTACTGTTTGTGTCATGTAACTTTTGATATGCCTTTATTTCCTAGTGTTTTATGAGGACTACATTAGCAATTTTATGATGTCCATGGTGTTCCATAACTATCTTGATGAAATCACAGATCTCACCACATTCATGCTCCAACTCTTAGATTAAGTACATACTCAAAAGTTAGGATTCCATTTCAGAAGACTTAATTACGCCCTTGGTCCCTAAAGTTTTATCTTTTTTTCATCCTTACCCTTAAAGTATTTTTGAATCATCCTAACACTTAAAGTTATGATATGGTTTCATTTAGGTCCCCAGTTAACGGATTGAGTTAACGCAGTTAACCATGGGGACCTAAATGAAACCATATTACTTTAGGGACAAGGGTTATACAAAAATACTTTAGGGACAATGATGAAAAAAAAAGGTGAAACTTTAAAGACGCGTAATTAATTCAAGCGGGAACGACATTTTAGGGAAATACATAACAATTACTCTGTACTTACTTATATACGGGGATGTCAACCATAAAGGTGCATGCGTGGTGTTTGGTCTGTTACAGGTGGTTGGCTCTTTGATTGCGCAACAACTCTCACCTGGCATGCCTTTTGAGTTCTTTTTGTCAATGTCCTTCGACTATTATTTAAGGCAACAACAAGCGTCGATTTATTAGCGACTTGACTGCCGCTTAGAGCTTATATTGAATCTCAGGCATGCTTAAAAATCATGGAAATTTGATTATACCATTTTTCATGGCGTCTTGTTTAAATTTTTATTTATTTATTTATTTATATTTATTTTATTTTATTATTTTTTGGCCGGAGGTCCTCACAGAAGCAATTTCTCTACTTCAGGGTATAGAGATTGCTTCCGTGAGGACCTCCGGCCAAAAAAATAATAAAATAAAACAAAATAACCAAAATAAATAAATAAAGTAAGATAAAAAAAACACGACGTCATGGAAAGGGTAGAATCAAATTTTCATAGATTTTTAAGTATGTCTAGGATTCAATCGAGGCTCTAAGCGGCAGTCAAATTGCCAATAAATCGATGATTGCTATTGCCTCAAATAATAGACCTGCAAGACATTGACAAAAAGAACTCAAAAGGCAGGTCATGTGGGAGGAGTTGTGCAAGCAAAGAGCCAACCACCCGTAACATATCAAATATCAATCATGCACCTTTACGGTTGACATTCCCGTATATAAGTAAGTAGGGAGTAATTGTTATTTATTTCCCTAAAATGTCGTTTTCGTTTGACTTAATTACGCCCTTGGTCCCTAAAGTATTTTTGTTTCATCCTTGTCCTTAAAGTATTTTTGTTTCATCCTAACCCTTAAAGTAATGATATGGTTTCACTTAAGTCCTCATGGTTAACTGCCGTTAACTCAATCCGTTAACTGGGGACCTAAATGAAACCATATCATAAACCTTAAATATTAAATCGTGAACCTTAAAACATAAACCGTAAACCCCAAATCTTAAACCTTTTAACATAAACCCTAAATTCTTAACCTTAAACCATAAAACCCCATACCTTTTTAAGGTTTATGATTTGGGGTTTAATGTTTATTTGATTTTTCTGTATGAAATTGGTTTTGGGTTTAGGATGGTAAAAATACATGCACCCAATGGAAAAAACTGGAAACCCGCATTTTTCGGGCCGGGTCTACAATTCGTATACCCGAAAAAAAATGCTCAAACCAGTTTAAATTTAAATAATAGATATAATACATATATTATTTTATAATATATGCATATTTACGGCGACACAAATACCGGTGAAGAAACTTTTTTATCCGATAGTTAATAAGTAAATGGAGATCTGAATACACGTTGATTGATAAACCCGTTTAGCCAACAGTCAGTAAATGGTTTGTAGCTGCGTATATAGAAAACCAAATCTAACAAAAGCTGCCATGATTGATTCAAGATATATGATTCTTCAAATGAACAACAGTACCAACTAGACTAAATAAAACAGTACTAACCATACCGAGTATTTATATATACACATTAATTACGGGAAATAGTGTCAGCATCTGATTGGCTACCAACATGCGTTAATAGTAACTCCATACAATCTCAAAGGACTAAAATACCCATGTATCACCTAAACCCTCCGGCTGATCTCCACCTAATTTGTATCTTATGCTTTTCTCATTTGCTCTCCCACTACTTCGTATATTCTTCCACACATCGCTTTTCTCACCGGCGTTTTCGACGGATTTGCATCGATTCCTTTTACCTCCTTTCCAATCGATTGTTCTTTGAAGGATTTTCAATCGATTGTGTAACCCTCTTTTTATGGTGGAGGTTCAATCGATTATTTATCCTATTTTTTTTTGTCCGTTGACGTTATTAACAGCTGCTACGTTTTCCTGATTGGGGGTAAAAATTAGGATTTGTTGCGATTTACTTCAAACTGTTTACGTCTGTTGTAACCGCCATGGTTGGGCATCACTGTTGTAGCCGGTGTCCCTACCGTAGCTTATGTCTTCGATGTCCAATCTTTTGATGGTATTATTTCTTTAACATCTTTCCTTGATTGCATATTTCATTGTTTTATGTATTTTCTTTCCTATTTATACAAGTATTTATTTTCTAGGGTTTTTGATTTAGTTTGTGGGATATCGTTGCAGTGGTTGTGGGTGGCAAAGGAACTGCTCTTGGTTGGTTTATTTGACACGAATACTATATAAGTCATAACAATCATAAATAGTGAATTAGTACATTTTTTTGGGTAATAAATTTTGCATATTTATTGCCCACAAAGTGTTCGTTAAAAAGACTGAACCAAATTTAAATATTGTTTTGGTCAGTTATAGCGTCTGAATGCAGTGGGAATTTTGATAAATTAGGTTAACCAAGTTTATAGTGGCGGGTAGTAGTGGGAATTATGAAGAGGCTGATAGCAATGGTGATAAATTGCGCGATACCCCATCTAATATTCGGAGATTGATTAGTGAGATACAGCAGAGTGAAAGGCGAGAGAAGTAGCTTGCAAATAATAGAAGCCCATCTGAAGGAAGCATGGAGTTCTAAAATCCCAATGGCGGGCAATGGTGAGTTTTTTTTTTTTTTTTTTTTTTTTTTTTTTTTTTTTTTTTGCTGCTTTCAAAGTGTTGGTGATATTGTACGACATGTTTTGCATAATACAAGTAAATTTGTCCGGGAAGCAATATATCTATGTGCCAGGTATATTGATGGTGTATAATTACTGGCCAGAAAGGTCTAAGTGGGATTTTTGTATTCTTAGTAACAATTGTTATGTTATTGCTCATGGTTACCAGCTGGTTAAAGATATCATGCCTAGGGATTTACAATGTTTTTGTTCTTTGTTACGTTTTGAAGTATGTTTGCGATATGTAGGGCATGCAGGGGAATTTGGCGCTGATTGTTGAATTTAGAATATCACACTATCATAGCAGTAGCATAGAACAACCTCCATGCTATTAATTCTGGTCATGATGAAGTAGTTTAAGTCTTTGTTAGTACAAAGTTGAATGCTTTTAGGCAAGGTTCGTGTAGTGTCGTATTTCATTTTTTTGGTCTATAATATTAAGTATTAATAATTAATATTGAAACTTCATTGATTTCATGTTACAGTCATTGCTTATATACAGATTCAGCTGCTGCTTTAATATTTCTTACTATAGAGGCATCATCAAGTTGGACCATTTGTTCTTGTTAGGAAGAGGGGATCGCCTGGACGTTGGGAGATATAAATTTGAGAGAAAAACAACTCTATTACTCACAAGAATAGATTTACATAGTACCCGAAATACTTAACAAGTCGCACATTATCACAAAACCGCATTAGCATATACTCAACACAATATATTTAAACAATATGCCAAACAATCAACAATCTCAATATGGTTAACCATAACGCTATGGTGCTACCGGCTCGTGGTTCACACCATACGCAGTTGAGTCATACTCTTTTATAGTGCTACCGGCTCGTGGTTCACACTCGATGCTACCGGATCGTGGTTCACATCTTATTTTATAGTGCTACCGGCTTGTGGTTCACACTCGATGCTACCGGCTCGTGGTTCACATCTTAGTTTATAGTGCTACCGGCTCGTGGTTCACACTCGATGCTACCGGCTCGTGGTTCACATCTTAGTTTATAGTGCTACCGGCTCGTGGTTCACACTCGATCACACACATGTTATGGCACTACCGGCTCGATGGTTCATACCATGACACCCACAAATAAATACGTCATATACACATACGTATAATTACTCCACTCACCTTAGAGTCTTCGTGAAAGATAACCGAGCTTGCCACTTCAATGTAACGTACCTATTACATTTTAGCACATAATCAATTCACAACTCAAGTCGGTCAAGCAACTCACTCAAAAATCTAGAGTCTTTTGTCCCAAAGTGCAATCCCGACCCATTTTGCACCCTTAACCCTAATAATGGGTTAACTTCACCAAAAAACCCTAATTCTAGCCATTAAGGTCTTAACACACATTTAATCACCAAGTTGACTCATTTTCATACATGCAAGACAACCTAGGTCATCAAAGACCCATTTGACCCATTTCAAGGTCAACATACCCATTTGGGTCACCCATGTCCAATTAACACCCATTTACATATCATTGAAGTGTTCTAGTACTTTAACTAACTAATTAGGTTCATAAACATAAATTAACACTTTGAAAACCCTAATTAGTTACCTTTGAGTCTACATGACCCAAATTCAACCAAAACCCCCAAATTACTAGCAAGTGGGTTTTGTGTGCATCACTAACCCAAACCCTAACCCTTAATGCAATTAAAGTAAGAATCTAGGTTTTAGAACTTACCAACACAATCACTACGTAGCTAGCGACTAGATGAACGACTTTAGAACTCGCACTAAGACCCGATTCAACCTCCTTTACCCTTTAATGAAGCTTTCTCACTCAAGAAATGCACTCTCTCACTAGAATTGAATTGGAGAGGATAAGGTGGTTGTGAATGGAGTTAATGAGCTCCCAAAACTGATCTAAGGCATTAAATTCAGACCCCAAGGTGATTTTACCAAAATGCCCTCAAAATATCTAATTAAAAAGAAAAGGGGAATCTGTCGCAGACAGATGGCGCGGCGCGCCACCTAGCCGCGCGGCGCGCGACCTCCCAGTTCAGTATCTTTTGTCTTTTTAATTATGTGCAACAAAAACCCCAAACTTGAGTAACTCATATACACATATGTACACTACGAATATTCGGGTCTTACAACTCTCCCCCACTTATTCGGATTGCGTCCTCGCAATCCAAGCCGCATGACACGAGGAAAGATAAACTAACACGAACTCTTCGGGCTCCCAAGTGAACTCGGAACCTTTACTTCGTCGCCATTGAACCTTGAAAGTTCTCACCTCTTTATTTCTCAACATTTTCACCTTCTCGTCAAGGATAGCAATCGGTTCTTCGACATATTCTAACTTGTTGTTTAGCTCGATCTCGTCTAAATGCATCCATGAGGAATCATCCGCAAGACACTTACGGAGGTGGGAAACATGAAATGTATTATGGATCCCCGCAAGCTCTTCGGGTAATTCTAATCGATATGCAACTTCACCAACACGAGCTAAAACCTTGAACGGTCCAATAAACCGAGGAGCTAACTTTCCCCGTTTTCGAAATCGAATAATACCTTTCCATGGCGAAACCTTAAGCATCACCATATCGCCTTCTTGGAACTCAATCAATCGCCTACGTCTATCGGCATACGACTTTTGTCTATCTTGAGCCTTCTTCAAATGTTCCCGAATCAAATCGATCTTGCTATTAGTCTCTAAAACCAAATCGGTACCCCCGGTCTCTCTTTGACCCACTTCTCCCCAACAAACGGGAGTTCGACACCTACGCCCATAAAGCATTTCGTAAGGTGGCATCCCGATACTAGTATGATAACTATTATTGTACGAGAATTCCACCAAAGGCAAATGCTCATCCCAACTACCACCGAAGTCAATGATGCACGCTCGTAGCATATCTTCCAAAGTTTGATTCGTACGTTCGGTTTGACCGTCCGTTTGAGGATGATACGCCATGCTCAACTTCAATTGCGTACCCATGTCTTCATGAAACTTTTCCCAAAACCGAGATGTAAATCGGGTATCTCGATCCGAAATAATAGATATAGGAACCCCATGTCGCGAGACCACTTCCTTGATAAACAACTTAGCCAAGGTCTCCGACGATATCGCTTCTTTAATGGGAAGAAACAAAGCGCTTTTTGTCAATCGGTCAACTATAACCCAAATCGAATCGAATTGGGTTCTCGCCGTTTTAGGTAACTTTGTAATGAAATCCATGGTAATGTGCTCCCATTTCCATTTCGGGATTTCTAACGGTTGCAACTTACCATACGGCTTTTGGTGTTCGGCTTTTACTTGTAAACACGTGACACATTACTCAACATACTTCACAACATCACGTTTCATGCCCGGCCACCAATAATCTCTCTTCAAGTCAAGATACATTTTCGTCACGCCCGGATGAATGGAGTATTTTGACTTATGTGCTTCATCAAGTAGCACTCGTCGGTAATCACCCATCTTAGGCACCCACACCCTTCCTTGAAAAGACAACAAACCACGCGGGCCCATAGTAATGAACTCCGATTGGCCCACGATTCGCTCCGTATGCTTGTTATGAACATAAGCCTCTATTTGAATCTCACCAAGCTTTTTAAGAAAATCGTTGGTAATAATCAAACGTAATGACCCCACTTTTATCGCCGGATGTTGACTCTTTCGACTCAACGCATCCGCGATCACATTCGCCTTATCCGGATGATAAAGTATTTCACAATCGTAGTCTTTCACCACATCCATCCACCTACGTTGGCGATAATTCAAATCTCGTTGATTAAAGAGATGTTTCAAACTCTTATGATCCGAATAAATCTTACACTTGACACCATACAAGTAATGGCGCCAAATTTTCAACGCATGCACTACCGCCGCCAACTCAAGATCATGAGTCGGATACCTCGTTTCATGTTCCTTTAATTGTCGAGAGGCATAAGCGATGACTTTACCTCTTTGCATTAGAACACACCCGAGACCATTTAAGGAAGCATCACAATAAACCACCATGTCTTCAACACCTTCCGGTAACACTAACACCGGAGCTTGACACAACTTCTCTTTTAACAATTGAAAAGCAATTTCTTGCTCGTTCTCCCAACCAAACCTCGCATTCTTCCTTGTCAATTTCGTCAACGAAGAAGCGATCGTAGAAAAATCTTGGATAAACCGACGATAATAACCGGCCAATCCGAGAAAACTTCGGATTTTCGTAGGCGTAGTCGGTCGTCCCCAACTCTTCACCGTTTCGATCTTCCCCGGATCTACTTGAATACCGTTTTCGTTCACAATATGACCAAGGAATTGAACTTCCCTTAGCCAAAATTCACATTTAGAGAACTTTGCATACAACTTCTCCTTTCGTAGCGTCTTCAATACTTGACGCAAATGATGTTCATGTTCGTTCATACTTTTCGAGTAGACTAGTATGTCGTCAATGAACACTATTACCGACTTGTCCAACATAGGTTGGCACACTCGGTTCATAAGATCCATGAATGCCGCCGGTGCATTCGTAAGACCAAAGGGCATAACTACAAACTCATAATGCCCGTAACGCGTTCGAAAAGTCGTTTTCTCTATGTCTTCCTCACGGACCCGCATTTGGTGATAGCTGGACCGTAGGTCGATCTTAGAGAAATACGTTGCACTTTGAAGTTGATCAAATAAATCGTCAATCCTAGGTAATGGATAACGATTCTTGATCGTCACTTTATTCAACTCACGGTAATCAATGCACATACGCATACTACCATCTTTCTTCTTCACAAATAACACCGGAGCGCCCCACGGTGAAGCACTCGGTCGAATAAAACCCTTCTCGAGCAATTCTTGAATTTGCTTTAACAACTCTTGCATCTCCGTTGGCGCTAAACGATAAGGAGTTTTAGCAATGGGGGTAGCCCCCGGAACCAACTCGATGCGAAATTCGACTTGTCTTTCCGCCGGAACACCCGGTAATTCGTCCGGAAAAACGTCTTCGAATTCACTAACAACCGGAATTTCACGAATAGGTGGTGGCTCATTGCGAGTATCAACAACATGAGCAAGGAAAGCCATGCCACCGGTAACAACAAAACGACGTGCCCGTGCAAAAGTGCATATCGGCACCGGTCTCCTTCACTTATCACCATGAATAATTAACTCTCCCCCACTTAGGGTCTTCACACGAATAAACTTATCATGGCATGCAATATCGGCTCTATAACGATCGAGCCAATCCATACCAACGACAATATCAAAGTCGCCCAAGGTCATTGGAATAAGATCAATTTTAAAGGTTTCGGCACCAAAAACAACCTCACAATTTTCACACACATCAACCACTAGCACCGTCTTGCCGTCCGCTATTTCGACTTCTATCGGACGACTTAACTTAGCTAACGGTCTATTAAGTTTAGGCACAAATTTAGGAGACACAAACGACAAATTTGCACCGCTATCGAAAAGAATCCTTGCCGGATTAGAATTAACCATGTAAGTACCTGAGACAACTTCGTGCGATTGTTTGGCTTCATCATTGGTCATCAAGTAGTTGCGACCCCTAGCCGTACCCGCCGCCTTCTCTAACCGCTTCACATTATCATTTCGCAAATCGGGACACTCCGGCTTCTTATGCCCCTCTTTACCACAATTAAAGCAAGTGATTTTGGTCGACGCCTTGGTGCAATCACGGGCCATGTGTCCTCTTTGATTACAATTATAACACGTGGGCCCGAAACCCCCGGAAGCACCCTTCTTCACACTATTAAAGCTTTCGGAGCCTTTCTTGGACTTCTTATTTGAGAAGTTCGAATGACTTGAACCCTAAAACTTCCTCTTTGAAAAAGTAAAATCGCTCTTTCTTGGCACCTCCGGCTCGAAACCCCGAGCAAATTCAAATAATTCGTCAAAAGACTTAGCCATACCCCGACTAATCTTACCCTTGTACTCATCATTTAAAGTGCGGTAGAAATCCTTCATTAGCTTGTGATCATCACCAACATACTCCGGGCAAAAACGAGTCTTTGCCAAGAAGGTAGACTTAAGAGTAACTAAGTCCATTGAACCTTGTTGCAAATGGTGCAACTCGTCCCGGATTCTATCGAGATCGGAAGAAGTTCGGTATTCCTTGAAAAACTCCTCCTTAAATTCTTCCCACGTCAAGCCCATACATTGTTCCTCACCATACAAGTTGATTTTATCATCCCACCATAACTTAGCCTCTTCTCGTAGCATGCTAGAGCCATACCTCGCCTTCTTCTCGGGAGGACATTCCGAGGTACGGAAAGCTCCGTCGATGTCGGAGATCCAACATGTACTTTTTAAAGGATCTCGTACCCCATTAAACATCGGGGGTTGAGCGTCCTTGAAATTCTTGTAGTGGAAGTCCCGCCTTCCTTCACCTCCTTCACCACGAGGATAAATGTTTCTAGCATCAAGGGCCTCTTCGATAGTGGCCTTCATTCGTTCATTTATCAAATCGGTCACTTGCCCATCGACCGAATCTTGGAAGACTTTTCGGACGTCCGTAAGAAAATCCGCTTTTAACTTTTTAAAGACGGCCTCAACCTTGGCCGAAAACTCGGCGTCCTCACTTGTACTTCCGTTATCATGATCGGGTCCGTTTCTCGTCTTCATTCTATAAAACGAAGTAGGTTAAGCGGCGAAACAAAAGACATAACACGTATGTATATACATATACACCACACTACCCCATCTTGCTCAACAATCGTCGTACATTGCTTGTTCGACACGATTTGCGCCCGTAACAATGGTAGCTAATCATTGTTACGCGAGCACGTCGCGTTAACTTGCTAGTACAACGTCCATCTCGCTCGATGCTCGCTAAACATACATAACAAATAGCGCATGATTAGTTTACATAAACCTATGCACAAACCAATCCCGATCCGACCCAAAGTCCTACAAGTCCCACATAAACGCGCATACAAGAAGTCTAAGTCTAGGCGCCTATCTCAAGTCACCTAAATCCCTTAGACCATGCTCTGATACCACTTGTAACAACCCAAACCAACCCGCGAACAAACCACGTGAAAATACAAAATAAATAAAAAAATTGCTGCACAGTGAAATGGCGCGGCGCGCCAGTATGGCCGCGCGGTGCGCCATTCGGGTCTGTCCGGAAAGTCTCAAAATGCGAAAAAGATTGACTAGTTCCCGACACTTTTAGACGAAACGCTTTTTACAATACATCCAAATATGTAAAACTAACTTGTTTCAAATATAAAATCAATGTTTTACAGGCGGGGCCCACATCGGCCGTTTTACGAGTTTAATACAATTTACGAGTTTCGACCACCAAAAGTTTAAGTTCCAAACTACACGATGAGCATGGCGTTTGGGATTAAACTACCCAACTATCGGTCAAACTCCAAGAGCTACTAAAGCCAAAAGCGTCCCCTAGCATCAAGCGGGATCTCTAGTCCAAAACGATGCCCTTACCCTTGTCCAAAACCGATCCTATAAAATGGTAAACAACGAGAGGATAAGCAAAGCTTAGTGAATGCAATAATTATACATACATATATATAACCCATCTATTTGCAATCACAATTACCGAACACCTTGTACGAACTTGAAACTCAAATTAGCATAACATCATACCCGAAATACTTAACAAGTCGCACATTATCACAAAACCGCATTAGCATATACTCAACACAATATATTTAAACAATATGCCAAACAATCAACAATCTCAATATGGTTAACCATAACGCTATGGTGCTACCGGCTCGTGGTTCACACCATACGCAGTTGAGTCATACTCTTTTATAGTGCTACCGGCTCGTGGTTCACACTCGATGCTACCGGCTCGTGGTTCACATCTTAGTTTATAGTGCTACCGGCTCGTGGTTCACACTCGATGCTACCGGCTCGTGGTTCACATCTTAGTTTATAGTGCTACCGGCTCGTGGTTCACACTCGATGCTACCGGCTCGTGGTTCACATCTTAGTTTATAGTGCTACCGGCTCGTGGTTCACACTCGATCACACACATGTTATGGCACTACCGGCTCGATGGTTCATACCATGACACCCACAAATAAATACGTCATATACACATACGTATAATTACTCCACTCACCTTAGAGTCTTCGTGAAAGATAACCGAGCTTGCCACTTCAATGTAACGTACCTATTACATTTTAGCACATAATCAATTCACAACTCAAGTCGGTCAAGCAACTCACTCAAAAATCTAGAGTCTTTTGTCCCAAAGTGCAATCCCGACCCATTTTGCACCCTTAACCCTAATAATGGGTTAACTTCACCAAAAAACCCTAATTCTAGCCATTAAGGTCTTAACACACATTTAATCACCAAGTTGACTCGTTTTCATACATGCAAGACAACCTAGGTCATCAAAGACCCATTTGACCCATTTCAAGGTCAACACACTCATTTGGGTCACCCATGCCCAATTAACACCCATTTACATATCATTGAAGTGTTCTGGTACTTTAACTAACTAATTAGGTTCATAAACATAAATTAACACTTTGAAAACCCTAATTTGTTACCTTTGAATCTACATGAGCCAAATTCACCCAAAACCCCCAAATTACTAGCAAGTGGGTTTTGTGTGCATCATTAACCCAAACCCTAACCCTTAATGCAATTAAAGTAAGAATCTAGGTTTTAGAACTTACCAACACAATCACTACGTAGCTAGCGACTAGATGAACGACTTTAGAACTCGCACTAAGACCCGATTCAACCTCCTTTACCCTTTAATGAAGCTTTCTCACTCAAGAAATGCACTCTCTCACTAGAATTGAATTGGAGAGGATAAGGTGGTTGTGAATGGAGTTAATGAGCTCCCAAAACTGATCTAAGGCATTAAATTCGGACCCCAAGGTGATTTTACTAAAATGCCCTCAAAATATCTAATTAAAAAGAAAAGGGGAATCTGTCGCAGACAGATGGCGCGGCGCGCCACCTAGTCGCGCGGCGCGCGACCTCCCAGTTCAGCATCTTTTGTCTTTTTAATTATGTGCAACAAAAACCCCAAACTTGAGTAACTCATATACACATATGTACACTACGAATATTCGGGTCTTACAGGGAACAAACTACACATCGTGGGTTATGGACGTAGAAATAAATCTTGGATCATTGGGTATTCTAGAAATTTTAAAAGAAAACAATACTTGTTCCGATCAAGATAAATTAAAATCAATTGCTTTTATTCGCAAACATATTGATACCACCTTAAAACATATGTTTCTCACTATCAAAGATCCAAATGTTTTATGGGAAAGTATCAAGAGTAGATTCGATAATCAAAAGGAAATATTACTCCCAACTGCGAGGGAAGAATGGAGAAATCTAAGGTTCCAAGATTTCAAAAAGGTAAGTGAATACAGCTCGGCCATGTTCAAGATCCGTTCAAAGCTTCAATTCTGTGGTCAAGAAATAAGTGATGCTGATATGATGGAGAAAACTTTCTCCACAATGCATTCTGCAAACATAACTGTGCAAGAAAATTTAAGATTGCAGAATTATAAAACTTTTTCCAAACTTCAAACTTATCTTTTAGTTGCAGAAGTTAATAAAGAATTACTGATGAAAAATCAAGAATCTCGTCCTACCGGTGCGCTAGCATTTCCTGAAGCTAATGCTATTAACAATAATAATAATAAAAGAAGAAATGCACATGGACGAGGGCGTGGACAAGGTCGTAGCCATATTGGCCAAAACCATCATCATGGAAATTACCATAACAATAATAAAAATCATAACTATGTTCGAAATCACCCTTATGGTAATGGTCGTGGTGGTGGTCGTGGTCGTGGTCGTGGTGGTCGTGGTCGTGGACAAAGAAATAATAATCCACAAAATTATAAAATCCAAACACCATACAATCCCACAAATCACAATGTTGAAGAAGGCTCTTCAAAGAATGTTGAAGATTCTTGTTACTGATGTGGTAAAATTGGCCACTGGTCTAAAAAACTGCCGAACAAATCAACATTCTGTTAATCGGTATCAAGAATCCCTAAAGGGAAAAGGAAAAGAAGCAAATCTTGTGGATGACCTTGATACTAAAATCACTGAGCCAACTTGTGACTACTTTAATGAATAAATTTCTAATATCTATATATATAGATATCCTATTAGATGTTCTCGTTAAATAAATGGTTGTAGATTTTAAATCTACACCATATCTAGTTTACTACATATTTTCTTATTATGTGCTATCATTTGTAACATGTTTTGAATGTAATATATTGATGAATTATGTACTCATTATTTGTTTCTCATATTTTTTTTGAAGTTCATGATGTATACTGCTGGAGTAAGAAATCAGTCAAATGGTGGAGATATGTGTATTGCAGACAGTGGTGCTACTCACACCATACTCAAATCTAAAAATATTTCACAGACTTGAAAGCAACGGAAGGAACTATACATACTATATCAGGTCCTGTGGACTTAATAAAAGGAATGGGAAAGGCAAAATTCATGTTACCAAATGGTACAAATTTTCTGATAAATAATGCCTTATTTTCTCCCATGTCGAAGAGAAATTTGTTAAGTTTCTCTGACATATACCAAAATGGATATGATTACCAGTCAGTGACAACAGAAAATGAAAAATATTTAAGTATCACTGATAAGAATCGTGTAATTGAAAAACTACCAAGACTTCATTCTGGTTTACATTATACACATATAAATGTACCTGAAGTAAATGTGGTAGTTAAAGAAAAATCATGTGATCCTGTAGTGATCAGTTTGTGGCATGAGAGATTAGGTCACCTAGGTTCAACAATGATGAAAAGAATAATACAAAATACACATGGACATCCATTGGCGGATCAAAGGATCCCTCATGATGCACTTATCCCATGTACATCATGCTCACTTGGAAAGTTGATAATAAGACCATCACCTCTTAAGATTGAAAAAGAATCACCAATGTTTCTTGAAAGAATTCAAGGTGATATATGTGGACCAATTCATCCACCATGTGGACCATTTAGATATTTCATGGTTCTAATAGACGCATCTAGTAAATGGTCTCATGTTTATCTATTATCAAGTCGAAATATGGCATTTGCAAAATTTCTTGCTCAAATTATTAAATTGAGAGCACATTTCCCTGATTATACTATTAAAAGGGTGAGACTAGATAATGCCGGTGAGTTTACGTCTCAAGCATTTAATAACTTTTGCATGTCTGTTGGGATTATTGTTGAACATCCCGTTGCCCATGTGCATACACAAAATGGTTTAGCTGAATCATTAATTAAACGATTACAGCTAATAGCTAGACCATTGATAATGCGAACAAAACTCCCAGTATCTTTATGGGGCCATGCAATTTTGCATGCTGCATCATTGATTCGCATTAGACCAAGCGCAAGTCATACATATTCTCCCTTGCAACTTGCTTTTGGCCATCAGCCAAATATTTCCCACCTTTGAACATTTGGTTGTGTGGTTTATGTCCCTATCGCACCACCACAACGCACTAAAATGGGTCCTCAAAGAAGGATGGGAATATATGTTGGATATGAAACATCTTCAATAATAAGATATATTGAACCCATGACGGGTGATGTTTTTACAGCACGTTTTGCTGATTGTCACTTTAATGAAACATTGTTCCCTAGATTAGGGGGAGAAATGAAAAATAAACAAAATGATGTTTCATGGTGTGAACCACAATTAATGTATCTTGATCCTCGCACAAACGAATGCGAGACTGAAGTTCAAAAAATAATGCATATGCAAGAACTTGCGAATAAATTGCCTGATGCATTTACTGATACAAAAAGAGTGACTAAATCATATATACCAGCAGCAAATGCCCCAGCTCGAATTGAAATTCCAAAAGCTGACAATAAAGTCACTCTGGAGTCTTTGCCACGCCAGAAACGTGGGAGACCAATTGGTTCCAAAGATAAAAATCCTCGAAAAAGAAAATCAGCTGATAATGAGGTAAAAGAAAGTGTTCAAGAAGAACCACAAATCAATACTCCTTCTGCAGAGGAGACTGATGATGTAAATATGGAAATTTCAATCAATTATGCACACTCAAAAATAATATGGAACCGAAATGAAATGAAAAATCTTGATGAGAAATTTTCATATAATGTTGCATATGACATCATGAATGATGATGATAATCCAGAACCAAAATCTGTCATGGAATGTCAAAATAGACATGATTGGGATCATTGGAAAGGAGCAATACGAGCTGAATTTGAATCGCTCAATAAAAGAAAAGTTTTCGGATCTATCATTCTCACACCTAAAGATGTGAAACCTGTGGGATATAGATGAGTTTTTGTACGAAAAAGAAATGAGAAAAATGAAGTTACAAGGTATAAAGCTAGACTTGTAGCTCAAGGTTTTTCTCAAAGACCAGGAATTGATTATGAGGAAACTTATTCTCCTGTTATGGATGCAATTACTTTTAGATACTTAATCAGCCTGGCAGTTTCTAAAAATTTAGAAATGCATCTCATGGATGTTGTGACTGCTTATCTTTATGGATCACTTGATAGTGATATATATATGAAGATAACTGAAGGATTTAAGGTATCAGAAGCAACCAATGCAAAACCCAAAGAAATGTACTCAGTCAAGTTACAAAGGTCTTTATATGGGTTGAAACAATCGGGTCGCATGTGGTATAAACGATTAAGTGATTACTTGATAAGCAAAGGGTATACCAATAATCTTATTTGCCCATGTGTTTCATTAAGAAAACAACATCCGGATATGTGATCATAGCTGTTTATGTTGATGATCTTAATATCATAGGTACAAATAAAGAGATCCATGAAGCCATTCAACTTCTAAAGAAAGAATTTGAAATGAAAGATCTCGGAAAAACCAAGTATTGCCTTGGTTTACAAATTGAACATATGCCTAATGGTTTACTTGTACATCAAACAACATATACTGAAAAGATTTTAAAACGTTTTAATATGGACAAGGCAAAACCATTAAGTACTCCTATGGTTGTTAGATCACTTAATGTTGACACTGATCCATTTCGTCCCTGTGAAGATCATGAAGATATCCTGGGACCAGAAGTACCATATCTTAGTGCAATTGGAGCTTTTATGTATCTTACAAATTGTACAAGACCTGACATTTCTTTTGCAGTTAATTTGTTGGCAAGGTTCAGCTCAGCTCCTACCAAAAGACACTGGAATGGGATCAAACACATATTTCGATACCTTCGAGGAACTACTGATTTAGGATTATTTTATTCTAACGAATCAAAACAAGATTTGGTTGGTTATGCAGATGTAGGTTATTTATCTGATCCACATAAAGCTAAATCTAAAAATGGATATGTATTCCTAAATGGAGGTACCGCAATATCATGGCGTTCTCAAAAACAAACACTTGTTGCAACATCATCAAATCATGCCGAAGTGATTGCATTACATGAAGCTACTCGGGAATGTTTTTGGTTGAGATCAATGACACAATTCATTACTGATTCTTGTGGACTAGAACGCGATAAAAGTCCAACAACTATCTATGAAGATAATGCAGCTTGCATAGCACAGATGAAAGAAGGGTATATCAAAAGTGACCGAACAAAACACATACCTCCTAGATTCTTCTCATACACTCAAAATCTCATTAAGGACAATCAGATTGAAATGAGATATGTGCAGTCCAGCAAAAACTCTGCTGATCTTTTCACGAAAGCACTTCTAACAGCTATTTTCAGAACACACGTTCATAACATTGGCATGAGACATGTTCAAAAGATGTAACAACTGAAGCGATGTCTACTTGAGGGGGAGTCAACTCCATGCTGCACTCTTTTTCCCCTGACTAAAGTTTTTATCCCACTGGGTTTTTCTTTAGCAAGGTTTTTAACGAGGCAGTACTAGTTGATCTCTAATGAAACAAAAATTGTCATCCAAGAGGGAGTGTTATAATCATAAAAAGCCAAGAATGGATGTTTGACAATTTATGTCTCCATCACAATAATTCAACTTTAGGAGACAAATTTACAATTCATATCTCGTGATTGATTCTATACAGTTATTATTCTTTTGTATAAATAGATGACGAATGTAAGAAAGAATACACACCAATTTCTTACAAGAATAAGAAATATATACTCTCTCTCTCTCTCTCTTTATATTTTCTAATAATTATCAATAATCCACCGTAAAAAACCACGTCACTAAAGGTAGTTATAAACTACTAAATTATAACACACTTGAAATTTTACAAACACATAGCTGTTTTATTTAGCAATCATTATCAAGTTTACACCACTACTGCAATGACCACCTTCTAATATTTACATGTTCAAAATACAACCCCACAAAAAGGGAAAAACTGTCTTTTATTGCTCAAGAGTTAATAAAAGAAACATTTGACAAACAATCACTTATACATACTTGTAACATACACTATAGCGGAAAGAAATACGCATGGTCACACGGACAAAATCATATTTGTAAACAATCAGCACCAAGCTGACATACTGATATGTAAGGTTCGAACATCCCTAACATCTTGAGAATAGTTTGGGTAAGTCCCATGCATATATGTTAGTGAACTCACACCATCTCCAATTAACAAGAATAACAAATAAAGCCAAATGCCAATAAAACAAGAACTAAAACCCAAAGGGCTGTTCGACACTTCTTTAATTATCAAAATCTCAAAACTGAATATCCAGCAATCCTAAAAAAACCCTATATATAGTCCCACTAAATAACCAAAACAAGCAAACAAAATAATATAATATGAACTATGAAAACAAATAAGATAAAATATAAGAAAATCCATTCCTTATCATTCATAAATATTATATCATCCTATACCCTTTTTTAGCCTCACCAGTGCACCTTGCTCAGCTCTCGGCCCATTCCAGCCCTGCAGGCTTTGCGGCCCAAAAGCCATCAAATATTCTGCATCATAAGGATGTTAGGAATTCCTTATCACAACATAGTTAAGTAATCATTATCATCATGTTGATCAAAGAAGAGCAGTTGTCAGTCGGTCAGTTATCTATAGTCTTGATTGTTCGAACAATGGTTACCTCGTGTTTTTTTTTTTTTTTAATCTCTTGGCACATCTTGTTTGAAGATTATAGGGGTAAAAAACGGGTGGAGTGGGTAACGGTGGTCAGAATAAGAACCGATTCAACCAAAACCCCAGAACCAAATTATGAATTCCAGAAATGATGACAATAATAATAATAATAAAATGACAAAAAAGAATAGTCCGTAACCAAATTAAGGAAAGTACCTTTATGAAGAATGTGGCGTTTGGGGAGTTCTTAAAAAAGAAATTTCTGGCTTCAGTAGACATTTTATGTTTGCATGTTTCCCTCGTGCCAGAATCTATTTCCAACCTAATCAAGTTCCTAAAGGGCGAAGACTGAGCAGATAATAACTCCGGAAATGAGGAAATACACTGCACACATATAATAAAGGTTATTTATACAAATAAATACACATGTTGTTTAATAGTAGTTCTCTTGTAAAAAACTTTACGCAGTAAAAACGATATTTCAGGGGCATCTGGTCATTTGGATAAATGTTCATAAATTACAAAAAAAAACAGTTATGACACGGTTAATCAAAACCGCCGATTATAGTTGATACATGATCACCGTACCTCAACAATGTCCAAGTTAAGCGTAAGAAATCTGACACTACGGAGGTCTTGAAGCATGTTAATAATACGTCAAGCATCTTCCTGCCTCTTTAAACCGTAAAGGCGCAAACTGACAGTCACTTTGTTCACAGATAAATGATAGTTTTTAAACCAATGTGGCGGATGGTAACCTTTGTAGCAGAATGACGAAAGTCCTAGTCCTGATGGAATATTCAAGTCATTAATTAATGAGCAACCAATTATAGTGAGATTCTTAAGTTGAGGTGCAGTCACATTGATAACATTTGAACCTCTGTAATAAGCAAGTGTGAGATTAGAAAGTCGAGGGGTGATAATGTCAAAAACCTTTGCATTGACCTTAACAAATTCTAAAGTGAGGTTCTGTAAGTTGACACATCTGGAGAAAATATCAAGGGATTTACGTCGATCATCACACAACGAAATATCTTTTAGATACAAAGTCGTTAAAGCTGGGAAATCCCATGGTGTTATGGGTGTAAGGCAAGGATCATAAGTGTAGGTTCTAAAGGTAAGATGCTTAAGAGTCTGAGAGCTAAAGAGATAAAGAGGAAATTTATTCTTGGGTCTAACATCAAGGATTAGTTCTTGGACATTGTGAGAAATTGCATAATTTGTAATCTGTGTCACAAAATTTTGAGTATCTGCTCCACGGAAATATAGATTTACCGAGGACACTTCTACTTGATGGTTGCGGTGATACAGAACACGGGTCACGAATTTTGAGAACTTGGCTAAATTTTTAATTCCACTAGTTGAAAAGTTGAGAGATGGCATTAATGTCCAGATACGCTTCCATCTTGGAAACAGCAGCAAACACGTTTGAATAGCTAATTTAGTGTCAACGCGAGAGAGGATTTGAATAATAAGCTCAAGAGGCAGACTGCTCAATCTATCTTCTTTGAGCGCTGATCTAACATTATTATGGTTAAAGTCCATTTACTCGATATAACAAGTGGATAACCTGCAGTTCACAATGTATAAATTCGTATCAATTACTTGGATAACAAATATGAGTACTATTGATGTAAAATGCAAACAACCCGTATTAAATATGTAACGAGTTACGAGTCAGGGTACAGCAGCTGCAGCAATCATGCAATTAGGTATTCCTACTTTGACTGTAGCTCTTATGGTTAACACAATGTCTTATTTCTAACATCAGTCCATTGAGGGACTGATACATTATTCCTAATTTTGTAGGTGTCCTTAGTTTGCAAACTTGAGTACTCTTTTAGTAAGCTTATAATTTTTATGATTATAGTTGTTACCAAATCATATTCAAAGTTCACAATAATTACACTTAAGACTTAGTAACAATTTATCGAGTACAGATAACATGATGATTACATTAAACACGTAGTACAGATAACATGATGATTACATTAAACACGTAGTACAGATAACATGATTATAGTTGTTACCAAATCATATTCAATGGGAACTATCAAATTCTTCCTTGGTATTCAGGTTGTACAAACTAATTAGGGTATCTTTTTACATCAGACAAAATATGTATCAGATATTCTGAAAAGATTCAAAATGGAAGATGAGCGTCCTGCAAGGACGCCGCTATCGGTGAATCACGGGATTACACCGGATAAGGAAGGTGATAAGGTTGATCAAACCTTATATAGAGCCATCATTGGTTCGTTGATGTATCTAACAGCGTCTCGCCCTGATATCATGTTCGCAGTTTGTTTATGTGCTCGCTATCAAGCAAATCCGAATGTACATCATTTGCTTGTGGTGAAAAAGATTATGCGTTATTTAAAGCAAACTCCGAATTTGGGCCTATGGTATCCCTGTGATAATGATTTTGTACTGACGGCTTATAGTGATTCCGACTATGGTGGATGCAAGAAAGATTTTAAGTCAACATCAGGAGGTTGTCAATTCCTTGGAATCAGACTAGTTACATGGCAGTGCAAGAAGCAGACAGCAGTGGCCTTGTCCACTTGTGAAGCTGAATACATTGCTGCAGCAAGCTGTGCATCTCAGGTTGTGTGGATACAACAGCAGCTTCGTGACTACGGTTTGCATATTTCTAACACTCCTATTTTTGTTGATAATACTGCTGCCATAGCTGTTACGAAAAATCATGTGAATCACTCTAAGACCAAACACATAGGGATTAAATATCATTTTATTCGAGACTGTTATGAGAAAAGGCTAATTGATGTTATCCAAATTGGCACAACTACGCAAAGGGCTGATCTTTTCACAAAAGCTTTTGATAAACCGCGTTTTGATTTCTTGTTAACTGAGTTAAGTGTCAAAATATTGTCAGATGTTGTTCCTGACGAAGAGACCAACGAGTAACTTCATTTTATGTGTTCTACTTGCATAGCTGTATATACTGTGTGGTTATATTTCTTTTCTTTCTGATTGTTTCTGTGTGTTTAAAATCCAAAAACCAAAAAGATTTTAGATTTTTAGTATTTTAGGGGGAGTAATGAATGCAACATCAGACTATATAAAAATGGGATACGGACTTAATCATAGAATGAGATGATCATAATCACAATCATGTAAATATCTTGATAAGGAACTCATGGAAAGGTTTACAGCGGTTGAGGGTAGTCACTTAATTATCACAGGTGCATACTTTAAAGAAAATTGTTGAGGAAATCAACAAAAGGTGAGGGTATCCCCTATCATGACGTATAATCTAGAAACACATGATGTAGAATATCCCCAAGCAAATTCCAAATTGCTGCACCTTTGAGTCTCACGACTAATTGGGATATTCAAGCGATCAATAAGCGTTGAAAATGTTCTAATTGACTATGCATACCGACTTCTATCAAACTTTAATTCTTGAATCGTACCTAAACTCCAAAATAGTAAGTTTATCTCAATAAGAGTGTCTTTCCTGTGAACGGGTTGAAAAGTGTGGTTCTATATTACAGACAGTCCATGAATGAATGATTTAAGTTAATTGATACACAAATGAAGAAAAGAGATCTTCATCGCAAGGAAGTCAATTCGAGAACTAAATCAAAGTCAAGACTGCAATGTGTTGTTTAAAAAAAAAAAAAAAAGGCACATTGCATATCAAGTTATTATATCATGAAAACAAAAGTGAAATCATGGAAGACGAAAATATCAAGGTTAAGATAATGATGAAATCAAGAAGAGAAGTCTTTGCAAGAATACAAATGAGTGTGAAGATTACCAAGAAGAACTTAAATCATTCATACTTCAACAAAACCATTCTATTGGACTTATTATCATTGTCTGTGATATGGGACTGTACCCATTAAGGCCTAGACAGCGAAAGATGTTTTCAGAGAGATATTCTGAATACTCACTTATTAAGAAAGCTACGTCTTTCATTCCGTTTCCTCCAATAACTTGAATAATAAAGAAGGAATGAGATTGATAGCAGTTGGTTGATTGTACGATTGATAGAATATTGAATATACTATGAGATCCATCAGAATCATATGAATTGAAAAGTATACGTTACGATAGAAGCTAATGGCTGACAGGGATATTCCAAAATTACTATGAGAATCTTCCTGTTCAATTAGACCTATCGTATGTGCTTGTGGTAACGGAAAGCGTCAATAGACTTGTGCTCAATTGACTACCTAATAAATCGTGCGATCTCAAATGATGTCTAAGTCAATGATTGAATCTAACATAGCAATATGTTAATGTAATTAATTAACTTGATCATCAAAATGTCTAAGAGGAAACTCTGTAAATGTTTAATGAATCTAGAAACCATGTTAAAATCTTTTCTCTGTTATTGTTTGCTTTTACTTGTGAAATTTTGTGTACATACTGTTGTCTGAATGTTAATTGAACATGTATACATTTTGATAATTTAGCTTCTTTAGGTTTATGACTTACAGAAACTGCTTCCTGTAAATAACATGTTTTATGCCATACAATCTTGGATCTTTCTTAACCTTGATCATTGACTTTCTGACATGAATTGTACTTCATTTGAATTGTTATTGTGAAATGTTTTAAAATCCTAAAAACTACAAAAAGATTTTTCAGTGTGTTGATATTTATTTTGAAAAATACAAAAACATTTTATTTGTTTGCTTATGTGAATATGTGTATATTTTCTTGAAGTTACAAATAGTGTCTCGACGTCAAAAAGAAACGAACTACACATCTCAAATCATAAACTTGTTAAAGTCTTCAAAACGAAAATATTTTGCGTGTAAAATCAGCCAGTGGATGTGAATAGAGGGAATTATCGGGGGTTATGTATCGAAAAATAATTTTTTAATTAGGAGGAGACAGTCGACCGATTTGTACTATAAGTCGGTCGACATTGAACAAAAATCGACCGACTTACTTGCTTGTTACATATGTCGGACGTTTGTTACATATGTCGGTCGTTTGTCACGTGTATCGACCGATTGTCACATATGTCGGTCGACATAACACCAAAGTCGACCGATTGTCGAGCTGAGTATAAAAAGGCCTCAGACGGCCGATTTTCTTTATCTCGTGCGATTGTGTTGATTTACCAAAAATTCGAATTTTGCAAGGAAGAGTTTTTGATCGTGTTTTTCGTATACATCTTTGAATCGTGATTCCAGCGCCGTTATCCAATCTAGAATAAATGGCTCAACTAGGTAGTCCAGTGAACGAAGACGTACATGAGGAAGAGGTGATTCTGTCCAAGAATCTTCCAGGCCTGACGGCAAGCGAAAATGCCAATCTAGAGGCATGTCTAAACGAGGAAGGACCTGAAGCAAAGGAAGGCTTCGTTGATATTATCAAATTCTTGAAAAGGTCCAGGATTCATACTGCAATAACTCTAGAATGCAAGGCATACTACTCACACCAACGAGAATTCTGGAACAATGCTTCTATCGTCACTGAACAAGGAAGAAAGGTGATACGAAGCAGCGTTGGTGGTACAATTGTAAAGATCTCGGCACAGACAGTTCGTGAAGACTTAGGTTTTCCAGATAATGATTCTATGCCAGTCACACTGAATAGAACTAAGGTCCGAAGGTGTCTAGTAAGATGTGGATACTCTGGTGATCCAATGAAAGGAGCTGTTAAGAGAACTAGATTCTGTCATCAATACAAATACCTAACTTTGGTGTTGTTGAGATGCATGAGTCCAATGGTAGGCGGTTTTGATGAGCTGAATGAGACTTATAGCTCAATGTTTGCAGCACTAGTTCTTCATGCGGACTTCAACTTCTCTGAAGTAATTTTCAGAAGCATGTTGGTGAACGTGAAAAAGAAGAGCCACTTAATGTTTCCTAGGTTCTTGCAGGTGATGATTGAAAAGCAAGTGCAAGGTTTGAATAAGGTTTGGGAGGATGAGATTAAGCTGAATCATCTGAACGATTTGACTTTCAATCGAGTCAAGCAAAAGAGAGGTCCGGATGAACCATTCAAGAGATTGGTTGGCCACCTCGCAAATGAAAACTATGTATATCCACCAGGTGCTGCCTGTCGTCATGAGAACAGTACATCTGGTAATGAAGATGATATCGTCGCAGTTGGTGAAGACGATCAAGAGGTTAATCAGCCACCGCCAGTTGTTCCAATTGAACAGATACTGGTTGATGAAGACGATGAAGGAGATGACCTTGACCCTGATCAATTCGAGCTGAGAAAGCGAAAACAATCTGAGGGTCCTTCGGTTACAACAAAGCCGAAGCAGAGGCGCATAAGATTCATTAAGAAGGCAAAAAGGACTGAGTCGTCCTCCGCTACTGAACAGCGACAATCACAGCAATCACAACCACAACGACAACCTTCAGCTGCTGCTACTCAAGAAACACGTGCTGAAACTGATACAGGAGTTCATGCTGCTGCATCCACGACCGCTATTACACAAGATGCTGCGGTTTCTATATTAAGTGAGAAGGTTGTCAATATGGCTTCTGAATTTGAAAAGTTTAAAGAAAAAGCTGATGAACGAGAGAGAAGAAAGGATGCTGAGATTGCCAAACTGACCAAGCAGGTTGAAGATCAACAGGTTGAATTGAAGAAGTTACAAACTAAGTTTGATGCTCAGAATTTGCTGATTGTAAAGGCTGAGACTACAACGAACAAGGCACTTTCGAAGGTGCTTGAGTGGGAAAATAATTTCGATATTGAGGCTGTTGATCTCGAGGAGGATATAGACTTTGGTAATTTTAACGATCAAGGCGAGGATGAGCTAGGTTTGGATATTGCTAAAGGCACAAGCGAGAACCCACTGTCAGTAATTCCTCTAAATATTGATTATTCTTTACGTGATTTTTTTGGCAAAGCAGGATCGTCTGAATCACTCAGTTGTATTTGATGATTTAGAAGAAGGGGAGATCCCGCCGGATCTAAGCGCTGAGGAGCAGGCCGAGCTAGTGCGTCAAGAGCAACAAGCAAGTACTTCAGCTGACGCAACTGCTAGCTCATCTTTTGAGAATCGTTACGATTCTAGTGATGATTTTGAGGAAATTGTCGTAAGTAATGAAAACGACAAAGATTTTGATGAAGTAATTATTGAAGATGAACCAATAGGTGATTTTCCAGAGTACGAATGTAATAACGATAAAGATCTACCTACATTTCAAGACTACTTCAAAATGAATGAAGAGCTTCTAAACCGTAAATGCGAAGAAAAAGAAAAGACCGAAGATTTGCCTCCAGGGTTTTTACCGGTCAAGATAAATAAAGAAAAGATAGAAGTTCTAGAAGCTGAGTGGAAGATCCTGTTGAGGATCAGAAAATATTGTGAGAAGCCAGCGCCGGAACCTGAATGGATGAATTACATTAATAGACCGGCGAATCTTTTGGCTAAAGGAAAAATAATTGCGTGGGCCTACATTAAAGAGTTGAATATATACGCAATAAAGAAGGAGTACGGAGTGGATTACATCAAACATGGATACGAGTTCACGTCTCTACCGTACTTTGAATTTATGCAGGTGGCTAGGCTCAAAATGTTATATAGGGATTATGACGGAATTCCTAATATTGTCTGCAAGAAGATAAGACACTCGTACTTGTCAAAGAACTTTGAGGGATTCGGCCCTCAATTTCCCACGATCACTTATCGAACAAACAAGAAAACGGGCGAACGAAGAAAGATTGTCAAATACAAGCCAGTAAATTATATGAGAAAGGTTCCTGTGATGAAAATGCCGCAGAACTTTAGCCCACGTTTTCGCTGGTGGTACTACGATGAACGCTCAGAGGAGGCAGTCATCGTTTTGGACAAATTGAAGGAAGATGAGACAGACTCGATACGGGTTTTAGATCCCGTTTGGTTGAGAAATTGCTGTGAAGCTGACATCTTCACATTGTACTACAATCGGATGCTGTACAGGCTAGAAAATAGAGTTCAAGCACAACAGTACATTCGTGTTGCAAAGGTTTGCTATTTGAACAATATGGTTACAGATCCGTACAGAGATTGAAGCAGATCGAAGACTTATGAGGAACTAGGTCTTAGGAAGAGTTTGTTAGTGCATATTTTGTAATCCCTAGTTCCATGAACTTTAACGTTTTATTCGATCATGTTGTAACCTGTAATATTGTTAAACGTTGATTGTCGATGTGTTATTTTATATTTGTAAACGTTTAAATATAATTCGCAATATTACTCGACAGTCGGCCGACTGACATGGTCAGTCGACCGACTGTCATTCACTGTCGACCGACATAGGAACTGAGGTATTTAAGCCTAATTAATCTTCATTAATTTGGTTAACAACTCAGCACATCACACACACACGAAAAACACTTCTTGGTCGAGTCTCTCTCGATCTTCATGTCCAAATACCACAGAATGTCAGTCTAGGCTTCGTGTTTATCAAGATCTAGTCTTGGTTTGACTTGTACGAACCCGAAAACCCATAGATATTCGTTTAAGCTCTTTCTATTGTTATTCCGCCTCTAGATCGTGTTAGGTTGATTCTAAGATCCTCTCTCTCAGCGTCTACAGGATGTTAGGAATTCCTTATCACAACATAGTTAAGTAATCATTATCATCATGTTGATCAAAGAAGAGCAGTTGTCAGTCGGTCAGTTATCTATAGTCTTGATTGTTCGAACAATGGTTACCTCGTGTTTTTGTTTTTTAATCTCTTGGCACATCTTGTTTGAAGATTATAGGGGTAAAAAACGGGTGGAGTGGGTAACGGTGGTCAGAATAAGAACCGATTCAACCAAAACCCCAGAACCAAATTATGAATTCCAGAAATGATGACAATAATAATAATAATAATAATAAAATGACAAAAAAGAATAGTCCGTAACCAAATTAAGGAAAGTACCTTTATGAAGAATGTGGCGTTTGGGGAGTTCTTAAAAAAGAAATTTCTGGCTTCAGTAGACATTTTATGTTTGCATGTATCCCTCGTGCCAGAATCTATTTCCAACCTAATCAAGTTCCTAAAGGGCGAAGACTGAGCAGATAATAACTCCGGAAATGAGGAAATACACTGCACACATATAATAAAGGTTATTTATACAAATAAATACACATGTTGTTTAATAGTAGTTCTCTTGTAAAAAACTTTACGCAGTAAAAACGATATTTCAGGGGCATCTGGTCATTTGGATAAATGTTCATAAATTACAAAAAAAAACAGTTATGACACGGTTAATCAAAACCGCCGATTATAGCTGATACATGATCACCGTACCTCAACAATGTCCAAGTTAAGCGTAAGAAATCTGACACTACGGAGGTCTTGAAGCATGTTAATAATACGGCAAGCATCTTCCTGCCTCTTTAAACCGTAAAGGCGCAAACTGACAGTCACTTTGTTCACAGATAAATGATAGTTTTTAAACCAATGTGGCGGATGGTAACCTTTGTAGCAGAATGGCGAAAGTCCTAGTCCTGATGGAATATTCAAGTCATTAATTAATGAGCAAGGTTGGAGAATTCAGATCTCGGGGAGATCTCGTTTGGACTTTTTTAGGGAGATCTCGGCATCTCGGAATAATCTCGGGGAGATCTCGGACGTTGACTTACATTGACTTTATAGTTTTTTTAATAAAATTATACATAAAAACATAAATATATGTATATTTATATACTTTTTTATGAGATTTTACAAAAACATCCGAGAAGTGAGCGAGAAAATCTTAGAAATTACGAATTTTACAAGAAAATCTTACAAATTAGCAAGAAAATCCGAGAAATTATGGCTATGACTAAGTTTGACCTTGTTGACCGAGAAATCTCGGGAGATGAACATCTCGTCTCGGTTGCCTTCTAAAAACGAGATCTCGGGGGAGATATCGGGGAGATCTCGGGAGATTTACAACACTGTTAATGAGCAACCAATTATAGTGAGATTCTTAAGTTGAGGTGCAGTCACATTGATAACATTTGAACCTCTGTAATAAGCAAGTGTGAGATTAGAAAGTCGAGGGGTGATAATGTCAAAAACCTTTGCATTGACCTTAACAAATTCTAAAGTGAGGTTCTGTAAGTTGACACATCTGGAGAAAATATCAAGGGATTTACGTCGATCATCACACAACGAAATATCTTTTAGATACAAAGTCGTTAAAGCTGGGAAATCCCATGGTGTTATGGGTGTAAGGCAAGGATCATAAGTGTAGGTTCTAAAGGTAAGATGCTTAAGAGTCTGAGAGCTAAAGAGATAAAGAGGAAATTTATTCTTGGGTCTAACATCAAGGATTAGTTCTTGGACATTGTGAGAAATTGCATAATTTGTAATCTGTGTCACAAAATTTTGAGTATCTGCTCCACGGAAATATAGATTTACCGAGGACACTTCTACTTGATGGTTGCGGTGATACAGAACACGGGTCACGAATTTTGAGAACTTGGCTAAATTTTTAATTCCACTAGTTGAAAAGTTGAGAGATGGCATTAATGTCCAGATACGCTTCCATCTTGGAAACAGCAGCAAACACGTTTGAATAGCTAATTTAGTGTCAACGCGAGAGAGGATTTGAATAATAAGCTCAAGAGGCAGACTGCTCAATCTATCTTCTTTGAGCGCTGATCTAACATTATTATGGTTAAAGTCCATTTACTCGATATAACAAGTGGATAACCTGCAGTTCACAATGTATAAATTCGTATCAATTACTTGGATAACAAATATGAGTACTATTGATGTAAAATGCAAACAACCCGTATTAAATATGTAACGAGTTACGAGTCAGGGTACAGCAGCTGCAGCAATCATGCAATTAGGTATTCCTACTTTGACTGTAGCTCTTATGGTTAACACAATGTCTTATTTCTAACATCAGTCCATTGAGGGACTGATACATTATTCCTAATTTTGTAGGTGTCCTTAGTTTGCAAACTTGAGTACTCTTTTAGTAAGCTTATAATTTTTATGATTATAGTTGTTACCAAATCATATTCAAAGTTCACAATAATTACACTTAAGACTTAGTAACAATTTATCGAGTACAGATAACATGATGATTACATTAAACACGTAGTACACGATGATAGCCCCTGAGCAATTCAAAAAGTATAAGTGATCGAAAAGAGTAAAACCTCAATGTACCGAATCTACGTCGTAGAGTAGACGGGTGTGGAACAGATGAATTAATGCACGGTTAGTGAAAAATTAGGGTTTGAGAAAAGAGTAAAATTATTTGCCTTTGATCTTTGAAGAAGAAGAAGAAGAAATTACAATGGCGATTCTATTGTCAATCGCGCCTTTATTCTAGAGGTCATCCGACTAACAAAGAATTCTTTTTTACCAAATCCACCTTCGGTTAATCGGTTGGTAACAAGATCGACACAATACGAGACGGGTTGGACTTTGGATTGGGTTTTATTTTTGTGTAGTAAGGAGTTCCAAAAGGCCCAAAAGAGATACAATTGTTTTTTTTTTTTTTTTTTTTTTTGACTAAATTACTAAAATCGTCCTTGTGTTTGTCATTTTTAGTCATTTTAGTCCCTATTTTTACAAAGCTGCAGTTTTCATCCTTAAATACATAAAAACGTCTCAAAATAGTCCCTCATACTAACTTTCGTTAACTGTAAGTATACAACATGTGCACACCAAGTGGATATCAGGGATCACTTTAAACGGCCAGTGCTTCATATCACTTTGCACTGATGGATCGGAAAACCTCCTCCCAATTAAACGTTTAGCATCTGCAAAGAAGACACATGATATCAAGATAATTAGAAGATGAAGCCAAGTATAAAAGTGACCGAATCGGACATATTAAGCATAAATAATAGAAATTATTAGCAATAACAATTAAAATTAGAAGATATACAAAACTTGAACCAAAAAAATACTAATCGTAGTATTCAAACAAAATCACTAAGGTTTATGCAGCTTTGTATTCAAAACAATCAAGCAATAATATTTTTTTAACTTCAAATTAATACAGTCTGAATTCTTTACACTCACTATTTGGATTTAAACATTTATTTATAGTATTCCATTAAGTATTATATTGGTTAACTTTCTACTAGAACACTCTGTTTTCCAACTTTAATTTAAGCGGTTAATTAATTGCTTAATTAATAAACTTTAAGTGAAATTAAGGACATGATAATGTAAGAACAAGAACAGACTAATAAAGTGCCTCACACAGCATAGAAAATCGTAGAACTTTAACAAAGTTACAGAATTTGAACAATTATGTGTCATAAGAAAAAAATATATATAAAGAACCATCGAAGACAACACTTAATCAATTAAACGTATGTAACTAGAGAAATAAGTAAATAAAAATAGAGATGCAAAAGTTACCAAACAACTACTTCACACAGTATACTAAACCCTAGAACTTCAACAAAAATACAGACATTCAACAATTATGAGTTATAAAAAAATAATTACTGTAATGAAATTTGCATCGAAAATAACACATAATCAAATACACTTTTGTAGCTAGAGAACTAAATATATTAAAGAAGAGATGAAAAAATATTACCGAAAACAGTGTTGGTAGGATTCATGGCTAGAGAACTATATTGCTTGAATTCGATGCTTCAAATTTTCAATATGTGAAATCGATTTGGGGTAATCGTTTAATATAAAGGGTGAATGGTCACATGTATAGCATATGTCGTATATTTAATAGACAGTTAACAAAAGTTAGTATGAGGGACTATTTTGGAACGATTTTATGCATTTAAGGATGAAAGCTACAGCTTTGTAAAAATAGGGACTAAAACGATTAAAATTGACAAATACAGGGATGAAAGCTAGAATGACAAACATTTTATACGGACACTTTTATACAAACTGACATGGCAGGTGACTTGCCATCCACTAATAATTCAATAGTTTTTAAATTAAATTAAATTTAAAATAATTACGGAGTAGTACGTAACCTCCTCAAATATGGATAAAATTTTCTAATTAATTAATTGATTTTTGATACCTAATAGGCTAATATTACGTAGATAGTTTAACACCCAAAACCATCTTCTTCTTCACGCTCGCAATTGCAAATCGTCGCCTAACCGTAAATATGAATCGATCTCCATCTTCTTCACTAAACATAGATGAGTCATCTTACACATCATCTCCTTTACATGATGAAGAATGGTCATCGGGTACACAAGAATCCCTTAACGAAGAAAACGAGTAACTCCGTTAATCCGTTATTGCTTATGAATTCGTATATATTTGTAGACTTTATTTCTATTATTTTGCATAGATGTTGTTATTGTTATTAATTTGGATATGAAGTTTCTTACATTGACTATAATATATAAACTTTGGTAATTGTAGGCATACGTTTACTAGCATGGAAAAAGAGACGTACTGCGAATTTAACGAAAATGAGAATGAATGTCATGAAGAAATTTCTCCTTAAGATAACCAAGGAAATAGTGAACATTATGATCAAAATACTGAAATTGAAAGTCATGAAGATGTCAATGTTCAAGAAAAATTTGAGAAAAATATACATGGTGAAGAAAATATATTATAACACTACTAATAGCAGCCGATTTTGGCGCAACCTCATCGGTCCACGCCAGCCTTTTTAGCTGTTCACGCTTCGCACACACTTTACACAAACTACACTACTAATAGCCGCCGATTTTGGTGCAATCTCATCGGTCCACGTCATCCTTTTTAACTGTTCACACTTTGCACACACTTTACAGTTTACACAACCTATTTTCACACACTTTGATTTTTAAGTAAAAAAAAAAAAAAAAAACAAGAAAAGGACGAATCAAGAATCAGACCTCTCCCATTCTTCCTCTCCATTCTTCCTCCCATTCTTCCTCCATACCTTCTATTCTTATTTTTCTTTCAACTTCATCTTAGCTGTAACCACCACCACTTCTGGTCCAAAAATTGTATTAGAACGACTGAAGATCTGGGTCGAAAATTGGGGCTTCCCCCTGATTGAGTAAAATCGAATTTCTTTAACCGAAATCATCAATCAATCATCATTCTGAACGCTCGACAGAAACATAAGAAGAACGACTATATATTCGAGAACAATAGCCTTAACTTCGTTCACCAAGTTTGAATTTCATGATCTTTTGCACTGATTTTGGTTTATTTAAATTAAAAGTATATATATTTTTATTGTTAATTTTTCCATCGAAGTTCTTCAATCCTTTTAGGGTTCCGTATTCTACATCAGGTATGTTAATTTTGTCTTTTTATTTAAGAAGAAATTGAAATTAGGTCTCATATGATTGATTAGGATAATGATATTGATTTGATAGCTACTCTTTTAAGGTCCGTTTAATATATGGTATCTTATGTTAATGTTATAAAAACAACCCATGTTACCACATTTATTTGAAGGTATGTTTAAATAAACGATATCTTATATTGTGTATATCTTTCTGTAATAGGCAGATGATTATCTTAATGAAGAAGGGAAAATTGATGATGATGATAAAAAAAGTTGTCAAAAGAGTTTCATGTTGGGTAAATGGTGCAGCTTGTAGCCTCAAACTTAATGACTGCAAGAAAGCAATCAAACTATGTTTATTGGTAATAAAATCTAATTTACGGCATGTATTTACTCTCCAAATATGTATTTATTTCTCCATGCTTTGGTTGTTTTTAGGTTTTTGATCCCAACCACTACAGCATGTTTTTGATTACTTCCAGGTTTGTGTTCGATTTTATTTTCTCCAGGTTTGCCTTCGATTTTCATTCTCAGCACCCTGCTTATATATTTAAAGTGTAGGTTGGTTTATAGGAAATATCAATCTATTCAAATGGTACTAAACTAAGATTTTATTGATATGTCAGCCATTAATTTCCAATAATTTGCATATATTTGTTAACAATATATGATTTGTCTTAAGTAGGTTTTTTGTTCTGCAGGTTATAATTTGGTCATCAATTGTGTGTGTTTTAGGTTTTGTTTTTATGAACATTTGGTATTCGATTTAAACATTACTCAAAGGTTTGCTTATTTTTTTTTAATTTTATCTTCGATTGATTTTTTCATCTTCGCAGGTATGTGAGTGAGAGATAGCAATCGATGACTCTAAGAGGTTAGGTTTCTTTTTGATGGTTGTTACTTCCGATTAACTTATTATTTGAAGCTAAATTTTTCTAGTGCCCGTGATATTTAACTCGGATGACCTAACTACTTACTATTTGAAGCTCATTGATTTATTTGATACTTGGTGATAATTTGTTAAACAAAACGTGATATCTAACTGTGAGGTAACTACTTATTATCTAACATGGTTTTGACAGTTCTATTTGCTGTTACTTTTTATAGTTTTTATAAAATTATTAGTTAATTTATATTTGTGTTGTAACAGGTGTGCAAAGGAAGTGAAGTTTGGAATTTTGTAGCATGTATTTTTGTGTGCGAAAGGTGTTTTGTTACCAGCGTTTTAAAAGAAGTTTGCTTGCATCTTGGCATAGCAATCTGTAGATTGCAGCTATGGCGAAGCGTTTTTTGGGTGTAGTAGCAGATTCACAATTTCATGTTCTTGCTGTTGATGATTGCATTGTTGATAGAAAATTGATTGGAAGATTGCTCAAAATCTCATCTTTTCAAGGTAATTCACAAGCTTTTTTATATTTTTATTCAAAATAGTTGTGGGCTCGAGTCTCATCAATACGTCTATGAAATTGCAGTTACTACTGTTGTTCTGGAAGTAAAGCTTTAGAATTTTTGGGACTACATGAAGATGAATAAATGAAAGCAAATTAAACATTTGTTTCCCCAAAATGTTAATACTAATCAGGTAATATACATGAATTGAAAATGACTTTTATGGTGGATTAAATTATAGGTTTATTTAATTTGAGTGACTGATAATGAGAATTATTTTCTGTAAAGACCCGTCCTAATCCATAAAGACGAATACGATAACATATGATTACATCACGAGGTATTGACCTCTATATGATACATTTTTACAAAACATTGCATTCGTTTCTATAAGACAATCTTTCATTTACATTGAAAGTTAACAGGTATGCATACCATTTCATAATATCCAAACTATAAATGACCTAATCTGTCATTTACTTAATAATAATCTCTAATGACTTCAACGAATCGAATGCAACGCCATTTGAAATATGTCATGAATGACTCCAAGTAATATCTTTAAAATGAGCTAATGCACAGCGGAAGATTTCTTTCAAACCTGAGAATAAACATGCTTTAAAGTGTCAACCAAAAGGTTGGTGAGTTCATTAGTTTATCATAATCATTCATTTCCATCATTTTAATAGATCACAAGGTTTCATATTTTCCATAACAACCATCTCACATCAGGCATTTCGCAAACTGCAGGGATAAAAATCATTCATATGGTGAACAACTGGTAACCGACCTTAACAAGATGCATATAGAATATCCCCATCATTCCGAGACACCCATTGGACATGATAAAATCGAAGTACTAAAACATTCCAAATTCCAGAATGGGGCTTGTTGGGCCCGATAGATCTATCTTTAGGATTCGCGTCAATTAGGGTGTCTGTTCCCTAATTCTTAGGCTACCAAGCTAAAAGGGGCATATTCGATTTCGATCATTCAACCATAGAAAGTAGTTTCGATTACTTGTGTCTATTTCGTAAAATATTCATAAAAGTTGCGCATGTATTCTCAGCCCAAAAATATAAAGGGTAAAAAGGCAAATGAAACTCACGCATATAATTATTGTAAAACAGTTATTAAAATATTTGCATGTATTCTCAGCCCCAAAAATGTGAAGAGTAAAAGGGGAGCAAATGAAACTCACCATACTGTATTTTGTAGTAAAAATACATATAACATCATTGAACAAGTGTAAGGTTGGCCTTGGATTCACGAACCTATATTAATTATATATATTTATGTATTGGTCAATATTTGTCTAACAATTAAGGTTATGTCATAGTGTACCACAATCCTAATGCTCGAGACTAATATGCAAAAGTCAACAAAAATCAATTTGACTCAAAAAGGATTTCCAAAATTTATACATGATTATTATATAGTTTAAATATCGTCATTTTATATTTTTAAATATTTATAAAAGATTTATTAGAGTAAATAATATAATTCATTTATTTATTAAAATTTATATGATAAAAGTATACTTTTATATATCTTAAGTAATAAAATTTATAAAGTTCATTTAATATAATATGATAGGTAGTATTGACGTAATTATATTACACGTAATAAAATATCTTTGTATTACATATTTATTTGATAAAATAACATTGATAATAATAATAAGTAAAAGTTGTATTATTTTGTAATAATAATTATTATTATTCTATTAATAAAAATATCAATATTTATATTTACTAAAAATGATATTATGGTAAAATGATAATTTTAGTTATGATAACTTCAATATTTATGATACTTTAAAATAACCATTTTATTTAAAGTGATAATAATAATGATATTTTATAATAACAATGACATTTCTATTAATATGATAATTTTTGTTAAAACGATAGTTTTAATACAAACGATACTTTTAATAATATTAATAATGATAAAAATAATAAGAACGATACTTTTATCTAAATCATTATCCTACAATATTTAAATTTCATCATGATACTCATATTCATTATTTCCTAATCAATTTGTTAATAGCTTTTAAATCATCTTTTATATCGCGTTCATTTTAATAATAATAATAGTAATCATAATAATTAAGTGTTACTAATATAGTTTTAATTATAATAATACTAATAATAATAAGTATTATGATAATGGTAATACTAATAACTATTTAAATGATAACAATAATAATAATACTAATTATAATTTTAACGATAGTAGTAATAATAAAATAACAATTTTTTTAATGATAATACTTGATAATAATAATAATAATAATAATAATAATAATAATAATAATAATAATAATAATAATAATAATAATAATAATAATAATTAGATAAAAAAAATAGAACGACGATAATAACGACGATAATAATAATCATTTTTAAAAATAATACAAAAATTCAATTGACAATAACTTCTAATCCATTCATCAAATCCATTCGATATCTAAAGGAAAAGTTCTTAATTTTTCGCTAGCTTTCCAAGGACATGCATATCTTATACCTTATCTCAACCGCATGTGTAACTAATTCAAGATTCAACATAACGTATCTAAGGGCAATATCAAAAGTACAAGCATGCATAATCCTATATACTCGAGCACTAGTCAGGGATACACTATTAATAAATAAAAGTTAAGTTATAAGTGCTCATGTATCAATATTGAGATTCAATATTGCAGGAAAGTACGTAGACGCAACTGAGACGATAAACACTAGTTTGACCTTACGAGCATAACCCCCGAACATTACCCATAACCTCCATAGCTATAACTCATAATTTCCTTAGCTCTATCCCGCTCATAAAACTTATTTTGAGATCACGCGAGCAGACCCTCGTCGTAGCATTTTATGTATAATTAATAATAATACTACTAATAATAATAAGATTAATAATAATAATAATCTTTAATAATAATAATAATAATAATAATAATAATAATAATAATAATAATATTAATAATAATAATAATAATATATATATCGATACGAGAGAGAAATAGATAGTTGATGAAATGAGATCAAAACTCGTTCGAGCTTTATAGCCGTTTCTGAAACCACGAGCTCCGCGATTGCGGCACTTCCCAGGCATACATCTCCGCGATCGCGGAGGTACCTGGCCCAACTCACTCTTGAGTTTCACGTGGGCTGCCGACGTTTTTTAATATTTTATAAATAATATATTTAATTTACATAATTACTTATATATTATATTATATTATATTTACGTTCATGGTAAAAATGTAATTTTTACACAAATGACACGGACATTGTCACTCGACTCATGTCCCGCTTTTGGTTTTTCGAACGCATTTTCGTATATTTAGAAAACTAGCATTTTACGTTTCGTGACTCATACCTTTGTTAAAATATAAACTTAAATCAATGTAAAACAATCTCACTCAAAGTATCACTTATTTATTCAAGTGTTTTGGTCATTTACTTTCTTAAATCAAAGTCTCATTATTTATCAAATTATATTTATATTCAATACGTTTTATATCTAATTATTTAATCATTTTGAAAATATAAATATATAAATCTATAAATATTCAATTAGAAATACAACTTTATATATATTATAAATATTGAATAATATAATATTTAGTTTTTCATATACTAATTTATATTTCAAAATGTAATTTAAGATCGTTTACATAATCGAAGAATATTATATCATAAGACGTTTATGTTTTAAAACTTAATTTAATATAATTCTTTTATGCGCCGACGTTTGTTTTAATATCCTTAGGCTTCCTAAATAATATATCTTGATATCAATCGAATCAAATAGACAAATGTTACTTATCGTTTACATACTAATTTGAAATCATATATATGTAATAAATACGTTTTAAATACACGTTGTAAGTTATTTAAATATTTATATTTAATTCAATCACGGACCGATATCATTTGGAATTTGTCAAAAGGTTTCTAGAAAGATTCTAAATTTTAGGATAACGTTAAAACCCTTATCCTTATTAAAATGGCTCGTTAATAATTTGTCAAAAGTGGTTTCAGATATTTATAAAGTTATATTCCTTTTTAAAGAAGACGTGACATTTAAATCATAATTTCTAAAATTCCTAATAATAAAAGATAACAATATTAAACTTAATAATTACACCTTGACATGTTGTATAATGTACTAACCTTTCGAAATATATCATAGTACATTTGAGATTAAATCAAATAACTATTATAGGGTTTATCCTTTTAAAACTAATTATATTCAGATCACATAATTTATTACTTGAACTTATTTTTTATCTTAAATTCTTATATGTTTGTGTTAACTTGTTTAATAACAATCAAGTGTTACTATATCTATTAGTTGTATTCGAAACTGCTCGAATATAAATTCAACATACTTTGTCTATATATACACATTTCACAATAGCATGTTTTATTACGTAGGTGTTTATCCAACACGAAACAATATAATGTTACATGAGTAATACTTTGTTAACGTTTTCAAGTCTTGTAATAATTTCATAACTTATGTTCATAGCAACCATCCGTTAACTGTTTTGCTAATATCACTCAATTTATTATTCACAGTATATAATCATACATGTCTATTTACACATAAATGTTCGTGAATCGCCAGGCACGGTCAAAGGGTATTTGATTACATGAATATAGTTTTCAAAACTTTCGAGACTCAACATTACAGATTTTGCTTATCGTGTCGGAAACATATAAAGGTTAAAGTTTAAATTTGATCGGAAATTTCCGGGTCATCACATTTTCCTTTTAGGTTTATGTTTTTTGTTTAACATGTTGTTTTCTTTTTATATATTGTTGTTACATTTATATATTTCAAAATATTTAAGTTAATTTGTGGTGTTTTGGTTACCTGGAATTGCATTTTCTTAAGGCGTTCATCAAAAAGAATTCGCAAATGTGTAGGCAGCCAAAATTGGGTTTGAAAGGTACAATCGTTCATCAAAAAGAATCTGCGAGTGTGTAGGCAGCTAATAGTATTTGATGCGTTTTGTTAACCGGGTATCTTTCAATTTTTTTATCATCATGTTTTTTAAGAATAGGTTTTCATGTGGTTTCTTGATGTTTTCTTCTTAGTTACTATGTGATGTTTATTTTGTAGATTTTTTTTTCCTGCCACGTTTCCCAATTATCATTAGTTTTGTTATGACTCATATAGACATGATTTTCATAGTAAGTTGAAATATTTGTAGTTCCTTTTGATGTTTAATCATGTTTCTATTTCTTTCAGTGTGATGGTGAATTTTTTCCTTCCTCTTCACATTTACTGAATAAAAAAGGACAAACACTACCATAGGTGAATCTTCACATGGTATCATTTTATCATTATTGTACTATTGTGAAAACGAAAGAGTTGAACCATTCTTTGATTACTTGACCCATTCCAACTTATTATTCACAGGTTTCAATGAAAAAGGTATCAACATGTCCCTTATGCAAGGCGAGTTTTTATAGCATACAAAAGATGGAAGAGGCTGCATCTTCCGATCAGAAAATATACTCTAAAACAGTTCTTGACAACCCTTTTGCCATTGATGTATGTGTGATGACCCGAAAATTTTCGATTAAATTTAAACTCTAATCTTTATATGTTTCCGACACGATAAGCAAAGTCTATTAAACCGAGCTTCAAAATATTGGAACTATTTTTCAGGAATGCATTTGACCTTGACCATTCTCGACGATTCACGAACAACTATTTGTAAACAAATACATATATATTAAAATATATTTGAAGTACAAATTTAAATATTATATGCTTTAATTAAATATGTGGTAATATTGATTAAGTTATATCAAAATTATTATCATTATTACTTTTATCAATTTCTCTTATTATTATTAACATTATTTGGAAATTATTATCAAAATTATTATTATTATTATTATTATTATCATTATTAACATTATTATTAATAATTATCAATATCTTTGTTATTAATATTATTATTATTTGTTATCATTATTAATAAAATTAAAAGTATTATTATTATTAAAATATTTATTAATTATTATTATTAATTAGATATAAAATTAAAGGCATAAAACAAATGCCGTTAGATATCACAATCAAATATTTGTTTCCTATCTGCTAATTATTGTTACTATTATTTTCACTTGCTTTTGCTTTTGCTTTCTGTTATACGGAGCAATCAAATTTATCTATCATATATTTCTATCTTCTTGCCTATCTAATATATATACTTACTACATACTACAGAGATGGAAAAACAACTAGACACCATCTTTAAAACTACTATCTCTCTCTCTCTCTCTCTCTCTCTCTCTCTCTCTCTCTCTCTCTCTCATCTTCATTCATGAACCCACAAGCTACGAAACTGAACCCACCATCACTTGAACGATCCACCAATATCACTCCTGCGGTAATTTTCTGTTTTACAGCCACATCACACCACCATCCTCCACCTCCAACCATTCAAGGACATCATCATTTGACTAAACTGCTACCTTCTGCTCCGGTTCTGTTCGACACCCAACCATCACTCGAAACCACCTACATCATGTAAAACCGCCACCTCTTCACTTTCTTCTTCTCCTTCATGACCTAAAATCACAACATCATCACAGACCCATCAAAACTACTGCTATATCTTCCAGTTTTTTGATTGATCGACACCTAGCTGCAACTCACCCCAACTATATCTATTTTTCTGTTTCACGTTGAAATCACCACCAATAAACTGACCAGCAATCGCTCTATTGTTGCTACTACTGAAATGTCCCGTTCTTATTGATTAAAAACGTTCCATATTAATTGATTTCGTTGCGAGGTTTTGTCCTCTATATGAGACGTTTTTCAAAGACTGCATTCATTTTAAAACAAAACATAACCTTTATTTCATCAATAAAGGTTTAAAAAGCTTTACGTAGATTATCAAATAATGATAATCTAAAATATCCTGTTTACACACGACTATTACATAATGGTTTACAATACAAATATGTTACAACGAAATAAGTTTCTTGAATGCAGTTTTTACACAATATCATACAAGCATGGACTCCAAATCTTGTCCTTATTTAAGTATGCGACAGCGGAAGCTCTTAATAATCACCTGAGAATAAACATGCTTAAAACGTCAACAAAAAATGTTGGTGAATTATAGGTTTAACATATATATATCAAATCATAACAATAGACCACAAGATTTCATATTTCAATATACATCCCATACATAGAGATAAAAATCATTCATATGGTGAACACCTGGTAACCGACATTAGCAAGATGCATATATAAGAATATCCCCATCATTCCGGGACACCCTTCGGATATGATATAAATTTTGAAGTACTAAAGCATCCGGTACTTTGGATGGGGTTTGTTAGGCCCAATAGATCTATCTTTAGGATTCGCGTCAATTAGGGTGTCTGTTCCCTAATTCTTAGATTACCAGACTTAATAAAAAGGGGCATATTCGATTTCGATAATTCAACCATAGAATGTAGTTTCACGTACTTGTGTCTATTTTGTAAATCATTTTTAAAAGCTGCATGTATTCTCATCCCAAAAATATTAGATTTTAAAAGTGGGACTATAACTCACTTTCACAGATTTTTACTTCGTCGGGAAGTAAGACTTGGCCACTGGTCGATTCACGAACCTCAAGTTTTGTGGATAAACCTACTGAAAAAGAGACAAATGGATCTAGCTTCAAAGGATCTTGGATGGCTTGAAAGTTCTTATATTAGAAAGATATCTTACTGTAAATAAGAAAGATTTCTTGAGGTTGGATGATCACTCTACAAGATTTGAAGTAAGCTAGCAAACTTGAAAGTATTCTTGATTTTATGAAACTAGAACTTGTAGAATTTATGAAGAACACTTAGAACTTGAAGATAGAACTTGAGAGAGATCAATTAGATGAAGAAAATTGAAGAATGAAAGTGTTTGTAGGTGTTTTTAGTCGTTGGTGTATGGATTAGATATAAAGGATATGTAATTTTATTTTCATGTAAATAAGTCATGAATGATTACTCATATTTTTGTAATTTTATGAGATATTTCATGCTAGTTGCCAAATGATGGTTCCCACATGTGTTAGGTGACTCACATGGGCTGCTAAGAGCTGATCATTGGAGTGTATATACCAATAGTACATACATCTAAAAGCTGTGTATTGTACGAGTACGAATACGAGTGCATACGAGTAGAATTGTTGATGAAACTGAACGAGGATGTAATTGTAAGCATTTTTGTTAAGTAGAAGTATTTTGATAAGTGTCTTGAAGTCTTTCAAAAGTGTATGAATACATATTAAAACACTACATGTATATACATTTTAACTGAGTCGTTAAGTCATCGTTAGTCGTTACATGTAAGTGTTGTTTTGAAACCTTTAGGTTAACGATCTTGTTAAATGTTGTTAACCCAATATTTATAATATCAAATGAGATTTTAAATTATTATATTATCATGATATTATGATGTACGAATATCTCTTAATATGATATATATACATTAAATGTCGTTACAACGATAATCGTTACATATATGTCTTGTTTCAAAATCATTAAGTTAGTAGTCTTGTTTTTACATATGCAGTTCATTGTTAATATACTTAATGATATGTTTACTTATAATAATATCATGTTAACTATATATATAACCATATATATTTCATCATATAGTTTTTACAAGTTTTAACGTTAGTGAATCACCGGTCAACTTGGGTGGTCAATTGTCTATATGAAACCTATTTCAATTAATCAAGTCTTAACAAGTTTGATTGCTTAACATGTTGGAAACACTTAATCATGTAAATAACAATTTCATTTAATATATATATAAATATGGAAAAGTTCGGGTCACTACAGTACCTACCCGTTAAATAAATTTCGTCCCGAAATTTTAAGCAGTTGGAGGTGTTGACGTATCTTCTGGAAATAAATGCGGGTATTTCTTCTTCATCTGATCTTCTCGTTCCCAGGTGAACTCGGGTCCTCTACGAGCATTCCATCGTACCTTAACAATTGGTATCTTGTTTTGCTTAAGTCTTTTAACCTCACGATCCATTATTTCGAAGGGTTCTTCGATGAATTGAAGTTTTTCGTTGATTTGGATTTCATCTAACAGAATAGTGAGATCTTCTTTAGCAAAACATTTCTTCAAATTCGAGACGTGTAAAGTGTTATGTACAGCCGCGAGTTGTTGAGGTAACTCAAGTCGGTAAGCTACTGGTCCGACACGATCAATAATCTTGAATGGTCCGATATACCTTGGATTTAATTTCCCTCGTTTACCAAATCGAACAACGCCTTTCCAAGGTGCAACTTTAAGCATGACCATCTCTCCAATTTCAAATTCTATATCTTTTCTTTTAATGTCAGCGTAGCTCTTTTGTCGACTTTGGGCGGTTTTCAATCGTTGTTGAATTTGGATGATTTTCTCGGTAGTTTCTTGTATTATCTCCTGACCCGTAATCTGTCTATCCACCACTTCATTCCAAAAAATCGGAGACCTGCACTTTCTACCATAAAGTGCCTCAAACGGCGCCATCTCAATACTAGAATGATAACTGTTGTTGTAGGAAAATTCTGCTAACGGTAGGTGTCGATCCCAACTGTTTCCGAAATCAATAACACATGCTCGTAGCATGTCTTCAAGCATTTGTATCGTCCTTTCGCTCTGCCCATTAGTTTGTGGATGATAGGCAGTACTCATGTCTAGACGAGTTCCTAATGCTTGCTGTAATGTCTGCCAGAATCTTGAAATAAATCTGCCATCCCTATCAGAGATAATAGAGATTGGTATTCCATGTCTGGAGACGACTTCCTTCAAATACAGTCGCGCTAACTTCTCCATCTTGTCATCTTCTCTTATTGGTAGGAAGTGTGCTGATTTGGTGAGACGATCAACTATTACCCAAATAGTATCAAAACCACTTGCAGTCCTTGGCAATTTAGTGATGAAATCCATGGTAATATTTTCCCATTTCCACTCCGGGTTTTTGGGTTGTTGAAGTAGACCTGATGGTTTCTGATGCTCAGCTTTGACCTTAGAACACGTCAAACATTCTCCTACTGTCATAACCCGTCCTTAACCATAAGAACGTGTTAGATAACGTATGATTTCATTGCGAGGTATTGACCTCTATATGCGACATTTTTAAAAAAAGAAAACTGCATATATTATACATTACAAACCAAACCATTATTTTTGTTACAAGCTTTAGACAATAAAAAGATGATTATCGTTTAACGATAATCTTCGACTTACAAACTTTACAAATGATAATAACAACACGATTTCTAGCATATTTTACAACACACGTCCTCGGATATGCAGTTTTATTTTTGACACAAATATGAGTACGCATGATCCTGCTTAGATTCAACATAATGCAGCGGAAGCTTTAATTATCACCTGAGAATAAACATGTTTAAAAACGTCAACATAAAGTTGGTGAGATATAGGTTTAGTGCGCAGCAATATATATATAGACCACAAGATTTCGTATATAAACATTTCAATAAAAATATTCTAAGTGGTTGAGCACTTGGTAACCATACTTAACATTTTCACGTCGCATATTCCCTTTAATATGAAATCTTACTACACCGTACCAAGTGTAGTCACAAAACGAAGTACTGTGCAACCGTTGAATACTGGTCGTCCAGTCCGATTGGGGTTGTCAGGCCCGATAGATCTATCAACAGGATTCGCGTTTACAATACCGCTGTAAATATTAGTTACCAAGCTACAGGGAAGTATGCCAGTGGTACAACTCAACGTAGAATATATTTTTCAGTTACTTGTGTCCATAATGTAAAACATAAAATACATGTATTCTCATCCCGAAATATTTAGAGTTTAAAAGTGGGACTATATACTCACTCTTGTCTTGATGATATAAATAATTTGACTCGGTCTTCCGGTTGATATCACGAACCTATCCATATATAATATATCAATATGTTTTCATTTTTAAACAAACGTTATAAATATATACTTGTTATACTTTTAATACTTTGAATAATTCCTTAGTCCGTAGTTAGCAGTCCGATGTTAGTAATTCAATTTTAATGGTTCATTTTTAGATGTTTAATATACCCGCAATAAACAAAACCCCCAACGAAATAAATAAAACCCCATCGTATATGTATTGGTCGAGATTAATCTTGACCCATGGTACCGGTGTTGTCAAATGACGTGTTGCGTACAATCATGGGATCTTATGATTAATCTTCTCGTATTGTTTACGGGTGATCCTGAACCATATAAAATTGAATTATAAGTACATATATATAAAATATCATGTTATCTTAGAAATATGTGATTTATATCATTTTTTTCCAATTGATCCCGTAGTTGAAATGATCTAGGATAACCAATTTTGTTTCGGTCATAGTTTCTTCGTTACAAATCCGTTTTCGTTGATTCAAATTGCCATCTTCTTGGATCGAGTTCTTCTTTAAGACTATGAACTGTAAATACCTTGGTTTGTATTCAAAATCATACGGCATAAGTGAAACATTAGTGAAACATATGAAGTTAAACATTTTTGTTACAACAAAATCATTTAATGACCATTTTTCTAAAAATACTTATACTTTGAAAAACCAAGTTTTTCCTTGTTAAATTAGCATATACATAAGTTATATTACATGTCTTGAAGTATTTTAAAAGTTAAGTTAGAAGGATCTATTTAGTTTGCAAACAAGTTTGAAAACATTCAAACTATGTTCTTGTTGTTAAACTTTTGTACCACAAAATAAGATAGCTATATATATATGAATCGAATAAGGTTATGAACATAGATTCTACCTCAAGTTCCTTGGATGAAGTTGCTGTAAAAGAGGAGTAAGAAGCTAGAATCAAAAGGGTGATAGAAGTGGATGAAAGATTGGAAGTAAGTTGGTGTTCTTGGAGGGTTTTCTTGAAGTGTTTTTGTATGGTTTTCTTATGGTGTTTTAGTATGGTTTTTGAAGCTAGATCTTTATGGAACTTTGCTGGATTGTTATGGAGTTTAGAGAGTAAGAAAGAGTGTGTGTTTTTAGTTAAGAGATTGAAGTAAAAATGAATCAAAAATGATGATACATATATACTCCTAAAAATGTGATCTTTAAGGATAACATGACAAAATTCTAGTTTGTATTTTTGTAATTAGTCTTGCAATGATTCAAAAGTAATTACCTTATACATAAGGCATGAATAAGGGCTGGTTAGGTGGTGATTTGATGTGTATATACCAATAGTAAATACGTATAGAAGCTTGGTATGATACGAGTACAAATACTCTAGGTATACGTATAGAAATTTTGTGAAAAATGGAATGAGGATTCAAATATAGCTATCTTTTGTGAATACACTTATATGATTTTATGTATTTAAGTTCTTAAAAGTGATTAAATACATTACTTATACAATATATGTATAAACATTATATGTCTTAAGTATTTATGTCAAATAACGTTACGTATAGTTATCGTTTTGAAAACTTAAGTTAGTAGTTTCAAAATACAAATATAACTTGTTGTTATTAATATAAAATGAGGTATTAAAACATTCCTTAATCATGTTAAATATGTATATATACATATATATACACAAACGTATAATTATCATATATTGTATGGTTCGTGATATCATCGGTCAAACTAGACGGTCAAACGTTGTGTAAAACTCTTTTCGGAAATATCAGTCTTGACAATTTGGATTGCTTATCATGTTGGCAAGGTTTAATTTATGTAAATATTAATCTTATAAGTATAGAATGATCAAAAAAGTGCGGGTCGTTACATTACCTCCCCGTTAAATAAATTTCGTCCCGAAATTTTAAAATTGTACCTATTTTGCGTTATCGAGAAACAAGTGCGGATACTTTCGTTTCATCTGATCCTCTCGTTCCCAAGTAAACTCAGGACCTCTTCTAGCATTCCAACGAACCTTAACAATCGGTATATTGCTCTGTTTGAGTTGTTTAACTTCACGGTCCATGATTTCGATTGGTTCTTCGACGAATTGTAGTTTCTCGTCGACATGGATTTCTTCAAGAGGAATGGTAAGGTCTTCCTTTGCAAGACACTTCTTAAGGTTCGAGATGTGAAAGGTATTATGTACTCCGGCGAGTTGTTGCGGTAACTCGAGTCGATAAGCTACCGGTCCAATGCGTTCGATGATCTTGAACGGGCCTACGTACCTTGGGTTCAGTTTACCCCTTTTGCCGAAACGTATTACACCTTTCCAAGGTGACACCTTTAGCATAACCATGTCCCCGACCTAAAACTCTAATGGTTTCCTTCGAACATCGGCGTAGCTCTTTTGGCGACTACGGGATGTTTTTAATCTCTCCTTGATTTGCACTATCTTCTCAGTCGTTTCATGTATGATCTCGGGACCAGTTAATTGTCGATCTCCTACTTCATTCCAACAGATAGGAGATCTACACTTCCTTCCGTACAATGCTTCGAATGGCGCAGCTCCAATGCTCGCATGATAACTATTATTATACGAGAATTCTGCTAACGGTAGATATTTATCCCATCCGTTTCCAAAATCGATCACACATGCCCTGAGCATGTCTTCAAGAGTCTGAATCGTTCTTTCACTCTGCCCGTCGGTTTGCGGATGATACGCGGTACTCATATCCAAACGAGTTCCTAGGGCCTCCTGTAGTGATTGCCAGAACTTTGATGTAAATCTACTATCACGATCGGATATAATGGAAATAGGTATTCCATGCCTTGAAACAACTTCCTTTATATACAATCGTAATAGTTTCTCCATTCTATCCGTTTCCTTTATAGGCAAGAAATGTGCAGACTTGGTGAGACGATCAACAATCACCCAAATGGTGTCGTATCCCCAGGCAGTCTTTGGTAACTTCGTGATGAAATCCATGGTAATACCATCCCATTTCCATTCTGGGATTTCTGGTTGTTGAAGTAACCCTGATGGTTTTTGGTGTTCTGCCTTGACCTTGGAACAAGTTAAACACTCCCCAACATATGTTGCAACGTCTGTCTTTAAGTTAGGCCACCAATAATGTGTCTTAAGATCTTGATACATCTTTCCAACTCCAGGATGTATCGAGTATCTTGTCTTATGTGCCTCGTTCAATATCAACTTCCTTAATCCACCCAACTTCGGTACCCAAATACGATTTGCAAAATATCGAATTCCATCTTCCCGCATAACGAGTTGCTTCTCATACTTCTTCATTATTTCATTTCCTATATTTTCTTTAGTAAGTGCTTCTCGTTGAACTTCTTTGATTTGTGAGTTGAGATTCATACGAATTTTTATGTTCATTGCTCGAACTCGAATTGGTTCTCGTTCTTTTCTGCTTAAAGCATCAGCCACCACATTCGCCTTCCCGGAATGATAACGAATTTCACAATCATAGTCGTTTATTAACTCGACCCACCTACGTTGCCTCATGTTCAATTGTTTCTGATCAAAAATATGTTGAAGGCTTTTATGATCAGTAAACACAGTGAATTTAACCCCATACAAGTAGTGTCTCCACATCTTCAATGCAAACACGACTGCTCCCAATTCTAGATCATGCGTCGTATAATTTCGCTCGTGAATCTTCAATTGTCGGGATGCGAATGCAATAACTTTCTTCCGTTGCATAAGAACACAACCAAAACCTTGTCGCGAAGCGTCACAATATATTTCAAAATCATCGTTCCCTTCTGGTAACGATAAAATAGGCACCGTAGTTAACTTCTTCTTCAGTAATTGAAATGCGTTCTCCTGCTCCGAGGTCCATTCATATTTCTTCCCTTTTTGCGTTAATGCTGTCAACGGCTTAGCTATTCGAGAAAAATCTTGAATAAACCTTCTATAATAACCGGCTAAACCCAAAAATTGGCGTATCTGCGTTGGTGTCTTAGGAGTCTCCCATTTTTCAATAGCTTCAGTTTTTGCTGGATCAACCTGAATTCCTTCGCTATTAACAACGTGACCAAGAAATTGCACTTCTTTCAACCAGAAAGCACACTTAGAAAATTTAGCATACAGTTGTTCTTTTCTCAACAACTCCAGTATCAACCTTAAATGCTCTTCATGCTCTTGCTCACTCTTGGAATAGATAAGAATATCATCAATGAAAACGATAACAAACTTATCTAAATACGGACTACAAACTCGATTCATGAGGTCCATGAATACAGCTGGCGCGTTCGTCAATCCAAACGGCATAACCAAAAATTCGTAATGACCATAACGTGTCCGAAAAGCAGTTTTCGGTATATCTTCTTCTTTGACACGTAATTGATGATAGCCCGACCTTAAGTCAATTTTTGAGTACACACATGATCCTTGGAGTTGATCAAATAAGTCGTCAATTCTCGGTAGTGGATACCGATTCTTGATAGTTAACTTATTTAATTCACGATAGTCTATACACATCCTAAAAGATCCATCTTTCTTTTTAACAAATAGAATCGGAGCTCCCCACGGTGAAGTACTTGGTCGTATGAATCCATGATCCAGTAATTCTTTTAACTGACTCTGAAGTTCTTTTAACTCGGACGGTGCAAGTCTATATGGAGCACGAGCCACTGGTGCAGCTCCTGGTACTAAATCTATTTGAAATTCTACAGATCTAAATGGAGGTAATCCCGGCAACTTTTCCGGAAAGACTTCAGGAAAATCTCTTGCCACAGGCACGTCATTGATGCTCTTCACTTTTTCCTTTGTTTCGACTTTATTAACATGTGCTAAGATAGCATAGCACCCTTTCTTCAAGCACTTTTGAGCTTTCAAATAACTAATGAGTTTTAGCTTTGAGTTACCCTTCTCTCCATAAATCATTACTGGCGTTTTATCCTTACGAGGAATGCGAATTGCCTTCTTGGCGCACACAACTTCAGCTCCTATTTTGGACATCCAGTCCATGCCGACTATTACATCAAAACCTCCTAATTCTACGGGTATTAAGTCGATTTTAAACGTTTCTCCGGCTAAATTTATTTCACAATCACGACAAATTTTATCTGCTTCAATTAGTTTACCATTAGCTAACTCAATCAAGTACTTAGCATCTAAAGGTAATGATGAACAATTCAATTTAGTGTAAAAATTTATACACACGTAGCTTCTATTGGCGCCAGTATCAAATAAAATAGATGCTGATAAGTTATTAATGGTAAACGTACCCGTAACAAGCTCCGGGTCTTCTCGTGCCTCTCTAGCATTAATAACAAACGCTCTTCCACGTGCAGGTTCGCCATTCTGATTCGGGCACTGGCTCTTATAGTGACCTTGTTTTCCACAACCAAAACAAGTAATGGTAGCCAAAGCAGTTCTATTTGCGTTGGTGGCAGGAGTCTTGTTGCCATTTGTAACGAGAGCCTTACAATCTTCCGCAAGATGCCCTTGTCGATTACACTTGGTGCATAACACATTACAGTAACCAAAGTGATGTTTGTGGCAACGGTTGCATAAAGGATTTTGTCCTTTATAACCAAAACCTGAACCACTACTCGCACCTTTTGTGGTTTCTTGTTTCTTATAAGGTTGTTGTTGGTTACCTCGATCATAACTTCCATTCCACTTTTTCTTGTTTCCCAATACCTTCACCTCAGTATTGAATGCTTTCTTGTCCAAAATGACCTGATCCATTAGCTCGTTCGCCATGGTTATAGCTTCATGAATTGTCTTAGGTTTCGATGCTGTAACATTTGCCTTGACCTTTTTGGGCAAACCAGCTTTGTACATTTCAATCTTCCGTTCTTCGGTTGGAACCAATTCAGGACATAGCAAAACTAATTCCATGAATCGCTGGTTGTAGTTGGTGATTTCAGTACCAACCACCTTCAAACTTCGTAACTCATCTTCTAACTTAATAACCTCATTCCTTGGACAATACTCGGTGATTATCATTGCTTTGAATTCTTCCCACGGAGTATCATAAGCTACATCTCCTCCTACCGCCTTCACATAATTCTTCCACCATGTGAGTGCACTATCTTGTAAAGTGCACGATGCAAACTTGGTCATGTCTTTTTCATCACAACCACTGATTTTAAACACCGTCTCCATCTTTTCTATCCATCGGGTTAAACCGATCGGCCCTTCCGTTCCACTGAATGATGAAGGCTTGCAAGCTTGAAACGTCTTGTAGGAGCATCCTACACGAGGATTTGGATTAACTGCAGCAGCTCTTGCAGCCTCAACCCATAACATTCTGTCGTTCACTCGCTGGTTGATGAGTTCCTCGAGTTCTTGTTCCGTCATTCGATTCAATCGCGCCATTTCCTAATGAAAGAAAATAATTATTCACATGGATTATTATAGATGTAGTGTGTATTTATAGTACATTATAGCTTATTAATAATATGAACTAGGTATTATTATAAAAGCCTTTTCTTCTTATTAGCGTTTTATAATTATATCTTGGGTAGTACCTACCCGTTAATGTTCATACTTAATAGCTTAGTACAGAATCAATTACTACAATCTAAATAATACTTAACCATGGAAAATTATTGCATTTCATACTTCAATATTTTACATATGCTTATCTTACATCAAACATTAAGCAAACCACACTATTAATATTATACAAAACATTATTCGGTTCCATGGTTTGACACAGCAGCGCATCGTTTGATCTATTTTCTAGGACGTTTAGACACAAAGATTTGCTTAACGCTTATCCTAACTGTCTGCCTATATTTTGGCTGTGGGACTGAAGAACTGGATGCCGGGACAGAACGAATAGGAATAGCGGGGATAGGGGTGGTAGTGTTGAGTGGAATTGGTGCCACATCATTCTCATTAAACTCGGGATTTGGATTTTCTAATTCATTAGCCTTTCGTTTCTTTCCTAGTTCGAACTCGTCTTTTGTAATTTCCTGTATTTCTTCCTCGGGTTCACTTTCCTCCTCGGGTTCACTTTCCTACTCGGGTTCACTTTCCTCCTCGGGTTCACTTTCCGGGTTCTCTATAGTTGGTTCATCCGGAATTTGTGAGTCTTCCCCAAGGATATCATTTTCGTCATCGGACAGGTTAATGACTGGAACGCCATCTGAAGATTCTGATTCGGAGTCGTTGATTGTGATAACAATTTTTGAGCTCGACATCTATCACACAACAACTAACCCATTAGTACTTATATAATATTTACATATAAATTTTAACCAACAGTGATAAGCAATGGTTTTTTTTTTTTTTAAATCAGACCCGGTCAAAGTCCAGACTTACTAATGTATCCTAACGGCTTCTCGGTTAGACACACTAATGCAGACCTGGTTCGCTAAGACCAACGCTCTGATACCACATGTCATAACCCGTCCTTAACCATAAGAACGTGTTAGATAACGTATGATTTCATTGCGAGGTATTGACCTCTATATGCGACATTTTTAAAAAAAGAAAACTGCATATATTATACATTACAAACCAAACCATTATTTTTGTTACAAGCTTTAGACAATAAAAAGATGATTATCGTTTAACGATAATCTTCGACTTACAAACTTTACAAATGATAATAACAACACGATTTCTAGCATATTTTACAACACACGTCCTCGGATATGCAGTTTTATTTTTGACACAAATATGAGTACGCATGATCCTGCTTAGATTCAACATAATGCAGCGGAAGCTTTAATTATCACCTGAGAATAAACATGTTTAAAAACGTCAACATAAAGTTGGTGAGATATAGGTTTAGTGCGCAGCAATATATATATAGACCACAAGATTTCGTATATAAACATTTCAATAAAAATATTCTAAGTGGTTGAGCACTTGGTAACCATACTTAACATTTTCACGTCGCATATTCCCTTTAATATGAAATCTTACTACACCGTACCAAGTGTAGTCACAAAACGAAGTACTGTGCAACCGTTGAATACTGGTCGTCCAGTCCGATTGGGGTTGTCAGGCCCGATAGATCTATCAACAGGATTCGCGTTTACAATACCGCTGTAAATATTAGTTACCAAGCTACAGGGAAGTATGCCAGTGGTACAACTCAACGTAGAATATATTTTTCAGTTACTTGTGTCCATAATGTAAAACATAAAATACATGTATTCTCATCCCGAAATATTTAGAGTTTAAAAGTGGGACTATATACTCACTCTTGTCTTGATGATATAAATAATTTGACTCGGTCTTCCGGTTGATATCACGAACCTATCCATATATAATATATCAATATGTTTTCATTTTTAAACAAACGTTATAAATATATACTTGTTATACTTTTAATACTTTGAATAATTCCTTAGTCCGTAGTTAGCAGTCCGATGTTAGTAATTCAATTTTAATGGTTCATTTTTAGATGTTTAATATACCCGCAATAAACAAAACCCCCAACGAAATAAATAAAACCCCATCGTATATGTATTGGTCGAGATTAATCTTGACCCATGGTACCGGTGTTGTCAAATGACGTGTTGCGTACAATCATGGGATCTTATGATTAATCTTCTCGTATTGTTTACGGGTGATCCTGAACCATATAAAATTGAATTATAAGTACATATATATAAAATATCATGTTATCTTAGAAATATGTGATTTATATCATTTTTTTCCAATTGATCCCGTAGTTGAAATGATCTAGGATAACCAATTTTGTTTCGGTCATAGTTTCTTCGTTACAAATCCGTTTTCGTTGATTCAAATTGCCATCTTCTTGGATCGAGTTCTTCTTTAAGACTATGAACTGTAAATACCTTGGTTTGTATTCAAAATCATACGGCATAAGTGAAACATTAGTGAAACATATGAAGTTAAACATTTTTGTTACAACAAAATCATTTAATGACCATTTTTCTAAAAATACTTATACTTTGAAAAACCAAGTTTTTCCTTGTTAAATTAGCATATACATAAGTTATATTACATGTCTTGAAGTATTTTAAAAGTTAAGTTAGAAGGATCTATTTAGTTTGCAAACAAGTTTGAAAACATTCAAACTATGTTCTTGTTGTTAAACTTTTGTACCACAAAATAAGATAGCTATATATATATGAATCGAATAAGGTTATGAACATAGATTCTACCTCAAGTTCCTTGGATGAAGTTGCTGTAAAAGAGGAGTAAGAAGCTAGAATCAAAAGGGTGATAGAAGTGGATGAAAGATTGGAAGTAAGTTGGTGTTCTTGGAGGGTTTTCTTGAAGTGTTTTTGTATGGTTTTCTTATGGTGTTTTAGTATGGTTTTTGAAGCTAGATCTTTATGGAACTTTGCTGGATTGTTATGGAGTTTAGAGAGTAAGAAAGAGTGTGTGTTTTTAGTTAAGAGATTGAAGTAAAAATGAATCAAAAATGATGATACATATATACTCCTAAAAATGTGATCTTTAAGGATAACATGACAAAATTCTAGTTTGTATTTTTGTAATTAGTCTTGCAATGATTCAAAAGTAATTACCTTATACATAAGGCATGAATAAGGGCTGGTTAGGTGGTGATTTGATGTGTATATACCAATAGTAAATACGTATAGAAGCTTGGTATGATACGAGTACAAATACTCTAGGTATACGTATAGAAATTTTGTGAAAAATGGAATGAGGATTCAAATATAGCTATCTTTTGTGAATACACTTATATGATTTTATGTATTTAAGTTCTTAAAAGTGATTAAATACATTACTTATACAATATATGTATAAACATTATATGTCTTAAGTATTTATGTCAAATAACGTTACGTATAGTTATCGTTTTGAAAACTTAAGTTAGTAGTTTCAAAATACAAATATAACTTGTTGTTATTAATATAAAATGAGGTATTAAAACATTCCTTAATCATGTTAAATATGTATATATACATATATATACACAAACGTATAATTATCATATATTGTATGGTTCGTGATATCATCGGTCAAACTAGACGGTCAAACGTTGTGTAAAACTCTTTTCGGAAATATCAGTCTTGACAATTTGGATTGCTTATCATGTTGGCAAGGTTTAATTTATGTAAATATTAATCTTATAAGTATAGAATGATCGAAAAAGTGCGGGTCGTTACACCTACGTATTTAGCAACATCGGCTTTCATACCCGGCCACCAAAAATGTTTCTTGAGATCCTTGTACATCTTTCCCGTTCCAGGATGTATTGAGTATCTGGTTTTATGAGCTTCTCTAAGTACCATTTCTCTCATATCTCCAAATTTTGGTACCCAAATCCTTTCAGCCCTATACCGGGTTCCGTCTTCCCGAATATTAAGATGCTTCTCCGATCCTTTGGGTATTTCATCCTTTAAATTTCCCTCTTTTAAAACTCCTTGTTGCGCCTCCTTTATTTGAGTAGTAAGGTTATTGTGAATCATTATATTCATATATTTTACCCGTATAGGTTCTCTGTCCTTCCTGCTCAAGGCGTCGGCTACCACATTTGCCTTCCCCGGGTGGTAACGAATCTCAAAGTCGTAATCATTCAACAATTCAATCCACCTACGCTGCCTCATATTCAGTTGTTTCTGATTAAATATGTGTTGAAGACTTTTGTGGTCGGTATATATAATACTTTTGACCCCATATAAGTAGTGCCTCCAAGTCTTTAATGCAAAAACAACCGCGCCTAATTCCAAATCATGCGTCGTATAATTTTGTTCGTGAATCTTCAATTGTCTAGACGCATAAGCAATCACCTTCGTTCGTTGCATTAATACACAACCGAGACCTTGCTTTGATGCGTCACAATAAATCACAAAATCATCAATCCCTTCAGGCAATGACAATATAGGTGCCGTAGTTAGCTTTTTCTTCAATAACTGAAACGCTTTCTCTTGTTCATCCTTCCATTCAAATTTCTTCCCTTTATGCGTTAATGCAGTCAAGGATTTTGCTATTCTGGAAAAGTCTTGGATAAACCTTCTGTAGTAACCAGCTAGTCCTAAAAACTGGCGTATGTGTTTCGGAGTTTTCGGGGTTTTCCACTTTTCAACAGTTTCTATCTTTGCCGGATCCACCTTAATACCTTCTTTGTTCACTATGTGACCGAGGAATTGAACTTCTTCCAACCAAAATGCACACTTTGAAAACTTAGCGTACAATTCTTCCTTCCTCAATACTTCTAACACCTTTCTCAAATGTTCACTGTGTTCTTGGTTATTCTTTGAGTAAATAAGTATGTCATCAATAAAACAATGACAAACTTGTCAAGGTATGGTCCACACACTCGGTTCATAAGGTCCATGAACACAGCTGGTGCATTAATCAAACCAAATGGCATGACCATAAACTCGTAATGACCGTAACGTGTTCTGAAAGCAGTCTTTGGAATATCATCTTCTTTCACCCGCATTTGATGATACCCGAAACGTAAGTCAATCTTTGAATAAACAGACGAGCCTTGTAGTTGATCAAATAAGTCATCGATTCTCGGTAGTGGGTAGCGGTTCTTGATGGTAAGTTTGTTCAACTCTCGGTAGTCGATACACAACCTGAATGTACCATCTTTCTTCTTGACAAACAAAACAGGAGCTCCCCACAGTGATGTGCTTGGTCGAATGAAACCACGCTCTAAAAGTTCTTGTAATTGGCTTTGCAGTTCTTTCATCTCGCTGGGTGCGAGTCTGTAAGGAGCACGAGCTATTGGTGCAGCTCCTGGTACAAGATCTATTTGAAATTCAACGGATCGATGTGGGGGTAATCCCGGTAATTCTTTCGGAAATACATCGGGAAATTCTTTTACGACGGGAACATCATTGATGCTCTTTTCTTCAGTTTGTACTTTCTCGACGTGTGCTAGAACAGCATAGCAACCTTTTCTTATTAGTTTTTGTGCCTTCAAATTACTAATAAGATATAGCTTCGTGTTGCCCTTTTCTCCGTACACCATTAAGGGTTTTCCTTTTTCTCGTATAATGCGAATTGCATTTCTGTAACAAACGATCTCTGCTTTCACTTCTTTCAACCAGTCCATACCGATTATCACATCAAAACTCCCTAACTCTACTGGTATCAAATCAATCTTAAATATTTCGCTACCCAGTTTAATTTCTCGATTCCGAGATATATTATCTGCTGAAATTAATTTACCATTTGCTAATTCGAGTAAAAATTTATTATCCAAAGACGTTAATTGGACAACTTAATTTAGCACAAAAATCTCTACTCATATAGCTTCTATCCGCACCCGAATCAAATAAAACGTTAGCAGATTTATTATCAATAAGAAACATACCCGTAACAAGCTCTGGGTCTTCCTGTGCCTCTGCCGCATTAATATTGAAAACTCTTCCGCGGCCTTGTCCATTCGTGTTCTCCTGGTTCGGGCAATTTCTAATAATGTGGCCCAGATTTTCCACATTTATAACAAACTACATTGGCATAACTTGCCCCGACACTACTTGCTCCGCCATTACTCGTTCCGACACCATTTGGTCCTTTTGTTCTGTTAACCCTTGGTCTGTAGACCTCACACTTCACCGCGCTATGACCATTTCTTTTACACTTGTTGTAAAATTTGGTGCAGAACCCCGAGTGATACTTTTCACACCTTTGGCATAGCTGCTTCTGATTGTTGTTGTTGTTGTTGTTGTTGCGGTTGTTATTGTTGTTGGGATGATTGTTGTAGTTTTTGTTGTTGTTGTTGTTGTTGTTGTTGTTGTTGTTGTTGTTGTTGTTTTGCTGTTTGTTGTAGTTGCGATTGATGTTGCGATTGTTGGGATAGTTGTTGTTGTTTTGGTGACTCTTATCACCGTTTTCCTCCCACTTTCTTTTGACTAGCTTCACGTTGGCCTCTTCGGCCGCCTGTTCTTTAATTCTTCCCTCAATCTGGTTCACTAGTTTGTGAGCCATTCTACATGCCTTTTGTATGGAGTCAGGCTCGTGTGAACTTATATCTTCTTGGATTCTCTCCGGTAACCCTTTCACAAACGCGTCGATCTTCTCTTCCTCATCTTCGAACGCTCTCGGACACAATAAGCACAATTCTGTGAATCATCTTTCGTACGAAGTAATATCGAATCCTTGTGTTCGTAACCCTCTAAGTTCTGAATTGAGCTTATTGACCTCGGTTCTAGGACGGTACTTCTCGTTCATCAAGTGCTTGAATGCTGACCACGGTAGCGCGTAAGCAGCATCTTGTCCCACTTGCTCTAGATAGGTATTCCAACATGTTAACGCAATACCTGTGAAGATATGCGTAGCGTACTTCACTTTGTCTCCTTCAGCACACTTACTTATGGCAAAGACCTATTCAACTTTCTCGGTCCACCGTTTCAATTCGATTGGTCCTTCGGTCCCATCAAATTCTGAAGGTTTGCAGGTAGTGAATTCCTTGTAGGAGCATCCTACACGATTTCTTGCGCCGTTAGCTGTATTGCCAGATTCAGAGTTATTGTTGGTATGTAGCGCGGCCTGTACTGCGACTATGTTTGAAGCAAGAAAGGCACGAAATTCCTCTTCGCTCATATTCAAGGTGTGTCGAGTAGTCGGTGCCATTTCCTTCAAAATAGTCAAATGAAACAAGTTAATCATATAGAATATCAAGAGTAGTCAATAGTATTTCGTAGCGTAATATGAACTTATTTATAAAAGCTCTTTCTTCATATTAGCGTTTTATACTCTTTAATTCGGGTAGTACCTACCCGTTAAGTTCATACTTAGCAGCTAACATACCATTTCAACTACTACAATTCTATATGAAAAACTAATCACAAAAAAAAAATATCATATTCAAACCTTTATACAATAACTTGCAAACTTACAATACCGCTATTTTACATATAGCATGAAATATAGCACATAAAACTTTGATACAAAGTAGTTGCGAGGATAATTCTAGTTAATAAATAAGGCGTTCAGCAAAGGCAATAAAGACACGTAATTCATACGTCCAGAAACAAGTCATGCATTCCGGTTTTACTAATACCACTTCCCATCCGTGGTTTTGTGGAACATAACCGTTGTGACCGATAGTAAGACAATGTGTTGTAACGTCGTCAAAAGGATGAAGGTTACGTAATGACCAACAATCTCGTAATAACCTAAAAACCTCATTTCTTACCCCAATTACCGACTCCGTCACTTGTGGGAACGTTTTGTTTAATAGTTGTAGCCCGATGTTCTTGTTCTCACTTTGGTGAGACGCGAACATTACTAACCCGTAAGCATAACATGCTTCTTTATGTTGCATGTTAGACGCTTTTTCTAAATCACGAAGTCCTATATTCGGATATATTGAGTCAAAATAATTTCTTAACCCGTTGCATAAAATAGCATTTGGGTTCCCCGCAATATATGTGTCAAAGTAAACACATCGTAACTTATGGATTTCCCAATGTGATATCCCCCATCTTTCGAACGAAAGCCTTTTATAAACCAAGGCATTCTTGGAACGTTCTTCGAATGTCTTACAAACTGATCTCGCCTTAAATAGTTGTGCCGAGGAATTCTGACCGACTCTAGACAAGATTTCATCAATCATGTCTCCGGGTAGGTCTCTTAAAATATTGGGTTGTCTATTCATTTTGTGTTTTTATACTGTAAAATAGACAAGAGTTAGATTCATAAAAAAATACTTATTAATACAAGCAATTTTTACATATATCATAAAGCATAAGCACACTATATTACATATATTACACCACACGAATACAACTATCTTATTCCGATTCGCTCGTTTCTTCTTCTTCGGTTTTGGTTCGTTTTGCCAAGTTTCTAGGGATATATGATGTTCTCCTAATACGAGCCGTCGTTTTCCACATTGGTTTAGAAAAACATGGTCGTTTAGAGGTTCCCGGGTTATTTTCACAACTTAAGAAATACGGGTGTTGACGATACATATAAAGTTCATCGGGTTTGGAATCAAATTTCTTTATTTTTATGCCCTTTCCCTTATTGTTCTCTTTTGCCTTATTAAATTGTGTTGGGGTAATTTCTATAACATCATCGGAATCCTTGTCGGGATCCGATTCATCGGAGAATTGGTAATCCTCCCAATACTTTGCTTCCTTGGCGGAAACACCATTGACCATAATTAACTTTGGTCGGTTGGTTGAGGATTTTCTTCTACTTAACCGTTTTATTATTTCCCCCACTGGTTCAATTTCTTCTTCCGGTTCCGATTCTTCTTCGGGTTCCGACTCTTCTCCCGGTTCCTCTTCGGGAACTTGTGAATCAGTCCACGAATCATTCCAATTTACATTTAACTCTTCATTATTATTAGGTGAGTCAATGGGACTTGTTCTAGAGGTATACATCTATCACATAATATCAAACACGTTAACAGATTAATATATCACATAATATTCACATGTTAAAAATATATAGTTTCCAACAAAATTTGTTAAGCAATCATTTTTCAAGTAAACACGGTCAAAGTCCAGACTCACTAATGCATCCTAACAAACTCGATAAGACACACTAATGCAAAATTCTGGTTCTCTAAGACCAATGCTCGGATACCAACTGAAATGTCCAGTTCTTATTGATTAAAAACGTTCCATATTAATTGATTTCGTTGCGAGGTTTTGACCTCTATATGAGACGTTTTTCAAAGACTGCATTCATTTTAAAACAAACCATAACCTTTATTTCATCAATAAAGGTTTAAAAAGCTTTACGTAGATTATCAAATAATGATAATCTAAAATATCCTGTTTACACACGACTATTACGTAATGGTTTACAATACAAATATGTTACAACGAAATAAGTTTCTTGAATGCAGTTTTTACACAATATCATACAAGCATGGACTCCAAATCTTGTCCCTATTTAAGTATGCGACAGCGGAAGCTCTTAATAATCACCTGAGAATAAACATGCTTAAAACGTCAACAAAAAATGTTGGTGAGTTATAGGTTTAACCTATATATATCAAATCGTAACAATAGACCACAAGATTTCATATTTCAATATACATCACATACATAGAGATAAAAATCATTCATATGGTGAACACCTGGTAACCGACATTAACAAGATGCATATATAAGAATATCCCCATCATTCCGGGACACCATTCGGATATGATATAAATTTTGAAGTACTAAAGCATCCGGTACTTTGGATGGGGTTTGTTAGGCCCAATATATCTATCTTTAGGATTCGCGTCAATTAGGGTGTCTGTTCCCTAATTCTTAGATTACCAGACTTAATAAAAAGGGGCATATTCGATTTCGATAATTCAACCATAGAATGTAGTTTCACGTACTTGTGTCTATTTTGTAAATAATTTTTAAAACCTGCATGTATTCTCATCCCAAAAATATTAGATTTTAAAAGTGGTACTATAACTCACTTTCACAGATTTTTACTTCGTCGGGAAGTAAGACTTGGCCACTGGTCGATTCACGAACCTCAAGTTTTGTGGATAAACCTACTGAAAAAGAGACAAATGGATCTAGCTTCAAAGGATCTTGGATGGCTTGAAAGTTCTTATATTAGAAAGATATCTTACTGTAAATAAGAAAGATTTCTTGAGGTTGGATGATCACTCTACAAGATTGGAAGTAAGCTGGCAAACTTGGAAGTATTCTTGATTTTATGAAACTAGAACTTGTAGAATTTATGAAGAACACTTAGAACTTGAAGATAGAACTCGAGAGAGATCAATTAGATGAAGAAAATTGAAGAATGAAAGTGTTTGTAGGTGTTTTTAGTCGTTGGTGTATGGATTAGATATAAAGGATATGTAATTTTATTTTCATGTAAATAAGTCATGAATGATTACTCATATTTTTGTAATTTTATGAGATATTTCATGCTAGTTGCCAAATGATGGTTCCCACATGTGTTAGGTGACTCACATGGGCTGCTAAGAGCTGATCATTGGAGTGTATATACCAATAGTACATACATCTAAAAGCCGTGTATTGTACGAGTACGAATACGAGTGCATACGAGTAGAATTGTTGATGAAACTGAACGAGGATGTAATTGTAAGCATTTTTGTTAAGTAGAAGTATTTTGATAAGTGTCTTGAAGTCTTTCAAAAGTGTATGAATACATATTAAAACACTACATGTATATACATTTTAACTGAGTCGTTAAGTCATCGTTAGTTGTTACATGTAAGTGTTGTTTTGAAACCTTTAGGTTAACGATCTTGTTAAATGTTGTTAACCCAATGTTTATAATATCAAATGAGATTTTAAATTATTATATTATCATGATATTATGATGTACGAATATCTCTTAATATGATATATATACATTAAATGTCGTTACAACGATAATCGTTACATATATGTCTCGTTTCAAAATCATTAAGTTAGTAGTCTTGTTTTTACATATGTAGTTCATTGTTAATATACTTAATGATATGTTTACTTATCATAATATCATGTTAATTATATATATAACCATATATATGTCATCATATAGTTTTTACAAGTTTTAACGTTCGTGAATCACCGGTCAACTTGGGTGGTCAATTGTCTATATGAAACCTATTTCAATTAATCCAGTCTTAACAAGTTTGATTGCTTAACATGTTGGAAACACTTAATCATGTAAATAACAATTTTATTTAATATATATATAAACATGGAAAAGTTCGGGTCACTACAACTACCACCTTTATGTATCTGTTACAAACGAAAAGAAGATGATGCATGATTAATCAACACCCACCTCCAAATCCATAACGCTTCTGTTTGATCACCATCCTGCCAACAACTATTTCTATAAATCTATCTGTTACCTTTTGAAAAACACTCAAAAATTGTACACCCCATTTAATTGCTGCACCTATTCAATATGTTTCTACTCGAAATAAAAACGACCACCACTCTCACTATATATCTCTCTCTCTCACGATCTCTCTCCCTTAATTCTATTTTCTGTTTCAAACACCATTAAACACCGGACCTTAATTGCTCAGCTTCTTTATTTTTCTGCAAACCTTGTCTGCCACCGCTGTTACGTTGCTACTGCTGCAACTACTGGAAAGTTTCTGTTTCTTGTCGAAAATCTCAAACCAACTGACATAATAACGTGTTTCTACTGCTACATATTTTCTTTTCTGTTTTGGGTCATGCGAAGATACAAAGATGAAGGTGAGCATGAATTATTGATAATGATAGATGATAAAAGTTGCATTCTTTTCTTTCCAGCTAGTATATATTCGATTACAATATTGTTGAATATGACTTGGGGTAGAGGATGAGGACAGGTATTGGATTCCAAATTCAACATTTTTTTACGACTTCTTATTCTGTTTAATATAAATCGAGTCACAAATTCAGTTCTTGTTGGGCCGATACTTACTAGATGGGTCGATAGCCTTTATATCATGTGTTGGACCAAGATTTCAATTGTTAATTGGGCCGTGGAGATGTGTTGGGCTTCAATATATTTTGGACCATTTATTTATCTGAGTTGGGTCAAGACCCATTGCATGTTGCTGTTATAACGCGATTAAGGAATGAAGATTGAATGATGGTTTGTTAGATGATGATGAGAAGCTCGATGATGATGTGATTATGATGCATGTATGATGATGACGAGGTGACAGGAGATAATGATAATAATCAAAGTGATGATGATAGATGATAAGTTCATGGTGATAATGGTATGATAATTGAAGTGATGATGACAATGATATATGATGATTTAGAACGATGACGAGGTTGATGATATATATTAGGATGATGATGATGATGATGATAATATGATTTTGATAAATGTTAATGATTGTAACATGCGTATGATTGTCATGAGTTATAATGATGATCATGATTTAAGTATGATGATGATTTTAGTTTAGAATGATGTTAGATATGATCATGATGGTAATGATTATGAATTGATGAAGAAGATGATTATGATTATGATCATGTCGTGATCATGATTAAAGATGATGATGACCGTGAAGTGAAGATCGAATGATATTGTGAAAAAGAAGATAAAAAGAAAAATGATATATAATAGGGGTAAATTTAAATAGAGTAGGAACTATCTCAGAAAATCCGGGAGCAGAGAAATGGTTTAGGTTGTTATCGGGTTAGCGGGACGTCGCGGGTTCAAACCCGGACTTGGGCATTTTTTTAAGGGCTATTTCTTTGAGGTAGTAATTTATTTATTTACTTATCATTATTTTTATGGTTATTACTATTATTATTATTATTATTATTATTATTATTATTATTATTATTATTATTATTATTATTATTATTATTATTATTATTATTATTATTATTATTATTAGTATTACTATCATTATCATTAATATTATTAATATTAATATTATTAATATTATTATTATTATTATTATTATTATTATTATTATTATTATTATTATTATTATTATTATTATTATTATTATTATTATTATTATTATTATTACTATTATTATTGTTGTTAGGATTATTATTATTATTACTAATATTATTATTATAAAATCTTATAAGGAGAGTTGCCATACCAATTACCGAGAATCCGCAATCAGTATTTCGAATCTCGCAACGTTTCTACATCAACAGTTATATGCATACATATAACCTTTAGAATTATGATCTTCCATTCTGAAATTCTGAAAAGCACCCAATCTACGAATCAATACTCTGAATTCTAAAAAAGCTTAATGAAGCAGCAAAAACTGTAAACGACTTTAACCGTCAAAAGTTTGATGATAAAGAATAGTATGTTGGCAAAGTTCAGAAAAGTTGGAACTGGAAAACGGATTGAGCAAACATGAAGGAGGTTGTGGACAAATCACAAGGACTAAACCTGTCTTCAAAGGATCCAAATGACTCAGTATTTGCTGAAGTCATTAACGAATACCTTGTTCCTGACTCTACACTTTTACGGGAAATCTTCATCATCATCCATCGATATTAGAAATTCTAAGATATCATCGTATCTTTCATTATAAATATCCTCGATATTTCTGAAGATATTTTCATAACTATTCTTATCCGAAATCATTTATCTTCTCGCGTTATCTGTATCACATCATAAAGGAAACTGTTTTAGTTTCTAAATTTTGAAAGCTTCAAGTTTAAAGTATGAATGTTTTGAAGTAGTGTTGGGAACTGAAGCATGAGTTAGTATAATATAATGACAATTGATCAACTTGATTATATTACAGTAAGTTATGCTGAGTTTCTAATGGAACGTGATGATTCACAGAACATACCGTCATCATGTGCCATTTACACGACTCTTACATTCTACCCAATCTCTAAACATATTAAGAACATATATTTTTGATAGTTCTATCTTTCCGAATATTCTGGTAATTTGCCAAATCAAGATCATGCCATTACGAGTTTCTTCTTAGAATATTAACTATGTTCATTTAAAAATTCATACTTAAAAATTCTGGACCATTATTCGCTTGACTTGAAGTCGGGAAGAGGAGACAAAAGTATGGAACTCTTGAATATAAAAGAAAATATAAAGCTCGACAACAACACATAAATTACAAACCGTGCATATCAATACGTATTGCCACGTAAAGGCACGGGAGAATTAAAATTACTATAACCCCAAGGTAATAGTAAAAATAAATAAAATCCTCCGGGAGTAGATGAAAAAGAAGAATGACAGTTATGAAAGTTAGGAGTATATTAAGAATCAGTACTGGATGGAGCATATTGAAGAATGATTAAAGGTATGATTTGAGGGAGAAAGAATAGAAAGTGTGAGTTGTAAGGAAACGGAGAAGGTGGATTTATAGTGAAATATCCGACAGAGCAATCGAAACAGATTATTGCATTTAATCAAAGAAGATCCTGATTTCCTTAATCGCCGAAAAACCAAATCTTATTACGAAAATTTTCTCCAAATCTCTTGAACTTGGAAATCAATTCTATCTACGTCAAAAGATATGACGAATCTATACCTACTCATTTCACTCTTTGGTGATAGCTTCACTCGTGCTCTTCACATAATCCAATTGTTTTATCCAAATTACTTAATGATGATAAAACTATATATATCAACTCATATTCGTCATAATAACATTCTTATCGTCAGCCATGACGACCTCGATCAAATTTCGGGACGAAATTTCTTTAACGGGTAGGTACTGTGATGACCCGGAAATTTCCGATTAAATTTAAACTCTAATCTTTATATGTTTTCGACATGATAAGCAAAGTCTATTAAACCGAGCCTCAAAATATTGGAACTACTTTTCAGGAATGCATTTGACCTTGACCATTCTCGATGATTCACGAACAACTATTTGTAAATAAATACATATATATTAAAATATATTTGAAGTACAAATTTAAAAATTATATGCTTTAATTAAATATGTGGTAATATTGATTAAGTTATATCAAAATTATTATCATTATTACTTTTATCAATTTCTCTTATTATTATTAACATTATTTGGAAATTATTATCAAAATTATTATTATTATTAATAATATCATTATTAACATTATTATTAATAATTATCAATATCTTTGTTACTAATATTATTATTATTTGTTATCATTATTAATAAAATTAAAAGTATTATTATTATTAAAATATTTATTAATTATTATTATTAATTAGATATAAAATTAAAGGCATAAAACAAATGCCGTTAGATATCACAATCAAATATTTGTTTCCTATCTGCTAATTATTGTTACTATTATTTTCACTTGCTTTTGCTTTTGCTTTCTGTTATACAGAGCAATCAAATTTATCTATCATATCTTTCTATCTTCTTGCCTATATAATATATATACTTACTACATACTACAGAGATGGAAAAACAACTAGACACCATCTTTAAAACTACTATCACTCTCTCTCTCTCTCATCTTCATTCATGAACTCACAAGCTACGAAACTGAACCCACCATCACTTGAACGATCCACCAATATCACTCATGCGGTAATTTTCTGTTTTACAGCCACATCACACCACCATCCTCCACCTCCAACCATTCAAGGACATCATCATTTGACTAAACTGCTACCTTCTGCTCCGGTTCTGTTCGACACCCAACCATCACTCGAAACCACCTACATCATGTAAAACCGCCACCTCTTCACTTTCTTCTTCTCCTTCATGACCCAAAGTCACAACATCATCACAGACCCATCAAAACTACTGCTATATCTTCCCGTTTTCTGATTGATCGACACCTAGCTGCAACTCACCCCAACTATATCTATTTTTCTGTTTCACGTTGAAATCACCACCAATAAACTGACCAGCAATCGCTCTATTGTTGCTACTACCACCTTTATGTATCTGTTACAAACGAAAAGAAGATGATGCATGATTAAAAACCACCCACCTCTAAATCCATAACGCTTCTGTTTGATCACCATCCTGCCAACAACTATTTCTATAAATCTATCTGTTACCTCTTGAAAAACACTCAACAATTGTACAACCCATTTAATTGCTGCACCTATTCAATATGTTTCTACTCGAAATAAAAATGACCGCCACTCTCACTATATATCTCTCTCTCTCACGATCTCTCTCCCTTAATTCTATTTTCTGTTTCAAACACCATTAAACACCGGACCTTAATTGCTTAGCTTCTTTATTTTTCTGCAAATCTTGTCTGCCACCGCTGTTACGTTGCTACTGCTGCAACTACTGGAAAGTTTCTGTTTCTTGTCGAAAATCTCAAACCAACTGACATAATAACGTGTTTCTACTGCTACATATTTTCTTTTCTGTTTTGGGTCATGCGAAGATACAAAGATGAAGGTGAGCATGAATTATTGATAATTATAGATGATAAAAGTTGCATTCTTTTCTTTCCAGCTAGTATATATTCGATTACAATATTAATAGTTGAATATGACGTGGGGTAGAGGATGAGGACAGGTATTGGATTCCAAATTCAACATTTTTTTACGACTTCTTATTCTGTTTAATATAAATCGAGTCACAAATTCAGTTCTTGTTGGGCCGATACTTACTAGATGGGTCGATAGCCTTTATATCATGTGTTGGACCAAGATTTCAATTGTTAATTGGGCCGTGGAGATGTGTTGGGCTTCAATATATTTTGGACCATTTATTTATCTGAGTTGGGTCAAGACCCATTGCATGTTGCTGTTATAACGCGATTAAGGAATGAAGATTGAATGATGGTTTATTAGATGATGATGAGAAGCTCGATGATGATGTGATTATGATGCATGTATGATGATGACGAGGTGATAGGAGATAATGATAATTATCAAAGTGATGATGATAGATGATAAGTTCATGGTGATAATGGTATGATAATTGAAGTGATGATGACAATGATATATGATGATTTAGAACGATGACGAGGTTGATGATATATATTAGGATGATGATGATGATAATATGATTTTGATAAATGTTAATGATTGTAACATGCGTATGATTGTCATGAGTTATAATGATGATCATGATTTAAGTATGATGATGATTTTAGTTTAGAATGATGTTAGATATGATCATGATGATAATGATTATGAACTGATGAAGAAGATGATTATGATTATGATCATGTCGTGATCATGATTAAAGATGATGATGACCGTGAAGTGGAGATCGAATGATATTTTGAAAAAGAAGATAAAAAGAAAAATGATATATAATAGGGGTAAATTTAAATAGAGTAGGAACTATCTCAGAAAAGCCGCGAGTAGAGAAATGGTTTAGATTGTTATCGGGTTAGCGGGACGTCGAGGGTTCAAACCCGGACTTGGGCATTTTTTTAAGGGCTACTTCTTTGAGGTAGTAATTTATTTATCTACTTATCATTATTTTTATGGTTATTATTATTATTATTATTATTATTATTATTATTATTATTATTATTATTATTATTATTATTATTATTATTATTATTATTATTATTATTAGTATTACTATCATTATCATTAATATTATTAATATTGATATTATTATTATTATTATTATTATTATTATTATTATTATTATTATTATTATTATTATTATTATTATTATTATTATTATTATTACTATTATTATTATTGTTAGGATTACTACTTTTACGTTAACAATATTATTATAATAAATAAATATTTTCTATATAAGTGTATATATATATATATATATATATATATATATATATTCCAACTACCATAATATTACATATAATTATATATATAAAGATTATCTACATATAACAAATTATTAATTTTAAATATAATATTAAACTATATAAAGATTAACTATTTTAAATATATACAAATTAAATATATAAGATATATAATTTAAGATATAATATATGAATTTATTTGATTACAATTATGTGTGTTAATATATACGTAAATGATATAGGTTCGTGAATCCAAGGCCAACCTTGCACTTGTTCAATGTCGTCATATGTATTTTTACTACAAAATACAGTATAGTGAGTTTCATTTGCTCCCCTTTTACTCTTTACATTTTTGGGGCTGAGAATCCATGCAAATGCTTTATTAACTGTTTTACAATAATTATATGCGTGAGTTTCATTTGCCTTTTTACCCTTCATATTTTTGGGCTGAGAATACATGCGCAACTTTTATAACTGTTTTACGACATAGACACAAGTACTTGAAACTACATTCTATGATAGAATTATTTGGATTCAGAGGTTCGATTTAGTAGTTAACGGATGGATGATTTCGCATTGCGTATGCATTAGCCCCCGTTTAACTACCATCGGCGGGATGATTTTGCATTGCACGCACGCACTAGCCCCCGATGTATTGTATTGTATTGTATTGTATTATAGTCGACTTTGTAGCTGGACGGAGGGATAATTTCGCATTGCGTACGCGTTAGCCCCCATTTCAGTTACCCTCGGGAGATGATTTCGCATTGCGTACGCGTTAGCTCCAGTTGTATTAATTATATTGTATTGAAAGCTTCTGGTATTCTTCATATAAATGATTTTTATGCAGATGCAGTTTGCGAAATGCCTGATATGCATGTTATTTATGAGAAATGGAAATAAAATCTTGTGGTCTATTAAAATGATGGAAATGAATGATTATGATAAACTAATGAACTCACCAACCTTTTGTTTGACACTTTTAAGCATGTTTATTCTCAGGTGTGAAAGAAATCTTCCGCTGTGCATTAGCTCGTTTTAAAGATATTACTTGGAGTCATTCATGACATATTTCAAAAGACGTTGCATTCGAGTCGTTGAAGTTCATTAGAGATTGTTATTAAGTAAATGACAGATTAGGTCATTTATAGTTTGGATATTATGAAATGGTATGCATACCAGTCAACTTTCGATGAAATGAAAGTTTGTATTTTAAAAACGAATGCAATGTTTCTAAAATGTATCATATAGAGGTCAAGTACCTCGCGATGTGTAACGACCCTGAATTTTACAACGTTTATTTATTAATAATTATTATTATTAATACTTGTGATTTATTGAATGTATGTTATTACATTTACTCATTACCATGATTGCCCGTACTTGACTTTAATTGCCCGAAACGTCTTTGTGACACACGAAACTTTCACGAATAATATTTTTAGAATATTATTTACATTCATGATTAATTTTATTAATCGTTTTAATTAACTAAGGTTATTAGTTAGTTACATGGGCTTTAATTGGATTAATTTGTTAATTAATACATACTTGGGCTTTATGTTTGAACATGGGCTTATAAAGCCCACCCTACTTCTTTCATGGACTCTTTAGCCCATTGCCACATGTAAGTATTATTTTGCAATGGAACTAGTTAGTTAATACTTGTAGGAATCTTGTTACTTGTATGGTTACTTGTTCTTCCAACACCATGCACACTAGTAACCACCTTTTTGAACCTTTACATGTTAGAACCTAGTGAACAAACCTCTTCCTCCCTCCCCATTTTAAACTGTCAACTTTAGGTAGTAAAGGGAGGGTTCTTTTTTTTCATTTTACTTGTTACTTCTACTCACATTTCTCTCATTTCAAAACACACACAAAACACTTCCAACTTTCTCTCTTTTCTCTCTAAGTTGTAAGTAACTTGAACTTCTTTTTTTCTCTTTTTCTCTTTTTCTTTCTTGCAAAACCGTGGACTAACCACACTCTAATCATCATCATCTTTGTTCTTTGATGTTGTATAATTACTTGATACTTGTTAGTTGTTGTTGTTACTTAGTTACATGAACTTTGTTGTTATTATTTTCTTTACTCGTTACAAGAATCAAACTCTTTAGTTTCATTCTTCATTTTATCTTGTAATTTCAAGAACACACAAGAACTAAACTTACTAGTTTATGTTCTACATATGTTGTTTCAAAGATTGTAAGTTCATGGTTGTAAATCATACTTGAAGTTCATGAAGTAAACTTTAAAGTTTACTTTCTAAAGATCAAGACTTAGGCTTGAATTTTTAAAGTATGCAACCCATGAACTTATTTACTTGTTTACTTGGTTTATTTCTTCATATTATGCACTTTAATTTCATGTTTGTTGGTTGTTATTGGTCAAGTGTTACTAGTTAACCTTGATCTCATTAATCTTGAACTAAAAGTTAATTTTGAAAGTTCAAGAACATGTAAGTAAGCTTTCTTTAATTATAACTTTGTGCACTTATGTTAGATCTAGACTTTTGAGTCTTGGATCTTCAAGATCAAACTAAGAACTATGTTCTACAACTCAAGATCTTGATTTCATAAGTTTACTTGCAAGTTTGTAACTTATTATTAGTTTTAAAGTTCATGTATGTGTTAGATCTAAGACTTTGATGTAACTTTGGTTCATCAAACTTCATACAACTCTTAAGTGAGTTGTGCTACATGTCTTAGACCTACAATTGTGTCATAATAGTCAAAACTTGGTTAATATTACTTTTACATTTCATGTATGTGTTGAATCTAAGACTTGGATGTAACTTTGGTTCATCAAAACACTTGCAACACTTAAGTGAGTTGTGCTTCATGTCTTAGACTTACACTTGGGTTATGATGGTCAAACCTTGGTGAAAATGATGCAAACACATCAATGAGTTGTACACTTGAAGCTATATGCATCAAGGATGAGAACCATGGTAAGCATCGAGCACCAAGAACCACCGGAACCTACTGACCCTACTGTTCTACTGTTTCTGTGTCTGACCAGTACGACCTAGGCTACTGTAATTATGATTTCTAGATAGTCTATGTTCGAGTAGATAACTTTTCATATAGGACTCGTTGATAATGCTAAAAACGAACATATATTTCATAGCATTATTCCTCAAGAAAGACAAGCTTTTAGTTGCAATTGTTATATTTACAAGTGAGATTCGTTTAAATAATAAAAGGTGAAGACAAAAGACAGATTCGACGAATTGAAGACGCAAACGACCAAAAAGCTCAAAAGTACAAAAGACAATCAAAGAAGTTCCAATTATTGATAAGAAACGTCTCGAAATTACAAGAGTACAAGATTCAAAACGCAAAGTACAAGATATTAAATTGTACGCAAGGACGTTCGAAAATCCGGAACCGGGACCAGAGTCAACTCTCAACGCTCGACGCAATGGACTAAAAATTACAAGTCAACTATGCACATAAATATAATATAATATTTAAATAATTCTTATAATTATTTAATATATTATATTTATATTTAAAACCGTCGGTAAACAAAGAGCCAAGCTTGTGTGAGCTGTAAAAGTAAACTCCGCGACTCGCGGAGTTTGAAGGCCAAAATGGCCGCGAGTCGCGGAACCCTAATTTCAGAAACTCCCTATAAAGCTCGCGCATTCTGATCGTAAAAAATCATCTTTTTCTTCTTCTCTCATAATACTACGTAAATATTTATATTTATATTTTAATTTTAATTTTAATTTTAATTTTAATTATAATTCTAATAATAAGGGTATGTTAGCGAATATTGTAAGGGTGTAAGTCGAAATTCTGTCCGTGTAACGCTACGCTATTTTTAATCATTGTAAGTTATGTTCAACCTTTTTACATTAATGTCTCGTAGCTAAATTATTATTATGCTTATTTAAAACGAAGTAATCATGATGTTGGGCTAATTACTAAAATTGGGTAATTGGGCTTTGTACTATAATTGGGGTTTGGACAAAAGAACGACACTTGTGGAAATTAGACTATGGGCTATTAATGGGCTTTATATTTGTTTAACTAAATGATAGTTTGTTAATGTTAATATAAAGATTTACAATTGGGCGTCCCTATAAATTACCATATACACTCGATCGGACACGATGGGCGGGGTATTTATATGTACGAATAATCGTTCATTTAACCGGACACGGGAATGGATTAATAGCCACTAGAATAATTAAAACAGGGGTGAAATTATGTACAAGGACACTTGGTATAATTGATAACAAAATATTAAAACCTTGGATTACACTCAGTCGACATCCTGGTGTAATTATTAAACAAAGTATTAAAATCTTGTTACAGTTTAAGTCCCCAAAATAGTTGAAATATTTAACTTCGGGTATAAGAATAATTTGACGAGGACACTCGCACTTTATATTTATGACTGATGGACTGTTATGGACAAAAACCAGACGGACATATTAAATAATCCAGGACAAAGGACAATTAACTCATGGGCATAAAACTAAAATCAACACGTCAAACACCATGATTACGGAAGTTTAAATAAGCATAATTCTTTTATTTCATATTTAATTTCCTTTATTTTATATTTAATTGCACTTCTAATTATCACATTTTTATTTATTGTTATTGTATTTAATTGCACTTTTAATTATCGTACTTTTTAATTATCGCAAGTTTATTTTATCGCACTTTTATTAATCGCAATTTCATTATCATTATTTACTTTATGCTTTAATTTAAGTCTTGTATTTATTTTTAATATTTTACATTTGGTTTTAACTGCGACTAAAGTTTTAAAATCGATAAACCGGTCATTAAACGTTAAAAACCCCCTTTATAATAATAATATTACTTATATATATATATATATATATATATATATATATATATATATATATATATATATATATATATATATTTGTATTTTTATAAAAGTAAACTAATATAGCGTTAAGCTTTGTTTAAAAAGATTCCCTGTGGAACGAACCGGACTTACTAAAAACTACACTACTGTACGATTAGGTACACTGCCTATAAGTGTTGTAGCAAGGTTTAAGTATATCCATTCTATAAATAAATAAATATCTTGTGTAAAATTGTATCGTATTTAATAGTATTTTTCTGTAAAAATATAAGCTATTTTATATACTACTCTGCTAAAACATCAAGTATTTTTGGCGCCGCTGCCGGGGAATCTCTTAAAAGCCGGAAGCGCAACGCTAATATAAAAAAAAAAAAAATTTATTTTACTTTTATTAAACTTCGTTTTTATAAAAGTACGTTTTAAATATTCAAAAATATAAAAAGAAAAAAAAAATTTATGTATTTTTAAGATTTTGTTAAATATTTAAGTTTTATAAGTTTCTTTATTTTTATTTTAGTTTATAAAGATATAAAATTTTATTTAAATATCTTTTATTTATATAGAAACAGAAAAATTAAAAACAGAAAAAAAAAATAAATAAAGAAAAACGCGTCGAATTTAAATAAGCTGTCATCTGAATTTCTGGACCCCGCGACTCGCGGGGTTTGATGCATTAAATACCGCAACTCGCGGAGTAATCCTGACACGCTGACAGAAACCCTAAACTGAATTAATTACGGGGTAATTAATTATTATTATTATTATTTAATCCTAATTATTATTATTATTATAATTAGTTTTATTTTAACTTTTACTTTTTATTTAATTTATGTATTTAGTATTAATTAGTTTTATTAAATTGTAAAATTAATAGTTTTAATAAATAAATAATATAAAAATAATATTTTTATAAAAATTGTAATTTTTACAACTTTTTGTATATTTTTATATTTTGTCCCTTTTTAATCGTTTTAGCGTAATATTTGTATTTTTAGCTCATATTTAGTTTTAAACTTAGATTTTGCCATAGTTATTTTTACTTCTAGATTTTTAGGCTTTGCCGTAGAATTCCTTAAGTGCTTTTTCTTAGACTAAGATTTAGCTGCTTTAGAATTTTGCGACGCCTTTTTAAGTTTTAGTTTCTTTTTAAGTTATTTCCATTTGGGATATATAGTTTTTCTTGTAAGCTTTAATATTTTTAGACACCTTTTACCTATGTATCAATTATCATTCCAATTAGTAATTTCAATTTGCGATTATAATTTTAAGTTAGTTGTAGTAATAAGGTTAGGTTAGTCAAGTACTTTTAAGTTTTATAAGTTTCTTTAATTTTTCCGTCACCTTTTATTTTTCAACCATTTTTCTTTTTCAACCTTTTTCCGACGAACTCTTTTTCTTTCTTATTTCTCGCTATTCTAGTTTTTAGGACATAGATTTTTATTCTACTTCTTATCTAATTTTCTTAAAATTACGAAAATTTATTTTAAGTGGTTAAATTGATAGACATCAAAATTTTCTGGTTCGTAGTAATAGTTGGATTTGTACGTGGACCGGGTTATTGGAGCCAAACAGTCCTCAATTATATTGAGACCAAACGAATCCTGCCCCTCTGCTGCATCTTTTGGCTATTCAAAACGTGGGCAAAATCAGAAAAGTCTATTAATTGGATAACTTATTATAATTTTTCTTTCCTTTTAATAACTAATAGGATATTCAGTGAATGCACCGAGCAAGACGATCACCACCTTTTGTACGTTCACCACCTGTAACTAGATCAAGACATTTAGCAAATATAACCGCCGTTGATTTTTCTTTAGAATCGTCATCCAGTCGACCAAGTACTTCAGTTCAAATTTCCGATAATCCATTTTTTGAACCCGACCTCACAATTGAGAATCCGGAGAATATTCAGGAGCCGTTCGTAGATCCTGAACCATTAAACTTTCCTCCGGAACCACCAATCATTCAAATAGAGATTGTTGAGGAACGAACCATAAAATCAAAATCCTCTAGTGATTCCGATTCAACAAATTCAATTATGGAGAATCTGGAACCTTTAAGTATGGAAGACCGAATGAGAGCTAAACGCACTGGCCAAGGTCACGCAATTACTCATCCAGACATTAATGCGCCAGATTATGAAATCAAAGGACAAATTCTACACATGGTGACTAATCAATGCCAATTTAGTGGTGCGCCGAAGGAAGATCCAAATGAACATCTACGTACCTTTAATAGGATCTGCACACTATTTAAAATCCGAGAAGTGGAGGATGAATAGATATATCTCATGTTATTTCCCTGGACTTTAAAGGGAGAAGCCAAAGATTGGTTGGAATCGTTACCTGAAGGGGCGATCGATACATGGGACGTTTTAGTTGAAGAATTTCTTAAACAATTCTTTCCTGCATCTAAAGCCGTAAGACTTCAAGCAGAAATTGTTACGTTTACACAGAAACCGAATGAAACTATATATGAGGCATGGACTAGATATGGAAAGTTGTTAAGAGGATGTCTGCAACATGGTTTAGACACCTGTCAAATAGTACAAATATTCTACCAAGGATGCGACATCACTACAAGGAAAGACATAGATATAGCAGCTGGTGGTTCTATTATGAAGAAAACCGAAACTGATGCTTACAAAATTATTGATAACACTGCTTCCCACTCACATGAGTGGCACCAAGAAAAAGACATCGTTAGATCATCTAAAGCAGCTAGAGCCGATTCTAGCCATGACTTAGATTCTATTTCCGCAAAGATAGATGCTGTGGAGAGACGAATGGAAAAGATGACTAAAGATATTCACTCAATACGAATTAGTTGTGAGCAGTGTGGAGGACCACATTTGACAAAAGATTGTCTCAGTATTGAATTAACAATGGAACAAAGAGAGAATATTTCATACATAAACCAAAGGACTGGAAATAATTATCAGAATAATTATCAACCGCCAAGACCGATTTACAATCAAAACCAGAGTTATAACCGAAATATTCCATACAAAAACCAACAAGGTCCTAGCAATCAACAAGTATCCAATAATACTTACAATCAGCAAAGACCTAATTTTCAAAACAAACCACCACAACAAACCGATGATAAAAAGCCGAATTTAGAAGATATGATGACGAAGCTAGTTGAAACTCAAACGCAGTTTTTCACATCTCAAAAACAAACCAATGAACAAAATGCTCAAGCATTTAGAAATCAACAAGCTTCTATTCAAAATCTGGAACAAGAAGTGAGTAACCTAGCAAGGTTAATAGGTGAAAGAAAACCGGGAAGTCTACCTAGTGATACAAATGCTAACCCCCGGAATGAAACAGCTAAAGCCATTACCACAAGAAGTGGTACAACACTTAAACCACCTGAAATACCTGTAACTTCTGATGAAGCTATTCCTACTCCACAAGAACCACAACCTGATCAAGATAAGGAAAAAGAACCGGTAGTTGAAAAGGTTAATGAAGATAACACAGTTAAGGCTAAACCTTATGTTAAACCATACTAACCACCACTTCCTTACCCGAGTAAAATGAAGAAAGAGAAACTTGAAGCCGAGCAATCCAAATTCTTGGATATGTTTAAACAGATAAATGTAAATCTTCCTTTCATTGATGTGATTTCAGGAATGCCTAGATATGCTAAATTCTTGAAAGATCTAATTTCAAATAGAAAGAAAATGGAAGAACTCTCGGCTGTTACTATGAATGCTAATTGTTCAGCAGTGCTGTTGAATAAGATACCAGAAAAACTATCTGATCCAGGAAGTTTCACAATTCCATGTTTTCTGGGTAGTCTTAGTTCAATAGAAGCATTGGCAGACTTAGGTGCTAGTATAAATCTAATGCCGTATTCACTATACACTAAACTAGACCTTGGAGAATTGAAACCAACCAGAATAAGCATACAACTAGCCGATAGATCAATAAAATATCCTAGAGGGATAATGGAGAACATGCTAGTTAAAGTTGGTACTTTAGTATTTCCAGTAGATTTTGTTGTTCTGGACATGGAAGAAGATTCTCAAGTTCCTCTCATATTAGGAAGACCATTCTTAAACACGGCTAAAGCAATGATAGACGTGTTCGGTAAGAAATTGACCCTAAGTACAGAGGATGAGAGTGTTACCTTTTCAGTTAATAGAGCAATGCAACAACCACAATCTGCAGATGATACATGTTATTATATTCAAACTATAGATGCACATGCAGAATTATTAGAAGAATTTCCAGAATTACAAGGAACAGGAGAATGTTCTTTAGGAGAAGGTAATGAACCAATTGATGAAGCTGAAATGTTAGCTACACTTATAGCTAATGGATATGAACCAACAACAGAAGAAATTCAAATGCTAAAAGAAGAAGACAAATATCGATATAAATCATCGATAGAAGAACCTCCGAAATTAGAGTTAAAGCCACTTCCAAACCATTTGGAATACGCTTATTTACATGGTGAATCTGAATTACCTGTAATAATATCGTCTTCTCTTACTGAAAATGAGAAATCACAACTCATTTCTGTGTTGAAAGCTCATAAACCAGCCATTGCATGGAAGATTCATGATATTAAAGGAATAAGTCCTTCGTATTGCACACATAAAATCCTTATGGAAGAAGGTCATAAAACGTATGTGCAATGCCAATGAAGACTAAATCCTAATATGCAAGATGTAGTTAAGAAAGAGATTATTAAACTGCTAGATGCAGGTCTAATTTATCCAATCTCTGATAGTCCATGGGTAAGCCCAGTTCAATGCGTACCTAAGAAGGGTGGCATGACTGTCATTACAAATGAGAAAAATGAGCTTATTCCTACTAGGACTGTAACAGGATGGCGTGTATGTATTGATTATAGAAAATTAAATGACGCCACCAGAAAAGATCACTTTCCCTTACCTTTCATAGATCAAATGTTGGAAAGATTAGCCGGAAATAGTTACTATTGTTTTCTAGATGGATTTTCCGGATATTTTCAAATTCCAATAGCACCCGAAGATCAAGAGAAAACCACATTCACGTGCCCTTATGGTACTTTTGCTTACAAACGCATGCCATTTGGACTTTACAAACAGGGGTGAATTACATTCAAGGGTAATTGGTGTAATTGTTAACAAAGTAGTAAAACCTTGGTTTTCACGCAGTCGATAACCTGGTGTATTCATTAAACAAAGTATTAAAACCTTGTTACAATTCGAATCCCCAATTAGTTGAAATATTTGACTTCGGGAATAAGAATAATTTGACGAAGGCTTTCGCTCTTTATATTTATGACTGATGGACTATTATGGACAAATCCGTATGGACATATTAAATAATCCAGGACAAAGGACAATTAACCCATGGGCATAAAACTAAAATCAACACGTCAAACATCATGATTACGGAAGTTTAAATAAGCATAATTCTTTTATTTCATATTTAACTTCCTTTATTTTATATTTAATTGCACTTCTAATTATCGCATTTTTATTTATTGTTATTGTATTTAATTGCACTTTTAATTATCGTACTTTTTAATTATCGCAAGTTTATTTTATCGCACTTTTATTAATCGCAATTTCATTATCGTTATTTACTTTATGCTTTAATTTAAGTCTTGTATTTATTTTTAATATTTTACATTTGGATTTAACTGCGACTAAAGTTTTAAAATCGACAAACCGGTCATTAAACGGTAAAAACCCCCTTTATAATAATAATATTACTTATATATATATATTTGTATTTTTATAAAAGTAAACTAATATAGCGTTAAGCTTTGTTTAAAAAGATTCCCTGTGGAACGAACCGGACTTACTAAAAACTACACTACTGTACGATTAGGTACACTGCTTATAGGTGTTGTAGCAAGGTTTAAGTATATCCATTCTATAAATAAATAAATATCTTGTGTAAAATTGTATCGTATTTAATAGTATTTTTCTGTAAAAATATAAGCTATTTTATATACTACTCTGCTAAAACATCACTCGTCTTAATCCGAGTTACGGTTTAGGATTTATGGCCCTCCGATCGTCACTATGTCCATTTAACGTTGTGCTGAAAATTCTGACCTACTCGCACTTAGACCGTTGCCACGGTCAAACAAAGACGAGTTTGCTTCAATAATTTTTACCACAACTAAAGGACTCATATACGGAGCCATGGACACTGGTCTTACCTTATTTTAGTAGGTATAGAGGCCGTGGTGACTGACCGAACTCAGCCTTTGTTTAAAAATCTTTTCATGAACGAAACTTACTTTACACCTTTTGTTTGATGATGAATGATGATGACCTTTAAGACCTTATTTACATACTTTTAAACCTATTCATACGATTTACTAACTTAGTACTATTTGACTTAGGTTGAGGACCCGTTTGAACAACCTTCATTACTTGCTTACTTTCCGAGTCATACTTTACCGCTACTTTATCATTGTGAGTTATAACATCCCTTTTTACTTTAACTATTTGGGACTGAGAATACATGCACGTTTTATGTTTTACATACTAGGCACGAGTACTTAAAATTATATATGTGTGGGTTATACAACGGCATAAACATTTCCTTTAGCTCGGTAACGTTTAATCATTGGTTTTTGAACCGTGAACGCGAATCTTAGATATGGATCCATAGGGTTTGACATCCCCACTCTTGCTAGTCGCGCTAACATTTAACGAGTGTTTAATACTTCATAAACATACGCACTTACCAAGTGTACTTTCAGGGGGTATAAACGTTAAGTTAGTTACCAAGTGCCCACGGTTAACATATACTTTATCATACTGTTTTGAAACGCTCTTTGTAGCACTGAAATCTCGTGGCCTACCTCACATACTGTTATACTTAAACTATAGCTCACCAACCTTTGTGTTGACGTTTTTAAGCATGTTTTTCTCAGGTGCTTAAGGTATTTGCTTCCGCTGTCGTGCTAGTCTGGCCGTAGACACCCGCTGCTCTAGTGTTATCACCGCATGAACTGTTTATCTTGCATTCAAACTTTAATACTTTTGAACTATGTTTTGTAACGACCTAAGGGTCACATACATTTATTCATGCTTTCTATTCGTAGAAGCATACTGTTGGTGTAAAACAATTGACATCGGTTATGACGTCAGCTTTTTTATCGTGAATGCAACTTCTTTTATTACAGCATATAGTACTTAACCTTGTAATGATCCTGTTGTTGATGATTCGTACACGATGGTTTTGTGCGAGGCATCACATTTGGTATCAGAGCATTGGTTGTAGGGAATTAGGTTGCATTAGTTAGTCTAAGACCGACCGAGTAGGATTCACTAATAGGACTAAGCTACAACTTGCTAGTTTACGCGTTTCTGTTGAATTTACTGCATGCTGCTACTTACTTTTACTGCTATATGCCGTATGCTACTACATGATTTCACCACTGTATGATATTACTTGCCCTCGATTGTATGCTACTTCTGTACGATTCGTTATTATTGCCATGCTACTTACTGTTATACATGATTTCGACTGTTGGCCTAATACGTGCTTGCTTTATGACTCACTAACGTGGAAAATTTATTATTCCTTGTTCAGATGTCGGATATTCCACCTGCTATCATTTTAGACAGTTCAGACTCGTCAGCCACCCCACCTGCTGCTACTGCCGACACACCGATCCCCCTACCCGCGAGTGACCCCGACGCTTCATCTTCCGGGACTAGCAGCCAGGCGCCTACCCCAGTGGTTACTTCTAGCGGAGCCCAGGACCCTTCGGAGATTCCCGCTCCATCTGCCCCCGGACCCTCAGGATCACAGCCCCGCTCCGGTGAGATTGTGATTCCCGCGGAGTTCGGGGAAGGTCTGTTCCGTAACCGGTATCGCCATTGGTGCCGACGCGCCCATGATGGACGTCTCATTCTGATCGGACCCGCTAGGTATAGACAGATGATGGCCGCTTAAGGATGGCCAGTTCAGCCACCCGTACAGCCACTACATGATTCAGACGACCCGTCATCCACTGATGCTTCATCCGACGACACCTCCTCAGACGACTCCAGTGATGATGAGGACCCTGCTGATGTACCTATACAGGCACCCTCCACCCCGCCGAAGAAGCGGTACCGTTTTGATGGCACCGTCATTCCAGGGGTGAATGGAGGTCGTGCTTTCACTGACGCATTTGCTCGGCGTCGTAGGGTTACTGCTCGTAAGTGGCTTGTGCCGTACCCTGCCGACCCACAAGTGCGTAAGGTACCCCGTTACGTACTAAATATTTCTGGAGCCGGAACATCTGCACCCCGTTATGTGATGTCTGCACCACCGGCACCACCCGCACCACTGGCACCACCCGCATCACCGGCACCACCTGCACCTCCAGCACCGCCTGCTCCACCATCTCCCACTGTCGAGGAATTGACAAGGGAGGTGGGGATCCTCCGAGCTCTAGTTGCCGAGCTAGAGGACCAGATGGCCCATGTTTTGGACATCCTTCACCCACCTTCACCGTAGGGCTTTTGTATTTAGATTTCATTGTGTAATCTAGTTGTAGTTTTATGTTTCACTTATGTATTGTACGAACTTATTCAGATGTATGCCACTTATTATTATTAATGGAACTTTGCGTTATTTAATTCTTGCACGATGTTCTATTTACGTTACTGTATGATGATTCTGTGGTATTTGTACCTAGATGCGTTACTTAATAAACATGTGATGTGTTGATTCCATGTTGGTTGTTGTATACTGTATTATTATACATTGAATGCTGGATTTTGACTTGAGTCAAAATTTTTGTTTAGAACACCATGGCCAACGGACGATCAACACCTACCACCACCCAAATCGAAGAGATGATTGCCGAAAGGGTAGCCGCAGCCATTGCGGAAATGCAACCTCAAGCTCCACCGCCACCGCCACCACCACCGGTTATTCAACCCATTCGAAATGGGTGTACTTACAAGGAATTCCAGAGCTGTAAACCACATAACTTCAGCGGCACTGAGGGACCGGTTGGTCTCACCAGATGGTTCGAGAAACTTGAATCAGTATTCCGAGTTAGCAACTGTTCGGAGGACAACAAAACCAAATTTGCTTCTTGCACGCTATCTGATGATGCGCTCACATGGTGGAACACAATGGCACAGGCACAAGGCATTGATGAGGCGTATGCTATGCCATGGGAAGAATTTAAGTGTGCCATGATTGAGGAGTATTGTTCGAGAACCGAGATACAAAAGATGGAAATGGAATTCATGCAGTTAAAGGACGTTGGGAACGACCTTGATGGTTACAACAGGAGATTTTTGGAACATGCCCTGATGTGTCCGACAATGGTCACCCTGGAATTCAAACGAATGGAAAGGTACTTCTGGGGACTCCCTAAGAGCATCAAGGGAAATGTCACCTCGTCCAAGCCACCGAATGTTCCCGAAGTGATGCGCATGGCGCATACTTTAATGAATCAAATAACCATCGATGAACCGGAGAAAACTAAGTCTGAAGCGGGTACTAGTGAGAAGCACAAATGGGATAACCACAACAACAACAGGGGAAGAAACTATGAGCAAAACCCGGCGAAACGACATGAGGGTTTTAGGGGAAACAACAGCGGTGGAAATCCCAATCCAAACACCAACACGAACCCAAACTACAAAGGAACCTAAGCACCATACTGGTTATTGTAATGTTGTTTGTGAAAAGTGCCAACGGACTGGGCATATCGGGAAAGACTGCAAGGTCACCACTTTGAATGGGAATCCGAACCCCACAGGGCCAAGGAAGTGTTACGAATGCGGACAGACAGGCCATTACAGAAATGCTTGCCCAAACAAGCGAAAAGACGGCGGACCACCCCGTGGTAGAGCTTTCAACATTAATGCAAGGGACGCCCGAGAAAATCCCGACTTGGTGACAGGTATATTCACTATCAACAATCTTTTAGCTTCTGTCTTGTTTGATACTGGTACGGATAGAAGTTATGTATGTAGACATTTTTGCGATAAGATTAATTGGTCGTTAGTCCCGTTAAAAGAGAGTATGCTTGTCGAGGTCGCCAATGGAAAACTTGAGAAAGTTGACCATATTAGTCGAGGAGCTATTATCAACATAGCTGGTGCAGATTTCGAAATTGACTTGATACCTATCAAACTGGGAAGTTTTGACGTGATCGTCGGTATGGATTGGTTGAGCAAGATAAGGGCTGATATTATTTGTGGAGATAAAGCACTTCGTATACCACAAGGAGACCGTGAGCCACTGATCATCTATGGAGAGAGATGTACCTCGAAGCTGAACCTCATTAGTTGCGTGAAAGCGCAAAAGATCATGAAGAAGGGACGTTTTGCCGTCCTAACACATGTGAAAGCGGTAGAAACTGAGGTGAAGAGCGTGAACGATGTTCGAATTTTTCGATGTCTTCCCAGAGGAATTGCCTGGATTACCGCCGCCGAGAGCAGTAGAGTTTCAGATTGATTTAGTGCCATGAGCTGCGCCTATAGCTCGCGCACCTTATAGACTCGCACCTTCCGAGATGCAAGAATTACAGAGTCAACTACAAGAACTACTTGACCGTGAATTTATCCAATCAAGTTTCTCACCTTGGGGCGCACCTGTGTTGTTTGTGAAGAAGAAGGATGGATCCTTCCGTATGTGTATCGACTACCGTGAACTCAACAAATTGACAATCAAGAATCGGTATCCTCTTCCTAGAATTGACGATCTTTTTGATCAACTATAAGGATCGAGCGTTTACTCAAAGATCGATTTGCGATCCAGTTATCACCAGTTGAGGGTGAAGGAAAGTGATGTAATGAAGACTGCATTCAGAACCTGTTATGGTCATTATGAGTTTCTCGTGATGCCATTCAGAATAACCAATGCACCTGCCGTGTTCATGGATCTTATGAATCGTGTCTGCAAGCCTTACTTGGACAAGTTTATCATCGTCTTCATAGATGATATCCTCATCTACTCTAAAAGCGAAGAAGAGCATGAGCAACACCTCCGACTAGTACTTGAACTCCTAAGACAAGAGCAACTTTACGCCAAATTCTCCAAGTGTGAATTTTGGTTGAAGGAAGTAGAATTTCTGGGTCATGTTGTGAGCGATCAGGGTATCAAAGTTGATCCCGCCAAGATTGAAGCTATCAGCAAGTGGGAGACTCCCACTACTCTGACCCACATTCGCCAATTCCTAGGTCTCGCCGGTTACTACCGAAGGTTCATTGAAGGATTTTCTCTGATTGCGCGTCCTTTGACCGCGCTGACTCACAAGGGCAAGAAGTTCATTTGGGAACCCGCACACGAATCAACATTTCAAACTTTGAAGAAGAAGTTAACCACCGCACCTATCCTATCACTTCCTGAGGGCAGTGACGTCTTTATTGTTTATTGTGATGCATCGAAAAGTGGTTTTGGTTGTGTACTGATGCAAAGATCAAAGGTTATCGCTTATGCCTCCCGACAATTGAAGATTCACGAGCGGAACTACACTACTCACGATCTTGAACTTGGAGCCGTTGTCTTTGCGCTTAAATTGTGGAGACACTATTTGCATGGAACTAAGAGCACTATATTCACCGATCACAAGAGTCTTCAGCACATCTTTGATCAAAAGAAACTGAATATGAGACAACATCGATGGATCGAGACGCTCAACGACTACGATTGTGAACTCCGTTATCATCCTGGCAAGGCCAATGTTGTAGCTGACGCTTTAAGCCGAAAGGAGAGGACGGTACCTCTTCGTGTTAGGGCTCTGAACATTACCTTTCATTCGAACCTTAACAGTCAGATCAGATTAGCCCAAGATGAGGCTCTCAAGGAGGAGAACATATCTCACGAACATTTGAACATACTTGTCTCTCGATTCGAGGTTAGGGAGTCTGAACTCCGATGTTATGCCGGAAGAATTTGGGTACCTCTTTATGGAGATCTACGGAACCTTATACTTGATGAAGCACACAAATCGAGATATTCGATTCATCCTGGAGTGGGCAAGATGTACCACGACCTTAAAGAACAGTATTGGTGGCCGAATCTTAAGAAGGACGTTGCGACTTATGTTGGTAAGTGTTTGACTTGCTCGAAGGTTAAAGCCGAGCATCAGAGACCTTCTGGTTTACTTCAGCAACCGAAAATCCCGCAATGGAAGTAGGAAAGGATCACAATGGATTTCATTACTAAGCTGCCGAAGACGGTGGGCGGATACGATACCATATGGGTTATCGTTGACCGTCTTACCAAATCTGCACACTTTCTAGTGATGAAGGAAACAGATATAATGGAGAGACTTGCTCAATTATACATCAAAGAGGTTGTATCTCGTCATGGTGTACCTTTATCGATCATCTCGGATCGCGATCCCCGTTTTGCTTCTAGATTTTGGCGTTCTTTGCAAGAAGTCATGGGAACTCGTCTTGACATGAGTACTACTTATCACCCTCAGACTGACGGGCAAAGTGAACGCACAATTCAGGCCTTGGAGGAAATGTTGCATGCATGTGTCATTGATTTTGGAAAGGCTTGGGAAAGGCATTTTCCGTTAGCCGAATTCTCGTACAACAACAGTTATCACTTGAGCATTAATGCCACGCCTTTTGAAGCGTTGTATGGCCACAAGTGCCAATCTCCTATTTGTTGGGCCGAAGTAGGCGAAAATCAAATCACCGGACCCGAAGTAGTCCATAAAACCATGGAGAAGATTGCTCAAATTCAAGCTAGACTTAAGACTGCCCGCGATCATCAAAAGAGTTATGCATATCTCAAACGTAAAGACTTTGAATTCAACGTGAGTGACCACGTAATGTTAAAGGTTGCACCTTGGAAAGGTGTGATCCGCTTTGGAAAACGTGGAAAGTTGAACCCGTGATACATTGGTCCTTTTGAAATCTTGGAACGTATTGGACCCGTTGCTTACCGTTTGGATCTACCAGCACAATTGAGCTCAGTCCATCCTACCTTCCATGTGTCAAACTTGAAGAAGTGTCTTGCTGCACCCGAACTTATCATACCGCTGGAAGAACTTGCTATTGACGACAAACTCCACTTTGTGGAAGAACCAATTGAGATTATGGACCGTGAGGTCAAGACTTTGAAACGTAACAAGATTCCGATCGTCCGAGTACGATGGAATGCCAAACGAGGACCTGAGTTTACTTGGGAACGAGAGGATTAAATGATGCGGAAGTATCCTCACCTTTTCCCGACTCCTCCATCTACCTCAGCTTAAATTTCGGGATGAAATTTTCTTTAACAGGTGGGTAATGTAACGACCCTGGATTTTCCAATGTTTATTTATTAATAATTATTATTATTATTAATACTTGTGATTTATTGAATGTATGTTATTACATTTACTCATTACCATGATTGCCCGTACTTGACTTTAATTGCCCAAAACGTCTTTGTGACACACGAAACTTTCACGAATAATATTTTTAGAATATTATTTACATTCTTGATTAATTTTATTAATCGTTTTAATTAACTAAGGTTATTAGTTAGTTACATGAGCTTTAATTGGATTAATTTGTTAATTAATACATACTTGGGCTTTATGTTTGAACATGGGCTTATAAAGCCCACACTACTTCTTTCATGGACTCTTTAGCCCATCACCACATGTAAGTATTATTTTGCAATGGAACTAGTTAGTTAATACTTGTAGGAATCTTGTTACTTGTATGGTTACTTGTTCTTCCAACACCATGCACACTAGTAACCACCTTTTTGAACCTTTACATGTTAGAACCTAGTGAACAAACCTCTTCCTCCCTCCCTATTTTGAACCGTCAACTTTAGGTAGTAAAGGGAGGGTTCTTTTTTTTTTTCATTTTACTTGTTACTTCTACTCACATTTCTCTCATTTCAAAACACACACAAAACACTTCCAACTTTCTCTCTTTTCTCTCTAAGTTGTAAGTAACTTGAACTTCTTTTTTTCTCTTTTTCTCTTTTTCATTCTTGCAAAACCGTGGACTAACCACACTCTAATCATCATCATCTTTGTTCTTTGATGTTGTATAATTACTTGATACTTGTTAGTTGTTGTTGTTACTTAGTTACATGAACTTTGTTGTTATTATTTTCTTTACTAGTTACAAGAATCAAACTCTTTAGTTTCATTCTTCATTTTATCTTGTAATTTCAAGAACACACAAGAACTAAACTTACTAGTTTATGTTCTACATATGTTGTTTCAAAGATTGTAAGTTCATGGTTGTAAATCATACTTGAAGTTCATGAAGTAAACTTTAAAGTTTACTTTCTAAAGATCAAGACTTAGGCTTGAATTTTTAAAGTATGCAACCCATGAACTTATTTACTTGTTTACTTGGTTTATTTCTTCATATTATGCACTTTAATTTCATGTTTGTTGGTTGTTATTGGTCAAGTGTTACTAGTTAACCTTGATCTCATTAATCTTGAACTAAAAGTTAATTTTGAAAGTTCAAGAACATGTAAGTAAGCTTTCTTTAATTATAACTTTGTGCACTTATGTTAGATCTAGACTTTTGAGTCTTGGATCTTCAAGATCAAACTAAGAACTATGTTCTACAACTCAAGATCTTGATTTCATAAGTTTACTTGCAAGTTTGTAACTTATTATTAGTTTTAAAGTTCATGTATGTGTTAGATCTAAGACTTTGATGTAACTTTGGTTCATCAAACTTCATACAACTCTTAAGTGAGTTGTGCTACATGTCTTAGACCTACACTTGTGTCATAATAGTCAAAACTTGGTTAATATTACTTTTATATTCCATGTATGTGTTGAATCTAAGACTTTGATGTAACTTTGGTTCATCAAAACACTTGCAACACTTAAGTGAGTTGTGCTTCATGTCTTAGACTTACACTTGGGTTATGATGGTCAAACCTTGGTGAAAATGATGCAAACACATCAACGAGTTATACACTTGAAGCTATATGCATCAAGGATGAGAACCATGATAAGCATCGAGCACCAAGAACCACCGGAACCTACTGACCCTATTGTTCTACTATTTCTGTGTCTGACCCGTATGACCTGGGCTACTGTAATTATGATTTTTAGATATCTCTGTTCAATTAGATAACTTTTCATATAGGACTCGTCTTAATCCGAGTTACGGTTTAGGATTTATGGCCCTCCGATCGTCACTATGTCCATTTAACGTTGTGCTGAAAATTCTGACCTACTCGCACTTAGACCGTCGCCACGGTCAAACGAAGATGAGTTTGATTCTGTAATTTTTATCACAACTAAAGGACTCATATACGGAGCCATGGCCACTGGTCTCACCTTATTTCAGTAGGTATAGAGGCCGTGGTGACTGACCGAACTCAGCCTTTGTTTAAAACTCTTTTCATGAACGAAACTTACTTTACACCTTTTGTTTGATGATGAATGATGATGACCTTTAAGACCTTATTTACATACTTTTAAACCTATTCAGACGATTTACTGACTTAGTACTATTTGACTTAGGTTGAGGACCCGTTTGGACAACCTTCATTACTTGCTTACTTTCCGAGTCATACTTTACCGCTACTTTATCATTGTGAGTTATAGCATCCCTTTTTACTTTAACTATTTGGGACTGAGAATACATGCACATTTTATGTTTTACATACTAGGCACGAGTACTTAAACTAATATATGTGTGGGTTATACAACGGTATAAACATTCCCTTTAGCTCGGTAACGTTTAATCATTGGTTTTTGAACCGTGAATGCGAATCTTAGATATGGATCCATAGGGTTTGACATCCCCACTCGGGCTAGTCGCGCTAGCATTTAATGAGTGTTTAATACTTCGTAAATATACGCACTTGCCAAGTGTATTTTCAGGGGGTATAAACATTAAGTTAGTTACCAAGTGCCCACGGTTAACATATACTTTATCATACTGTTTTGAAACGCTTTTTGTAGCACTGAAATCTCGTGGCCTACCTTACATACTGTTATACTTAAACTATAGCTCACCAACCTTTGTGTTGACATTTTTAAGCATGTTTTTCTCAGGTGCTTAAGGTTATTTGCTTCCGCTGTCGTACTAGTCTGGCCGTAGACACCCGCTGCTCTAGTGTTATCACCGCATGAACTGTTTATCTTGCATTCAAACTTTAATACTTTTGAACTATGTTTTGTAACGACCTAAGGGTCACATACATTTATTCATGCTTGCTATTCGTAGAAGCATACTGTTGGTGTAAAACAATTGACGTCGGTTATGACGTCATCTTTTTTTTATCGTGAATGCAACTTCTTTTATTACAGCATATAGTACTTAACCTTGTAATGATCCTGTTGTTGATGATTCGTACACGATGGTTTTGTACGGGGCATCACACGATGTAATCAACTATTGTGAACCGTTTATAATCGATATGGACTTCATCCGGATGAATTAGGACGGGTCGTTAAAGTATGCGTTCTACCATACGTCGAATCATATACACATGAGTTTATGGTAACCTTTCTTTTTATTACATTCATTTGGTATTGAATTATAAACCATGTTCATGATACAATTTGGGTAAATTTGCTTATGATATGGCTGTAATTGTTTTTGGTTGTAGTTTGTATATTATTTTGTGATATGGCTGTCAACAAATGATTGTCGTTTATGGAGGCTATAATTGTTTTTGGTTGTAGTTTGTATGCTCCAAAAACATGAAGTAAAATGTGCCGTTTAAATTGATAGTTTGCGTTAAAATCGCATAAACCTTAGAGCAGCAACGCGCGAACCCTCAACTCTTGTTAGAACCAAAAGTAGATATGGTATTTGACACAGTTGAAGAAATAGCTAGTTTTTATGCAAACTATGGTAAGAAAATGGGATTTGGAGTTTCTAAAAGGTCCTCGCGAAAGTCTCTTGAAGATGAGGAGAAATGGTATGATACAATTTCATGTCATCGGGCTGGAAAGTCACAATCAAAAACCAAAATACTTTGAATCCACGTCCTATTACAAAAATAGATTGTGGAGCTAGAGTTAATGCAAAACGTGGCATTAATAATAAGTGGTATGTTTCAAAAGTTCAACTCCAGCATAATCACCCCTTTAGCCCCGGCAAAGGACGATTGTATCGATGTAATCGGGTCATAAATTCTCGTGTGTGAAGGCAACTTGAAATCTTTCAAAGAGCAGGAGTAAGAATGAATAAGGGTTTCAATACCTTTGTCGTGGAGAATAAAGGATATGAAAATATATCATTTACTGAAAAAGATTGTCGCAATTACATCGATAAAGTAAAACGGTTAAATTTTGGAGAAGGGGATGCCGAAGCAATTCAAAGTTATTTTATAGATAAGAACTTTTTTTATGCATGGGAGTTGGATGATGAAAATCGTTTGAAGAGTTTGTTTTGGGCAGATGCAAGGTGTAGGGCAGCTTATGAAGAATTTGGGGATGTTATCACCTTTGATACAACTTATTTGACAAATAAGTATCACATGCCATTGGCTCCGTTTGTAGGTGTAAACCATCATGGACAATCCGTATTGCTCGGTTGTGGATTGGTTTCAAATGAAGATACTAAGTCTCTTATATGGCTTTTTCGAACATGGCTTACATGTATGTCGGGACGTGCTCCTACAGCCATTATAACAGACCAAGATCAAGCAATGAAAAAAGCAATTGAAGTTGTATTTCCTGCTGCACGTCATAGGTACACTATTGAACATCTGATAATGTTTAAAACTTTAGAAACAATATTACTTATTTGTTATCTATAATAATGGGTTTTGATTGTTTATATATGTCTAAAGAATTTATATTATGCTTTTTGTATTTGTCATACTTGCAGGTGGTGTTTATGGCATATACTAAAAAAACTACCTAAAAAGCTTGGTAGGCATAAGAGATATAAATCAGTTAAGTACAAGCTTAAAAAGCCGTGTATGATACTTTAACTCCCAATGAATTTGAAACTGCGTGGAATGAAATGCTAGAAAAGTACCACCTCAAAAATAATAAGTGGTTGAAAGATTTGTTTGCTGAAAGACATCGTTAGGTCCCTTGTTTTGTGAAAGATATTTTTTGGGCGGGGATGTCTACTACTCAAAGAAGTGAGAGCATAAATTCATTTTTTGATAAATATGTAAACAAAAAAACAACGTTGAAGCAGTTTGTTGAACAATATGAAAATGCATTAAGGGATAGGGCTGAAAAGGAAAATGTAGAAGATTTCAATTCTTACAATTCGTGGTATCCGCCAATCACCCGTTATGCCATGGAAGAACAACTGAAGGCTGTTTTCACAAATTCCAAATTTAAAGAGTTCCGTAATGAGTTAACGGGAAAAATGTATTGTGGGATTAGTTATTCAAAATTAGAAGATGACTATTTAGAGTATGAAGTCATTGAGGATATTGAGGTTGATGGAAAAATAAAAAAGAAGTCATTTAGTGTTTGGTTCAAAAAGGTTGATTATGAGGAAGAATGTGATGTTAAATGTATTTGTCGTTGTTTGAGTTTTGAGGAATGTTGTGTATTTGTTGGAGCTTATAAGGTGGGGTGATGTACCATAATGCATATAAGCATGGTTGTACATGGATATAAGTTTAAATTGTATAACATGAAATGCAGATTTATTTTGGGTTGTCAATATGGGTCATCAATCACAATTGAGGTTCTGATACACTTATTCTCAAATTGATTACCAATGTACTTAAAACAAGAGATGATGTAATGTGTCCTTAAATGTTCAATGCTTTGAGCTACAAGAATTGTCAATTGCTACAACAATATTCGTACCCCTAATAATACAATAATTGTTCTACTTCTTCCCAACTTGATGTTACAAATACATTTTCTTGTTTTCATGGTGGTGTTATGACTTTGAATACGATCGATTGTAGGGTCTTATGAACAATTGAGCACCGTATGTTTCACATCAATGTACAGTGAATCGGTTGATCTTGAACTACCGGTGCTAGGCATAGCAATGTCAATACAAACCCTCAATTGTTTCCTGAATATCCGAGATAAATAGTCATAAATTTCAAATACATGTATAGTGTGAAATTTCATCAAACATGTAATGTGCACTTGGAAAACAAAGAATGAGTAATTGGTGTGCTAGTAAACCATCGGTATGACTAAGAAAATTCAACTACTAAGTCTTGAACTTTAGATAAAAACCAGTAAATGAAGGTATGATAAAAATCAAACAACAATTCAAGTCAATTAAACCTACCAATACAAGTGATGATGTGAAGAAAGGGCAAATTGCCCAAAAAGGTAACATAATAGACACTTTTTCTCAATAAAGGGTATATCCGTTTTTTTCTTGCCCACAAAGGAGTCTGATTTCAATTTAGTGCGTAAAAGGGTGTTTGATTGAAAAATAGTAGCAATTGGGGTAACATCTGACACTGTGGATTTTTTTAAGAATTTTTATTGATGATGTGTATTTACATGTCATATTTCATTTAGTGACTAGGATTTTAACATTTTTTTTTATTTTTTTATTTTTTATTTTTTTACAATTTAGGGAGTAGGATTCTTCATTTGATCTTCATCTTCAACAAAAATAATAAGCATCAATCATGTCCATAACAGCAGAATTATTATACAAACTTAAAACTCTAAAACTCAAATTCTTAACATGCTTCGTAATCTCCGGAACCAATTGTGTTGGTGATTTTTGTGTCATCGGCTATTTTGTGTGATAATTTGATTTACTTGAGACAAATGAATTTCTAGTTAAGCTTTATAACAAGTTAAGAGAGTGTGGAGTACACGCTTGTTTAAGCTAAGTAGAGTCATCTAATTGAAAGGTTGTGTTTGTTAGTTGGTGTCTTTTTAGCCAAAAGACATAATTAATCATGAAATGGTGTGAACCTTAATGAAATGGTGTAAGCTTTCATGGAATGGTGTAACCATTCATGGTACATTTTCATTAAAAGTTATAACCTTTCATGGACACCTCTTAGCCAAAAGGTGTGACCATTCATGGTACCCTTTAGCCAAAAGGTGTAACCTTTCATACTCTATAAATAGACTGATCTTGTCTCATTTTCAAGAGGATGAAAGATTGATCATTCACAATATACAAATTATCTATGTTCTTGACTTCCAATTTTAATTGCCTATATTGGAGTTGTGCATTTGTCTTATCCCGAATAAAGATTTCGTGTAACCCTAAGGCAATGTATAAGGTCGAAATACTTTATCGCGAAAGTGACTACACGATTCAAAGGTTTATCCGTCATTCAAACCCTATTATCCAACAAAGCGATAAAGTATTTTCGTGTGATAAATCTTTGATGGAATCAGTGAGGGATATGAGGATTTCTAATAAAAGGCATGAGAAGTATGAAGGAGTGTTAGTTTTCTGGTCATTATCTAAATTCCATATAGGCGGTTGATATACAAATAAAGATATATACGAGTTGTACGTGTGCGGTTCAAACAAGAACAAATGGCATCAAGCGACTATATTGGAACAAGGATTATATCTTCAAACAAGTGATGCGTCTACAAGTCTTGATATTTGATTTGGTATAGCTGAAGCATCTTTGATCAAAAGATTAATGTTGAGATTAATGACACTATAAATTAACATGTTGTCATTTCTTCTTGGTTCTAGAAGCGGATTGACTAAGGTATGTTTATAGTTATAATCTCGCTATCCAATGTACAATGATAATGGGAATTCATCATCAAGTATGTACAATTATAAGTTTACATTGGTGAGTTGTAAAGAAATTGGACTTAAGAGTCGACTGATCAATCAATGAATAAACGAGTGTACACGGGTTTCTTATGGTAAAATAAGAAGTTAGTAAGTCCTTGGATTAAGGGATTACTAAGGGAAATTGATTGAAGTCGAAGTGAATGAAATTAAAGTTCAATCAGATTCCTAATTATGGGATATTCGTTGGCTAAGGCATATAGTGAAATGTACAAGGGAAAATCTAGATACTTATGCCTTAGTCATACTATGTTTCGTGAGTTGATCACGAATGGAGTGATATATGTGGATTTTGTTGGGTCACAACAAAATTTAACAAAATCACTTGACAAAAGCATTAGCCGAAAGTGCGCGCAAGTTGGCTAATGATGTGGGATTGAAGTCCGTTAAATCTTTCAAAGTGAGACGCCCAATTCCCTTCTAGTACAAAGATAGGAGCTGAATTCAATGAGGTAAGCTTACTTTCTGAAGATTGAAACACATAAATATTCTGATCCCAAAGTATGTGTTTAGACCCGTAAGTGGAGTTAGGTTGAAGTTTTACTTCTTAATAACTCTTTTGAAAAATTGCATATGCGGGTGCAAGACTAAAAGAGTTACCCATATGAGTATGAAGTTTTGCCGCTTCAATGGAGTTTAGACTTGGCTTCCTATATACTCATGAAAGGATATGGACGCATGGCTTATAAAAGCGTCAAGATGAACATTAGAGAAATGTAAGAAACTGATGTGTATATTATTTTATAGTTTTCAAATGAATTGAAGGGTTCAATTCTTCACGAACACCATGATTTTCGAATTCTCGTAAATAATATACTAAGTGGAAATTCAATTCTTCACGAACATTTCCATTTATGCATTGGTTTGTGTGTTTGTTCAAGTTATTAGTAAATCTAAGGATTACACTAAAATGGGGGGGGGGGGATTGTTGGTGATTTTAGTGTCATCGGCTATTTTGTGTGATAACGTGATTTACTTGAGACAAATGAATTTCTAGTTAAGCTTTATAACAAGTTAAGAGAGTGTGGAGTACACGCTTGTTTAAGCTAAGTAGAGTCATCTAATTGAAAGGTTGTGTTTGTTAGTTGGTGTCTTTTTAACCAAAAGACATAATTAATCATGAAATGGTGTGAACCTTAATGAAATGGTGTAAGCTTTCATGGAATGGTGTAACCATTCATGGTACCTTTTTATTAAAAGTTATAACCTTTCATGGACACCTCTTAGCCAAAAGGTGTGACCATTCATGATACCCTTTAGCCAAAAGGTGTAACCTTTCATACTCTATAAATAGAGTGATCTTGTCTCATTTTCAAGAGGATGAAAGATTGATCATTCACAATATACAAATTATCTATGTTCTTGACTTCCAATTTTAATTGCCTATATTAGAGTTGTGCATTTGTCTTATCCCGAATAAAGATTTCGTGTAACCCTAAGGCAATGTATAAGGTCGAAATACTTTATCGCGAAAGTGACTACACGATTCAAAGGTTTATCCGGCATTCAAACCCTATTAACCAACAAATTGTTCCATCATCGACACACCAATCACTTGCTCTTGTTCCCACTCCCTCTTCACCACAACTGCCTGTCCTCCTGCCAGCACTACCACCGCCTGTCCTCCGCCAGCACCACCACCATTCATCTTCCTCGCCGCCGCTGTAACTACCATAGATTTACAACATCTGACTAATCCCTTACACTTAGAACACGCACAATTCCAAACCCTAGGTTTAAATTTAAAGAGTCCGAAAGGTAATTATGAGAAGAAACAACAAATTAGAGTCATGATAACGACTAATAGAACAGAAACGAAGAGGTAATCGTCGTTGCCGAAAAAATTAGAAGTAATCTCCATTGACGATGTTCATACGACATGAAAACCCTTTGAATCCATAAACCCACTGATGTATATTTTATAAGTAAATAATTCGTAATATATCCTTATTACAAGTTTGATGATAATGTTTGATGTACAGAAACGAAGAAACGAAGAGGTAATTCGTAATGTTTGAAAAGTTTGATGATTCGTAATATATCCTTATAACCCAGAATCGATGAACAAATTTCCAACAAATTAAGTTTGAAAAGTTTGAAAAGTTTGCCCCGTGAAGAAAACCCAGAAGAAAATTTCCAACACCATAAATTAAAGTCTCCATTGATGAACAAATTAAGGTATCGTTAAGCATCATCGTTTATCACAAATTTAACAAAATAATTTTCGGTGAAACAAATTTGATGTTAATTATGGATTGTGATACTGAAGAGTGTATATGCGTATATGGAAAAGAAACAGACTTCGATTAGTGAAAATAGAAAAAGGAGAAATTATTTTATTTTAGGTTAGTTGAATTAATGGTATGCCAAGTCACATGCCATGTCAGTTTGTATAAAAGTGTTGGTATAAAATGTTTGTCATTCTAGAATTTCTCAAAAACCAAAGGTTACTCTAGCAAGAAGCTAGAGTAGACCGGAGAACCACATTAAAATGGATTTAATCGCCAATCATTTTAAATTACATTCAATTTGCCTCTACTTCTATAGCAATTAAAAGAAAAAAGACGAACTGAATAAAATAAAATAAAATACATCGCTTAAACGGATTTGTTGAAAGAGCCGACTGCTTCCGAAAACACGACAAGGACATACACTCTCGATTTTTTTGCCGAGGTTTACACGACAATCTTCAAATCAAGCAATCCACTCCGTCCATCCTGAAAACTGCGGTAAAGAGACATCGACCCATAATCTTACCTTTCGCCACAAGTCTTTAGCCACTTCACACTCGAACAATAGGTAATGAACCGATTTGATATGATGATAGACTAATTAATGGCAACTGGTGGAGTGTGGAAAGACGAGATCATTTATAAACATAGCTAAAGGTAGAGTGTGGCAAGTGTTGGACAAAGTTATAAGAGTTCTCTTTTTGGAACTCGAAGTTTCTTCAAAATTCACTCGCAAAGTCTTAATTTGAAAGTTAGATTTACTATTACTATTACTATTACTATTACTATTAGTATCAGTCTATTAGTCTATTACTATTAGTCTATTACTATTACTATTTACCATTTACTATTTACTATTACTATTACTATTATTATTGATCTGCGCACATTTTTTAACCACTCCTTCATTTATTACCATTAAAGTTTTAAAAAAAAAAATCCTAAATTGAATATTAAATTGGACGTGTCACCACTTTTTGTGCTCTAGTCACGTTTACATATCTCTAACATGTTACCCGCCCCTTTCATGGGCCTCCAAGGTTGCGCACGTCTTGCATTCTGCCCTCACCAGAGGAGTTTTACCATACGTGATGCCCTTATGGATTCATCGTGTGGGTTTCCTCCTGAGGGGTGATATGATTATAATGATTCGTACCAACTACCAAGGATATGATCAGGTGGATGGGTGTCGACATAGCGTTCGATCCGTGTCAGTGACTCCTAACAACCGTTAAAAAACATATTTGCGACATGTTATATATATTTATTCTCATTTCGATTATCAGTAGAATATTAATTAATTAGAATAATATATCACTACTCTTAAAACCACCTCCGAATTTACACAAGTTCTAAATGCAACCCTTAAAATGAAATAATTTTTCAAAAGGGAGGTTAAGAGTACAGGGTTCCGAAAGCATTGTCGGAACCCACACACCCGATCATTTTCTGGGACAAACCAATATACTCCTATCGCCCCTCATGCGGAAACCCCCAGGGCGAATCCATTCGGGATCGCGTGTGGTAAAACCCCCACGGGTGAGGTCGAACGCAGGATGTCTGAGACCAAAATCATGGCAAAAGTTACGAGGCACCAAAAGCATGAAAAAGGTTACATGGCACCAAAAGTGTTAATGATAGTCATCATAACCCACTTAGAACTAAAAGCAATGGCAAAAGTTAGATCGCGCCAAAAGTAAGATCCACAAAAAGTTGCAATAAGGGAGGTGATACTTACACATCCAGTTTTGATTCATACACACTTTTTACCATAAAAGTAACAATTATATTCCTAAGTTTGTCTAGAGAGTTGAACTTCCATTATTTGTAAGTAAGGATATAATAGTAACTTATGTGTGTGGATCAAAAATGAGTGTGTGAGTAGTTGCAAAGTCAAGGTCTAACAATGACAACCTAACATTGTCATTAAAAAACACGTTACTCCAAAGAGGACACTATAATTAGCAACCACCATCATCAAGCTGGCATGATCTGCAAAGAATATGGTTCGATATAAAATTAATCACTCAAATAGATTGAATGAAACCAAAAGCAGCTAAGCTTGCATAGTTTAATCACAAAAGCAACATGTTCAGATATGGAATGAAAAACTTACTATTGTTGAAGAAGATGATGGTTGTGATGGCAGGGGATGTTTGAAGCTGAAAACATCTTCAGATGTTGAAGACCCATTTTTCCTAAACGCGCCACCAATTTTTTCTAGAACAATTCTATGTGAGGCGGGACGAGAAATCAGTGCTTCTGCTTGTTGAAGCTGGAGAGAGTAGCGTGCTTCCATTTGTTTCCTCTGCCGTTTAGGCAATCTATCCAATAAACATCTGACCTGCTCCTTTTTAGAAATCAAGGGTTCAACAATTATATTGTCTTGCTCTAGTGATGCTTGTAGTTCCTTCATAACATCTTTAATGTCTACAACTAATTTGGCCATAATCTCTTTGTTTTTCATTGCTTCCGTAGGTAGTTCCTGCAAGCAAATTTACAAGAATATCACTTGCTCCATCCATCCAATATTTATAACTCATATCAAATCCACTATCTTTGAACCAAGATATTCAAAAGCAAACAAATATCAGATAAGGGCATAGTTAAGACATGGGAGATCTTGTGGTTTTTAGTTCGTCATGCGGAAAAGAAAAAATACATAATGGGTTCAAATATCTATAAAGACAGTGCTAAATATTATTAATGTTAAAGCTAATAATTATCTCTGTAGTCTACAACGTTTTAATTCATCATCTGCTACAGCTGTTCAAAAAAAAAAAAAAAAAAAAAAATTCATCATCTGCTACACAACAATTATAACTTTGGTTCTCGTTGAGTTATAAAGATGTAAATAAGTAATTTGGTTTTAAGATAGAACTGAGACATTGATTTCAGTATATACATAAACATAATCCCACGTCTGCCTATAAAGGGACATGGGATCAATATATCAACATTGCAGCAGATTCTAACAAACTAAGAAAAATCTTCATGTAACTACGCAACGTTAACTATGGAATGCGGATACGTAACCAAAGATTTATCTTGAACTGCTATGAATTCTTTTTCAAAAACGTGATAATATTGAATTACAATACAACAACATTGTAGTTCCATTATCTTGAGACAACTTATCCCTAGTTCTACTCTTGTTAATGAGACAAATGGACCATTGAAACAATCTACAATTCAAATGGTTCATACAGTTTGGCATTTGGTCCACAACCTGTAAGATTCAGATATGAATGCAAGCTAGCTGTTAATCAAAAGAACCGCTCTCAAATGTCAACCAACAAACAAGAGGCAACATATAAGCTTCAAGTTGTCATAAGAAATTGAGAGTCTCAACGTTAGGATGCTAAGGACGACATAGAATGTACGAGTTGTTAGAATAACTGAACCCTGGTACATATGAAAATCACAAACATTATTAATAAAATCGATACATGGAAAGTATTAGATAAAATACCTTCATGATGAATGTGGCGTTTGGAGAGTTCCCAAGCAAGAAATTTCTTGCTTTAGTAGACATTTTCCGTTTGCATGTATCCCTCGTGCCGGTGTCTACATTCAACCTAATCAAGTTGCTAAATGGCAAAGGTTTAGTAGATAGTAACTCCGGGAATGAGGAAATACACTGCACATATAAAGATTGTTATGCATATAAATACACAAGTTGTAAATGCATTCTCTTGCCGAAATCATTATGCATTAATATTAATAATTAATATTAATAATATATACAATTGAGCAAAAGGGGTTACTATTCCTCAATAGTAACTCCTTTGTCCTTTTGTGTGTTTTTTTTTTTTTTAACTATTTTCGTCTTTGTTCCACCAACTCTAACCTCCATACTTCTGGCAACGCAGCTTTTAGAACCTACGCACATAGCTTTTAGATCTAAAAAACCTCATAAACCCACCCAAAACTTTGAACGCGAATATTTTCATTTTTCTAGCGAAATAAAAAGACAACACCTACACAAATTAACTCGCATCATATTTTCGAACGTACAATTTTTACCAGCAATCGGTCTGAAGCGCACTGCCATCATATTTATAACAATTAATTTGATACATCCCCAAAAAAATATATTATACAACATAATTTGGACAACTTAAGATAATTAATTTATTACAACCCATATAGTAATATATGACAATATGTTTCTTTGCAATTGTATTAGACGTTTAATATGTTAAAACGAATTATAGTCTTATAGGTTACGTTAACTGCTTTGCTTTAATATATTCTTATTATAATATATAATTGGATGCTACAAAAAAGTTTTACGTAAACGAGGGGTGGCCGCCGCAACGCGCGGCTGACCACCCTGCTTGTATATATACAATTAAACAAATATGGTTACTATTTCTCAATAGTAACTTGTTTGTTCTTTAGTGATTTTTTTTTCTTTTTTTTTTTTGTTACATTACAATTACAATTAAAAATTACATCAAAATTTGGTCATTCTTTTCTAACTTGAATTTTTAAACCTTATTAAATCATTCTTATAATTTATATGGAGTAATTTTTATTACGTGTATAAAAAATTATTTACATGTTATATAGTAATTTTTTATAACAATTAATTTGATACATCTAAAAAAAATATTATACAACATAATTTGGACAGCTCAGGATAATTAATTTGTTACAACCCATATAGTAATATATAACAATATGTTTCTTTGCAATAATATGTTTCTTTGCAATTGTATTAGATGTTTAATATGTTAAAACAAATTATTGTCTTATAGGTTACGTTAACTGTTTTGCTTTAATATATTCTTATTAGAATATATAATTGGATGCTACAAAAAAGTTTTATGTAAACGAGGGGTGGCCGCCGCAACGCGCGGCTGACCACCCTGCTTGTTAAATACAATATTTCAGGCCATCTGGTCCGTTTGAATAAATGTTTAAATGTTAATAAATTGCCAAAAACAGTTATGAAACAGCTAATCAAAACCACCCATCAGTGTTGTAAAACTCTCCGAGTAATGCCGATTACTCCCCGATTAGGCGATTACTCTATTTTAAAGCGGCCGATCCGAGTTTCCAAAATCCGAGTAACTAATTGGTCAATGTTGGTCAAAGTCAGATTTAGTTAGTTAAAATCAGTCAAAGTCAATATTGGTCTAACATCTTAAAATGAAATTAAACTAGACTTTAAGAGTTTTTAACAAATGAAGATAATGTTTACGTTTCTAGACAATTATATTAACGTTCATGTTTATGGATTTTCTGTATATTTACACATATAATTTTGAAATTAATTATTTAAAGGTATAAGTAGGACATTCCAGTTACTCTCCAAGTTGCCAGTTCCCGACCGAGTAGAGTAGCGATTTTTGAAACCTTGCCACCCATTATAAATGAATATGGATATAATTTGCATTCAGATCTACTTCTCTTTCCAATTAATTGTAATTATCAACTATAATAATTTAAGATAAGAAAATGGTGTCAGACTGTCATGTACCTCAACAATGTCTAAGTTAAGCGTAAGAAATCTAGCACTATGGAGCTCTTGAAGCATCTTAATAACACCACGAGCATCTTTCTGCTTATACGGCTTTTTTGGAGAATACATGGACAGACTGACAGTACTTTGTTCACAGAATTAAAACACTCTTTAAACCACTGCGGAGGATAGAAACCTTGATAGCAGAATGACGCTAATCCAGATGGAATATTCATGTACGCCACTGAGCAATAAATCACAGTGAGATTCTCAAGTTGATGTGCAATCACTTTGATAACATTTGAACCTCTGTAATCTTTAAGTCTGAGATTAGCAAGTCGGGGGGTGATAATTTCAAAAACCTCAGCATTGACCGTAACACTTTCTAAAGTGAGGTTCTGTAAGTTGACACATTTGGAGAAAAGATCAATGGATTCACGTTGATCAATACACAACCAAATATCTTGCAGATACAAAGTCATTAAAGCTGGAAAATCCCATGGTGTTTTCGGTGTAATGTCAGGACCAAAAAAGAAGGTTCTATAAGTGAGATGCTTAACAGTCTGACACCTAAAGAGATAAGGAAGAAATTCGTTCTGGCAACTAATATCAAGGATTAGTTGTTGGACATTGTGAGAAATCACATAATTTGCAATCTCTCTCACCAAATCTTGAGTAGCTCCTACACGAAAACATAGATTTACTGAGGACACTTCTACTTGATGGTTGCGGTGAGACAAAACATGTGTCACGAATTTCGAGTACTTGGCTAAACTTTTAATTCCAATACTTGAAAAGTTGAGAGAGGGCAATAATGTCCAGATAAGCTTCCATCTTGGAAACAACAACAAACACATTTGAATAGCTAATTTAGTGTCAACGCGAGAGAGGATTTGAATAATAAGCTCAAGAGGCAAGCCGCTAAATCTATCTTCATCGAGCGCTGCTCTAACATGATTATGATCAAAGTCCATTTGCTCGATACAACAAAGGATAACCTGCGGTTCACAATGTATAACTTCATAATTACTTGGATAACAAAACTATGAGTATTATTGATGTGATAAATCTAACTTATAAATTAAACAAGAAATACTATTAACAATTACTCCACACAAATAAGCAACTAATCCTAATCGTGGGTGACAGTTTAACACTAAGACTGGTTAGTTCCACAAGGAGTTTAGTATTCAAGGATTTATTCAATAATAATTTAAATATGTAAACGGAGTTTTGATTGATAAACAAAATAATAATTAAAGTAAACGAATAACCAATGAGAGAGAACACGTTCACTTAGACATTTATGCGGATTGTTCTTGCGTTAAACCAATTAATGTTCATAAAATATATAGTCTTATGACTACCCGTCGATATTCACAAAACCTTAGTTAATAAGATCCGATAACTCACATCAACCAAACTAAATGTGATCATAAAAAGTAGACTCAACCTGGTTTTACTCACATAAAATCCAAACCACGCCGATCACTCGAATGCGACTACATGATTGTGAAATTAAAATACCATCCATTCACCAACTTCATTCGTACCCTAATCACTTAGAAATACTTGTGTGATTGTCTAGATCACTATAAGTGTTAAAGCACAAGTTATATATTACGAATTAACTCACATTAACCGTTCAATAACCTATTTGATTGAACTAAAGTACCAAAATAAACCACAACAACAGATCTTTTGGTTGAGCAAAATTTAAACAATCAATTAAACATTGTAATATGAAAAAATTGTACAATCCAACATCAAGGGTTTTATATCTAAGCAAATGCACAAAAAAATTAAGCTACTCATATCTGAACTTGTATCAATGATTACACAAGCACCAATAATTAATCATTGTATAAAACAAATAATTAAAATAAAAATTACCAATTGTATAATGCGGAACAAGATGCCAAAATATGAAGCAACCCCTTGAATTTATGTCTGACGCGACTTTCGTCAGCCTCCAGGAACAAGAATAATAAAAATAAAAGCTAACCTTAAGAAAATATTAGGGAATTAATTATTATTATTATTATAATTATTAAATGTAATTAAATTAAAATAAAAGGAAAACTAACTCTAAAAAACTACGAGTAATTAATTAATTGGTATGGGTTGCTGGGAATATTTATAGCCCAAAAACACAAGCGTGCAACCTCCTCCACAAGTAGATAAAAAGTAGGCCCAACATCAGATAACCGCCAAATTAACTCTAGCGTTTTGTTCTCCAAACGCGAAATCCTTGACCGAAGGTTTCAACGAAATAATGTTCGAAATTGTTGATTCATCGAAATTGTTGGTAGCTAACAGCATCTCAACAAACATAAGTGACTGCATAAACTTTCCGCTGACGACGATAGCCACTTCTTATTGTTAATAAAATCAAATCGTCGTAGTTATTATTGTTGTCCTCGAGGCTTGTTTCTTGAAGTTTTCACTGTTGAGAAAAGTGACACCGAATTATAGCAAACTGTGTTGGGAAATTACGGTCTCACTAATTCCCACCACCCAGCCCAACAATAATAGTAAAGAAATAAAAACAATACACAACACAAGATTTAACGTGAAAACTCCAAAACAGGAGAAAAACCACCGGCCCTCAAAGAGAAAAATACACTATATCACAAATTGTTACAATGATATAGACGACTCTCTTAAGCCAACTACACTCTCCAAAATATTTAACTAATACAACTTTCAAACAAGGGTAAGAAAGAAAGAAATAATCAAATACTTAAAGCGTATTGATTGGTGCGATTTGGAATGAAGACTTAGCCCCTCTTATATAACCAAGTCACTCACCCCTCACATCTTCCTCCCACCTATGTGGGATACACATATCTTCTACTAGCCAAAATAAACCAACAAATCTCTACCTTTTAGATAGAAGAAGATAACCATACTTCCACATTGCGAAGATAACCGATGTAGACGCTTCCTCGACGACAACTTCAAGATCCTCATCTTCATGCCGTTGACATTATCTCCCAAGAGACAAAACTTGCATCTTCATCGAACATTGTCTAAACCGACAATCATTGTCATCACAGACAATCATAACTCTTAACAAGAATTATCATACTCCACCATTAAGAGTATAGCACTTAGAATATCACATTCCAAGCATTTTACCTCGGCACATGTTGTTGAACAACCAGCTGAAACTTTATGGTGCAACTTCCTTGTTTGGCTTTCCCGAAAGTCCCATCAGCTACAACATCAGTTTCCACCACACAGCCTGCATCAACGCCAAACCAATGCCCATGTGTAATTGTGGAACCGCTAACGAACATCCCTTTCCACGGTGGCGCGGACACACCATGAGGATGACGTGACTTCAGAGGAATTCGTCACTCTCCGTAACAACGGAGACAATGTTAGCGTCTTTGGAGCCATTTGCCGGATTAGCTCCACCGGGACAATTAACCCTTACATATCCAGTCTTCCCGCACTTCCAGCATGTCAGATTCTTTCTAGAGTTTCTCTTCTGCCTATCCGAACACAACACTATCATATCTCCTGATGACGAGACCCCGTTACCTTCCAGTCTTTTCTCCTCGGATAGGAGCTTGCTAGTAACGTCTTCAAACTTCAGAGTTTTCTTCCCATACATCAAAATAGGTTTCATGTGTTCATAAGACGATGATAAAGATAATATCAACCTCAAAGCTTTATCTTCATCATCCGTTTTAACTCCAATAGCCTCTAGTTCTGAAACAATACCGTTAAGAATACTTAGATGATCTGAAATCTTTGAACCCCCATCCATACGCAGAGTATGAAATTGTTCTTTAAGACACAACCGATTTGAGATGCCCTTGCCCTGGTACAACTGCTCTAGTTTAACCCAAAGCTCCTTTGCCGTTGATAACCCGTGCACATTTGCAAGCACGTTCTTTGCAAGACACAAACGAATCGCACTTGCTGCCCTCAAATCCATATCATCCCATTCTTCTTCATCGAACTTACTGCTAGAATCACTGCCAGGAACAAGGGTGGGTTTACCCTTCAAAGCCTTGTGTAAACCGGACTGAATCAACACATCCTTGACTTGAACCTGCCATAAGCCAAAATTGATCATCCCATCAAATTTCCCTACATCAAACCTCATTGGACCGAACTTCGACATCGTATCCGTATCCTATAGACAACAACTTTCTCTGATTTTGCTCACGTTTCGAATAGCCAAAAGATGTAGCAGGTAGCCAGGACCCTTTAAATCGGAAATCCACAACTCGCCACTAACAAATCCAACTATTATTACGAATCAGAAAAAATATTGTCTAACCAGATACCCTATACGATCAATAGAACTCGTTTCTGATGTGGACGATCCACTCCCGTGGCAACCACAGAGCATACTCCGACTCCTATAACCGAGACCCCCGTCAAACCTGACGCTCTGATACCAGTTGTTGGGAAATTACGGTCTCACTAATTCCCACCACCCAGCCCAACAATAATAGTAAAGAAATAAAAACAATGCACAACACAAGATTTAACGTGGAAACTCCAAAACAGGAGAAAAACCACCGGCCCCCAAAGAGAAAAATACACTATATCACAAATTGTTACAATGATATAGACGACTCTCTTAAGCCAACTACACTCTCCAAAATATTTAACTAATACAACTTTCAAACAAGGGTAAGAAAGAAAGAAATAATCAAATACTTAAAGCGTATTGATTGGTGCTATTTGGAATGAAGACTTAGCCCCTCTTATATAACCAAGTCACTCACCCCTCACATCTTTCTCCCACCTATGTGGGATACACATATCTTCTACTAGCCAAAATAAACCAACAAACCGCAAGTAATACTTGAAATAATGACGATAAAGGAACACCAAGATTTAACGTGCAAAACCCCAATAGGGTAAAAATCACGGGCAAGGAAAGAAATGTTTCACTAATATGAATAATAGGAATTACAATTCTCTCTAATTACAAGGATAAGTACCAAGTTTTATATCTCTTGTAATTAGGAGATTTATCACTTACTAATTCTCTATTAGACTACTAGAACACAAGAAGGAAGAATGTGTTGGGATGATTTGAATGTGCTTCCATTGCTCTCTATTTATACTAGAAGAGAATGAGAGTAGGTGAGCATATTGTCAAATATGGTGGATGGTAAACACCTACTACCTTGAATAATTCTAAATTGGCATGTAATTGTGTGTTACAAATAAGACTTTTAGCTTCCTAATTTCACCAACTCCAAATATTATTCAACAATCTCCCACTTGAAGATCTAATTGAAGCTCAATCAATCTTCACACGATAATCCTTCCTTGCCAATGATGTTGCTTACGTTTCCGCTAGGCCACATGAGGAACGGAACCAAATAAACTTGTCACGATTGATTGACTTTGTTAGAAAATCAGCCACATTTTTATCAGTATGAATTTTCTGCATATCCACGGTTCCTTCTTCCACTTTCTCACGAACTAAGTGATACTGAACTCGTATATGCTTTGTTTTTGAATGAAATGCCGGATTTCTTGCAAGATGCAAGGCACTCTGGTTGTCACAGAATAGAGTGATATTCTCTTGTTTGTGCCCGAGTTCCTCCAACAACATTTTCAACCATACTGCCTCTTTAGTAGCTTGAGTAGCTGCTACATATTCTGCCTCTGTTGTTGATGTCACCACAGCTGACTGCAGTTTTGAAACCCAGCTTACTATTCCACCACAAAGTGTGAAAACATATGCAATGGTAGATTTACTTTTATCGATATCACCTGCATAATCTGAATCAACATACCCTTTGACAATAAATTTCGGTTCCCCATAACATAATGCAACTTCTAAGGTTCCCTTGATGTATTTAAGGATCCTCTTTACCGCATTCCAATGCTCTTTACCAGGATTCGCCATGTACCGACTAACTACTCCCACTGCATGTGCAATGTCTGGTCTTGTACATATCATTGCGAACATTAAACTTCCCACTGCTAATGCATACGGTACTCGAGACATCTCCTTCCTCTCGTCTTCACTGCTAGGACACATAACGGAGGATAACTTGAGATTAGTAGGAAGTGGGGTTGAGATTGGCTTACTATCTTGCATATTGAAACGCTCCAAGATTTTCCTCAAATAATTCTTTTGAGAAAGCCAAATCTTCCTATTATCTCTGTCTCGGTGAATTTGCATTCCTAGAATCTTGTTTGCGGCACCCAAGTCTTTCATTTCAAACTCCCTAGCCAATTGAGCCTTCAGCTTATTAATACGATCTTTGTTGGGGCCTGCAACCAACATGTCGTCTACATATAACAGCAAAATGGCAAAATCATTGTCCCCAAACCTCTTGAAATATGCACAAGGATCTGCATAAAGTCTGTTATATTCAAGGCTCATTATGAAAGAATCACATCTCTTGTACCAACATCTCGGCACCTGTTTGAGACCATACAGAGATTTCTTTAACCTGCAAACCAAGTTCTTTTTTCCTTGTAGTTCAAAACCTTCTGGTTGAAGCATATAAATTTCTTCTTGAAGATTTCCATGAAGAAATGTAGTTTTCACATCTAACTGCTCTAGATGCAAATCAAATGTAGCACACGTCGCTAGAACTACTCGAATTGTTGTAAGTCGAACCACAGGAGAAAATATTTCATTAAAGTCCGTATCTTCTTTCTGAGCATATCCTTTAACCACCAGTCTTGCACGATACCGCTCCACTTGATCATCGCCATTTCGCTTGATCTTATACACCCATTTATTTCCAATAGATTTTCTACCTTTTGGCAATGGCACAAGTTCCCATATTTTATTTTTATGAAGAGCTTCAATTTCTTCCTGCATAGCTGTCATCCACTGAGATGCATCTGAATGATTTAGTGTCTCGCGAAGAGTTGTTGGCTCTCCTTCCTCTGTTAGAAGACAATATGTAACATTGCTTTCCATAATATAATCTGAGTGCCACCCTGGACTTTTCCTTTCCCGATTAGAAATACGAGTCGCTGGAGCTTCATCAACGACTACTTGATTTTCATCGTGCTCTAGTACTGCTTCAGAAGAATCTTTATGAAATTCGTTACCCACCTGTATCGGTATAGTTTCTTTTGAAGTGCTGACATCTTCAAGTTCTTTTTCTTCTGTAAAGACAACATCTCTGCTGATGACTACTTTGTGGGCAGTAGGGTCCCACAAACGATACCCCTTAACTCCATCATCATACCCCAAGAACAAACACTTTCTGGACTTCGGATCCAACTTTGTCGTTTCTTGAGAATTGTACATTGCGTACACAGGACTTCCAAATGCATGAATGTCAGAATAATTAACTGGTTTTCCAGTCCACATTTCCATCGGCGATTTCAACTCAATTGCAGTTGATGGTGACCGATTTATCACGTAACAGGCAGTACTTACTGCTTCTGCCCAGAATGATTTCCCCAAGCTTGCAGTTGCCAACATCGCCCTTGTTCTATCTAATAAGGTTCTGTTCATCCGCTCTGCCACTCCGTTTTGTTGAGGAGTGTATGCCGTCATGAACTGCCTTTTGATACCTTCTTGTTTGCAGAACTTATCAAATTCATCACCAGTGTATTCTCCTCCATTATCAGTCCTTAAACACTTGATCTTTTTACCAGATTCAAGTTCAACCTGCGCTTTGTAAACTTTGAAAACTTCAAACACATCTGCCTTTCTCTTGATTGGGTACACCCAACATCTCCTAGTGTAATCATCAATAAATGATACAAAATACTTTGCTCCTCCTAGGGATTGAACTGGTGTTTGCCACACATCAGAGTGAACTAATTCTAGAATCAATTTACTTCTAGAATTTGATGTGTTAAACTTCAGGCGATGCTGCTTGCTGTTTACACAATGCTCACAGAAAGGTAGCGATACATTTGTAAGACCGTGAATAAGATTTCTTTCAACAAGAATCTTCATACCTTGCTCAGACATGTGTCCAAGCTTTTGATGCCATGTCATAGCAACTTTATCACTTGGACTATTCGAAGCAACAGATGCTTCCAATTCCTGTACCGTCTTGCCTTTCAGAATGTATAAATTAGCACCCACCTTTTCTCCTTTCATAAGTACAACCGTGCCTTTCTTGATTATCATGATCTTCTCATGTATCACCATCTTACAACCAAGATCATCCAGTTGTCCTAAAGACAATAAGTTCTTCTTAAAACCCTCCACGTGTCGTACACCTTGAATAGTACGAACTGTACCATCGTGCATCTTCAGAATGATATCTCCAATTCCAATGATCTTTAGTTCATGATCATTGCAACTGTATACAGATCCTCCTGAGATACGTTCATATTGTTTGAACCATTCTCTTCTAGGGGTCATGTGAAAAGTAGCTCCCGAGTCAAATAACCAGACATCAAAAAATGTCTTTCTGCCTTCATTTGCTACCACTGCCTCACTAACCAAAGCAGTCCCATCATCTAAAGTGCTTGCAATATTTCCTTGAGGATTTGAGTTATTTAAACTCCGACAATCCTTCTTCAGGTGACCTTTCTTGCCATAATTGTAGCATGTATAGGTCTTCTTCTTTTTAAACTTCGGTTTACCATGATTGTGACTCCCACTTGGGCCACGTTCCGTTGATCTCCCTCCTGAGATCACCAAGGCCTCCACTTGTCGTGAACCGGCCTGTTTGTCCTCCTTGTTATTGCGCCGATTTTCTTCTTCTAGAATAGCAGCCGCAACTTCATCATAGACTATATACTCCGGGAGAACATTATTGGTTAAGTTAATAATGAGTTGATCATACGAGTCAGGTAGACTCTGAAGTAAAAGTTCAGCACGTTCTTTTGGCTCTATATTGCAACTTAATGAAGCGAGTTGAGAAAATAGAGTATTCAAAGAATTAATGTGCTCATTAACTGAAGTAGATTCATTCATGCGTAGCGCATAAAGTTTCCTCTTAAGGAATATCTTGTTGTGGAGTGATTTGGTCTCGTACAATTTTACGAGGTGGTCCCAAATCTCTTTCGCAGTCTTCTTTTCTTCAATGCTAGACAAAACGCCATCTGCTAGTGCCAGATGAAGATTTGCGATAGCCTGGCCGTCCATCTCTTCCCATTTTTCATCAGTCAACTCGGATGGTCGTTGACTGATGGCCGCTAAACACTTATCCTTTCTCAGGATAGCTTTCATCTTTAATTTCCATAACGAGAAATTACTCCCGTTAAATTTTTCATTTTCAAATTTTGTAGACATTGCTATAATTACAATCTTCTTTTCGGCAATATTATTTTTCTTTAAATAATACCCGGGAACTTTTATCGAGTAAAAATAATCTTACTTATTTTCTGATGTGGACGATCCACTCCCGTGGCAACCACAAAGCATACGATAAGTAGATTAATACACACTAGATATTAGACCTTAGCTCTGATACCACTTGTTGAGAAAAGTGACACCGAATTATAGCAAACCGCTAGTAATACTTGAAATAATGACGATAAAGGAACACCAAGATTTAACGTGGAAAACCCCAATAGGGTAAAAACCACGGGTAAGGAAAGAAACGTTTCACTAATATGAATAATAGGAATTACAATTCTCTCTAATTACAAGGATAAGTACCAAGTTTTATATCTCTTGTAATTAGGAGATTTATCACTTACTAATTCTCTATTAGACTACTAGAACACAAGAAGGAAGAATGTGTTGGGATGATTTGAATGTGCTTCCATTGATCTCTATTCATATTAGAAGAGAATGAGAGTAGGTGAGCATATTGTCAAATATGGTTGATGGTAAACACCTACTACCTTGAATAATTCTAAATTGGCATGTAATTGTGTGTTACAAATAAGACTTTTAGCTTCCTAATTTCACCAACTCCAAATATTATTCAACATTCACAACTTGTAAACAAAGATGTTAACTAGAACCATGCCGAACATCACACCAGTCACAACTTCTTGTACACTTCCAATAGATTATACTGGTCACAATAATATCAGTAGAAAAAATTAACTTGCTTGGTCAAATGGTGTTGACAGAAAGGGTGTAGAACATAAACGTAGTTGTTATTCAATTTTTTTATCCAAATACCCGCTATGTTAATTAAGACACATCTAGCGGTCGGGTTGTGTTTCCAAAACTTTTAATCCCTTTATCAAAACATTACGGTGAATCATCGGACACATTATTACTGTATGATTTATGATGAATAGTGAAATAAAAATCAGCTTTCAAATTTGTAGATCATCTAAGAGTTAGAGCAAGGATGCAGTACTTTGAAGTGAATATAAAGGAGAATATTGACACCAAAAGTAAATAAAGTCACAAAGATAACCTAACATTTCAAGAAAGAGAAAATCATTACTCCCTTGGACATCATCATAAAACAATTCGAAGTAAAGGGCATAGCAAAAGTTACAAGACACCAAAGTAAATAAAGTCAACGTCTAACAACGATAACCTAACATTTCAAGAAAAAGAAAATCATTACTCCAATAAGTACAAATATCTTCAAGTTGACACTTTCTTTAGCAGCCACCATCTTCAAGTTAGGCATGATCTGCAAAAAATTGGGTTAGAATAACGACACAACTATAAAAGCATATGAAATCAATTCATTCAATCAGATTCAATGAAACCAAAAGCAGCTAACTTTGCAGAGTTTAAGCAACAAATTAAATTCAAAGACACTGTGACTGTAAGTACACAAGTTTTTTAGCACTTTAATTGTGTACTACCAATCATTTTAAATATTTAGAGGTCATCAAATTTGAGTTCAAGATACTCCCCCAAATTATTGTGAATGCTTTGAATAAATTAGAACTGCAACATCTATGTACATCAACTGACATTAGAGAATACTAATTGAAGAGAAAGAATGAGACAGTTACATAAGCGGATTACGTTCTAAAACAATACAATGGTTGATAGTTAGATTAATGAATAAGCAGGCAAGTAGTCGTTGTATAGAAGAATAGTTACCTGGGCAGGGCAGGTGATTCACACCTCATGGCATTTGGTTAATACTTGATGTGGAGGGTGCAGGAACCTGCAGACATTAAACATTTCTAAAAACCATATTTTGGATTACGACTATTAAATGAACTGATTCAACCAAACCCTCATAACCCACTCATCTAGCCACCTGTAACAACTATGGAAAGTCAGTCAAATATGGAATCAAAAACTTACAATTGCTGAAGATGATGTTTGTGATGGCAGTGGATGTTTGCTGCTAGAAACATCTTCAGATGTTGAGACCTTGATGTTTTTATACACATCAAAAATTCTTTTTATGAAATCGTTATTTGAGGCCTGACGAGCAATCAAGGCTTCTTCATGTGCTTCAGCTTGTTGAAGCTGGAGAGAGTAGCGTGATTCCATATGTCTCCTAAATCGTTTAGGCAACCTATCGATTAAACAAACGACCTGCTCCTTTTTTGTATTCAAGAGTTCGAGATCGTTAACTGCTTCACCAAACATATCCACAATTTCACTCAGACTAACCGTCAACTGTGTCTCCAACTTAGCCACTATCTCCTCTATTTGAGCACCCCTATCATCAGATTGAATTTGCATCATTTTTTTCTTCTTCTGTACTTGTATATCATCCATAATGTTTTCAATGACTACTTTTTTCTTATCGATAGCCTCAGTTCTCTCAGTAAGTATATTATCTTGCTCTAGAGATGCTTGTAGTTCCTTCATAACAATTTCAATGTCTGCCTTTATCTTCTCCCTAACCTCTTTCTCTTTCATTGCTTCAGTTGGTAGTTCCTGCAACCAAATTAACAACAATATCACTACCTCCATTCGATATAATATAACTACCTAGAATGTAGTACCTTCATGATGAATGTGGCATTTGGGGAGTTCTCAAGCAGGAAATTTCTAGCTTCAGTTGACATTTTAAGTTTGCACGTATCCCTCGTGCCAGAGTCTATATTCAACCTAATCAAGTTTCTAAAGGGCGAAGGCTGAGCAGACAGTAACTCCGGGAATGAGGAAATACACTGCACATATAAATAATATGTAAAGTTGTAATAAGACCTTGAAAAGGCATGTTCAAAAATTATCAAAAAAAATTATGACATGGCTAATCAAAACCACCCATTATAGTTGGTAGATGAATATGGAAATAATTGTGCATAAAGATCTACTTTTTATGATTAATTGTAATTACCTCCTCTAAGAAAAGGGTGTCAGACTGTCATGTAACGTAAGAATAATCAGACAATTACATGTCACCATAGCTAATACTACATCACTGTACCTCAATGATGTCCAAGCTAAGCGTAAGAAATCTGGCACTATGGAGCTGTTGAAGCATGTTAATAACACCATGAGCATCTTCCTGTTTATATGGCTTTTTTGAACAATATATGGACAAAATGACACTCACTTTGTTCACAGAACGAAAACATTTTTTATACCACTTTGGAGGATTGTAACCTTCGTAGCAGAATGACGAAAATCCTGAAGGGATATTCAAGTAACTCATTGAGCAATTAATTACAGTGAGATTCTCAAGTTGGGGTGCAATCACATTGATAACATTTGAGTCTCTATCACCAATATATCTAAGTATGAGATTAGAGAGTCGAGGGGTGATAATGTCAAAAACCTTAGCCTTGACCGTAATTCTTTCTAAAGTGAGGTTCTCTAAGTTGACACACTTGGAGAAAAGATCAAGGGATTCACGTCGATCATCACATAACGAAATCTCATCTAGATACAAAGTCGTTAAAGCTGGAAAATTCCATGGTTTTTTGGGTGTAAGGCAAGGCAAGGCGAACAAATGTAGGTTCTAAAGGTGAGATGCTTAAGAGTCTCAGAGCTAAAGAGACAAGGAGGAAATTCATGGTGCTTTGTGGGACTACTAACAACAGTTAGTTGTTGGACGTTGTGAGAAAACGCATAACTTACAATCTTTCTCACAAAAACCTGAGTAGCTGCTCCATAGAATCTTAGTTTTACAGAAGAAACTTCTACTTGATGGTTGCGTTGAGAAAGAACATGTTTCACGAATTTTGCAAACTTGGGTAAAGTTTTAAATTCGCTACTTGAAAACTTGAGAGAGGGCATCGATGTCCAGATAAGCTTCCATCTTGGAGACAACAACAAACACGTTTGAACCACAAATTTAGTGTCAAAGCGAGATAGGATTTGATGAATAAGCTCATGAGGCAAGCCGCTCAATCTATCTTCATCGAGCGCTACTTTAACATTTTTATGATCAAAATCCATTTTCTTTGATATAACGAATGATAACCTGCAGTTCACGTGCAGAAATTCAAATCAACTACGTGCATAAAAAGATGATTACTATTGATGAACATGCAAACAAACCCAACTATTGATACCATGATTGTTCTTATCATCAAATGTCTCCCCTCAGGGGTCCATTGGGCAAAATTTGTTTTTTCCTAACATCAGGCTATCAGGAAAAATCAATACATTTTTCCCACTTTAGTGGGTGTGGCTAAGTAATACACCTTTGTTTGCAAACTTGAGTACTCTTTTAGCAAGCTAATAATTTATGGTTATGGTGTTTACCAAATCATAATCAAAACACTGTGATTTCTTTAATATGTAGCAAACTAAATTAAGGATACAAAGTTGACACAATCATTCTATTTCTAACTAACTGTGGTCATGATTTTGCAAGCATTATAAGAGTGAATAAATACCTAAAACAAATTATTATATTTAACAGCCAAAATTACAGCCAAAATTAGTGATAAGGAAACTAATTAACTAGTTAAGAACTTAAGATAGTAATAAAAATGTATAAAAATGTTCTAAAAAGGAAAAACTTCAAATTATAGTCACTCGTATGACCATCGCAGATGGCTTAGCTATGCAACTTAAAATATAATAACAATCATTCGATAGTACGGATACAATAATGATTACATCAAACAATTAGTACACGATGATAAACCCTAAGCATTTCAAAATTAAAACTTATGGAAAAGAGTGAAACCGCACTGATGTATAATTGATGAATCAATGCACGATTGTGTACCTTTGATCTTTGAAGAAGAATAAGAAAAGAAGAAATTACAAGTGAAATGACGATTTATGTCAATCGTGCGGCTCGTGCCCAAATGCTGCTAGGTCACCAACTAACAAACAAAAATGGAAACTGCATTTGATTTTCCGGCATATTTATTTTAGTTTCGAACAAATCTCGCATCGGTTCTTCGGGTTGAAAACAAGACCGAAACAATAAGGGTCGGGTTGGTACCTAGAATTGTGTTTTGCGTATGCCCATACAGGTGCTTGATATAAATAAGTTCAACAAAAATCTACAAATCCGGAAATACTAATGACAGAAATATTTAAAATAACAAAAAAATCTTAGAAGTCTTACCTTTCAAAAATCTCTTTATCTCTTTTTATATTATAATAACAAAACAATAAATAGATCATCTAAAATTCTACCTCTAAACCATTCAAATTTTTTAATCAACATTATAATAATTGTCTTATAACTAAAATACCCTTATAATTAGAAAAACACGGGATGAAGGCAAGAAAATATGGGTTCTTTACATATTCATTCATTCACGTTCAAACTACATGGAAAAACCCTAATTTTCTCCCAAAAAATGTATAACCAGCCGTTCTAATCCATTCAAATTATCAATCGATATTGAGTAATAATCAATATATTCAAATCATGGGATTACACGAGTTTATTCATTACGAAGAATATGAAATCGAAAATCGAAATCGATAAGTGGTACGTTTAATTTTAAATATGTTGTTAATCTTTGATTCTGAATTCCATATTAATTTTTTGTTCTAAATAGTTTGTTACTATTTCAGCTGAATGTCATTTGGATTTGTATTATAATTTTGATTTTGATTTTGTAGATTATTTATATTTATATTTGAGTTTGAGTTTTTTATTTATTTATTTATTTATGAAATATAGAGTTGCTGGATAATGATATTTAAGGTTAATTTGTTGAAAAGTGGGAAACGAAAGGAAGTGGCTTATGGAACGTCTAAAATAAATTAGAGGCTGGGTCGATGCCCGAGTGGTTAAAGGGGACGGACTGTAAATTCGTTTGTTGATGAGGCGGCACCCGGATTTGAACTGGGAAAAATGCAGTGATGAACCAGTTTGTTAGTGACAACATGGTGGTGCGTATTACTGTCTCGTATAATAATTTTTATCAGCTTGTGTATGATATTGATGTAGAGTTATTCTATTTAATAGGTGAGTATTGTCGGGGTTTTTTCAGAAGAGGATATCGAGTCTGTTGGAAGTTAAACTTGATTTTGGGCTATGTGTTTTGGATATGGGCTTGCAAGTATACAAATATATGGATCAAGATTGTAGTCCAATATCTAGAAACTTCTTGTAATATCTAGTAGTGAAAGTGAGTAGAAACATCTTGTAAAATATCTAAGATAATATTTAGGAAATATCTAGATAATACTTAGAAAATATCTAGATATTAGTAGATGATGGAGAGTTTTAGACTACTCCATTGAGTAGTATAAATAGAGGGTTTCACCCCTCATTTGTAATCAAGCAACAAAGCAATTCAATAAGCAATAAAAGAAAAGCTTTCAAGATCAATAAAACTTCTAAATCATCAATCCTCTCTTCCACAAATAATATACATAACCTCCTATTTCTAACAAATTGGTATCAAGAGCTTGGTTCGACAAGATGATGGCCAACAATGTCATCACATTTCCTCGCCTCACAAAGGATAATTATGATCGATGGAGCATCCAAATGAAGACCTTCCTAAGTGGACAAGACTTATGGGAGATTGTGGAGGAAGGCTATGAGGAACCTGCAGAAAAAGGTCCTCTCGGCAAGGAGAAAATATTAATGAAGACGAACGATCAAAAGGCTCTTTCCATCATCCAACAAAGTGTAGATGATGGAGCTTTTGAGAAAATTGCAAGTGCAACCACCGCCAAGAAAGCATGGGAGATCTTGGAGAATTCTCACAAGGGAGTTGAAAAGGTGAAAAAGGTTCGACTACAAACACTACGAGGTGAGTTCGAATCCTTAAATAAGAAAGACTCAGAATCAATTTCCGATTATTTTACAAGAGTCTTGGCGATTGTCAATCAATTAAAGAGGAATGGTGAAACTCTAAGTGATGTAAGAGTCATTGAGAAGATTCTGAGATCATTAGATTCAAAATTCGACTATATAGTCGTAGCCATCGAAGAATCTAAAGATCTAGAATCAATGACTATCGATGAACTCATGGGTTCACTACAAGCCCATGAAGAGAGGTTCAATAAGAATAATAAGGAGCCATTGGAGCAAGCTTTACAAGCAAAACTGTCTTTCAAGGAAGAGAGCAGTGAAAAGACTCATCAAACGAGTCAACGAGGTCGTGGTCAAGTACGTGGCCGAGGACGAGGACAAGGATATATCAAACGTGGAGGTTATAGTTCTTACAGAAATGAAGAAAGAAGTCAAAATTTTCACCCGACAAGAGGTCGCGGGAGAGGCTACACAAGTAGAAGGCCAAGGTATGCCAATTCTCAAACCAAATGCTATAATTGTCATAAATTTGGCCACTATGCTTCGGAATGCGAGAAGTCAAACAATTACGTGCAAGAAAGAGCAAATTTAGTGCAAGAAGATACCGAAGCCGTGAAAAACACTTTGTTACTAGCATGCAAAGGTGAAGATAACGGAGAATCAAATTTATGGTATCTCGACACGGGTGCAAGCAACCATATGTGCGGTGACAAAAACATGTTTGTGGAGTTAGACGAGGTAATTAGTGGAAATATCACCTTCGGAGATTCCTCTAAAGTCCCGGTTAAAGGCAAAGGTAAGATTCTCATCCGCTTGAAAAATGGAAGGCATCAATTTATCTCTAACGTGTATTATGTGCCTAATATGAAGACGAATATACTGAGTATTGGACAACTCTTAGAGAAAGGCTATGATATTCACATGATAAATCGTACTCTTTCTTTAAGAGACCAAAAAGGAGGTTTGATTGCTAAGGTGCCAATGTCAACGAATAGGATGTTCATGCTAAATATTCAACATGACATTCCAAGATGTTTAAAAGCATGTTTCAAAGATAATTCTTGGCTTTGGCACATGAGATACGGGCACTTAAATTTTGGAGGGTTAAAATTATTATCAAGTAAAGGAATGGTGAAGGGTTTGCCTCCAATTAATCATCCGGATCAAATATGTGAGGGATGCCTTCTAGGAAAGCACTTCCGAAACAGTTTTCCAACAGAAGCTTCTAGTAGAGCGAAGAAACCTCTAGAACTTATTCACACGGATGTGTGTGGACCCATCAGCCCACCGTCTTTTGGTAAAAATAGATATTTTATTCTATTCATTGATGATTTTAGTCGAAAGACATGGGTCTATTTTCTAAAAGAGAAGTCGGAAGCTTTTGGAATGTTCAAGAAGTTTAAAGCATTTGTGGAGAATCAAAGTGGTCTCACCATAAAGGCGTTGAGATCCGATCGTGGAGGAGAGTTCACATCTAAGGAATTCAAGAAATTTTGCGACAACAATGGCTTACGACGTCCTCTAACTCTTCCGTATTCACCTCAACAAAATGGTGTTGCGGAAAGAAAAAATAGGACCATTCTTGATATGGCCCGGAGTATGTTAAAGAGCAAAAGGATGCCTAAGGAGTTTTGGGCTGAGGCAGTGGACTGTGCGATCTATCTATCAAATCGCTCGCCCACTAGAAGTGTCAAGAACAAAACGCCCATTGAAGCTTGGAGTGGAAGGAAGCCCGGCATCTCACACCTTCGAGTGTTCGGAAGTGTGGCATATGCTCATGTGCCAGATCAGAAGAGGACGAAGCTCGATGATAAAAGCGAGAAACTCATATTCGTGGGTTATGACTCAAGTTCGAAGGGTTACAAGCTATACAATCCCAAGAATGGTAAAGTAATCTCAAGTCGAGACGTGGTGTTCGATGAAGAAGCAACATGGGATTGGAATGTTCCCGAAGAGGAGAACTACGACTTTCTCCCTTATCCATTCGAGAGTACTGCAAAGAACGAAGAATATCTAGAAGTTCAAGAACCTTCTGGTACACCATCTCCGCACTCTCCACATACTCCAACCACTACACCTAATGAAGTGACACCAACATCAGGAGGAGAATCAAGTAGGCTACAACATCACACAAGGAGCATTGAGGAGTTGTACGAGGTAACACAGCCTATGGAGGATCTATCATTGTTCTGCCTTCTTGCCGATTGTGAGCCAATAAGCTATGAAGACGCAACAAAAAGCCAAAAGTGGAAATGTGCTATGGACGAAGAGATTCAAGCAATCGAGAAGAATAATACGTGGGATCTTGCCACACTACCAAAGGGACATAAGGCTATTGGTGTAAAATGGGTGTACAAGGCCAAGAAGAATTCCAAAGGTGAAGTTGAAAGATATAAGGCAAGGTTGGTGGCGAAGGGATATAGTCAACGAGCCGGCATAGACTATGACGAGGTATTTGCTCCCGTCGCTCGTCTAGAAACTATAAGATTGATAATCTCACTTGCGGCTCAACATAATTGGAAGATTTATCAAATGGATGTCAAATCTGCGTTCCTTAATGGCCACTTAGAAGAAGAAGTCTATATAGAACAACCTTTGGGATACATCGTGAAAGGCCAAGAGAATAAGGTGCTAAAATTGAAAAAGGCCTTATACGGGTTGAAGCAAGCGCCTCGGGCATGGAATAGCAGGATAGACAAGTATTTCCAGCAGAATGACTTTACGAAATGCCCCCATGAGCATGCCCTCTACACCAAAGTTAGCAATGATGGAGATGTTATGATTGTGTGCCTATATGTGGATGACTTGATATTCACCGGTAGTAATCCTAAAATGTTTGAGGAGTTCAAGAAAGCAATGGTTCGGGAGTTCGAGATGACCGACATTGGACTTATGGCTTACTATCTTGGGATCGAGGTAAAACAAAAGAAAGAAGGAATATTCATATCCCAAGAAGGTTATGCGAATGAGGTGCTCAAGAAGTTTAAGATGAATGACTGCAAGTCAATGAATACACCGGTGGATTGCAATCTCAAATTGTCAAAAGATGATGAAGGATACTTGGTGGACCCAACAAAATACAAGAGTTTGGTTGGAAGTCTGAGGTACCTAACCTGCACGAGGCCAGATATTCTCTACGGAGTTGGACTAGTAAGTCGATACAAGGAAGCACCTACAATAAATCACTTGAAGGCGGCCAAGAGGATACTTCGCTACATCAAAGGTACGATTGACTATGGCCTGTTTTATTCGCCTTCTGAGCACTTCAAGCTAGTTGGATACAGTGATAGTGATTGGGCTGGAGACAAAGATGATCGTAAGAGTACGAGTGGTTTCGTGTTCTATATGGGAGATACGGCGTTCACATGGAGCTCGAAGAAGCAACCCATTGTGACTCTGTCAACGTGTGAAGCCGAGTTTGTAGCAGCAACATCGTGCACCTGTCATGCAATATGGCTCAGGAAGTTACTAAATGAGCTTAAGTTTTTTCAAAAGGAAGCTACGGAGATATATGTGGATAACAAGTCTGCGATTGCTCTAGCAAAGAATCCAGTCTTCCATGATCGAAGCAAGCACATCGATACGAAATACCATTACATCAGGGAGTGTGTTACAAATAAAGAGGTGCAGATAAAGTACGCGAAGTCACTTGACCAAGTTGCTGATATTTTCACAAAGCCTCTAAAACATGAGACGTTTCAGAGATTACGGAATATGCTCGGAGTGACGAAATCAAGTTTAAGGGGGGCTGTTGGAAGTTAAACTTGATTTTGGGCTATGTGTTTTGGATATGGGCTTGCAAGTATACAAATATATGGATCAAGATTGTAGTCCAATATCTAGAAACTTCTTGTAATATCTAGTAGTGAAAGTGAGTAGAAACATCTTGTAAAATATCTAAGATAATATTTAGGAAATATCTAGATAATACTTAGAAAATATCTAGATATTAGTAGATGATGGAGAGTTCTAGACTACTCCATTGAGTAGTATAAATAGAGGGTTTCACCCCTCATTTGTAATCAAGCAACAAAGCAATTCAATAAGCAATAAAAGAAAAGCTTTCAAGATCAATAAAACTTCTAAATCATCAATCCTCTCTTCCACAAATAATATACATAACCTCCTATTTCTAACAGAGTCTTGTGTAATGGATTATTTGGGGACAATTAGAGCAAATAAGGGTGCAGATAAAGCATTGAGTTATACACCAACCGTATTTCGACCGTCTCGCAATGATTTGCACTTCCCGCAAGTGAGCACAAAATATATTTATGGTTATATTTGTTCTCATGTCTTAGTTTCTAAATTGATAGATGTTCTTGAAAGATACTGATGAGCGAGCATGTGCATACATTGCGGGGCCCTGCACCTAATCGTTGGGTATACAGTTGATGGAACATACCTTCTTGAGTTATAACATAATTATTTTTAATCATAAGGAGATATTAGATACGGATGTTTGCAACTTAATGTGGTTGTGAATATGTTTGAAGAAGAATATGAAAGTAAGAAGCTGAAATCGATAACATGATTATGGCATTCGAGTTTAGTTTAATGTTATACAAAATTGCAGAAATTAAGAATGATATTATTATGGCATTTGAGTTTAGTTTAATGATACATTTTTAGTTTATAATTGTTCCTGATTTCTTATCATAATTTTTGTCAAAAGGGCCAAACTTTTTCCATTACATACGTGTGAATCCAGGTGCTAACAGCGATCATGTGTCTTTTTACCAATTGTCATGGTTTGGTCGTAAAGGGAAATGGGTCAACAAATTATCATGTAATTTGGTACCACACATAATGACATGTTTGACTCTAGAAAGTCATACATTGGATGATGTTAATAAAGGTTTATATATTTGTTAATGTGCAACATAGATGTTGGAAATAGCATACTAATAAGAGATGCAGATATGTATCGTATGTAGTGACCCGAACTTTTCCGAACTTTTCTATGAATATATATTTAAATGAAAACTATATTTGCATGATTAAATGTTTCCAACATGTTAAGCAATCAAACTTGTTAAGACTTGGTTAATTGAAACGGAAATTATGTAAACGTATGATTACCCAGTTTGACCGATGATTCACGAACGCTATAAGTTGTATATGACATGATGATACATAAATGAATAAATATATATGTTTAACATGATATAATGATAATCAAGTATCTCATTAAAAATAGTAACAATAAGTTATATACTTAAAAAGGAGACTATTGACGTATGAAACTCGAAACGATACATATAACGATTATCGTTATAACCACGTCTTACTAAATATATATGAAGCATATTAATACATTGTTATACTATATATAACATGATAAAATGATAATTAAATATATCATTGAGTGTATTAACAATGAACTACATAAGTAAAAACAAGACTACTAACTTAAGAATTTCGAAACGAGACATATACGTAACGATTATCGTCGTAACGATATTTTAATGTATATATATCATAGTAAGATATATTCATATATCATGTTAACATGATAATACAAAAATTTAACATCTCATTTGATATGATAAACAATGGATTAACAACATTAAATGAGATCGTTAACTTAAAGGTTTCAAAACAACACTTACATGTAACGACTATCGATGGCTAAACGAATTCATTAAAATGTATATACATGTAATGTATTTAAAAGTATTTGAACACTTTTGAAAGACTTCAAGACATATATCAAAGTACTTCCGGTTAACAAAAATACTTACAATTACATTCCCATTCATTTTCATCAACAATTCTACACGTATGTACCCGTACATGTACTCGTAGAATACGTAGCTTCTAGATGTATTTACTATTGGTATATACACATAAAAATCTGCTCTTAGCAGCCCATGTGAGCTACCTAACCTTGTGGGAACCATCATTTGGCAACTAGCTAGAATTATTACACAAAATTACAAACTAATGGAGCCATTAAGAGCACTCATCATTCACGTTTTTCTTCATTCACCATAACACTTCCATTTTTCAATTTTTATGAATCAAATTACTCTCTCTCAAGTGTTCTTCATTTGTTCTAAGTGTTCTTCATCTTTTTCTTCATAATCTAGCTCAATCTAGTTCATAAATCCTAAACTAGATTAACATACAAAACAACAACTCAAGAACACACCAACAACACTTCCAAGTTTGCTAGCTTACTTCCGATCTTGCAAATCCATTTCAAGTAATCATCCAAGATCAAGAAACCTTTGTTTCTTACAGTAGGTTATCTTTCTAATTCAAGGTAATAATCATATTCAAACTTCGGTTCAATTTCTATAACTATAACAATCCTATTTCAAGTGATGATCTTACTTGAACTTGTTTTCGTGTCATGATTCTGCTTCAAGAACTTCAAGCCATCCAAGGATCCGTTGAAGCTAGATCCATTTTTCTCTTTTCCAGTAGGTTTATCCAAGGAACTTGAGGTAGTAATGATGTTCATAACATCATTCGATTCATACATAAAAAGTTGTCTTATTCAACGTTATAAACTTGTAATCACTAGAACAATGTTCTTGAAGGATTCATGCTTGAATCAACAAGATATAATCAAGATCAAAGCTAAAAGGAACTTTGATCTCCATAAAATGATGATGATGATCACGAATTTGAAAAGAAAAAGGAAGAAGAAAGAAAACTTACAAGTATTACTAGAAAGAAAAAAAAGAAAGAACAAGTGTGTGTGAAAATTAAATGAACAAGTGAGAGGTAAATGGCTAGTATTTATAAGCAAGGAAATTGACATGGATTGATGACATGGCCAAGGCCATATGGCCGTGATTTTGAGGGAGGGGGAGGGGGAGACAAAACTTTGCTTTATGGATAATGGTTGTCTAAAGTGTGTACTAATGCTAGAATCACATGTGACAAATAGATAATCCTTATCCATTATGCTAGTATGACTCATTAATTATGTATTTATTTATTTATTAATTTATTTATTATTATGGGTCACTAGTAATAATACTTGGGCTAATTAATTGGGTCACTAGCTAGAGTAGGGTGGGCTTGAGCCCAACAAGGTAGAAAGTCCAACAAGACTAACTATTGGGCTTTAGCAATTAAATAAATAAAATTAAGCATCCAAAAGTCCAGGTAATTATTATTATAAAATAATAATTAATATTTCGCAGTCAAAATATTCCGATTACGACAAAAGTCAAACATGCGCGCAGTTCGCGGTTTATTCGAAACGTTAAATAACACTAACGGTTATAAAAGCATCCGGTGAACAAGTTAAGTATCCTACGTACTCTAAGGCACGTTTAAACATATAATTGGAAGTAAACCACGTATATCAAGATTCCAGAGTATAAAGTAACAGAGTACGCACAGATACGCAGTTTCGCTAAAATACAAGGCACAAAAGCAAGTCGAAAAAGTCGGGTCGTTACATTACCCACCTGTTATTAGAAATTTCGTCCCGAAATTTAAGCTGAGGCAGGTGTTGGAGTCGGGAAAAGGTGAGGATACTTCTGCATCATTTGATCCTCTCATTCCCAGGTGAACTTAGGTCCACGCTTGGCATCCCATCGGACTCGGACGATCGGAATCTTGTTACATTTCAAGGTTTTGACCTCACGGTCCATAATTTTGACAGGCTCTTTCAAGAAGTGAAGTTTGTCATCAATCGTAAGTTCTTCCAATGGTATGACAAGTTCCGGTAGAGCAAGGCACTTCTTCAAATTCGATACATGGAAGGTAGGATGAACAGCACTCAATTGAGTTGGAAGATCCAGCCGATAAGCAATGGGTCCAACACCTTCCAAAATTTTAAAAGGACCAATGTATCGTGGGTTTAACTTTTCGCGCTTTCCAAAACGAATTTGTGATGACCCGGAAATTTCTGACCAAATTTAAACTTAATCTTTGTATGATTAACATTTCTGACACGATAAGCAAAGTCTGTAAAACTGAATCTCAAAATTTTTGAACTACTTTTATATATTTAAATACCCTTCGGTTGTTTTCGACGATTCGCGAACAATTATATGTAAATAGATACATATATACTATAACTTGAAAAGGTAACAATGTATTAATTGTTTGATACCGTACATTAAACTTATTGGTTTAAATATCTATTTGAATATATATGATAAGTTGAAATATTTATTATTAAAATTTATTTATAGATAACTTTCAATGTGTATTTAAAAACTGATTTATATATTAAAAAGATATATACATATATATAATTTCAAGTTATTTAGTAAACGATAGTAACATTCGTTTATTAATTCGATTGATATTTAGAGAAGTTAACTAAAGCATTTAAGATGAACCAGTAAAACACTAATTTGCTACAGTATTTTCAAATTGCTACAGTACCCAAAATGCTACAGTGTTTTCGAAAATCACTATTTGCTACAGTGAAATTGACTTTGCTACAGTAACTTTGCTACAGTTAACCCATTTTTGATATGAAGTAAATGACCAAAACACTTAAATGTATAAGTTATACCTTGAGTGGTATAGTTTATGGATGATTTAAGACTATATTTTGACAAAGGTACGATTCACGAAACGTAAAGAACAAGTTTTCTCAGTATACGATAGGACGTTCGAAAAACCGGAACCGGGACATAAGTCGAATGATGACGTACGACTAATCAAAACAAAAATTACAAATCAACTATGCACGGGAATAAAATATAATATATAATTAATTAATTTAAATTATATATATTATATATTATTATATTATGTCGACAAGCTAGGAGTTAAAAACATGTGAGCTGGAAAAAGAGGCCATGCGATCGCATGGCCAGATAGCCTAAAATCCATGCGATCGCATGGAAGGAGAAATCAGGCCACACTATAAAAGCTCGACCACTTCCACTTCTGATTAAAATCATTTTACTCCGTATTATTATTATTATTATTATTATTATTATTATTATTATTATTATTATTATTGTTATTATTATTATTATTATTATTATTAATATTATTATTAATCTTATTATTATTAGTATATTAATAATTAGTATTATACATAAAATACTACGACGAGGTTATGAGCGTGTCACTTTCAAAAATGAGTTTTACGAGCGGGATAGAGCTAAGGAAATTATGGGTTATTACTAAGGAGGTTATGGATAATGTTCAAGAGTATTGTTCGCAAGTCAAACCTAGTGTTTATCATCTCTATTGCGTCTACGTACTTTTCTGAAATATTGAATCACAATATTGATACGTTGAGATCTACGATTATTTGGTAATCCGAGTTTCGGTCACATTACGATGAACAACTTTATGTGCTGCTAAGGTGAGTTTCATAAGATCCCTTTTACTCTCTACATTTTTGGGCTGAGAATACATGCAAATGCTTTATTAACCGATATACAATATTTATATGCGTGAGTTTCATTGATTCCTTTTTAATTGCTTTTGCAATATATATTTTTAGGCTGAGAATACATGCACTTTATTTTAAACGCAATGGATACAAGTACATACTAAATTCTACACTGAGTTTGAACCGAAAATCCCTTAGCTTTGGTAACTGTTAACTGCCAGTTATAAGAACTGGTGGGCGCGAGTAGTAGTATATGGATCCATAGGGCTTGATATCCCCGTCCGAGCTAGAGCACTAGCCTTTTAACGGACGTATGCTATTTGAGAAGCGTACACGTTGGTTTGCGTGTATTATTAAGATGATTATACAAAGGGTACAAATTATATATACGTTAAGTTTAGTTACCAGGGTGCTCAATTTCGTAGAATATTTTGATAAACGTTTCTGGATGAAACAACTGAAATCTTGTGATCCACTTTTATATACAGATTATGCGAAACACTAAAACTATGAACTCACCAACCTTTGTGTTGACACTTGTTAGCATGTTTATTCTCAGGTTTCCTAGAAGTCTTCCGCTGTTTGCTTAGATGATAGACAAGCTATGTGCATGGAGTCTTACATGGCATATTTTTCAAGAAAACGTTGCATTCACCAAATCATCACCATGTATCTTATTTTGACTGCATTGTCAACGGAAGTACTGTTGTAAACTATTATTTACAGTGATTGTCTATATGTAGAAATCATCAAATGTCGAAAACCTTTGATTTAAATATTCATATTTGGTTTGCCTTTTCAAAAGAATGCAATGTTTATAAAACGTATCATATAGAGGTCAAATACCTCGCAATGAAATCGATGAATGACGTGTTCGTCCATATGGATTTGGAGCGATCGTCACAGAATTACACCTTTCCAGGGTGCGACCTTCAACATTACTCGGTCACCTACGTTGAATTCGAAGTCTTTATGTTTAAGATCAGCATAACTCTTCTGGCGATCGCGGGCCGTCTTAAGTCTTGCTTGAATCTGAGAAATATTCTCCATCATTTCATGGACTATCTCGGGTCCGGTGATTTGCACATCGCCTAACTCGGCCCAACAAATATGAGAACGACACTTGTGGCCATACAACGCTTCAAAAGGCGCGGCTTTAATACTCGAATGGTAACTGTTGTTGTAAGAGAATTCGGCTAGCGTCAGATGCCTTTTCCAAGACTTTCCAATGTCAATAACACAGGCACGCAACATGTCCTCCAATGTCTGAATCGTTCGTTCACTCTGACCGTCGGTCTGTGGGTGATAAGCGGTGCTCATATCGAGACGAGTTCCCAAGGCTTCTTGCAAAGAACGCCAGAATCTAGAAGCAAAACGGGGATCGCGATCAGAGATAACTGATATAGGCACGCCATGATGAGATACAACCTCTTTGATGTACAGTTGAGAAAGTCTCTCCATTGTATCTGTTTCTTTCATTGCTAGGAAATGAGCAGATTTGGTAAGACGGTCAACGATAACCCAGATTATATCGTATCCGCCCACCGTTTTTGGTAGCTTCGTGATGAAATCCATCGTAATTACTTTCCATTTCCATTGTGGGATTTCTGGTTGTTGAAGTAATCCAGATGGCCTCTGATGTTCAGCTTTAACCTTCGAACAAGTCAAACACCTCCCAACATAAGTTGCAACATCCTTCTTAAGATTTGGTCACCAATACTGTTCCTTAAGATCGTGGTACATTTTGCCGGCTCCTGGATGAATCGAATATCTCGACTTGTGGGCTTCATCAAGTAAAAGACTTCGTAAATCTCCATAACGAGGTACCCAAATTCTTCCGGCATAACATCGGAGTCCAGACTCCTTAACCTTGAATTTAGAGATGAGGATGTTTAGGTATTCACGAGATATGTTCTCCTCCTTGAGAGCCTCTTCTTAGGCTACTCGGATCTGGCTATGGAGGTTCGAATGGATGGTGATGTTCAGAGCCCGAACACGAAGAGGTACCGTTCTCTTCTTTCGACTCAGAGCATCGGCTCCAACATTGGCCTTACCAGGATGGTAACGAAGTTCACAATTATAGTCGTTCAGCGTCTCAATCTATCGTCATTGTCTCATGTTCAGCTGCTTCTGATCAAAGATGTGATGGAGGCTTTTGTGATCGGTGAATATGGTACTCTTTGTTCCATAGAGATAGTGTCTCCACAGCTTCAATGCGAAGACAACGGCTCCAAGTTCGAGATCGTGAGTAGTGTAGTTTCGCTCATGAATCTTCAGTTGACGAGATGCATAAGCAATGACCTTCGTTCTTTGCATCAATACACAACCAAAACCATTCTTCGAAGCATCGCAGTACACAACAAAGTCGTCACTGCCTTCGGGAAGAGATAGGATAGGTGCGGTGGTTAACTTCTGCTTCAGGGTTTGAAATGCTGCTTATTGTTCGGTTTCCCAAACGAACTTCTTTCCTTTGTGAGTCAGTGCGGTCAAAGGACGCGCAATCAACGAAAAACCTTCAATAAACCTTTTGTAGTAACCGACAAGTGAAATGTCCCGTTCTTATTGATTAAAAACGTTCCATATTAATTGATTTCGTTGCGAGGTTTTGACCTCTATATGAGACGTTTTTCAAAGACTGCATTCATTTTTAAAACAAACCATAACCTTTATTTCATAGATAAAGGTTTTAAAAAAACTTTACGTAGATTATCAAATAATGATAATCTAAAATATCATGTTTACACACGACCATTACATAATGGTTTACAATACAAATATGTTACAACAAAATAAGTTTCTTGAATGCAGTTTTTACACAATATCATACAAGCATGGACTCCAAATCTCGTCCTTATTTAAGTATGCGACAGCAGAAGCTCTTAATAATCACCTGAGAATAAACATGCTTAAAACGTCAACAAAAATGTTGGTGAGTTATAGGTTTAACCTATATATATCAAATCATAATAATAGACCACAAGATTTCATATTTCAATACACATCCCATACATAGAGATAAAAATCATTCATATGGTGAACACCTGGTAACCGATATTAACAAGATGCATATATAAGAATATCCCCATCATTCCGGGACACCCTTCGGATATGATATAAATTTCGAAGTACTAAAGCATCCGGTACTTTGGATGGGGCTTGTTGGACCCGATAGATCTATCTTTAGGATTCGCGTCAATTAGGGTGTATGTTCCCTAATTCTTAGATTACCAGACTTAATAAAAAGGGGCATATTCGATTTTGATAATTCAACTATAGAATGTAGTTTCACGTACTTATGTCTATTTTGTAAATCATTTATAAAACCTGCATGTATTCTCATCCCAAAAATATTAGATTTTAAAAGTGAGACTATAACTCACTTTCACAGATTTTTACTTCGTCGGGAAGTAAGACTTGGCCACTGGTTGATTCACGAACCTATAACAATATATACATATATATCAAAGTATGTTCAAAATATATTTACAACACTTTTAATATATTTTGATGTTTTAAGTTTATTAAGTCAGCTGTCCTCGTTAGTAACCTACAACTAGTTGTCCACAGTTAGATGTACAGAAATAAATCGATAAATATTATCTTGAATCAATCCACGACCCAGTGTATACGTATCTCAGTATTGATCACAACTCAAACTATATATATTTTGGAATCAACCTCAACCCTGTATAGCTAACTCCAACATTCACATATAGAGTGTCTATGGTTGTTCCGAAATATATATAGATGTGTCGACATGATAGGTCAAAACATTGTATACGTGTCTATGGTATCTCAAGATTACATAATATACAATACAAGTTGATTAAGTTATGGTTGGAATAGATTTGTTACCAATTTTCACGTAGCTAAAATGAGGAAAATTATCCAATCTTGTTTTACCTATAACTTCTTCATTTTAAATCCGTTTTGAGTGAATCAAATTGCTATGGTTTCATATTGAACTCTATTTTATGAATCTAAATAGAAAAAGTATAGGTTTATAGTCGGAAAAATAAGTTACAAGTCGTTTTTGTAAAGGTAGTCATTTCAGTCGAAAGAACGACGTCTAGATAACCATTTTAGAAAACATACTTCCACTTTGAGTTTAACCATAATTTTTGGATATAGTTTCATGTTCATAATAAAAATCATGTTTTCAGAATAACAACTTTTAAATCAAATTTTATCATAGTTTTTAATTAACTAACCCAAAACAGCCCGCGGTGTTACTACGCGGCGTAAATCCGGTTTTACGGTGTTTTTTGTGTTTCCAGGTTTTAAATCATTAAGTTAGCATATCATATAGATATAGAACATGTGTTTAGTTGATTTTAAAAGTCAAGTTAGAAGGATTAACTTTTGTTTGCGAACAAGTTTAGAATTAACTAAACTATGTTCTAGTGATTACAAGTTTAAACCTTCGAATAAGATAGCTTTATATGTATGAATCGAATGATGTTATGAACATCATTACTACCTTAAGTTCCTTGGATAAACCTACTGGAAAAGAGAAAAATGGATCTAGCTTCAACAGATCCTTGGATGGCTCGAAGTTCTTGAAGCAGAATCATGACACGAAAACAAGTTCAAGTAAGATCATCACTTGAAATAAGATTGTTATAGTTATAGAAATTGAACCAAAGTTTGAATATGATTATTACCTTGTATTAGAATGATAACCTACTGTAAGAAACAAAGATTTCTTGAGGTTGGATGATCACCTTACAAGATTGGAAGTGAGCTAGCAAACTTGAAAGTATTCTTGATTTTATGTAACTAGAACTTGTAGAATATATGAAGAACACATAGAACTTGAAGATAGAACTTGAGAGAGATCAATTAGATGAAGAAAATTGAAGAATGAAAGTGTTTGTAGGTGTTTTTGGTCGTTGGTGTATGGATTAGATATAAAGGATATTTAATTTTGTTTTCATGTAAATAAGTCATGAATGATTACTCATATTTTTGTAATTTTATGAGATTTTTCATGCTAGTTGCCAAATGATGGTTCCCACATGTGTTAAGTGACTCACATGGGCTGCTAAGAGCTGATCATTGGAGTGTATATACCAATAGTACATACATCTAAAAGCTGTGTATTGTACGAGTACGAATACGGGTGCATACGAGTAGAATTGTTGATGAAACTGAACGAGGATGTAATTGTAAGCATTTTTGTTAAGTAGAAGTATTTTGATAAGTGTATTGAAGTCTTTCAAAAGTGTATAAATACATATTAAAACACTACATGTATATACATTTTAACTGAGTCGTTAAGTCATCGTTAGTCGTTACATGTAAGTGTTGTTTTGAAACCTTTAGGTTAACGATCTTGTTAAATGTTGTTAACCCAATGTTTATAATATCAAATGAGATTTTAAATTATTATATTATCATGTATGAATATCTCTTAATATGATATATATACATTAAATGTCTTTACAACGATAATCGTTACATATATGTCTCGTTTAAAAATCATTAAGTTAGTAGTCTTGTTTTTACATATGTAGTTCATTGTTAATATACTTAATGATATGTTTACTTATCATAGTATCATGTTAACTATATATATATCCATATATATGTCATCATATAGTTTTTACAAGTTTTAACGTTCGTGAATCACCGGTCAACTTGGGTGGTCAATTGTCTATATGAAACATATTTCAATTAATCAAGTCTTAACAAGTTTGATTGCTTAACATGTTGGAAACATTTAATCATGTAAATATCAATCTCAATTAATATATATAAACATGGAAAAGTTCGGGTCACTACAGTACCTACCCGTTAAATAAATTTCGTCCCGAAATTTTAAGCTGTTGAAGGTGTTGACGAATCTTCTGGAAATAGATGCGGGTATTTCTTCTTCATCTGATCTTCACGCTCCCAGGTGAACTCGGGTCCTCTACGAGCATTCCATCGAACCTTAACAATTGGTATCTTGTTTTGCTTAAGTCTTTTAACCTCACGATCCATTATTTCGACGGGTTCTTCGATGAATTGGATTTTTTCGTTGATTTGGATTTCATCTAACGGAATAGTGAGATCTTCTTTAGCAAAACATTTCTTCAAATTCGAGACGTGGAAAGTGTTATGTACAGCTGCGAGTTGTTGAGGTAACTCAAGTCGGTAAGCTACTGGTCCGACACGATCAATAATCTTGAATGGTCCAATATACCTTGGATTTAATTTCCCTCGTTTACCAAATCGAACAACGCCTTTCCAAGGTGCAACTTTAAGCATGACCATCTCTCCAATTTCAAATTCTATATCTTTTCTTTTAATGTCAGCGTAGCTCTTTTGTCGACTTTGGGCAGTTTTCAACCGTTGTTGAATTTGGATGATCTTCTCGGTAGTTTCTTCTATAATCTCCGGACCCGTAATCTGTCTATCCTCCACTTCACTCCAATAAATTGGAGACCTGCACTTTCTACCATAAAGTGCTTCAAACGGCGCCATCTCAATGCTTGAATGGTAGCTGTTGTTGTAGGAAAATTCTGCTAACGGTAGATGTCGATCCCAACTATTTCCGAAATCAATAACACATGCTCGTAGCATGTCTTCAAGCGTTTGTATCGTCCTTTCGCTCTGCCCATCTGTTTGTGGATGATAGGCAGTACTCATGTCTAGACGAGTTCCTAATGCTTGCTGTAATGTCTGCCAGAATCTTGAAATAAATCTGCCATCCCTATCAGAGATAATAGAGATTGGTATTCCATGTCTGGAGACGACTTCCTTCAAATACAGTCGTGCTAACTTCTCCATCTTGTCATCTTCTTTTATTGGCAGGAAGTGTGCTGATTTGGTGAGACGATCAACTATTACCCAAATAGTATCAAAACCACTTGCAGTCCTTGGCAATTTAGTGATGAAATCCATGGTAATGTTTTCCCATTTCCATTCCGGGATTTCGGGTTGTTGAAGTAGACCTGATGGTTTCTGATGCTCAGCTTTGACCTTAGAACACGTCAAACATTCTCCTACGTATTTAGCAACATCGGCTTTCATACCCGGCCACAAAAAATGTTTCTTGAGATCCTTGTACATCTTCCCCGTTCCAGGATGTATTGAGTATCTGGTTTTATGAGCTTCTCTAAGTACCATTTCTCTCATATCTCCAAATTTTGGTACCCAAATCCTTTCAGCCCTATATCGGGTTCCGTCTTCCCGAATATTAAGATGCTTCTCCGATCCTTTGGGTAATTCATCCTTTAAATTTCCCTCTTTTAAAACTCCTTGTTGCGCCTCCTTTATTTGAGTAGTAAGGTTATTATGAATCATTATATTCCTAGATTTTACTCGAATGGGTTCTCTGTCCTTCCTGCTCAAGGCATCGGCTACCACATTTGCCTTCCCCGGGTGGTAACGAATCTCAAAGTCGTAATCATTCAACAATTCAATCCACCTACACTGCCTCATATTCAGTTGTTTCTGATTAAATATGTGTTGAAGACTTTTGTGGTCGGTATATATAATACTTTTGACCCCATATAAGTAGTGCCTCCAAGTCTTTAATGCAAAAACAACCGCGCCTAATTCCAAATCATGCGTCGTATAATTTTGTTCGTGAATCTTCAATTGTCTAGACGCATAAGCAATCACCTTCGTTCGTTGCATTAATACACAACCGAGACCTTGCTTTGATGCGTCACAATAAATCACAAAATCATCATTCCCTTCAGGCAATGACAATATCGGTGCCGTAGTTAGCTTTTTCTTCAATAACTGAAACGCTTTCTCTTGTTCATCATTCCATTCAAATTTCTTCCCTTTATGCGTTAATGCAGTCAAGGGTTTTGCTATTCTGGAAAAGTCTTGGATGAACCTTCTGTAGTAACCAGCTAGTCCTAAAAACTGGCGTATGTGTTTCGGAGTTTTCGGGGTTTCCCACTTTTCAACAGTTTCTATCTTTGCCGGATCCACCTTAATACCTTCTTTGTTCACTATGTGACTGAGGAATTGAACTTCTTCCAACCAAAATGCACACTTTGAAAACTTAGCGTACAATTCTTCCTTCCTCAACACTTCTAACACCTTTCTCAAATGTTCACCGTGTTCTTGGTCATTCTTTGAGTAAATAAGTATGTCATCAATGAAAACAATGACAAACTTGTCAAGGTATGGTCCACACACTCGGTTCATAAGGTCCATGAACATAGCTGGTGCATTAGTTAAACCAAATGGCATGACCATAAACTCGTAATGACCGTAACGTGTTCTGAAAGCAGTCTTTGGAATATCATCTTCTTTCACCCGCATTTGATGATACCCGGAACGTAAGTCAATCTTTGAATAAACAGACGAGCCTTGTAGTTGATCAAATAAGTCGTTGATTCTCGGTAGTGGGTAGCGGTTCTTGATGGTAAGTTTGTTCAACTCTCGGTAGTCGATACACAACCTGAATGTACCATCTTTCTTCTTGACAAACAAAACAGGAGCTCCCCACGGTGATGTGCTTGGTCGAATGAAACCACGCTCTAAAAGTTCTTGTAATTGGCTTTGCAGTTCTTTCATCTCGCTGGGTGCGAGTCTGTAAGGAGCACGAGCTATTGGTGCAGCTCCTGGTACAAGATCTATTTGAAATTCAACGGATCGATGTGGGGGTAATCCCGGTAATTCTTTCGGAAATACATCGGGAAATTCTTTTGCAATGAGAACATCATTGATGCTCTTTTCTTCAGTTTGTACTTTCTCGACGTGTGCTAGAATAGCATAGCAACCTTTTCTTATTAGTTTTTGTGCCTTCAAATTACTAATAAGATGTAGCTTCGTGTTGCCCTTTTCTCCGTACACCATTAAGGGTTTTCCTTTTTCTCGTATAATGCGAATTGCATTTTTGTAACAAACGATCTCTGCTTTCACTTCTTTCAACCAGTCCATACCGATTATCACATCAAAACTCCCTAACTCTACTGGTATCAAATCAATCTTAAAAGTTTCGCTAACCAGTTTAATTTCTCGATTCCGACATATATTATCTGCTGAAATTAATTTACCATTTGCTAATTCGAGTAAAAATTTACTATCCAAAGGCGTCAATGGACAACTTAATTTAGCAAAAAAATCTCTACTCATATAGCTTCTATCCGCACCCGAATCAAATAAAACGTAAGCAGATTTATTGTCAATAAGAAACGTACCAGTAACAAGCTCCGGGTCTTCCTGTGCCTCTGCCGCATTAATATTGAAAACTCTTCCGCGGCCTTGTCCATTCGTGTTCTCCTGGTTCGGGCAATTTCTAATAATGTGGCCCGATTTTCCACATTTATAACAAACTACATTGGCATAACTTGCTCCGACACTACTTGCTCCGCCATTACTCGTTCTGACACCATTTGTTCCTTTCGTTCTATTAACCCCTGATCCGTAGACCTCACACTTCGCCGCGCTATGACCATTTCTTTTACATTTGTTGCAAAATTTGGTGCAGAACCCCGAGTGATACTTTTCACACCTTTGGCATAGCTGCTTCTGATTGTTGTTGTTGTTGCGGTTATTATTGTTGTTGGGATGATTGTTGTAGTTGCTGTTGTTGTTGTTGTTGTTGTTGTTGTTGTTGGGCCGTTTGTTGTAGTTGCGATTGATGTTGCGATTGTTGGGATAATTGTTGCGATTATTGTTGTAATTGCTGTTGTTGTTGTATTGGTGATTCTTATCACCGTTTTCCTCCCACTTTCTTTTGACTTGCTTCACATTGGCCTCTTCAGCAGTCTGTTCTTTAATTCTTTCTTCAATCTGGTTCACTAGTTTGTGAGCCATTCTACATGCCTGTTGTATGGAGGCGGGCTCGTGTGAACTTATATCTTCTTGGATTCTTTCCGGTAATCCTTTCACAAACGCGTCGATCTTCTCTTCCTCATCTTCGAATGCTCTCGGACACAATAGGCACAATTCTGTGAATCGTCTTTCGTACGTGGTAATATCAAATCCTTGGGTTCGTAACCCTCTAAGTTCTGTCTTGAGCTTATTGACCTCGGTTCTGGGACGGTACTTCTCGTTCATCAAGTGCTTGAATGCTGACCACGGTAGTGCGTACGCATCGTCTTGTCCCACTTGCTCTAGATAGGTATTCCACCATGTTAACGCAGAACCTGTGAAGGTATGCGTAGCGTACTTCACTTTGTCCTCTTCAGTACACTTACTTATGTCAAACACCGATTCGACCTTCTCGGTCCACCGTTTCAATCCGATCGGTCCTTCGGTTCCATCAAATTCCAAAGGTTTGCAGGCAGTGAATTCTTTGTAGGTGCATCCTACACGATTTCCTGTACTGCTAGATCCAAGGTTATTGTTGGTATGTAGCGCAGCCTGTACTGCGGCTATGTTTGAAGCTAGAAAAGTACGGAATTCCTCTTCATTCATATTCACGGTGTATCGAGTAGTCGGTGCCATTTCCTTCAAAATAGTCAAATGGAACAAGTTAATCATATAGAATATTAAGAGTAGTTAATAGTATTTTGTAGCATAATATGAACTCATTTATAAAAGCTTTTTTCTTCATATTAGCGTTTTATAAGTTTAAATTCGGGTAGTACCTACCCGTTAAGTTCATACTTAGTAGCTAATATACAATTCAACTACTACAATTCTATATGAAAAACTGATTATAATAATATTTCGCGTTCAAACTTTTACACAATATTTTACAAACTTACAATACCGCTTATTTTACATATAGCATGAAATATAGCACACAATAAATTTGATACAAGATGGTTGTGAAGATAATTCTAGCTAGTACACAAGTCGTTCAGCAAAGGCAATAAAGACACGTAATTCATACGTCCAGAAACAAGTCATGCATTCTGGTTTTACTAGGATTACTTCCCATCCTTGGTCTTGTGGAACATAACCATTATGGCCGTTGATAAGACAGCGTGTTGTAACATCGTCAAAGGGACGAGGGTTACGTAATGTCCAACAGTCCCGTAACAATCTAAAAACCTCATTTCTTACCCCAATTACCGACTCCGTCACTTGTGGAAATGTTTTGTTTAATAGTTGTAGCCCGATGTTCTTGTTCTCACTTTGGTGAGAAGCGAACATTACTAATCCGTAAGCATAACATGCTTCTTTATGTTGCATGTTAGCCGCTTTTTCTAAATCACGAAGTCCAATATTCGGATATATTGAGTCAAAATAATTTCTTAACCCATTGCGTAAAATAGCATTTGGGTTCCCCGCAATATATGCGTCAAAGTAAACACATCGTAACTTATGGATTTCCCAATGTGATATCCCCCATCTTTCGAACGAAAGCCTTTTATAAACCAAGGCATTCTTGGAACATTCTTCGAATGTCTTACAAACTGATCTCGCCTTAAATAGTTGTGCCGAAGAATTCTGACCGACTCTAGACAAGATTTCATCAATCATGTCTCCGGGTAGGTCTCTTAAAATATTGGGTTGTCTATCCATTTTGTGTTTTTATACTGTAAAATAGACAAGAGTTAGATTCATAAAAAAAAAATACTTATTAATACAAGCAATTTTTACATATATCATAAAGCATAAGCACACTATATTACATATATTACACCACACGAATACAACTATCTTATTCCGACTCGCTTGTTTCTTCTTCTTTGGTTTTGGTTCGTTTTGCCAAGTTTCTAGGGATATATGATGTTCCCCTAATACGAGCCGTCGTTTTCCACATTGGTTTAGAAAAACCTGGTGGTTTAGAGGTTCCCGGGTCATTGTTACAACTTAAGGACTTCGGGGGTTGACGATACATATAAAGTTCATCGAGGTTGGAGTTAGATTTCTCTATTTTTATGCCCTTTCCCTTATTATTTTCTTTTGCCTTTTTAAATTCAGTTGGGGTAATTTCTATAACATCATCGAAATTCTCGTCAGAATCCGATTCATCGGAGAATTGGTAATCCTCCCAATATTTTGCTTCCTTGGCGGAAACACCATTGACCATAATTAACCTTGGTCGGTTGGTTGAGGATTTTATTTTACTTAACCGTTTTATTATTTCCCCCACCGGTTCTATTTCTTCATCCGGTTCCGATTCTTCTTCCGGTTCCGATTCTTCTTCCGGTTCCGACTCTTCTTCCGGTTCCTCTTCGGAAACTTGTGAATCAGTCCACGAATCATTCCAATTTACATTTGACTCTTCATTATTATTAGGTGAGTCAATGGGACTTGTTCTAGAAGTAGACATCTATCACATAATATCAAACGCTTTAAGAGATTAATATATCACATAATATTCACATGTTAAAAATATATAGTTTCCAACAAAATTTGTTAAGCAATCATTTTTCAAGTAAACACGGTCGAAGTCCAGACTCACTAATGCATCCTAACAAACTCGATAAGACACACTAATGCAAAATTCTGGTTCTCTAAGACCAACGCTCGGATACCAACTGAAATGTCCCGTTCTTATTGATTAAAAACGTTCCATATTAATTGATTTCGTTGCGAAGTTTTAACCTCTATATGAGACGTTTTTCAAAGACTGCATTCATTTTTAAAACAAACCATAACCTTTATTTCATAGATAAAGGTTTTAAAAAAACTTTACGTAGATTATCAAATAATGATAATCTAAAATATCATGTTTACACACGACCATTACATAATGGTTTACAATACAAATATGTTACAACAAAATAAGTTTCTTGAATGCAGTTTTTACACAATATCATACAAGCATGGACTCCAAATCTCGTCCTTATTTAAGTATGCGACAGCAGAAGCTCTTAATAATCACCTGAGAATAAACATGCTTAAGACTTCAACAAAAATGTTGGTGAGTTATAGGTTTAACCTATATATATCAAATCAAAATAATAGACCACAAGATTTCATATTTCAATACACATCCCATACATAGAGATAAAAATCATTCATATGGTGAACACCTGGTAACCGACATTAACAAGATGCATATATAAGAATATCCCCATCATTCCGGGACACCCTTCGGATATGATATAAATTTCGAAGTACTAAAGCATCCGGTACTTTGGATGGGGCTTGTTGGACCCGATAGATCTATCTTTAGGATTCGCATCAATTAGGGTGTCTGTTCCCTAATTCTTAGATTACCAGACTTAATAAAAAGGGGCATATTCGATTTCGATAATTCAACCATAGAATGTAGTTTCACGTACTTGTGTCTATTTTGTAAATCATTTATAAAACCTGCATGTATTCTCATCCCAAAAATATTAGATTTTAAAAGTGGGACTATAACTCACTTTCACAGATTTTTACTTCGTCGGGAAGTAAGACTTGGCCACTGGTTGATTCACGAACCTATAACAATATATACATAAATATCAAAGTATGTTCAAAATATATTTACAACACTTTTAATATATTTTGATGTTTTAAGTTTATTAAGTCAGCTGTCCTCGTTAGTAACCTACAACTAGTTGTCCACAGTTAGATGTACAGAAATAAATCGATAAATATTATCTTGAATCAATCCACGACCCAGTGTATACGTATCTCAGTATTGATCACAACTCAAACTATATATATTTTGGAATCAACCTCAACCCTGTATAGCTAACTCCAACATTCACATATAGTGTGTCTATGGTTGTTCCGAAATATATATAGATGTGTCGACATGATAGGTCGAAACATTGTATATGTGTCTATGGTATCTCAAGATTACATAATATACAATACAAGTTGATTAAGTTATGGTTGGAATAGATTTGTTACCAATTTTCACGTAGCTAAAATGAGGAAAATTATCCAATCTTGTTTTACCCATAACTTCTTCATTTTAAATCCGTTTTGAGTGAATCAAATTGCTATGGTTTCATATTGAACTCTATTTTATGAATCTAAACAGAAAAAGTATAGGTTTATAGTCAGAAAAATAAGTTACAAGTCATTTTTGTAAAGGTAGTCATTTCAGTCGAAAGAACGACGTCTAGATGACCATTTTAGAAAACATACTTCCACTTTGAGTTTAACCATAATTTTTGGATATAGTTTCATGTTCATAATAAAAATCATTTTTTCAGAATAACAACTTTTAAATCAAATTTTATCATAGTTTTTAATTAACTAACCCAAAACAGCCCGCGGTGTTACTACGACGGCGTAAATCCGGTTTTACGGTGTTTTTCGTGTTTCCAGGTTTTAAATCATTAAGTTAGCATATCATATAGATATAGAACATGTGTTTAGTTGATTTTAAAAGTCAAGTTAGAAGGATTAACTTTTGTTTGCGAACAAGTTTAGAATTAACTAAACTATGTTCTAGTGATTACAAGTTTAAACCTACGTATAAGATAGCTTTATATGTATGAATAGAATGATGTTATGAACATCATTACTATCTTAAGTTCCTTGGATAAACCTACTGGAAAAGAGAAAAATGGATCTAGCTTCAACGGATCCTTGGATGGCTCGAAGTTCTTGAAGCAGAATCATGACACGAAAACAAGTTCAAGTAAGATCATCACTTGAAATAAGATTGTTATAGTTATAGAAATTGAACCAAAGTTTGAATATGATTATTACCTTGTATTAGAATGATAACCTACTGTAAGAAACAAAGATTTCTTGAGGTTGGATGATCACCTTACAAGATTGGAAGTGAGCTAGCAAACTTGAAAGTATTCTTGATTTTATGTAACTAGAACTTGTAGAATATATGAAGAACACATAGAACTTGAAGATAGAACTTGAGAGAGATCAATTAGATAAGAAAATTGAAGAATGAAAGTGTTTGTAGGTATTTTTGGTCGTTGGTGTATGGATTAGATATAAAGGATATGTAATTTTGTTTTCATGTAAATAAGTCATGAATGATTACTCATATTTTTGTAATTTTATGAGATATTTCATGCTAGTTACCAAATGATGGTTCCCACATGTGTTAGGTGACTCACATGGGCTGCTAAGAGCTGATCATTGGAGTGTATATACCAATAGTACATACATCTAAAAGCTGTGTATTGTACGAGTACGAATACGGGTGCATACGAGTAGAATTGTTGATGAAACTGAACGAGGATGTAATTGTAAGAATTTTTGTTAAGTAGAAGTATTTTGATAAGTGTATTGAAGTTTTTCAAAAGTGTATAAATACATATTAAAACACTACATGTATATACATTTTAACTGAGTCGTTAAGTCATCGTTAGTCGTTACATGTAAGTGTTGTTTTGAAACCTTTAGGTTAACGATCTTGTTAAATGTTGTTAACCCAATGTTTATAATATCAAATGAAATTTTAAATTATTATATTATCATGATATTATCATGTATGAATATCTCTTAATATGATATATATACATTAAATGTCTTTACAACGATAATCGTTACATATATGTCTCGTTTAAAAATCATTAAGTTAGTAGTCTTGTTTTTACATATGTAGTTCATTGTTAATATACTTAATGATATGTTTACTTATCATAGTATCATGTTAACTATATATATATCCATATATATGTCATCATATAGTTTTTACAAGTTTTAACGTTCGTGAATCACCGGTCAACTTGGGTGGTCAATTGTCTATATGAAACATATTTCAATTAATCAAGTCTTAACAAGTTTGATTGCTTAACATGTTGGAAACATCTAATCATGTAAATATCAATCTCAATTAATATATATAAACATGGAAAAGTTCAGGTCACTACAACAAGACCTAGAAATTGGCGGATGTGAGTCGGAGTAGTGGGTATCTCCCACTTACTGATAGCTTCAATCTTGGCGGGGTCAACTTTGATACCTTGATCACTCACAATATGACCCAGAAATTGGACTTCCTTCAGCCAAAATTCACACTTGGAGAATTTGGCATAAAGCTGCTCTCGTCTCAAGTGTTCCAGCACTAACCGAAGATGCTGCTCATATTCTTCTTCGCTCTTGGAGTAGATGAGGATATCATCTATGAAGACGATGACGAATTTATCCAGATAAGGCTTGCAGACACGATTCATGAGGTCCATGAACACGGCTGGTGCGTTGGTTAATCCGAACGGCATCACGAGAAACTCGTAATGACCATAGCGGGTTCTAAACGCAGTCTTCCTCACATCACTCTCTTTCACCCTCAACTGGTGATAATCGGATCGCAAATCGATCCTAGAGTACATACTTGATCCTTGTAGCTGATCAAAAAGATCGTCAATTCGGGGAAGGGGATATCGATTCTTGATCGTCAATTTGTTGAGTTCCCGGTAGTCGATACACATGCGAAAGGATCCATCCTTCTTCTTCACGAATAAAACGGGCGCCCCCAAGGCGACGTGCTCGGTTGGATAAACCCTCGGTCGAGCAATTCCTGCAGTTGACTCTGCAACTCTTGTAGTTCGGAAGGTGCTTGTCGATAAGGTGCGCGAGCTACGGGTGCAGCTCCTGGCACTAGATCGATCTGGAACTCCACTGCTCTTGGTGGCGGTAATCCAGGCAACTCTTCCGGAAAGACGTCAGGGAATTCATTCACGATTCGCACGTCATTCACACTCTTCTCCTCTGATTCTAAAGCCTTCACGTGTGCTAAAACAGTAAGTCGTCCTTTCTTCATGATCTTCTGTGCTTTCATACAGCTAATGAGGTTCATCTTCGAGTTACATCTCTCTCCGTAAATAGTCAATGGCTCACCGTCTCCTTGTGGTATACGAAGATCTTTGTCTCCACATATAATGTCGGCCTTTACTTTGGTCAACCAGTCCATACCGACAATCACGTCAAAACTCCCCAATTTGATAGGTATTAAGTCAATTGCGAAATCCACACCAGCTATGTTAATAATAGCTCCTCGTCCAATTTGGTCAACTTTCTCAAGTTTCCCATTGGCTACTTCTACTAGCATATTCTCTTCTAAAGGCACTAATGTGACGACCCGGAAATTTCCGACCAAAATTAAACTTTAATCTTTATATTATTCTGACACGATAAGCAAAGTTTGTTAAGTTAAATCTCAAGAATTTTAAACTGTGTTCATACATTCATTATAACCTCGACCAAATTCTGACGATTCATGAACCGTTATATATAAATAGATATGTATATGTATATATATATATATATATATATATATATATATATATATATATATATATATATATATATATATATATTATAACTTGAGAATATTAATAAAGTATTAAACGTATAATACTTTACACGAACGTATTTGTTTCAATATGATTTTTGATGAAATTAAAAAAAATATATATTAAATGATTGAATTATTAGAAACATTGAATTATGATTACAAGTCTCTGTTGAGAGGTCCACTATGATTTGAGAAAATCTATTCCTCTTAACGATATTCAGAATAATTTGTAAAGCTATTTATAAATAAAAACAAAAAGTGTCATTTACGAAAGTTAGACAAAAGTTAGTGGAGAATTGGTTTCCATAATATTCTATTAATCTATTTTCAAACGTACAAAGACGTTTTCAGTTTAAAAAAGAACTTTATTATTAAAACGTATATAACTTTTATAAATATCTAGAATCACTTTTGACAACTCATTACTTAACCAGTATAATAAATATAACGATATTTATATTTTATTTCATTAAATATATATAACGATTTAAATTAATATTATATATATTTATACGCGTATTATACATACATAGTTTTTATACTTTTACTATACTTTAACTTTACCTTTACTTTACTTTTACTTTACTTTAACTTTAATAATTCACTTTAATAATTCATACTTTAATAATTCACTTTAATAATTCATACTTTAATAATTCACTTTAATAATTCATACTTTAATAATTCACTTTAATAATTCAAAAATCTTTTATAAATAGAATTCAATAGGTTTCATTATTTGATAGAAACTTGAAAATATATTTCTCTAAACTCTCTCAATCGATATATATATATATATATATATATATATATATATATATATATATATATATATATATATATATATATATATATATATATATATATATATATATATATATATATATATATATATATATATATATATATATATATATATATATATATATTTGCTCTGTATTATTTCAAGATATTATTAGTATATATAAAATATTACGACGGAGTGCTGTCCGAGTGATTTCAAAATAGTTTTTTTTGAATGAGTCGAAGCTAAGAAAATTATGGGTTATAGCTATGGAGGTGATGGGTATGGTTCAAGGGTATGCTCGTGAGGTCAATCTAGTGTTTATCATCTCCGTTGCGTCTACGTACTTTCCTGCAATATTGAATCTCAATATTGATACGTTCGTGAATCCGAGGCCAACCTTGCACTTGTTAAATGATGTTATATGTATTTTTACTACGAAATACAGTATTGTGAGTTTCATTTGCTCCCTTTTATATATATTTTTGGGACTGAGAATACATGCGCTGTTTTTATAAATGTTTTACGAAATAGGCACAAGTACTAAAACTAATTCTACGTGGGTTTAAACCTGAAATATACCCTTAGCTTGGTAACATTAAACTACTTGTCTATGTACGGTAGGCGCGAATCCTAAAGATAGATCTATTGGGCCTGACAAACCCCATCCTGACTATGGGATGCTTTAGTACTTCGAGGTTATTTTAAACACACCTGATCTGGTGTACTTCAGAGGGTAAAACATGAACGTTAAGGCTTGTTACCGGGTGCCTACAACTTATAGAATACTTGTATACACTTGCGAGTGTACATATATTTATAAACGGAAATCTTGTGGTCTATTAATATATTGAAATGATTGTTATGATAAACCTATGAACTCACCAACCTTTTGGTTGACACATTAAAGCATGTTTATTCTCAGGTATTAAAGAAATCTTCCGCTGTGCATTAGCTCATTTTAAGGATATTACTTGGAGTCATTCATGGCATATTTTGAAAGACGTTGCATTCGAGTTATTGAGTTCATCAAGATTATTATTAAGCCAATTATAGTTGGATGTATTATGAAATGGTGTGCATGCCGTCAACTTTCGTTGTAAAGAAAGTTTGTCTTTTAAAAACGAATGCAATGTTTGTAAAATGTATCATATAGAGGTCAAATACCTCGCGATGTAATCAACTATTGTGAATCGTTTATAATGTATATGAACGGGTCCTTTCAGTTGGTATCAGAGCGGTGGTCTTAGTGAACCAGGTCTGCATTAGTGTGTCTAACTGATAGTCGTTAGGATGCATTAGTGAGTCTGGACTTCGACCGTGTCTGCATGTCAAAAGTTTTGCTCATCATTTTTGTCAGAAATTACCTGCTTATCATTCTTAGTCTAGACACATCTTATTGCAATGATTGCATGAATAGTGTAGAGACAAAATTCATATCTTAGCGTATCTATTACTGTAAACTTTGCCTGACATATTCCGTAAATTCCTCCGTAATCTACGAAACCTTTTGCTCTATATAATTAGAATACCACCCGATAGCTGAAAAATCATTTCATATCGAAAAATTCTTTATTCAATCGTACGAAATGGAATTTGTCATTAGTTCAAGTCTGAAAGGATCTGAAACTAATCATCCGGACGTTGTCCATATTGATTACAAACGAATTACAATAGTTGATAACATTGCGAGGTACTTGCCCTCTATATAATACATCTTACAAACGTTGCATATATTCTTAAAAGGCAATCTATAGTTACATCCAGAATTGACATATTCGCCTGACATTTCATAATATTCAAATGACCTAAACCGCCATTTACTTAATAATAGTCTCTATGAACTTCAATGACTCGAATGTAACGCCTTATGATATAAGTCCTTAATGGCCTCAAGTAGTATCCTTAGTACGAGCTAATGCATAGCGGAAGACTTAATTCATACCTGAGAATAACATGCTTTAAAATGTCAACATAAAGTTGGTGAGATATAGGTTTAATGCCGGCAGCGATATATATATATATAGACCACAAGATTTCATATATAAACATTTTCATAAAAATATTCTAAGTGGTTGAGCACTTGGTAACCATACTTAACATTCAATCACGTCGCATATTCCCTTTAATATGAAATCTTACTACACCGTACCAAGTGTAGTCACAAAACGAAGTACTGTGCAACCGTTGAATACTGGTCGTCCAGTCCGGTTGGGGTTGTCAGACCCGATAGATCTATCAACAGGATTCGCGTTTACAATACCGCTGTAAATATTAGTTACCAAGCTACAGGGAAGTATGCCAGTGGTACAACTCAACGTAGAATATATTTTTCAGTTACTTGTGTCTATATCGTAAAACATAAAATACATGTATTCTCATCCCGAAATATTTAGAGTTTAAAAGTGGGACTATATACTCACTGTTGTCTTGAAGATATGTAATTTCGACTCGGTCTCCGATTGATATCACGAACCTATCCATATATAATATATCAATATATTTTCATTTTAAACAATCGTCACATATATATACTTATAATACTTTTAATACTTTGAATAATTCCTTAGTCCGTAGTTAGCAGTCCGATGTTAGTAATTCAATTTTAATGGTTCATTTTTAGGTGTTTAATAAACCCCCAATGAAATAAATAAAAACCCCATCGTATATGTATTGGTCGAGATTAATCTTGACCCACGGTACCGGTGTTGTCAAATGACGTGTTGCGTACATAAAGTACCGGTGTTGTCAAATGACGTGTTGCGTACAAACATGGGATCTTATGATTAATCTTCTCGTATTGTTTACGGGTGATCCTGAACCATATAAAATTGAATTATGATTACATATATATAAAATATCATGTTATCTTAGAAATATGTGATTTATATAAATTTTTCCCAATTAATCCCGAAGTTAAACTAGTCTTGGATAACCAATTTTGTTTCGGTCATAGTTTCTTCGTTACAACTCCGTTTTCGTTGATTCAACTTGCCATCTCCTTGGATCGAGTCCCTCTTTAAGACTATGAACTGTAAATACCTTAGTTTGTATTCAAAATCACACGGCATAGGTGAAACTTTAGTGAAACTTATGAAGTTAAACATTTTCCTTTATGTAAACAACCTTAAATGATTATTTTTCTAAAAATACTTATACTTTGAATTAAATCATGAAATTTTTATGTGTTATCATATTCATAGTAAAAATCATTTTTCCAGAGAATAAACCTCCAATTCAAAGTTTAAAATGGTTTTTAATTATCCAACCCAAAACAGCCCCTGGTTGCACTCCGACGTCGTAAAAACAGTTTTTAAGGTGTTCTTTGAAAAACCAAGTTTTACCTTGTTAAGTTAGCATATATTTAAGTTATATTACAGGTCTTGAAGTATTTTAAAAGTTAAGTTAGAAGGATCTATTTAGTTTGCAAACAAGTTTGAAAACTTTCAAACAATGTTCTTGTTGTTAAAATTGTATACCACAAAATATGATAGTTATATATATATGAATCGAATAAGGTTATGAACATAGATTCTACCTCAAGTTCCTTGGACAAGGTTGCTGTAAAAGAGGAGTAAGAACCTAGAACCAAAAGGGTGATGGAAGTGGATGAAAGATTGGAAGTAAGTTGGTGTTCTTGGAAGGATTTCTTGAAGTGTTTTTGTATGGTTTTCTTATGGTGTTTAAGTAAGGTTTTTGAAGCTAAATGATGGGGAAAATGCTTGGAGATGATCAAGTATGAAGTTAAGAGTATTTTGAGAGAGAAATGGAAGTGTAAGTATGAGAAAATGGGGTGAAGAAATGGTGTGCATGCATAAAAACGTTTTTAGGTTATAAAGGAAAAAAAAATACCTAACTTTGTTTTCTTGCTAAATAATTCATGCTACTTGACAAATGGTTGGTTCCACATGTTTCTTAATCATTTAAGGCTGCTAAGGAGCAGATTTTTATTGGTATATACCAATAGTAAATACATCTAGAAGCTGCGTATGATACGGGTACATATACTCTAGGTATACGTATAGAAATCTTTGAGGAAACGGAACGAGGATTCAAATATAGCTATCTTTTGTAAATATACTTATATTGTTTTATGTATGTAAGCCCTTTAAAAGTGATAAAATACATATCTATACGATGCATGTATAAGTAATATAGGTTATAAGTATTTACGTCGAAAAACATTACGTACAGTTATCGTTTTGAAAACTTAAGTTAGTAGTTTCAAAATATACTTATAACTTATTGTTATTAATACAAAATGAGATATTAAAACATTCTTAGATCATGTTAAATATGTATATATACATATATATACACAAACGTATAATTATCATATGTTATATAGTTCGTGATATCATCGGTCAAACTAGACGGTCAAACGTTGTGTAAAACTCTTTTCGAAAACATAAGTCTCAACAATTTGGATTTCTTATCATGTTGGTAAGGTTTAATTTATGTACATATTAATCTTATAAGTATAGAACGATCGAAAATAAAAAAAATGCGGGTCAACTTTAGGGTTTTTGCTTATCGTGTCGGAACCATATAGAGATTAGAGTTTAAATTTGGTCGGAAATTTCCGGGTCGTTACAGTACCCACCCGTTAAAGAAATTTCGTCCTCGAAATTTGGTAGAGGTTGTCATAAATCACAATAGGAATGTTTTCATGACGAATATGAGGTAATAATGAAATTTTATCATTATTGAAAGATTTAGATAAAACGATTCGGTTATGTGAGACGCACGAGCGAAGCTATCACAAAAGAGTGAAATGAGTAAATATAGAATTGTTGTAACCGATGACGTGATTATGATCGATTTCCGGGATTTAAGGGTTTTAAAGAAAATCTTATGTAATAAGATTTAGTTTTGCGGCGATCGGGATCTTCTTTGATTTAACGCGGCAATCTGTTTTGATTTCTTTGTCGAATATTTCACTATAAATTTACCTCCTTCCCTTTCTTTCTTCCCACATCTTCTATTCTTTCTCTTTAGTTCCTACTTTAAGACATTCGCTAATATGCTCCATCCCATTCTAATCCTTGTTATATTTCTAACTTTCATATCTTTCATTCTTCTTTTTCATCTATCACCAGAAGAATCTATTCTCTTTTATCCTTTCCTTGGAATTATAATGTTTTTAATTCTCCCGTGCCTTTACGTTGCAATACGTATTGATATGCACGGTTTGTAGTTTCGGGGTTGTTGTTAGGTTTTATACCTTCCCTTATATTTCGATGTTCCTACTCCCGTCCCTTAAAATCATTGTCATCCACAGTTAATGCTCTCTCTTATTTGCTGTGGTTTATGTTCCTATTTCTATTCTGAGGTTTTGTCCCTTCGTTTCTTCTTCCCGTCCTCGAGCCAAGCGAACAATGGTCTGAAATTCGTAGGTAGGAAATTTGGAATGAACCTAGCTATCGGTTTTAGAATGAAATTGTAATGGCACGATCTTGATTCGTTAAATTACTCGAATATTCCGGAAAAATAGAACTATCAAGGTGATACGTTCTAATATGTTTGGAGACTTGATAGAATGTAAGAGCCGTGTAACATGGCACATGATGACGGTACTGTGAATCATCACATTCCATTAGAAACTTAACATGACTTACTGTAATATAATGAAGTTGATCAAGTTTCATTATATTATACTAATTCATGCATCAGTTCCCAACACTACTTCAAATCATTTATATTTTAATCTCGGAGGTTTCAGAATTTAGAAATTAACACAGTTTCTTTTATATTGTAACGCAGATGTTACGGAGAGATAAATGATCGCAGATAGGAATAGTTGTAAAAATATCTCCAGAAATATGAAAAATATGTATAACGAATGATATGAAGATATCTTATAATATCTAAGATAAGATGATGATGAAAAATATCATCCGGGCAAGGTTTTGAATAAAGAGTAGGGTTCTTACTGACGGTTTCAGCAGGTACGGAATCGTTTGTATTCTTTGAGAGCAGGTTCAGTCCCTGTGATTTATCCACAGCCTCTTTCATACTTTGCTTCATCCATTTTCTAGTTCCAAACTATTTTTTTTTTTTTTTTTTTTAGCTTTACCACCTTACTTTTCTTTGTCATCAAACTTTTGACCGTTAAAGTCGTTTACAGTTTTTGCTGCTTCGTTAGCATTTCAAGAACTATTTCATAGTCCCGGGTGTTTTTCAGAAACTTCACATTTAGATTATGAAATTCTTAGGGATAGACATTATAGATATGATGGAAGAAGTTCCGCGAGATTTTCAAAATACTGATTGTTGATTTCGCCAAAAGGATAACGATCTGCTGGTGCACCTGTTGATGTTGTCGAGGGATATAAAAGGTTTTCCGGTAATGACGGCGAAAGGACAAGGTATAAATATCATGATTATAATAGAAATAATCTCACTGAAAAGTCGAAGTGGAGCTGTGACAAAATTAGCTTCTTGAAAAGGAATTGTAGGGTTGTTCTAATAAATGGCAAAGGATTCAATACGTTATGTGTTAAATTATGAATTTGGGTTCGAGAGTTCTTCAGGTGTATAACTGTATGTATAAATCTTCATTCCTTAGGCGAGGTGCGGCGGGTTCAACTTCTCGGTCGAGGTGTTTTCAGGAATCATGAAAGGATTTGAATGCGAATTGTAATCGTCAAGTTACGAATGAGGTTTAAGATAAAATCAAGTGGCAAGCTTGAAGAATTGTTTAGTTTCATATGTTACAATCAACATTTTAATTCATTTTAATTGTCCAGAGTTTTCTTCTTTATACCACTTGTTGGATTCTGGTAGGTCAAAATCCGAATATGAAATTTGATTGAAAATGGTTATTCTAGGGTGAGCGGATACGAATATCGGTGGTTGTAAGTAAGATAATAGATAACCGTTGAATCAGATTCAAGAATGTACAATATAACTTATTAATGTGAATTCTAAATATTCCTCGGGTACTACCCACCCGTTAAAATATTTTCATCATTAATAGTTTGTACGAAGGAATTTTTAATTACTATCTTTATGAAAATATACTTGCATATATATTTTCTTCAGAGATAATCATAGATTTAATGAGTCAATAAGATATTAAACTCATTTGATTTATCGTTAATTCTAGATTACATAATCTCTAAGACTTTAGAAATTACATAATCGTCATACGATACGTAAAGCGAAGATAATCGATGTAGAACGATATATAGAACGAAGATCATACTCGAAGTACAGATATTGAGTCGTGTGATGTTGATATTCGAGATACAGATTGTGATGTTGAGATTTAAGGCGCTGTTGTGATTGGGGTGATAAAGGTACTGTCGGCGTTGACGATGGTAGTACGGATTATGCTGCTGGTGCTGCTGTTGGTGTTTGTAACCTTCGCACCATATTCTCCAAAACCACTACCCGAGCACGGAGTTCGTTGACTTCTTATATTATACCGGGATGATTGACGGTTGGAACGAGCGAATGAACAAGATTTGAAATATGGGATAGTATGTAATCATGACGAGATACTCTAGAAATGAGCGAGAAAATGGTGTTTCGAATAGGTTTGCCGGTAAGTGCTTCAGGTTCATCGTTAAGAGGACAATTTGGTGGATGGAATGGATCACTTTCTTCTTGCCTCCAGAAATTTAGTATATTACGAACCCATCCCCAATTCATCCAGAATAGATGATGGGAAATTGGTTGATCCATTCCGGTAACGCTGTTCTCGGAGCTCGAATGGAAATCCATATCGGCGAAGCTATCGAAGTCGGAGGAATTTGAGCTGGATGAAGAATCCATCTTGTATGGTCGGAGAAATGAATTTTTTTGTTTGGAATAGATTATAGGAGTTGGGTTTGGTACTCTTCAATACATAATTTACATATGTATATATAATATCAAAATCCCATGAATTACGGAGAATCTTTGAAATACGTCAGGCAATGTCTATAGTAACATATACGCTAGGATATGAATTTTGTCTATACACTATCGATGCACTAAATGCAGTAAGACGTGTCTAGACTTAAGAATGATAAGCAGGCAGTTCCCTAAGGATGATAAGCAGATGATTTCCGACTAGGATTGATAAGCAAAACTTTTGACAGGCAGACACGGTCAAAGTCCAGACTCACTTAATGTATCCTAACAACTACTAGTTAGACACACTAATGCAAGGCCTGGTTCGCTAAGACCAATGCTCTGATACCAACTGAAAGGATCTGAAACTAATCATCCGGACGTTGTCCATATTGATTACAAACGAATTACAATAGTTGATAACATTGCGAGGTACTTGCCCTCTATATAATACATCTTACAAACGTTGCATATATTCTTAAAAGGCAATCTATAGTTACATCCAGAATTGACATATTCGCCTGACATTTCATAATATTCAAATGACCTAAACCGCCATTTACTTAATAATAGTCTCTATGAACTTCAATGACTCGAATGTAACGCCTTATGATATAAGTCCTTAATGGCCTCAAGTAGTATCCTTAGTACGAGCTAATGCATAGCGGAAGACTTAATTCATACCTGAGAATAACATGCTTTAAAATGTCAACATAAAGTTGGTGAGATATAGGTTTAATGCCGGCAGCGATATATATATATATAGACCACAAGATTTCATATATAAACATTTTCATAAAAATATTCTAAGTGGTTGAGCACTTGGTAACCATACTTAACATTCAATCACGTCGCATATTCCCTTTAATATGAAATCTTACTACACCGTACCAAGTGTAGTCACAAAACGAAGTACTGTGCAACCGTTGAATACTGGTCGTCCAGTCCGGTTGGGGTTGTCAGACCCGATAGATCTATCAACAGGATTCGCGTTTACAATACCGCTGTAAATATTAGTTACCAAGCTACAGGGAAGTATGCCAGTGGTACAACTCAACGTAGAATATATTTTTCAGTTACTTGTGTCTATATCGTAAAACATAAAATACATGTATTCTCATCCCGAAATATTTAGAGTTTAAAAGTGGGACTATATACTCACTGTTGTCTTGAAGATATGTAATTTCGACTCGGTCTCCGATTGATATCACGAACCTATCCATATATAATATATCAATATATTTTCATTTTAAACAATCGTCACATATATATACTTATAATACTTTTAATACTTTGAATAATTCCTTAGTCCGTAGTTAGCAGTCCGATGTTAGTAATTCAATTTTAATGGTTCATTTTTAGGTGTTTAATAAACCCCCAATGAAATAAATAAAAACCCCATCGTATATGTATTGGTCGAGATTAATCTTGACCCACGGTACCGGTGTTGTCAAATGACGTGTTGCGTACATAAAGTACCGGTGTTGTCAAATGACGTGTTGCGTACAAACATGGGATCTTATGATTAATCTTCTCGTATTGTTTACGGGTGATCCTGAACCATATAAAATTGAATTATGAGTACATATATATAAAATATCATGTTATCTTAGAAATATGTGATTTATATAAATTTTTCCCAATTAATCCCGAAGTTAAACTAGTCTTGGATAACCAATTTTGTTTCGGTCATAGTTTCTTCGTTACAACTCCGTTTTCGTTGATTCAACTTGCCATCTCCTTGGATCGAGTCCCTCTTTAAGACTATGAACTGTAAATACCTTAGTTTGTATTCAAAATCACACGGCATAGGTGAAACTTTAGTGAAACTTATGAAGTTAAACATTTTCCTTTATGTAAACAACCTTAAATGATTATTTTTCTAAAAATACTTATACTTTGAATTAAATCATGAAATTTTTATGTGTTATCATATTCATAGTAAAAATCATTTTTCCAGAGAATAAACCTCCAATTCAAAGTTTAAAATGGTTTTTAATTATCCAACCCAAAACAGCCCCTGGTTGCACTCCGACGTCGTAAAAACAGTTTTTAAGGTGTTCTTTGAAAAACCAAGTTTTACCTTGTTAAGTTAGCATATATTTAAGTTATATTACAGGTCTTGAAGTATTTTAAAAGTTAAGTTAGAAGGATCTATTTAGTTTGCAAACAAGTTTGAAAACTTTCAAACTATGTTCTTGTTGTTAAAATTGTATACCACAAAATATGATAGTTATATATATATGAATCGAATAAGGTTATGAACATAGATTCTACCTCAAGTTCCTTGGACAAGGTTGCTGTAAAAGAGGAGTAAGAACCTAGAACCAAAAGGGTGATGGAAGTGGATGAAAGATTGGAAGTAAGTTGGTGTTCTTGGAAGGATTTCTTGAAGTGTTTTTGTATGGTTTTCTTATGGTGTTTAAGTAAGGTTTTTGAAGCTAAATGATGGGGAAAATGCTTGGAGATGATCAAGTATGAAGTTAAGAGTATTTTGAGAGAGAAATGAAAGTGTAAGTATGAGAAAATGGGGTGAAGAAATGGTGTGCATGCATAAAAACGTTTTTAGGTTATAAAGGAAAAAAAAATACCTAACTTTGTTTTCTTGCTAAATAATTCATGCTACTTGACAAATGGTTGGTTCCACATGTTTCTTAATCATTTAAGGCTGCTAAGGAGCAGATTTTTATTGGTATATACCAATAGTAAATACATCTAGAAGCTGCGTATGATACGGGTACATATACTCTAGGTATACGTATAGAAATCTTTGAGGAAACAGAACGAGGATTCAAATATAGCTATCTTTTGTAAATATACTTATATTGTTTTATGTATGTAAGCCCTTTAAAAGTGATAAAATACATATCTATACGATGCATGTATAAGTAATATAGGTTATAAGTATTTACGTCGAAAAACATTACGTATAGTTATCGTTTTGAAAACTTAAGTTAGTAGTTTCAAAATATACTTATAACTTATTGTTATTAATACAAAATGAGATATTAAAACATTCTTAGATCATGTTAAATATGTATATATACATATATATACACAAACGTATAATTATCATATGTTATATAGTTCGTGATATCATCGGTCAAACTAGACGGTCAAACGTTGTGTAAAACTCTTTTCGAAAACATAAGTCTCAACAATTTGGATTGCTTATCATGTTGGTAAGGTTTAATTTATGTACATATTAATCTTATAAGTATAGAACGATCGAAAATAAAAAAAAAATGCGGGTCAACTTTAGGGTTTTTGCTTATCGTGTCGGAACCATATAGAGATTAGAGTTTAAATTTGGTCGGAAATTTCCGGGTCGTTACAAAGTCCCTCAGATTCTGAAATGGAATCCCACTCAAGTTCCGAAAGCAGTGTGACCGGAATGGATCAACCAATTAGTCATCATCTATTCTGGATGAATTGGGGATGGGTTCGTAGCCTCCTTAATCATTGGAGACAAGAAGAAGGTGATCCCTTCCATCCACCACATTGTCCTCTTGGCGAAGAACCTGAAGCACTTACCGGCGAACCTATCCGAAACACCATTTTCTCTCTTATTTCTAGAGTATCTCGTCACGATTACATACTACACCAAATTCTAGATTTTATTTATCCGCTCGTCCGAACCGACAATCACCCCGGTGTAATAGAAGAAGTCAACGAGCTTCGCGCTCGGGTAGTGGCTTTGGAGAATATGGTGCAAATGTTACAAACACCAGCAGCAGCACCAGCAGCATAAACAGTACCACCATCAGCAACACCAACAGTACCATCACCACCACCAACAACAACATCCACATCCCATACCGCAACATCACAATCTGTATCTCAAACATCAACGTCATACGCCCTGTAAGTATCCAGGAATATCAACAACAACAAACGATGAAGTATTAATTCATAAACTTCATTGAAGAGATATCTCTGCGGCAGTTATGTAATCTCCAAAATCTTAGAGATTATTTAATTCTGATCGTAAATCGGATGAGTGAACGGAGATGGTAGAGTAGAAACTTTGATCGAAAATGGTGTACGATTTACAAGCTAGAATTGTTTTACCAACAGCATCAACAGGACCGTAGCATCATCAACACAGTTAGTGCCGTCAGTATCGTCAGAATCAACAGCACCTTAACATCACAAACTCTGTCACTTCAAGAATCATTGTGGACATCATTACGAATCAACAACAAATATATTGTATCAACGAGTTATGAAGTATTAACTCATTTCCAATCGAAAGATTTATATGTATATTTTATATGTATAAATTTTTAAACCATAATAAATCTTCCTGTACTAAGCTATTATGTGTGAATCTTAACTACTCAGTTAATTCATATTACAAATATGCAATGATGTACGTCCTTCGTCCGCAACTTAACCATCGTTAATTACAATCTCTGTCTCAATTCAATAAAAATCCAATTCATAATTAATCAAGTGTATTATTCGAATATATGTTTGATTTTACACTTTCATCATCGATGTACTCGAAACTTTTCAAATAACATCATTCGTACCTTGCGAAGTTCACAAGAATTTCACGAAAACCAACAAATAACAAAGTAATGATTCATAATTTCAATATTATTGAAGAAATACTTATGCAATTTATAAAGTTTTAGGGATTACTCAATTCTAGTTCCAACCATAAAACAAATGAGTTTAATTTAATATTAACTCATTAAATCTATATTACATCTAAAGAAAGTATACACATATATTTTCATAAAGACTGTAATAAACTTCTTTTGTACAAAATATTAATTGTGAAAATTTTTTAACGGGTAGGTAATACCCGAGAGATATATAAATTCACAATTAATATATTACATTTTTTGAAACTGATTCAGCAATCATCAACTATACTCCCTACTTTCACAACAATATCCATTCTTTCATATAAATCAAAACAATCATACTCATTCAAATTCAATTACATATTCTGATTTTGAAATCGCATAATTTAATTCGAAATATAACCAGTATCATCACTCTTAGATTCCTATATCTTTCAAAGCTATACTTTGACTTCAAAACTGTGTTAGAACATCATATGTATTAACGATTACAATATGTGCTCAAACCCTTCGAAATTCCTGAAGACACTTCAACTAAGGAACAATCGAGATGATGATCCAACCACATGTTACCCACAGTTATACACCTGAAAAACTCTCAAAACCCAAGTCATAGTTCGACACGTATCCGTGTTAGACCCTTTGGCATTTACTAGCTAAAATAACTTTTCAATTCCGTTTCAAAATAGACAGTTTTGTCACATCTCCAGCAAGTCAACTTCGACTTCTCAATCAAAACAGTCTTATTATAACCTCAATAGATACGTTGCCCTTTCGCCAACGTTATCGGGGAATCGTTTATATTCACCACATTAGCAATAAACTTACCAACAACTTCACTGATCTTTGACTTTCAAAAAAAAAATCATTATAATTATCGAAACCCTATCATATACGCATTCGTACCTTATAACAAGAATTGCCATACCAATTATTGAGAATCAGCAATCAGTATTTTGAAACCACGCAGCATGTCTACATCAACAATTACATATACACACAACGTCTACCTCCAAGACTTACATTCTTTTAATGAGAAATTTCTGAAAAACACCCTAAACTGCGAACCAGTTCTCAAAATTTTGAAAAATGCTGATGAAGCAGCAAAAACTGTAAACGACCTTAACAGTAAAAAGTTGGATGATAAAGGATAGTATATTGGCAAAGCTCAGAAAAAGAAAAGCTTTGGAACTGGAAAACGGATTGAGCAAAGTATGAAGGAGGCTGTGGAAAAATCACAAAGGCTGAACCTGCCTTCAAAGAATCCAAATGATTCAGTACTTGCTGAAGTCATTAACGAATACCTTGCTCCTGACTCTAAATCCCTGCGGATAATATCCTTCATCATCCTCTGATATTAGACATTCTAAGATATCATCGTATCTTTCATTATAAATATCATCCATACTTTTGAAGATATTTTTATAATTATTCTTATCTGAAATCATTTACCTCTTCGCGCTATCTGTATTATATCATAAAAGAAACTATTTTAGTTTCTAAATTCTGAAACATTCGAGTTTAAAATAGGAATATTCTTGAAGAAGTGTTGGGAGCTGAAGCATGAGTTAGTATAATATAATGACACTTGATCAACGTGATTATATTATAGTAATTCATGCTGAGTTTCTAAATGAAACATGATGATTCACAGATCATAACGTCATCATGTGCTATGTTACACGACTCTTGTATTCTCTTTGATCTCTAAATATCAAGAAAATATTTCTTGATGATTCGGCCTTTTCTGAGGTATTCTGGTAATTTGACAAGTCAAGATCGTGTCATTACAATTTCCTTCCTAGAACATTAACAATGTTCATTCCGAAATTTATATCTGCGAATTCTGGACCATTACAAGCGGTGCTTAATCGCAAGAAGAAGAAACGAAAGGACAAAGCTCCGAACTAGAAATGGGAGTATAAATCATGGCAAATAGAAGAGAGCATTAACTGTGGATGACAATGATTATAGAAGAAGCAAGGACTTTGAAATATAAGGGAAGATATAAAACCCAACAACAACCCAGAAATCACAAACCGTATATATCAATGCATATAGCAATATAAAGACACGGGAGAACTAAAAACACTATAAAACCAAGAGTATAGTAGAAGTAAATAGATTCTTCCGGAGGCAGATGAAAAAGAAGAGCGACAGATATGAAAGTGAGGAGTATATCAAGAATCAGCACTGGATGAAGCATATTGACAAATACTTTAAAATATGAGTTGAGAAGGTGTGAGTTGTAAGAAAACAAATGAGGTGGATTTATAGTGAAATATCTGACAGAGAAATCAAAATAGATTATCGCATTAATTCGAAGAGGATCATAATTTCCTTAATCGCCGAATAATCAAATCCAATATAGATTACAAAGATTTTCTTTTCGGAGATCAATCGTGATGACGTTAAAAGATACAACGAATCACTATTATCTTATTTCATTCATTTACGATAACTTCACTCACACGCTTCGAGTAATCGAATTATTTTATCCATTCTTCTTGAACATGATAAAACTCTATAATCGTTATAATAACATTCTCATTGTTAGTCATGACGACCTCTATCAAATTTCGGGGACGAAATTTCTTTAACGGGTAGGTACTGTGACGACCCGGAAATTTCCGACCAAAATTAAACTTTAATCTTTATATTATTCTGACACGATAAGCAAAGTTTGTTAAGTTAAATCTCAAGAATTTTAAACTGTGTTCATACATTCATTATAACCTCGACCAAATTCCGACGATTCATGAACCGTTATATATAAATAGATATGTATATGTATATATATATATATATATATATATATATATATATATATATATATATATATATATTATAACTTGAGAATATTAATAAAGTATTAAATGTATAATACTTTACACGAACGTATTTGTTTCAATATGATTTTTGACGAAATTAAAAAATATATATATTAAATGATTGAATTATTAGAAACATTGAATTATGATTACAAGTCTCTGTTGAGAGGTCCACTATGATTTGAGAAAATCTATTCCTCTTAACGATATTCAGAATAATTTGTAAAGCTATTTATAAATAAAAACAAAAAGTGTCATTTACGAAAGTTAGACAAAAGTTAGTGGAGAATTGGTTTCCATAATATTCTATTAATCTATTTTCAAACGTACAAAGACGTTTTCAGTTTAAAAAAGAACTTTATTATTAAAACGTATATAACTTTTATAAATATCTAGAATCACTTTTGACAACTCATTACTTAACCAGTATAATAAATATAACGATATTTATATTTTATTTCATTAAATATATATAACGATTTAAATTAATATTATATATATTTATACGCGTATTATACATACATAGTTTTTATACTTTTACTATACTTTAACTTTACCTTTACTTTACTTTTACTTTACTTTAACTTTAATAATTCACTTTAATAATTCATACTTTAATAATTCACTTTAATAATTCATACTTTAATAATTCACTTTAATAATTCATACTTTAATAATTCACTTTAATAATTCATACTTTAATAATTCACTTTAATAATTCAAAAATCTATTATAAATAGAATTCAATAGGTTTCATTATTTGATAGAAACTTGAAAATATATTTCTCTAAACTCTCTCAATCGATATATATATATATATATATATATATATTTGCTCTGTATTATTTCAAGATATTATTAGTATATATAAAATATTACGACGGAGTGTTGTCCGAGTGATTTCAAAATAGTTTTTTTTTGAATGAGTCGAAGCTAAGAAAATTATGGGTTATAGCTATGGAGGTGATGGGTATGGTTCAAGGGTATGCTCGTGAGGTCAATCTAGTGTTTATCATCTCCGTTGCGTCTACGTACTTTCCTGCAATATTGAATCTCAATATTGATACGTTCGTGAATCCGAGGCCAACCTTGCACTTGTTAAATGACGTTATATGTATTTTTACTACGAAATACAGTATTGTGAGTTTCATTTGCTCCCTTTTATATATATTTTTGGGACTGAGAATACATGCGCTGTTTTTATAAATGTTTTACGAAATAGGCACAAGTACTAAAACTAATTCTACGTTGGTTTAAACCAGAAATATACCCTTAGCTTGGTAACATTAAACTACTTGTCTATGTACGGTATGTAGCGACCCCGACAAATCGTCAAGTGACGGCGTCGGCTACGTGGGTCCCATTACCTGATTATAAGTCTTTAAGATAACGTTTGACCAAAATATGTCGCCTTCATTTCAAAATAAAGATTGTTTCAAGTTTACAAGAATTGTTCAACCAAAAGTTAAGTTACAACGTCATAGATACGATTGAAATCTAGGCGACACGGTTTAAAGTAAAGTCAAAAGACGCTCCATGAAATGCATGTATACTCGACATCGAATGCAAGTATCAAATAGTAAGCGGAAGCATGTTTCACATATCGTGCAAGACCTGAGAAAAACATAGAAATCTGTCAACGAAAACGTTGGTGAAATCATAGGTTTAAGTAAGTAAGTACAAGTGAACCACAAGATTTGCATCAATGAAATAATAGTAATACATTCCAAAAGTTTGTTTCACGAGCACCCAATTATCAAAGCTTAACATTCCTTCCATTGTATACCCCATCACTTAGTGCTAGAACAAACACTGATTCTCGAAAATATATTTCATCCGTAGACGGTAGCGAACCGTCAAAGATGAGGGTTGTCAACCCATATGGCCATATAACATAAGTTCTCGCTTACACCCGGCAAGTGTAACTAATGATAATCGAATTGAGGATTTTTGTTCTAAACTCGTATGTAGAATGTTTGTTTTCCCGTTCTTGTGTTCACTTAGTTCAAAAGAATCGTTTATGTTTTCTCATCCCAATATAAGTTCAAAAAGAGTAAAAGTGGGACTATGATCTCACCTTGAGTGCAAGAGTTAATAAAGTACTTCAACAAGTAGACGCGTGCAAAGACAAAGCTAGTCTTGACCTAATCATATAGGTTGTATCAATAACGGTAAACACAAACGGTCAAAGATGTTCAATTAGTCCTATGGCTCGTTACGACTCGATTATGTAGCATGTGAATCAATTAGTCAAGTTTCATGCACGATACAAGTAACTAAGCATGTTAGAACGATCGTATAATTGTTTGGTTAAGTTTGACTAAAAGTCAAACTTGGTCAAAGTCAAAGTCAACGGGGTCGGATCGGGTGTCCGACAATTTTCTCATGATGAGAAATCATTTATGAGCAGAATGGCCAAGTTTCATGTTAATCGGAGTTACGGTTAAGCGGGAAACATTTTGTGAAAGGAAAAATAAAAACTAAAATGAGCTGGGCATATGCGCGGCGCGCAAAGGGTTGCGCGGCGCGCACCCAAGTGTAAATCCTGGTCAGAACTTAACCACGAAGGCAAACATCTGGGATTTCTAATTTTGCGCGGCGCGCGGGTATATGCGCGGCGCGCAATACCTGGGAAACATGCAGTTTGCAGAAAAAGACCAAGTCACGAACCAAAACTCAAATTAACCTATTTTATGAACCGAAAACATCCAAAATGCATACTATATATCGTCGGAAAGGTAATTTGACAAGGAAAACAACTAAACACGTTTCATCAAACAAAAACATCAATTTCAATAACCGATTTCCCGTCAAGTGATCATTAAGAATCCATTTTCAAAGTTTCAAGTTCATCAAATGCATTTTAAGTTTCGGGAATCCAATTCACACATGTGATATGCCGTTTCGAAGGTAATTAAGCATACATTACAACTAATCACTAACAATTAACATTCCATGGCATTCAAGCATCAAAAGTTCATGTCAAGAACTATCAAACCCTAGTCAAACATCACAAAATCAATATTCATGTTTTTGAAGTTTTCTTAATCAACCTACGCATCAAAACGAAGCTAGTGATACTAGTAACACAATTAAAACATGCACTTTAACAATCTAACAACATTAACTCATCCAAAATCAAGGATTAAGCACACCCATTTCAAGTTCATGCTAGTTACTCAATAAAACAACAAATCGAGCAACCCAAACATATATTCATGTTAGACTCGAGCCATAGACACTAACTAACACCATTTCAAATCAAAAACACGAATTTAGAGAAATCTAGAGTTTTAGAAATGTTACCCAAACGAGATGAAGTTGGTATCAAATTGTAGAGGATGAAGAGAGGATTCCAAATATGTAATCGGATTTGTTGTGAGCTTCCAAGATTGAATTTAGATGATGAATGAATGGAATGGGTTTGTGTGTGTGTTCTTGAGATGGAGAGAAAAGGGATGAGGGAGATGATGGAATGGATGAAATGGGTTGACTAGTTGACCTAGTCAACTAGTTTGCCCATTTGGCAACTCCGGTCCCTCGAGTTTCAAAGCGGGTGCGGGATTTAACCGATCGAATATTTTTAAAACGCAAGTTAACGAGAGATGTTATAATTAAATGACGGAATTATTATGAACGTTAGTCAACGGAAACTACGAATTTAAATAACGAAAGGTATTATTTAAAAGAAAAAGACGGTGTTAAAAATAAATTTAACGGAAAAACGCGGGATGTTACACGGTAGGCGCGAATCCTAAAGATAGATCTATTGGGCCTGACAAACCCCATCCTGACTATGGGATGCTTTAGTACTTCGAGGTTATTTTAAACACACCTGATCTGGTGTACTTCAGAGGGTAAAACATGAACGTTAAGGCTTGTTACCGGGTGCCTACAACTTATAGAATACTTTTATACACTTGCGAGTGTACATATATTTATAAACGGAAATCTTGTGGTCTATTAATATATTGAAATGATTGTTATGATAAACCTATGAACTCACCAACCTTTTGGTTGACACATTAAAGCATGTTTATTCTCAGGTATTAAAGAAATCTTCCGCTGTGCATTAGCTCATTTTAAGGATATTACTTGGAGTCATTCATGGCATATTTTGAAAGACGTTGCATTCGAGTTATTGAGTTCATCAAGATTATTATTAAGCCAATTATAGTTGGATGTATTATGAAATGGTGTGCATGCCATCAACTTTTGTTGTAAAGAAAGTTTGTCTTTTAAAAACGAATGCAATGTTTGTAAAATGTATCATATAGAGGTCAAATACCTCGCGATGTAATCAACTATTGTGAATCGTTTATAATGTATATGAACGGGTCCTTTCAACTAATGACCAATCTATCTTAGAGCAAAAGTTTCTACAGACATAGCTTCTATCGGCACCAGTATCAAATAGGACAGAGGCTAGTAGATTGTTGATTGTGAATATACCTGTAACCAAGTCGGGGTTCTCACGTGCATCCCTTGCATTAATGTTGAAAGCTGTACCACGCGGTGGTCAGCCGTCCTTCTTTTTATTGGGTCAATCATTCCTAAAGTGGCCCTGCTGTCCACTCTCATAGCATTTCCTTGGCCCATTTTGGTTTGTCCTCACAGCTGGAATGGGAATCTTGCAGTTCTTGCCAACGTGCCCGATTCTGTTGCATTTTTCACAGACCGCATTACAGTACCCGGTTTGGTGCTTGTAGCACCTCTTGCACTGTGGTAGAGTACCCTTGTAGTTGGGGCTCGAACTAGTGTTTGGGTTGGGGTTCCTTCTGTCGTTAGGCCTCTTAGCAGGGGTTTGATCATAGGTTCTCCCCTTGTTGTTGTAGTCCCATTTACGCTTCTCACCACTGGCTCCCGATTCGGATTTAGCCTTTTCCGGTTCCTTGCTGATAATTTGGTTCATAAGGGTATGCGCCATTCGCATAGCTGCCGGGACGTTGGGTGGATTAGAATAGGTGACATTCCCCTGAATAGACTTGGGAAGTCCCCACAAGTAGCGTTCCATTCTCTTAAATTCCGGGGTGACCATCGTGGGACACATCAGTGCTAATTCCAGATACCTAAGGTTGTAATCATCAAGATTGTTGCCCACAACCTTTAACTCCCAGAACTCAGCCTCCATTTTCTGTATCTCCGTCCTGGGGCAGTACTCTTCAATCATGGCCCCCTTGAATTCTTCCCACGGAATGGCATAAGCCTCATCAATACCTTTAGCTTGAGCCAGTGTGTTCCACCAGGTTAGGGCGCCGTCTAACAGCGTACATGAGGCATACTTGGTTTTGTTCACCTCTGAGCAGTTGCTGAAGCGAAACACGGCTTCCAATTTCTCAAACCACCTAGTCAAACCAACTGGCCCCTCAGTGCCACTAAAGTTGTGGGGCTTGCAGCTTTGAAACTCTTTGTAAGTGCAACCATTCTGGATGTTCTGGTTAACCGGTGGGGCTGGGGGAATGACATTTGCTATGGCTGCGGCTACTCGTTCCGCAATCATTTCCTCGATCTGTGCTGCTGTGGGTGCTACTCGTCCGTTTGCCATTGCTCTTCTAAATTGAAATTTTGACTTAAGTCAAAATCCAGCATTTAATATATAATAATATAGTATATGGTAAACAGGGGAACAACACAACGCATGCCAATTAAGTAACGCAACCAGGCACAAATACCGCAAACCAACATACAGTAATGTAAATAGAACACTGTGCAAGAATTAAACCATACAAAGTTCCATTCATTAATAAAGAGTTGCATACATTCGCTTAGGTTCGTACAATACATAAGTAAAACATGAACTACATACGAGATTACATAATGAAATCTACTATAAAGCCATATGGTGACGGTGGGTAAAGGATGTCCATTACGTGGGACATCTTGTCCTCGAGCTCAGTCACCCGAGTATGGAGGATCTCCACCTCCCTCGTCAGTTCCTCGGCAGAGGGAGGGGCTGGCAGAGCAGGCGGTGCTGCTGGTGCAGGTGGTGCCGGTGGTGCAGATGGTCCGGCTCCAGAAGTAGAGGCTGCAAAGTGGTAAGGCTTACGCACAAAAGGATCAGCAGGGTAAGGCACAACCCGCTTACGGGCGGTAACCCTACGACGCTGACCATGTGCGTTAGTAAACGCTCGACCTCCGTTGATCCCAGGAATAACGGTGCCGTCGAAACGGTACCGCTTCTTCGGCGGGGTGGAGGGTGGCTGTACAGGTGCATCATCAGGGTCCTCCTCGTCGGAGTCATCGTTACTAGAGTTGTCTGTGGATGAGTTGTCGGATGATGAATCGTCGAAAACAGCTGGAGGTGGCGGCGATCGGCGACCGGTAGTCATGATCCGGTATCTGAAAGGTGAGATCGGTATGACACGTCCATCAGGAAGGCGTCGGCACCAATGGTTATGCTCTTTACCGAGCGGAACGTCCCCGTATTCCTTGGGAATCACAACACCACCGGAGCGGGGCTGTGGCTCCGAGGGTCCTGGGGCAAGTAGAGCTGGAATCTCCGGGGGGTCCTGGGCACCGACTGCGGTAACCACTGGGGTAGGTGTATGGCTGCTGGTTCCGGAGGATGAAGCGCCGGGGTCACTAGTTAACGGGACCTGTGCGTCAGTAGCAGCAGTAGGTGAGGTGGCTGACGAGTCTGAATCGCTGCCCAAAATGATGACAGGTGGAATATCCGACATCTGAACAAGGAAAAATAACTTTTCCATGTCAGAAAGTCATAAAGCAAGCACGTATTAGGCACTACAGCAACCTAGCATGGCAGTAATAATAACAGTGCTAAACAGAAATAACATGTGAAAGCAGATAGTAATCATGCATTAGCGGAAGTAAGCATACAAAAAGTTCATATGGCAGTGAAGATAAGCAATAGCATGCAGTAAGATCATACAGCTGAAAAAGTAGACAAAAGCATGCAGTAAGTTTCGTAGAAACAAGTAAACTAGCAAGTTGTAGATTAGTCCTATTAGTGAATCCTACTTAGGTCCGGTCTAGACTCACTAATGCAACCTAATTTCCAACAACCTGGTTCTGATACCATCTGAAACTTCCCAGGTAAAACGTTCCCCGTAGCATGATATTGTCCGCTTTGCAGAGATAGCGACGTACCCTTGTCTCCCCCATAGGTTGCTCACGGATTTTTCTTGGCGACCAAACACGACGAGCACTTTCCCAGGAGGTCACCCATCCTGGTAGTGCTCTCGCCTGAGCACGCATAACTACAGAGTTCTCATGGGATCTACTGCGCTTGTGGTCCCAAAACGCGTCATGCTAGGAAAGGTCTCCACACCCTTATAAGGCATGCTTCATTCCCCTCTTCGACCGATATGGGACGGATGTAACACGAATGTTACAATCCTCCCTCCTAATGGGACACAGCGTCCTCGCTGTGCACGTTTGGTCCGGGGCCTGGCTCTGATACCAAATGTGACGCCCCGTACAAAACCATCGTGTATGATTCGTCAACAACAGGATCTTTACATGGTTGAATACTACATGATGTTTAAAAACCCGTTTGCATTCATAAAAAGATAACATTTTACAAAAGATAGCGCGCATCCAACGAATAGGAGCATAGACATAATTATTTGACCCTAAGGTCGTTACAAAGCCATTGTTTGAAATTAACATAAACTACGAATGCAATTGAAAAGTTCCATGATTTGAGACATCTTTAGTAATGCAGCGGATAACTAGTACAACATGTCCATAACAGCAATTCAATAACAGCATGACAGCAAATCTAACAGCATGACATCAAGTCTAACAGCAGAAGCAATAAACCTCTAGGCACCTGAGAAATACACGCTTAAAAGTCAACACGAATGTTGGTGAGCTATAGTTTAAGTTGTAACAATAACGTAAGGTAGGCCACGAGATTTCAGTGTAGCAAACAGTATGAAAAGTATATGTATAACCGTGGGCACCCGGTAACTAGACTTAACGTTTATAACCCCCTGAAAGTACACTTGGCGAGTGCATACGTTCACGAAGTATTAAACACCCGTTAAATGCTAGCGCGACTAGCCCGAGTGGGGATGTCAAACTCTATGGATCCATATCTAAGATTCGAGTTCACCGGTTCAAAAACCAATGACTAAACGTTACCGTGCTAAGGGGAATGTTTATGTCGTTGTATAACCCACACACATATAAAGTTTAAGTACTCATGCCTAACATGTAAAACGTAAAAAAAGCGCATGTATTCTCAGTCCCAAAATAGTTAAAGTAAAAAAGGATGCTATAACTCACAGTGATAAAAGCGGTAAAGTCGGTAATGAAAGTACGCAAGTAGTAAGTCGGTCTGAAAGGTCGTCAACCAAAATCAAATGTTACTAGGTCAGTAGGTTGTCTTTATAAATTCTAATAGTGCATAAAATAAGTTTAAGTGTCATCATCATCATCATCATCATCATTCATCATCATAAAAGCTAAGTAAGTTCGTCAAGAATAGAGATCGAAACAATAGGCTGACTTCGGTCAGCTGCTACGACCTCTACGTAAATTGAAAAGACACATAGTCAGTGGCTATGGCTCCATATATGAGTCCTCTAGTTGCTGACCAATTTTTAGACTCAAATTCGTCTTAGTTTGACCGTGGTGACGGTCTAAGTGCGAGTAGGTCCGAATTTTCAGCACAACGTTACAAAGGAGTATTGACTTTCGGAAGGCCATAAATCCTAAACCGTAACTCGGATTAAGACGAGGCTGATGTGGTAGCGAGGTGTATATAAAATAGCTATTATATTTTAGCAGGAAATACTATTAAATACGATACAATTTTACACAAGATATTTATTTATTTAGAGAATGGATATACTTAAACCTTGCTACAACACTTATAGGCAGTGTACCTAATCGTACAGTAGTGTAGTTTTTAGTAAGTCCGGTTCGTTTCACAGGGAAAATCTTTAAACAAAGCTTAACGCTATATTAGTTTACTTTTATAAAAATACAAATATATATATAAGTAATATTATTATTATAAAGGGGGGTTTTTACCGTTTAATGACCGGTTTGTCGATTTTAAAACTTTAGTCGCAGTTAAAACCAAATGTAAAATAATAAATAAATACAAGACTTAATTTAAAGCGTAAAGTAAATAATGATAATGAAATTGCGAATAAAAGTGCGATAAAATAAACTTGCGATAATTAAAAAGTACGATAATTAAAAGTGCAATTAAATACAATAACAATAAATAAAATGCGATAATTAGAAGTGCAATTAAATATAAAATAAAGGAAATAAAATATGAAATAAAATAATTATGCTTATTTAAACTTCCGTAATCATGATGTTTAACGTGTTGATTTTAGTTTTATGCCCATGGGTTAATTGTCCTTTGTCCTGGATTATTTAATATGTCCGTCTGGTTTTTGTCCATAACAGTCCATCAGTCATAAATATAAAGTGCGAGTGTCCTCGTCAAATTATCCTTATACCCGAAGTTAAATATTCCAACTAATTGGGGACTTAAACTGTAACAAGATTTTAATACTTTGTTTAATAATTACACCAGGATGTCGACTGAGTGTAACCCAAGGTTTTAATATTTTGTTATCAATTATACCAAGTGTCCTTGTACATAATTTCACCCCTGTTTTAATTATTCTAGTGGCTATTAATCCATTCCCGTGTCCGGTTAAATGAACGATTATTCGTACATATAAATACCCCGCCCATCGTGTCCGATCGAGTGTATATGGTAATTTATAGGGACGCCCAATTGTAAATCTTTATATTAACATTAACAAACTATCATTTAGTTAAACAAATATAAAGCCCATTAATAGCCCATAGTCTAATTTCCACAAGTGTCGTTCTTTTGTCCAAACCCCAATTATGGTACAAAACCCAATTACCCAATTTTAGTAATTAGCCCAACATCATGATTACTTCGGATTAAATAAGCATAATAATAACTTAGCTACGAGACATTAAATTAAAAAGGTTGAACATAACTTACAATGATTAAAAATAGCGTAGCATTACACGGACAGAATTTCGACTTACACCCTTACAACATTTGCTAACATACCCTTATTATTAGGATTTAAAATTAAAATTAAAATTAAAATATAAATTATATATATATATATATATATATTTACGTATATATTGAGAGAGAGATAGATTAGGGATGTTTTTGCGATCAGAATTCGTTTGCTTTTATAGGGAGTTTCAGAATTTGGGTCTCCGCGACTTGCGGCCCTTTTTGCCTTCAAACTTCGCGAGTCGCGGAGTTTGCAAATACAGCTCACTCATTTTGGCTCTTTTTTTACCGACGGTTTATAAATATTAATATAATATATATATAATTTTTAAGAATTATTTATATATTATATTATATTCATGTGCATAGTTGACTTGTAATTTTTAGTCCGTTGCGTCGAGCGTTGAGAGTTGACTCTGGTCCCGGTTCCGGATTTTCGAACGTCCTTGCGTACAATTTAATATCTTGTACTTTGCGTTTTGAATCTTGTACTCTTGTAATTTCGAGACGTTTCTTATCAATAATTGGAACCTCTTTGATTGTATTTTGTACTTTTGAGCTTTTTGGTCGTTTGCGTCTTCAATTCGTCGAATCTGTCTTTTGTCTTCACCTTTTATTATTTAAACGAATATCACTTTTAAATAGAACAATTGCAACTAAAAGCTTGTCTTTCTTGAGGAATAATGCTATGAAATATATGTTCGTTTTTAGCATTATCAAATATTCCCACACTTGAGCGTTGCTTGTCCTCAAGCAATATCGTCTTGAAATACTAGAATCACTTCTTTATTCTTCACACTTTGTACATCAGTGATTTCTATACGGCGGTATAAACAATGGTAGTAACGATATGGTTTACAGTCCCACATGACTATAAAAATTTAGATCCATTAAGGAAATTGGATCTTTATGAAAACATTTGATCTTTTGAAAATTAAATCTAGTTTTTACCCTAGATAAGTTTTCCGGAATAACCCTTCACCGGTGTTTGCAAAATATTTTTGTGGGTTTGGTGGGTTTCAGATTTGAAAATTTTAGCTCAAAACTTATGGTTTTGTGTCACCCATTTGCTAACCTTGTATTTGGAAAGCAACACGTCCAGTTTACTTGTCCCGTATATTACCTTTCGGTAAACTACCGTCCGGTTGTAAAGGAAAGCATTGAACAAGCAACTGTTAAGGCAATGTCCCCTGACATGCTTTTAATTATGGTCTATAACGTGTCGGACGCAATTACTATCCTTGGTAGGAGCAATAGTAAAGCTCACCCTTATAATTTTCCGGTCTGGCACAAGGTCCTGTCCTTGACCATGCTATGCAACCACTGTTCTTACGGTTGACACCCGATTTAGTTCAGGTGACCTAATGAATTCCAGGTGAATTCCTAGGATTTTACGTTCAATGGTAATGAACGCATTGAAAATGGGTTTTTAGAAAACAAATCGGTTTGTAATTTTGATCAAAATATTTTCTCGTTCAAGCTCGAGTTTAGATATCATTGAATTCCATGAGTTTGAATTCTCAATCTTTAAGGTCAATCTCTAGGATTGAGTAATATCAGGCTTTAAAAGCTGATTTTTAATCTTTAAGGAGATTATCCTTTCTGGGGATCTGATTCATTAGTCTTATCAAGCTAATTTGCATGGTGTCCCCCCCATTGTACGAGATAAATCCTTCTCATGGTTAGGATAAATCTGACCACTTGGCGACCCTGTTTGATGCTGAGGTCCGTGGATTTCCTGCTGATTTTAGAGATGACTTTTCTAGATTTTTCGTCAACCTACAGCTGGTCTGGACGACAACTTCCTGACTTAAATCAAGAAGCGCGTTTCTTTTTCGGAAGACTTTACTTTCTTTTAATGATGGAATTGATTCATCGTGTAGATCCATCTCTCTTACAGTAAATCAGGTAAAACTTTTTAGTTTAGTCCAAAGCAAAAGTATTTTCAGTTATTTGTACAAAAATATGTGATATATGTTTTGAATAACTTGGAGAATTTTCCCACACTTGGCTTTTATTTTCCTTTTTATCGTCCTCTATTCCATTTTAAATGAATTTTAACATTTTGGTTTGTTTCTCAATTTATGTCCTTTCTGAGGTAACAATAATTTCGGTGTTAAAACCTAGTTTTATCGTTCATAAATATGTATAAACATGATTTTGAGTTCATTTAATTGAAAATTTTGAAACATTTTACTAGAATTGGGTAGTCAGTATATAAGACTAGGGCTGTTCTTTATTATTAGAGAGCACTAGATTCTAATACAACTACTGCTTTACTAGTATTTTTAATGGTAACCCAGTGTTTAAGATAAAAATTTTAAAATCCGAAAGAATTTAACCCCTTCCCACACTTAAGATCTTGCAATGCCCTCATTTGCAAGAAATCAGTAACAATTTAAATTATTGAGGGTGGTTTGTGTGAAAATGATTAAATTTTACCAAAGTTTCCAAATATATTGGCGTTTGTTTGCTGAATGATAAATGGTGCACATCATTTGTTCATTCCGTCTTGTTGTTATTTCACATATATTTTGCATCTTGTCGTCAAAATTAGTTGCTTTTGCTGAACTTAATGTCAGTCTTTGAAAATGCGTTGTTTTACCCTGTTGTGTACATAAGATAAACTGCAAACATATATACATATTTTTGAAGTTTGGTATATTACCCCACATTCAAAAATTATTAAAATCTAAGAATAAAAGTTAGAAAATTATAAAAACTATTACAATATTAACATAAGTATTAAACGTATCAACATTACAAATTACAAAATAAATAAAACTAAGTAGACTAGGGATGATACTGATACCAATAGGGGTTCCATGCATAACCATAGGTGCTATAGAATGCTTCGGCTGAGTTATATGTAGGATACGGTGGTTGCATCTCTATAGACCAGGGAGGGAATATGGGTTTTGGAGTAGGAATATAGTTTCTACCTATATGTTGGCAATGAGCTATGATTTGGTTTTGATGAACTTGCCAATCTTCAAATGCTCTCTGTCTAGCATTTTCGTACTCCTGTGAAGCTATAAACCTTTGCATTTCTTGCATTTCATTTCCCCCTCCTACATTACCTTGCTGTTGGTTTCTCTCAACCTGTGGATGTCTACCATGGTATTGTACTGCGGCGTTATTTCACCTCTTCAAAACTTTCGCACCATGGTATACATTTAAACCTATTGTATCGCGGGGTTCTGGTTCTTCGACTAATAATCCCCCCGACTTATATCCACACCGAGATATTCAGCAATCAAAGTAATAAAAATACCACCTCCTATTATGCTATGCGGTCTCATCCCCCTAACCATAGCTGATAAATAATAACCCACACAATAAGGTATACTTACAGCGCTTTGTGGGTTTCGAATACACATATGGTAAAACAAATCCTGTTCATTTACCTTTTCCTCGTTCTTACCTCTTTGTGTAATCGAATTAGCTAAAAACCTATGAATCACTCTTAATTCAGCTCTATCTATATCCAAATAAGAGTAATTTCCCCCTTTGAATCGGTGATGGCTTGTCATTTGACTCCATACACCATGTGTATCAAAATTTTCATCTATCTTTCTACCATTTAGTATCAACCCTCTACAATCGGCAGATGCTAACTCCTCAGGCGTATATATACGTAAAGCCTGAGCCATGTCTAGTAAAGACATGTGGCGCATCGAACCTCCTAACAAAAATCTAATAAAAGATCGATCGGTTAAACTAGCTACCCGATCATTTAATTCTATACTACACAACAATTCTTCACACCATACTTTATATACAGGTCTACGCATGGTGAATAAACGTACCCAGTCGTTAAAAGTAGAATTACCATACCTCTGTGCAAGTAATTCCCTAATTGGCCCGGCCAATTCTATAGCTTCTAATGGTCCCCATTCTATGACCCTAGGTACCTCAACAACTTTAGAATGAAGAGTATGCAAACCCCTTTGGTATTTTGGATAATCTATCCAAAGTCTGTCAAATCTCAGGTTCGGGTGCAAATCTTCCAAGTGCATATCAGAAAATGTCATGACTGGATGAGGTATATCTTGCTTGTAGTAGTTATCCACCTCCTGTTGTTCCGCATTCTTAGCAGGAGCATTGCGAGCTTGGGATGAAGATTCACCCCTTTCAGTCTGCAAAACACATCAAACACAATTTTTGTGCATCCAAATATGCATTAGTGTCAGCAAAATCATCAATCAAAATAATTACAATGACATGATCAATTTATATCAAACTTAAGCTCATTTTCATATTTTCATCAAATCTACACTTTTTCAAATAAGCATATACTAAAATGTTCGCCAAGTTCATAAGCATTCAACTCAAATAACATGTCAAAATAATCATTACTAGCAATTAAACAAGTTTCAAATGGCATTATCTTTCAAAAATCAAGTTCATGAATTTTAGACTTGAAAAAGTCCACTTTAATTCTCAAAATCATGTTTAGGCTCAAAGTTTGGATCATTTAACTACCTAAACATGTTACACTACTTAATTTAGCAACAATTCATGACAAAAATCGACCATAACCTGTTTATATCTAAAAGCTCCAAATTTGCTCAAGAACACAAACCCTAGATTACTCAAAATTTGAAGTTTAAGGCTTCTAATCATGTTAAATAGCATCAATCTAGGTTATACAAGCATAATACATAAATAATTTAAGCATAATTACACTAAAAAGCATCAAAATCAAATTGGGGAAAAAATTGCTCAAGAACACTAATTTTCGGATTAAATGGTGTTTAGGTGTAGAAATTTACCGTTTTTCTTGAGTAATTCCTTGATAGCATCCTTCTCAACATGATTTTAGTAAAAGATTTGATGATTAACGGTTAAAAATTGTGATTTTGGGGGTGTTTTTTCGGGTTTTTGCGGGTATTATTTTCGCAGTATTTTTGAGTTTGTGGTGTGGACTGAGCTGTTCTGCGTTTATATTTTTTTCTGGATTTTAGGAACTCCGCGAGTCGCGGTATATTACCCTTCAAACTCCGCGACTCGCGGAGTTTGTTTTTTTTTTTTTTTTTTATAACATCTTATACTAATTAAAACAATTAAGTAATTAATTTTAAAATTTTGTTTCCCTTGTTATTTAGGACGAGGTCGTTTCGGATCGATGTCCTAGTCCGTCCTTTGACAAAATTTTAAAATTTGTCTTTTTGTAGCGATTGTTTTAAAAGCTAAGATTTTTGGAGTTTTTAATGTTTTTGGCATACTTTAATTCAATAAGATTAAAAATAATGATAATAAAAGTTCTCGTCCCTCCCTCGGGTAAAACAATTTCGGTTCAAAGACCTAGTCTTCAACTTACGACGAAGTTTAAAAATCATATTTTTAACTTAATGAGATAAAGTAAATTTTTGTTTTTAAATTCACACAACTTAAATATAAAATTCAAAATTAATATTAAAAATTCACACCAAACTTACAATTTAAAATGCATAAAATTAAAATTCATATTTTAAAAATTAAAAATTCACACCAAACTTAATTTAAAAATTCATATTATAAATTCACACCAAACTTAATTTAAAAATTCATATTATAAATTCACACCAAACTTATATTAATTTTACAAATATTTACAATTTTAAATATATTGATTTTACAAAGTTTACAATATTAATTTAAGATTTATATATTAATTTTAAAAACATGGTAAAAATAAAATTAAAAATCTTTTTGGCTTTTTATCCCACTTTAATCAATCAAATATTATCAAAAATATGCGCCCCTTTTTTCGGTAAAGTAATTTCGGTTCCAAGACCTAATTTAACTCATGACGAATTTTTGAAATATTTTGGGTTGATTGATTAAAGATATTTATACCTTAAGAATAAACGTTAAATTTCGCAGTGATGTAATAAATTTTTGAATGATATCAATAATTTCGGTCGCCAAACCTAATTTTATTCAATACCAATTTAATACTTTATAGCGAACAAATTAGCGTTTATTATCAAAAGGTTAAAAATAAAAATAAAAAAAATAAAAACTGTACAGACATACCTTTGAAATAGATTTCTTAGTTATACGATCTATCCCATTCATAAGATAGTCGGTTTAATTGGTTTTCCATGGCTACATAGGCATAACCTCGAGCATTCAGTGTCTTTTCTTCTAAACATATGAACGGTCTGTCTCTGCATAAAGTAACAAATTCGGTGTTTGAATAGGTTTGATTATTTGAACATTTACCTCCATGTGACCATTTTCCGCATTTGTGACATCTTTCTAGGTGTCGTGCTCTTCTTTTCGCTGCGGATTTTGATTTTCCTTTACCAAATTGTAACTTATTATCTTCGCATCTGGATTCTTTTCTAACTCCGTCCAATCTTTCTCTGATTACTGATACTATTTTGCTCGGTAGTGTGTCATTATTACGTTTAGTGATCAAAGCGTGTAGCATTAGACCATGGTTTAGTTCACATGCAGTCTTCATTTTGTAAAAACCTAAAAAAAATAAAAATTCAGAATGGGGGGAGAAGACTAGTTCTTTAGGGTCTGCTAGGGAAAGACCATTCGGGTTCCATTTTCGAGAACTACACGAAAACAGACAATCTAACTCTAACAGAAATACATATTATCCTTTAAAGACTTGATTCTCCCCATACTTAGTTAGCTGTGGTGTCGAAATTGTGATTAACTTCGTTGTCGACTTCCATCGGACTATCTATGTAGTGTTTAACTCTGTGACCATTAACTTTAAATTCAATCCCATTTGAATTTATTAATTCTATCGTTCCGTATGGGAAAACTCTTTTGACTATGAATGGTCCAGACCATCTTGATTTCAATTTTCCAGGAAATAGCTTGAATCGTGAATTGAAAAGAAGAACTCTGTCTCCTTCTTTAAATTCTTTTAAACTTCTGATTCTTTTATCATGCCATTTCTTCGTTCTTTCCTTATAGATTAACGAATTATCGTATGCTTCATGTCTTAATTCTTCTAATTCGTTTAGTTGACTTAATCGTAGACGTCCGGCTTCATGTAAATCAAGATTACATGTCTTCAAAGCCCAAAATGCTTTGTGTTCAATTTCTACTGGAAGATGACATGCTTTTCCATAAACAAGTCTAAAAGGTGTGGTTCCAATTGGAGTTTTGTAGGCTGTTCTAAAAGCCCAGAGTGCATCCTCCAATTTAATGGACCATTCCTTCGGATTTGATCCTACGGTTTTCTCTAGAATACGTTTTAAAGCTCGGTTGGTATTTTCAACTTGTCCACTTGTTTGTGGATGATATGCGGTGGAGATTTTATGAGTTACTCCATATCTTTTAAGAACTTTCTCAAGTTGATTATTACAGAAATGAGTACCCCGATCACTTATTAAAGCTTTCGGTGTTCCAAACCTTGCAAAAAGACGTTTTAAAAAGTTGACTACAACTCGTGCATCATTAGTTGGGAGAGCTTGTGCTTCCGCCCATTTAGATACATAATCAATGGCTACGAGTATATATAGATTATTATGAGATTTTGTAAATGGACCCATAAAGTCAATACCCCAAATGTCAAATACTTCACATACTTGGATGACATTTTGTGGCATTTCATCACGTTGACTTATTTTTCCGGCCCTTTGACAAGCATCACAGGATTTGCAAAGAAGGTGTGCGTCTTTGTAAATTGTAGGCCAATAGAATCCAGCATCATAAACTTTTCTTGCTGTTAGTTGAGGCCCATAATGCCCTCCTGTTGGTCCTGTGTGACAATGGTTTAATATTTTACTGGCTTCATCTCCGAATACACATCGGCGTATTATTCCATCGGGACAACTTTTAAACAAATGTGGATCTTCCCAAAAATAGTATTTTATATCACTGAAGAATTTCTTTCGTTTTTGGTACGATAATCCTTTTTCAAGGAATCCACAAACTAAGTAGTTTGCATAGTCTGCAAACCATGGAATTTCTTTATAATCTATCTTCAATAGATATTCATCAGGAAAGTTGTCTTGTATGGCCGATTCATTTAGAACTTCTAATGCGGGATTTTCAAGACGAGAAAGATGATCAGCGGCGAGATTTTCTGCTCCTCTTTTATCTCGGATTTCAATATCAAACTCTTGTAAGAGTAAGATCCAACGGATTAATCTTGGTTTAGCATCTTGTTTCGAAAATAGGTATCTAAGAGCAGAATGGTCGGTATAAACCACCGTTTTTGCTAGAACGAGATATGATCGAAATTTGTCAAAAGCAAAGACAATAGCAAGGAGTTCTTTTTCAGTAGTTGTATAGTTCGTTTGTGCTCCTTGTAACGTCTTACTAGCATAATATATAGGTTGAAATCGTTTTTCAATCCTTTGTCCTAAAACGGCTCCCATTGCAAAATCACTTGCATCGCACATTAGTTCAAATGGTAGATTCCAATTTGGTGTTATCATGATCGGCGCATTAGTTAGTTTCTCTTTAAGAATATTAAAAGATTTGATACACTCATCTGAAAAGATGAATGGAGCATCTTTTTCTAGGAGTTTATTTATAGGAGTGGCAATTTTAGAAAAATCTTTTATGAAACGTCGGTAAAAACCGGCATGCCCTAGAAAACTCCTAACTCCTCTAACATTGGTGGGATGTGGAAGTTTAGCAATTACATCTACTTTAGCTCTATCCACTTCAATTCCTTCTTTTGAAATTTTATGACCAATAACGATGCCTTCTTTAACCATGAAATGGCATTTCTCCCAATTAAGAACTAGATTTGATTGTTCGCATCTAATAAGCATTCGTTCCAGATTAGCTAGACATGATTCAAATGTATCACCGAAGACTGAAAAGTCATCCATGAAAACTTCCATGCATTCTTCTATCATGTCATGAAAAATTGCCATCATACACCTTTGAAAGGTTGCAGGGGCGTTGCAAAGTCCAAATGGCATGCGTTTGTAAGCAAAAGTACCATAAGGGCACGTGAATGTGGTTTTCTCTTGGTCCTCGGGTGCTATTGGAATTTGAAAATATCCGAAAAATCCATCTAGAAAACAATAGTAACTATTTTCGGCTAATCTTTTCAACATTTGATCAATGAAAGGTAAGGGAAAGTGATCTTTTCTGGTGGCGTCATTTAATTTTCTATAATCAATACATACACGCCATCCTGTTACGGTCCTAGTAGGAATAAGCTCATTTTTCTCATTTGTAATGACAGTCATGCCACCCTTCTTAGGCACGCATTGAACTGGGCTTACCCATGGACTATCAGAAATTGGATAAATTAGACCTGCGTCTAGCAGTTTAATAATCTCTTTCTTAACTACATCTTGCATATTAGGATTTAGTCTTCGTTGGCGTTGCACATACGTTTTATGACCTTCTTCCATAAGGATTTTATGTGTGCAATACGAAGGACTTATTCCTTTAATATCATGAATCTTCCATGCAATGGCTGGTTTATGGGCTTTCAACACAGAAATGAGTTGTGATTTCTCATTTTCAGTAAGAGAAGACGATATTATTACAGGTAATTCAGATTCACCATGTAAATAAGCGTATTCCAAATGGTTTGGAAGTGGCTTTAACTCTAATTTTGGAGGTTCTTCTATCGATGATTTGTATCGATATCTGTCTTCTTCTTTTAGCATTTGAATTTCTTCTGTTGTTGGTTCATATCCATTAGCTATAAGTGTAGCTAACATTTCAGCTTCATCAATTGGTTCATTACCTTCTCCTAAAGAACATTCTCCTGTTCCATGTAATTCTGGAAATTCTTCTAATAATTCTGCATGTGCATCTATAGTTTGAATATAATAACATGTATCATCTACAGATTGTGGTTGTTGCATTGCTCTATCAACTGAAAAGGTAACACTCTCATCCTCTATACTTAGGGTCAATTTCTTACCGAACACGTCTATCATTGCTTTAGCCGTGTTTAAGAATGGTCTTCCTAATATGAGAGGAACTTGAGAATCTTCTTCCATGTCCAGAACAACAAAATCTACTGGAAATACTAAAGTACCAACTTTAACTAGCATGTTCTCCATTATCCCTCTAGGATATTTTATTGATCTATCGGCTAGTTGTATGCTTATTCTGGTTGGTTTCAATTCTCCAAGGTCTAGTTTAGCGTATAGTGAATACGGCATTAGATTTATACTAGCACCTAAGTCTGCCAATGCTTCTATTGAACTAAGACTACCCAGAAAACATGGAATTGTGAAACTTCCTGGATCAGATAATTTTTCTGGTATCTTATTCAACAGCACTGCTGAACAATTAGCATTCATAGTAACAGCCGAGAGTTCTTCCATTTTCTTTCTATTTGAGATTAGATCTTTCAAGAATTTAGCATATCTAGGCATTCCTGAAATCACATCAATGAAAGGAAGATTTACATTTATCTGTTTAAACATATCCAAGAATTTGGATTGCTCGGCTTCAAGTTTCTCTTTCTTCATTTTACTCGGGTAAGGAAGTGGTGGTTGGTATGGTTTAACATAAGGTTTATCCTTAGCTGTGTTATCTTCATTAACCTTTTCAACTACCGGTTCTTTTTCCTTATCTTGATTAGGTTGGGGTTCTTGTGGAATAGGAATAGCTTCATCAGAAGTTACAGGTATTTCAGGTGGTTTAAGTGTTGTACCACTTCTTGTGGTAATGGCTTTAGCTGTTTCATTCCGGGGGTTAGCATTTGTATCACTAGGTAGACTTCCCGATTTTCTTTCACCTATTAACCTTGCTAGGTTACTTACTTCTTGTTCCAGATTTTGAATAGAAGCTTGTTGATTTCTAAATGCTTGAGCATTTTGTTCATTAGTTTGTTTCTGAGATGTGAAAAATTGCGTTTGAGTTTCAACTAGCTTCGTCATCATATCTTCTAAATTCGGCTTTTTATCATCGGTTTGTTGTAATGGTTTGTTTTGAAAATTAGGTCTTTGCTGGTTGTAAGTATTATTAGATACTTGTTGATTGCTAGGACCTTGTTGGTTGTTGTATGGAATATTTCTGCTATAATTCTGGTTTTGATTGTAAATCGGTCTTGGAGGTTGATAATTATTCTGATAATTATTTCCAGGCCTTTGGTTTATGTATGAAATATTCTCTCTTTGTTCCATTGTTAATTCAATACTGAGACAATCTTTTGTCAAATGTGGTCCTCCACACTGCTCACAACTAATTCGTATTGAGTGAATATCTTTAGTCATCTTTTCCATTCGTCTCTCGACAGCATCTATCTTTGCGGAAATGGAATCTAAGTCATGGCTAGAATCGGCTCTAGCTGCTTTAGATGATCTAACGATATCTTTTTCTTGGTGCCACTCATGTGAGTGGGAAGCAGTGTTATCAATAATTTTGTAAGCATCAGTTTCGGTTTTTTTCATATTAGAACCACCAGCTGCTATATCTATGTCTTTCCTTGTAGTGATGTCGCATCCTTGGTAGAATATTTGTACTATTTGACAGGTGTCTAAACCATGTTGCGAACATCCTCTTAACAACTTTCCAAATCTTGTCCACGCCTCATATAGAGTTTCATTTGGCTTCTGTGTAAACGTAACAATTTCTGCTTGAAGTCTTACGGCTTTAGATGCAGGAAAGAATTGTTTAAGAAATTTTTCAACTAAAACATCCCATGTATCAATCGCCCCTTCAGGTAACGATTCCAACCAATCTTTGGCTTCTCCCTTTAAAGTCCAGGGAAATAACATGAGATATATCTGTTCATCCTCTACTTCTCTTATTTTAAATAGTGTGCAGATCCTATTAAAGGTACGTAGATGTTCATTTGGATCTTCCTTCGGCGCACCACTAAATTGGCATTGATTAGTCACCATGTGTAGAATTTGTCCTTTGATTTCATAATCTGGCGCATTAATGTCTGGATGAGTAATTGCGTGACCTTGGCCAGTGCGTTTAGCTCTCATTCGGTCTTCCATACTTAAAGGTTCCAGATTCTCCATAATTGAATTTGTTGAATCGGAATCACTAGAGGATTCTGATTTAATGGTTCGTTCCTCAACAATCTCTGTTTGAATGATTGGTGGTTCCGGAGGAAAGTTTGGTGGTTCAGGATCTACGAATCGTTCCTGAATATTCTCCGGATTCTCAATTGTGAGGTCGGGTTCAAAAAATGGATTATCGGAAATTTGAACTGGAGTACTTGGTCGACTGGATGACGATTCTAAAGAAAAATCAACGGCAGTAATATTTGCTAAATGTCTTGATCTAGTTACAGGTGGTGAACGTACAAAAGGTGGTGAACGTCTTGCTCGGTGCATTCACTGAATATCCTATTAGTTTTTAAAAGGAAAGAAAAATTATAATAAGTTATCCAATCAATAGACTTTTCTGATTTTGCCCACGTTTCGAATAGCCAAAAGATGCAGCAGAGGGGCAGGATTCGTTTGGTCTCAATATAATTGAGGACTGTTTGGCTCCAATAACCCGGTCCACGTACAAATCCAACTATTACTACGAACCAGAAAATTTTGATGCCTATCAATTTAACCACTTAAAATAAATTTTCGTAATTTTAAGAAATTTAGATAAGAAGTAGAATAAAAATCTATGTCCTAAAACTAGAATAGCGAGAAATAAGAAAGAAAAAGAGCTCGTCGGAAAAAGGTCGAAAAAGAAAAATAGTTGAAAAATAAAAGGTGAAGGAAAAATAAAAGAAACTTATAAAACTTAAAAACACTTGACTAACCTAACCTTATTACTACAACTAACTTAAAATTATAATCGCAAATTGAGATTACTAATTGGAATGATAATTGATACATAGGTAAAAGTCGTCTAAAAATATTAAAGCTTACAGGAAAAACTAAATCCCAAATGGAAATAACTCAAAAAGAAACTAAAACTTAAAAAGGCGTCGCAAAATTCTAAAGCACCTAAATCTTAGTCTAAAGAAAAAGCACTTAAGGAATTCTACGGCAAAGCCTAAAAATCTAGAAGTAAAAATAACTATGGCAAAAACTAAGTTTAAAACTAAATATGAGCTAAAAATACAAATATTACGCTAAAACGATTAAAAAGGGACAAAATATAAAAATATACAAAAAGTTGTAAAAAGTACAAATTTTAAAAAAATATTATTTTTATATTATTTATTTAATAAAACTATTAATTTTACAGTTTAATTAAACTAATTTAACTAAAATATAAATTAAATAAAAAGTAAAACTAAAAATAAAATTAATTATAATAATAATAAGTATTTAGGGTTAATAATAATAATAATTAATAATTACCCGTAATTAATGCTGAATTAGGGTTCTGTCGGTGTCAGAGTGTCTCCGCGAGTTGCGGTGCCCGAAGCAGAAAACTCCGCGAGTCGCGGGGTTCCAGAATTCAACTCAGGTACAGTTTTTAATTCGACGTTTTTTTTTTTCTTTTTTTCTGTTTTATATTCTGTTTTATATTTTTTTTGTTTTAAAATCTAAAATATTTATATAATAAAAACTTATATTTAAAAACTAAAATAAAAATAGAACTACTTTATAATTTAATAAATATCTTAAAAATAGATTTATATATATATTAAAAAAATTCGGTTTTTTTATAAAAACAAAATACTTAAATAAAACTTATGTAAAAATAAAGAAACTTTTTAAAACTTAAATATTTAACAAAATCTTAAAAATACTTATATTTTTGTTTTTCTTTTTATATTTTCGAATATTTAAAACGTATTTTTATAAAAATGAATTTTAATAAAAGTAAACTAAAAATCTTTTTTTTTTATATTAGCGTTGCGCTTCCGGCGTTTAAGAGTTCCCCGGCAGCGGCGCCAAAAATACTTGATGTGGTAGCGAGGTGTATATAAAATAGCTATTATATTTTAGCAGGAAATACTATTAAATATGATACAATTTTACACAAGATATTTATTTATTTAGAGAATGGATATACTTAAACCTTGCTACAACACTTATAGGCAGTGTACCTAATCGTACAGTAGTGTAGTTTTTAGTAAGTCCGGTTCGTTCCACAGGGAAAATCTTTAAACAAAGCTTAACGCTATATTAGTTTACTTTTATAAAAATACAAATATATATATAAGTAATATTATTATTATAAAGGGGGATTTTTACCGTTTAATGACCGGTTTGTCGATTTTAAAAATTTAGTCGCAGTTAAAACCAAATGTAAAATAATAAATAAATACAAGACTTAATTTAAAGTGTAAAGTAAATAATGATAATGAAATTGCGAATAAAAGTGCGATAAAATAAACTTGCGATAATTAAAAAGTACGATAATTAAAAGTGCAATTAAATACAATAACAATAAATAAAATGCGATAATTAGAAGTGCAATTAAATATAAAATAAAGGAAATAAAATATGAAATAAAATAATTATTCTTATTTAAACTTCCGTAATCATGATGTTTGACGTGTTGATTTTAATTTTATGCCCATGGGTTAATTGTCCTTTGTCCTGGATTATTTAATATGTCCGTCTGGTTTTTGTCCATAACAGTCCATCAGTCATAAATATAAAGTGCGAGTGTCCTCGTCAAATTATCCTTATACCCGAAGTTAAATATTCCAACTAATTGGGGACTTAAACTGTAACAAGATTTTAATACTTTGTTTAATAATTACACCAGGATGTCGACTGAGTGTAACCCAAGGTTTTAATATTTTGTTATCAATTATACCAAGTGTCCTTGTACATAATTTCACCCCTTTATTAATTATTCTAGTGGCTATTAATCCATTCCAGTGTCCGGTTAAATGAACGATTATTCGTACATATAAATACCCCGCCCATCGTGTCCGATCGAGTGTATATGGTAATTTATAGGGACGCTCAATTGTAAATCTTTATATTAACATTAACAAACTATCATTTAGTTAAACAAATATAAAGCCCATTAATAGCCCATAGTCTAATTTCCACAAGTGTCGTTCTTTTGTCCAAACCCCAATTATGGTACAAAGCCCAATTACCCAATTTTAGTAATTAGCCCAACATCCTGATTACTTCGGATTAAATAAGCATAATAATAACTTAGCTACGAGACATTAAATTAAAAAGGTTGAACATAACTTACAATGATTAAAAATAGCGTAGCGTTACACGGACAGAATTTCGACTTACACCCTTACAACATTTGCTAACATACCCTTATTATTAGGATTTAAAATTAAAATTAAAATATAAATTATATATATATATTTACGTATATATTGAGAGAGAGATAGATTAGGGATGTTTTTGCGATCAGAATTCGTTTGCTTTTATAGGGAGTTTCAGAATTTGGGTCTCCGCGACTCGCGGCCCTTTTTGCCTTCAAACTCTGCGAGTCGCGGAGTTTGCAAATACAGCTCACTCATTTTGGCTCTTTGTTTACCGACGGTTTATAAATATTAATATAATATGTATATAATTTTTAAGAATTATTTATATATTATATTATATTCATGTGCATAGTTGACTTGTAATTTTTAGTCCGTTGCGTCGAGCGTTGAGAGTTGACTCTGGTCCCGGTTCCGGATTTTCGAACGTCCTTGCGTACAATTTAATATCTTGTACTTTACGTTTTGAATCTTGTACTCTTGTAATTTCGAGATGTTTCTTATCAATAATTGGAACCTCTTTGATTGTATTTTGTACTTTTGAGCTTTTTGGTCGTTTGCGTCTTCAATTCGTCGAATCTGTCTTTTGTCTTCACCTTTTATTATTTAAACGAATATCACTTTTAAATAGAACAATTGCAACTAAAAGCTTGTCTTTCTTGAGGAATAATGTTGATAATGCTAAAAACGAACATATATTTCATAGCATTATTCCTCAAGAAAGACAAGCTTTTAGTTGCAATTGTTCTATTTAAAAGTGATATTCGTTTAAATAATAAAAGGTGAAGACAAAAGACAGATTCGACGAATTGAAGACGCAAACGACCAAAAAGCTCAAAAGTACAAAATACAATCAAAGAGGTTCCAATTATTGATAAGAAACGTCTCGAAATTACAAGAGTACAAGATTCAAAACGCAAAGTACAAGATATTAAATTGTACGCAAGGACGTTCGAAAATCCGGAACCGGGACCAGAGTCAACTCTCAACGCTCGACGCAACGGACTAAAAATTACAAATCAACTATGCACATAAATATAATATAATATTTAAATAATTCTTATAATTATTTATATATTATATAATATATTATAAACCGTCGGCAAGAAAGGCTCCAAACTTGTGTGAGCTGTAAAAGCAAACTCCGCGACTCGCGGAGTTTGAAGGCAAAAAGGGCCGCGAGTCACGGAGCCCCAAATTCTGAAATTCCCTATAAAGCCAACCGAATTCTGATCATTTTTCATAACATATATCCATCCTCTCTATATCTATACGTAAATATTTATATTTATATTTTAATTTTAATTTTAATTTTAATCCTAATAATAAGGGTATGTTAGCAAATGTTGTAAGGGTGTAAGTCAAAATTCTGTCCGTGTAACGCTACGCTATTTTTAATCATTGTAAGTTATGTTCAACCTTTTTAATTTAATGTCTCGTAGCTAAGTTATTATTATGCTTATTTAATCCGAAGTAATCATGATGTTGGGCTAATTACTAAAATTAGGTAATTGGGCTTTGTACCATAATTGGGGTTTGGACAAAAGAACGACACTTGTGGAAATTAGACTATGGGCTATTAATGGGCTTTATGTTTGTTTAACTAAATGATAGTTTGTTAATGTTAATATAAAGATTTACAATTGGGCGTCCCTATAAATTACCATATACACTCGATCGGACACGATGGGCGGGGTATTTATATGTACGAATAATCGTTCATTTAACCGGACACGGGAATGGATTAATAGCCACTAGAATAATTAAAACAGGGGTGAAATTATGTACAAGGACACTTGGTATAATTGATAACAAAATATTAAAACCTTGGGTTACACTCAGTCGACATCCTGGTGTAATTATTAAACAAAGTATTAAAATCTTGTTACAGTTTAAGTCCCCAATTAGTTGGAATATTTAACTTCAGGTATAAGGATAATTTGACGAGGATACTCGCACTTTATATTTATGAATGATGGACTGTTATGGACAAAAACCAGACGGACATATTAAATAATCCAGGACAAAGGACAATTAACCCATGGGCATAAAACTAAAATCAACACGTCAAACATCATGATTACGGAAGTTTAAATAAGCATAATTCTTTTATTTCATATTTAATTTCCTTTATTTTATATTTAATTGCACTTCTAATTATCGCATTTTTATTGTTATTGTATTTAATTGCACTTTTAATTATCGTACTTTTTAATTATCGCAAGTTTATTTTATCGCACTTTTATTATTCGCAATTTCATTATCGTTATTTACGTTACGCTTTAATTTAAGTCTTGTATTTATTATTTTACATTTGGTTTTAACATGCGACTAAAGTTTTAAAATCGACAAACCGGTCATTAAACGGTAAAAACCCCCCTTTATAATAATAATATTACTTATATATATATTTGTATTTTTATAAAAGTAAACTAATATAGCGTTAAGCTTTGTTTAAAGATTTTCCCTGTGGAACGAACCGGGCTTACTAAAAACTACACTACTGTACGATTAGGTACACTGCCTATAAGTATTGTAGCAAGGTTTAAGTATATCCATTCTCTAAATAAATAAATATCTTGTGTAAAATTGTATCGTATTTAATAGTATTTTTTGCTAAAATATAATAGCTATTTTATATACACTCCGCTACCACATCAAGTATTTTTGGCGCCGCTGCCGGAGAATCGCTTAAAAGCCGGAAGCACAACGCTAATATAAAAAAAAAAGATTTTTATTTTTAAGTTTACTTTTATAAAAAAAAATATACGCTTTTATAAAAATACGTTTTAAATATTCTAAAATATAAAAAGAAAAACAAAAAATATAAGTATATTTAAGATTTTGTTAAATATTTAAGTTTTATAAAGTTTCTTTATTTTTATATAAGTTTTATTTAAGTATTTTGTTTTTATTTAAAACATAAAAAAAACCGAAAAAAAAAATTTAATATATATAAATCTATTTTTAAGATATTTTTAAAATTATAAAGAAGTTCTATTTTTATTTTAGTTTTTAAATATAAGTTTTTATTATATAAATATTTAGATTTTAAAACAAAAAAATATAAAACAGAAAATATAAAAAAAAAAAACTTCAAATTTAAAACTGTACCAGAGTTGAATTTTGGAACCCCGCGACTCGCGGGGTTTGCTGCTTGAAATACCGCAACTCGCGGAGCCACTCTGACACCGACAGAAACCCTAATCTGCATTTAATTAGGAGTAATTAATTATTATTATTATTTTAACCCTAATTAATTTAATTATTATTATAATTTAGTTTAAGTTTTAATTTAATTAGTATAATTAATTATAATTAGTTTTAATATATATAAAAATTAATGCTTTTATAAAATAATATTTTTAAAAAAATTTGTAACTTTTTACAACTTTTTGTATATTTTTATAATTTGTCCCTTTTTAATCGTTTTAGCGTAATATTTGTATTTTTAGCTCATATTTAGTTTTAAACTTAGTTTTTTCCATAGTTATTTTTACTTCTAGATTTTTAGGCTTTGCCGTAGAATTCTTTAAGTGCTTTTTCTTTAGACTAAGATTTAGGTACTTTAGAATTTTGCGACGCCTTTTTAAGTTTAATTTCTTTTTAAGTTATTTCCATTTGGGATATAGTTTTTCCTGTAAGCTTTAATATTTTTAGACGACTTTTACATATGTATCAATTATCGTTCCAATTAGTAATCTCAATTTGCGATTATAATTTTAAGTTAGTTGTAGTAATAAGGTTAGGTTAGTCAAGTGTTTTTAAGTTTTATAAGTTTTTTTTATTTTTCCGTCACCTTTTATTTTTCAACCATTTTTCTTTTTCGACCTTTTTCCGACAAACTCTTTTTCTTTCTTATTTCTCGCTATTCTAGTTTTAGGACATAGATTTTTATTCTACTTCTTATCTAAATTTCTTAAAATTACGAAAATTTATTTTAAGTGGTTAAATTGATAGACATCAAAATTTTCTGGTTCGTAGTAATAGTTGGATTTGTATGTGGACCGGGTTATTGGAGCCAAACAGTCCTCAATTATATTGAGACCAAACGAATCCTGCCCCTCTGCTGCATCTTTTGGCTATTCGAAACGTGGGCAAAATCAGAAAAGTCTATTGATTGGATAACTTATTATAATTTTTCTTTCATTTTAAAAACTAATAGGATATTCAATGAATGCACCGAGTAAGACGTTCACCACCTTTTGTACGTTCACCACCTGTAACTAGATCAAGACATTTAGCAAATATTACCACCGTTGATTTTTCTTTAGAATCGTCATCCAGTCGACCAAGTACTCCAGTTCAAATTTCCGATAATCCATTTTTTGAACCCGACCTCATAATTGAGAATCCGGAGAATATTCAGGGACGATTCGTAGATCCTGAACCACTAAACTTTCCTCCGGAACCACCAATCATTCAAACAGAGATTGTTGAGGAACGAACCATTAAATCAGAATCCTCTAGTGATTCCGATTCAACAAATTCAATTATGGAGAATCTGGAACCTTTAAGTATGGAAGACCGAATGAGAGCTAAACGCACTAGCCAAGGTCACGCAATTACTCATCCCGACATTAATGCGCCAGATTAAGAAATCAAAGGACAAATTCTACACATGGTGACTAATCAATGCCAATTTAGTGGTGCGCCGAAGGAAGATCCAAATGAACATCTACGTACCTTTAATAAGATCTGCACACTATTTAAAATCCGAGAAGTTGAGGATGAACAGATATATCTCATGTTATTTCCCTGGACTTTAAAGGGAGAAGCCAAAGATTGGTTGGAATCGTTACCTGAAGGGGCGATTGATACATGGGACGTTTTAGTTGAAAAATTTCTTAAACAATTCTTTCCGACATCTAAAGCCGTAAGACTTCAAGGAGAAATTGTTACGTTCACACAGAAGCCGAATGAAACTCTATATGAGGCGTGGACTAGATTTGGAAAGTTATTAAGAGAATGTCCGCAACATGGTTTAGACACCTGTCAAATAGTACAAATATTCTACCAAGGATGCGACATCACTACAAGGAAAGACATAGATATAGCAGCTGGTGGTTCTATTATGAAGAAAACCGAAACTGATGCTTACAAAATTATTGATAACACTGCTTCCCACTCATATGAGTGGCACCAAGAAAAAGATATCGTTAGATCATCTAAAGCAGCTAGAGCCGATTCTAGCCATGACTTAGATTCCATTTCCGCAAAGATAGATGCTGTCGAGAGACGAATGGAAAAGATGACTAAAGATATTCACTCAATACGAATTAGTTGTAAGCAGTGTGGAGGACCACATTTGACAAAAGATTGTCTCAGTATTGAATTAACAATGGAACAAAGAGAGAATATTTCATACATAAACCAAAGGCCTGGAAATAATTATCAGAATAATTATCAACCGCCAAGACCGATTTACAATCAAAACCAGAATTATAACCGAAATATTCCATACAACAACCAACAAGGTTCTAGCAATCAACAAGTATCCAATAATACTTACAATCAGCAAAGACCTAATTTTCAAAACAAACCACCACAACAAACCGATGATAAAAAGCCAAATTTAGAAGATATGATGACGAAGCTAGTTGAAACTCAAACGCAGTTTTTCACATCTCAGAAACAAACTAATGAACAAAATGCTCAAGCATTTAGAAATCAACAAGCTTCTATTCAAAATCTGGAACAAGAAGTAAGTAACCTAGCAAGGTTAATAGGTGAAAGAAAATCGGGAAGTCTACCTAGTGATACAAATGCTAACCCCCGGAATGAAACAGCTAAAGCCATTACCACAAGAAGTGGTACAACACTTAAACCACCTGAAATACCTGTAACTTCTGATGAAGCTATTCCTACTCCACAAGAACCACAACCTGATCAAGATAAGGAAAAAGAACCGGTAGTTGAAAAGGTTAATGAAGATAACACAGTTAAGGCTAAACCTTATGTTAAACCATACCAACCACCACTTCCTTACCCGAGTAAAATGAAGAAAGAGAAACTTGAAGCCGAGCAATCCAAATTCTTGGATATGTTTAAACAGATAAATGTAAATCTTCCTTTCATTGATGTGATTTTAGGAATGCCTAGATATGCTAAATTCTTGAAAGATCTAATCTCAAATAGAAAGAAAATGGAAGAACTCTCAGCTGTTGAATGCTAATTGTTCAGCAGTGCTGTTGAATAAGATACCAGAAAAATTATCTGATCCAGGAAGTTTCACAATTCCATGTTTTCTGGGTAGTCTTAGTTCAATAGAAGCATTGGCAGACTTAGGTTCTAGTATAAATCTAATGCCGTATTCACTATACGCTAAACTAGACCTTGGAGAATTGAAACCAACCAGAATAAGCATACAACTAGCCGATAGATCAATAAAATATCCTAGAGGGATAATGGAGAACATGCTAGTTAAAGTTGGTACTTTAGTATTTCCAGTAGATTTTGTTGTTCTGGACATGGAAGAAGATTCTCAAGTTCCTCTCATATTAGGAAGACCATTCTTAAATATGGCTAAAGCAATGATAGACGTGTTCGGTAAGAAACTGACCCTAAGTATAGAGGACGAGAGTGTTACCTTTTCAGTTGATAGAGTAATGCAACAACCACAATCTGCAGATGATACATGTTATTATATTCAAACTATAGACGCACATGCAGAATAATTAGAAGAATTTCCAGAATTACAAGGAATAGGAGAATGTTCTTTAGGAGAAGGTAATGAACCAATTGATGAAGTTGAAATGTTAGCTACACTTATAGCTAATGGATATGAACCAACAACAGAAGAAATTCAAATGCTAAAAGAAGAAGACAGATATCGATATAAATCATCGATAGAAGAACCACCGAAATTAGAGTTAAAGCCATTTCCAAACCATTTGGAATACGCTTATTTACATGGTGAATCTGAATTACCTGTAATAATATCGTCTTCTCTTACTGAAAATGAGAAATCACAACTCATTTCTGTGTTAAAAGCTCATAAACCAGCCATTGCATGGAAGATTCATGATATTAAAGGAATAAGTCCTTCGTATTGCACACATAAAATCCTTATGGAAGAAGGTCATAAAACGTATGTGCAACGCCAACGAAGACTAAATCCAAATATGCAAGATGTAGTTAAGAAAGAGATTATTAAACTGCTAGATGCAGGTTTGATATATCCAATCTCTGATAGTCCATGGGTAAGCCCAGTTCAATGCGTGCCTAAGAAGGGTGGCACGACTGTCATTACAAATGAAAAAAATGAGCTTATTCCTACTAGGACTATAACAGGATGGCGTGTATGTATTGATTATAGAAAATTAAATGACGCCACCAGAAAAGATCACTTTCCCTTACCTTTCATAGATCAAATGTTGGAAAGATTAGCCGGAAATAGTTACTATTGTTTTCTAGATGGATTTTCCGGATATTTTCAAATTCCAATAGCACCCGAAGATCAAGAGAAAACCACATTCACATGCCCTTATGGTACTTTTGCTTACAAACGCATGCCATTTGGACTTTGCAACGCCCCTGCAACCTTTCAAAGGTGTATGATGGCGATTTTTCATGACATGATAGAAGAATGCATCGAAGTTTTCATGGATGACTTTTCAGTCTTCGGTGATACATTTGAATCATGTCTAGCTAATCTGGAACGAATGCTCATTAGATGCGAACAATCAAATCTAGTTCTTAATTGGGAGAAATGCCATTTTATGGTTAAAGAAGGCATCGTTCTTGGACATAAAATTTCAAAAGAAGGAATTGAGGTGGATAGAGCTAAAGTAGATGTAATTGCTAAACTTCCACATCCCACCAATGTTAGAGGAGTTAGGAGTTTTCTAGGGCATGCCGGTTTTTACCGACGTTTCATAAAAGATTTTTCTAAAATTTCCACTCCTATGAATAAACTCCTAGAAAAGGATGCTCCATTCATCTTTTCCGATGAGTGTATCAAATCTTTTAATATTCTTAAAGAGAAACTCACTAATGCGCCGATCATGATAACACCAAATTGGAATCTACCATTTGAACTAATGTGCGATGCAAGTGATTTTGCAATGGGAGCCGTTTTAGGACAAAGGATTGAAAAACGATTTCAACCTATATATTATGCTAGTAAGACGTTACAAGGAGCACAAACGAACTATACAACTACTGAAAAAGAACTCCTTGCTATTGTCTTTGCTTTTGACAAATTTCGATCATATCTCGTTCTAGCAAAAACGGTGGTCTATACCGACCATTCTGCTCTTAGATACCTATTTTCGAAACAAGATGCTAAACCAAGATTAATCCGTTGGATCTTACTCTTACAAGAGTTTGATATTGAAATCCTAGATAAAAGAGGAGCAGAAAATCTCGCCGCTGATCATCTTTCTCGTCTTGAAAATCCCGAATTAGAAGTTCTAAATGAATCGGCCATACAAGACAACTTTCCTGATGAATATCTATTGAAGATAGATTATAAAGAAATTCCATGGTTTGCAGACTATGCAAACTATTTAGTTTGTGGATTCCTTGAAAAAGGATTATCGTACCAAAGACGAAAGAAATTCTTCAGTGATATAAAACACTATTTTTGGGAAGATCCACATCTGTTTAAAAGTTGTCCCGATGGAATAATACGCCGATATGTATTTGGAGATGAAGCTAGTAAAATATTAAACCATTGTCACACAGGACCAACAGGAGGGCATTATGGGCCTCAACTAACAGCAAGAAAATTTTATGATGCTGGATTCTATTGGCCTACAATTTACAAAGACGCACACCTTCTTTGCAAATCCTGTGATGCTTGTCAAAGGGCCGGAAAAATAAGTCAACGTGATGAAATGCCACAAAATGTCATTCAAGTATGTGAAGTATTTGACATTTGGGGTATTGACTTTATGGGTCCATTTCCAAAATCTCATAATAATCTATATATACTCGTAGCCATTGATTATGTATCTAAATGGGCGGAAGCACAAGCTCTCCCAACTAACGATGCACGAGTTGTAGTCAACTATTTAAAACGTCTTTTTGCAAGGTTTGGAACATTGAAAACTTTAATAAGTGATCGGGGTACTCATTTCTGTAATAATCAACTTGAGAAAGTTCTTAAAAGATATGGAGTAACTCATAAAATCTCCACCGCATATCATCCACAAACAAGTGGACAAGTTGAAAATACCAACCGAGCTTTAAAATGTATTCTAGAGAAAACCGTAGGATCAAATCCGAAGGAATGGTCCATTAAATTGGAAGATGCACTCTGGGCTTTTAGAACAGCCTACAAAACTCCAATTGGAACCACACCTTTTAGACTTGTTTATGGAAAAGCATGTCATCTTCCAGTAGAAATTGAACACAAAGCATTTTGGGCTTTGAAGACATGTAATCTTGATTTACATGAAGCCGGACATCTACGATTAAGTCAACTAAACGAATTAGAAGAATTAAGACATGAAGCATACGATAATTCGTTAATCTATAAAGAAAGAACGAAGAAATGGCATGATAAAAGAATCAGAAGTTTAAAAGAATTTAAAGAAGGAGACAGAGTTCTTCTTTTCAATTCACGATTCAAGCTATTTCCTGGAAAATTGAAATCAAGATGGTCTGGACCATTCATAGTCAAAAGAGTTTTCCCATACGGAACGATAGAATTAATAAATTCAAATGGGATTGAATTTAAAGTCAATGGTCACAGAGTTAAACACTACATAGATAGTCCGATGGAAGTCGACAACGAAGTTAATCACAATTTCGACACCACAGCTAACTAAGTGTGGGGAGAATCAAGTCTTTAAAGGATAATATGTATTTCTGTTAGATTGTCTGTTTTCGTGTAGTTCTCAAAAATGGAACCCGAATGGTCTTTCCCTAGCAGACCCTAAAGAACTAGTCTTCTCCCCCCATTCTGAATTTTTATTTTTTTTTAGGAAATGAAGACTGCCTGTGAACTAAACCATGGTCTAATGCTACACGCTTTGATCACTAAACGTAATAATGACACACTACCGAGTGAAATAGTATCAGTAATCAGAGAAAGATTGGACGGAGTTAGAAAAGAATCCAGATGCGAAGATAATAAGTTACAATTTGGTAAAGGAAAATCAAAATCCGCAGCGAAAAGAAGAGCACGACACCTAGAAAGATGTCACAAATGCGGAAAATGGTCACATGGAGGTAAATGTTCAAATAATCAAACCTATTCAAATACCGAATTTGTTACTTTATGCAGAGACGGACCGTTCATATGTTTAGAAGAAAAGACACTGAATGCTCGAGGTTACGCCTATGTAGCTATGGAAAACCAATTAAACCGACTATCTTATGAATGGGATAGATCATATAACTAAGAAATCTATTTCACAGGTATGTTTGTACAGTTTTTATTTTATTTATTTTTATTTTTAACCTTTTGATAATAAACGCTAATTTGTTCGCTATAAAGTATTAAATTGGTATTGAATAAAATTAGGTTTGGCGACCGAAATTATTGATATCATTCAAAAATTTATTACATCACTGCGAAATTTAACGTTTATTCTTAAGGTATAAATATCTTTAATCAATCAACCCAAAATATTTCAAAAATTCGTCATGAGTTAAATTAGGTTTTGGAACCGAAATTACTTTACCGAAAAGAGGGGCGCATATTTTTGATAATATTTGATTGATTAAAGTGGGATAAAAAGCCAAAAAGATTTTTAATTTTATTTTTACCATGTTTTTATAATTAATATTTAAATCTTAAATTTGTAAACTTTGTAAAAACAATATTTTTAAAATTGTAAATATTTGAAAAATTAATATAAGTTTGGTGTGAATTTATAATATGAATTTTTAAATTAAGTTTGGTGTGAATTTTTAATTTTTAAAATATGAAATTTTAATTTTATGCATTTTAAATTGTAAGTTTGGTGTGAATTTTTAATATTAATTTTGAATTTTATATTTAAGTTGTGTGAATTTAAAAACAAAAATTTACTTTATCTCATTAAGTTAAAAATATGATTTTTAAAATTCGTCGTGAGTTTAAGACTAGGTCTTTGAACCGAAATTGCTTTACCCGAGGGAGGGACGAGAACTTTTATTATCATTATTTTTAATCTTATTGAATTAAAGTATGCCAAAAACATTAAAAAAACCCCAAAAATCTTAGCTTTTAAAACAATCGCTACAAAAAGACAAATTTTAAAATTTTGTCGAAGGACGGACTAGGACATCGATCCGAAACGACCTCGTCCTAAATAACAAGGGAAACAAAATTTTAAAATTAATTACTTAATTGTTTTAATTAGTATAAGATATAAGATATATATAAAAAAAAATACAAACTCCGCGACTCGCGGAGTTTGAAAGGGAAATCCACCGCGACTCGCGGAGAATGAAAAATCCAGAAAAAAATATATACTGATCGAACTAATCAGTCCCAACCCACAACACAGAAAAAAAACTGCGAAAATAAAGCCGCAAAAACCCGAAAAAACACCCCCAAAATTACAATTTTTAACCGTTAATCATCAAATCTTTTACTAAAATCATGTTGAGAAAGATGCTATCAAGGAATTACTCAAGAAAAACGGTAAATTTCTACACCTAAACACCATTTAATCCGAAAATTAGTGTTCTTGAGCAATTTTTTCCCCAATTTGATTTCGATGCTTTTTAGTGTAATTATTCTTAAATTGTTTATATATTATGCTTGTATAACCTAGATTGATGCTATTTAACATGATTAGAAGCCTTAAACTTCAAATTTAGAGTAATCTAGGGTTTGTGTTCTTGAGCAAATTTGGGGCTTTTTGATATAAACAGGTTATGGCCGATTTTTGTCATGAATTGTTGCTAAATTAAGTAGTGTAACATGTTTAGGTAGTTAAATGATCCAAACTTTGAGCCTAAACATGATTTTGAGAATTAAAGTGGACTTTTTCAAGTCTAAAAATTCATGAACTTGATTTTTGAGAGATAATGCTATTTGAAACTTGTTTAATTGCTAGTAATGATTATTTTGACATGTTATTTGAGTTGAATGCTTATGAACTTGGCGAACATTTTCGTATATGCTTATTTGAAAAAGTGTAGATTTGATGAAAATATGAAAATGAGCTTAAGTTTGATATAAATTGATCATGTCATTGTAATTATTTTGATTGATGATTTTGCTGACACTAATGCATATTTGGATGCACAAAAATTGTGTTTGATGTGTTTTGCAGACTGAAAGGGGTGAATCTTCATCCCAAGCTCGCAATGCTCCTGCTGAGAATGCGGAACAACAGGAGGTGGATAACTACTACAAGCAAGATATACCTCATCCAGTCATAACATTTTCTGATATGCACTTGGAAGATTTGCACCCGAACCTGAGATTTGACAGACTTTGGATAGATTATCCAAAATACCAAAGGGGTTTGCATACTCTTCATTCTAAAGTTGTTGAGGTACCTAGGGTCATAGAATGGGGACCATTAGAAGCTGTAGAATTGGCCGGGCCAATTAGGGAATTACTTGCACAGAGGTATGGTAATTCTACTTTTAATGACTGGGTACGTTTATTCACCATGCGTAGACCTGTATATAAAGTATGGTGTGAAGAATTGTTGTGTAGTATAGAATTAAATGATCGGGTAGCTAGTTTAACCGATCGATCTTTTATTAGATTTTTGTTAGGAGGTTCGATGCGCCACATGTCTTTACTAGACATGGCTCAGGCTTTACGTATATATACGCCTGAGGAGTTAGCATCTGCCGATTGTAGAGGGTTGATACTAAATGGTAGAAAGATAGATGAAAATTTTGATACACATGGTGTATGGAGTCAAATGACAAGCCATCACCGATTCAAAGGGGGAAATTACTCTTATTTGGATATAGATAGAGCTGAATTAAGAGTAATTCATAGGTTTTTAGCTAATTCGATTACACAAAGAGGTAAGAACAAGGAAAAGGTAAATGAACAGGATTTGTTTTACCATATGTGTATTCGAGACCCACAAAGCACTGTAACTATACCTTATTGCGTGGGTTATTATTTATCAGCTATGGTTAGGGGGATGAGACCGCATAGCATAATAGGAGGTGATATTTTTATTACTTTGATTGCTGAATATCTCGGTGTGGATATAAGTCGGGGGGGATTATTAGTCGAAGAACCAGAACCCCGCGATACTATAGGTTTAAATGTATACCATGGTGCGAAAGTTTTGAAGAGGCGAAATAACGCCGCAGTACAATACCATGGTAGACATCCACAGGTTGAGAGAAACCAACAGCAAGGTAATGTAGGAGGGGGAAATGAAATGCAAGAAATGCAAAGGTTTATAGATTCACAGGAGTACGAAAATGCTAGACAGAGAGCATTTGAAGATTGGCAAGTTCATCAAAACCAAATCATAGCTCATTGCCAACATATAGGTAGAAACTATATTCCTACTCCAAAACCCATATTCCCTCCCTGGTCTATAGAGATGCAACCACCGTATCCTACATATAACCCAGCCGAAGCATTCTATAGCACCTATGGTTATGCATGGAACCCCTATTGGTATCAGTATCATCCCTAGTCTACTTAGTTTTATTTATTTTGTAATTTGTAATGTTGATACGTTTAATACTTATGTTAATATTGTAATAGTTTTTATAATTTTCTAACTTTTATTCTTAGATTTTAATAATTTTTGAATGTGGGGTAATATACCAAACTTCAAAAATATGTATATATGTTTGCAGTTTATCTTATATACACAACAGGGTAAAACAACGCATTTTCAAAGACTGGCATTAAGTTCAGCAAAAGCAACTAATTTTGACGACAAGATGCAAAATATATGTGAAATAACAACAAGACGGAATGAACAAATGATGTGCACCATTTATCATTCAGCAAACAAACGCCAATATATTTGGAAACTTTGGTAAAATTTAATCATTTTCACACAAATCACCCTCAATAATTTAAATTGTTACTGATTTCTTGCAAATGAGGGCATTGCAAGATCTTAAGTGTGGGAAGGGGTTAAATTCTTTCGGATTTTAAAATTTTTATCTTAAACACTGGGTTACCATTAAAAATACTAGTAAAGCAGTAGTTGTATTAGAATCTAGTGCTCTCTGATAATAAAGAACAGCCCTAGTCTTATATACTGACTACCCAAATCTAGTAAAATTTTTCAAAATTTTCAATTAAATGAACTCAAAATCATGTTTATACATATTTATGAACGATAAATGTAACAGACTGAAACCCGGGCTAGTTGTAAGTTTCCTATTTTGCCCTTAGGGTTTGTGCTTAGTCTTAAGTGCTTTTATTTTAATTATTTTATTAGTGTTTTATTATAATTGTGTTGTGACCAGTTTATGACAAGGGTCCCAGAACAGGTTGGTTTATTTAATTTGGACTCTGTTAGGACCGCCTAAGGAGATACGAAAGGTTATCAGATAAGATAACTGGTAAATACCCGTGTGTGATGGGGTATGAGTTTGTAACTCATTTAAGTATATGTTTCTGGATATTTCTATCCATTTCTCATTTCTTCAAAAACACACACGAACCATACACAAACACATACTTAAACCCTAATTTGATTTGGTGAGCTTTTAGATTGATTGAAGCTAGAGATATATTCCTTGTGATTTCGTGATCAATATAAGGTATGCATATCATAGATTCATGCTTTGATTCTTGCTCTAATTAGGTTTTTGTGTTAAATGAGTTTTTGATAGAAATTAGCTCAAATTTAGTTGTTTGATGTTTGTTATGCTCAATTGATGTTAGAAATAGGTTGTATATATGTTTAGTAGCTTCCATGTGCTTAAAATTTGATCAAAATCGCTCAAAAATCGAGTTTTGGGCGAAAAATGTTCGAAATCAGCGTAAGTGTTCGAACCAGTTGCTACAGTGTTTGCTACAGTATTTTACTACAGTACCCGAACTGCTACAGTATCACTATTTGCTACAGTATCACTATTTGCTACAGTGTCACTATTTGCTACAGTGTTCGGTGTTGCTACAGTACCACTATTTGCTACAGTACCCGAGTTGCTACAGTACCGAGTTGCTACATTATCACTATTTGCTACAGTATCACTATTTGCTATAGTGTTCGGTATTGCTACAGTACCACTATTTGCTACGGTACCCGAGTTGCTACAGTACCCGAGTTGCTACAGTGTTCGGAAATCACTATTTGCTACAGTACCTTTTATGAAATTGAAACGGGCGTAACTTTCAAACCGTACCTCCGTTTTTGATGAATAAAATATCGTTGGAATCGTATTGAAGAGTACTTTTCAATGATGAACTTTTAAGAAATTAGATCAAACTATTTTAGGTCGAAAAAGGAGTTTTAGTGTGTATGTCGTGTTTTGCACGCACCTGTATGCCATTATTGAATGGAATCATAATGTAGACTCATAAAATTATGAATATATGGTGTTATGACCTAGTTAATCATATGAAATGATTATATTATTTATTGGATATGTATATTAACTTTGTTTGTGTTGTTCTCAGGTTATAAGGACAAGGAGGAAGCTCAGAAATAATAACTGAGCAGTTGCTGGTAATTGGTGAGTGGGTCTATCTCCGGATAGAGTTTAAGTAGCATATCATGCTACTGTGGTTGACTCTTTTACCATGCATAGTGTAGAAATTACCATGTTAGAATGATATAGTATGCCTAATGTTGTATGTGATTTATGTGTACATTGTGTGAATGACACCAGTCGGGCCTAGGGAGACTGGGGACTCGAGACCGTGCCTAGGAGAGGTTAGAGTCCGTATGAGGTCAACCGTGCCTAGGGGAGGTTGGGTCCATAGGCTACTGATTGTAGAGTATAGTGTGAACGATGCATCCCCTGCATCTGGATAACTATACTTTGAATTGAGTAGCAGGGACTATCGGTAGACTCAAGTCCGATCAGCTAGGAGTCGTGTGCTCGTACAAGCCGCCGATCCTCGTATTGTCTTATTGTATGCTAGTTGATAGTTAGCATGTGTTGTTGTTAGTATATAGCTTGTGTGTGACTTAAGCTATATCTGTTAGATAGATTCCATTCACTTAGCGGTGCGCTAATCCCCCACATATTCTCCCCTTGCAGGTTTAGGTACTGCTAGTCGGGAAGGGTGCTATTGCAGAAGACATGTTTGACAACCCAACTCTGATGTGGACTTTTGTATAAATAATGTTTTGTGATAATGTAACACCGTTGTGTAAACTTAAACGTAATGACGTGACTTATATTGTGTTTGTTAATAAAGTCTTCCGCTGTGTATTTAAAAAAAAATGGCCGGTGTTACAAGTTGGTATCAGAGCATGGTTTGGCAGCAAATACGTGCGCGTATTTTGTTCCCAAACCCTGAGGCAAGTCAAACATGTCTGTGGGAGTGGGGGCTAAGTGAAAATAGGATATACGTGTGTTAGTTGTGATTGAACTAACTGTTATCCACTAAGCTTTTGTGTGAGCTGTTTTGTAGCACAGGTATGGTTGATAGAAACGCAACTGGCCCATCTAACCCAGGAACATTCAGAGCACCAGAAGAAGGTGTTGAGTCGGATGATGATCAGAGTAGTTACATCCTTCAGTTAGAAAGCAAGCTAAAAGAGGCTGAGGACAAAATTAATGAGCTTGAATTGGCGAGGCATTCTGGAAATGATGATACACCACCTGGATTCCCAACGGCGCAATCCAAAACGATACCTAATGTGCCCCAGAACCAGTTTCAGAATCAAATACCTAACCAATATTATATGCCACCACAAAACACCTTTACTTATCAAAATCCCATGATGATGAATCCATACCAAATGCAAATGTTCCATCAACCTTACATGCAACCACCCAAAAGATGTACGTATAAGAACTTCCGTGATTGCAAACCCTCCGAGTTCTCTGGAAGTACTGATCCGACTGTAACTCTTAATTGGTTGCGAGAAGTTGAAAGGGAATTTGAAGCGTGTCAGTGTGAACCTGAGCTGAAGGTAACATATGCTAGTAGACTGTTGAAAGGTAGGGCTATGATTTGGAGGGATTCTTTGATTTCTAGTATACCAAAAGAGCAAGTGAGTATGATCACATGGGAGCAGTTTCATGGGAAGGTGTGTGAACAATATTGTAATCCATTTGATATGAACCGAATCAAGACTGAGTTTCTTGAAATGAAGATGACACCTCAAATGACGATTGATGAAGTAGTAGAGAAGTATATGGATAAACTGAGATTTATACAACAGTGGGTGCCAGACGAAGCTTCTCGTATCCAGCATTTTGTTAATATCATTCTGCCTGAGTACAGAACTTTTGTTAGAACAGCTACATCCTTGTCTCAAGCTGTTGTGATGGCTAAGATGGTAGAAAGTGATGTTCAGGCTGCCAGAAACAGAATGTTTGGTAATGTGCTACAACAAGGTGGGCAAGTATCTGGTCAATCAGGATCTAAATTCAAGAAGTCTAGTGGGTTTAAATCGAAGGGTAAAAGTGGTCAGAGTAGTACTGGATCTGGATCAGGTAAAGGGAATTGGTGTCACACATGTCGATCTTCTCACATTGGTCAGTGTTCTGAGGCTACAAGAAGATGCTTAAAGTGTGGTGTTGTTGGGCATGAGTCTTCAGCATGCCCGTATCCGAATAGTGTGTGTTGGAGTTGTCACAAACTAGGGCATCGTGCAATTAGTTGTCCGTCGAAGAGTGGTAGTTCCGGGGTAGGGTCAGGGGCGCGTTGAGACGACCCGACCCAATCCATAGGGACGAATACAATAACATATGATAACATTGCGAGGTACTTGACCTCTATATGATACATTTTACAAACGTTGCATTTATTCTTAAAAGGCAAACTATCATTACATCAATATTTGACATTTTCGTCTAACATTTCATAATATCCAAATGACCTAATCTGTCATTTACTTATTTATATTCTCTATTGAACTCCAATGACTCGAATGCAACGTCTTTGTATCATGGCTTAAAAGGTCCCAAGTAGTATCCTTAACATGAGCTAATGCACAGCGGAAGACTTAATTCATACCTGAGAATAACATGCTTTAAAACGTCAACATAAAGTTGGTGAGATATATAGGTTTGATGCTAGCAGCGTTATAACAATGGAACACAAGATTTCATATATAAACATTTTAATAAAAATATTCTAAGTGGTTGAGCACTTGGTAACCATACTTAACATTTAATCACGTCGCATATTCCCTTTATTATGAAATCTTACTACACCGTACCAAGGTGTAGTCACGAAACGAAGTACTGTGCAACCGTTGAATACTGGTCGTCCAGTCCGGTTGGGGTTGTCAGGCCCGATAGATCTATCAACAGGATTCGCGTTTACAATACCGCTGTAAATATTAGTTACCAAGCTACAGGGAAGTATGCCAGTGGTACAACTCAACGTAGAATATATTTTTCAGTTACTTGTGTCCATAGCGTAAAACATAAAATACATGTATTCTCATCCCGAAATATTTAGAGTTTAAAAGTGGGACTATATACTCACTTTTGTCTTGAAGATATGTAATTTCGACTTGGTCTCCGATTGATATCACGAACCTATCCATATATAATATATCAATACCTTTTCTTTTTAAACAATCGTCACATATATATACTTATAATACTTTTAATACTTTTAATAATTCCTTAGTCCGTAGTTAGCAGTCCGATGTTAGTAATTCAATTTTAATGGTTCATATTTAGTTGTTTAATAAACCCCCAATGAAATAAATAAAACCCCCATCGTATATGTATTGGTCGAGATTAATCTTGACCCATGGTACCGGTGTTGTCAAATGACGTGTTGCGTACATAAAGTACCGGTGTTGTCAAATGACGTGTTGCGTACAATCATGGGATCTTATGATTAATCTTCTCGTATTGTTTACGAGTGATCCTGAACCATATAAAATTAAATTATGAGTACATATGTATAAAATATCATGTTACTTTAGGAAGATGTGATTTATTTAATTTTCTCCAATTATTTTCGTGGCTAAACTAGTCTTGGATATCCGATTTTGTTTTGGTCATAATTTCTTCGTTACAACTCCGTTTTCGTTGATTCAACTTTCCACTTCCTTGGATCGAGTCCCTCTTTAAGAATATGAACTGTAAATACCTTAGTTTGTATTCGAAATCATAGGTCATAGGTCAAATTTTGGTGAAACTTATGAAGTTAATCATTTTTGTTACAAAAACATCATTTAATGACCATTTTTCTAAAAATACTTATACTATGAATTAAATCTTGAAATTTTTATGTGTTAACATATTCATAAGAAATATCATTTTTCCAGAATATAAACCTCCAATTCAAAGTTCAAGATGGTTTTTAATTATCCAACCCAAAACAGCCCCCGGTTGCACTCCGACGTCATAAAAACAGTTTTTTAAGGTATTCTTTGAAAAACCAAGTTATACCTTGTTAAATTAGCATATATTTAAGTTATATTACAGGTCTTGAAGTATTTTAAAAGTTAAGTTATAAGGATCTATTTAGTTTGCAAACAAGTTTGAAATCATTCAAACTATGTTTTTGTTGTTAAAATTGTATACCATACAATAAGATAGCTATATATATATGAATCGAATAAGGTTATGAACAAAGTTACTACCTCAAGTTACTTGGACAAGATTGCTGTAAAAGAGGAGTAAAAACCTAGAACCAAAAGAGTGATGAAATTGGATGAAAGATTGGAAGCAACTTAAGACATAAACTTGAATTGAAAGTTGTATTTTTGTAGTGTTTTTGTTGATCTTTTTATGGTGGTGTTTAAGGTGATTCTTGAGAGGATTTTTGCTGGAGTTCTTAGAGAGACATGAGGCTAGTAAGTGTGTGTGTTTAGCTAGAGAAATGATGTTCCAAAAATTGAAAATGGATGCATGTATTTATGGTGGTGTAAAAGGTGTATAAATTTGTAATTTTGTGAAAAGATCTTTTAATCATGTGAAATTGTCATACTAAATAACAAAAGTAGTTACCTTATACATAAGGCATGAACAAGGGCTGGTTGGTGGTGATTTGATGTGTATATACCAATAGTAAATACGTATAGAAGCTAGGTATGATACGAGTACATATACTCTAGATATAAGTATAGAAATCTTGTGAAAAATGGAATGAGGATTCAAATATAGCTATCTTTTGTGAATATACTTATATTGTTTTATGTATTTAAGTCTTTAAAAGTGATTAAATACATTATATATACGATATATGTATAAACATTATAGGTCGTAAGTATTTATGTCAAATAACGTTACGTATAGTTATCGTTTTGAAAGCTTAAGTTAGTAGTTTCAAAATATACTTATAACTTATTGTTATTAATACAAAATGAGATATTTAAACATCCTTAAATCATGTTAAATATGTATATATACATATATATACACAAACGTATAATTAACATATATTGTATAGTTCGTGATATCATCGGTCAAACTAGACGGTTAAACGTTATGTAAAACTCTTTTCAAAATCATAAATCTCAACAATTTAGATTGCTTATCATGTTGGTAAGTTTTAATTTATGTAAATATTAATCTTATAAGTGTAAAACGATCGGAAAAATCCGGGTCGTTACACGCGTTCAGCATCAGCTGGAGGGTCAACTGCCTCGAGTGGGCAGAAGAGGAAGAACCCTTCAACAGCAGAGGCTAGAGCTTTTCAGATGTCGGTTGAGAATGCTGCGACAATCGACTAAGTGATCACCGGTATGTTTCTAATCAACTCAATACCTGCTCGCGTATTGTTTGATTGTGGTGCCAATAGGTGTTTTATGTCCCTAGATTTCTGTGCTAAGTTGAATTTACCAGCTACTGTGTTACCCAAGCCGGTTAGTGTAGAAGTAGCTGATGGTAAGACCACACCCGTCACAACCTATGTGACTGGGGTTTGTATAGAGATTGAAGGGAAGTCTTTCCCGGTGACTTGTTTAGTGTTACCTATTCCTAGATTTGATGTAGTACTAGGAATGGATTGGTTGAGCTCGCTTAGGGCTAATATTAAGTGTGATAGGAAAATGATTACCTTTCGTTCGACCGATGGAACCCGTGTTGTAGCCCGAGGGGAGCGGAGCGGGTATAATTTTCCGTTGATAACCATGATGAAAGCGAAAAAGTCGATGTCCAAGGGTTGTGAATCATTTCTTGCATATGTAATTGATGCGAAGAAAGAAAAGAAAACAGTGGCTGATATTCCGGTAGTATCAGAATTTTCTGAAGTGTTCCCAGATGAGTTACCAGGTCTGCCGCCGGTAAGGGAAGTTGAATATAAGATTGAATTGGTTCCTGGAACAACTCCAGTTGCAAAAGCTCCATACCGATTAGCGCCTTCTGAAATCCGTGAAATGATGTCACAGATTCAAGAACTATTAGATCGTGGGTTTATCCGACCGAGTTCTTCACCGTGCGGTGCTCCGGTATTGTTTGTTAAAAAGAAAGATGGGTCAATGCGTATGTGTATTGATTATCGTGAATTGAACAAAAGAACAGTGAAGAATAAGTATCCGTTACCTCGAATAGACGATTTGTTCGATCAGTTACAGGGTGCTTCATTCTTTTCTAAGATAGACTTACGATTCGGATATCATCAGGTTCGTGTTGCTGAATCAGATATACCAAAAACAGCGTTCAGAACAAGGTATGGTCATTATGAATTTCTTGTCATGCCGTTTGGGTTGACGAATGCGCCAGCAATCTTCATGGATCTAATGAATAGAGTGTGTCGCCCGTTCTTAGATAAGTTTGTGATTGTGTCTATAGATGATATACTAGTGTATTCAAAGACCGAAAGTGAACATGCTGAACATCTGAGACAGGTTTTGAACATGTTGAAACGTGAACAACTATTTGCAAAATTTTCAAAGTGTGAATTTTGGTTACGTGAAGTGCAGTTTTTGGGTCATGTGATTTGTGCCGAAGGTATAAAAGTTGATCCGACAAAGATAGAAGCAGTAATGAATTGGAATTCTCCGAAGACTCCGACTGAGATTAAGAGTTTTCTGGGATTAGCCGGTTATTATCGCAGATTTATCAAGGATTTCTCGAAAATAGCGGGTCCGTTGACTAAGTTGACTCGTAAAGATGTAGCCTTTTGATGGACTGATGAACAGGAAAAGGCTTTTCAGATTTTGAAACAGCTACTGTGTCAGGCACCAGTGTTAGCTTTACCAGAAGGTTCAGACAACTTCGTGGTATACTGTGATGCATCATATGCTGGGTTGGGTTGTGTATTAATGCAAAGAGATAAAGTAATCGCCTACGCCTCGCGACAGTTGAAAGTTCATGAGAAGAATTATCCAGTGCATGATCTTGAAATGGCTGCAGTAGTGTTTGCTTTAAAACTATGGAGACACTATTTGTATGGAACGCATTGTGTTATATGTACAGATCACAAGAGTTTGCAGTATATCTTCTCACAGAAAGAATTGAATATGCGTCAGAGACGATGGCAAGAGTTGATCAATGATTACGATTGTGAAATTAAATACCATCTGGGTAAGGCAAATGTGGTTGCAGATGCGTTAAGTCGTAAAAAGTCAAGTGAAAATGTGAAATTTCTTCGTTTGAATATAACTTCAGATTTGATTAACAGCTTAAAAACCATTCAGGCCTGTGCTTTAGAGGACGAACATATTAAATCTAAACAAATGACCAAACGAAAAGTGGACTTAATTGATGACTCACGTGGACTAAAGACCTTAAACAATCGTGTTTGGGTGCCTAAGCTTGGAGATTTGAGGGATTTAATCATGACGGAAGCTCACAAATCCAGATTGACAGTACATCCGGGTAGTAATAAGATGTATCATGATTTGAAAATAGTGTATTGGTGGCCAACAATGAAATCAGATATCGCCCGTTATGTCGAAAAGTGTCATATATGTGCTCAAGTGAAGGCTGAACATCAGAAACCTTATGGTTCGTTACGTCAGTTACAGATTCCAGAGTGGAAATGGGAACATATAACGATGGATTTTGTGACCAAATTACCTCGAACTCAGAAAAGACATGATATGATTTGGGTAATAGTGGATCGCCTAACTAAAAGTGCTCATTTTCTTTCTACTCGTGAAACAGCTTCGTTAAGTGAGTTAGCCGAATTGTATATAAACGAGATAGTTAGTCGACATGGTGTGCCATTATCGATCGTTTCAGACAGAGATTCCAGATTTGTGTCGAATTTTTGGAATAGTCTTCAACAGAATTTGGGTACACGTGTGAATTTAAGTACAGCTTATCATCCTCAGACAGACGGTCAGAGTGAAAGAACGATACAGACTTTGGAGGATATGTTAAGGGCTTGTGTGTTAGAATACGGTGGTTCGTGGGATACACATTTGCCGTTGGTCGAATTCGCGTATAATAATTCATATCATTCGAGTATAGGGATGCCGCCTGTAATGACCCGCACTTTTTTGATCGTTCTATACTTATAAGATTAATATTTACATAAATTAAACCTTACCAACATGATAAGCAATCCAAATTGTTGAGATTTATGTTTTTGAAAAGAGTTTTACACAATGTTTGACCGTCTAGTTTGACCGATGATATCACGAACTATATAATATATGATAATTATACGTTTGTGTATATATGTGTATATATACATATTTAACATGATCTAAGGATGTTTTAATATCTCATTTTGTATTAATAACAATAAGTTATAAGTATATTTTGAAACTACTAATTTAAGTTTTCAAAACAATAACCATACGTAACGTTATTTGACATAAAAACTTATGACCTATAATGTTTATACATATATCGTATATGTAATGTATTTAATCACTTTTTAAGGACTTAAATACATAAAACAATATAAGTATATTCACAAAATATAACTATATTTGAATCCTCATTCCATTTTTCACAAGATTTTCTATACGTATATCTAGAGTATATGTACTCGTATCATACCTAGCTTCTATACGTATTTACTATTGGTATATACATATCAAATCACCACCAACCAGCCCTTGTTCATGCCTTATGTATAAGGTAACTCTCTTGTTCATGCCTTATGTATAAGGTAACTACTTTTGATGTTTAGTATGACTAATTACATAAAAATACAACATGAAATTTTGTCCATGTTTTTCCATTAATCATGTTTTTATGGCCTTAAATACATCTTCCATTTTCAAATTTTATTACCTCATTTCTTTAACCAAAAACACACTCTTAAGAAACTCCATAACCATTCAGCTAGTATCCATGAAGATCTAGCCATAAAAACATCACTTAAACACCATAAGAAAAACCTTACAAAAACACTTCAAGAATCCTTTCAAGAACACAAGTTTACTTCCAATCTTTCATCCAACTCCATCACTCTTTTGGTTCTAGATTTTTACTTCTCTTATACAGCAATCTTGTCCAAGTAACTTGAGGTAGTAACTTTGTTCATAACCTTATTCGATTCATATATATATAGCTATCTTATTTTGTGGTATAAAATTTTAACAACAAGAACATAGTTTGAATGTTTTCAAACTTGTTTGCAAACTAAATAGATCCTTCTCACTTAACTTTTAAAATACTTCAAGACCTGTAATATATCATAAATATATGCTAATTTAACAAGGTATAACTTGGTTTTTCAAAGAACACCTTAAAAACTAAATTTACGACGTCGGAGTGCAACCGGGGGCTGTTTTGGGTTGGATAATTAAAAACCATCTTAAACTTTGAATTGGAGGTTTATTTTCTGGAAAAATGATTTTTACTATGAATATGATAACACATAAAAATTTCATGATTTAACTCAAAGTATAAGTATTTTTAGAAAAATAATCATTTAAGGTTGTTTACATGATGGAAAATGATTAACTTCATAAGTTTCACTAAAGTTTGACCTATGATCTGTGATTTTGAATACAAACTAAGGTATTTATAGTTCATAGTCTTAAAGAGGGACTCGATCCAAGGAAGTGGCAAGTTGAATCAACGAAAACGGAGTTGTAACGAAGAAACTATGACCAAAACGAGATCGGATATCTAAGACTAGTTTAGCTACGAAAATAATTGGAGAAAATTAAATAAATCACATCTTTTTAAAATAACATGATATTTTATATATATGTACTCATAATTTAATTTTATATATTTCAGGACCACCCGTAAACAATACGAGAAGATTAATCATAAGATCCCATGATTGTACGCAACACGTCATTTGACAACACCGGTACTTTATGTACGCAACACGTCATTTGACAACACCGGTACCGTGGGTCAAGATTAATCCCGACCAATACAAATACGATGGGGTTTTATTTATTTCGATGGGGGTTTTATTTATTAAACACCTAAATATGAACCATTAAAATTGAATTACTAACATCGGACTGCTAACTACGGACTAAGAAATTATTAAAACTATTAAAAGTATAATAAGTATATATATGTGACGATTGTTTAAAATGGAAATATATTGATAAACTATATATAGATAGGTTCGTGATATCAACCGGAGACCAAGTCAAAATATATATATCTTCAAGGAAAAAGTGAGTATATAGTCCCACTTTTAAACTCTAAACATTTCGGGATGAGAATACATGTATTTTATGTTTTACGTTATGGACACAAGTAACTGAAAAATATATTCTACGTTGAGTTGTACCACTGGCATACTTCCCTGTAGCTTGGTAACTAATATTTACAGCGGTATTGTAAACGCGAATCCTGTTGATAGATCTATCGGGCCTGACAACCCCAACCGGACTGGACGACCAGTATTCAACGGTTGCACAGTACTTCGTTTCGTGACTACACTTGGTACGGTGTAGTAAGATTTCATAATAAAGGGAATATGCGACGTGATTAAATGTTAAGTATGGTTATCAAGTGCTCAACCACTTAGAATATTTTTATTAAAACGTTTATATATGAAATCTTGTGGTCTATATATATATATTGCTGCCGGCATTAAACCTATATCTCACCAACTTTATGTTGACGTTTTAAGCATGTTTATTCTCAGGTGATAACTAAAAGCTTCCGCTGCAACATGTTGAATTTAAGCAAGATCTTGAGTATGCATATTTGTGTCAAAAATAAAACTGCATATCCGAGGAATTGTAATGTAAAATATGCTAGAAATCGTATTGTTATCATCACATGTAAAGTTTGTAAGTCTAAGATTATCGCTAAACGATAATCATCTTTATATTGTCTAAAGCTTGTATTAAAATAAGAGTTATGGTTTGTAATGTAAAATAAATGCAGTTGTTCTTTTAAAAATGTCGCATATAGAGGTCAATACCTCGCAATGAAATCATACGTTATCTAACTCGTTCTTATGGTTAAGGACGGGTTATGACATGTGGTATCAGAGCGGTGGTCTTAGCGAACCAGGTTTGCATTAGTGTGTCTAACTGATAAGTCGTTAGGCTACATTAGTAAGTCTGGACTTTGACCGGGTCTGATTTAAAAACCATTGCTTATCATTGTTGGTTAAAATTTATATGTAAATATTATGTAGTACTAATGGGTTAGTTGTTGTGTGATAGATGTCGGGCTCAAAACTTGTTATCACATTCAGCGACTCCGAACCAGAATCTTCAGATGGTGTTCCAGTCATTAACCTATCTGATGACGAAAATAATATCTTTGGGGAAGACTCATAAATTCCGGATGAACTGACTATAGAGAACCCGGAAAGTGAACCCGAGGAGGAAAGTGAACCCGAGGAGGAAAGTGAACCCGAGGAAGAAATACAGGAAATTACGAAAGACAAGTTCGAATTAGGAAAGAAACGAAAGGCTAATGAATTAGAAAATTCAAATCCCGAGTTTAGTAATGATGATGTGGCACCAACTCCACTAGACACTACCACCCCTATTCCCGCTATTCCTATTCGTTCTATCCCGGCATCCAGTTCTTCAGTCCCACAGCCAAAATATAGGCAGACCGCTAGGATAAGCGTTAGGCGATTCATTGAACCTAAACGTCTTAGAAAATAGACCAAACGATGCGCTGCCGTATTAAACCATGGGATCATATAATGTTTTGTATAATATTATTAGTGTGGTTTGCTTAATGTTCGATGTAAGATAAGCATATGTAAAATAGTGAAGTGTGAAATGCAATAATTTTCCATGGTTAAGTATTATTTAGATGGTAGTAATTGATTCTGTACTAAGCTATTAAGTATGGACATTAACGGGTAGGTACTACCCTAGATATAATTATAAAACGCTAATAAGAAGAAAAGGCTTTTATAATAATACCTGGTTCATATTATTAATAAGCTATAATGTACTGTAAATATACACTACATCTATAATATTCCATGTGAATAATTATTTTCTTTTCATTCTTATAGAAGAATATGGCGCGATTGAACCGAATGACGGAACAAGAAATCCAGGAACTCATCAATCAGCGAGTGAACGACATGTTATGGGTCGAGGCTGCAAGAGGTGCTGCAGTTAACCCAAATCCTCGTGTGGGGTGCACTTACAAAACTTTTCAAGCTTGCAAGCCCTCATCATTCAGTGGAACGGAAGGACCGATCGGTTTAACCCGATGGATAGAAAAGATGGAGACTGTGTTTAAAATCAGTGGTTGTGTTGAAAAGGACATGACCAAGTATGCATCATGCACTTTACAAGATAGTGCACTCACGTGGTGGAAAAATTATGTGAAGGCTGTAGGAGGAGATGTAGCTTATGATACTCCATGGGAAGAATTCAAAATAATGTTAATCAACGAGTATTGTCCAAGGAACGAGGTTAGGAAGTTGGAAGATGAATTACGAAGCCTGAAGGTTGTTGGTACTGAAATCACCAACTACAATCAGCGATTCATGGAATTAGTTTTGCTATGTCCTGAATTGGTTCCAACCGAAGAACGGAAGATTGAAATGTACAAAGATGGTTTGCCCAAAAAGGTCAAGGCAAATGTTACAGCATCGAAACCTAAGACAATTCATGAAGCTATAACCATGGCAAACGAGCTAATGGATCAGGTCATCATGGATAAGAAAGTATCCAATACTGATGTGAAGGTATCAGGTAACAAAAGAAAGTGGAATGGAAATTATGATCAAGGTAACCAACAACAATCTTTTAAGAAACAAGAAATCACGCAAGGTGCGGGTAGTGGTTTAAGCTTTGGTTACAAAGGACAAAATCCTTTATGTAACTGATGCCACAAACATCATTCTGGCTACTGTAATGTGGTATGCAACAAATGTAATCGAAAGGGTCATCTTGCTGAAGATTGTAGGGCTCTCATTACAAATACAAATGGTACCAAGACTCCTGCCACCAATGCAAATAGAACTGCTTTGGCTACCATTACTTGTTATGGGTGTGGAAAACAAGGTCACTATAAGAGCCAGTGTCCGAATCCAGAGAAGAATAATGGATCTGCACGTGAAAGAGCATTTGTTATTAATGCTAGAGAGGCGTGTGAAGACCCGGAGCTTGTTACGGGTACGTTTACCATTAATAACTTATCCGCATCTATTATATTTGATACTGGTGCCGATAGAAGTTACGTGAGTAGAGGCTTTTACGCTAAATTGAATTGTTCATCATTACCTCTAGATGCTAAGTACATGATTGAGTTAGCTAATGGTAAACTAATTAAAGCCGATAAAATTTGCCGTGATTGTAAAATAAATTTAGCCGGAGAAACGTTTAAAATTGACTTGATACCCGTAGAATTAGGAAGTTTTGATGTAATAGTCGGCATGGACTGGATGTCCAAAGTAAGAGCTGAAGTTGTGTGTGCCAAGAAGGCAATTCGCATTCCTTGTAAGGATAAAATGCCGGTGATGATTTATGGAGAGAAGGGTAACTCAAAGCTAAAACTCATTAGCTGTTTGAAAGCTAAGAAGTGTTTAGAAAAGGGATGTTATGCTATTCTAGCACATGTTAATAAAGTCGAAAAGAAAGAAAAAGAGAAGTGCATCAACGATGTGCCTGTGGCAAGAGATTTTCCGGAAGAGTTGCCGGGATTACCTCCATTTAGATCTGTAGAATTTCAAATAGATTTAGTACCAGGAGCTGCACCAGTGGCTCGTGCTCCATATAGACTTGCACCGTCCAAATTAAAAGAACTTCAAAGTCAGTTAAAAGAATTACTAGACTGTGGATTCATACGACCAAGTACTTCGCCGTGGGGAGCTCCGATTCTATTTGTTAAAAAGAAAGATGGATCTTTTAGGATGTGTATAGATTATCGTGAATTAAATAAGTTAACTATCAAGAATCGGTATCCACTACCGAGAATTGATGACTTATTTGATCAACTGCAAGGATCATGTGTTTATTCGAAAATCGACCTAAGATCGGGTTATCATCAATTACGTGTCAAAGAAGAGGACATTCCGAAAACTGCTTTTCGGACACGTTATGGTCATTACGAATTTTTGGTCATGCCGTTTGGATTGACGAATGCGCCAGCTGTATTCATGGACCTCATGAATCGAGTTTGTAGTCCATATTTTGATAAGTTTGTTATCGTTTTCATTGATGATATTCTTATCTATTCCAAGAGTGAGCAAGAGCATGAACAGCATTTAAGGTTGATATTAGAGTTGTTGAGAAAAGAACAGCTATATGCTAAATTTTCTAAATGTGCTTTCTGGTTGAAAGAAGTGCAATTTCTTGGCCACGTTGTTACTAGCAAAGGAATTCAGGTTGATCCAGCAAAAATTGAAGCCATTGAAAAATGGGAGACACCTAAGACACCAACGCAGATACGCCAATTTTTGGGTTTAGCCGGTTATTATAGAAGGTTTATTCAAGATTATTCCCGAATAGCTAAGCCGTTGACAGCGTTAACGCAAAAAGGGAAGAAATATGAATGGACCTCTAAGCAGGAGAGTGCATTTCAATTACTGAAGAAGAAGTTAACTACGGCGCCTATTTTATCGTTACCAGAAGGGAACGATGATTTTGAAATATATTGTGACGCTTCGCGACAAGGTTTTGGTTGCGTTCTTATGCAACGGAAGAAAGTTATTGCATACGCATCCCGACAATTGAAGATTCACGAGCGAAATTATACGACGCATGATCTAGAATTGGGAGCAGTCGTGTTTGCATTGAAGATGTGGAGACACTACTTGTATGGAGTTAAATGCACTGTGTTTACTGATCATAAAAGTCTTCAACATATTTTTGATCAGAAACAGCTGAACATGAGGCAACGTAGGTGGGTCGAGTTAATAAACGACTATGATTGTGAAATTCGTTATCATCCCGGGAAAGCGAATGTGGTGGCTGACGCATTAAGCAGAAAGGAACGAGAACCAATTCGAGTACGAGCGATGAACATAAAAATTCGCATGAATCTCAACTCACAAATCAAAGAAGTTCAACGAGAAGCACTTACTAAAGAAAACATAAGAAATGAAATAATGAAGAAGTATGAGAAGCAACTCGTTATACGGGAAGATGGAATTCGATATTTTGCAAATCGTATTTGGGTACCGAAGTTGGGTGGATTAAGGAAGTTGATATTGAACGAGGCACATAAGACAAGATACTCGATACATCCTGGAGTTGGAAAGATGTACCAAGATCTTAAGACACGTTATTGGTGGCCTAATTTAAAGACAGACGTTGCAACATATGTTGGGGAGTGTTTAACTTGTTCTAAGGTCAAAGCAGAACACCAGAAGCCGTCAGGGTTACTTCAACAACCAGAAATCCCAGAATGGAAATGGGATGGTATTACCATGGATTTCATCACGAAGTTACCAAAGACTGCCTGGGGATACGACACCATTTGGGTGATTGTTGATCGTCTCACCAAGTCTGCACATTTCTTGCCTATAAAGGAAACGGATAGGATGGAGAAACTATTACGATTGTATATAAAGGAAATTGTTTCAAGGCATGGAATACCTATTTCCATTATATCTGATCGTGATAGTAGATTTACCTCAAAGTTCTGGCAATCACTACAGGAGGCACTAGGAACTCATTTGGATATGAGTACCGCATATCATCCGCAAACGGACGGGCAGAGTGAAAGAACAATTCAGACTCTTGAAGACATGCTCAGGGCATGTGTGATCGATTTTGGAAACGGATGGGATAAGTATCTACCATTAGCAGAATTCTCGTATAATAATAGTTATCATGCGAGCATTAAAGCTGCACCATTCGAAGCATTGTACGGAAGGAAGTGTAGATCTCCTATCTGTTGGAATGAAGTAGGAGATCGACAATTAACTAGTCCCGAGATCATACATGAAACTACTGAAAAGATAGTACAAATCAAGGAGAGATTAAAAACAGCCCGTAGTCGCCAAAAGAGCTACGCCGATGTCCGAAGGAAACCATTAGAGTTTCAGATCGGTGACAAGGTTATGTTAAAGGTGTCACCATGGAAAGGTGTAATACGTTTTGGAAAAAGGGGTAAACTGAACCCAAGATATGTAGGCCCGTTCAAGATCATCGAACGCATTGGACCGGTAGCTTATCGACTCGAGTTACCACAACAACTCGCTGGAGTACATAATACATTTCACATCTCAAACCTTAAGAAGTGTCTTGCAAAGGAAGATTTCACCATTCCTCTTGAAGAAATCCATGTCGACGAGAAACTACAATTCGTCGAAGAACCAATCGAAATCATGGACCGTGAAGTTAAACAGCTCAAGCAGAGCAACATACCGATCGTTAAGGTTCGTTGGAATGCTCGAAGGGGTCCCGAGTTTACTTGGGAATGATAGGATCAGATGAAACAAAAGTATCCACACTTTTTTCTCGATGACGCAAAATAGGTACAATTTTAAAATTTCGGGACGAAATTTATTTAACGGGTAGGTACTGTAATGACCCGCACTTTTTCGATCGTTCTATACTTATAAGATTAATATTTACATAAATTAAACCTTACCAACATGATAAGCAATCCAAATTGTTGAGATTTATGTTTTTGAAAAGAGTTTTACACAATGTTTGACCGTCTAGTTTGACCGATGATATCACGAACTATATAATATATGATAATTATACGTTTGTGTATATATATGTATATATACATATTTAACATGATCTAAGGATGTTTTAATATCTCATTTTGTATTAATAAAAATAAGTTATAAGTATATTTTGAAACTACTAATTTAAGTTTTCAAAACAATAACCATACGTAACGTTATTTGACATAAAAACTTATGACCTATAATGTTTATACATATATCGTATATGTAATGTATTTAATCACTTTTTAAGGACTTAAATACATAAAACAATATAAGTATATTCACAAAATATAACTATATTTGAATCCTCATTCCATTTTTCACAAGATTTTCTATACGTATATCTAGAGTATATGTACTCGTATCATACCTAGCTTCTATACGTATTTACTATTGGTATATACACATCAAATCACCACCAACCAGCCCTTGTTCATGCCTTATGTATAAGGTAACTCTCTTGTTCATGCCTTATGTATAAGGTAACTACTTTTGATGTTTAGTATGACTAATTACATAAAAATACAACATGAAATTTTGTCCATGTTTTTCCATTAATCATGTTTTTATGGCCTTAAATACATCTTCCATTTTCAAATTTTATTACCTCATTTCTTTAACCAAAAACACACTCTTAAGAAACTCCATAACCATTCAGCTAGTATCCATGAAGATCTAGCCATAAAAACATCACTTAAACACCATAAGAAAAACCTTACAAAAACACTTCAAGAATCCTTTCAAGAACACAAGTTTACTTCCAATCTTTCATCCAACTCCATCACTCTTTTGGTTCTAGATTTTTACTTCTCTTTTATAGCAATCTTGTCCAAGTAACTTGAGGTAGTAACTTTGTTCATAACCTTATTCGATTCATATATATATAGCTATCTTATTTTGTGGTATAAAATTTTAACAACAAGAACATAGTTTGAATGTTTTCAAACTTGTTTGCAAACTAAATAGATCCTTCTCACTTAACTTTTAAAATACTTCAAGACCTGTAATATATCATAAATATATGCTAATTTAACAAGGTATAACTTGGTTTTTCAAAGAACACCTTAAAAACTGAATTTACGACGTCGGAGTGCAACCGGGGGCTATTTTGGGTTGGATAATTAAAAACCATCTTAAACTTTGAATTGGAGGTTTATTTTCTGGAAAAATGATTTTTACTATGAATATGATAACACATAAAAATTTCATGATTTAACTCAAAGTATAAGTATTTTTAGAAAAATAATCATTTAAGGTTGTTTACATGATGGAAAATGATTAACTTCATAAGTTTCACTAAAGTTTGACCTATGACCTGTGATTTTGAATACAAACTAAGGTATTTACAGTTCATAGTCTTAAAGAGGGACTCGATCCAAGGAAGTGGCAAGTTGAATCAACGAAAACGGAGTTGTAACGAAGAAACTATGACCAAAACGAGATCGGATATCTAAGACTAGTTTAGCTACGAAAATAATTGGAGAAAATTAAATAAATCACATCTTTTTAAAATAACATGATATTTTATATATATGTACTCATAATTTAATTTTATATATTTCAGGACCACCCGTAAACAATACGAGAAGATTAATCATAAGATCCCATGATTGTACGCAACACGTCATTTGACAACACCGGTACTTTATGTACGCAACACGTCATTTGACAACACCGGTACCGTGGGTCAAGATTAATCCCGACCAATACAAATACGATGGGGTTTTATTTATTTCGATGGGGGTTTTATTTATTAAACACCTAAATATGAACCATTAAAATTGAATTACTAACATCGGACTGCTAACTACGGACTAAGAAATTATTAAAACTATTAAAAGTATAATAAGTATATATATGTGACGATTGTTTAAAATGGAAATATATTGATAAACTATATATGGATAGGTTCGTGATATCAACCGGAGACCAAGTCAAAATATATATATCTTCAAGGCAAAAGTGAGTATATAGTCCCACTTTTAAACTCTAAACATTTCGGGATGAGAATACATGTATTTTATGTTTTACGTTATGGACACAAGTAACTGAAAAATATATTCTACGTTGAGTTGTACCACTGGCATACTTCCCTGTAGCTTGGTAACTAATATTTACAGCGGTATTGTAAACGCGAATCCTGTTGATAGATCTATCGGGCCTGACAACCCCAACCGGACTGGACGACCAGTATTCAACGGTTGCACAGTACTTCGTTTCGTGACTACACTTGGTACGGTGTAGTAAGATTTCATAATAAAGGGAATATGCGACGTGATTAAATGTTAAGTATGGTTATCAAGTGCTCAACCACTTAGAATATTTTTATTAAAACGTTTATATATGAAATCTTGTGGTCTATATATATATATATATATTGCTGCCGGCATTAAACCTATATCTCACCAACTTTATGTTGACGTTTTAAGCATGTTTATTCTCAGGTGATAACTAAAAGCTTCCGCTGCAACATGTTGAATTTAAGCAAGATCTTGAGTATGCATATTTGTGTCAAAAATAAAACTGCATATCCGAGGAATTGTAATGTAAAATATGCTAGAAATCGTATTGTTATCATCACATGTAAAGTTTGTAAGTCTAAGATTATCGCTAAACGATAATCATCTTTATATTGTCTAAAGCTTGTATTAAAATAAGAGTTATGGTTTGTAATGTAAAATAAATGCAGTTGTTCTTTTAAAAATGTCGCATATAGAGGTCAATACCTCGCAATGAAATCATACGTTATCTAACTCGTTCTTATGGTTAAGGACGGGTTATGACACCGCCCTATGAAATGTTATACGGTCGTCGTTGCAGAACTCCGACTTGTTGGTTAGAAGCCGGGGAGAAACAGTTTGCAGGTCCCGAAATTGTTCAAATGACAGCCGAAAAAGTTACAATTGCGAGAGAAAAGTTGAAAGCTGCTAGAGATAGGCAGAAAATGTATGCTGATCCGCGTAGACGTCCAGTAACATTTAATGTGGGTGAACGAGTGTATCTGAAAGTTTCGCCGTGGAAAGGGGTTATCAGATTCGGTAAACGTGGTAAGTTAGCACCGAGATTTATTGGTCCGTTTCCGATCAGTGAAGTGTTGAATGATCAGACTGTGGTGTTAGATCTTCCGTCAGAGTTAGCCGGTATTCATAATACATTCAACGTATGTTATCTTCGTAAGTGTAAAGTCGACGATGAAACACAACTTCTTCCTTTAGAAGATTTAAGGGTCGATTTGAAAAAGAAATTGGTGGAAGAGCCGGTCCGTGTGGTTGACCAAAAGGTGACTAAGCTGAGAAAGAAAGAGATTCCGATGGTGTTGATTGAGTGGAAACACAGTTTAGGTTCTAACTTTACGTGGGAGACAGAAGAGTTGATGAGAAATCGCTACCCTCGTTTGTTTGACCAAGACCAGATTCCGAGGATGGAATCTTCTTAAGGGGGGTGGATTTGTAACAGACTGAAACCCGGGCTAGTTGTAAGTTGCCTATTTTGCCCTTAGGGTTTGTGCTTAGTCTTAAGTGCTTTTATTTTAATTATTTTATTAGTGTTTTATTATAATTGTGTTGTGACCAGTTTGTGACAAGGGTCCCAGAACAGGTTGGTTTATTTAATTTGGACTCTGTTAGGACCGCCTAAGGAGATACGAAAGGTTATCAGATAAGATAACTGGTAAATACCCGTGTGTGATGGGGTATGAGTTTGTAACTCATTTAAGTATATGTTTCTGGATATTTCTATCCATTTCTCATTTCTTCAAAAACACACACGAACCATACACAAACACATACTTAAACCCTAATTTGATTTGGTGAGCTTTTAGATTGATTGAAGCTAGAGATATATTCCTTGTGATTTCGTGATCAATATAAGGTATGCATATCATAGATTCATGCTTTGATTCTTGCTCTAATTGGGTTTTTGTGTTAAATGAGTTTTTGATAGAAATTAGCTCAAATTTAGTTGTTTGATGTTTGTTATGCTCAATTGATGTTAGAAATAGGTTGTATATATGTTTAGTAGCTTCCATGTGCTTAAAATTTGATCAAAATCGCTCAAAAATCGAGTTTTGGGCGAAAAATGTTCGAAATCAGCGTAAGTGTTCGAACCAGTTGCTACAGTGTTTGCTACAGTATTTTACTACAGTACCCGAACTGCTACAGTATCACTATTTGCTACAGTATCACTATTTGCTACAGTATCACTATTTGCTACAGTGTCACTATTTGCTACAGTGTTCGGTGTTGCTACAGTACCACTATTTGCTACAGTACCAGAGTGCTACAGTACCGTGTTGCTACAGTACCGAGTTGCTGCAGTGTCCGGAAATCACTATTTGCTACAGTACCTTTTATGAAATTGAAACGGGCGTAACTTTCAAACCGTACCTCCGTTTTTGATGAATCAAATATCGTTGGAATCGTATTGAAGAGTACTTTTCAATGATGAACTTTTAAGAAACTAGATAAAACTGTTTTAGGTCGAAAAAGGAGTTTTAGTGTGTATGTCGTGTTTTGCACGCACCTGTATGCCATTATTGAATGGAGTCATAATGTAGACTCATAAAATTATGAATATATGGTGTTATGACCTAGTTAATCATATGAAATGATTATATTATTTATTGGATATGTATATTAACTTTGTTTGTGTTGTTCTCAGGTTATAAGGACAAGGAGGAAGCTCAGAAATAATAACTGAGCAGTTGCTGGTAATTGGTGAGTGGGTCTATCTCCGGATAGAGTTTAAGTAGCATATCATGCTACTGTGGTTGACTCTTTTACCATGCATAGTGTAAAAATTGCCATGTTAGAATGATATAGTATGCCTAATGTTGTATGTGATTTATGTGTACATTGTGTGAATGACACCAGTCGGGCCTAGGGAGACTAGGGACTCGAGACCGTGCCTAGGAGAGGTTAGAGTCCGTATGAGGTCAACCGTGCCTAGGGGAGGTTGGGTCCATAGGCTACTGATTGTAGAGTATAGTGTGAACGATGCATCCCCTGCATCTGGATAACTATACTGTGAATTGAGTAGCAGGGACTATCGGTAGACTCAAGTCCGATCAGCTAGGAGTCGTGTGCTCGTACAAGCCGTCGATCCTCGTATTGTCTTATTGTATGCTAGTTGATAGTTAGCATGTGTTTTTGTTAGTATATAGCTTGTGTGTGACTTAAGCTATATCTGTTAGATAGATTCCATTCACTTAGTGGTGCGCTAATCCCCCACATATTCTCCCCTTGCAGGTTTAGGTACTGCTAGTCGGGAAGGGTGCAATTGCAGAAGACATGTTTGACAACCCAACTCTGATGTGGACTTTTGTATAAATAATGTTTTGTGATAACGTAACACCGTTGTGTAAACTTAAACGTAATGACGTGACTTATATTGTGTTTGTTAATAAAGTCTTCCGCTGTGTATTTAAAAAAAATGGCCGGTGTTACAATAAAACTAGGTTTTAACACTGAAATTATTGTAACCTCGGAAAGGACATAAATTGAGAAACAAACCAAAATGTTAAAATTCATTTAAAATGGAATAGAGGACAATAAAAAGGAAAATAAAAGCCAAGTGTGGGAAAATTCTCCAAGTTATTCAAAACATATATCACATATTTTTGTACAAATAACTGAAAATACTTTTGCTTTGGACTAAACTAAAAAGTTTTACCTGATTTACTGTAAGAAAGATGGATCTACACGATGAATCAATTCCATCATTAAAAAGAAGTAAAGTCTTCCGAAAAAGACACGCGCTTCTTGATTTAGGTCAAGAAGTTGTCGTCCAGACCAGCTGTAGGTTGACGAAAAATCTAGAAAAGTCATCACTAAAATCAGCAGGAAATCCACGGACCTCAGCATTAAACAGGGTCGCCAAGTGGTCAGATTTATCCTAACCATGAGAAGGATTTATCTCGTACAATAGGGAGGCACCATGCAAATTAGCTGGATAAGACTAATGAATCAGATCCCCAGAAAGGATAATCTCCTTTAAAGATCAAAAATCAGCTTTTAAGCCTGATCTTACTCAATCCTTGAGATTGACCATAAAGATTGAGAATTACAAACTCATGGAATTCAATGATATCTAAACTCGAGCTTGAACGAGAAAATATTTTGATCAAAATTACAAACCGATTTGTTTTCTGAAAACCCCATTTTCAATGCCTTCATTACCATTGAACGTAAAATCCTAGGAATTCACCTGGAATTCATTAGGTCACCTGAACCAAATCAGGTGTCAACCGTAAGAACGGTGGTTGCATAGTGGTCAAAGACAGGACCTTGTGCCAGACTGAAAAATCATAAGGGTGAGCTTTACTATTGCTCCTACCAAGGATAGTAATTGCGTCCGACACGTTATAGACCATAATTAAAAGCATGTCAGGGGACATTGCCTTAACAGTTGCTTGTTCAACGCTTTCCTTTACAACCGGACGGTAGTTTACCGAAAGGTAATATACGGGACAAGTAAACTGGACGTGTTGCTTTCCAAATACAAGGTTAGCAAATGGGTGACACAAAACCGCAAGTTTTGAGCTAAAATTTTCAAATCTGAAACCCACCAAACCCACAAAAATAATTTGCAAACACCGGTAAAGGGTTATTCCGGAAAACTTATCTAGGGTAAAAGCTAGATTTAATTTTCAAAAGATCAAATGTTTTCATAAAGATCCAATTTCCTTAATGGATCTAAATTTTTATAGTCATGTGGGACTGTAAACCATATCGTTACTACCATTGTTTATACCGCCGTATAGAAATCACTGATGTACAAAGTGTGAAGAATAAAGAAGTGATTCTAGTATTTCAAGACGATATTGCTTGAGGACAAGCAATGCTCAAGTGTGGAAATATTTGATAATGCTAAAAACGAACATATATTTCATAGCATTATTCCTCAAGAAAGACAAGCTTTTAGTTGCAATTGTTCTATTTAAAAGTGATATTCGTTTAAATAATAAAAGGTGAAGACAAAAGACAGATTCGACGAATTGAAGACGCAAACGACCAAAAAGCTCAAAAGTACAAAATACAATCAAAGAGGTTCCAATTATTGATAAGAAACGTCTCGAAATTACAAGAGTACAAGATTCAAAACGCAAAGTACAAGATATTAAATTGTACGCAAGGACGTTCGAAAATCCGGAACCGGGACCAGAGTCAACTCTCAACGCTCGACGCAACGAACTAAAAATTACAAATCAACTATGCACATAAATATAATATAATATTTAAATAATTCTTATTATTATTTATATATTATATAATATATTATAAACCGTCGGCAAGAAAGGCTCCAAACTTGTGTGAGCTGTAAAAGCAAACTCCGCGACTCGCGGAGTTTGAAGGCAAAAAGGGCCGCGAGTCGCGGAGCCCCAAATTCTGAAATTCCCTATAAAGCCAACCGAATTCTGATCATTTTTCATAACATATATCCATCCTCTCTATATCTATATGTAAATATTTATATTTATATCTTAATTTTAATTTTAATTTTAATTTTAATCCTAATAATAAGGGTATGTTAGCAAATGTTGTAAGGGTGTAAGTCAAAATTCTGTCCGTGTAACGCTACGCTATTTTTAATCATTGTAAGTTATGTTCAACCTTTTTAATTTAATGTCTCGTAGCTAAGTTATTATTATGCTTATTTAATCCGAAGTAATCATGATGTTGGGCTAATTACTAAAATTGGGTAATTGGGCTTTGTACCATAATTGGGGTTTGGACAAAAGAACGACACTTGTGGAAATTATACTATGGGCTATTAATGGGCTTTATGTTTGTTTAACTAAATGATAGTTTGTTAATGTTAATATAAAGATTTACAATTGGGCGTCCCTATAAATTACCATATACACTCGATCGGACACGATGGGCGGGGTATTTATATGTACGAATAATCGTTCATTTAACCGGACACGGGAATGGATTAATAGCCACTAGAATAATTAAAACAGGGGTGAAATTATGTACAAGGACACTTGGTATAATTGATAACAAAATATTAAAACCTTGGGTTACACTCAGTCGACATCCTGGTGTAATTATTAAACAAAGTATTAAAATCTTGTTACAGTTTAAGTCCCCAATTAGTTGGAATATTTAACTTCAGGTATAAGGATAATTTGACGAGGATACTCGCACTTTATATTTATGAATGATGGACTGTTATGGACAAAAACCAGACGGACATATTAAATAATCCAGGACAAAGGACAATTAACCCATGGGCATAAAACTAAAATCAACACGTCAAACATCATGATTACGGAAGTTTAAATAAGCATAATTCTTTTATTTCATATTTAATTTCCTTTATTTTATATTTAATTGCACTTCTAATTATCGCATTTTTATTGTTATTGTATTTAATTGCACTTTTAATTATCGTACTTTTTAATTATCGCAAGTTTATTTTATCGCACTTTTATTATTCGCAATTTCATTATCGTTATTTACGTTACGCTTTAATTTAAGTCTTGTATTTATTATTTTACATTTGGTTTTAACATGCGACTAAAGTTTTAAAATCGACAAACCGGTCATTAAACGGTAAAAACCCCCCTTTATAATAATAATATTACTTATATATATATATTTGTATTTTTATAAAAGTAAACTAATATAGCGTTAAGCTTTGTTTAAAGATTTTCCCTGTGGAACGAACCGGACTTACTAAAAAATACACTACTGTACGATTAGGTACACTGCCTATAAGTGTTGTAGTAAGGTTTAAGTATATCCATTCTCTAAATAAATAAATATCTTGTGTAAAATTGTATCGTATTTAATAGTATTTTCTGCTAAAATATAATAGCTATTTTATATACACTCCGCTACCACATCAAATGCTATGAAATATATGTTCGTTTTTAGCATTATCAGAGGCCTAAACGGAAAATCATCTACTCGAACCGAAATAACTGAAAATCAAATTTCCAGTAGCAAAGGTGGTCTGATCAGATACGAAAATCAGTGGACAAGTTCTCCAGTGGGGTTCTTGGTGCTTGATGCTCATCACGGTTCTCATCCTTGATGCTTGTAGCTTCAAGTGTACAACTCGTTGATGGTTTAGCATCACTTTTGACCAAGATTCTACCATCAATACACAATATGTTAAGACCAATTGGTAACACAACTCATTTAAGAGTCTTAGATGGATGATGAACCAAGGTTACATCATATCCTTAGTCTTAACACAATTACAAGTCCTAATTACAAACAAAGTTACAAACTTTACATCAATCAAACAAGTATGAGCACAATCTAAGTCAAATGAGGTGATGGAACCCTAAGCTAGAGAGCTTGGATCCTATTCACATAAGTTACAAGGTTGCAAAGCTAGAATGCTTGAACCTTTGATGTTCTTGAAGATCTTGAAGCATAAAGCTTGGATCTTTAAGATATATGAAGATAACAAACACAAGTTTGAATCTTTTTAACAAGATAACAAGATCATAAGTTAGAAAACTTAGATCCATTAATAAGATATGAAAATTCAAGCTAGAAAGCTTGCATCTTGGTTGTTCTTGAAGATCTTGAAGCATAAAGCTTGGATCTTGAAGATACATGAAGATTACAAACAAAAGTTTGAATCTTTATCATAAAATAGCAAGATTAAAGTAAAAGAAAGATGAATCTACAAAGTTGGTGAAGTTCAAAGCTAGAAAGCTTGAATCTTCAATGTTCTTGAAGGATTCATGCTTGAATCAACAAGATATAATCAAGATCAAAGCTAAAAGGAACTTTGATCTCCATAAAATGATGATGATGATCACGAATTTGAAAAGAAAAAGGAAGAAGAAAGAAAACTCACAAGTATTACTAGAAGGGAAAGAAAGAAAGAACAAGTGTGTGTAAAGATCAAATGAACAAGTGAGAGGTAAATGGCTAGTATTTATAAGCAAGGAAATTGACATGGATTGATGACATGGCCAAGGCCATATGGCCGTGATTTTGAGGGAGGGGGAAGGGGAGACAAAACTTTACTTTATAGATAATGGTTGTCTAAAGTGTGTACTAATGCTAGAATTCTATGTGACAAATAGATAATCCTTATCCATTATGCTAGTATGACTCATTAATTATATATTTATTTATTTATTTATTATTATGGGTCACTAGTAATAATACTTGGGCTAATTAATTGGGTCACTAGCTAGAGTAGGGTGGGCTTGAGCCCAACAAGACTAACTATTGGGCTTTAGCAATTAAATAAATAAAATTAAGCATCCAAAAGCCCAGGTAATTATTATTATAAAATAATAATTAATATTTCGCAGTCAAAATATTCCGGTTACGACAAAAGTCAAACGTGCGCGCAGTTCGCGGTTTATTCGAAACGTTAAATAACACTAACGGTTATAAAAGCATCCGGTGAACAAGTTAAGTATCCTACGTACTCTAAGGCACGTTTTAACATATAATTGAAAGTAAACCACGTATATCAAGATTCCAGAGTATAAAGTAACACAGTACGCACAGATATGCAGTTTCGCTAAAATACAAGGCACAAAAGCAAGTCGAAAAAGTCTGGTCGTTACAAAAACGATGGACTGAAAAGGTCGAATCAGTATTTGCTATAAGTAAGTGTGCTGAAGAAGACAAGGTGAAAAAAGCACTACGCATACCTTCACAGGTGCTGCGTTAACATGGTGGAACACCTACCTCGAGCAGGTGGGACAAGATGCTGCTTACGCACTACCGTGGTTAGCATTCAAACACTTGGTAAATGAGAAGTACCGTCCCAGGAACGAGGTCAATAAACTCAAGGCGGAGCTTAGAGGGTTACAAATGCAAGGTTTCGACATTACCTCATACGAACAAAGATTTACAGAATTGTGCTTATTGTGTCCAAGAGCGTTCGAGGATGAAGAAGAAAAGATCGACGCGTTTGTGAAAGGGTTACCAGAAAGAATCCAAGAAGATGTGAGTTCAAACGAACCTGCCTCCATACAAAAGGCAAGTCGAATGGCTCACAAGCTCGTTAACCAGATCGAAGGGAGAATGAATAAGCAAGCGGCCGAAGAGGTCAACACGAAATAACTCAAGAGAAAGTGGGAAGAAACCAATGACAAGGGTCACGAATACAACAACAACAATAACTATCGTGTCAACAACCAACCCCAACATTACAACAACAAACGTACCATTTTTCGCAACAACCGCAACAAAAACTATCCCAACAACAACAACTACAATAATCGTCCCAACAACAATACCAACCGCAACAACAACAATCCCAATCATAAATTCAATAACAATACCGGCAACCAAAATCAGAAAGTTCCATGCTTTAGATATGAAGGATATCATCCGGGTAAGTACTGCGAGGTTATATGTACCAAATGCAATAGACCAGGTCATGGTGCGACTAAGTGTGGAATTTTTGGACCTAAAGAAACAAATAACGCCCACATCATTTGTTATGGATGCGGAAAGAAGGGTCACTTCAAAACTACGTGTCCAAACCTGGGGAATTATAATGGGTAGAACCGTGGAAGAGTTTTCAACATTAATACGGCAGAAGCACAGGAAGACCCGGAGCTTGTTACGGGTACGTTTCTTATTGACGATAAACCTGCTTATGTTTTATTTGATTCGGGTGCGGATAAGAGCTATATGAGTAGAGAATTTTGTGCCAAATTAGGGGGTCCATTAATGCCTTTGGAAAATAAATTTTTACTCGAAGTATAAAACGGTAAATTAATGTCAGCAGATAAAATATATCGGGATCATGAAATTAAACTGGTTGGCGAAATATTTAAGATTAATTTAATACCGGTAGTGTTAGGGAGTTTTGATGTAATAATCGGCATGGATTGGATGATAAAGGAGAGAGCAGAGGTCGTGTGTTGCAAAAATACGATTCGCATTGTACGAGAAGAAGGAAAACCTTTAATGGTGTACGGAGAAAAGAGCAACGCGAAGTTAAATATTATTAGTAACCTGAAGGCGCAAAAACTAATAAGAAAAGGTTGCTATGCCATTCTAGCACATGTCGAGAAGGTGCAAACCGAAGAAAAGAACATCAATGATGTTCCCGTCGCAAAAGAATTTCCCGACGTATTTCCGAAAGAATTACCGGGACTACCTCCACATCGATCCGTTGAATTTCAAATAGATCTTGTACCAGGAGCTGCACCAATAACTCGTGCTCCATACAGACTCGCACCCAGCGAAATAAAAGAACTCCAAAGCCAATTACAAGAACTTTTGGAGCGTGGTTTCATTCGACCAAGCACATCACCATGGGGAGCACCAGTGTTATTTGTCAAGAAGAAGGATGGTTCGTTCAGATTGTGTATTGACTACAGAGAGTTGAATAAACTCACCATCAAGAACCGTTATCCACTACCAAGAATCAATGACTTATTTGATCAACTACAAGGCTCGTCTGTTTATTCAAAGATTGACTTACGTTCCGGGTATCATCAAATGCTGGTGAAGGAAGATGATATTCCAAAGACTGCTTTCAGAACACGTTACGGTCATTACGAGTTTATGGTCATGCTGTTTGGTTTAACTAATGCACCAGCTGTGTTCATGGACCTTATGAACCGAGTGTGTGGACCATACCTTGACAAGTTTGTCATTGTTTTCATTGATGACATACTTATTTACTCAAAGAATGACCAAGAACACGGTGAACATTTGAGAAAGGTGTTAGAAGTATTGAGGAAGGAAGAATTGTACGCTAAGTTTTCAAAGTATGCATTTTGGTTGGAAGAAGTTCAATTCCTCGGTCACATAGTGAACAAAGAAGGTATTAAGGTGGATCCGGCAAAGATAGAAACTGTTGAAAAGTGGGAAACCCCAAAAACTCCGAAGCATATACGCCAATTTTTAGGATTGGCCGGTTACTACAGAAGATTCATCCAAGATTTTTCCAAAATAGCAAAACCCTTGACTGCATTAACGCATAAAGGGAAGAAATTTGAATGGAAGGATGAACAAGAGAAAGCGTTTCAATTGTTGAAGAAAAAGCTAACTACGGCACCTATATTGTCATTGGCAGAAGGGAATGATGATTTTGTGGTTTATTGTGACGCTTCGAAGCAAGGTCTTGGTTGTGTATTGATGCAACGAACGAAGGTAATTGCTTATGCGTCTTGACAGTTGAAGATTCACGAGAAAAATTATACGACGCATGACTTGAAATTGGGCGCGGTTGTTTTTGCATTAAAGACTTAGAGGCACTACTTATATGGGGTCAAAAGTATTATATATACCTACCACAAAAGTCTCCAACATATATTTAATCAAAAGCAACTGAACATGAGACAGCGAAGGTGGATTGAGTTATTGAATGATTACGATTTTGAGATTCGATAACACCCGGGAAAGGCGAATGTGGTAGCCGACGCTCTGAGTAGAAAGGACAGAGAACCTATACGGGTAAAAGCTATGAATATAATGTAGTGCCCTGACCAAATCCATATGGACGAGAACATTACGTATGATTACATAGCGAGGTATTTGACCTCTATATGATACATTTTACAAACATTGCATTCGTTTTTAAAAGACAACCTTTCATTTCATCGAAAGTTGACAGGTATGCATACCATTTCATAATATCCAAACTATAAATGACCTAATCTGTCATTTACTTAATAATAATCTCTAATGAACTTCAACGACTCGAATGCAACGTCTTTTGAAATATGTCATGAATGACTCCAAGTAATATCTTTAAAATGAGCTAATGCACAGCGGAAGATTTCTTTCGAACCTGAGAATAAACATGCTTTAAAGTGTCAACCAAAATGTTGGTGAGTTCATTAGTTTATCATAATCATTCATTTCCATCATTTTAATAGACCACAAGATTTAATATATTTCCATATTTCCATTTCTCATAATCTGCATGCATGCATTTAAGTTGATTATAGGGTGAACACCTGGTAACCGACATTAACAAAAACGCGTCTAGAATATCCCCTATCATTCCGGGAAAACCATCGGACATGATATACAACAACATCGAAGTACTAAAGCATCCGCAACAATTAGTAACTGGTTTACTAATTCTTCGGATGGGGTTCGTCGGGCCCATAGATCTATCTTTAGGATTCGCGTCAATTAGGAGCTCGGTTTCCTAATTCTTAGATTACCGGACTAAAAAGGGGCATATCCGGCTTCGATCCATTCACCCATATAATGTAGATTTTAATTACTTGTGTCTGTTTCGTAATATATTCATAAAAGTTGCGCATGTATTCTCAGCCCCAAAAATGTAAAGAGTAAAAGGGGAAAAAGGCAAATGAAACTCACCATACTGTATTTTGTAGTAAAAATACATATAACGATATTGAACAAGTATAGGGTTGACCTTGGATTCAAGAACCTATATCATATGTATATATATTAAAATGTATAATCGTAACTGAACAAGTTTATATATTTTATTATATATTATATATATATTTATTTTGTGTATATGTTCAAAATGTTTAGTATTAATATAGTTATATATATATATTTGATTAGTATTTTAATAAAAATCCTAACTTGTTATATATAGATACTTATATAAATTTTGTTAATATGATTAAAACGTACTTATAACCTTAATAATATCTTTAAAACTTTTATTTTCATAAACGTACTTATTTTTAATAATAATGATATAGATAATATTGGTACTAATAATAATGATAGCTTTAAAGAAAAACAAAATAATAAATTTAGTAAAAGTTATCATAATGATACTAATAATAACAATATTACTAATGATAATCATGTTAATAATAATAATAATGATAATATTTATAATAATACATATGTTACTAATAATAATAATAATAAATTTTATTATTTTTATTATAATAATAATCATAATCCTAATAGTGATAATAATACTTATTCTTACAAAAATTAAATGGTAAAATCATATTTTTTAGTGATGTTAATAATTTTGATATTAACTACAATTTTAATTATAATCATAATGATAATAATGAATGATACTTACTACTTTAGCATTAGTAATTATAATAACTATAATACTTGTAATAATAATAATAACTGATAATAACAATATTAATAATAATGATAATAATAATAATAATAACATAAAAATATTAGAAACTACCTTAATGAAGTAAGCCTCAAAAACAAACACCCATGCCCGGGTTCGAACCCGAGACCTCTCACTAACCAACACACTACTAAACCAATACTCCGCTTAACACTTTCTTGTTATATCTCATACGCTTAAACTATTATCATGTACGAATCTGTTAATCAATATCATCATCATTTTAACATGATCTTCATCACCGATTATTATCAATTATTATTATCATGTTTCGTTTCTTTATCTATCCTATATTAACTTAATCATCATCATGATCATCATTAAATTATCACCAGGAACCCATCGTCATTTGTTATCATAAATAACACTACCGTCATCATCAAGTTCTATCTAATCCATCTAGTCCCCATTTCCATGATCTGGCCCAATCTCCTACGGCCCATTACGAACCTTATATTCATCATCATTCATGATTCATTATGATCATAACATCACCATTCGTTTTTTTTATATCTTGACCATCAACACGTTCATCATTATCTCTTTCTTAATCACAACCATCATCGATTAATTATCATAGCAGTCCACCAAAAAGACATTAGTTGGGTCACGGCCTACTACTACCATAAACAACAAATCGGCCCAAGTTCAAATAAATAAGTCCCATGATTAATTTTCCGGTTGTTTACATAAAAGGGGAATTAGTTTGGCACATGAAGGAATCTCTTTTCAAATACAATATACTTCCTTTGTCTGCCACTTTCTTAACCAACAACAATATAGAAAATTTGCACTAAGTGCAAAATCAAAAGTGGCTTGCTTTTTTTTTATTCGTTGAATTGAAATAGAAAGGAAAAAGAGAAAAATATAGCGGTTTATGGTTTGGTTTTCGAAGTTGCAGATTGTAGGTGTGGTGGTCTTCGAAATAGAAATAGAAAACAGGAAGCATAACGAAAGTACATGATGAGGTTGGGGTGGTTTTGTTGGTGGAGAATGGTGATCGGAGATGGTTCTTGGACGGAACAGAAACTTAAGCCGGTAGCAAGAAAGTGGTTCAAGAAGGTGGTGATTGTTGGGATTGGTTCTCGGTTTAATGACACATATCGAGCAAGAAATGGAAGCAGGAGACTAAGCAGGAAACCGGATAGTAACTAGTAATGATGATGGTTGAATAAGGTGATCTAGTGGTGTTCGTGGTCGGAACAGCTGCAATAGTAGGTTGTAGCTGCAGCAACAAATCGAAGCAAGTGGGTTTGTGTGTGGTTGTCGATGAAGAAACAAGAAAAGGTGTCAGGTTTCTGTGGCTAATCGAACCAAGGCAGTAGTCTCAATGGTTTTCATGGTGATTTATGGTAGTGGAGTGGTGGCGTTGATTTCTAATTCGAAACAGAAACGGGAAATGAGATTTCAATTTGGTGGTTATGGAGGTTTACAAGGAAGAGAATAGAGAGAGAGAGAGAGAGAGAGAGAGATGATAAGAGAGAGAAGGTGGTCAATCGCTTGAGGTGGTGGTGGCTCCGGTAAATGATAACCGATGAAGATGGTGGGCTGTGATCGTGAGATTATATGGAACACAAAAGGTGTTTGGTTATAGTTGATATTAAAGAACAAGTGACTGGGTTCTTGGGTGGTTGCTTCAAAGGAACTGAAATCAATAAAAGAATATAAGAGGATGTTGGTTGTTTTGCTTTTCCTAAAACTCTCATACATATATATATATTATATATATCAATATCAATCAAGTTAGTGCATTATTAGGAAGAAAATAAAACGTGTAGTGATACAGTGAATTGATTGATACTTTAATAAAAGTGATAGAAATATGATGGAAGTGAAAAGGGGTAGAAAGAAGAAGTTGTTTGATGTCTGTTTCACGCTATTGCATCCGTAGGTGTACATATATGTATATAATTATAATTCTAATCTATCAATTAATAATAATCATATAATAACAATAACTTACTAAACGTGTGGAATGAAAAAGAAAGAACAGTGAGCAGCCTTTGAATTTAGAGTTATCCTACCGACAGTTTTCACGGACTGTGTTATAACGTGGTTCATTGCTAAACAATTAAAATATAAAAGTGTTCCTAAAAATCCCAAACTTTTAGATTAAATATATTTAATTATTTCACTCATTAATTGTTTGAAACTAGATAAAAAAAGGTTCAATAATTATTTATTTTCTGTTCCAATTTATATGTACGGAGTACTAATATTTAAACTTAAAAAGGTAAAAATATTTTTAATAAGTCTAACATTTTCGTAATCGATTTACAGTTCAACTTTTATTTTAGTATTTTATGAACATGTAATATATCTATATTAAAACTAACGATGCGTCAACCGAGTGTTGCTGACGTTTACTAATTAGGCTTGAAATCCTTCATTTTCAATATACACATTCTATATATATATATATCCAATCTTAATTAACAAGTTTAAATAAATAAATATATTAATTATATTCTTTTAAACAACTAAATATAATATTATATACTTACAAGTAATATTATATATAAATATAAATATTTATATATATATATATGTGTGTGTGTGTGTGTATATATATATATATATATATATATATATATATATATGTATGTATCTATTTACAACTATTTGTTCGTGAATCGTCGGGAACAGTCGAAGGTCAATTGAACATATGAAACAGTTTAAAATTCTTGAGATTTAACTTAACAACTTTTGCTTATCGTGTCGGAAACATATAAAGATTTAAGTGTAAATTTGATCGGAAATTTTCGGGTCATCACAGTACCTACCCGTTAAAGAAATTTCGTCCCAAAATTTGAGTGAGGTGGTCATGGCTAACAATAAAAATGTTTTCATGACGAATATGAGTTGATAAATAGAGTTTTATCATCATTGAGTAATATGGATAAAACAATTCGATTATTCGAAGAGCACGAATGAAGCTATCACCAAAGAGTGAAATGAGTAGGTATAGATTCGTCATATCTTTTGACGTAGATAGGATTGATTTTCAAGTTCCTGAGATTTGGAGAAAAACTTCGTAATAAGATTTGATTCTTCGGTAATCAAGGAAATTAGGATCCGCTTTAAATGCGATCATCTATTTTGATTACTCTGTCGGATATTTTACTATAAATCCACCCCCATAATTTCCTTATTTCCATATCTCACATCTTCTATTCTTTCTCCTCAATTCATACTTTAAAGCATTCGTTATTATGATCCATCCCATTCTGATCCTTGATATACTCTTAACTTTCATATCTGTCATTGTTCTCTTTCATCTACCACCGGAGGATTTTATTTACTTCTACTATTATCTTGGGGTTATAGTGTTATTAATTTTCCCCTTGCCTTTACGATGCAATGCGTATTGATACGCACAGTTTGTAATTTATGTGTTGTTGTCGAGCTTTATATTTTCTTTTATATTCAAGGGTTCCATACTTTTGTCTCCTCTTCCTGACTTCAAGTCAAGCGAATAATGGTTTAGAATTCATAGATATGATTTTTGGAATGAACATAGCTAATGCTCTATGAAATAAATGGTAATTGCACGATTTTGATTTTTCAAATTACCAGAATATCTGAAAAAATAGAACTATCAAGAAGATATGTTCTTAATATGTTTGTAGATTGGGTAGAATGTAAGAGTCGTGTAAATGGCACATGATGACGGTATGTTCTGTGAATCATCACGTTCCATTAAAAACTCAGCATGAATTACTGTAATATAATCACGTTGATCAAGTGTCATTATATTATACTAACTCATGCATCAGTTCCCAACACTACTTCAAAAATTTTCATATTTTAAATTCGAAGGTTCGCAGAATATAGAAACTAAAACAGCTTCCTTTTATGATATAATACGGATAGCGCAGAGAGATAATTAATATCGAATGAGAATATTTGTGAAGATATCTTCAGAAATATTGAGGATATTAATAAAGAAAGGTACGATGATATCTTAGGATTTCAGAATCAAATTGTGATGAAGAAATTCATTCACGATGATTTGGAGTGATTAAGAAGTAAGGTATTCGTTAAAGATTTCATCAGAAATAGAATCATCTGGATTCTTTATGTACAAGTTTAGTCCTTGTAATTTTTTCAGAGTCTCCTTCATGGTTTTGCTCAATCCGGTTTCCAGTTCCAACTTTTCTGAGCTTTGCCAATATACTATTCTTTATCTTTATACCTTCGACGGTTAAGGTCGTGTACAGTTTTTGCTGCTGTATTCAGCTTTTTCAAAATTCAGAGTATTGATTCGTAGACTGGGTGCTTTTCAAAATTTCAGAGTGGAAGATCATAATTCTAGGTGATGAATGTTATATGGATACATATAACTCTTGATGTAGACATGCTGTGAGATTTCAAAATACTGATTGTTGGTTCTTGGTAATTGATATGGCAATTCTCATTACGAGATACGGATGAGTATATGATAGGGTTTTGATGAACAAATATAATGGTTTTTCGAAGAGACTTAAGCCAATGAGTAATGAAGTTGCTGGTAAGGTTACTGCTAATGTGGTGAGATATAAATGATTCCCTGGTAACGTTGACGAAAGGCAAACTTATATATCGAAGTTATAATAAGGCTAATCCGAATGAAAGTCGAAGTTGTCTTGCTGGAGCTGTGACAAAATTGGCTAATTTGGAAAGAGATTGAAAGGTTATTTTCGGTAATAATAACGCTAAAGGAAATTAGCACAGCTACGCGTTAAACGTTTACTCAGTTTCCGAGAGTTTTCAGGTGCATAACTATACGCATCAATCTTTTCTTCCGTAGATGAAGTGTGGTTGGTTCATCCTCTCGATTGAGATATTTTCAAGAATCATGAAAGGTTTGAACGTAAATTGTAATCGTCAAGATACAAATGAGATTTAAGATGAAATTAAGTGGCAAACTTGAAGTATTGTTTAGTTTCATATGTTATAATCAATATTTTAATTCATTTTAATTGTCCACTGTTGGTAGTCCTCAGTTGATTAGTCCACAGTTAGCTAGGAACAGGTAGCTAGGATTTTGTTAGCGTTGATTCTTAACAAAATTTCTCATAGTTAATTTGTTTGTTTCTAACAAATTTTATTCCGTCAAATATTTTCTTCATTATGCCACTTGTTGGATTCTGATAGGTCAAAATCCAATTATGAAAGTTGAATGGAAATGGTTATTCTATGGTGATCGGATTCATATATCTGTGGATGTAAGTAGGATAGGAAATGACTATTGAATCAGATTTGAAGAATGTACAGTGTAACTTATTAAAGTGAAATCTAAATATTCCTCGGGTGTTACCTACCCGTTAAAATATTTTCATCATTAACAGTTTGTACGAAAGAATTTTTAATCACAATCTTTATGAAAATATATATACATATATATTTTCTTCAGATGTAATCATGGATTTAATGAGTCAATATAATATTAGACTCATTTGATCTTCGGTTTGAGTTAGAATAAGTAATCTCTAAAACTATTAGGATCCACATATTCTTCGCAGAATATTGATGAAGTTATGGATCAATACTTCATCGTTAATTATTAGGATTCACATATTCTTCGCAGAATATTAATGAAGTTATGGTCCAATACTTCGTTGTTAATTTCTGTTGATACTCCTTGGTATCTATGGTGAGTATGATGTTGATGTTCGTGGGACAGATTGTGATATTAAGGTTTGGAATGCGGATGTTGTTGTTGGTGGTACTGTTGATGCGGGTAATATTGCTGAAGCTGGTACATTTTGCACCATATTTTTTCCAGGCTACAACTCGGGTGCGAAGCTCGTTGACTTATTACTCCGGAATGATTGTCAGTAGGGACGAGCGAGTGAATAAGGTTTTGAATTTGAGATAGTATATAATCATAGCGAGATATTTGGAAAATTAGGGTGAAAATGGTGTTTCTAATAGATTCACTGGTAAGTGTTTCAGGTTCTTTGCCAAGAGGGAAATAAGGTGGGTGGAAGGGATCGCCTTCTTCTTGTCTCCAATGATTTAGTAGACTACGAACTCATCAGATGAATTGGGAATGGCTGATGGGTTGATTCATTCTGGTGACACTGCTTTCGGAGCTGGAGTGGGACTCCATATCGGAATCCGAGGGACTTGAACTAGTGGTGAGTTCCATTGCGTATGATTAGATAAAGGGTTTTCGATATGAAATGAATTTCGGATGTCGGATGATATTCTAATTATAGAATACCTAAATATAGTATAGAAGATCCTGTAGATAACGGAGAGAATTAGGAAACGTGTCAGACAAGATTTAATGTGATAGTATGTGAATTTGTCTGTACACCATCTATGCAATAATTGCAATAAGATGTGTCGAGACTGAAAATGATAAGTAGATATTTTTCGACAAATGGTGGTAAGCAAAAACTTTTGACATGCATACCAGGTTCAAGTCCAGACTTTATTAACATAACCTAACAACTACTAGGTCGAAGTCCAGACTTCACTAATGCATCCTAACAACTACCTATTAGACACACTAATGCAGACCTAGTTCGCTAAGACCACCGCTCTGATACCACATGTAGTGCCCCGACCAAATCCATATGGACGAGAACATTACATATGATTACATCACGAGGTATTTGACCTCTATATGATACATTTTACAAACATTGCATTCGTTTTTAAAAGACAACCTTTCATTTCATCGAAAGTTGACAGGTATGCATACCATTTCATAATATCCAAACTATAAATTACCTAATCTGTTATTTACTTAATAATAATCTCTAATGAACTTCAACGACTCGAATGCAACGTCTTTTGAAATATGTCATGAATGACTCCAAGTAATATCTTTAAAATGAGCTAATGCACAGCGGAAGATTTCTTTTGAACCTGAGAATAAACATGCTTTAAAGTGTCAACCAAAAGGTTGGTGAGTTCATTAGTTTATCATAATCATTCATTTCCATAATTTTAATAGACCACAAGATTTAATATATTTCCATATTTCCATTTCTCATAATCTGCATGCATGCATTTAAGTTGATTATAGGGTGAACACCTGGTAATCGACATTAATAAAAACGCGTCTAGAATATCCCCTATAATTCCAGGAAAACCATCGGACATGATATACAACAACATCGAAGTACTAAAGCATCCACAACAATTAGTAACTGGTTTACTAATTCTTCGGATGGGGTTCGTCGGGCCCATAGATCTATCTTTAGGATTCGCGTCAATTAGGAGCTCGATTTCCTAATTTTTAGAATACCAGACTAAAAAGGGGCATATCCGGCTTCTATCCATTCACCCATATAATGTAGATTTTAATTACTTGTGTCTGTTTCGTAATATATTCATAAAAGTTGCGCATGTATTCTCAGCCCCAAAAATGTAAAGAGTAAAAGGGGAAAAAGGCAAATAAAACTCACCATACTGTATTTTGTAGTAAAAATACATATAACGACGTTGAACAAGTATAGGGTTGGCCTTGGATTCACGAACCTATATCATTTGTATATATATTAAAATGTATAATCGTAACTGAACAAGTTTATATATTTTATTATATATTATATATATATTTATTTTGTGTATATGTTCAAAATGTTTAGTATTAATATAGTTATATATATATATATATTTGATTAGTATTTTAATAAAAATCCTAACTTGTTATATATAGATACTTATATAAATTTTGTTAATATGATTAAAACGTACTTATAACCTTAATAATATCTTTAAAACTTTTATTTTCATAAACGTACTTATTTTTAATAATAATGATATAGATAATATTGGTACTAATAATAATGATAGCTTTAAAGAAAAACAAAATAATAAATTTAGTAAAAGTTATCATAATGATACTAATAATAACAATATTACTAATGATAATCATGTTAATAATAATAATGATAATATTTATAATAATACATATGTTACTAATAATAATAGTAATAAATTTTATTATTTTTATTATAATAATAATCATAATCCTAATAGTGATAATAATACTTATTCTTACAAAAATTAAATGGTAAAATCATATTTTTTAGTGATGTTAATAATTTTGATATTAACTACAATTTTAATTATAATCATAATGATAATAATGAATGATACTTACTACTTTAGCATTAGTAATTATAATAACTATAATACTTGTAATAATAATAATAACTAATAATAACAATATTAATAATAATAATGATAATAATAATAATAATAATAACATAAAAATATTAGAAACTACCTTAATGAAGTAAGCCTCAAAAACAAACACCCATGCCCGGGTTCGAACCCGAGACCTCTCACTAACCAACACACTACTAAACCAATACTCCGCTTAACACTTTCTTGTTATATCTCATACGCTTAAACTATTATCATGTACGAATCTGTTAATCAATATCATCATCATTTTAACATGATCTTCATCACCGATTATTATCAATTATTATTATCATGTTTCGTTTCTTTATCTATCCTATATTAACTTAATCATCATCATGATCATCATTAAATTATCACCATGAACCTATCGTCATTTGTTATCATAAATAACACTACCGTCATCATCAAATTCTATCTAATCCATCTAGTCCCTATTTCCATGATCTGGCCCAATCAACTACGGCCCATTACGAACCTTATATTCATCATCATTCACGATTCATTATGATCATAACATCACCATTGGTTTTTTTTTTATATATCATGGCCATCAACACGTTCATCATTATCTCTTTCTTAATCACAACCATCATCGATTAATTATCATAGCAGTCCACCAAAAAGACATTAGTTGGGTCACGGCCTACTACTACCATAAACAACAAATCGGCCCAAGTTCAAATAAATAAGTCCCATGATTAATTTTCAAGTTGTTTACATAAAAGGGGAATTAGTTTGGCACATGAAGGAATCTCTTTTCAAATACAATATACTTCCTTTGTCTGCCACTTTCTTAACCAACAACAATATAGAAAATTTGCACTAAGTGCAAAATCAAAAGTGGCTTGCTTTTTTTTTATTCGTTGAATTGAAATAGAAAGGAAAAAGAGAAAAATATAGCGGTTTATGGTTTGGTTTTCGAAGTTGCAGATTGTAGGTGTGGTGGTCTTCGAAATAGAAATAGAAAACAGTAAGCATAACGAAAGTACATGATGAGGTTGGGGTGGTTTTGTTGGTGGAGAATGGTGATCGGAGATGGTTCTTGGACAGAACAGAAACTTAAGCCGGTAGCAAGAAAGTGGTTCAAGAAGGTGGTGATTGTTGGGATTGGTTCTCGGTTTAATGACACATATCGAGCAAGAAATGGAAGCAGGAGACTAAGCAGGAAATCGGATAGCAACTAGTAATGATGATGGTTAAATAGGGTGATCTAGTGGTGTTCGGTGGTCGGAACAGCTGCAATAGTAGGTTGTAGCTGCAGCAACAAATTTAAGCAAGTGGGTTTGTGTGTGGTTGTCGATGAAGAAACAAAAAAAGGTGTCGGGTTTCTATGGCTAATCGAACCAAGGAAGTAGTCTCAATGGTTTTCATGGTGATTTATGGTAGTGGAGTGGTGGTGTTGATTTCTAATTCGAAACAGAAACGGGAAATGAGATTTCAATTTGGTGGTCATGGAGGTTTACAAAGAAGAGAATAGAGAGAGAGAGAGATGATGAGAGAGAGAAGGTGGTCAATCGCTTGAGGTGGTGGTGGCTCCGGTAAATGATAACCGATGAAGATGGTGGGATGTGATCGTGAGATTGTATGGAACACAAGAGGTGTTTGGTTATAGTTGATATTAAAGAACAAGTGACTGGGTTCTTGGGTGGTTGCTTCAAAGGAACTGAAATCAATAAAAGAATATAAGAGGATGTTGGTTGTTTTGCTTTTCCTAAAACTCTCATACATATATATTATATATATCAATATCAATCAAGTTAGTGCATTATTAGGAAGAAAATAAAATGTGTAGTGATACAGTGAATTGATTGATACTTTAATAAAAGTGATAGAAATATGATGGAAGTGAAAATGGGTAGAAAGAAGAAGTTGTTTGATGTCTGTTTCACGCTATTGCATCCGTGGGTGTACATATATGTATATAATTAATTAATTATAATTCTAATCTGTCAATTAATAATAATCATATAATAACAATAACTTACTAAACGTGTGGAGTGAAAAAGAAAGAACAGTGAGCAGCCTTTGAATTTAGAGTTAACCTACCGACAGTTTTCACGGACTGTGTTATAACGTGGTTCATTGCTAAACAATTAAAATATAAAAGTGTTCCTAAAAAATCCCAAAATTTTAGATTAAATATATTTAATTATTTCACTCATTAACTGTTTGAAACTAGATAAAAAAGGTTCAATAATTATTTATTTTCTGTTCCAATTTATATGTACGGAGTACTAATATTTAAACTTAAAAAGGTAAAAATATTTTCAATAAGTCTAACATTTTCGTAATCGATTTACAGCTCAACTTTTATTTTAGTCTTTTATGAACATGTAATATATCTATATTAAAACTAACGATGCGTCAACCGAGTGTTGCTGACGTTTACTAATTAGGCTCGAAATCCTTCATTTTCAATATACACATTCTATATATATATATATCCAATCTTAATTAACAAGTTTAAATAAATAAATATATTAATTATATTCTTTTAAACAACTAAATATAATATTATATACTTACAAGTAATATTATATATAAATATAAATATTTATATATATATATATATATATATATATATATATATATATATATATATATATATATATATATATATATCTATTTACAACTAGTTGTTCGTGAATCGTCGGGAACAGTCGAAGGTCAATTGAACATATGAAACAGTTTAAAATTCTTGAGATTTAACTTAACAACTTTTTCTTATCGTGTCGGAAACATATAAAGATTTAAGTGTAAATTTGATGAGAAATTTCCGGGTCATCACATATAATTATTCGTACTAACCTTACTACTCAAATAAAAGAGGCGCAACAGGGAGTTGTAAAGGAAGGGAATTTTAAAAATGAAATATCCAAAGGATCGGAGAAACATCTTAATATTCAAGAAGACGGAACTCGGTATAGGGCTGAAAGAATTTGGGTACCAAAGTTTGGAGATGTGAGAAAAATGGTACTTGAGGAGGCACATAAAACCAGATATTCAATACATCCCGGAGCGGGAAAGATGTACAAGGATCTCAAAAAACATTTTTGGTGGCCGGGTATGAAAGCCGATATTGCAAGATACGTGGGAGAATTTTTGACGTGTTCCAAGGTCAAAGCTGAACATCAGAAACCATCAGGTCTACTTCAACAACCTGAAATCCCGGAATGGAAATGGGAAAACATTACCATGGATTTCATTAATAAATTGCCAAGGACTGCAAGTGGTTATGATACTATTTGGGTAATAGTCGATCGTCTCACAAATCAGCACATTTTCTGCCAATGAGAGAAGATGACAAAATGGAGAAGTTGGCACGATTATATTTGAAAGAAGTCGTTTCCAGACATGGAATACCCGTCTCTATTATCTCGGATAGGGATGGCAGATTTATTTCAAGGTTCTGACAAACGTTGCAACAAGCATTAGGGACTCGTCTAGACATGAGTACTGCCTATCATCCGCAAACTGATGGTCAGAGTGAAAGAACGATACAAACGCTTGAAGACATGCTACGAGCATGTGTTATTGATTTTGGAAACAGTTGGGATCGACATCTACCATTAGCAGAGTTTTCCTACAACAACAGTTACCATTCGAGTATCGAGATGGCGCCATTTGAAGCACTTTATGGTAGAAAGTGCAGGTCTCCGATTTGTTGGAATGAAGTGGGGGATAGACAAATTAGGGGTCGAGAAATTATTCAAGAAACTACCGAGAAAATCATTCAAATTCAACAACGATTGAAAACCGCCCAAAGTCGACAAAAGAGTTACGCGGATCTTAAAAGAAAAGATATAGAATTTGAATTTGGAGAAATGGTCATGCTTAAAGTTGCACCTTGGAAAGGCGTTGTTCGATTTGGTAAAAGGGGGAAACTAAATCCAAGGTACATTGGGCCATTCAAGATTATTGATCGTGTCGGACCAGTAGCTTATCGACTTGAGTTACCTCAACAACTCGCGGCTGTACATAACACTTTCCAAGTCTCGAATTTGAAGAAATGTTTTGCTAAAGAAGATCTCACTATTTCGTTAGACGAAATCAAAATCAACGAAAAACTTCAATTCATTGAAGAACCCGTCGAAATAATGGATAGTGAGGTTAAAAGACTCAAGCAAAATAAAATAAAAATGTTAAGGTTCGATGGAATGCTCGTACAGGACCCGAGTTCACCTGGGAACGTGAAGATCGGATGAGAAAGAAATGCCCGCACTTATTTCCAGAAGATGAGCCAACACCTTCAACCACTTAAAATTTCGGGACGAAATTTATTTAACGGGTAGGTACTGTAGTGACCCGAACTTTTTCGAACTTTTCTATGAATATATATTTAAATGAAAACTATATTTGCATGATTAAATGTTTCCAACATGTTAAGCAATCAAACTTGTTAAGACTTGGTTAATTGAAACGGAAATTATGTAAACGTCTGATTACCCAGTTTGACCGATGATTCACGAACGCTATAAGTTGTATATGACATGATGATACATAAATGAAGAAATATATATATTTAACATGATATAATGATAATCAAGTATCTCATTAAAAATAGTAACAATAAGTTATATACTTAAAAAGGAGACTATTGACATATGAAACTCGAAACGATACATATAACGATTATCGTTATAACCACCTCTTACTAAATATATATGAAGCATATTAATACATTGTTATACTATATATAACATGATAAAATGATAATTAAATATATCATTAAGTGTATTAACAATGAACTACATAAGTAAAAACAAGACTACTAACTTAAGGATTTCGAAACGAGACATATACGTAACGATATTTTAATGTATGTATATCATAGTAAGATATATTCATATATCATGTTAACATGATAATACAAAAATTTAACATCTCATTTGATATGATAAACAATGGATTAACAACATTAAATGAGATCGTTAACTTAAAGGTTTCAAAACAACACTTACATGTAACGACTATCGATGGCTAAACGAATTCATTAAAATGTATATACATGTAATGTATTTAAAAGTATTTGAACACTTTTGAAAGACTTCAAGACATATATCAAAGTACTTCCAGTTAACAAAAATACTTACAATTACATTCCCATTCATTTTCATCAACAATTCTACACGTATGTACCCGTACATGTACTCGTAGAATACGTAGCTTCTAGATGTATTTACTATTGGTATATACACATAGAAATCTGCTCTTAGCAGTCCATGTGAGCTACCTAACCTTGTAGGAACCATCATTTGGCAACTAGCTAGAATTATTACACAAAATTACAAACTAATGGAGCCATTAAGAGCACTCATCATTCACATTTTTCTTCATTCACCATAACACTTCCATTTTTCAATTTTTATGAATCAAATTACTCTCTATCAAGTGTTCTTCATTTGTTCTAAGTGTTATTCATCTTTTTCTTCATAATCTAGCTCAATCTAGTTCATAAATCCTAAACTAGATCAACATACAAAACAACAACTCAAGAACACACCAACAACACTTCCAAGTTTGCTAGCTTACTTTCGATCTTGCAAATCCATTTCAAGTAATCATCCAAGATCAAGAAACCTTTGTTTCTTACAGTAGGTTATCAAGAAACCTTTGTTTCTTACAGTAGGTTATCTTTCTAATTCAAGGTAATAATCATATTCAAACTTTGGTTCAATTTCTATAACTATAACAATCTTATTTCCAGTGATGATCTTACTTGAACTTGTTTTCGTGTCATGATTTTGCTTCAAGAACTTCAAGCCATCCAAGGATCCGTTGAAGCTAGATTCATTTTTCTCTTTTCCAGTAGGTTTATCCAAGGAACTTGAGGTAGTAATGATGTTCATAACATCATTCGATTCATACATAAAAAGTTGTCTTATTCAACGTTATAAACTTGTAATCACTAGAACATAGTTTAGTTAATTCTAAACTTGTTCGCAAATAAAGTTAATCCTTCTAACTCAATTTTTAAAATCAACTAAACACATGTTCTATATCTATATGATATGCTAACTTAATGATTTGAAACTTGAAAACACGATAAACACCATAAAACCGGATATACGCCGTCGTAGTTACAACCGGGGGCTATTTTGGTTTGGATAATTAAAAACTATGCAAAACTTTGATTTAAAAGCTATACTTCTGGAAAAATGATTTTTCTTATGAACATGAAACCATATCCAAAAATCATGGTTAAACTCAAAGTGAAAGTATGTTTTTCAAAACAGTCATCAAGATGTCGTTCTTTCGACCGAAATGACTACCTCTTTTAAAAACGACTTGTAACTTGTATTTCTGACTATAAACTTATACTTTTTCTGTTTGGTTTCATAAATTCAAGTTCAATACGAAACCGTGGCCGCTTAAATCACTCAAAACGGATTAGAAACGAAGAAATGGCGTGTAAAACAAAATTGGTAAAAACTACTCATTTTAGTTACGTGAAAATTGGTAACAAATCTATTCTAACCATAACTTAATCAACTTATATTGTATATTATGTAATATTGAGATACCATAGACACGTATACAATGTTTCGACCTATCATGTCGACACATCTATATATATTTCGGAACAACCATAGACACTCTATATGTGAATGTTGGAGTTAGCTATACAGGGTTGAGGTTGATTCCAAAATATATATAGTTTGAGTTGTGATCAATACTAAGATATGTATACACTGGGTCGTGGATTGAGTCAAGATATATATTAAGTTATTCATGTACGACAAATTATGGAACTTCTAACGTCGGACCGCTAACTGGACAACTAAAAATCATCAACACGTAATAAAGAAAATATTGTGAATATATTTCGATCATATTTTGATATATGTATATATTGTTATAGGTTTGTGAATCAACCCGTGGCCAAGTCTATTCTCCGACGAATTGATAATCGGTGAAAGTGAGTTATAGTCCCACTTTTAAAATCTAATATTTTTGGATGAGAATACATGCAGTTTATAAATGTTTTACAAAATAGACACAAGTACGTGAAACTACATTCTATGTTGAATTATCAAACCGAATATGCCCCTTTTTAGCTTGGTAGCCTAAGAATTGGTGTTTATTATAATTGCCACCAAATTGACGCGAATCCTAAAGATAGATCTATTTGGCCCAACAAGCCTCATTCGAGTTCGGATGCTTTAGTACTTCGATTTATCATATCCGAAGTGAGTCCCGGAATGATGGGGATATTCTATATGCATCTTGTTAAAGTCGGTTACCAGGTGTTCGACATATGAATGATTTATCTCTAAGTACGATGCGAAATGCCTGCTATGAGATGGTTGTTATGAAAAATGAAATCTTGTGGTCTATTATTATTATGATTTGATATATGTAGAAATTAAACCTATAACTCACCAACATTTTTGTTGACGTTTAAAGCATGTTTATTCTCAGGTGATTATTAAGAGCTTCCGCTGTCGCATACTTAAATAAGGACAAGATTTGGAGTCCATGCTTGTATGATATTGTGTAAAAACTGCATTCAAGAAACTTATTTCGTTGTAACATATTTGTATTGTAAACCATTATGTAATGGTCGTGTGTAAACAGGATATTTTAGATTATCATTATTTGATAATCTACGTAAAGCTTTTTAAACCTTTACTGATGAAATAAAGGTTATGGTTTGTTTTAAAATGAATGCAGTCTTTGAAAAACGTCTCATATAGAGGTCAAAACCTCGCAACGAAATCAATTAATATGGAACGTTTTTAATCAATAAGAACGGGACATTTCATGGTATACCCCGAAACAAGACATGAGTGGTGATGATACTTGATTAACTTCAAAATTTCCTTTATTTTGCAGGTGGTAGGCAACAAGGGATCTGGTGGTTTTTTCTGTTGTTATTGGCCACAACAAAATTATAAGTATGTTGGAGTATTTTTGTTAAAAAAGAGTTTTCATTGTTCTTTTTACTTCATTCAGCTTAGGTATGTACACCTTTCTATCTTTTAATAAGCATTCATATGTTTTCCCTGGAAATATATATAACTATCGATCAACTGAGCTCTACAAAAAACATAATCATAACTTGATGGATCAAACCTCTAGACCTCAAATTGAGCTTTTAAAGAGGCTAAAAATAATATAATATGCTTCACTTTTATCCTAATATATCAGTTACTGTTGTGATTTTTGCATATAGCTAATGAACAAAGTTTTGATATTCCTTCTTTTTGCATACTAGTGTCATTTGTGCAATAAATTTGTCTCCTACATATTCATAACTCTTGCGTTTGTAGATTTTTTTCACAACGTGCATTATTGTATTTATAATATTTAATAATGTTTCTTATGTAACAGAGCATTATCATATATGTTGGAGATACAACCCAATTGTCGTATAGTTTCTTGTGGTTTATTTGTTCATCTTAGTTCCGACCACTCACCAATTTAAATCTTATATTATTATTTAAAATTAACCCATGTTTTGGGGAAATGAGTAAGTGAAACGTGTTTCGGCAATAAAAGTAAATGCGGGAACAGAACATGATGCAGACCTAGGTCCAGATATTAGAAAACAAGCAGGTACCATAATTAGCAAAAATGCAAGAATCATTTACATTTCTAACCATGTGAACTGTCATATATTGATGGAAGAGATGATGTGAATATTTCAAGGTCCCTTGAAATAATTAGATTAAATACTTTATTCCATTATATTTAAATACTGTGAGCATTATTTCTCCAACTTTTGGCGGGCCTCAGAATGTTATTTTAAGGAACTTGTAATGATTTTCTAGACTCGAGTAAACCATGCACAAGGTAAATATCAGATATCGAATGCTTCGTTATTATTTATAAGTTCAGTAATATATATATATATATATATATATATATATATATATATATATATATATATATATATATATATATATATATTGGTAGGATCAACGGAGAAGTAAACAAGCGGGGAAGCAAATTATTTTTTTCGTTTTTTGAAAAAACTTTGTTCACGAACATTATAAATTGGATGAAAATATGAACATTTAATAAAGAAACTTTGTGATAAATGTTTTTATTTTGGCGGGAAAACGCTCGATGAATTAATATATAACAATTATCGTGTTTTTCGAGCGTGGCGGTTTAGAAATTAGGGTTTAAAATTTTAGGGTTTAGGGTTTAGATTTAGGATTTAGATTGAGTTTTTAACACGGACAGTTTTAGGGTTTAGGGACAAAACATGAAAGAAAAAAAAAACGATCGAAGATTAACATTTTTCACGATCAATATTATCTTGAATATTATTTTTGTCGATCGTTTTCCCGCCTAAATAATAACATTCATCACAAAGTGTCTTTTTAAATGTTTTGAAAAAACAAAAATTTAAAAAAAAAAAAAAAATTACTTCACCCACTTCCCCTCGCTTCCCCCAATTAGTTACTTCCCCATTGATCCTACCCCTCTCTCTCTCTCTCTCTCTCTCTCTCTCTCTCTCTTTTATATATATATATATATATATATATATATATATATATATATATATATATATATATATATATATATATATATATATATATATATATATATATATATATATATATATATATATATATATATATATATATATATATATATATATATATATAGCGGTAGGATCAAGAGGGAAGTAACCAATCGGGGGGAAGCGGAGGGAAGCAATTTTTTTTTTCTTTTTTCGTTTTTTGAAAAAACTTTGTTCACGAACATTATAGATGAGAGGAAAATATGAACATTTAGTAGAGACACTTTGTGATAAATGTTTTTATTTTGGCGGGAAAACGCTCGAAGAAGTAATATGTAACAATTATCGTGTTTTTCGAGCGTATTTTGAGGTTTTAGCTATTGGGGTTTAGATATTAGGGTTTATAGGGTTTAGAAATTTAGGGTTTAGGGTTTAGATTTAGGATTTAGATTGAGTTTTTAACACGAACGGTTTAGAGTTTAGGGTTTAGGGTTTAGGGTTTGGTGTTTTGGGTTTATGGAATAAACCCAAAACACCAAACCCTAAACCCTAAACCCTAAACCCTAAACTCTAAATCAGACTAAATTTTACTTCACAAAACATGAAGAAAAAAAACGTTCATATTCTTCACGAACAATATTATCTTGAATGTTATTTTTGTCGATCGTTTTCCCGCCTAAATAATAACATTCATCACAAAGTGTCTCTTCTAAATGTTCATATTTTCGTGTGATCTTGATGCCGAAAAAAAAAATTCAAAAAAAAAAATGAAATTTTTTTTTTTTTGCTTCCCCCCGATTAGTTACTACCCCATTGATCCTGCCCCTATATATATATATATATATATATATATATATATATATATATATATATATATATATATATATATATATATATATATATATATATAATCCGATAACTTTTCTTTTTACGGCAAAAGAAAAGATATTATTAAAATCCGATAACTTCATCAAAACAACGAAGGTTATCAGAAAGAGTTACAATACAAGAAAAAAGACAACTAAGAGAGATTACATTAACCAAAAGCTCTATTGACAAAGTAAAAAAAGGGTAAATGCTCTCAAAGAAAACTTGAAACCCATACACTAACTTATATATATATATATATATATATATATATATATATATATATATATATATATATATATATATATATATATATATGGGCAGGATCAATGGAGAAGTAACCAATCGGGGGGAAGCGGGGGGAAGCAAAAAAATTTTTTTCGTTTTTTGTGAATTTTTTTTCCAGCATCAAGATCACACGAAAATATGAACATTTAGAAGAGGCACTTCGTGATGAATGTTATTATTTAGGCGGAAAAACGATCGACAAAAATAACATTCAAGATAATATTGTTTGTGAATAAAATTTAGCCCGATTTAGAGTTTAGGGTTTAGGGTTTGGTGTTTTGAGTTTATTCCATAAACCCAAAACACCAAACCCTAAACCCTAAACTCTAAACCGTTCGTGTTAAAAACTCAATCTAAATCTTAAATCTAAACTCTAAATCTAAACCCTAAACCCTAATTTTCTAAACCCTAATATCTAAACCCTATAAACCCTAATATCTAAACTCTAATATTTAAACCCCAATAGTTAAAACCTCAAAATACGCTCGAAAAACACGATAATTGTTATATATTACTTCTTCGAGCGTTTTCCCGCCAAAATAATAACATTTATCACAAAGTGTCTCTACTAAATGTTCATATTTTCATCTGATCAATAATGTTCGTGAACAAAGTTTTTTCAAAAAATGAAAAAAAAAAAAAAATTTGATTCCCCCCGCTTCCCTCCGATTGGTTACTTCCCTCTTGATCCTACCCCTATATATATATATATATATATATATATATATATATATATATATATATATATATATATATATATATATATATATATATATATATATATATATATATATATATATAGTTCAATACATGTATAAGTGGCTCCCATCCTAAAAGGTATTATTGTTGTTGCAATGGATGTTACTCAAATGACGTACTATATTGGCAAAGAGGGGTAGGTCTCATTCTTCCTTTCTGTTTTTCTGACATCGCAAAAAAAAAATGGCAGAATTATATTTATAAACTTTTTAAATATAATGATTGTAAATATGTACTAATGTGTAGATATTATAGTTTAAATGTGAAAAGGACTCTGTTTGAATAAAGCTACTATTATTAAATAACTCTACTATGATGTATCAATCTGAATTATTCATATATGATAGTCCGTAAATGTAAAAAGTTATATATACTTAGTGATGAAAATGGCATACTATATATGATGTATGTAAATTAAAAACTATATAGAGAATTAAACAATATTTCATATATTCTATATGGTATTATGTGTTAGGAAGAGGGGATCGCCTGGACGTTGGGAGATATAAATTTGAGAGAAAAACAACTCTATTACTCACAAGAATAGATTTACAGAGTATTACAAAACTCTTACAAAAAAAAAACTCTCAAGCTCACACACACTATCTAGGTTGTGATTGTACTTCTCTGAGTGATTTGGGATGATTTACAATTGAGGTTTGCACCTCTATTTATAGTAAAAATTCTATGGCAGTGGAAGGGTGTGAACGGAGATGGTGGGCGGCCGTCATCGTGTTCATCTTTGCTTCTTCTACATGGTGTTCAAAGAAGGCTACTTTGAACATCTACAAGGTGAGCTTCTAGATTGTAGGCTGGAAACTTTCAATTCTTCCCCTCCAGCCGAATCCACGAACATTCCAGTTATGTCTCTGCATAACTCCAACTTCTCTCGAGTCACCACCTTTGTTAACATATCCGCAGGATTCTCCTTTGTATGGATCCTCACTAGTCTCAACAGTTGTCGATTAATTACCTCGCGTATCCAATGATAGCGAATATCAATATGTTTTGTACGGGAATGGTACATGGAGTTCTTGCTCAAATCTAGAGCACTCTGACTTTCACAATGTACCTTGTACTCCTTTTGCTTGATTCCAAATTCTTGGAGATAACGCTTTAACCACAACATTTCTTTTCCAGCTTCTGCGGCAGCAATATACTCTGCTTCAGTTGTGGATAATGCAACACACCTCTGTAGTCTTGACTGCCATGAAACAGCTCCCCCTGCAAAAGTGTAAATGAATTCTGAAGTAGATTTCCTACTATCAGGATCTCCGGCCATATCCGCATCTGTATAGCCTTCCAAGAATGGATCAGCTCCCCCGTAACAAAGACATAGATTCTTTGTACCTTTAAGATATCTGAGAATCCATTTTACTGCCTCCCAATGCTCTTTCTCGGGGTTCGAGAGAAAACGACTCACCTTTCCCACTGCATGAGCAATATCGGGCCTTGTACACACCACCGCATACATCAAACTTCCAACTGCTGAAGAATATGGTACTGACGACATCTCCCCGATCTCTTCCTTGGATGAGGGACAAGAACTCTTGCTTAACTTGAAATGGTTAGCTAATGGAATGCTAACAGGTTTGGCATTGTTCATATTGAAACGTGAAAGCACTCGTTCAATATACTTCTCCTGAGATAGCCATAACCTTTTATTCTTCCTATCTCGGGTTATCTGCATTCCCAAAATCTGTTGAGCCTGTCCTAAGTATTTCATGTCAAAAGACTTAGAGAGTTCCTTCTTCAGCTGGTTGATCTTCGTTACGTCTTTCCCTACGATCAAAATATCGTCTACATAAAGTAGAAGAGCAACGAAATCTCCTTCAGAAAACTTCTGAATGTAGACACACTCATCTGCTGCAGTTTTCTTGTACCCGTGACTCACCATGCACGAGTCAAACTTCTTGTACCACTGCCTAGGTGTCTGCTTTAAACCGTACAAACTTTTCTTCAGCTTGCATACGAGATTATCTCCTGAAATCTCAAAACCTTATGGCTGCTCCATGTAAATTTCTTCATGTAAATCTCCATGAAGAAAAGCTGTCTTTACATCCATCTGTTCAAGCTCCAAGTTCATACTTGCGACCAATCCAAGTATGACTCTAATTGAAGTCATCTTGACTACTGGTGAAAATATCTCGTCAAAATCAATCCCTTTCTTCTGTTGGAATCCTTTGACTACAAGTCGTGCTTTGTATTTCACCACTTTTTCACTACCATCCTTTTTCAGCTTGAACACCCATTTATTTTTCAGTGCCTTCTTCCCGCGTGGAAGTTCTACAATCTCATAAGTTTGATTTTTCTGCAGAGAATCCATCTCATCCTGCATTGCGAGCAACCATTTTTCTTTATCCTTATGAGTTACTGCTTCATGAAAACTCTCCGGTTCTCCATCTTCAGTAAGTAGAAGGTACTCAAATTCTGGATATCTACTCGATGGAATCCGACCTCGTTCAGATCTACGAACTTCTGGAACATTCTGAGGAGATCCACCATCATCTTGACCTTGTGATGGTGCTGGAACGTCTGGCAGATGGGGTTGTGGCTCCCCCTGCTCACCACCGTCATTTTCCTCATTATCTTCTACTTCTGGCATTTCTTCTTGCACTGAAAATTCATTTCTCATGAATGATTCCGTTGTTGCCTCTGGCACCTGAGCAGCAACATTTGTCTTCTGAGATATTGTGGGCTTTTCAATATCTTCTATTGTCTGGCTTTCATGGAACACCACGTCCCTACTTCTGATCACCTTTTTCTCCTTTGGATCCCATAATCTGTATCCAAATTCTTCATCTCCATAGCCTATGAATATGCATGGAGTGGTCCTTGCATCCAGCTTCTGCCTGAGCTCCTTGGATACATGTGCGTACGCCAAACATCCAAATACTCTTAAGTGAGAGTATGATGGATCCTTTCCAGACCAAAGTTTCTCCGGAACTTCAAAATTCAGTGGTACTGATGGAGATCGGTTGATCAAATAACAAGCGGCTCTGACTGCTTCTCCCCAGAATGGCTTTGGCAGCTTAGCCATACTGAGCATGCTCCGAACACGTTCCATGATTGTTCGGTTCATTCTTTCTGCTATACCATTATGTTGAGGGGTACGTGGGACCGTCTTCTCATGTCGGATGCCATATGATCTGCAATAGGCATCGAACTGCCTGGAAGAGTATTCACCGCCGTTGTCGGATCGAAGACACTTTAACTTCTTTCATGTCTCACGTTTTACCATGACATGGAACTGTTTGAAGTAATCGAACACCTGGTCCTTCGTCCGCAAGAAATATACCTGCACCTTTCGAGAAGCATCATCGATAAACGTTAGAAAGTATCGGTTGCCGCCAATTGATTCAACCTCTAAGGGACCGCAAACATCAGAGTGTACCAGACTTAGTAACTCTGATCTTCTCGTTGAAGAGGAATTAAACGAGACTCTATGCTGCTTACCAAACAAACAATGATTGCAAGGATCTAGCGCAGCATCCTTGTCTACATTGATAAGCTTCTTCTTTATTAGGGTAGACAACCCTTTCTCACTCATGTGACCGAGTCTCTGGTGCCATAAATTTTGTGAAGCCTCCTTTTCTGCAACATTAATACTGTCTGTGCAGATCTTCACATGAGTCTTGTACAGTGTGCCACAAATGTGTCCCCGAGCGAATATCATAGCGCCTCTTGACAATTTCCATGTGCCTCTACTGAAATGACTATCATAGCCCTGTTTATCGAGAGCTACTCCGGAAAGTAAATTCAGCCGAAGATCTGGCACATGGCGGACATCCTTCAAAGTGATTGTGCTCCCGGAACTTGTCTTTATCTTGACATCACCAATTTCGACAATCTCAGCGGAACTGGAATTTCCCATCTTCACAGCTCCAAAGTCTCCAGCTTTGTATGTTGTGAAGTATTCCTTGTATGGAGTCACGTGGTAGGAAGCTGCAGTATCTACCACCCATTCTGTGTCTTCTCGTGAGACGTGAAGGCATGTCTCATCATGGGTTGAATAATAAGCTACATCACCTGTGATAGCAACTAATGTTTCTTCACCCTTATTCTTCGGCTGTGAACTGCTTTGACCTTGTTCCTCTTTTAATCTATAGCAGTTCTTCTTCATATGTCCCTCTAATCCACAATGATGACATTTATATGTTGGTTTTCTGCCATCAGCTGACCTGCCCCTGCTCTTGCTTCTGCCTCTCCATTTATTTTTGCTACTCATTCGCTGTCTCTCCCGATTCTCTGTGACAAAGGCATGGATCTGATCTGTGCCCATGTCCTTTCTCCTTGCCTCTTCACTGAATAGGGTATCCTTGACCATTGACATGGTAAGTTTGCCATTCGGGGCTGAGTTGCTGAGTGTTACTACCAGCGTTTCCCAACTATCGGGAAAGGAACTAAGTAGCAGTAGCGCCTGAACTTCATCGCCAAGTGGCATCTCTACAGAAGATAACTGGTTGACCAAGCTCTGGAACTCACTGGTATGCTCGGCAACTGAAGTTCCACTTTTGAGCTTCATGTTGACTAAACGCCTCATCAGCAGGGCTTTATTCCGAGCAGTCTTGGCCTGATACATGTCCTCCAACTTTTTCCAGAGGACATATGCGTCTGTCTCTTGTGCAACATGATAGAAGACACTATGATCAATCCATTGACGGATCTGACCAATAGTTTTTCGGTTTGATTTCTTCCACTCTTTCTCTTTGGCAGAATCAGGGTTTATACCCTTCAATTCAATAGGATCGAACAAATCCTTACAGCTGAGGAGATCTTCCATCCGAGGTTTTCACAGCGCGTAGTTTGTTGCTGTGAGCATAATCATAGCTCCGGAAGATGATGTTGACTCTTCTGTGGACATTATCACCTTAAAAATAATTTTTCAACACAAACGGGGTTGAATTATAGAAAACAGATATCACCGTTACGTCCGGAACGGTTGAAAATGGTGGAATAGACACTTCGCGGCTTAAATTCCACTTATGGGGCAAAATTATAACTTTCTAAACTTTCAGCGACCAAAAATGAATTTCTGAAAATTTCAGGGACCAAATTGTAAAATTTCAGAATTGCTACAGTACTGCTACAGGAACGTGCTACAGTACCGCCAGCTGCTACAGTGAATTGCTACAGTGATCTTCTTCTCCGGCGAAAATTCCGACACCGGTCGTCTTCTCCGGCGAGATTCCGGCGAGTTGACCAAACTTTGACCGCGTTTTCTGGGCTCGTTACAACTCCGTTTAAGTCGCCGTTTTTTGCGTTGGACTCGGTTCGACGAGACGAATCCAATGGTACACTCAAAATTGAATTTTGAGAAAACTTCAGAAGACCCAAAAACTCAACCAACGTCTCTAACCAAGCTCTTGATACCACTTGTTAGGAAGAGGGGATCGCCTGGACGTTGGGAGATATAAATTTGAGAGAAAAACAACTCTATTACTCACAAGAATAGATTTACAGAGTATTACAAAACTCTTACAAAAAAAAAACTCTCAAGCTCACACACACTATCTAGGTTGTGATTGCACTTCTCTGAGTGATTTGGGATGATTTACAATTGAGGTTTGCACCTCTATTTATAGTAAAAATTCTATGGCGGTGGAAGGGTGTGAACGGAGATGGTGGGCGGCCGTCATCGTGTTCATCTTTGCTTCTTCTACATGGTGTTGAAAGAAGGCTACTTTGAACATCTAGAAGGTGAGCTTCTAGATTGTAGGCTGGAAACTTTCATTATCTGATTGTGGTTTAGGTTTATCTATTGTTACAAACGTCTCTTTGGTATACCGTAAAGATGTCTACATCTTCTATATATCCATGTTTCAAAAAATTCATATATTCGTGCAATACTCTTGCAGAGGTGGTGGTGAACCTCCAAATGTGTGTCATACTTCCGTTAAAAGTGAAGAGTGGCCTGAAATCCAGTTTGCTAGCCAACTTTGCAAGGTTAACATAGGTGGTGCTTTCATTTGTCAAGTTAGGTATGTCTCATTGTATCACCTATTTTTCATATAACGACATATCATTGGGCATATATATCCGTGGGTTGTTTACGGCAAGTCCTTGACAAAATGTGCTTTCGGTTCCCTTTAAGAAAGGTAAGTGAACATCTTGGATGTAACTGAATTCAGTTTAAGTAACATATTTGTGCGTTGGAATCAATTAAATAATCTCGAGAGGCTCCTCAGTGCGAGGCTCGAAACCCAAAAGATCAATGCAAAGACTTCTAACCTTTCACATGAGACATCTTCTTCATTGCCTTACGTGGAATGCCTTTCTTCACCCGTTTGCCTTTACCTTTCCACTGGACAACTACAGCAGCTCTTGCGTGTGAAATTATCATACTTGGTCTATTGAGTGCGACTTCGAGTGCTAACCCTATTTAGGAAAAGAATGGTATCCACCCTAATTCCGATTTGTTTTGATTATATTTAGATAACAATAGAATGTTTATAAATTAGTTATTATGTTGTATAATGGTTATTTTGACAGAACATTGTGTTACTATTTGTTATAATTGAATGTTGAAGAACAAATAATATATTATCAACTTCGAGATGAATTTGTTCTTCAACATTCATACATGTACGAAATATGTATCATTACTCTATGTATTTGTTTATATGTATTAAAATATATTTGAGCATCTTTTGTTATTGGCGCAGGGACTTTTCTTAGGCAACCCCTTTTCTGCAAAAACATTCCCAGGTTTATTGCAGGCACATATCATTTTTGGTGTTTGTGGTTGTTTTCGTATCAAATCTTGACTTGCTATGGAGTTACAAGGACTTTTTATGTTCACGATGGACAGAGCCCATTTGCATTGGAATTCATGCTTTTAATGAAACATCTAAGCTACTGATGTATTGATTAAAGGATCGGAAAATTTGCTAATTACCCGAAGTTGAAGCAGTTATATTATTGTTTTTCGACCTCAATTTTTGCTTGGACACGAGGGCTAGACCACAGGTGTAGTATATTAACGTTTCCACTCATTACCAAAAGGGTTGTTATTTGTTAGACGTGGAAAATGGGCGGGTTGTTATGTGTAGTTTGATTGTTTTAATGTTTGCTACTTATGACTGTTAAATACCAATGGTTTCAGTACTTTGATTTTGATTATTATGTTTTAGAGTATAATTTTGCAATTTAGAATAGAGTATGCTAATCAATCTTACTGATTATAGGATGCATGAGATGCAATATACAATTGTTCAGCACATAAATCCTATTCTATCTAAGTTTTTAATGCAACACAACGCAACAATGTTTATATTGAAGTGGTATTCTATAATGATTTTTTTTTTAAGAATGACAAAATTTAACATATGACAAGGTATAAACCTATTTAAATTTCATGAAATAGTTGTTGAAAAATAAACTAAAAACTTTCGCTTTTTGTTATATTATGGTTTACAACTTTGTGTTATTTCGTTTATGCAATATTAATATACCATAATCAACATAACAAATACTATATAAAATTCTATTAATGGGACAAATAAAAATTTGATTTAACACTTAAAAAAATTCCGCGAATTCGCGGGTCTTAAGCTAGTATAAATAAATAATAAAAATAATAAACTCTAAATTCTAATCTAACTTAGTACTCCCAAAGTCCAATATTGATAGTTTAGAATTTCATTTTGAGTCGTCCTAAATTAGTAGTCTACTTGTATATATATGGTGTGTTTGGATGAAACTAGCTTGTAGCTAGAGTTGAAGCTTGTAGCTAGACCTGAAGTTTGTAGCTGGAGCTGGAAGCTAGAGCTTATTTTTTAAGCTTGAAGCTGGAGCTTATGTATTATAAGTGTTTGGTAAAGTAGCTGGAGCTTATGTATGTAAAATGACATAAAAGGACAAAAAATAAATGATAATTAATGATTTAGGGGCTAATAATGTAATTTTACTTCCATAAACTTCCTAGCTTATTTTCATAAGCTACTTCAACTAGCTTATTTTTCGAGAGCTTATTTTTTCCATAAGTTCTGGAATATTTTCTACCAAACAAGACTAAAAGCTGGAGCTTATGGAAAAAAAAAATTAGCTTAAGCTGCTGGAAGATCGTGTGTCAAACACACCCATAGATAAGAATAATAAGGTAAAGTCTTATTATGCCCTTAATATATGTGAATATAATTAAAAGAGAAAGAAAAAGTAAGGGTAAAACTGGAAAGTAAACAGAAAGTATAATATTTTTATGACATTTTCTTAAACTGTGTATTTTTTGTCTGTAGACTATTAATATGGAACGGAGAGAGTATTAAATAAGCTTCAACTATAAGCAAACTGTAACGACCCGGAAATTTTCGACCAAATTTAAACCTTGAACTCTATATGTTTCCGACACGATAAGCAAAAATCCTAATGTTGAGTCTAGAAAGTCTAAAATCTATATCTGGATGATTAGTTACCCTTTTGACCAAGTCTGACGATTCACGAACGTTTATGTGTTTATGTGTTAAATATTCATTTATAGTTAACGATAACAAAGTATTAGATATAATAGGTTTCGATATAAGAATATTATATTTAACGGTGAGAGTAAGAGATAATAAGATTTTATAAATATCTGAATTTGTCTTTGTCAAAATATTAACGAGTCGTTTTAATAAAATAAAGGTTTTAACGTTTTTCTAAAAGTCGTAATTTTTCTTAAAACTTTTTGTTAAACGATAAATGTAACGGTCTGTGATTTTATAAAAACAAATATTTAAACGTGTTCATTAAATATATATATATATGTATTTTACAAAACAATATTAAACGTTTTCAATTTAAAAATATATTTTGACAAATAATTAAACTTTGATTTATACGAGTAAATGACCACAATATTTAAAAGATTAAGTTACATTTTTAGTGGGATTGTTTTTATAATTTAAAACTCATTATTTTGATAAAGGTACATGTCACGAAACGTAAAATGTTAATTTTCTTGACGTACGAAACTTTATTTGGAAAAACCGGAACCGGGACATTGGTTGTGTGACAAAGTAAAAGTTATTTTTGTAAAAATTATATTTTTACCCTTAACGTAAATATAATATAATATTTAATTAATTATTTAAATTAAATAAATAAATATATAAAATATTTAAAAACCATGTCGGCAGCAAGTTTTTAGTGGTGTACAGCTGTCTGGGAAGGGGCGCGAGTCGCGCCGGTTTGCTCCTTTGTTCCCCGCGAGTCGCGGCCACATGGGACCAGGCTGGGTCTATTTAAACGTGGCTGTCTTTGCATTTCATTTTATTAAATCACAAACACGCACACTCATAGATATATTTATTACTCCGTTTTCATTTCTTTTTAAAACATAACAACAATACTCCATGACATATCAATAATTATATTATGATTATCTTATAGTTATTACTAAGAACAAGATTAATAATATTATTAATCTAAGAGTAGGAGTATTTTATCACTAATAATACACGAAACACTATGACGGGGTTATGTCCAACTATTCCAAAACTGGTTTCATGAATGGGATAAGATTAAGGAAATTATGGGTCAAAGCTATGAAAGTTATGGGTATGGATCGGGGGTTTTGCTCATGAGACAAACTAGTGTTTATCATCTCCGTTGCGTCTAAATAACATCCTGCAATATTGAATCTCAATATTGATACGTGAGCACTCTAAACTTAACTTTTATTTACTTTTAGTGTGTCCCTGACTAGTGCTCGAGAAATTAGGATCATGCATGCTATTTTATCTATTTTTGACAAAATATGTTTTAGGACAGAATCTGAATTAGTTACTCCTGCGGTTAAGATAAGATATATGAATTATATGTTTTTGGAAAGGTGGTGAAAAACTATAAACTTTTAATTTAAATGTCGAACGAATTCGACGGACGGATTTGGAGATATAGTCAATTAAACTTTTGTACAGATTGTTAAAAATGAATATTTTTATTTTTACTTTGTCGTTAAAATTATCGTTATTATTATAATTACTATCATCAAGGTTATTATAATTTTTATTATTATTAGTAACTAATATTTTTACCAGCAAATGTAAAATTATTATTTTAATTGTATTATTATTAAAATTACTAATTATTATCTTTATTAAAAATATTATTCTTGTTATTATTATCATTATAATTATTATTATTATGATTATTTAATAGTTTTGTCAAAAATTATCAAAATATTATTTTGATTAACAATTTATCATTTTTGTTATTATTATGTAAATTATCAATTTATTAATAAAATTATCATTTTAAATAAATATATTATCCTTAAGGGAAATATTATTATTATAAAATATTAATTCATTGTTTTAATATATTTCGGTATATAAAATATTATTAACAAGTGGATTATATTGTTATTTACTATAAATAAATTTTGTTAAATATTAAAAAAAAATATATATAAAATGACTATATTTATTCAGGTATAAATTTTTGGAAAATCATTTTTTTTTTAGTCAAATGAATTTCTGTTAACTTTTACATATTAGTCTCGAGCATTAGGATTGGTACACTATAAATTAACTTTATTTGTTATTTAGATATTAATCGATATATAAATATATAATTAATTAGGTTCGTGAATCGAATGCCAACCTTATAAGTTATCAATGGTGTTATATGTATTTTTACTACAAAATACATTAGGTGAGTATATAGTCCCACTTTTAAACTCTAAGTATTTCGGGATGAGAATACATGTATTTTATGTTTTACGTTATGGACACAAGTAACTGAAAAATATATTCTACGTTGAGTTGTACCACTGGCATACTTCCCTGTAGCTTGGTAACTGTTATTTACAGCGGTATTGTAAACGCGAATCCTGTTGATAGATCTATCGGGCCTGACAACCCCAACCGGACTGGACGACCAGTATTCAACGGTTGCACAGTACTTCGTTTTGTGACTACACTTGGTACGGTGTAGTAAGATTTCATATTAAAGGGAATATGCGACGTGATTGAATGTTAAGTATGGTTACCAAGTGCTCAACCACTTAGAATATTTTTATGAAAATGTTTATATATGAAATCTTGTGGTCCATTGTTATAACGCTGCTAGCATCAAACCTATATATCTCACCAACTTTATGTTGACATTTTAAAGCATGTTATTCTCAGGTATGAATTAAGACTTCCGCTGTGCATTAGCTCATATTAAGGATACTAGTTGGGACCATTTAAGCCATGATACAAGAACGTTGCATTCAAGTCATTGGAGATCATTAAAGACATTTATTAAGTAAATGACAGAATAGGTCATTCGAATATCGAGAAATGTTAGACGAGTTTAGTAATGTTTGATGTAAAGATAGATTGCCTTTTAAGAATAAATGCAACATTTGTAAAATGTATCTTATAGAGGTCAAGTACCTCGCGATGTTATCAACTGTTGTAATTCGTTTGTAATCAATATGGACATCGTCCGGATGATTAGTTTCGGATCCTTTCAGTTGGTATCAGAGCGATGGTCTTAGCGAACCAGGTCACCCATTAGTGTGTCTAACTGGTAGTTGTTAGGATACATTAGTGAGACTGGACTTTGACCGTGTCTGCCTGTTAAAAAGTTTTGCTTATCATTTCTAGTCGGAAACCATCTGCTTATCATCCTTAAGAAATTTCCTGCTTATCATTCTTAAGTCTAGACACGTATTACTGCATTTAGTGCATCGATAGTGTATAGACAAAATTCATATCCTAGCGTATCTGTAGATTTGCCTGACATATGCCGTAAATTTCTCTGTAGTTTACAAATCCTTGGTATTATAAATATTCTATATAGCTAGAATATCATACCACATCTGAAAATCATTTCACATCGAGGAACCTTTCCATCCACTAAATTATCCTTTTGGCGATAAACCTGAAACACTTACCGATGAACCTGTTCGAGAAACCATTTCTTTTCCCCTTTTTACAAATATCTCATCATAATTACATATCATCTCATATTCCAAATTTTATACATCCGCTCGCATCAATCGCCAATCATTCCGGCGTACAAGCATAAGTTAACAAACTTCGCGCTAGTGTGACGGCTATGGAAAATATGTTGCGACGGTTACAAACACCAGCAACAGCCACAACCGCGTCGTAAACCTCAACGTCATAAACTATACCTTGAGTATAGTCACCGTTCTACGTATCGTTCTATCTACTAAATTTTCGTTCGACATATCGTTCTATATCGATTACCTTCGCTTTACGTTTTACCTCATTTATCTTCGTTCGACATGGCAGTTATGTAATCTCTAATGTTTCAGAAATTATGTAATCCAGTATTAACGGTAAAACAAATGAGTTTAATATCTTATTGACTCATTAAATCCATAATTACATCTGAAGAAAATATATATGCGAGTATATTTTCATAAAGATCGTAATTAAAAATTCTCTCGTACAAACTGTTAATGATGAAAATATTTTAACGGGTGGGTAGTACCCGAGGAATATTTGAATTTCACATTAATAAGTTACACTGTACATTCTTTGAATCTGATTCAACGATCATTTGCTATCTTACTTACAATCACCGATATTCGTATCCACTCACCTCAGAATAACCATTTCCATTTAAATTTCATATTTGGATTTTCACCTATCCGAATCCAACAAGTGGCATAACGAAGAAAACATTGGATATAATAAAATTTGTTAGAAACAAACGGATTAACTAACTGAAAATCTATTAAGGATTCCACGCTAACTGATCCGGCTAACTGTTCCCAGCTAACTGATTAACATTTAATTTATCGCAATTTACATTCTCGCAATTTTATTTATCGTCATTTAATTTCTGTTATTTACTTTTATGCATTTTAAGTCGGGACACATGTACGCAATATGTCGGATTAATTCTGAGACAACACGGTGCATGGGTCATGATATATATTTATTTATTTTACGCACTTTAAATAAACGGGACACGTATACAAGGTTTCGACTTATCATATTGACCCATCTATATATATATTTCGGAACAACCGTAGACACTCTATATGTGAAGGTGGGAGTTGGCTATACAGGGTCGGAGTTGATTCCAAAATATATATATACTTTGAGTTGTGATCGACACCGAAACCGGTACACGGGTCACGATATGTATTATTTAATTCAAATATTATATATATTATTGAACTATTGGACTATTGGACAATCGAACTAACAGACTGCTAACTATGGACAAGTAAAATGAATTAAAATGTTGATTATAACATATGAAACTAAACTATTCTTCAAGTTTGCCACTTGATTTTATCCTAAACCTCATTTGTATCTTAGCGATTACAATTCGCATTCAAAATCTTTTCATGATTCTTGAAAACACCTCGATCGAGAAGTTGAAACCGCTACACTTCGTCTACAGAAGAAAAGATTTACGCACCTGAAGAACTCTCGAACCCGAATTCATAATACCGTGTTGAATCCTTTGCCATTTATTAGCAAAAACAATCTTACACTTCCTTTTCAAGAAGCTAATTTTGTCACAGCTCCATTTCAACTTCTCAATGAGACTATTCCTACTATAACCTCGATAATTACACCATGTCCTTTCGCCGTCATTACCAGAGAACCATTTATATCTCATAACATCATCAGCTGATGTACCAACAACTCGTTATCTTTTTGGTGAAATCCGCAATCAGTATTTTGAAAATCTCATAGAAATTCTCCCAGTTATACCAAACACGTTTATCCCTAAGAATTTCATACTTCGAATATGAAGTTTTTGAAAAACACCCTGAACTGTGAAGTAGTTCTTGGAATGCTGATGAAGCAGCAAAAATCATAAACGACGTTAACAGTCAAAAGTTTGATGATAAAGAATAGTAAGGTGGTAAAGCTGAGAAAAAGAGAAGATTTGGAACTGGAAAACGGATTGAGCAAAGTATGAAGGAGGCTGTGAACAAACCATGAAAACAGAACCTGTCTTCAAAGGATTCAAATGAATCAGTGCCCGCTGAAACCGTTAGTAAGAACTCTACTCATTATTCTAAACTTTTCAAGATGATATTCTTCATCATCATCTTATCTTAAATGTTATAAGATATCTTCATATCTTTCGTTATATATATTCTCCATATTTCCGGAGATATTTTCACAACTATTCCTATCTGCAAACATGTACCTCTCCGTAATATCTGTGTTATAAAATAAAAGAAACTGTGTTAGTTTCTAAAATCTGAAACTTTCGAGTTTAAAATAGGAATGTTCTGAAGCAGTGTTGGAAACTTATGCATGAATTAGTATAGTATAATGAAACTTGATCAACTTCATTATATTACAGTAATACATGTTAAGTTTCTAATGAAGCATGATGACTCACAGTACCGTCATCATGTGCCATGTTACACGGCTCTTACATTCTATCAAGTCTCTAAACATATTAGAACGTATCACCTTGATAGTTCTATTTTTCCGGAATATTCGAGTAATTTAACGAATCAAGATCGTGCCATTACAATTTCATTCTAAAACCAATAGCTAGGTTTATTTCAAATTTCCTACCTACGAATTTCGGACCATTGTTCGCTTGGCTCGAGGACGGGAAGAAGAAACGAAGGGACAAAACCTCAGAATAGAAATAGGAACATGAACCACAGCAAATAAGGGATAGCATTAACTGTGGATGACAATGATTTTTAAGGGACAAGAGTAGGAACATCGAAATATAAGGGAAGATATAAAACCTAACAACAACCTTGAAACTACAAACCATGCATATCAATACGTATTGCAACGTAAAGACACGGGAGAATTAAAAACATTATAATTCCAAGGAAAGGATAAAAGAGAATAGATTCTTCTGGTGATAGATGAAAAAGAAGAATGAAAGATATGAAAGTTAGAAATATAACAAGGATTAGAATGGGATGGAGCATATTAGCGAATGTCTTAAAGTAGGAACTAAAGAGAAAGAATAGAAGATGTGGGAAGTAAGAAAGGGAAGGAGGTAAATTTATAGTAAAATATTCGACAAAGAAATCAAAACAGATTGCCGCGTTAAATCAAAGAAGATCATGATCGCCGCAAAACTAAATCTTATTACATAAGATTTTCTTTAAAACCCTTAAATCCCAGAAATCGATCATAATCGCATCATCGGTTACAACAATTCTATATTTACTCATTTCACTCTTTTGTGATAGCTTCACTCGTGCGTCTCACATAACCGAATCGTGTTATCTAAATCTTTCAATAATGATAAAATTTCATTATCACCTCATAATTGTTATGAAAATATTCCTATTGTTATTTATGACAACCTTACCAAATTTCGAGGACGAAATTTCTTTAACGGGTGGGTACTGTAACGACCCGGAAATTTTCGACCAAATTTAAACCTTGAACTCTATATGTTTCCGACACGATAAGCAAAAATCCTAATGTTGAGTCTAGAAAGTCTAAAATCTATATCTGGATGATTAGTTACCCTTTTGACCAAGTCTGACGATTCACGAACGTTTATGTGTTTATGTGTTAAATATTCATTTATAGTTAACGATAACAAAGTATTAGATATAATAGGTTTCGATATAAGAATATTATATTTAACGGTGAGAGTAAGAGATAATAAGATTTTATAAATATCTGAATTTGTCTTTGTCAAAATATTAACGAGTCGTTTTAATAAAATAAAGGTTTTAACGTTTTTCTAAAAGTCGTAATTTTTCTTAAAACTTTTTGTTAAACGATAAATGTAACGGTCTGTGATTTTATAAAAACAAATATTTAAACGTGTTCATTAAATATATATATATATATGTATTTTACAAAACAATATTAAACGTTTTCAATTTAAAAATATATTTTGACAAATAATTAAACTTTGATTTATACGAGTAAATGACCACAATATTTAAAAGATTAAGTTACATTTTTAGTGGGATTGTTTTTATAATTTAAAACTCATTATTTTGATAAAGGTACATGTCACGAAACGTAAAATGTTAATTTTCTTGACGTACGAAACTTTATTTGGAAAAACCGGAACCGGGACATTGGTTGTGTGACAAAGTAAAAGTTATTTTTGTAAAAATTATATTTTTACCCTTAACGTAAATATAATATAATATTTAATTAATTATTTAAATTAAATAAATAAATATATAAAATATTTAAAAACCATGTCGGCAGCAAGTTTTTAGTGGTGTACAGCTGTCTGGGAAGGGGCGCGAGTCGCGCCGGTTTGCTCCTTTGTTCCCCGCGAGTCGCGGCCACATGGGACCAGGCTGGGTCTATTTAAACGTGGCTGTCTTTGCATTTCATTTTATTAAATCACAAACACGCACACTCATAGATATATTTATTACTCCGTTTTCATTTCTTTTTAAAACATAACAACAATACTCCATGACATATCAATAATTATATTATGATTATCTTATAGTTATTACTAAGAACAAGATTAATAATATTATTAATCTAAGAGTAGGAGTATTTTATCACTAATAATACACGAAACACTATGACGGGGTTATGTCCAACTATTCTAAAACTGGTTTCATGAATGGGATAAGATTAAGGAAATTATGGGTCAAAGCTATGAAAGTTATGGGTATGGATCGGGGGTTTTGCTCATGAGACAAACTAGTGTTTATCATCTCCGTTGCGTCTAAATAACATCCTGCAATATTGAATCTCAATATTGATACGTGAGCACTCTAAACTTAACTTTTATTTACTTTTAGTGTGTCCCTGACTAGTGCTCGAGAAATTAGGATCATGCATGCTATTTTATCTATTTTTGACAAAATATGTTTTAGGACAGAATCTGAATTAGTTACTCCTGCGGTTAAGATAAGATATATGAATTATATGTTTTTGGAAAGGTGGTGAAAAACTATAAACTTTTAATTTAAATGTCGAACGAATTCGACGGACGGATTTGGAGATATAGTCAATTAAACTTTTGTACAGATTGTTAAAAATGAATATTTTTATTTTTACTTTGTCGTTAAAATTATCGTTATTATTATAATTACTATCATCAAGGTTATTATAATTTTTATTATTATTAGTAACTAATATTTTTACCAGCAAATGTAAAATTATTATTTTAATTGTATTATTATTAAAATTACTAATTATTATCTTTATTAAAAATATTATTCTTGTTATTATTATCATTATAATTATTATTATTATGATTATTTAATAGTTTTGTCAAAAATTATCAAAATATTATTTTGATTAACAATTTATCATTTTTGTTATTATTATGTAAATTATCAATTTATTAATAAAATTATCATTTTAAATAAATATATTATCCTTAAGGGAAATATTATTATTATAAAATATTAATTCATTGTTTTAATATATTTCGGTATATAAAATATTATTAACAAGTGGATTATATTGTTATTTACTATAAATAAATTTTGTTAAATATTAAAAAAAAATATATATAAAATGACTATATTTATTCAGGTATAAATTTTTGGAAAATCATTTTTTTTTTAGTCAAATGAATTTCTGTTAACTTTTACATATTAGTCTCGAGCATTAGGATTGGTACACTATAAATTAACTTTATTTGTTATTTAGATATTAATCGATATATAAATATATAATTAATTAGGTTCGTGAATCGAATGCCAACCTTATAAGTTATCAATGGTGTTATATGTATTTTTACTACAAAATACATTAGGTGAGTATATAGTCCCACTTTTAAACTCTAAGTATTTCGGGATGAGAATACATGTATTTTATGTTTTACGTTATGGACACAAGTAACTGAAAAATATATTCTACGTTGAGTTGTACCACTGGCATACTTCCCTGTAGCTTGGTAACTGTTATTTACAGCGGTATTGTAAACGCGAATCCTGTTGATAGATCTATCGGGCCTGACAACCCCAACCGGACTGGACGACCAGTATTCAACGGTTGCACAGTACTTCGTTTTGTGACTACACTTGGTACGGTGTAGTAAGATTTCATATTAAAGGGAATATGCGACGTGATTGAATGTTAAGTATGGTTACCAAGTGCTCAACCACTTAGAATATTTTTATGAAAATGTTTATATATGAAATCTTGTGGTCCATTGTTATAACGCTGCTAGCATCAAACCTATATATCTCACCAACTTTATGTTGACATTTTAAAGCATGTTATTCTCAGGTATGAATTAAGACTTCCGCTGTGCATTAGCTCATATTAAGGATACTAGTTGGGACCATTTAAGCCATGATACAAGAACGTTGCATTCAAGTCATTGGAGATCATTAAAGACATTTATTAAGTAAATGACAGAATAGGTCATTCGAATATCGAGAAATGTTAGACGAGTTTAGTAATGTTTGATGTAAAGATAGATTGCCTTTTAAGAATAAATGCAACGTTTGTAAAATGTATCTTATAGAGGTCAAGTACCTCGCGATGTTATCAACTGTTGTAATTCGTTTGTAATCAATATGGACATCGTCCGGATGATTAGTTTCGGATCCTTTCACAAACTCAAGTTTCAGCTACTTTTACCAAACACACAATTACCACAAAATTTAACGTTGTACGTTTCGAAAAAAACAAATATATGTTTATTGTTTATGTTATCAAATATATCAATGTTGAAGTTAACTGAGTCGTTTTACATCTTAAGAAGTCTCTTTTTGTCAATGGCGATTTCAGGGTTAGAACCTCAATCTAGTCCCGAAATTTATTTTCATTACTAATTATATTTTAATATTATTTTAGTGGTTGTTTACCTTAAAAAACGAAAAATATAGGTAGTTCGAGTAGTTAAATTTAGTGGTGTTTTATATAATTTAAAGAAAACACTATAAATCCAAAAAATATACGAGGTCGTGTTGTTAAATTTAGTGGCGTCATGTAAAATTTAAAAAGTATTTTGTACATAAAAATTTTAAACTAGTGGTATCACATGACGCCACCGGCCAAAAATTGTTCCCTTCTAACTTTTTTTGTCATTTTATTTTAAATTAAATTCTTTCAAAGATTTGTTGTTTTTTATTTGTTTTCATTTAATTAAAGTTTTGTGTCAATCGTTTATGTGAAGCATACTAAAAAGAATTTGGTCAATTACGATTAAAGTAATAATGTATTGACCAACTAATTCAACCTACCAATCATGCTGTAGCATAATGACACATGAAAAATTCAAAAATCATGGGCTCAAGAGAGGATTAGTATAAGGGTGTGTTTGATAAAATTGAATGATTTATCGCTGAATGGTTCAGAATCTGAATGATAGAAGGATTGGTAGGATGAAATGGTCAGAAGCAAAATCATTTTCATTACGTTCAGGGATTAGATCGGATATAAGATCGAGTGATGTCACATTCATATTCACCTGAATTTCGTAATCCATTTTCAATTTCAAGAAAGTGTAGCAAATAATTATCAAAATTTGTTTAATGTTTGAGTTAATGTAGTAATGTAATCACATTTGACACACTAATAACCAGAGAAAGTAATATACTATCGAAATTGTTTTAAGCAACTCTATTACACATCAAGTTACCTGTTTTGGTTTATTACGTACTTGTTCACTATACTATTTTAAGCTATATACGCACTGGTTTGGTTTCTGTAAATCATATTTTATATTTCTTTATATGTAGATGTTGCTTTACGTGCACTTTATATCTCTAAACTCCAGGTTCCTTAAATCATCATGTCCAGTATACTTGTAATTCGACAACCACCAGCTCTCTACCCTCGAACATCTTCAAAAATTCAAAGTTTCAAAACCAAATAAGCTTCATGCAAGGTGTTAAGGTATTGGATCAATTTCTGTAAGGAAGCAAGTGTAGCTTTTTGTTTGCGAAGCAAGTGTAGAAAATACGTAGTAATAATCAAAATATGTTTAACTTGATAAGATTATAGCTATACCAAGTGTAGTTGATTAACAATTTCAATCAAATCCATGTATACAGTATTTGAAGATCTAATTCTTACGAGTTCAAACGAGCTGAGTAATTAGACACGCCTAATTCTTTTATCAAAATTTTTAAAAATCGCTGAATACATATCTTATGATTACAATTTATGATGGATAGTAAGATAAATAAACTTTTGAATTGTATGAAATCTAAGAGTTGGAGCAATATTGCGGGTCGTACTTTGATTTTGATGTGTATATAAAGGATATTGAGATATATGTGATTTCACAAAGATAGTCATGAGATAAATTGGATATCATAAAAGTGCTAATGATATCACCATATAACAATTAGAAGTAAAGGTACAAGACACAAAAGCAAGATCCACAAACAACTACAATAAAGTCTAGGTCTGACAATGATAACCTAACATTTTCATGTAAAATTTAAACTAAACCAACGAGGACAAACATCTTCAAGTTGGCACTTCTTTAGCAGCCACCGTCTTCAAGTTGGCATGATCTGCGTAAAAATTGGTTAGAACAAGGAACATCACCATAAAAATGGATGAAACCAAAAGCATTGCATAGTTTAATTACTCAAGCAACAATTTCAAAGACACCATGGCTGTAAGTACACAATTTTCTCGTTAGCACTTTAACTGTGTACTGCTGTTCAATTTTAGAATCAAGAGGTCATCACATTTAGGTTCAAGATATTACTCAAATTATTTTTAATGATTTGCATGAATTAGAAAATGCAACTTCTATATACATCAACTGATATTAGAAAATACAATTTGAAAAGAAAGAATGAAATAGTAATGTAACTGGGATACAGTTGCATATAAAAATAGTTACCTGGGCACGTGGTTCACATCTCATGGCATTGGGTTGATACTTGAGTTGAGGTGGTGGGTGTAGGAACCTGACATTAATTAAACATGTTGAAAAACCAGATTTTGTACAACTATTATGTGTGGAAATTGAGGTCCCATTTGGTTATGAATGGGTCCACTTTGGTTATGTTTTATTATAACTTATAAGCATATATAATATATAATTAGAAGAGAATGATATAAAGATTAAAGAAAAGAAGAAAGAATCAAAAATTCAAAAGTATCAAAAGTTTACTTTTACTGAGCACAAGCACACTCTAGTATGTCATTTTTACCCAAAGACGAAAAATGGTTAGTACCTATTGTTATACTATTGTTTTCTTTTCAAATCATCTTATAACTAAATTATGATTCGTATAAAATAAAATTGAATGAACGAAAAAGAAAAGTCTGTAGGTGAACCAACCCGACTCCGCCTGTTTAAGCCCCTACTAATAATGAACCGATTCAACCAAAACCTCAAAACCCGCTCATCTGGCCACCTGCAGGCTGCAACGACTATGGATAGACAGAGTAAAATATGGAATCAAACACTTACAATTGTTGAAGAAGATGATGTGTGTGATGGCAGTGGATGTGTGCTGCTGGAAACATCTTTAGATGTTGAAAAACTATCTTTACTAATCGCTTCAAATATTTTGTCGAGGAAATTATCATTTGAGGCCTGATGAGCAATCAGTGCTTCTGCTTGTTGAAGCTGGCGAGAGTAGCGTGTTTCCAACTGTTTCCTTTGTCGTTTAGGCAATCTATCCAATGAACATCTGACTTGCTCAACCTTTAAAATCAAGGGTGTGACATCACGAATTGCTTGTTTAAACATTTTCTTCAATACTCTCACACTTGTACTTAACTGTACCCCCAGCCTAGTCATATTCTCCTCTATTTGACCCCTCTCGGATTCAATTTGTAATTTTTTTTTGCTGGTCCATAGTTGTATATCATCCACAAGGTTCTCAAAAACTACTTTAGCCTTATCGATAGCCTGGTTTCTCTCAGTAACTCTCAGTAAGTATATTGTCTTGCTTTAGTGATGCTTCTAGTTCCTTCATAACATCTTCAATGTCTGCAACCATTTTGGCCTTCAGCTCTTTCTCTTTCATTGCTTCTGTAGGTAGTTCCTGCAAATTAAAAATAAAAATAAAAAATATCACTATAACTGAACCCCCACTATTGAAAATTACAGACAGTAATGAAAGTACCTTCATGATGAATGTGGCGTTTGCAGAGTTCTCAAGCAAGAAATTTCTAGCTTCAATAGACATTTTATGTTTACATGTATCCCTCGTGCCAGAGTCTATATTCAACCTAATCAAGTTGCTAAAGGGTGAAGGCTGAGTTGATAGTAAATTCGGGAATGAGGAAATACACTGCACATATAATAAAGATTATTATTATTATGCATATAAATACACAAGTTGTAAATGCGTTCTCTTGTCAAAAATCTTACGCATTAAAAACAATATTTCATGCCATCTGCTCATTTGAATAAATTTTTATAAGTTACCAAAAATAGTTATGACACGGCAAATAAAACCATCAATTACAGTTGGTAGATGAATAGGGATAGAATTTTGCACTCCAACTATAATTATTTAAGCTAAGAAAATGGTGTAAGACTGTCATGTACCTCAATGATGTCTAAGTTAAGCACTTAAGCGTAAGAAATCGCACACCGTGGAGCTCTTGAAGCATGTTAATAATACCACGAGCATCCTCCTGCTTATATGGTGGAAGTCCTAATGGAATATTCAAGTCCTTCATTAAGCAATGAATTATAGTGAGATTCTCAAGTTGATGTGCAATCACATTGATAACATTTGAGCCTCTGTAATAAATAAGTCTGAGATTAGAAAGTCGGGGGGTGATAATGTCAAAAACCTTAGCATTGACCGTAACAAGTTCTAAAGTAAGGTTCTTTAAGTTGACACACTTGGAGAAAAGATCAATGGATTCACGTTCATCATCACACAACGAGATAGCTTTTAGATACAAAGTCGTTAAAGCTGGAAAATCCCATGGTGTTTTGGGTGTAAGGCAAGGATCACAAGGGAAGGTTCTAAAGTTGAGATGCTTAAGAGTATGAGAGCTAAAGAGAGAAGGGGGAAATTCATTCTTGGGACTACTAACAACGATTAGTTCTTGGACATTGTGAGAAAACGCATAATTCACAATCTTTCTCACAGAAACTTGAGTAGCTTCTCCACGGAAATATAGGTTTAACGAGGACACTTCTACTTGAGGTTGCGATGAGACAGAACATGGGTCATGAATTTTGAGAACTTGGGTAAAGTTTTAAATTCACTACTTGAAAAGTTGACATGGCATTGATGTCCAGATAAGCTTCCATCTTGGAGACAACAACAAACACGTTTGAATAGCAATTTTTTTTTTTTTTTTAGGCAAAAGGAGAATATATTAAACAAAACAAACATACAAGGCTGGACATACCCAAAGCCCAAAACAAAATACAAAAGCTCAACAAGGAGCCAATCAAGGTTGTAAAACTCGCGACTCGGGGAGTACTCGGCCGGAGGTTTTTGAGGAGTAATCGGCGACTCGGGGAGTACTCGGAGGAGTACTCGGATGTTGACTTTTGTTGACTTTTCTAATATAACTAAATATTTTCAATATATTATAGATATATAATATATATATTAGCTATAAACAAACATTTTTAAGAATATATATATGTTAAATATATAAAATTTATAAATATATATGTTAAATATGTAAAGTTTAGTTACATATAAATATTTATTTTAATTGGAGGGGTTAGATTTGTATATATTTAATAATGAAGTTGAAAGAAAAACTAAACTTGAGGTGTTAAAATAAATAACAGTTAAACTTCAGGGGATTTGAATGTAAGTTAAAAAATAATAAAATGACTCAGAAACCCTAGCAGTAGCAGTCACGCTACCCCCTTCTTCTTCTTCAACCGCTCAGTCACCAAACCCTAAATTGTTTGTTCTCTTCATGGATGGAAATCGAGACATTACAGGTATGTTCCTTCAATTTGTTCTATCTAAACAAACAAACACATCAAATCGATTCAGAACTCTTAATTTCAATTCTGAAAAAAGTTGGACGAGAAAGTTGTTGGAGAAATTAGGGAGTTGGACGTCGATCAAAACCTTATTGAACTCAGATTAATCGTCTCCTGTTTTCCTTCATCTTTTCACTGAGTTTTCCGACGCCGTTGACCGGCATTGACCGGTGTTGACCGGCGTTGACCGAGTAAATGGACGAGTTAGACACCGATTACTCGTTTTGTTCTTCCAGAGGAGTAATCGCCGATTACTCGGCCGAGTTGGCCGAGTTTTGCAACCATGGAGCCAATACAACAAAACCCAACTAATTCAAACTATATCTGTTGTCTATCCATAATAAACCCCATAAGCTCGCCACTTTAAGAACTGCATCTGAACATTTCGCCCTAACAAGCATCAACTTTAACCGAATAAAGCTGCTAATCACCTCAATTAAATCTTCCACAGACCTCTTTTTCTGCTTAAAAATCCTAAAATTCCTTTCTTGCCACAAGTAATACACACTAGCGGCAAGAACTAATCTGTTAACAATATTCCAGATTTTACATGTAAACGGATACATAGCCAACCTTTGAACAATTTCCTGGAGTTTACCAGGCAACCCTTTGAAGATCAATTTTGACTTCATACTCTTCCATACATCAGCACTGTACTTGCACAGAAAGAATAAATGGCTAATTGAATCAGGCTCTTGACTGCACAAAGGGCATTTTAGAACTTGATTAGGCAACCACTTTTGGACTCTATCCTGAGTGTTAAGACGATTTAACATGGCCAACCACAGCACAAAAGCATGCTTTGGGTCAAAGGACTTAAACCAAATTACATGATGCCAATTGACCTCATTTCTGTTACTTCTAAGATCATTCCACACTTGTTTAGTAGAATATTCAACTTTATTACCATCATTGGCAATCCACTTGATCACTTCCTCACCATTAACCATAGCAACATCAATATGAGGATAAACTTTTTGCCTAAGATTCATTAAATGCCTCCAACCCCAACTATCTTTATAGTCTGCAACTATATCCCAAATACTATCTCCATTAAGCTTGACAATATTGACCCATTTGCCCCAAAGGAAATCCTTTTGGGTAAGAATTCTCCATAAATTCTTAATAACAAGGACAACATTCCATTCTTTTAAAGATTTTAAGCCAAGGCCACCTTGATTTTTGGGAATACAAACATCCTTCCATGCAACCTTGGCTTTCCCTCTCCAATTATCACTTTGGCTCCATAGAAAACATTTTAAACATCTTTCAATTTCCTCAATGACTCCACTAGGCAAAATATAAACTGACATCCAGTAAATTTGCATAGAGGACAGAACAGATGCAACCAACTGCAACCTACCAGCATATGATAATTTCCTATTCTTCCAATTATACACCTTAGCCTTAATTTTATCAATAAGACACTTACAGTCACTAATGCTCAATCTCTTTGCAAGAAGAGGGACACCAAGGTACTTCATAGGTAAGCTACCAATTGTAAAAGGAAGAATATTTATAATTTTACCTTGAATGTCAGCAGGAACACTTCCAAAGAAAATTGTACTCTTGTTCAAATTGGGAAGTAAACCAGACACTTGGCTGAATTCATTTAGACTTTTCTTGATCACAGTAACAGACTTTTCATCACCATGACATAAAACAAGAAGGTCATCAGCAAAGCATATGTGGGAAAGAACCATTTTCTTACATTTGTAATGATATTTGAACCCAGGATCTGCACTGGTATTCTTCTTCAAAATTAAAGTAAATACTTCCATAACCAATGTAAAAAGATAAGGAGAAATTGGATCTCCTTGTCTAAGGCCCCTGTCACCTTGAAAATACCCTTTAATCTCCCCATTCACACATATAGAAAATGATGATGTAGTGATGCATGCCAAAATCCAATTAATCATTTTCTCATGGAACCCAAAACCCTTCAACAGATCAGCCATGAACTTCCAATCAACAGTATCATATGCTTTTTGGATGTCTATTTTTAAAGCACATCTCTTAGCAACTTGAGCTCTATTATAACCTTTCAAAACCTCTTGTGCCACTAGAATATTATCATGAATGGATCTGCCCGGAATGAAGGCACTCTGATTGCAGTCAACAAGCTTATTCAAGCCAATTTTAAGTCTATTTGTGAGGACCTTACTAATGCATTTATACAACACATTGCAGCAAGAAATGGGTCTGAAATCAGACACTTTATTTGGGATTTCAATTTTAGGAATGAGAGCAATCAAAGTAGCATTGACTTCCCTCAATAGCCTCCCACTACTGAAAAACTCCCTTACAGCATCACATATGTCTTTACCCACCACATCCCAAGCTTTTTTAAAGAACACAGAAGAATACCCATCAGGCCCAGAAGCCTTGTTATCATCAATGTCAAAAATGGCTTCTTTAATCTCACTATCAGTCACAGGAATCACCATGGCATCAGCATCTACATTACTTAGCTTATTTGAAAAGATGTCACCCAAATCAGTCAAAGGACTACAAGTATTGCTGTTGCCCAAGAAATTTTGAAAATGATTAACAAACTGGTCAGCAACCTGCTCACCATTGTATCTAATGCCATTTTCATCACAAATAGATTCAACTCTACTTTTCTGCTTTCTGCCTTTTAAAATACTGTGGAAAAACTTAGAGTTTTTATCACCTGCATCAAGCCAATGGATCTTAGCTTTTTGTTGAAGAACAATAAGCTCCCCCTTTTTAGCTTTTTCATATTCTAGAAGAGATTGAACAGCTTCATTTTTCATTTGGCCATTATGAGGATTCTGTTCCACCTGAGCTTGACATCTTTTCACCTTCTCTCTCATATCTTTCACTTTAGTGAAAACATTACCATTCTCCCAATTAAGTTTATGTAAATCCTTCTTAAGCATTTTTAACTTCTTAACCACCTGGAACATTTTATATCCACTAACTTGCATATTCCACCCCTTCTCCACAGTACTAAGAAATTTATCATTACCAGCTACATGGTTCATAAAACGAAATGATCTCTTCTTCTTAGATAGGCTTCTAGGGATGGTTAGCACAGTTGGACTATGATCAGACACCATAAATGGTAGAAAAATACCATAAGCTTGAGGATACATAGCCAAAAAATCTTCATTACTCATGATCCTATCAAGCTTTTTTAGAGTGCTGCATTGAGGATTTTTAAGTGATTTTGTCCAGGTAAAATAGAACCCAGAGCTCCCTACATCAGCAACTTCAATGTCATTAATGACCTCAATGAAATCATTCATTTCTTCAGTATTGTGTGAGCAGCCTGCACTATATTCATTAATGTTTCTTGTGACATTAAAGTCACCCATTAACACCCAAGGATGACCTGAGACAATTGTAGATTGAACCTTCAAGTCTCTCCACAGCATATGCCTTTCTCTTCTGTTATTGCTAGCATATATAAGGCTGCAGTAAAATCTGACTTTCTTGTCAATAGATTCAATCAAACTAAAAATAACCTGTCTAGAAACCTGGATATTCATCACATTAACCAAACTGGAATTCCAACCCAAAACAATTCTGCAGCTATTAGGACTCATGCTCACATTAGACTGCCATCTCCAAGTCCCAAAAACATTATCACATACCTTTACAATATTAATTGGTTTAAGATGTGTTTCCAAAATTGCACACACACATACATTTTCTTCTCTAATGAACTTCTTAACTTCATCTTGTTTATCAACATGACACATACCTCTGATATTCCAGCTTGCAATTTTCAAATCCATAAGAAAATCAGTAAGATTCTTCCAGAATATCTGGACCTTTCCCATCCAATTCATTACCTCCAATAGAGTCTAATTCATTCTCATTTGAGAATATAACATCTTCCTCTTGAGAACCATCACCATATTCCTCCTCATTATCTGACAGAAAAGCATATTTATTCATACTATGCTTTAACTTTTTACTAAGCTGTTCATTTAGCTTCCATTTATTCTTTGAGCTACTTGCAGGATCAGCCACCACCTTTGGGACATAATGTTGTTTAACTTTGTTCCTATCATTCAACTCCTGTTTCTTCTTACTTTTAACCATAACATACTCCTCTTTATTGCTAGCTTCCTTTGGTTTTAAAGCATCCAGTTCAACACTAGTTCTAGGCCTCACTTTGCATACATCATGATTGTGCCCAAAAACAGCACAGTGAGAGCACAAAGCTGGTTTCCAATCAAAGTCAACTTTAACTTTTTTAATTCCTTTTGTAACCTGCATTCTGTCCTTATAATGAATATCCACATTCTCAGCATAACCCTTAGATGCTTCTATCTCAACCATAACTCTAGCAAAGCCTACTCTACCAACTCCTTTATGACACATATTAGCAGTGATGTTGTCCATAATTAGAGGCTTCCCTAGCTTACTAGCTATAGCACTTATACCTCTAGTATTCCATGCTTCCAAAGGAACATTAGAAAGCTTCACCCAAACTGGAAGTTTAGTAGGTTCAGTCTTAACTATAGACAGATCAGGGTGCCATTTAGCCACAAACAATGGTTTTCCATTTACAATCCAAGGACCCTGTTCTATGACATTATTCATCCCCTCTAGACTATTGAACTTGAAATAACAGATCTGTTTATCATCCATTATAATCTCCTTAATGCCATATTTGTTCCACATCTTCCTAAGATTGTATTGAAGTACACCATAAGCCATAGAACCACCTATAATGTATCCATAAGCAGTCTTATTCCATCTACTACTACTCTGTTCCACAAATTCCTCATCAAATACAACAAACTCATTTCCTTCACTATCAACAGAAAGAGGAATATAACTAAGTTTTTTATCAACCTCATTAGTAGCAATTTTAGCATAAGAAGCTTTAACATTCACATACTTATCACTAGTATCATGAGTAACAACAGGAGTACCTTTCACTTGCTTATCACTAATGCCATGAGAATCATCAGAATTAACAGTAAAATTCTCATCAGGAGTACCATTCACATCAGAAGACATCTGAGGATTTCTCACCTTCTCATCCTCCTTCAGTGGTGGAAATTGCTCAGTATTAAGCTCAAAGTTAACCTGCGTATCAGATCCAATAGACTCAGATCCATTCGATTTCATTCCAATCGATTTCAATCCAGATTTGAAACTCATAGCTTCCATATGCTCATTCCTATCTCCTGCACCTTCCTCATCACTACTTTTAGTACTAACAGTCTCCTTCACTTTCATACTATGAATTGATTCCGAATACTTTTTTGGGATTTTTATATTACGTCTAGAGGTTCTACGATTGGACGGAGACATCGATTGATTTATGTACAATGAAACGAGATGACAAAGTAATGATTACAATTGAAGAAAATGGATCGGATTAAAGGAAAAAACGGTGAAAATTGATCGGAGAATTGAAAATTAGGGCAAAATTGCGTAAGGGAATATTCCCGTCAGAATCGCCCTAACCGCTTTCTCTCTCATATTGATCATCCTTGATCTTGACCTTCATTGAATAGCAAATTTAGTGTCAAAGAGATATAGGATTTTATGAATAAGCTCAAGGGGCAAGCTGCTCAATCTATCTTCATCGAGCGATGCTCTAACATTATTGTGGTCAAAGTCCATTTACTCGATACAGCAAATGATAACCTTCAGTTCACAATGTAGAGATTTAAATCAATTACTTGGATGAGTACTATTAATGTAAAATGCAGACAACCCTAAATCCCCAAATAAGAGTACTATTGATTTCTTTAATATATAGCAAACAAAATCAAGAATACAAATTTGACATTATTATTCTATTTTTAACAATCTGTGGTCATGTTTTTGCAAGGATTGCCCAAAACGAGTTATTATATTTTACCAAAAAGATTACAAATACGTATATCAAACTTAATGATAAGGAAACTAGTTATATAGATAAGAGAGTAATAAAATGCCTAAAAATGTTTTAAAATAAGAAAACGTCAAAGAATAACTAATACGAAGTATAATTCGCTAGTAGCTTAGCTATGCAACTTAAACAGCAATCATTCTAGAACAGATAAAATGATAATTACATCAAACAATTACTACAGGATGAAAAAACCCCTAAGCATTTCATAAGTAGAAATTATCGAAAAGAGTGAGACCGCGATGTACCAATTTCTGTGTCGTAGAGTAAGCAGATGTAAAATTGATAAATCAATGTACGGTTAAATTGGAAAATTAGGGTTTGAGAAGTACCTTTAATGTTTGAAGAGAAGAAGAAATTACAAGTCGAATGGGGATTCAGTTGTCAATCGTGACTTAACTCTAGGTCACCCGAGTACCCGACTGCATTTGATTTATTTTATTTGTTGTGAAAAATCCCGCCATCGGTTATTCGGGTTGATAACTAGGTCGACACAATGAGGGTCGGGTTGGGACTTTGATTGGGTTTACTTTTTGTATAGTAGTGCTTTTTTTTTTGCATAAAGGTGTATAGTAGTAGACTAGTAGTGACATAGGCCTGTTTACCCTTTTTTTTTATTAAGTACTAAATGGATATAGATGGCAGAATGAATAATGAAGAGTTATATGCGGTAAGAAAATAATAAAATTTGTTGTTTACTTTTTATACTTTATAAGTGACTGAATGACAGTAAATGACTATTTTAACCTTAGAATACATCAAAATTGTTTTCACATATATGCTGTAACTGGTGTTTTAAAACAAATCATGACAAATATGGTGGATGGCAACAAAAACGAGAGAAGCATAACCATATAATACTAATACATAATCTGTACAATAAAAAAAATACATAATCTTCAATCAAAGAATACGTAATTTATAACCACTGATACGATAATATTTCCAATATGATAATATTTGACAAAAATTATTAATTAAACCCTACCTTGAAGAACTAATATCAAAGCCCCAAATCTTCTCTCCACTACCACCGCCAAAAGACATAAACTCCCACCTTAAATCGGATACTAAATGTTGCGTATATGTAAAACCATAAACTCCCATCAGGGAGGACCTTACATCTATGGCTCTGAAACAGTTACATATATGGATTTGAATATGGATTTATTTAGAGCAGAATCAATTGAAGAAGTAGGGAGGAATCGATCATCGATTTACTTGTTGCATCTTTAATTTATGGTGTAGTTGAAGAAAGAGAGGGCAACTCTGGAAATAAGTGGCCAGATGGGGACAACACCCATTTCTTTGATTACCGATTAATTCTTGTAGAGAGTTAGGCTAAAAAATTAAGCTCTAAGTAAACAGCCATGAGTGCTTACCGAATAATCATTCTAGAACATTAAGTCCTATTAATGCCTAAGTAAACAGGCCCATAGTTTCAAAATTACGAATTTTTTTCTTCTTTTACGGTGTTTCAACTATTGATTTTTTTTATTTTTTTTTATTTTGAAAGGCACGATATTTCATTACTTAAAGAAGAGTGTTACAACATACAAGCATGCGATGACATGCTTAATATCAAACACACAGGAGCAACTTAAAGTTGCAATACAACTATGAACTACTAAACATGAAAGACTAAACTATAAGAATCTTCTGCTAATCAATCATTATCATCGAAGGTGATATGATTTAGAAGTCATTGATTCCAATCTAAAACATTTTTACCTGATCTTCTTGAAATACTTCAACTATTGATTTATACATGAATTTTTTTTTTTTAAGAAATACTAATAACCGATATAATAGTAATGTGATTAAGGGTATGTTTGTTAAAGAGCTTTTTGGAACATTTAAAACTTCTACCTTTCAGTTTTTATAAAAAGGTTCGTATCAAATAAAAAAAAATGTTCCATTAAAAGAGTTTAAAGTTTTTAGACGGAGAAAAAAAGTAGAAGTTATAAGCTATTAGAATTAGCGTTTGAGAAAAAACTCTTGATTTTTTGTCATTTTACACATTAGTATAAAAGTTCTGGCTACTCTACCAAATATCTAAATAATCTAAAAAGTTAACAGTTATCGGCTACCAGCTAACAGCTATCAACAATATCTAACGGCTAACAATTACCACCTACTAGCTACTAGTTTTATCAAACATAACCTATAAGGAAGGGGGTGTGTTTTAGGAGCATACTTGGTTCGCATATGGTAATCCGACGAGGTGACATAACAATTAATATATGGATTTCGGTTCATTAGGAAACTCGGATGATTTGGTTTTACTAAGTGTAGAGTGAGATAGTATATCTAAGAGAAAAAGTACAATATCAAAGTTTTAGGGTGGGTTCGATTCATCTTTATTGAATTGTTCAGTGCTGAACCATTCAACATTCATTGCGTTTGTTTTTTGAGTCTGAATGACATATGATATTGAATGTGTAACACCCGCATTTTGGGCCTAGATGAAATGACCATTGTACCCTGGGGTAGGGCGTAATTAGTGATTTTTATAATTATATGTTTATAATTATTTGGTTGTTTAGTTGAGACCAGTTTGTGACAAGGGTCACAGAACAGGTTCGTTTGTTGAATTTGGACTCCGTTAGGGCCTCCTAACGAAGTACGAAAGATATCAGATAACTGATAATACCCGTGTGTTATGGGGTATGGGTTTTTTAACCCATATATAAGCCTATTTCCAGGCTATTCTTCCATTTTCCCCAAAATAAATCAAGTACTCCGTACCTAACATGTATCACTCTCAAACCCTAATCTAATTCAAGTGTGGAATTGGATCAAGAAGCTTTAAGAATTGAATTGTTACTTCTTAGTGATCATCTATCCAGGTTTGTAAGATTGAATCATTGTTTGATTTCTTGATTAAATGGGTTTTTGATAGAAATTAGCTTAAATCTACTTGTTTGATGTATAAAAACATCAATTGATGTTAGAAATAGGTTGTATATATGTTTAGTAACTTTCTTGTGCTTAAAATTTGGTCAAAAACACTTAGAAATCGAGTTTTTGGGGAAAAAAATCATAAAATCATCGAATTGGTTCGAAACCCAGTTTGCTACAGTACCCGAGTTGCTACAGTGTCACTATTTGCTACAGTGTTCGAAAACCACTATTTGCTACAGTACCTTTTATGAAATTGAAACGGGCGTAACTTTCAAAACGTAACTCCGTTTTTGATGAATAAACTATCGTTAGAATCGTAATAAAGAATACTTTTCAATGGTGAACTTTTAAGAAACTAGATCAAACTTTTTTTAGGTCGGAAAAGGAGTTTTAGTGTGTATGCCTTGTTTTGCACGCTTTTGAGTGTTGTTATGGGTTGAAATTATGATGTAGACTTATCATATAGTGATTACATGTTTGTAGGTGTTGATTTAGTGTATGTATTGATGTTTAATGTTGTGCTTATGGGTTAAAACCCATATAAATAGTTGCTGCTACTGTTCTTCATCACTCGCACGAGTGAGCCTTCACTCGTACGGTTGAGGTAGTCAACCGTGTGGTGAACTGTGCGAGTGAGTGGTGATGGGAACTATGTTTTGATTGTGATGATACGTACAGTTGAGATGTGACTCGTACGAGTCACTAGTCACTCGTGTAGTGAGCCGTACGGATCAGGTGAGTCATTATTGGATGTTTGGTCATAGACCAAATGTACGAGTGAGTTGTCAACTGCACGGTTGAGTGTTCTCAAACGTGCGTGTGATGGTGTTACTCGTACGGTTGACAGACCAGTTGTAAAGTGATTAAGTGTTAGTATTGGTGTTATTGTTTTATTGTTGAGTTGTTATCAAGACATGATTACTGATTGTGTTATGTCTATTCTCAGGTGATATGGACGAAGAGAAGGCTCAGTAAGATTAGAATTCTGAGTGCCTTCTGTTGCTGGTAATCGGTGAGTGGGATTATCTCCGGGTGTAGTATAGAGTAGCAAGTTGTGCTACCATGTTATACTGTTTTAGTTGCTATGCTTAGTAGATATGTTGTAATAATGATCATTGTAGAGTTGCCATGCTAGTCGTAGGGACAGTTGTTCGTAGTGGTAGTTGTTTAACAGTTGTGTGCACAAGTTGTAGTTGCCTGTTGGAACCTATTGTTGTTAGGTTCAGCTCAGAGAGGTCAACCTTGTTGTGGTTGGGTCCAGTTGGCTACTGTTTGTTGAGTATAGTACTGAATGACGCATCACCTGCGTGTGGATTTACTATACTGGAGATTCAGTAGTAAGGACTTTCGGTAGACGCTAGACTGATCAGCTAGTGGTCGTGTGCTCGTACAAGCCGCCGAGTCTCTAGTTGGAGCATAGTTGCTAGTTGATAGTTGCCAGATGATTAGTTGTTAGTTGACGGTTTCCTGTTATGGATTGTTGTAGTTGTTGTAGTTGTACAAGTTGGTACTGTATGCTAGATCTGTTAGATGATTCCATTCACTTAGCCTCGTGCTAACTGTAGTGACCCGAACTTTTCTATGTTTATATATATTAATTGAGATTGATATTTACATGATTAAATGTTTCCAACATGTTAAGCAATCAAACTTGTTAAGACTTGATTAATTGAAATATGTTTCATATAGACAATTGACCACCCAAGTTGACCGGCGATTCACGAACGTTAAAACTTGTAAAAATGACATGACGATATATATATGGATATACATATGGTTAACATGAGATTATGATAAGTAAGTATCTCCATAAGTATATTAACAATGAGTTATATACATATAAACAAGACTACTAACTTAAGGATTTCGAAACGAGACATATATGTAACGATTATCGTTGTAACGACATTTAAATGTATATATATCATATTAAGATATATTAATATATCATAATATCATGATAATATAATAATTTAACATCTCATTAGATATAATAAACAATGGGTTAACAACATTAATTGAGATCGTTAACTTAAAGGTTTCAAAACAACACTTACATGTAACGACTAACGATGACTTAACGACTCAGTTAAAATGTATATACATGTAGTGTATTTAGATGTATTAAAATACTTTTGGAAGACTTCAAGACATATATCAAAACACTCATACTTAACGAAAATGGTTACAGTTACTTTTCCATTCTTTTCTTTCATCAAGAATTCTAGTCGTATTCTTACCCGTATTATACACAGCTTCAAAATGTACTTACTATGAGTATATACCAATAGGAACTAGCATGGGATTCCACTCTTGATTATGTTGTAACATCCCGCCTTTTTCCGTTAAATTTATTTTTAACACCGTCTTTTTCTTTTAAATAATACCTTTCGTTATTTAAATTCGTAGTTTCCGTTGACTAACGTTCATAAAAATTCCGTCATTTAATTATAACATCTCTCGTTAACTTGCGTTTTAAAAATATTCGATCGGTTAAATCCCGCACCCGCTTTGAAACTCGAGGGACCGGAGTTGCCAAATGGGCAAACTAGTTGACTAGATCAACTAGTCAACCCATTTCATCCATTCCATCATCTCCCTCATCCCTTTTCTCTTCATCTCAAGAACACACACACAAACCCATTCCATTCATTCATCATCTAAATTCAATCTTGGAAGCTCACAACAAATCCGACTACATATTCTTGATCCTCTCATCATCCTCTACGATTTGATACTAACTTCATTGATTTTGGGTAACATTTCTAAAACTCTAAATTTCTCTAAATTCGTTTTATATACTTGAAATTGTGTTAGTTAGTGTCTATGGCTCGTGTGTAACATGAATATATGTTTTGTTTGCTCGATTTGTGGTTTGGAGTAACTAGTTTGAGTTTTTGAAATGGGTTTGCTTAATCCTTGATTTTGGATGAGTTAATGTTGTTAGATTGTTAAAGTGCATGTTTTAATTGTGTTACTAGTATCATTAGCTACATTTTGATGTGTAGGTTGATTAAGAAAACTTCAAAAACCCGATTAATGATTTCTTTTGATGTTTGACTAGGGTTTGATAGTTCTTGACATGAACTTTTGGATGCTTAAATGCCATGGAATGTTAATTGTTAGTGTTTAGTAGTAATGTATGCTTCATTACCTTCGAAACGGCATATCATATGTGTGAATTGGATTCCCGAAACTTAAAATGCAATTGATGAACTTGAAACTTTGAAAATGGACTTTTAAATGATCACTTGACGAGAAATCGGTTATGGAAAATGTTGTTTTTGTTTGATGAAACATGTTTAGTTGTGTTCCTTGTCAAAAGAGCTTTCCAACGGTATAAGATACGCTTTCTAATTGTTTACGGTTTGAGTTTTGCGTTTGTTTGAAATTTTACCAAGCCTTGAACAAGTGAAACAGGCCTGGGACCAGGCCACGGCCATTGTCGCGGCGCGACAGGCCTGGCCGCGGCGCGACATAAGCCGCGTCCAGATTCTGTTTCCCTTGACCTTTTTACTAAAAATGTTTGACATGTTCTAGACCTCCAATTTACATGCAACTTGTTTTAACATGCTTATATATGAATAACTAGCATAGAAAAATAGTTCGGGACCCGACCCGAACGTGTTGACTTTTTCGTTGACTTTGACCAAGTTTTACTTTTAGTCAAACTTAACCAAACTTTTATACAATCGTTCTAACATGCTTTTATACTTGATTCTTGCATGAAACTTGACAACGTGATTCACATGCTATACTAAATCGAGTCGTAACGAGCCATAGGACTAATTGAACACATTTCACCCGACCTTGTGTCGTAACCGGTTAATTGATATAACTTACTTGTTTAGGTCAAGGCTAAGCAACTTTCATGCACACGTTTACTTGTTGAAGTACTTTTATACTCGTGCACTCGAGGTGAGATCATAGTCCCACCTTTTCAACAACTTTTTATACTTTTAAATTGTGGGCTGAGAAACATATACTTTGTTACATTTTGTGCTACTTACTTTTATACTTTGAACACAAGTACAAGGAAACAAACATTCCACAGCGAGTTAGAACAAAAATCCTCAATTCGATTATCATTAGTTACACTTGCAGGGTGTAAGCGAGAACTTATATTGTGTGGCCATACGGGTTTGACAAACCCTCATTCGGACGGTTCGCTACCGTTATGCGGATGAAATATATTTTTGAGAAACAGTGTATGTTCTAACACTATTGTGATGGGGTTCTATGGGAGGAAACGTTAAGTCTTGATAATTGGGTGCTCGCGAACAATACTTTTGGAATGCAAACGATTTTGATAATCAACTATGGGAATACTAAATCTTGTGGTTCAAAAACAACGTTTACAAACACCTATGATTTCACCAACATTTTTCGTTGACAGTTTTCTATATGTTTCTCAGGTTCATACTTGGCTATTTGATATATGCTTCCGCGTTCACTCATACTTGCTTGGGGTCAAGCATACATGCATACACTTTGATTTCTTGCTTGGGGTCAAGCATACATACATGCATACGCTAGTGATAGCACCTTTGGATTCAAACTTTTGTTTACATACTTACGCTATTTACAGCAACTGTGTTTTTAAATTAATTATGTCGCAAGTTATTTCATTTATACTTTATGACTTTTGTAAACTTAGACTTGTTGTCGAACGGTTTTGTAAACTAAACTTGCAAGTCTTGTACCTTCCAAATGAATGCGACATAATTTTGGTCAAACGAGTCTCATATAGGGACTACGACCACGCAACGGGACCTAAGTTAACGGCGCCGTCGATAACGGTTTTGGTCGGGTCGTTACAAGTGGTATCAGAGCGTTGGTTGTAGGGAACTAGGACGTGCATTAGTGTGTCTAACAGAGTCGTTAGGACGCATTAGTGAGTCTAGACTACAACCGGATAGTTAGCATTTGCATTCTGACATACATTTGCTATAGATAGCACTTACTTGACTACTTGTGCATTATACTCGAATCATTCTTAGGCAAACTTCTTAATGGTACCAAGTTTTCATCATACGAACTCGTATTCTGCAACTTTCTGGTAACACGCGTAAATTCAGGATTCATACCCGTATGGATGACGACGACTTCATTAGTCACACTTGTTCGGGAACTCTGTCTCCCGGATTGTTATTTGCCACCGTTTCAACTTACTATCGGTTTCCCGCTGGTGTTTCTTACTATCTACTTTTTGGTGTTAGTACCATCACTACTCTAGGTGAGTATCGTCATCAACATTTATCACTACGGTTGCGTGCTACTCGTTATCATGACTCGTTACTCTTTTCATACCTGAATACCTTATTGTCTAACTCGAACCACATTGACGTGAACAATCATTTATACACTTCCCTCGGGGAACGCTTGTTTATAGTTGCACTAATTCTTTCGATTTAATACGAGTCACGTTTGAGACGTCGTTACATTTTGTTCATTTTAGATTTTCGCGATGACACGAACTTGAATCTATGGAGTGATGTGGGAATGGAGGTATGAGTTAGCATAATATAACTACACTCGATCAACGTAGTTATATTACGGTAAGACATACCAAAGTTCTAGTGACGCGTGATGGTGGTTAGACTCGATCAACCTAAACACCACCATGTGCCATGTACATGACTTCATCTTTTCAGGTTTGGACATCCGAAAACTCCGAGAATATTTATAACAACCATACCGGGGACACACCTTCAATTATTGTCAAATTATATTTATGCTTCCGAATGAATTGCCGATTCCATTCGATTTCAACCGTATGTCACACGGGTATACTAGCTCGTCCTCGCACAGTCTTATTGACTAACTACAACTTACTCGTTATGCTCACATCGGGGCGGAAACTTCTTTTGCATCACCCTCGTACTTCCGGTTCAGGAGGTCCTTATTCTAAATTCCCAATGGAGAGAGACTCTCCACGTTATACTAGTATTCACCTCGAGGGTGAATAGTTCCGACGAACGTTTTTCTTTCAGAAACCGAGGAGAACTTGCCCCGACGAACGTTTTTGGAAACCGATAAATCTTCCGCGACGCGAATTTTCTTGAGAAACTTGTCCTAGCTAACGTTTTCAATTCCTAGCAAACTTGTTCAATATGCCTTAGGGAAATATACCCCGTTTCGGATCGAGATCCTCGTTTCACTTCTAGATTTTGGAGTGCCTTACAAAAAGCCTCGGGACCGCGTTTAGACATGAGTACCGCGTACCATCCACAACCCGACGGACCGAACAAACATACGATTTAAGTCTTGAAAACCATAATACGAATTTGTATTACCAACTTCAAATTTACTTGAGAAAAGTATTTTCCTTAACCGAATCCTCATACTACAATGATTTTCATTCGATTTTTAACGTCACTCCTTTTGAAACCACATGTGACCGGAAACGTCATTCTCCTTTGTCGAACCAAGTAAACGATGATCAATTCACCGGGGCCGAGGTTATTCATGAGCAACCGAGAAAATTTATTCATATTCAGGTAAAACCCTACGCGACTCGTAATCACCAAGAGCTACGCCAATGTTAGACGTAAACATTTCAAATTCCACGTGGGAAACCGCGTCGCGTTAAGAGTCGCACCTTGGAAAGGTGCAATCCGTTTCGGGAAAACGTAGGAAGCTAAATCTGCGATATTTTGATCCTTTAAATTCTTGGGGTGTTTTGGACCCGTCGCTAGCCGTTTAGACTTTTCCGACTCATTTTGGGTCTCCGTTTATCCTACATTCGATGTATCAACTCAAAGACGTGTTTGGCGAAACAAGAACTTGTCATTCCTTTTCGATAAGCTTACTATCGACGATAAACTTCATTCCTAGGAGGACCGGTTGAAACCATGAATCGTGAAACCAAACTTCAATCCAACGTAAAAATCCCGACCGTCGAAGTTCGTTGAAATACCCTAGGACGTACTTCTCCCTCACTCGTAGAATTGGCAACGCAAGATCTCGAGGAAGATTCAACAACTACTACTTCCAACTAAATTTCGGGACGAAATTTCTTTTGAGTTGTGGATAATGTAACATCCCGCCTTTTTCCGTTAAATTTATTTTTAACACCGTCTTTTTCTTTTAAATAATACCTTTCGTTATTTAAATTCGTAGTTTCCGTTGACTAACGTTCATAAAAATTCCGTCATTTAATTATAACATCTCTCGTTAACTTGCGTTTTAAAAATATTCGATCGGTTAAATCCCGCACCCGCTTTGAAACTCGAGGGACCGGAGTTGCCAAATGGGCAAACTAGTTGACTAGGTCAACTAGTCAACCCATTTCATCCATTCCATCATCTCCCTCATCCCTTTTCTCTTCATCTCAAGAACACACACACAAACCCATTCCATTCATTCATCATCTAAATTCAATCTTGGAAGCTCACAACAAATCCGACTACATATTCTTGATCCTCTCATCATCCTCTATGATTTGATACTAACTTCATTGATTTTGGGTAACATTTCTAAAACTCTAAATTTCTCTAAATTCGTTTTATATACTTGAAATTGTGTTAGTTAGTGTCTATGGCTCGTGTGTAACATGAATATATGTTTTGTTTGCTCGATTTGTGGTTTGGAGTAACTAGTTTGAGTTTTTGAAATGGGTTTGCTTAATCCTTGATTTTGGATGAGTTAATGTTGTTAGATTGTTAAAGTGCATGTTTTAATTGTGTTACTAGTATCATTAGCTACATTTTGATGTGTAGGTTGATTAAGAAAACTTCAAAAACCCGATTAATGATTTCTTTTGATGTTTGACTAGGGTTTGATAGTTCTTGACATGAACTTTTGGATGCTTAAATGCCATGGAATGTTAATTGTTAGTGTTTAGTAGTAATGTATGCTTCATTACCTTCGAAACGGAATATCATATGTGTGAATTGGATTCCCGAAACTTAAAATGCAATTGATGAACTTGAAACTTTGAAAATGGACTTTTAAATGATCACTTGACGAGAAATCGGTTATGGAAAATGTTGTTTTTGTTTGATGAAACATGTTTAGTTGTGTTCCTTGTCAAAAGAGCTTTCCAACGGTATAAGATACGCTTTCTAATTGTTTACGGTTTGAGTTTTGCGTTTGTTTGAAATTTTACCAAGCCTTGAACAAGTGAAACAGGCCTGGGACCAGGCCACGGCCATTGTCGCGGCGCGACAGGCCTGGCCGCGGCGCGACATAAGCCGCGTCCAGATTCTGTTTCCCTTGACCTTTTTACTAAAAATGTTTGACATGTTCTAGACCTCCAATTTACATGCAACTTGTTTTAACATGCTTATATATGAATAACTAGCATAGAAAAATAGTTCGGGACCCGACCCGAACGTGTTGACTTTTTCGTTGACTTTGACCAAGTTTGACTTTTAGTCAAACTTAACCAAACTTTTATACAATCGTTCTAACATGCTTTTATACTTGATTCTTGCATGAAACTTGACAACGTGATTCACATGCTATACTAAATCGAGTCGTAACGAGCCATAGGACTAATTGAACACATTTCACCCGACCTTGTGTCGTAACCGGTTAATTGATATAACTTACTTGTTTAGGTCAAGGCTAAGCAACTTTCATGCACACGTTTACTTGTTGAAGTACTTTTATACTCGTGCACTCGAGGTGAGATCATAGTCCCACCTTTTCAACAACTTTTTATACTTTTAAATTGTGGGCTGAGAAACATATACTTTGTTACATTTTGTGCTACTTACTTTTATACTTTGAACACAAGTACAAGGAAACAAACATTCCACAGCGAGTTAGAACAAAAATCCTCAATTCGATTATCATTAGTTACACTTGCAGGGTGTAAGCGAGAACTTATATTGTGTGGCCATACGGGTTTGACAAACCCTCATTCGGACGGTTCGCTACCGTTATGCGGATGAAATATATTTTTGAGAAACAGTGTATGTTCTAACACTATTGTGATGGGGTTCTATGGGAGGAAACGTTAAGTCTTGATAATTGGGTGCTCGCGAACAATACTTTTGGAATGCAAACGATTTTGATAATCAACTATGGGAATACTAAATCTTGTGGTTCAAAAACAACGTTTACAAACACCTATGATTTCACCAACGTTTTTCGTTGACAGTTTTCTATATGTTTCTCAGGTTCATACTTGGCTATTTGATATATGCTTCCGCTTTCACTCATACTTGCTTGGGGTCAAGCATACATGCATACACTTTGATTTCTTGCTTGGGGTCAAGCATACATACATGCATACGCTAGTGATAGCACCTTTGGATTCAAACTTTTGTTTACATACTTACGCTATTTACAGCAACTGTGTTTTTAAATTAATTACGTCGCAAGTTATTTCATTTATACTTTATGACTTTTGTAAACTTAGACTTGTTGTCGAACGGTTTTGTAAACTAAACTTGCAAGTCTTGTACCTTCCAAATGAATGCGACATAATTTTGGTCAAACGAGTCTCATATAGGGACTACGACCACGCAACGGGACCTAAGTTAACGGCGCCGTCGATAACGGTTTTGGTCGGGTCGTTACATATGTCATGTATGACTAATCAATTTTAACTTCTACCATGAGCTAGTCAACTAACTAGAACTCCTTTTAACCCCACTCACCACTCACCAATTACCACTCATCATTCACTCCATTTCACTTCCAATTCTCTTTCTAATTCTCTCTCAACACACACACACACTATTATGAACGTATTTTTCCAGTAGTTAATCATCATCTTCATCAAAAATCACTTCAAGAATCAAGCTATAATCATCATAGGAAGAACACTTCAAGAACACTTCAAAAATCCCTTCAAGTTTACTAATTTACTTCCAAGCTTTCTAATCCATTCCAAGTAATCATCTAAGATCAAGAAACCTTTGTTATATACAGTAGGTTATCTTTCTTATTCAAGGTAATATTCATATTCAAACTTTGATTCAATTTCTATAACTATAAACTATCTTAATCCGAGAAAAAAATCTTACTTGAACTTGTTTTTGTGTCATGATCCTACTTCAAGAACTTTCAAGCCATCCAAGATCCTTTGAAGCTAGATCATTTCTTGTCACTTCCAGTAGGTTTACCTACTAAACTTGAGGTAGTAATGATGTTCATAACATCATTCGATTCATATATATAAAACTATCTTATTCGAAGGTTTAAACTCGTAATCACTAGAACATAGTTTAGTTAATTCTAAACTTGTTCGCAAACAAAAGTTAATCCTTCTAACTTGACTTTTAAAATTAACTACACACATGTTCTATATCTATATGATATGCTAACTTAATGATTTAATACCTGGAAACACGAAAACACCGTAAAACCGGATTTACGCCGTCGTAGTAACACCGCGGGCTGTTTTGGGTTAGTTAATTAAAAACTATGATAAACTTTGATTTAAAAGTTGTTATTCTGAGAAAATGATTTTTATTATGAACATGAAACTATATCCAAAAATTATGGTTAAACTCAAAGTGGAAGTATGTTTTCTAAAATGGTCATCTGGACGTCGTTCTTTCGACTGAAATGACTACCTTTACAAAAATGACTTGTAACTTATTTTTCCGACTATAAACCTATACTTTTTCTGTTTAGATTCATAAAATAGAGTTCAATATGAAACCATAGCAATTTGATTCACTCAAAACGGATTTAAAATGAAGAAGTTATGGGTAAAACAAGATTGGATAATTTTTCTCATTTTAGCTGCGTGAAAATTGGTAACAAATCTATTCCAACCATAACTTAATCAACTTGTATTGTATATTATGTAATCTTGAGATACCATAGACACGTATACAATGTTTCGACCTATCATGTCGACACATCTATATATATTTCGGAACAAAAATAGACACTCTATATGTGAATGTTGGAGTTAGCTATACAGGGTTGAGGTTGATTCCAAAATATATATAGTTTGAGTTGTGATCAATACTGAGATACGTATACACTGGGTCGTGGATTGATTCAAGATAATATTTATCGATTTATTTCTGTACATCTAACTGTGGACAACTAGTTGTAGGTTACTAACGAGGACAGCTGACTTAATAAACTTAAAACATCAAAATATATTAAAAGTGTTGTAAATATATTTTAAACATACTTTGATATATATGTATATATTGTTATAGGTTCGTGAATCAACCAGTGGCCAAGTTTTACTTCCCGACGAAGTAAAAATCTGTGAAAGTGAGTTATAGTCCCACTTTTAAAATCTAATATTTTTGGGATGAGAATACATGCAGGTTTTATAAATGATTTACAAAATAGACACAAGTACGTGAAACTACATTCTATGGTTGAATTATCGAAATCGAATATGCCCCTTTTTATTAAGTCTGGTAATCTAAGAATTAGGGAACAGACACCCTAATTGACGCGAATCCTAAAGATAGATCTATTGGGCCTAACAAACCCCATCCAAAGAACCGGATGATTTAGTACTTCAAAATTTATATCATATCCGAAGGGTGTCCCGGAATGATGGGGATATTCTTATATATATGCATCTTGTTAATGTCGGTTACCAGGTGTTCACCATATGAATGATTTTTATCTCTATGTATGGGATGTGTATTGAAATATGAAATCTTGTGGTCTATTGTTACGATTTGATATATATAGGTTAAACCTATAACTCACCAACATTTTTGTTGACGTTTAAAGCATGTTTATTCTCAGGTGAATACTAAGAGCTTCCGCTGTTGCATACTAAAATAAGGACAAGATTTGGAGTCCATGTGTGACGATCGCTCCAAATCCATATGGACGAACACGTCATTCATCGATTTCATTGCGAGGTATTTGACCTCTATATGATATGTTTTGTAAACATTGCATTCTTTTGAAAAGGCGCACCATAAATGAATATTTAAATCAAAGGTTTTTGATATTTGATGATTTCTACATATAGACAATCACCGTAAATAATAGTTTACAATAGTACTTCCATTGACAATGCAGTCAAAATAAGATACACGGTGATGATTTGGTGAATACAACGTTTCCTTGATAAACATGTCATGTAAGACTCCATGCACATAGCTTGTCTAACATATAAGCAAACAGGGGAAGACTCCTAGGGAACCTGAGAATAAACATGCTAACAAGTGTCAACACAAAGGTTGGTGAGTTCATAGTTTTAATGTTTTGCATAATCTGTACATAAAGATGGATCACAAGATTTCAGTTGTTTCATCCAGAAACGTTTATCAAAATATTCTACAAGATTGAGCACCCTGGTAACTAAACTTTAACGTTATAATAAGTACCCCTGTTTTAACATACATGCAACCAACATGTACAATACACGCAAACCAACGTGTACTAAACTTAAATAGCATACGTCTGTTTTATAGTTCAGGCTAGGGTTTCTATACCTGGAACAGACGGGGATGTCAAGCCCTATGGATCCATGTACTACTACTCGCGCCCACCAGTTCTTATAACTGGCAGTTAACAGTTACCAAAGCTAAGGGATTTTCGTTTCAAACTCAGTGTAGAATTTAGTATGTACTTGTATCCATTGTGTTTAAAATAAAGTGCATGTATTCTCAGCTCAAAAATATATATTGCAAAAGCAATTAAAAAAGGAATCAATGAAACTCACCTTAGCAGCACATAAGGTCATTCACCAAAATGAAACTCGGATTACCAAATAACCGTAGATCTCAACCTAGAGAACATATGTTGGTCAATAAATGTTTATCAAGCTAGGTCAGGTCATAGTGTATCACAATCCTAATGCTCGAGATCGACATACAAAATTTATCCAAAGTCGTTTCAAAAAGTCAATTTTGACAATAGTTCAACAAAACGAGACATACCTTATATAAGGATTCATTTACTCGGTTGGTAATATTCAAAAATCCAATTTATCAATCTTGCAAACAAGTTGTTTTAAATATTAATTGTAGATTCAAAAGCAATTCCAATTAACGTCAATCATAATTCAGTTGATCGTATCTTTTAATCCGTTCATCGAAACTATTCGATATCTAAATGAAAAGTTATTGATTTTTCGCCAGCTTTCCCAAAACATGTATATCATATACCTTTTACCAGTAATATATGTATTTAATTCGTGAATCATTATAAACTGTTTAGCGACGAAATTTAACATACAAGCATGTATAAATATATATACTCGAGCACTAGATATGGATACACAATTAATATATAAAAGATAAAATATGAGTGCTTACGTACCAATATTGAGATTTAATATTGTAGGAAATTACGTAGACGCAACAGAGATGATAAACACTAGGTTTGATTCACAAATATACCCCCGAATATTACTCATAACCTCTTTGACAATAACCCATAATTTCCTTAGCTCTAGCTTGCTCGAAAACCCGTTTCGAAATCATTTGGACATCCCTCCGTCGTGATATTATATATGTATTATTATTTTTGTATCGTAAAAATAATAATACTAATACTATTAATAATAAGATTAATAATAATAATCTTAATATTAATAATAATAATAATAATAATTATTATTATTATAATAATTATAAATAATAAATTAAATAAATTAAATAAATAACATAAGTAATACGGAGTAATATAAAGTGTGAGAAAACTGAACCAGAATCGTGCAATTTATAGAACTTTTTCTGAAAAAGCACCCCATGCGATCGCATGGGATTTGTGCTTCAAGGCCATGCGATCACATGGCCCTCTGATCCAGCTCACAAACTTTTGTTTTCTTGTTTGTCGACATATTATTTAAATATATACAATATATTTAATTTATATAATTAATTATATATTATATTAAATTCATGTGTATAGTTGACCTGTAATTTTCGTTCCGATGACTCGTACGTTGTTACTCAACTTATGTCCCGGTTTCGGTTTCTCAAATGCATTTTCGTACACTTAGAAAACTTGCATTTTATGTTTCGTGACACGTACCTTTGTCAAAATATAGCTTTAAATTATCTTTAAACTATATCACTCAAAGTATATCTTAATCTTTCGAGTGTTTTAGTCATTTACTTCTATAAATCATTGTCTCGTTATTTATTAATATAATAGTATTTATCAAACGTTTCATAACCAAGTTAATAACTAATCTCAATATTTTTAAACACGTTTTAAAATATACGTCGCAAGTTATTCATACAATTAATATTCCAACTTATCATATATATTCAAATAAACATTTAAACCAATAAGTTTAATGTATGGTATTAAACAATTAATACATTGTTACGTTTTCAAGTTATAGTATATATATATATATGTATCTATATACATATAATTGTTCGCGAATTGTCAAGAACAACCGAAAGGTATTTAAATATATGAAAGTAGGTCAAAAATTTTGAGATTCAGTTTACAGACTTTGCTTATCGTGTCGGAAATGTTAATCATACAAAGATTAAGTTTAAATTTGGTCAGAAATTTCTGGGTCATCACAGTACCTACCCGTTAAAGAAATTTCGTCCCGAAATTTGAGTGAGGTCGTCATGACTAACAATAAAAATATTTTCATGCCGTATATGAGTCGATAAATAGAGTTTTATCACTGTTTGAATAATATGGATAAAACAATCCAATTACTCGAAGCGTATGAGAGAAGTTATCATAATAGAGTGAAATAGAGATTCGTCTTATCTTTTGACGTAGTAACGATTGGTTTCCGAAATTTAAGGAATAGAAAATCTTCTTAATAAGATTTGATTCTTCGAAATTTATGGAAATTATGATTTCCTTTGATTAAATGCGTAATCTGCCTCGATTGTTATGTCTGATATTTCGCTATAAATTAACTACTTCCGTTTCATTATTTTCACCACTCCTACATCTTCTTCCTCATTTCATACTTCAAAAGATTGTGAAATGCTTCATTCAGTTTTGATTCTTGATATACTTTTAGCTTTCATATCTGTCATTCTTCTTTTTCATCTACCACCAAAGGAAGTTATTTTCTTCTACTATTACCTTGGGGTTATAGTGTTTTTCATTCTCTCGTGTCTTTATATTGCTATACGCATTGATATACACGGTTTGTAATTTCGGGGTTGTTATCGGACTTTATATTCTCCATTATATTTCGGAGCTTCATGCTTTCGTTTTCTCTTCCCGACCTTAAGTCAAGCGGATAATGATCCAGAATTCGTAGGTATGAAGTTTCAGATGAACATAACTAATGTTCTAAGAAATAAATGGTAATAGCACAATCTGACTTGTCAAATTACCAGAATACCTCAAAAAAGACCGAATCATTAAGAAAATATTTTCTTGATATTTTTAGAGATTATATAGAATGAAAGAGTTATGTAACCTGGTTCATGATGAGGGTATGATATGTGAACCTTTATCACGTTCCATTAGAAACTCAGCATGACTTACTGTAATATAATCACGTTGATCAAGTGTCATTATATTATATTAACTCATGCTTCAATTCCCAACATTACTTCAAAACATTTATATTTTAAACTTTAAAGTTTCAGAATTTAGAAACTAAAATAGTTTCTTTTATGGTGTAACACAGATATCGTAAAGAGAAAATTGATTTTCGATAAGAATGATTATGAAATTATCTCCAGAAATATGGAGGATATTTATAATGAAAGATACGATGATATCTTAGAATTTCTAATATCAGAGGATGATGAAGAATATTGTCTGCAAGGGTTTAGATTCGGAAGCAAGGTATTCGTTAATGGCTTCAACAGATACTGAATCATTTGGATTCTTTGAAGACATGTTTCGTCCTTGTGATTTATCCACAGCCTCTTTCATACTTTGCTCAATCCGTTTTCCAGTTCCAAACTTTCTCTTTTTCTCAGCTTTACCACCATACTATTCTTTATCATCAAACTTTTGACTGTTAAGGTTGTTTACAGTTTTTGCTGCTTCATCAACATTTTTCCAAAATTCGGAGAACTAGTTTCGTAGTTTGGGGTGTTTTTCGGAAACTTCACATTCGAAGTATGTAAGTCCAAGAGGTAGACGTTATATGTACACATATAACTATTGGCGTAGACGTGCTACAAGATTTCAAAATACTGATTGCTAATTCCTGATAGTTGGTATGGCAATTGCCGTTACAAGATGTGGATGAGTACATGATACGGTTTCAATGAGTATAAGGATTTTTCAGAAGGTCAAAGATCAATGAAGTTGTTGGTAAATTTACTGCTAATGTGGTGGAACATGAAAGGTTCCCCAGTAACAAAAACGTATATGCCAAAGTTACAAGTCTGAAAGGTCGTCGTTGACTGGTTGAACGGTTGATAATACTGGATACTTTTGGAAAGGAATTGCAAGGTTATTTTCAGTAATAACAATGCTAAAGGATCTTTCACATTTTTGAAGTCAAAGTATAGCTTTGAAAGATGTAGAGATCTAAGAATGATGTCACCCGTTAAATCTTGACTTGGATTCTGATCCGTCAATATTAGAATATGTAATTGAATTTGTATGGAAACGATTGTATATCGCTGTGAGCATAGTTAATAATTTTTGAATCAAAGTTGAAGAATGTACAGTGTAACATATTAATTGTGAACTTAAATATTTCCCGGGAATTACCTACCCGTTAAAGATTTCACAAGTAATATTTTGTACAAAAGAATTTTTATTACCGTCTTTATGAAAATATATGTATGTATATTTTCTTCAGATGTAATGCAGATTTGATGAGTTAATATCATATTAAGCTCATTTGATTTTTGACTTGAATTATAAATGAATAAAACATTAAAGATTTAATAATCTTTACGGAGTATTTCACTAATGTAATCAATACTCAGTTTTATTGATATTTTCTCAGTGAATCATGTTGGTGCTCATGGAACTCTTGCTAACTTCGCAAGGTACGAATGATGTTTTCTAGAAAGTTTCGAATACATCGAAGATGAAAGTATAAAATCAACCATATAATTGAATAATATACTTAGTTTATTATGAAATGGAATTCATTGAGTTGGAAACAGAGATTGTAGTTAACGATGGTTAAGTCATTAACGAAGTATGTACATCATAGCATATTAGTAATATGAATTAACCGAGTAGTACCTACCAGTTAAGATTCACATGTAATAACTTGGTACGAAAAGATTTATTTTGATTTCAAAATTCATATATATTAAATATACATAAAATTTCTTCAGGGGAAATGAGTTAATACTTCATCGGTTATTTTTGCTGGTATTTCTTGGTAAATACAGTGCGTATGATGTTGATGCTCGTGGAACAGATTGTGAAGTTGAGGTTTGCGATGCGGATGTTGTTGGTGGTGGTAATGGTACTGTTGGTGTTGTTGTCGGTGGTACTGTTGATGCCGGTGATGCTGCTGGTGCTTGTAACCTTTGCACCATATTCTCCAAAGCCACTACCCGAGCGCGAAGCTCGTTGACTTCTTCTACTACACTGGGATGATTGGCGGTTCGGACGAGCGGATGAATAAGATCCAGAATTTGAGAGAGTATATGATCATGACGAGATATTCTGGAGATGAGAGAGAAAATGGTATTACGAACAGGTTCGCCGGTAAGTGCTTCAGGTTCTTCGCCAAGAGGGCAATGTGGTGGATGGAAGGGATCGCCTTCTTCTTGTCTCCAATAATTAAGTAGGCTACTAACCCATCCCCAATTCATCCAGAATAGATGATGGCTAATTGGTTGATCCATTCCAGTTACACTTTCTTCAGAGTTCAGGAGAATATCCATATCGGAATAGCTGTCGGAATTTAAGGAATTTGAACTAGATACGGGATCCATCTTGTATAATTAGATAGATGATTTTTGATATGAAATAGATTACAGAATTTAGTTTGGTATTCTTCAATACATAATTTACATATGTATATATAATACCAAATTCCATAAATCACGGAGAAATTTTTGGAAGATGTCAGGAAAAGTTTACAGTAACAGATACGCTAAGATATGAATTTTTGTCTATACACTATTTATGCAATCAATGCAGTAAAACGTGTCTAGACTTAAGAATGATAAGCATGTAATTTTTGACAAGAAATGATAAGCAAAACTTTTAACATGCAGACACGGTCGAAGTCCAGACTTACTAATGCATCTTAACAACTATCAGTTAGACACATTTATGCAAGACCTGGTTCGCTAGGACCAACGCTCTGATACCAACTGTGACGATCGCTCCAAATCCATATGGACGAACACGTCATTCATCGATTTCATTGCGAGGTATTTGACCTCTATATGATATGTTTTGTAAACATTGCATTCTTTTGAAAAGGCGCACCATAAATGAATATTTAAATCAAAGGTTTTTGATATTTGATGATTTCTACATATAGACAATCACCGTAAATAATAGTTTACAATAGTACTTCCATTGACAATGCAGTCAAAATAAGATACACGGTGATGATTTGGTGAATGCAACGTTTCCTTGATAAACATGTCATGTAAGACTCCATGCACATAGCTTGTCTAACATATAAGCAAACAGGGGAAGACTCCTAGGGAACCTGAGAATAAACATGCTAACAAGTGTCAACACAAAGGTTAGTGAGTTCATAGTTTTAATGTTTTGCATAATCTGTACATAAAGATGGATCACAAGATTTCAGTTGTTTCATCCAGAAACGTTTATCAAAATATTCTACAAGATTGAGCACCCTGGTAACTAAACTTTAACGTTATAATAAGTACCCCTGTTTTAACATACATGCAACCAACATGTACAATACACGCAAACCAACGTGTACTAAACTTAAATAGCATACGTCTGTTTTATAGTTCAGGCTAGGGTTTCTATACCTGGAACAGACGGGGATGTCAAGCCCTATGGATCCATGTACTACTACTCGCGCCCACCAGTTCTTATAACTGGCAGTTAATAGTTACCAAAGCTAAGGGATTTTCGGTTCAAACTCAGTGTAGAATTTAGTATGTACTTGTATCCATTGTGTTTAAAATAAAGTGCATGTATTCTCAGCCCAAAAATATATATTGCAAAAGCAATTAAAAAAGGAATCAATGAAACTCACCTTAGCAGCACATAAGGTCATTCACCAAAATGAAACTCGGATTACCAAATAACCGTAGATCTCAACCTAGAGAACATATGTTGGTCAATAAATGTTTATCAAGCTAGGTCAGGTCATAGTGTATCACAATCCTAATGCTCGAGATCGACATACAAAATTTATCCAAAGTCGTTTCAAAAAGTCAATTTTGATAATAGTTCAACAAAACGAGACATACCTTATATAAGGATTCATTTACTCGGTTGGTAATATTCAAAAATCCAATTTATCAATCTTGCAAACAAGTTGTTTTAAATATTAATTGCAGATTCAAAAGCAATTCCAATTAACGTCAATCATAATTCAGTTGATCGTATCTTTTAATCCGTTCATCGAAACTATTCGATATCTAAATGAAAAGTTATTGATTTTTCGCCAGCTTTCCAAAAACATGTATATCATATACCTTTTACCAGTAATATATGTATTTAATTCGTGAATCATTATAAACTGTTTAGCGACGAAATTTAACATACAAGCATGTATAAATATATATACTCGAGCACTAGATATGGATACACAATTAATATATAAAAGATAAAATATGAGTGCTTACGTACCAATATTGAGATTTAATATTGTAGGAAATTACGTAGACGCAACAGAGATGATAAACACTAGGTTTGATTCACAAATATACCCCCGAATATTACTCATAACCTCTTTGACAATAACCCATAATTTCCTTAGCTCTAGCTTGCTCGAAAACCCGTTTCGAAATCATTTGGACATCCCTCCGTCGTGATATTATATATATATTATTATTTTTGTATCGTAAAAATAATAATACTAATACTATTAATAATAAGATTAATAATAATAATCTTAATATTAATAATAATAATAATAATAATAATTATTATTATTATTATAATAATTATAAATAATAAATTAAATAAATTAAATAAATAACATAAGTAATACGGAGTAATATAAAGTGTGAGAAAACTGAACCAGAATCGTGCAATTTATAGAACTTTTTCTGAAAAAGCACCCCATACGATCGCATGGGATTTGTGCTTCAAGGCCATGCGATCACATGGCCCTCTGATCCAGCTCACAAACTTTTGTTTTCTTGATTGTCGACATATTATTTAAATATATATAATATATTTAATTTATATAATTAATTATATATTATATTAAATTCATGTGTATAGTTGACCTGTAATTTTCGTTCCGATGACTCGTACGTTGTTACTCAACTTATGTCCCGGTTTCGGTTTCTCAAATGCATTTTCGTACACTTAGAAAACTTGCATTTTACGTTTCGTGACACATACCTTTGTCAAAATATAGCTTTAAATTATCTTTAAACTATATCACTCAAAGTATATCTTAATCTTTCGAGTGTTTTAGTCATTTACTTCTATAAATCATTGTCTCGTTATTTATTAATATAATAGTATTTATCAAACGTTTCATAACCAAGTTAATATCTACTCTCAATATTTTTAAACACGTTTTAAAATATACGTCGCAAGTTATTCATACAATTAATATTCCAACTTATCATATATATTCAAATAAACATTTAAACCAATAAGTTTAATGTACGGTATTAAACAATTAATACATTGTTTCGTTTTCAAGTTATAGTATATATATATGTATCTATATACATATAATTGTTCGCGAATTGTCAAGAACAACCGAAAGGTATTTAAATATATGAAAGTAGGTCAAAAATTTTGAGATTCAGTTTACAGACTTTGCTTATCGTGTCGGAAATGTTAATCATACAAAGATTAAGTTTAAATTTGGTCAGAAATTTCCGGGTCATCACACCATGTTTGTATAATATTGTGTAAAAACTGCATTCAAGAAACTGATTTCGATGTAACATATTTGTATTGTAAACCATTATGTAATGGTCGTGTGTAAACAGGATATTTTAGATTATCATTATTTGATAATCTACGTAAAGCTTTTTAAACCTTTATTTATGAAATAAAGGTTATGGTTTGTTTTAAAAATGAATGCAGTCTTTAAAAAACGTCTCATATAGAGGTCAAAACCTCGCAACGAAATCAATTAATATGGAACGTTTTTAATCAATAAGAACGGGACATTTCAGTTGGTATCCGAGCGTTGGTCTTAGAGAACCAGAAAATTTGCATTAGTGTGTCTTATCGAGTTTGTTAGGATGCATTAGTGAGTTTGAACTTCGACCGTGTTTTCTTTAAAAATGATTGCTTAACATTTTTGTTGGAAACTATATATTTTTAACATATGAATATTATGTGATATATTAATCTCTTAACGTGTTTGATATTATGTGATAGATGTATACCTCTAGAACAAGTCCCATTGACTCACCTAATAATAATGAAGAGTCAAATGTAAATTGGAATGATTCGTGGACTGATTCACAAGTTCCCGAAGAGAAACCGGAAGAAGAGTCGGAACCGGAAGAAGAATCGGAACCGGAAGAAGAATCGGAACCGGAAGAAGAAATAGAACCGGTGGGGGAAATAATAAAACAGTTAAGTAAAAGAGAATCCTCAACCAACCGACCAAGGTTAATTATGGTCAATGGTGTTTCCGCCAAGGAAGCAAAATATTGGGAGGATTACCAATTCTCCGATGAATCGGATTCCGACGAGAATTCCGATGATGTTATAGAAATTACCCCAAATGAATTTAAAAAGGCAAAAGAAAATAATAAGGGAAAGGGCATAAAAATAGAGAAATCTAATTCCAACCCCGATGAACTTTATATGTATCGTCAACCCCCGAAGTCCTTAAGTTGTAACAATGACCCGGGAACCTCTAAACCACCAGGTTTTTCTAAACCAATGTGGACAACGACGGCTCGTATTAGGGGAACATCATATATCCCTAGAAACTTGGCAAGACGAACCAAAACCGAAGAAGAAGAAACAAGCGAGTCGGAATAAGATAGTTGTATTCGTGTGGTGTAATATATGTAATATAGTGTGCTTATGCTTTATGATATATGTAAAAATTGCTTGTATTAATAAGTATTTTTTTTTATGAATCTAACTCTTGTCTATTTTACAGTATAAAAACACAAAATGGATAGACAACCCAATATTTTAAGAGACCTACCCAGAGACATGATTGATGAAATCTTGTCTAGAGTCGGTCAGAATTCTTCGGCACAACTATTTAAGGCGAGATCAGTTTGTAAGACATTCGAAGAACGTTCTAAGAATGCCTTGGTTTATAAAAGGCTTTCGTTCGAAAGATGGGGGATATCACATTGGGAAATCCATAAGTTACGATGTGTTTACTTTGACGCGTATATTGCGGGAAACCCAAATGCTATTTTACGCAATGGGTTAAGAAATTATTTTGACTCAATATATCCGAATATTGGACTTCGTGATTTAGAAAAAGCGGCTAACATGCAACATAAAGAAGCATGTTATGCTTACGGATTAGTAATGTTCGCTTCTCACCAAAGTGAGAACAAGAACATCGGGCTACAACTATTAAACAAAACGTTCCCACAAGTGACGGAGTCGGTAATTGGGGTAAGAAATGAGGTTTTTAGGTTATTACGAGACTGTTGGTCATTACGTAACCCTCGTCCCTTTGACGACGTTACAACACGCTGTTTTATCAACGGCCATAACGGTTATGTTTCACAAGACCAAGGATGGGAAGTAGTCCTAGTAAAACCAGAATGCATGACTTGTTTCTGGACGTATGAATTACGTATCTTTATTACCTTTGCTGAATGACTTGTGTACTAGCTAGAATTATCTTCACAACTATCTTGTATCAAAGTTATTGTGTGCTATATTTCATGCTTTATGTAAAATAAGCGGTATTGTAAGTTTGTAAAATATTGTATAAAAGTTTGAACGCGAAATATTATTACAATCAGTTTTTCATATAGAATTGTAGTAGTTGAATTGTATATTAGCTACTAAGTATGAACTTAACAGGTAGGTACTACCCGAATTTAAACTTATAAAACGTTAATATGAAGAAAAAGCTTTTATAAATGAGTTCATATTATGCTACGAAATACTATTAACTACTCTTAATATTCTGTATGATTAACTTGTTCCATTTGACTATTTTGAAGGAAATGGCACCGACTACTCGACACACCGTGAATATGAATGAAAAGGAATTCCGTACTTTTCTAGCTTCAAACATAGCCGCAGTACAGGCTACGCTACATACCAACAATAACCTTGGATCTAGCAGTACAGGAAATTATGTAGGATGCACCTACAAAGAATTCACTGCCTGCAAACCTTTGGAATTTGATGGAACCGAAGGACCGATCGGATTGAAACGGTGGACCGAGAAGGTCGAATCGGTGTTTGCCATAAGTAAGTGTACTGAAGAGGACAAAGTGAAGTACGCTACGCATACCTTCACAGGTTCTGCGTTAACATGGTGGAATACCTATCTAGAGCAAGTGGGACAAGATGATGCGTACGCACTACCGTGGTCAGCATTCAAGCACTTGATGAACGAGAAGTACCGTCCCAGAATTGAGGTCAATAAGCTCAAGACAGAACTTAGAGGGTTACGAACCCAAGGATTTGATATTACCACGTACGAAAGACGATTCACAGAATTGTGCCTATTGTGTCCGGGAGCATTCGAAGATGAGGAAGAGAAGATCGACGCGTTTGTGAAAGGATTACCGGAAAGAATCCAAGAAGATATAAGTTCACACGAGCCCGCCTCCATACAACAGGCATGTAGAATGGCTCACAAACTAGTGAACCAGATTAAAGAAAGAATTAAAGAACAGACTGCTGAAGAGGCCAATGTGAAGCAAGTCAAAAGAAAGTGGGAGGAAAACGGTGATAAGAATCACCAATACAACAACAACAGCAATTACAACAATAATCGCAACAATTATCCCAACAATCGCAACATCAATCGCAACTACAACAAACGGCCCAACAATAAGAACAACAACAACAACAACAACAACAGCAACTACAACAATCATCCCAACAACAATAATAACCGCAACAACAACAACAATCAGAAGCAGCTATGCCAAAGGTGTGAAAAGTATCACTCGGGGTTCTACACCAAATTTTGCAACAAGTGTAAAAGAAATGGTCATAGCGTGGTGAAGTGTGAGGTCTACGGACCAGGGGTTAATAGAACGAAAGGAACAAATGGTGTTGGAACAAGTAATGGCGGAGCAAGTAGTGTCGGAGCAAGTTATGCCAATGTAGTTTGTTATAAATGTGGAAAACCGGGCCACATTATTAGAAATTGCCCGAACCAGGAGAACACGAATGGACAAGGCCGCGGAAGAGTTTTCAATATTAATGCGGCAGAGGCACAGGAAGACCCGGAGCTTGTTACGGGTACGTTTCTTATTGAAAATAAATCTGCTTACGTTTTATTTGATTCGGGTGCAGATAGAAGCTATATGAGTAGAGATTTTTGTGCTAAATTAAGTTGTCCATTGACGCCTTTGGATAGTAATTTTTACTCGAATTAGCAAATGGTAAATTAATTTCAGCAGATAATATATGTCGGAATCGAGAAATTAAACTGGTTAGCGAAACATTTAAGATTGATTTGATACCAGTAGAGTTAGGGAGTTTTGATGTGATAATCGGTATGGACTGGTTGAAAGAAGTGAAAGCAGAGATTGTTTGTTACAAAAATGCAATTCGCATTATACGAGAAAAAGGAAAACCCTTAATGGTGTACGGAGAAAAGGGCAACACGAAGCTACATATTATTAGTAATTTGAAGGCACAAAAACTAATAAGAAAAGGTTGCTATGCTGTTGAAGAAAAGAGCATCAATGATGTTCCCATTGCAAAAGAATTTCCCGATGTATTTTCGAAAGAATTACCGGGATTACCCCCACAGCGATCCGTTGAATTTCAAATAGATCTTGTACCAGGAGCTGCACCAATAGCTCGTGCTCCTTACAGACTCGCACCCAGCGAGATGAAAGAACTGCAAAGCCAATTACAAGAACTTTTAGAGCGTGGTTTCATTCGACCAAGCACATCACCGTGGGGAGCTCCTGTTTTGTTTGTCAAGAAGAAAGATGGTACATTCAGGTTGTGTATTGACTACCGAGAGTTGAACAAACTTACCATCAAGAACTGCTACCCACTACCGAGAATCGACGACTTATTTGATCAACTACAAGGCTCTTCGGTTTATTCGAAGATCGATTTACGTTCTGGATATCATCAAATGCGAGTAAAGGAGGATGATATTCCAAAAACTGCTTTTAGGACACGTTACGGTCATTACGAGTTTATGGTCATGCCATTTGGTTTAACTAATGCACCAGCTGTGTTCATGGACCTTATGAACCGAGTGTGTGGACCATACCTTGACAAGTTTGTCATTGTTTTCATTGATGACATACTTATTTACTCAAAGAATGACCAAGAACACGGTGAACATTTGAGAAAGGTGTTAGAAGTATTGAGGAAGGAAGAATTGTACGCTAAGTTTTCAAAGTGTGCATTTTGGTTGGAAGAAGTTCAATTCCTCGGTCACATAGTGAACAAAGAAGGTATTAAGGTGGATCCGGCAAAGATAGAAACTGTTGAAAAGTGGGAAACCCCGAAAACTCCAAAACACATACGCCAATTTTTAGGACTAGCTGGTTACTACAGAAGGTTCATCCAAGACTTTTCCAGAATAACAAAACCCTTGACTGCATTAACGCATAAAGGGAAGAAATTTGAATGGAATGATGAACAAGAGAAAGCGTTTCAGTTATTGAAGAAAAAGCTAACTACGGCACCTATATTGTCATTGCCTGAAGGGAATGATGATTTTGTGATTTATTGTGACGCATCAAAGCAAGGTCTCGGTTGTGTATTAATGCAACGAACGAAGGTGATTGCTTATGCGTCTAGACAATTAAAGATTCACGAACAAAATTATACGACGCATGATTTGGAATTAGGTGCGGTTGTTTTTGCATTAAAGACTTGGAGGCACTACTTATATGGGGTCAAAAGTATTATATATACCGACCACAAAAGTCTTCAACACATATTTAATCAGAAACAACTGAATATGAGGCAGCGTAGGTGGATTGAATTATTGAATGATTACGACTTTGAGATTCGTTACCACCCGGGGAAGGCAAATGTGGTAGCCGATGCCTTGAGCAGGAAGGACAGAGAACCCATTCGAGTAAAATCTATGAATATAATGATTCATAATAACCTTACTACTCAAATAAAGGAGGCGCAACAAGGAGTTTTAAAAGAGGGAAATTTAAAGGATGAAATACCCAAAGGATCGGAGAAACATCTTAATATTCGGGAAGACGGAACCCGGTATAGGGCTGAAAGGATTTGGGTACCAAAATTTGGAGATATGAGAGAAATGGTACTTAGAGAAGCTCATAAAACCAGATACTCAATACATCCTGGAACGAGGAAGATGTACAAGGATCTCAGGAAATATTTTTGGTGGCCGGGTATGAAAGCCGATGTTGCTAAATACGTAGGAGAATGTTTGACGTGTTCTAAGGTCAAAGCTGAGCATCAGAAACCATCAGGTCTACTTCAACAACCCGAAATCCCGGAATGGAAATGGGAAAACATTACCATGGATTTCATCACTAAATTGGCAAGGACTGCAAGTGGTTTTGATACTATTTGGGTAATAGTTGATCGTCTCACCAAATCAGCCCATTTCCTGCCAATAAGAGAAGATGACAAGATGGAGAAGTTAGCACGACTGTATTTGAAGGAAGTCGTCTCCAGACATGGAATACCAATCTCTATTATCTCTGATAGGGATGACAGATTTATTTCAAGATTCTGGCAGATATTACAGCAAGCATTAGGAACTCGTTTAGACATGAGTACTGCCTATCATCCACAAACTGATGGGCAGAGCGAAAGGACGATACAAACGCTTGAAGACATGCTACGAGCATGTGTTATTGATTTCGGAAGCAGTTGGGATCGACATCTACCATTAGCAGAATTTTCCTACAACAACAGCTACCATTCAAGCATTGAGATGGCGCCGTTTGAAGCACTTTATGGTAGAAAGTGCAGGTCTCCGATTTGTTGGAGTGAAGTGGGGGATAGACAGATTACGGGTCCGGAGATTATACAAGAAACTACCGAGAAGATCATCCAAATTCAACAACGGTTGAAAACCGCCCAAAGTCGACAAAAGAGCTACGCTGACATTAAAAGAAAAGATATAGAATTTGAAATTGGAGAGATGGTCATGCTTAAAGTTGCACCTTGGAAAGGCGTTGTTCGATTTGGTAAACGAGGGAAATTAAATCCAAGGTATATTGGACCATTCAAGATTATTGATCGTGTCGGACCAGTAGCTTACCAACTTGAGTTACCTCAACAACTCGCGGCTGTACATAACACTTTCCACGTCTCGAATTTGAAGAAATGTTTTGCTAAATAAGATCTCACTATTCCGTTAGATGAAATCCAAATCAACGAAAAACTCCAATTCATCGAAGAACCCGTCGAAATAATGGATCGTGAGGTTAAAAGACTTAAGCAAAACAAGATACCAATTGTTAAGGTTCGATGGAATGCTCGTAGAGGACCCGAGTTCACCTGGGAGCGTGAAGATCAGATGAAGAAGAAATACCCGCATCTATTTCCAGAAGATTCGTCAACACCTTCAACAGCTTAAAATTTCGGGACGAAATTTATTTAACGGGTAGGTACTGTAGTGACCCGAACTTTTCCATGTTTATATATATTAATTGAGATTGATATTTACATGATTAAATGTTTCCAACATGTTAAGCAATCAAACTTGTTAAGACTTGATTAATTGAAATATGTTTCATATAGACAATTGACCACCCAAGTTGACCGGCGATTCACGAACGTTAAAACTTGTAAAAATGACATGACGATATATATATGGATATACATATGGTTAACATGAGATTATGATAAGTAAGTATCTCCATAAGTATATTAACAATGAGTTATATACATATAAACAAGACTACTAACTTAAGGATTTCGAAACGAGACATATATGTAACGATTATCGTTGTAACGACATTTAAATGTATATATATCATATTAAGATATGTTAATATATCATAATATCATGATAATATAATAATTTAACATCTCATTAGATATAATAAACAATGGGTTAACAACATTAATTGAGATCGTTAACTTAAAGGTTTCAAAACAACACTTACATGTAACGACTAACGATGACTTAACGACTCCGTTAAAATGTATATACATGTAGTGTATTTAGATGTATTAAAATACTTTTGGAAGACTTCAAGACATATATCAAAACACTCATACTTAACAAAAATGGTTACAGTTACTTTTCCATTCTTTTCTTTCATCAAGAATTCTAGTCGTATTCTTACCCGTATTATACACAGCTTCAAAATGTACTTACTATGAGTATATACCAATAGAAACTAGCATGGGATTCCACTCTTGATTATGTCATGTATGACTAATCAATTTTAACTTCTACCATGAGCTAGTCAACTAACTAGAACTCCTTTTAACCCCACTCACCACTCACCAATTACCACTCATCATTCACTCCATTTCACTTCCAATTCTCTTTCTAATTCTCTCTCAACACACACACACTATTATGAACGTATTTTTCCAGTAGTTAATCATCATATTCATCAAAAATCACTTCAAGAATCAAGCTATAACCATCATAGGAAGAACACTTCAAGAACACTTCAAAAATCCCTTCAAGTTTACTAATTTACTTCCAAGCTTTCTAATCCATTCCAAGTAATCATCTAAGATCAAGAAACCTTTGTTATATACAGTAGGTTATCTTTCTTATTCAAGGTAATATTCATATTCAAACTTTGATTCAATTTCTATAACTATAAACTATCTTAATCCGAGAAAAAAATCTTACTTGAACTTGTTTTTGTGTCATGATCCTACTTCAAGAACTTTCAAGCCATCCAAGATCCTTTGAAGCTAGATCATTTCTTGTCACTTCCAGTAGATTTACCTACTAAACTTGAGGTAGTAATGATGTTTATAACATCATTCGATTCATATATATAAAACTATCTTATTCGAAGGTTTAAACTCGTAATCACTAGAACATAGTTTAGTTAATTCTAAACTTGTTCGCAAACAAAAGTTAATCCTTCTAAATTGACTTTTAAAATTAACTACACACATGTTCTATATCTATATGATATGCTAACTTAATGATTTAAAACCTGGAAACACGAAAACACCGTAAAACCGGATTTACGCCGTCGTAGTAACACCGCGGGCTGTTTTGGGTTAGTTAATTAAAAACTATGATAAACTTTGATTTAAAATTTGTTATTCTGAGAAAATGATTTTTATTATGAACATGAAACTATATCCAAAAATTATGGTTAAACTCAAAGTGGAAGTATGTTTTCTAAAATGGTCATCTAGACGTCGTTCTTTCGACTGAAATGACTACCTTTACAAAAACGACTTGTAACTTATTTTTCCGACTATAAACCTATACTTTTCTGTTTAGATTCATAAAATAGAGTTCAATATGAAACCATAGCAATTTGATTCACTCAAAACGGATTTAAAATGAAGAAGTTATGGGTAAAACAAGATTGGATAATTTTTCTCATTTTAGCTACGTGAAAATTGGTAACAAATCTATTCCAACCATAACTTAATCAACTTATATTGTATATTATGTAATCTTGAGATACCATAGACACGTATACAATGTTTCGACCTATCATGTCGACACATCTATATATATTTCGGAACAACCATAGACACTCTATATGTGAATGTTGGAGTTAGCTATACAAGGTTGAGGTTGATTCCAAAATATATATAGTTTGAGTTGTGATCAATACTAAGATACGTATACACTGGGTCGTGGATTGATTTAAGATAATATTTATCGATTTATTTCTGTACATCTAACTGTGGACAACTAGTTGTAGGTTACTAACGAGGACAGCTGACTTAATAAACTTAAAACATCAAAATATATTAAAAGTGTTGTAAATATATTTTAAACATACTTTGATATATATGTATATATTGTTATAGGTTCGTGAATCAACCAGTGGCCAAGTCTTACTTCCCGACGAAGTAAAAATCTGTGAAAGTGAGTTATAGTCCCACTTTTAAAATCTAATATTTTTGGGATGAGAATACATGCAGGTTTTATAAATGATTTACAAAATAGACACAAGTACGTGAAACTACATTCTATGGTTGAATTATCGAAATCGAATATGCCCCTTTTTATTAAGTCTGGTAATCTAAGAATTAGGGAACAGACACCCTAATTGACGCGAATCCTAAAGATAGATCTATTGGGCCTAACAAACCCCATCCAAAGAACCGGATGCTTTAGTACTTCAAAATTTATATCATATCCGAAGGGTGTCCCGGAATGATGGGGATATTCTTATATATATGCATCTTGTTAATGTCGGTTACCAGGTGTTCACCATATGAATGATTTTTATCTCTGTGTATGGGATGTGTATTGAAATATGAAATCTTGTGGTCTATTGTTACGATTTGATATATATAGGTTAAACCTATAACTCACCAACATTTTTGTTGACGTTTAAAGCATGTTTATTCTCAGGTGAATACTAAGAGCTTCCGCTGTTGCATACTAAAATAAGGACAAGATTTGGAGTCCATGTTTGTATAATATTGTGTAAAAACTGCATTCAAGAAACTGATTTCGATGTAACATATTTGTATTGTAAACCATTATGTAATGGTCGTGTGTAAACAGGATATTTTAGATTATCATTATTTGATAATCTACGTAAAGCTTTTTAAACCTTTATTTATGAAATAAAGGTTATGGTTTGTTTTAAAAATGAATGCAGTCTTTGAAAAACGTCTCATATAGAGGTCAAAACCTCGCAACGAAATCAATTAATATGGAACATTTTTAATCAATAAGAACGGGACATTTCACTAACCCCCCTCACCTCCTCCCTTGCAGGTTTTGGATCTTAGTGCTGGTAGGGACGGGAGTTGGGTTGACGATATGTTTGACAAGACGAACTCTGATGTCTTCACCTTTATAAATATGTAACTAGTTGTTTAACGTAACACCGGTGGTTTGTAATAAGTAACTAGCTAATGATTTGTGATAATCATGTTTGTAATTAACTAAGGGTATTTATGTGAATTAAGACTTCCGATGTGATTTAAAAAAAAATCTAGGGTGTTACAACTTGGTATCAGAGCATAGGTTTGGCCGCATGTACATTGTGTTGAATGTCATGTTCCCAAACCTTATGTTGTGTCAAACATATCTGAGGAGACGGGTTAAGTGAATGTAGGGATTACATGCGTTAGTTGATAGGTACTAACCTGTTTTCCACTAAGAGTTTGTGTGAGATGTTGTGGTAGTGCAGATATGGCAGATAATACAGGAAACACAACTGGTCCGTCAGCCCCCAGAACATTCAGAGCCCCAGACGAAGATGGGTACGTGTCAGAAGAGGATCCACAGGAACAAATAATATATTTGCAAAGTAAGTTAAAGGAAGCACGTGATCGAATACGGGAATTAGAACAACGTCAGGTAACCGTGAATCCAAGTGGTAGTGTACCGAATCAGATGATTAGTGGGTATCCAGTGCAGTCAAATATTCATTAGCAAACTGGAAGTGCTTTCCAACAACAGCAATGGATACCATCTCAGAATCAGTTTCCTCAACAGTATCAGATGCCACCACAGTTTAATCAACAGTTCCCAAATCAGATGTGGGGTCCGTATCAGATGTCGACGTTTCAACAACCGAAGAAATGTACCTTCAAACAGTTTCTGAATTGTAATCCACCAGAGTACCCAGTACTCAGGAAGTTCCAACCCAACAGTAACCCTTAACTGGTTAAGAGAGATAGAAAAGGTTTTTGAGGCATGTCAGTGTGAACCAGAATTGCAGGTTATTTATGCTAGTCGTATGCTGAAGAATAGGGCAATGGTTTGGTGGGATACGGTTATTTCTAGTATACCAAAAGAGCAAGTGAACATGATTACTTGGGAACAATTTTATAGTAAAGTTTGTGAGCAGTATTGTTCGTCTTATGACCTTAATCGAATTAAGACGGAATTTCTGGCAATGAAAATGACACCTCAGATGACGATAGATGAGGTGATTGAGCAGTATATGGATAAATTAAGGTTTGTGCAACAGTGGGTTCCAGATGACCAGTCCAGAATTCAGCAATTTGTTAACATAATTTTACCAGAGTACATAACAATGGTTAGGATGGCGACGACGTTATCGCAAGCATTTGTTATGGCCAAGATGGTAGAGGATGATGTCAGAGCAGCAAGGAATAGAATAGTAGGTTATGAGATGTCACAACAAGATCAGGTGATGAGTTATTCGGACTCTAGGTCAAGGAAGTCTATTAAGTTGAAACATAAGAGTGGGTCAGAACAGAGTGGGTCAGCAACAAGTCAGAATTCCTCGTGTTATAGTTGCAGATCATCTCATAGTGGTCCTTGTTCAGATTCAACCAAAAGATGTTTGAGATGTGGTATTGTGGGACACGAGATTCGGATGTGTTCGTTCCAAGAGGATGTATGTTGGAGATGTCATCAAGTGGGGCATAGGTCAGCTCAGTATCCGTATGTAAGAGGATCAAGTTCTGGGGCTGGGCCAGGAGCGCAGTCGGTATCAGTAGGTGGATCTTCTGGTTCTCCAGTTGGGTAGAAAAGAAAGAATCCACCTACGGAAACAGTAAGAGCTTATCAGATGGTTGCAGATGCAGATGTTGAATGTGATGTGAATACAGGTATGCTTCAAAATCGTCGTATTGTTTAGTCATATACATATATATGATTGGGTGTATATATACGTGTGGTAGATTAATAGATCTTGATAGTAGTGTAAGATTTATTTTGTTGCATTATGTTGTTTATGTTTTGGTTGCGACCCTTCTGTGCCATGTGGGGTAAGGGTGACCCTTAGGTTGACTTTTTGGGATTGAGAACCATGACTTGGATAGAGATGCGTTGAGTATGTTTGTGTAGTGGAATTTTGGACGACATGAAGTTGTTGGATAGTGGCATGAGTATGATTGTTATGATGGTATTTCCTAAGCTTGTTGGATGTATGATCTGGTTGATAGATTATATTTGGATGATTGATAGAAAAGGTTTGAGTAACTATGATTGGACAGATATTGTGATTGATTAGTTATAAAGTAGTTAAATTAATTACCGATGCTTATTGAGGAAATTGATTGGACATAAGTTAGTGAATGAGACAAGTAGAATTTTTCCGTTACGAGCAACTCAGAATGAAGGTATGATTTAGGATAATATGCTTGTGTCTGGCCAACAGAAGTATATTGTGATAAATCATACGGAATTTCTGGGAAGTTGAAGGAAAATTAGGCGGCCTGTGAGATATTGGATTGTGATGTGACTGGATATGAGACGAATAACCTGTGAAGTTCTGTTGACTTACGAGATAATTTCATGGACCTATGTATAGATTTTAGCATGATGACTAATTCTATTGCCTAAGCTTTGGATAATTGGGAAAAGTGGACTGTATAAAGAGTTGAATTGGATGACAGATCGTGAAATTTATGATACGAAATGGCGAAGAAACACGAATTTGACTCTGATTATTTGACTTGATCGTGTAATTTGTGGGCTTAAGTGGATTAATGGACGTTGATCGACGGAGATTGTGACAAGTTATTTGGTATCGGGAGTGTATTGACGTCAGGAATCTCATTTCCCTATGCAATTGTGGTGGATATTGTCGGTATCGGGGATAAGATCGATAAAGTTAACCGTGTGTTTTGGCGGTGCGAGTAACAATTTTTGGGTTTGTTGACCATAGTTGACCCGATTCCGAGGACAGAATCTCTTTTAAGGAGGGTAGATTTGTAACACCCGCATTTTAAGCCTAGATGAAATGACCATTGTACCCTGAGGTAGGGCGTAATTAGTGATTTTTATAATTATATGTTTATAATTATTTGGTTGTTTAGTTGAGACCAGTTTGTGACAAGGGTCACAGAACAGGTTCGTTTGTTGAATTTGGACTCCGTTAGGGCCCCCTAACGAAGTACGAAAGATATCAGATAACTGATAAATACCCGTGTGTTATGGGGTATGGGTTTTTTAACCCATATATATGCCTGTTTCCAGACTATTCTTCCATTTTCCCCAAAATAAATCAAGTACTCCGTACCTAACATTTATCACTCTCAAACCCTAATCTAATTCAAGTGTGGAATTGGATCAAGAAGCTTTAAGGATTGAATTGTTACTTCTTAGTGATCATCTATCCAGGTTTGTAAGATTGAATCATTGTTTGATTTCTTGATTAAATGAGTTTTTGATAGAAATTAGCTTAAATCTAGTTGTTTGATGTATAAAAACATCAATTGATGTTAGAAATAGGTTATATATATGTTTAGTAACTTTCTTGTGCTTAAAATTTGGTCAAAAACACTTAGAAATCGAGTTTTTGGGAAAAAAATCACAAAATCATCGAATTGGTTCGAAACCCAGTTTGCTACAGTACCCGAGTTGCTACAGTGTCACTATTTGCTACAATACCGAGTTGCTACAGTGTCACTATTTGCTACAGTACCACTATTTTCTACAGTGTCACTATTTGCTACAGTGTTCGAAAACCACTATTTGCTACAGTACCTTTTATGAAATTGAAACGGGCGTAACTTTCAAAACGTAACTCCGTTTTTGATGAATAAACTATCGTTAGAATCGTAATAAAGAATACTTTTCAATGGTGAACTTTTAAGAAACTAGATCAAACTTTTTTTAGGTCGAAAAAGGAGTTTTATTGTGTATGCCTTGTTTTGCACGCTTTTGAGTGTTGTTATGGGTTGAAATTATGATGTAGACTTATCATATAGTGATTACATATTTGTAGGTGTTGATTTAGTGTATGTATTGATGTTTAATGTTGTGCTTATGGGTTAAAACCCATATAAATAGTTGCTGCTACTGTTCTTCATCACTCGCACGAGTGAGCCTTCACTCGTACGGTTGAGGTAGTCAACCGTGTGGTGAACTGTGCGAGTGAGTGGTGATGAGAACTATGTTTTGATTGTGATGATACGTACAGTTGAGATGTGACTCGTACGAGTCACTAGTCACTCGAGTAGTGAGCCGTACGGATCAGGTGAGTCATTATTGGATGTTTGGTCATAGATCAAACGTACGAGTGAGTTGTCAACTGCACGGTTGAGTGTTCTCAAACGTGCGTGTGATGGTGTTACTCGTACGGTTGACAGACCAGTTGTAAAGTGATTAAGTGTTGGTATTGGTGTTATTGTTTTATTGTTGAGTTGTTATCAAGACATGATTACTGATTGTGTTATGTCTATTCTCAGGTGATAAGGACGAAGAGAAGGCTCAGTAAGATTAGAATTCTGAGTTCCTTCTGTTGCTGGTAATTGGTGAGTGGGATTATCTCCAGGTGTAGTATAGAGTAGCAAGTTGTGCTACCATGTTATACTGTTTTAGTTGCTATGCTTAGTAGATATGTTGTAATAATGATCATTGTAGAGTTGCCATGCTAGTCGTAGGGACAGTTGTTCGTAGTGGTAGTTGTTTAACAGTTGTGTGCACAAGTTGTAGTTGCCTGTTGGAACTTATTGTTGTTAGGTTCAGCTCAGAGAGGCCAACCTTGTTGTGGTTGGGTCCAGTTGGCTACTGTTTGTTGAGTATAGTACTGAATGACGCATCACCTGCGTATGGATTTACTATACTGGAGATTCAGTAGTAAGGACTTTCGGTAGACGCTAGACTGATCAGCTAGTGGTCGTGTGCTCGTACAAGCTGCCGAGTCTCTAGTTGGAGCATAGTTGCTAGTTGATAGTTGCCAGATGATTAGTTGTTAGTTGACGGTTTCCTGTTATGGATTGTTGTAGTTGCTGTAGTTGTACAAGTTGGTACTGTATGCTAGATCTATTAGATGATTCCATTCACTTAGCCTCGTGCAACCCCCCCCCCCCCCCCCCACCTCCTCCCTTGCAGGTTTTGGATCTTAGTGCTGGTAGGGACGGGAGTTGGGTTGACGATATGTTTGACAAGACGAACTCTGATGTCTTCACTTTTATAAATATGTAACTAGTTGTTTAACGTAACACCGGTGGTTTGTAATAAGTAACTAGCTAATGATTTGTGATAATCATGTTTGTAATTAACTAAGGGTATTTATGTGAATTAAGACTTCCGCTGTGATTTTAAAAAAAAATAAAAAATCTAGGGTGTTACAGAATGGTTCAACATTTGTTGATCCATTCAAGGCTTAAATACTTTATGTACCATTAAGCGCTTAAATTTTATGTAATATCCACATAGATTATACCAAGAACACTCATTAAACAACAATAATGTTATATTAATCATGCAAAAGGTTAATAAGATAATTTTACATCATTAATATTGTTCATTCAAAATGAAAGACTACTGTCGACCAACTTCATTCAAAATTTTTAAATCATTCTGATTATGAACCACTCAGGAGTCAAGACTAAATCATTTAGTTTATCAAACGCAGCATTAGTCTCAATTAATATTAAAGTGTGTTTAGAATGAATGTGGAAATCAATGTGTCGAATGAATGTTGAAATTAATGTGTAATATTAATAGCACATATACATTTTATAGACAAGTAGTATTGTTTGTAATTTGATGGGTTTGACCACGTTAACGTGTCATTCTTCGATGAGCTGACTAACTTTGAGAGTTGGATCTGAGTCTTTTGATGTTGACGTGTGGGGCTTATGTGATACATCACATGATGTGTGTGCACACCACTATGAGTAGGGCTTACGTATAACCAGGGGCGGACCTATGTAGGGGCAGAGGGGGGCGCCCGCGCCCAGTGAATTTGCAATTTTTAATGCAAATTTTGGCTTTTCGATTTTTGTAACATCATTTTTCCGTTAAATTATTTTAACGACGTCTTTTTTTTAGATAATATCTTTTGTTATCTAAATTTCGTATCTTTCGTTAACTAACGTTCTTAATATTTTCGTTATTTAATTATGACATCTCCCGTTTATTCTCGCGTATTTAAATTAATTCGTTTGGTTAATTCACGCACCCACTTCTAAACTCGAGGGACCAAAGTTGGCTAGTGGGCAAACTAGTTGACTAGGTCGACTAGTCAACCCACCATCTCATCCACTCATTCACTTCTTCTCCTACTTCCCTCTTTTTCTCTCTAGTCACCAAGAACACACTTTTATCATCTTCAAAGATTCATCATCCATTTCAAATCTAGCAAGCAAACATCAAAACAAATTACATATTTGTGATCCTTGCATCATCCTCTTCAATTTGGTACCAATTTCACTACTTGGGGTAAAGTTTATAAAAACTCTAGATTTATCTAATTCCATTTATAGACTTGAAATGGTGTTAGTTAGTGTCTATGGCTCAAGTCTAAAATGAATATGTGATTTGTTTGCTCGATTTGTTGTTTTGGAGTAACTAGCATGAACACTTGAAATGTGTTAGTTTAATCTTTGATTTTGGATGATTAAATGTTGTTTAAATGTTAAAGTTCATGTATTAAAAGTGTTACTAGCATCATTAGCTTCGTTTTGGTATGTAGGTTGATTTAGAAAAGCTTCATTTACAAAATGGTTGAATTCATGATTCTTGGTTAGGGTTTGATGAACTTTAAAATGGATTTTTGATGCGTTGAATGCTATGAAATATTGTTAGTAAGTGTTTAGTTGTATTGTATGTTTAATTACCTTCGAAACGGCATATCGTATGTGTAAATTGGATTCCCGGATCATGAAATGCATTTTATGAACTTGAAACTTTGATAATGAACTTTTAACGATCATTCGACGAGGATTTTGATTTTTGTAAATGATGTTTTTGGTAAATGAAATGTGTTTAGTTGTATTCCTCGTCAAAATACCTTTCCAACGATATAAGATACGTGTTTTGAATGTTTACGGTTCATTAGTTATGGTTGTTTGAAGTTGGATTCGTGCATTAAGTGTTCATACTGCTCAGATTTTGCTGAACAGATAGTCTGAGCGCCGCTCAAGGTCTTGGAGCGCCGCTCCGGGGCCTGGCTGTCCAAAAATGCACATTTTCGTTAAATTCTAACTATGCTACGCACCTCCGATTAACATGAAACTTGGCCTACATACTTATATATGCTTATCTTTCATAGAAAAATTGTCGGATACCCGACCCGACCCCGTTGACTTTGACTTTGACCAAGTTTGACTTTTAGTCAAACATAACCAAATACTTATGCAATCATTCTAATCTTCTTTTATACTTATATCTTGCATGAAACTTGACAACGTGATTCGCATGCTATATATAATCGAGTCGTAACGAGCCATATGACTAATTGAACACATTTTGCCCGACCTTGTGTCGTAACCGGTAATTGATATAACTTGTTTGTTTAGGTCGAGGCTAAGCAACTTTCGTTTGCACAACGTTTAAATACAAGTACTTTGGCGTGCAACTACGGTGAGATTATAGTCCCACCTTTTCAATAACTTTTATACTTTTAAATCGTGGGCTGAGAAACATATACTTTGTATACATTTTATACGGTTTATACTTTTATACTTTGAACACAAATATGAAAACAAAGATACATACGAGTTATAACAAAAATCCTCAAGTCCAATTATCATTAGTTACACTTGTAGGGTGTAAGCGAGAACTTATGTTGTGTGGCCATACGGGTTTGACGAACCCTCATCCGGACGGATGAAACGTATTTTCGGTATATAGTGTAGGTTCTAACACTATTATGCAGAGGTAAGATTCAGTTAAGCTTTGGTAATTGAGTGCTCGTGATACAAACAACATCCTTTGGAATGCAAACGATTTGGATAATCAACTATACAAAATCTTGTGGTTCAAAAACAACGTTTACAAATACACCTATGATTTCACCAACATTTTTCGTTGACAGCTTTCTATATGTTTCTCAGGTTCATACTTGGCTACTTGATACATGCTTCCGCACACTTTGATTACTTGCTTGGGGTCAAACATACATGCATACACTAGGGATAGCACCTTTGGATTCAAACTTAAAGCATACATACTTACGCTATTTATAGCAACCGTGATTTTTAACTTATTATGTCGCAAGTTATTTCAATAATACTTTATTACTTTTGTAAACTTAAACTTGTTGTCGAACCGTTGGGTAAACTAAACTTTGTAAGTCTTGCACGTTTCAAATGAATGCGACATAATTTTGGTCAAACGCGTCTCATTTAGGGACTATGACCACGTAACGGGACCTAAGTTAACGACGCCGTCAACGACGTTTTTGTCGGGTCGTTACAATTTTGCCCCCGGTGGAATTTTTTTTTGCCCCAAAACCTTCGTATTTTTCCTAAATATCTTCAAAGTTTTGTACAAAAAAACTCTATATTTTGCCCCAAAACCTCCATGTTTTGCCAAAAAAAAAAATCCCTACATTTAAAAAAAAAATAATTCGCCCCATTGAAAAAAAAATTCTGGGTCCGCCATTGCGTATAACCACTCTGACTGGCTTACACATTACTGTAGCTTGCATTTCCCGTCGAATGGTTTATGGTTAGGCTTACTTTGTGGGCTTGACTTTCAGTAAAAAAAGATGTTTGGGTCCGGTTTGACAAATACGGATACCGTATACCGTACAAAAATCAGCTTCGTCTCTAAGATTTTAGGTCTTCCAAGTAGCTATCCGAAAGACGTATCATTATAATGTATATCATCTATCATCTATATCTATATCTATTTTTAAAATTCAGCAGCAATTCCTATGAAACATGCTTAAAAATGTAAGCACTTATGTTTTCGAGAAACATTATTTTGATAGTAGAGAATGGAACCGAAATTTTGATAGTTTGTTTATATGTGTAATGCTTTTAACAATTATGGTTCTTGATTCCTTTTGGTTCTGGCTAAATTAAATGAAATGGCTTGTTTGTTCGTTACTCAAGCGGAACACATATGTGATGCCTCAGTTTATATTGGTTTAGTTTGGTTATTTGACGGCTTTATCTCACGTCAAATTTTAGTATTAATCACTTGCTCCCATAATTCATAGTAGAGTTGCTGTAGATTTGCGTGTTACTCTCGTTGTTGTAGATGACACATCTGTAGTTAACCTTCCCATTGCCATGACCGTCACCTCACCTATAAATCCTTAATCTTTAACCTGGGCCAGTTATACACCTTTCCAGACTAGTGGACATACCAATCACAAATCTAAATCTTGGAGTCTCAAAGTTAAATGAAGGTTCTGAGAAATTCTATGTAATCCAATAGCCCAATCACAAATCTAAATCGAAATGTCTTTCACAGAGTTGATATCGACATGTCCAAAAACTCTTGAACAAACTGTTTCACTCAAACAAACTATACATATTTAATACCTTATTTCATCTTATTATTAATTAATTAATTATTATTAATTAATTAATTAATATTAATAACCTTCCTTATATACTAAAAGTGGTGGGAAATGATGTAGTTTTAGTTATATTTGATTGTAGTTTTAAAAAATTTACGTTCACATTACAAACGGTCCCTCAACTTTGCCTATATTTTCACGCCGGTCCCTCAAGTTTACACTTTTTTAGGGGTGAAAAGTGTAAATTATATAACTTAATTAAAATATAAAAAACTAAATCCATTTGAATTTATAACGGGCTCTATCTTCTCGCTGGGTGCGAGTTAAATTTTTCAGAGACCACCACTCAACTCGAAAAAATCATACCAACTCAACGGGACTAACTATACGCGAAACAGACACCTCTCAAAAAAACGTTAAACACAACGACAACCCGTATCTTCCCGCTCGGCACGAGTTAAATTTTTTCGATGGCAGCGCCAGACTCGAAATAATCTTATGAACAAAACGAAACTAACCACGTTCAAAACGGGCACTTTTTAAAAAACGCTAAACACAACGACAACCCGTATTTTCCTCCTCGACGCGAGTTAAATTTTTCCGACAACACCTTTATACTCGAAATAATTTTATCAACAAAAAGAAATTAACTACGTTCGAAACGGATACTTTTTAAAAAACACTGAAGACGACGACACCTACAACGGCGCTTAACACATGTCCCGTTTTCCCCTCTATAAATACACAACGCTACATTAAATATGAATACGCAGGCCGAAAGTCTCCGCCGCAATGCGCGGACCGCTCCTGACTAGTTTTACCATATAAGTCACAAAGAGTAACTTTACATGTTTCAATCAAGAGTAACTTTACATATTGATGGTCAAAATAAATTCGGTATTTAAAATCGGTTTCTCCGTACCGAACCGGTACCGATCCCAATTGTACTGAAACAGAATTTACCCAAAATCAAGAACCGAAACCGAATCCTTATTGGTGCCGATTTTCGATACCGGTTCGGTTTCGGTTTTTCGAGATTTTTGCTCATCCCTATATATTCCACACTGCTATACTACGGGAGAAGGAGGTTAAAACATGGATGCAGTAATTTGATGTGTATATAATGGATATTGAGATGAGATACATGTAATTTCACAAGATAGCTACGAAATACATTGGATATCATAAATGTGCTAATGATAGTCGTCATGTCACATAACAATAACAATAAGAAGCAAAGGCATGGCAAAAGGTACAACACACAAAAAGTAAGATCCACAAACTCCAATAAAGTCAATGCCTAACAGTGATAACCTAACATTTTCATGGAAGAATTACATTATTCCCAACAAGGATAAACATCTTCAAGAGTTCAAGGTGCCACTTCTTTAGCAGCCGGCGTCTTCAAGTTGGCATGATCTGCAGAGTAATTGGTTAGGCCAGCGAACATAACCATAACAATGGATGAATACAATAATTCAAATAGATTGAGTGAACCGAAAAGCAGATAAGTTAGCAGAGTTTAATAACACATGCAACAAGTTCAAATACACACCATGACTGTAATAGACAAATGTTGGTTAGCACTTTGGTTAGATTAATAGTGAATAAGCAGGCAAGTACTCGTTGTATAGAAGAATAGTTACCTGGGCTGGGCAGGGCAGGTGATCCACATCTCATGGCACTGGGTTGATACTTGAGGTGGATGGTGTAGGAACCTGCAGACATTAATTAAACATGTTGAAAAACAAAAGTTTAATTTAAAACTATTAGATGTGGAAATTTAGGGTCTCATTTGGGTTACGAACTGGTCGACTTTGGTTGAGAGTTTTATTTCCAGCAGCAATTTATAGAATAAAATGATGTAGAAAAAAGCCAAAATGTTGAAAGTACCCAAAGTTCACATTTATTGAGCACACCCAAAATTCTCATTGGTCATCTTTTCCAAAGAGGAAGAAAAACTTGTTATAAAGAATATAAAATCATGTACTTAATATTATAATACTATTATTTTTTTATAATTGTTTTATAACTCAATCATATAATATTCTAAAATTAAAATAACAAAAAAGGAACATATGTAGGTAAACCAAAGCCGACTCCAACTGTTTAAGGACCTGCTGAAAATGAAGTGTTTCAACCAAAATCCCATAACCCGCTCATCTAGCCACCTGTAACAACTACGGATAGACAAAGTCATATATGGAATACAAAACTTACTATTGTTGAGTAAGATGATGCTTGTGACGGCAGAGGGTGTTTGGCTGTTTGCTACTGGAAACATCAAATCATGTGTCCATAACTTTGTTAACGAAATTAGTATGTGAGAGTAGAGTACTTCCATCTGTATCATCTGTCGTTCAGGCAATCTATTCAATCAACATCTAACCCGCTCAAACTTTGAAATCAAGGGTATGACATCATCACTTTCTTGATTAAGCATGTCCTGCATGCTTGTTGAAGCTGGCAAAAGTAGCATGCTTCTTCTATCTGTATCCTCTGTCGTTTAGACAATCTATTCAATAAACATCTGACCTGCTCCAACTTTGAAATCAATGATGAATGTGGCGTTTCGAGAGTTTGCAAGCAAGAAATTTCTAGCTTCAGTTGACTATATTTAAACTAATCAAGTTGCTATAAGGCGAAGGCTTATTAGATAGTAAATCCGTGAATGAGGAAATACACTGCACATATAAACATTGATTCATGTATACACACGCACACACACACACACACACACACACACAAGCTGTAAACCTATTTATAAAAAACTTTACAAATAGAAAAATATATTTCAGGCCACCTGGTAATTTGAATAAGACCTTGAAAAGGCATGTTCAAAAATTACCATATAACAGTTATGACACGGTTAGGTAGATGAATTTGGAAATAAATTTGCATACAGATCTACTAATTTTCTGTTTAATTGTAATCACCAACTTTATTTATTTGCGCAAAGAAAAGGGTGTCAGACTTTCATGTAAGAATAATTAGATTATTCACAGGTCACCATAGCTGATACTACATCGCTGTACCTCAATGATGTCTAAGTTAAGCGATTGAAGCATCTTAATAATACCACAAGCATCTTCATGCTTATATGGCATTTTAAACAATATATGCACAAACTGACAGTCACTTTGTTCACAGATATAACACATTTCTTAAACCAATGTGGAGAATGGTAACCTTTGTAGCAGAATGATGTGATGGAATATTCAAGTCAATAATTGAGCATTCAATTATAATGAGATTCGCAAGTTGATGTGCAATCACATTGATAACATCTGAGAAATTGTGGCTAACAAGTCGGAGATTAGAAATTTGAGGGATAATAATGTCAAAAACCTTTGCCTTGACCGTAACACGTTCTAAAGTGAGGTTATGTAAGTTGACACACATGGAGAACATAATCTGTTAGGGCTTAACAACTATCGATCGGTTCTCCAAGTGTGTCAACTTACAGAACCTCACGAAGTGCATTGAGATTCGTTAAGTTGCCACACTTTCAAAAAAGGGTATTGATGTCCAGATAAGCTTCCATCTTGTAGGCAACAACACATACGTTTGAACAACAAATTTAGTGTCAAAACGAGAGAGGATTGTTAGAGTATGGAGACATTTATACAAAACGAGAAAAAAAAAAATGTTTCAACACTTGTGTGTGTGTGTGTGAAACAGATTTTGCAGATAAGCTTCCACTTGCACGGATTTTGCAGATTTCGGTAAGCGTGAAACAGAGAAAAACAGAGCAAGTTGATTGTGCGCGGTGATGGTGCGCGGCGCGCTCCCTGCGCGCACTAGAGAAGTTTTGATCAGAAGGCTTGCTCGAAGTTTGGGAGTGTGCACGGCGCGCACGTTTAAGTGTGCACGGCGCGCACGATGTCTGGCAGCAAGTGGGCAACTTGCACACATGGGATCCGATCTTGATTGATTCTCCCTTCACTTTAGGTGCTTAGTGGGTTGCTTTACACCACTAATTGTGGCTGTGATCATGTCATTAGTGGGTGTAAAGCATGGCTAGTTGGTTTATCTTTCATGATTACTAGCACACTTGAAGATCAAGTTGTAGTTTGGTTGGTTTCTTGTTTGCTCTATATATAGAGCTCATTCATAGTCATTGTAACACACCACTCTCAAGTATTCAGTAATATAACAATCTCTAGTTGGTCCGTGGACTAAAGCAATCACAACGATTGCATATAACCACGTTATATCTTGTGTCGTTCTTACATTTTCGCATTTATTATCTTTCGTTCATTAAGTGGGTTGAGTGATCTTGATAGTATCACTACTCGGCTAGTAATCTTGTAGAATTACTAGCGTTGTTTGGGTCCTAATATCTTAACAACTGGTATCAGAGCACAAGGTTTCGTTAAGGGAACGATGGCGGAAGATGGGAAGTTTAGAATCGACCGATTCGATGGAAGAGACTTTGGCTTTTGGAAGATGCAAATTGAAGATTACTTGTATCAAAAGAAGCTACACCAACCCTTGTTAGAGACCAAGCCCGAAAACATGGACGATGCCGATTGGACGCTTTTGGATCGTCAAGCTTTGGGTGCTATTCGTCTTTCACTTGCTAAGAACGTTGCATACAACGTTGTGAATGAGAAGACGACGTTTGCTTGCTTGAAAGCACTCTCTAACATGTATGAGAAACCTACAGCTGCAAATAAGGTATTTCTCATGCGTCAATTGTTTAATACTAAGATGAAGGAAGGTACGAGTGCAACGGATCATATCAATGAATTTAATAATATCGTTTCAAGACTTGAATCGGTAGAGATTAAGTTTGATGATGAACTAAAAGCACTTATCTTGCTTTCATCATTACCGGAAAGTTGGTCGGGTACGGCTACCGCGGTTAGTAGCTCTACGGGAACTACTAAGCTAGCGTTTGAAGCTATAAGGGATTTGATTCTTGGTGAAGATACTCGTAGAAGAAACTCGGGAGAATCGACATCCGGTTCTTTGTTAAGTACCGACAACCGTGGTAGAAAATTTGAACGCGGTGAGAAGAAGGGTAGGAAGAAGTCTAAGAAGAGGCATCCATCGAAAGATAGAAGTGAAGTTACTTGTTGGGGTTGCAATCAAAAAGGGCACTTTCAAAGGAATTGCAAAAATGGTTCCACGAAAGGTGTAAACTTGGCCGAAGGGGAAAGTGATGATGCACTTTTGTGTAGTGTTGAAAATTCTATGGAGTCTTGGATCTTGGATTCGGGAGCTTCGTTTCATGCTACTCATATCAAAAGCATGATGAAGAATTTTTGTTCATATCAAGGCAAGGTGAGATTGGCGGACAACAAGCAACTCAACATAGAGGGCATTGGAGATGTTGTTTTGAAGACTACTCTTGGTTCTAATTGGACTTTGAAGAACGTAAGGTACATTCCTAAATTGAAAAGGAAACTTATTTCGGTTGGTCAATTAGATGATGAAGGTAACGCGGTTACTTTTGAAAACCGCCAATGGAAGGTGGTTAAGGGTAGTAGTATTGTGGCTCGTGGACATAAAAGGGGAACTCTTTATATGGTTGAAGTGTTTGATGAAGACACGGTGGTTGCTACGATTAATGTTGTGTCCGAATCAACTCTATGGCACCGAAGACTCGGGCATATGAGTGAGAAGGGTATGAAGATGCTTGTTTCGAGTGGGAGAATTCCGGATTTGAAGAAGGTAGAACTTGGGTTTTGCGAACCATGTGTTTATGGGAAGCAAAAGAAGGTGACTTTTGGGAAATCAGGGAATGCACCTAAGTTGGAGAAATTGGAGCTCGTTCATACGGATGTGTTTGGTCCAACTAATGTAGAATCACATGGAGGTTCTCGTTATTATGTCACCTTCATTGACGACTCCACTCGAAAGGTATGGGTTTATTTTCTTAAAGCTAAATCCGATGTATTTAATACTTTTGTGAAGTGGAAAGCTATGGTAGAAAATGAGACTAACTTGAAGGTTAAGTGCTTGAAGTCGGATAATGGAGGAGAATATGGTAGTCTTGAGTTTAAGGACCATTGTGTAAAGCTCGGTATTAGAATGTTGAAAACGGTACCGGAGACACCGCAACACAATGGGGTCGCCGAACGTATGAATCGTACGTTAAATGAAAGGGCTAAGAGTATGAGACTACATGCCGGTTTGCCTAAAATGTTTTGGGCGGATGCGGTTAACACGGCGGCTTATTTGATAAATAGGGGACCCTCAACACCGTTGGGTTTCCGAATTCCCGAGGAAGAATGGAAAGGCAAGAAGGTGAGTTATGGTCACCTTAGGATCTTTGGGTGTAATGCATATGTGAAGACCAAAGATGCGGATAAAGACAAGCTTGAAGCTAAGTCAAGGAAGTGTATTTTCATAGGCTACGGGTCGGATGAAATGGGCTATCGTTGTTGGGACAACGAAGCTAGAAAAGTAATTCGTTCGCGAGATGTTACTTTTGATGAAGATTCGGTCTATGGAAAACTGGAAACGGGGAGTCCTAAACAGAGTCAAGTTACTTTTGACGATGTTTCTATTGATGATCTTGCAGGTTCTAGTGGGAGTTTGGGAAACAATGAATTGCCGAATGACGGTGAGGTGTCGGGAAATGCTAATGATGGGGATGATTCGGAAAGCGGTGATGATTCCGAACATAGTGCGAGTTCTAGTGATGAGGAGGTTACAAATGAAACCGGTCCAACCATTTCGATTAATCCTACACTAAGACGCTCGACTAGAGTGCCCAAACCTAATCCTAGGTATTCTCCATCAGCAAACTACTTGCTCTATACCGAGAATGGTGAACCCGAAAGTTACTTTGAGGCAAGAAAAACAAAAGAATCCATACAATGGGAACTTGCCATGAAAGAAGAGATGGGATCACTTGAGAAGAACAAGACTTGGTCACTAGTGAAGTTACCTCATGATAAAAGGGCATTGCAAAGCAAATGGGTATATAGAATCAAGAATGAGATGGATGGCAAGAAAAGGTACAAGGCTCGTTTGGTAGTCAAAGGCTTTCAACAAAAGGAAGGGGTTGACTACAAAGAGATATTTTCACCGGTAGTTAAAATGACTACTATCCGTTTGGTACTTTCTATGGTTGCATCCGAAGACTTACATCTAGAGCAACTAGATGTGAAGACTGCATTCTTGCATGGTGATCTTGTTACATGAGGCAACCCGAGGGCTTTGAGGTAAAGGGTAAAGAGAAGTGGGTTTGTAAGCTAAATAAAAGTTTGTATGGATTGAAGCAAGCACCTCGGCAATGGTACTTGAAGTTTGACGAGTTTATGAAGAAGATTGGTTTCTTAAGATGTGAAGCGGATCACTGTTGCTACTTGAAGAAACTCAAGTCTTCTTACATAATCTTATTGTTGTATGTTGATGACATGTTGCTTGCAGGTTCAAACATGTCCGAAATTAACAAGTTGAAGGGATTACTTTCCCGAGAATTCGAGATGAAAGATCTTGGCGGTGCTAGGCAAATACTTGATATGAGTATTGTGCGCGATCGTGTAAAGGGTACTCTATACTTGTCTCAATCCAAATATATTGAGAAAGTAGTAGAGAGGTTCAACATGGAAGATTCAAAGGCTCGTTCTATGCCTTTGGGAAGCACCTTAAAGTTATCGAAAAGTCAATCACCAAAAACGGAAAGAGACAAGAAGGATATGGAAAAGGTTCCATATGCATCGGCCGTGGGTAGTATTATGTATGCCATGGTTTGTACAAGACCCGATATTGCTCAAGCAGTGGGAGTTGTAAGTCGTTATATGTCTAATCCGGGGAAAGAGCATTGGGAAGCGGTCAAATGGTTGCTTCGTTATTTGAAAGGTACTTCTAATATGGGATTGTGTTTCTCCAAAAACAATCTCATACTTAGAGGTTATGCGGATGCTAATTTGGGTGGATGTGATGATTCTGGGAAAAGCACTACGGGTTATGTTTTCACAATGGGGAAGACGGCGATTAGTTGGTTATCTCGATTGCAAAAGAGTGTTGCTTTGTCAACCACCGAAGCCGAATACATGGCTATTGCGGAAGCTTCTAAAGAGCTAGTGTGGTTGAAGAACTTCTTAGGTGAGTTGGGTAAAAGACAAGACTATTGCGTCTTGTATTGTGATAATCAAAGTGCGGTTCATCTTGGGAAGAATCCAGTGTTTCATAGTCGAACGAAACACATCAAGATAAGGTATCATTTTATCCGACAACATATAAATGATCGCACTTTATTCTTGGAGAAAATCCTTGGTACGAAGAATCCTGCCGATATGTTTACTAAGGTGGTTACAACGGAGAAATTGAGGTTTTGCATTACCTCAATTGGTCTTCTCATGAATTGATGAGAGAAGACCCCAACTAGAGATGTGAATGGTGTTACAAGTTTAACAAGTAGTATTGAAGACCTTTTATCGAAAGTCTACTCATCCGAAGTATGTGTTGAGCGTGCGTGTCCCAAATGGTATTTGGCGGTAATCGAAGGTGGTTTAATGTTCTTGGTTAATTCATTGATATGATTGGAGTTTTGTTCAAAGTCTCCAAGTGGGAGATTTGTTAGAGTATGGAGACATTTATACAAAACGAGGAAAAAAATATATGCACAAACTGACAGTCACTTTGTTCACAGATATAACACATTTCTTAAACCAATGTGGAGAATGGTAACCTTTGTAGCAGAATGATGTGATGGAATATTCAAGTCAATAATTGAGCATTCAATTATAATGAGATTCGCAAGTTGATGTGCAATCACATTGATAACATCTGAGAAATTGTGGCTAACAAGTCGGAGATTAGAAATTTGAGGGATAATAATGTCAAAAACCTTTGCCTTGACCGTAACACGTTCTAAAGTGAGGTTATGTAAGTTGACACACATGGAGAACATAATCTGTTAGGGCTTAACAACTATCGATCGGTTCTCCAAGTGTGTCAACTTACAGAACCTCACGAAGTGCATTGAGATTCGTTAAGTTGCCACACTTTCAAAAAAGGGTATTGATGTCCAGATAAGCTTCCATCTTGTAGGCAACAACACATACGTTTGAACAACAAATTTAGTGTCAAAACGAGAGAGGATTGTTAGAGTATGGAGACATTTATACAAAACGAGAAAAAAAAAAAATGTTTCAACACTTGTGTGTGTGTGTGTGAAACAGATTTTGCAGATAAGCTTCCACTTGCACGGATTTTGCAGATTTCGGTAAGCGTGAAACAGAGAAAAACAGAGCAAGTTGATTGTGCGCGGCGCGCTCCCTGCGCGCACTAGAGAAGTTTTGATCAGAAGGCTTGCTCGAAGTTTGGGAGTGTGCACGGCGCGCACGTTTAAGTGTGCACGGCGCGCACGATGTCTGGCAGCAAGTGGGCAACTTGCACACATGGGATCCGATCTTGATTGATTCTCCCTTCACTTTAGGTGCTTAGTGGGTTGCTTTACACCACTAATTGTGGCTGTGATCATGTCATTAGTGGGTGTAAAGCATGGCTAGTTGGTTTATCTTTCATGATTACTAGCACACTTGAAGATCAAGTTGTAGTTTGGTTGGTTTCTTGTTTGCTCTATATATAGAGCTCATTCATAGTCATTGTAACACACCACTCTCAAGTATTCAGTAATATAACAATCTCTAGTTGGTCCGTGGACTAAAGCAATCACAACGATTGCATATAACCACGTTATATCTTGTGTCGTTCTTACATTTTCGCATTTATTATCTTTCGTTCATTAAGTGGGTTGAGTGATCTTGATAGTATCACTACTCGGCTAGTAATCTTGTAGAATTACTAGCGTTGTTTGGGTCCTAATATCTTAACAAGGATTTGATGAATAAGCTCATGAGGCAAACTGCTCAATCTATCTTCATTGAGCGTTGCTCTAATATCATTATGGTCAAATTCCATATACTCGATGTCACGATATAACAAATGATAACCTGTAGTTCACAATGTATAAATGCATATTAATTTCTTGAAAGAAATATGAGTACTATTGATGTAAAATGCAATATGTAACACGAGTCAGGATACAGAAACAATCATGCACTTGGGTATTGCTACTTTGACTCTTGGTCTTAAATCCGATGCCCTCCCACAGGAAAAAAAACAGTACTTTTTTCTCACAATCTAACGTGAAACATCAATACATTATTCCCACTTTTGTAGGCGTCATTGAGTAATAAATCTTTAGTTGTTAACTTGAGCACTCTTTCAGCAAGCTAATAAATTTAAAATTATGAATTTTACCAAATCATAATCAAAAGACTCTGATATGGCAAACAGAATTAACTAATTAAGAGTACAAAGTTGAAATATTTATTCTATTTACAATAAACTGTGGTCATGTTTTTGCAAGGATCATACGAGTGATTAAATGAATGAGTTATTATATTTTACCACCAAGATTACAAATACTTGTATCATACTCAATGATAAGGAAGCTAATTAACTAGGTGAGAGAGTAATAAAATGGCAAAAAAATGTTCTAAAATAAGAAAACTTCAAACAATAACTAATATGACTCGCAGGTGGCTTAGCTATACAACTTAAAACTTAGTAACAATCATTCGAGTACATATAAAATGATGATTGCATCAAACAATTAGTACACGATGAAAAGCCCTAAACATTTCATAAGTACAAATTATTGAAAAGAGTGAAACCTAGATGTACCGATTTCTGTGTGTCGTAGAGTAAACAGATGTAAAATTGATTGTTATGGATAATTGAAGAGTCAAAGCACAAGTCAAAAGCTGAAGTTTTAAATAATCATGTGAGAGGCACGTGAGCTACCAAACACTTAATAACACGTGAGAAGCACGTGAGACAACATTTAACTGAATTCCGTTTCTGTTAGTCGATTAGGTCATCGTTCAAATAGCTGAACTGTATCTAGATGAGTGAGTTTTGGATTTCTGTATGTGTGTGATCACACTTTCTTCCCCCTTTTCTCTGTAATTCCATTTTAGTTCTTGTAACTCAATTGTAGTTCTTGTAACAAATTGCAATTCAATTTCGCAAGCTTCGATTGTTCCAAGCTGTCAGGTTGAATTGAGATTAGTTGAAGTTAATTACTTAGACTAATCATAACTGTGGTATCAGAGCCAGGTTTCGCATCCTAGGGTTTGTTCAAAAACTTTTTTGGACATTTCGTGCTTAATCAGAAAATTTAGTAAACAATGGTGATATCAACAAGTAGTAACAGTGAGAGTCTTGATCTTTTGGAAGGCTGCCATTACGGAGTTGAATCAGAGTATGGCAGACATGAGTAATAAAATCAATCAACGACTTGATGATTTGCTCATACAACAACAAGGTTTCAAGGACGACTTGCAACAGTATACAAACAGAAAAGTGAACCAAGGTACTGATCGATTTCTTCAATTTTCGATGTGTGATGTTAAAAATTCTAGGTCTTGCTCTCAAATTGTTGGTTTTAGGAGATACAGTGGTAGATTATAACGATAGGAAAGCAAAACCTATGAGAATTACTCATGCACACAAGGTGCTCGATAAAATGCCAGTTACTAGTTTTCTTGAACAAGATGGATCAGTTCAAGACTATTATGAAGCCTTTGATTCTTGGTTCAAAAATATGGGATTAGATGAATTCTATGTCATTGCAAGTCTTTGATATTAAGTCTTCTCATTATGAAACTTCAAATAAATTCAAGGGTGATAATGTCAATGATATTGTGAATTATGATGTTGAAGTGGTGGTCATGGACATTCATAATTCTATTGACAAGAATGAAAGTCAACTAATCAATGCTCAAGAAACTGCATTAGTCAACCATGATTCTGAAAATGATGCTTCCATTCTTAAAGTTGAAAGTGCAAATGAGGTGAACGTGACTGATTTGTGTAGCCTGAAGGAAAGGAAAACTACTTCACCATTGCCACATGTTCCTGGTTTTAAGGAGTTAAATGAAGTGAATGAGCAGATTGGTTGTTTGGTCAATGTAGAAAAGTTAACTGCGGTGATTCACCACAAGGGGTTGAAATCAATACCTCCTTTAAAAGTTAAAGATAGAAGTGGGGCAAGAAGCAACAATGATTTAGTAGCTTTCGGTGAATCAAAAGATGTTGTTGCTGTTGCAAATGGGCAGCAGACCAACCTACCATTACTGAAACAAGTTGTGGGTAGTTCACTAAGATTCATTAAAACCACTAGATCTGAAGAGTCAATAGCCGTTTTTGAAGAAAATTTGGATGACACAAGTAAAGGATTGGATAAAAGGGTGGATGTTAAATCATCAAGTCACTCTTTCTTGAGTTTATTAGAGTTGACTAATGATGAGGGGAAACATTCAACTGCAATAAAGTATAATTTCAAAAAGATGATGGTAACTCAAGCAGATGTTGACCATCTTACAAATTTTGAATTGGGTTCTAAAGGGTTAAGGGAAACATTGTGGCTGAAATCATATGAGAGTCAAATACATTTGATCTTTTCATTTGGGAGAGTTCTGGAGAATCTTAAAAGATTACAAATGATTGTTTGGAGTGTGGACACATTTGAATGGAAGCCAGGATGGATACCTTTTTCAAATTTAGTAGGAAGTAAGTTGAATGCATATGACTATGCTACTGATCTTGTTCTGAGATTTGTTGGTTTTATGGTTAATAATTCTGCTTATGATAATGTTTCACCTTGCACTGATGATAAGAAAGAATTTAAGGGTTGCTTGGATACGTGTTTAGTAGTGGAAGAAGAAGATGAGTTGTTTGGTAAAATAAGTAGCTCTAGTCGTGATTTCACTAAGGCATTTAAGACTAAAGTGTTGGGATTTTAACAAGTTTGAAACTCTTAAGTTCATTTAAGATTATATCAAAACGGAAGCGTGAATTACCAATTAAACTTGTTTAATCTTTAAACCAATTAAAGTTAAATCCCACAAGGATCAAGTTATGAAATCATGCTTACAATTAACAAGAAAAGGAAGAGTAATATACCTCCTTAAAGCAAGTTTAAGGGCTGTCCAAATGGTAGTAAGATGATGAACAAAAGTGTAGAACTTCAAGCCTTTGATCCTCCAACACCACCCTTAAGTTAGCTAGACTTTGTAACCTTAACACCCTTGTTAATCTAGCTTGAAAACCCACCTTTCTACCTTGGAAAAATTCAAACAGCAGCTCCCAAATATGATCAGAATGTTTGATGATATTGAAGAGTTTATAGCTTCTATCTTGAAGCCTCAAGTGTGTAATACCCCAAGCAATAACCCCAACACTTATGCCTTTAGTTAGGATTTGTTTTACACTTGATGTGAGCTTGTAAAAGCAAAGTTAGAACCTCCCTTTTGCCCTCTACAGCCCACGGCTTTTTGACAGCAGCAGAAGCAATTTTTTGCAGTTTTTTTACTTGTTGTTATGTTGTGTATTGCATGTGTGTTTTGAGTCAAGACCTTGGTAAACATATTAAGCATGTTCCTAGGAGTTAAGACCTCAAAAGTACCAAAAGGAATAAGCATGGGAGGACTTCTTGGGTCTACAAAATCTGCCCACAATCTCCATTATTTTATACAAGATGTAAATTTTATAAAACTTGTAAATAATTTTATAAAACTTGTATAAAATATACATGTACTTATTATTTGCAATAATTTTATAAACCTTTTTATAAAATATAATACAACATAATTATTTAAACCTATAAATAATTAAATACAAATTATCCAAATAATTTATTTCAAGTAATAACATTTCAGAAAACCGATTTTCTAAAGTTCAAGTGTCGCGTATTTATTTAACGATCCAGTCGTTAAGATTAAATACATATAAAGTGTTGGTAAGCTTGTTATTGGGTATGACCTGACTTGGATCATAACACATTAGCCACATTAATTTAATATGTCTCTCGGGCATACGAAATACCTTCAATCTCCCACTTGCACGAGAAACATAAGAAATTAATGCAAGTGATGGATACCACCTAACGACCGTCCATCACCCCCAATATGTTATGACTTTTGCCATTCAATAACATCATCCCTTTCGAGTTCCCATCTCGAATATGAATAGGTGAATCTTTTCATATTATCCTTTCGTCCTAGATGTCATGTTAAATCCAAGAGACACAGAGTGATCACTCTCTTCTAGATTTAACTTTATCAGGCCTTAAACATCTGACTCTCAACGAATAAGAGGGACAAATTCCATCTTGACTACATATGTCCTAAATACATACCTTGCATTATACCTGAGCTCTTCCTTATGAACTACCATATTTCAGAATAGCGAAGGAAAGAATCAAGGCACAATACCTGATAAATATCCGAACCCAATACGTATCTCAGGTCAGAGGATACAATGATATTCGCCTTTACTCAAGATTACATGTGATCAACCACAAAGGCTCCATTTAGTAAATCTTGAGAGCGGGTCTTCCAATATTTGTATCCTACAAATATCTATGAACCTTGGTTGCAACCTTGCCCCACATTCATCCCATGAATGTATACCAATCCAAGTTCATAATAGTCTAAACCTCACACTTGTTCCCACGAATGTGATCGACTACGGAATTTTAGAATAATTACTTATTCATGGATAAAATATGCAAAATGGGAACATGACTCAAAATAAATTAATACCATAATTATATTAATGAGTTTGAACAATTTCGTTCCATTACAATACTTAAACAGATCATGACCAATCACTAGAATATCGAAGCCCTAAAGCACAAACATGTCCTGCATGTTTTGATCCATGTAAGAGCTTCGTGAGTGGATCCGCTATGTTAAGATCTGTGTGAACTTTGCGAATACATATCTTTCCCTTTTCAACTTCATCCCTTATGTAGTTGAATCTCCGCTCAATGTGATGGGTCTTTTGGTGAGCACGAGGTTCTTTGATTTGAGCAATCGCACCCTCGTTGTCACAAAAGATCTCAAGAGGGTCCTGAATGGAAGGGACTACTCCTAAGTCATCGATGAATTTCTTCATCCATGCAGCTTCCTGAGCTGCCAATGATGCGGCGATGTACTCCGACTCTGTAGTGGATAATGCAACAACATCCTGTTTTGAACTCTTCCAAGAGACTGCACCTCCATTTAACGTGAAGACATAACCGGATTGTGATCGAGAATCATCACGATCAGTTTGGAAACTCGCATCCACGTAACCTTTCACAGCGAGCTCCTCCTCACCAGACCCATATATTAGAAACATATCCTTAGTCCTCCTAAGGTATTTCAATATACTTTTAACAGCAATCCAATGACTGTTTCCTGGGTTATTCTGGTATCTGCTTGTCAGGCTAAGGGCGCATGACACATCCGGTCTAGTGCATATCATTGCATACATGATTGATCCAATGGCAGACGCATATGGGACTTTCTTCATTCTCTCTTGTTCATCTTTCGTGGTGGGGCACTGAGATGAACTAAGGAGTGTTCCTCTTTGAATAGGTACCAAACGTTTCTTAGAGTTCTCCATCTTGAACCTTTTCAAGATCTTTTCAATGTATGCACTTTGATTCAAACCTATCAGTTTCTTGGATCTATTCCTGTAGATCCCAATCCCCAAAACATATTGTGCTTCTCCAAGATCCTTAATGGAGAAGCATTTACTTAGCCAAGTTTTAACTCCTTGCATTGCCGGAACGTCATTTTCAAATAATAATATATCATCCACATATAATACAAGGAACATGATAGTGTTCCCACTAGCTTTCTTGTATACACAAGCTTCATCACCATTTTTAATGAAGCCAAATTTCTTGGCCTCCTCATTAAAACGATGATTCCACATTCTAGATGCTTGTTTCAATCCGTATATTGACTTCTTTAACTTGCATACCTTCTTAGGATATTTCGGATCAACAAAACCTTCAGGCTGAACCATGTAGACATCTTCCTCAAGATGTCCGTTTAGGAAAGCAGTCTTGACATCCATTTACCATATTTCATAATCAAAATGAGCAGCAATGGCAAGTAATATCCTAATAGACTTTAGCATTGCCACAGGCGAAAAAGTTTCATCATAGTCAACCCCTTGAGTTTGAGTGAAACCTTTTGCTACAAGTCTAGCTTTATATGTATCCAAGTTTCCATGTATGTCGGTTTTCATCTTGAAAAGCCATTTACAATCAACTAGCCTTGAGCCAGTAGGTTGTTCAACAAGTTCCCATACTTGGTTGTCATACATGGATTGCATCTCAGCGTTCATGGCTTCTTGCCATTTATCTTTATCAATCCTTGATAAAGCATCTTGGTAGTTTATTGGTTCATCCAAATCAACCACATAGCAACCATCCATGAGAAACCCATATCTCTCAGGTGGATTACTAATCCTACCAGATCTGCGAACGTCTTGTGTATTTTGATCATCCATTTGATTACTCTCAACATTTTCATGTCGAGTGCTAGTGTCAACCAATTGTGTATCATCTACTTGATCTTGAACCTCTTCAAGATCTATCTTCCTCTCACTATTTCCTTCTATTAGGAACTTAGTTTCAAGGAATTCAGCCTTTCGAGCAACAAATACATTTTGCTCGGTTTGATCATAGAAATAGTATCCCATATCATCCTTGGGATATCCTATGAAGATACACTTCGTGGATCGAGCATTCAACTTATTAGGGACGTAACGCTTAGGATAAGCTTCACATCCCCATACCTTTAAGTATGATAGAGACGGAGGTTTTCCAAACCACATCTCATGAGGAGTTCGTTCCACTTTCTTGGTTGGGGCCATATTTAAAATACGAGCCGCGGAGCATAGACAATAACCCCAAAACGATAGAGGTAACGAGCTTCTTGCCATCATAGATCGAACCATATCCACTAGGGTTCGGTTCCTCCTTTCAGAAACTCCATTAAGTTGGGGTGTTCCTGGTGGAGTAAGTTATGAGATAATCCCACAACTCCTAAGATGATATTGGAAAGCATCGCTTAGGTATTCACCTCCTCTATCGGTACGAAGTACCTTGATTGTCTTATTGAGTTGATTTTGTACTTCGCTTTGGTACTCTTTGAATGCTTCAAAAGTTTCGTCCTTATGTCTTAACAAGTAGACATATCCGAAACGACTGAAGTCATCAATGAAAGTAACAAAGTATCTTTCACCATTCCTAGTTATGGGCTTAAAGGGTCCACATACATCCGAATGTATTAATTCCAATAAGTCCTTAGCCCTTTCAAAGGTCCCTTTGAAAGGTGCTTTAGTCATTTTGCCTTGTAAACAAGATTCAAATACATCAAACGAGTCTAGTTCATTTGATTTCAAAAGGCCATTCTTTTGAAGTGTATGCATTCGATTCTTGTTTATGTGACCAAGGCGACAATGCCATAAGTAGGAATCACTAAAATCCCTTTTGAGTTTCTTGGTGCTAGTATGGTATATTGAGCTACTAGATGATGTGTCATCATGAACCAATTCATAAATTCCATTTGAAGGTGAAGCCTTAAAATAGAATACATTATCTAAATAAATGTGGATATCATCATTAACAAAATTAAGATAAAAACCACATTGTTTTAAACGGGAAACTGAAATAATGTTTCGACATAAATCCGGTGCATACAAAACATTGTTCAAAATAAGTTCCAAACCACTTGGAAGCTTTAATACAAAGTCTCCTTGAGCCTTCACTTGCACTTTAGCTCCATTACCCATGTAGAGGCTTGATGTTCCCGTTTGCTTGCTACTTCTTTTGAACCCCTGCAAAGTATTGCAAATGTGAGTTCCACATCCAGTGTCTAATACCCATGTATTAGAAGAAGTAATACTAAGCTCTATATATACCATATATATCTTACCTGAGGATTGACCCGCATCCCTCTTTTCCTTCAACTCCTTAAGGTAGATCGGGCAGTTTCGTTTCCAGTGACCCATTTCACCGCAACCGAAACATGGGTCTTCCTTGGGGTTTGCTTGTCCGGCAACCTTTTGCTTCTTGTTCTTGTTTTTGGTTGGGGTAACCATCCTCCCCTTTCCCTTGCCTTGATGAGCGGGTCCTTTCCTCTTAGCCGCCTTTGGCTTAGAGGTGTTATTACCTTTGGTCCCACCATCATTGATCATTAGCACGGGTGAAGCCCTCTTACCCATGCTAGTTTCGGCCGTCCTTAACATGCCATGAAGTTCACCAATGGTCTTATCCATCCCATTCATATTGTAATTAATTACAAATTGGTCAAACCTCTTTGACAAGGAGTTTAGGATAAGATCGGTGGCTAGCTCATTAGATATGTTGAGATTAAGACGGTTTGCACGATCAATGAGGCTTTTCATTTTGAGGACATAAGAGGATACGGATTGGGTGTCATCCATACGACATGCATGTAGCGCTCGAACCGTTTCGAAGCGCTCGACACGTGCTTGTTGAAGGAACATCTCCTTCAATTGCGTAATCATGTCATATGCACTATGATGTTCGAAATCCTTTTGGAGTCCGGGTATCATAGTCCCAAGCATTAGGCAAGCGACTTGCACCGAATCGGCGCAATACTTGTCATAATAAGCCATGCCCTCTAGATCTTCCTCATCTGGTTGGTCGGGAATAGGGTCCTCCAACACATACGCTTTATCCTCAAGTTTGAGGACAATCCTAAGATTACGGAACCAATCCATAAAGTTCGTATGGTTGAGTTTGTCTTTCTCGAGGAGAGACCTTAATGATAGGTTGTTTAGGTTAAGTGGTGCATTTTGCATGTTGTTGTTATTTGCGGCCATCTACAAAATTAACAAAGTTCATTTAAGTATCGATTTTAAATTTAATAAACAACACCCTTTTATAATTAATTGTCTTATTAAATATTAGAATCCAACGGTAAATCAAATTTCGGTTAGGTGACCTTTATCCCATTATTTGATTTAGCTAGGTAGTCATTTATATGACAATTGCAACCTTTTTGCAACTTCTAAATTATGGGATCATGCAATCCTTTTGCATGGCATATTTATCCCATCAACGCCTATTTGTTCCTCATGCTTCGGTGACCCTAAGTTCATGATTCCCAAATCAAGTTGTCCTACTTGTGTAAACATGTAAAATCAACATACAAGTGGTTAGGTGATCTTTATCCCACAAGAATGCGAAATTTACCTTAACCATATTAGTTAGTTCATAATGATTAGGTGACCTTTATCCCATTATGAGCTCCCTACTATGTTCAAGTGTTCCCACAAAAGAATTGCGTTTAACTTGTTTACCTTGTTTTAGTTAATGGATTTTAAGTTTTCATTAATTCTAGTTTGAGAAAACTTTTATGCCATACACCAACATGCATTTAGTGTATGGTACTTATGAAAAACCATTTTCATGTCTTGTAATTTGCCAATTACTTGATATAAACCATTTTATATATACGTGATCCTTTTCTTGTTCTTAATAACCATTTATTAAGGTCTTTAGTTGCTTTTAATTTAACCAATTAAATTGTCGTTTTGCATGTTATTAATACGTTTAATTTAACCAATTAAATTGTCGTTTTGCTTGTTGTTATCTTGTGATTAATTGTATCAACCAAACATACAATACAATAAACAAACAAACAACCACACATGCAAAACAAATATGTTCACAATCTAGCCATTTAGGTGGACATTTGTTTAGCCGAAAACAAATGTCACCGGGTTAAGGGGTAATAATACAAAGTAGGAGATTTCAAATCTTCCACTTAACCTTGCATCCATATGCTCCTTGTGTTCTTCAAGTTTCCATCATCTTGTATCTTCATTTTACAAAATATGTATCCTAATACATTTTTCTCTAGAAAATGAAAATATAACCTAATCTATTTTACATGCCAAATATAAATAAATTACATAACCAAATGAATGAATTAATACATGCCAAATAAATAATTATTACAAACCAAATTGAATGAATTAATATTACATACCAAATAAATAATACAATTCATTCAAACACACATGCATGCAACACAAGGTCAAGGCTAAAATTGTGAACATTAACATGCAACCAAAATATGAACCAAATGGAAGAACCCAAACCCATTTTGGGACTCCATAAATTCGGCCTTAACTTTAAACCCACCAAAACCCTTTTATTTTTGCATTCTACATTCATGCATGTTTATAGAATGCAAATATAGTGGGTTTAAAATAACATATTGAAGCATATTTCAACAACTTCGGCTCTAGATACCATTGTTGGGATTTTAACAAGTTTGAAACTCTTAAGTTCATTTAAGATTATATCAAAACGGAAGCGTGAATTACCAATTAAACTTGTTTAATCTTTAAACCAATTAAAGTTAAATCCCACAAGGATCAAGTTATGAAATCATGCTTACAATTAACAAGAAAAGGAAGAGTAATATACCTCCTTAAAGCAAGTTTAAGGGCTGTCCAAATGGTAGTAAGATGATGAACAAAAGTGTAGAACTTCAAGCCTTTGATCCTCCAACACCACCCTTAAGTTAGCTAGACTTTGTAACCTTAACACCCTTGTTAATCTAGCTTGAAAACCCACCTTTCTACCTTGGAAAAATTCAAACAGCAGCTCCCAAATATGATCAGAATGTTTGATGATATTGAAGAGTTTATAGCTTCTATCTTGAAGCCTCAAGTGTGTAATACCCCAAGCAATAACCCCAAAACTTATGCCTTTAGTTAGGATTTGTTTTACACTTGATGTGAGCTTGTAAAAGCAAAGTTAGAACCTCCCTTTTGCCCTCTACAGCCCACGGCTTTTTGACAGCAGCAGAAGCAATTTTTTGCAGTTTTTTTACTTGTTGTTATGTTGTGTATTGCATGTGTGTTTTGTGTCAAGACCTTGGTAAACATATTAAGCATGTTCCTAGGAGTTAAGACCTCAAAAGTACCAAAAGGAATAAGCATGGGAGGACTTCTTGGGTCTACAAAATCTGCCCACAATCTCCATTATTTTATACAAGATGTAAATTTTATAAAACTTGTAAATAATTTTATAAAACTTGTATAAAATATACATGTACTTATTATTTGCAATAATTTTATAAACCTTTTTATAAAATATAATACAACATAATTATTTAAACCTATAAATAATTAAATACAAATTATCCAAATAATTTATTTCAAGTAATAACATTTCAGAAAACCGATTTTCTAAAGTTCAAGTGTCGCGTATTTATTTAACGATCCAGTCGTTAAGATTAAATACATATAAAGTGTTGGTAAGCTTGTTATTGGGTATGACCCGACTTGGATCATAACACATTAGCCACATTAATTTAATATGTCTCTCGGGCATACGAAATACCTTCATAAAGATTCATCTTCACCTTATTCAATGATAATGAAGATACATAAATTAGAGAATGCAGGTGGTGCTACAGATTTTAAAAGGGCTGTAGTTTTGTCTAAAGTTGATGTTTGGTGTTTGATATACAGAGGCGATGTGGTTTTTAGAAAAAGGAATGTTGTCGGAATCATCAAGACCAAGAGGACAATTTATTTGGTTGGTTGGTGTCCAAATGGATTCAAGTATGGTATAATGGTTGTTTTAAGTGGTAATTTTGTTAAGGGTCAACAGGCAATATGCATGATCTCAAATGTGATAGTCAATGGAGGTTTAAACTCCCATGTCCTAAAAAGAAGTCAAGGTGGAAATGATAAATGGAATGACTTCTTTGTGCTTCCGAACCAGACTAAGTTGTTTGGGACAACTTGGTTATCGCATCGATATCAGAATACAAACAAGCAGACTCTGGAAGAACAAAAGCTGATTCATATCAGTTTGAAAAGCATATGTGAGTTCGTTTCGAATGAGATTCTTGAGGGCAAGAATCGTTTGAAGGAAGAGCAATTGTTATGGATAATTGAAGAGTCAACGCACAAGTCAAAAGCTGAAGTTTTAAATAATCATGTGAGAGGCACGTGAGCTACCAAACACTTAATAACACGTGAGAAGCACGTGAGACAACATTTAACTGAATTCCGTTTCTGTTAGTCGATTAGGTCATCGTTCAAATAGCTGAACTGTATCTAGATGAGTGAGTTTTGGATTTCTGTATGTGTGTGATCACACTTTCTTCCCCCTTTTCTCTGTAATTCCATTTTAGTTCTTGTAACTCAATTGTAGTTCTTGTAACAAATTGCAATTTAATTTCGCAAGCTTCGATTGTTCCAAGCTGTCAGGTTGAATTGAGATTAGTTGAAGTTAATTACTTGGACTAATCATAACATTGATACTACGTAAAATTTATTGCACGGTTAGTAGAAAATTAGGGTTTGAGAAAGAAGTATGCTTTATGTACCTTTGATCTTTGAACAAGAAGATGACATTTCAAGTCTAACGGCGATTCAGTTGTCAACCGTGCCTTAATGCTAGGTCACCCGAGTAACAAATAAAAATGGTAACTGTATTTGATTTATTTTGATTTTTATTTGATGGAAACCAATCGACACAATACGGGTCGGGTTGGGACGTTGAAATGGGTTTTAGTTTTGAGTATCGCAGTGTTTTTAATTTTTTATGGATGGATAAGAGTGTACAATACGAGTAGTATTAGATACGGAGTACATTAAAAACATGACAAAATGTGAACATCCATTATCCATTACAATAACCACATTCTAACACTGCTAATGGTTTTCATGGCATTGCTGTGAGTTCGAACAGAGACTTCGGTTAATTCTTCACATCTTGAATCGGTCAATGTTAAGCTAAATGGTTCTAGACTAGTCGATGTTGCTCCTGCTGCTGCTGTCTTTGTTTCGGTTACTGCTGTTGTCTCGGAACCAATTAGAGACCCTGAAGTTGTTGTTGTCCCTGTTCATGTTAATGTTGTTGTCTCATAACAGGTAACGGTCCCTGTTTTCTGCTGTTGTTTCTGAACAGGCTACAGCCTCCTCTTCAGGGCTTGCACAGAGGAGTAACAGTGTTGGATTGAGGTTTGGTTCGCCTGATTGAAAGCAGTCCATGTTTCTGCTATTGTTCCTGAACAGGCTACAGAATCCTCTTCCCGTTATTGATAGCGTCGACTTTGAGGACATTGTGGGAAAAAATGGGTAAAGGCAACAAATCTACTCCGACGGATGCCCCTACTGTTCAACCCGATAAACATTCGTCCCATTTGTTTCATCAAATGTGGGGTGTGGTGGTAGATTATTTTGGGATTGCAACGATGCATTATGTGAAGGTTTTTGTCGGGCTTGGGCACAATTGAATAAGGCAAAATCGAAGGATGTAGTGTTTTAAAAAGTTGTCGATAAAATTTTGGAAAGTCGAGTAGAAAAAAGAAAACAAGGGCCGATTCGAGTTCGCTTAAACTACAAAATAACAATGACGATCCAGGTTTTGGGACGACCGTACAAGAGTTTTAAAGTTGAAGGTGATGATCATGTTGGAGCTTCGTCGAGTGGGGTAATTGGACAGAATGGATGTGTTTCTTTCAAAACCTTGTCGATCGGGGATTATTAGAGCCCTCGACTACTACATTAGTCGACAATAGATCTTCAAACGTCATTTTCTTTGAATTCGATACCCAGGCGGGTACAAAGATTTGACGTGAGACAGTTAATGGTGAATTGGAAAAAGCAAAGTGTTGGGCTTGTTTGATTTGTTTGGTTTTGTTATATTTTGTTGTTTATCGTGTTCATTTGGTTTAGCTCTATTAATTTTATTTTCATTCACATTGAGTCTCGGTTATATGTAGTTGATTGTTAGTTTGTAGCTTTCTAGGTACGAGCAAGTTTGGGTTGTTTTTTTTGTTTCCCTTTGTTGATAGACTGATAGTCGTCATAAAACATTAGGAAACAAATGCACATCAAAAGTTACAAGATATGAAAAGTAAGATCCACCAACACGGTAATAACGTCAAGGTCTGATGATGATGACCTAACATTTTCATTAAAAAAATAGTATTGATTAATTCAATGATGACAAACATCCTCAAGTTGACACTATCTTTAGCAGCCAGCATCTTCAAGTTGGCATGATCTGCATAAGATTGGGTTAGAACAACGGAAATAACTATAAAACCATACGAAATCAATCATTCGTATAGATTGAACGAAACCAAAAGCAGCCAAGTTTGCATAGTTTATTCACGTGTGGAACAAAATCAAAGACACCATGATTGTAAGTACACAATTTTTTATTACCAATTAAAATTGTGTACTAGTGTTCAATTTTAAAAATTTAGAGGTCACCACATTTAGGTTCATGATATTCCCCAAATTATTGATGATGCTTTGCAACTTCCATGTACATCAAGTGACATTAGAAAATACTAATATGAAGAAAAAGAATGAGACAGTTATGTAATTCAGATACATTCTAAAACAGAACAATGGTTGATAGTTAGATTAATGAATAAGCAGGCACATTAAATATGTACGTGTATCTATAAGAATAGTTACCTGAGCTGGGCAGGTGGTTCACAACTCATGGCAATGGGTTGAAACTTGAGGTGGAGGGAGTAGGAACCTACAGACATTAATTAAACATGTTGAAAAGCCGGATAATTGGATTTGTAACTATTATATTTAAAATTGAGGTCCCGGTTATGAATGGGTCGACTTTAGAGCCTAAAGTAATTTTCAGGCAGGATTTAAACCCATGAAAATTTGATTTTACCATTTTCATGGCGTCTCAATTTTATTTTTAATTTATTTTAATATTTTTAATATTTTTTCCTACTTATTGGCCGGAGGTCCACTCGGAAGCAATCTCTCTATCCGTCGAATAGAGAGAGGGATGACTTTCTCTACTTTTGAGAGTGTTTTCACTCTGGGTGGAGAAATGACTTGTCTTTATTCTCGAATAGGGGAAGGATTGTCTACATCTCACCTCCCCCATACACCACTTATGTGGTATTGGGTTTTGTTGTTGTTGTTGTTGTTGTTGTATATAATACAACTATACAGAGAAAAGGAGAATGAATCAAAGCGTTTGAAAGTACTCGAAGGTTAGTTTAATGGAGCACAAGTACAGTCTACTTGATCATTTTTTTTTCCAAAGACAAAAAGATGGTTGGTACTGATTATTGTAACACTATTGTTTTTTTTTTTTTTTTTTTTTCTTCCTTTTTCAATCATCTTATAACTAACTTATAATCATCAGATTCAAATTGCATCATTTTTTTCTTCTTCTTCTTTTGTACTTGTGTATCATCTAAAAGGTTCTTAACAGCTACTTTTGTCTTCTCAATAGCTCTATTGTCATGCTTTAGTGACGTTTGTAGTTCCTTCATAAGATCTTCAATGTCTGCCTTTATCTGCTCCTTCACCTCTTTCTCTTTCATTGCTTCTCTATGTTGTTCCTGCAATCAAATTTATAGCAATATCACTACTATAGAACTGAGACATCGATTTCATACACTTGAACAAATGTAATAAAGGGGCATGAGATCACTATATTCACTTTGCAGAATCAAATCAAATATACATCATAAATTCTTTCACATAATCCCACAACTACTTATAAAGGGATAAGAGATCACTATATTCAAGATGAAAGTACCTTTACGATAAATGTGGCAGTTGGGGAGTTCTCTAAAAAGAACTTACTAGCTTCAGCAGATATTTTAACCTTGCATGCGTCCCTTGTACCACAGTCTACTTTCAAGCTAATCAAGTTGCTAAATGGCGAAGGCTGACCAGATAGTAAATCCGGGAAATAGGAAATTGTAGGATTAATGTGCAAGGTACAACATATAACTATATGGCTAAATTCGTTTGAGCTTTCGGGGTCACACACATATACACCTAGACGTCAAACTATATATATATATATATATATATATATATATATATATATATATATATATATATATATATATATATATATATATATATATATATATATATATATATATATATATATATATCACCCAAGCAAAACTAATTAATATACTTCATTTGAATTAGTGAATGGAATGTTGAATAAAATAAAACCAACATGGAGTTGGTTGCTTGTCATATTTCTTTGTATACTATATACCATCTGTATATACCAACTTGGAGTTGGAACATGGAGTTGGTTTATGGAGCAGTTAACATGTCATTATAAATCTATTTTTATATATTATATAGTATACATATGGAGTAGAACATGTCATAATATTTCTATTCCTATATATTATATAATATACATATATGTTCGGGATATATAACGGGAGTGAGTTCCCAAAAACACAGTAGAAGAGTACACATATTTAAAACACTATTCCTTTTGTTTTGACACAACTTTAAAAGAAACCAAGTGTCATCACATATTCATTTGATTCATTATTTTGCAAACCAAAATATACGAAGTATTCTTGTCTTTAAAAGTTTCAGACAATTAATCAAGAGTTGATTAATTGTTACGTGGGTATTGGACTAGCATCCATTGGCGATCGTTTAAACTGTAGTGTGGACTATCCAAAGAGACGATCATGCTTTTGATCGTGAGTTTCTCTCCATCAATCTTTTTCATCAAGAAAGGTATATCGTTAACTCCTTTTCTAAATTATATATTTTGACAATTAATAGTGGTGTAATTGGATCTTGTTGGAACCGTCAATCGTGTGCATGTTTTGTAATATAGATTATATTTACTTTTAACTGTCCGCTGCGTTAATCTGATGAAAAGTACACACGATTTTCCATCAGTAGTATCCGAGCCGCTTTTACACCATTTTAATTGTCACGTGATTTTCTCAGATCTAGTTTTGTGGCGAATTGGTAAAAGTAAAAAAAAAAATTATAATATTTCAACATATTTGTTTTAAATTAAACCTCATGAGGCACAAATAAGATCTGAAAAATATCACTGTTATAAATTTTGAATTTATTATGACTTGAATAATTGTTGTTTATTTCATTCCATGGTTGTACACATGCATTGTAACCATGGACAAGCCATATGTAGTTTTTAATAATGTAGTTATTAAAATTGTGATTGCACACATAGTCCATAATGCCCCGACCTATATATGATTGTTGTGATTGTTGATTACGGCAATATTATGTCATGTTGATTATTTGTATTATTAGAAAGGCCATTTTGAAGCAAAAGTTGTATTATATTTATTTTTCATTTTCATAGTATTGTATTTAAATTTATTTAAATTTGTAAAAGTACTAGTTTAGTTGTATTTTCAAATTTAAATAATTGTAACAAGATGAAGATTGAAGATAAAATACAACATGATTTTGGCTTAGAAGATGGCGAACAGGACAAGTTGACGACGATGGCGTTTGTCAAGTTTTCACTTGATTCTTGAATCAAGTGGGAGCTATGATATTACCCTTAGTTTGACCTCTTGATCCCATGTCGGCTCATGGGATCGAACATAGGATTTTTGGGCTAGGCTATGTGTGCGTGATGCATGATATGGTTGTGTTTTATTTTTGCATTATACATAATTGTTGATTAGAATATATGCTAAATGTTTTTGATGAAAATATCAAATAAAACCGGTAACAGTTTCAATGATTAAAATTGATGATTTTAAAAAAGTTAAACTCTAACGAGTTTAAAGTTAAATGATTTTTGAAACACAAATTATATATGATCGAAATCTTTTAAAATTGTTTTAAAACGATACACGTTTGTGTATTTGTTACTTTTATATATAAAATAAAATAACAAACTAGACGCATAAACACGATCGACATATATAAAATTGGTTAAAATGATTTTTAACAAATAGTGTAGCGAATCTTGTGTGCATGCATTATTCGTTAACACAAACATTTTTAAAATACCCGTCAAATTTAAGTCATGCCATCCAATGAGCTTGCAAACACTCCTCGTTATTTTTTGGTTACGGTGAGACCTAATCGAATTATAGCCACGAGGTGGATTTTCAGTTACGAGTGAGACTAGGCTGAATTTCCACTATTTTCAAATTGGACGACTTAATCGTATTCACGGTGAGACCTGAGTTCGAGGCAAGGATGAGACAAACATGCCAGTAGATAATAGTGGTTTGTTGAACAACACATATTTCTAGGTCCCATAATGATCTAAGAGTTGCACTTGTGATACAATTGGTAACCGCTACCTACCAATAGACTCTATAACTTCTAGCTGATCAACGGATGTAGTTATGGAACCTCTATGTGGATCTTAGGCTTTCGTAAATTAATTGTTTTCAAATATATTAAAACTTGGGTAGTTAATTTATTAAAGTACAATATCGAAAATACTAAAATTGAACCTTGTTCTTTTGTAGATGTCAAACAATCAAAACGTAAACCAAAACACCCTCCGTTCTTTGTTGGAGAAGGAGAAACTCAATGGTTCAAACTTCCTCGATTGGTACCGCAACCTGAGAATTGTTCTCAAATATGAAGGGAAGTTGAACAAAATTGAAGAACCCTTACCCGAAGCTCCTCCTGAGACAGCTACTGCTGCTCAAAAGAATGCTTATCAGAAGTTGTTTGATGAGCAAGAGAAGATAGCTTTAATCATGCTTGCTAGTATGACTTATGACCTTCAAAAGGAAATGGAAGATCGTATAGTATATGATATGATGACTGAGCTGAAAAATATGTTTCAGAAAAAGGCTAGTCAAGAGTTATATGAAACTTATAAGCTTCTTCAAACATGCAAAATGGAGGAGGGTCAATCAGTGAGCTCTCATGTCTTAAAAATGAAAAGCTACATTGACCGATTAGAAAAACTTGGAACTACCTTGCCGTTAACTTAGCTGTGAACACAGTTTTGGTTTCACTACCAAAATCGTATCACCAATTTGTGATGAATTACAATATGCAAGGTTGGGAGAAATCTCTGGCAGAGGTGCACTCGATGCTCAAAACTGCTGAACAGGATATTCCATATAAGGTTTCCAATCCAGGTGTCCTTATGATTAGGGATGGTAGGGTGAAAAAGAATAAGCCGAAAACTTGGGGAAAGGGAAAAGGCAAGTCAATTGCTAAGAAGAAAATTCCACCACCCCCCAAGAAAGAAAACCCAGCTAAAGATGCAGACTGTTTTCAATGTGGAAAAGTTGGCCACTGGAGGAGGAATTGTCCTTCCTACCTATCTGAGTTGAGAAAAGGCAAAGCTGGCCAGACCAGCAAATCAGATATATTTCATATACAGTTATATACTTTTTCTAGTGATTCCTGGATTTTTGATACTGGTTGTGGTACTCACATCTGTAACAATATGCAGGGAATGAGAAGAAGTAAGAGACTGAAGAACAACACACTAGATTTAAGAGTGGGCAATAGGGCTCGAGCTGCTGTCGAAGCTATTGGCACCTATGAGCTTACTCTACCTAGTGGTCTTATTATTTTATTGGAACAATGTCATTATGCTCCTAGTATTACGAGCAATGTAATTTCAGTTTATCTTTTGAAAGATGTTGGTTTTGAACTTACATTTACGCACCTTGGTATTTCAGTTTCTAAGAATAATGTATTTTATTTTAATGCTATTCCACGTGATGGTATTTTTGAAATTGATATGCATGGTGTGATTTCAAATAATAATTCTGTATATACCTGTACTGCCAAACGAGTTAAGCAAGACTTGAATAATACCTATCTATGGCATTGTCGTCTTGGTCATATAAACAAACAACGCATTTCAAAACTACAATCTGATGGGCTTTTGGAATCAACTGGCTCTGAGTCATTTGATGTATGCGAGTCATGTTTATGTGAAAAGATGACAAAGGCTCCTTTCTTCGGTTTAGGTGAAAGAGCTAAAGATCTTTTAGGACTAATACATACTGATGTATGTGGCCCTTTTAGAACTATGTCTAGAAATGGTGAATCATATTTCATTACATTTACTGATGATTATAGTAGATATGGTTATGTTTACTTGCTGAAACATAAACATGAAGTTTTTGAAACATTCAAAATCTTCCAAAATGAAGTAGAGAATCAACTTGGAAAGACCATTAAAGCCCTTCGCTCTGATCGGAGAGGGAAATATATGAGTTAAGAGTTTTTGGACCACCTGAAGAATCGTGGGATTGTCTCACAGTTCACTCCACCTTACACACCATAGCACAATGGTGTGTCGGAACGGAGGAATCGAACTCTACTTGATATGGTTCGATCTATGATGAGTCTAACTACTCTACCATTATCTTTTTGGGGTTATGCATTAGAGTCTGCTGCACGCATACTCAATATGGTTCCAACCAAGAAGGTAGAAAAGACACCATATGAGTTATGGCATGGAAAGAGTCCTAAGTTGTCTTATTTGAAAGTTTGGGGTTGTGAAGCGTATGTGAAACGTGATACTTCAAACAAGTTAGAACCCAGAGGTATAAAATGTCACTTTGTGGGATACCCAAAAGAAACAATGGGTTACTACTTTTACTACCAAGCTGAAAACAAAGTGTTTACTGCTCGTTTTGCTGAATTCTTTGAAAGAGATCTTCTCTTACAAGAAGTCAGTGGGAATAAAATAGATCTTGAAGAAATTCAAGAATCACAAAGTAACATACCTTCTGAAGGCACTAGCCAACCGCACGTTGAAGTTAAGCACATTGTTGATGAGCCACAACGTGTTGCACCTATAATTCGTAGATCTAGTAGAACTCCTCATCGACATGAGAAGTTGAATCTTCTGAATAATTCAGATGAACCTCATCTAGGGGATTATGATGAACCCTCTAGCTACCGTGAGACCATATCAGATTCAAAATCTGACAAATGGCGAGATGCTATGAATACAGAGATGCAGTCCGTGAAAGAAAATCAAGTATGGGACTTGATTGATCTTCCACCCAGTTGTAAAACAGTTGGATGTAAATGGGTCTTTAAGAAGAAGGCTGACATGGACGGTAATGTAAACACTTTTAAGGCTAGGTTGGTGGCAAAGGGTTATACTCAGACTCAAGGAATTGATTATGAGGAAACTTTTTCACCAGTCGCGAGCATTAAATCAATTAGGTTAATTATTGCCATAGCTGCTTTTCATGATTATGAAATATGGCAAATGGATGTCAAAACCGCTTTTCTAAATGGAGACCTAAGCGAGGACGTATATATGGTTCAGCCAGAAGGGTTTGTGAATCTTAAGTATCCTACTAAAGTATGCAAGCTTCTAAAATCCATTTATGGATTAAAGCAAGCATCCAGGAGCTGGAATCTTAAGTTTGATCAGAAAATCAAAGAGTTTGGTTTTTCTCAAAATCAAGATGAGCCCTGTGTTTACATTAGAGCTAGTGGGAGCAAAGTTGTCTTCTTGATCTTGCATGTTGATGACATACTACTTATTGGAAATGACATTCCAACTTTGCAAGATGTCAAATCTTGGCTTGGAAAATGTTTTGCCATGAAAGATCTTGGAGAAGCTAAGTATATTCTAGGAATCAGGATCTATAGAAATAGATCCGAAAGGCTTATTGGTTTGAGTCAAAGTACATACATTGACAAAATCTTACGAAGATTTAACATGCAAAACTCTAAGCGCAGAGCATTGCCCATGTAAAAGGGCATAACCTTGAGCAAGTCTCAAAGTCCTATCACACCTGATGAGATAAGACGAATGAAATGTGTTCCGTATGCTTCTGCTATAGGATCCATTATGTATGTCATGTTATGTACTAGACCTGATGTCTCGTTAGCCTTAATTTTGACGAGTCATTGTCAACAGAATCCAGGTGAAGAACATTGGATTGCTGTTAAGAGCATTCTTAAGTATTTGCGGAGAACTAAAGATATGTTCTTGGTTTACGGTGGTTTGGAAGAAGAGTTGAGTATTAGATGTTATAGAGATGCTAGTTTCCAAACTGATCGAGATGATTCTCGATCCCAGTCAGGGTATGTCTTTGTCATGAATGGCGGGGCAGTTGATTGGAGAAGCTCAAAGCAGAGCACAGTTGCACAGTCTACAACGGAAGCAGAATACATTGCTGCCTCAGAAGCTGCTCAAGAAGCTGTCTGGATTAGGAAGTTTATTGCTGAACTCGGAGTAGTTCCAAGCATTGAATCCCCTATGGAAATGTACTGTGATAATTCAAGTGCTATTATACTTGCGAAAGAATCACGTGTACGTAAAGGTAGCAGACACATTCTTCGAAAGTTTGATTATATTCAAGAAGTCGTTGAGAGGAATGATATTAGTATTCTTAAGGTTCATACAGATGATAATGTGGTTGACCCGTTCACGAAGCCCATGACACACAACAAGCATGATGATCGTGCTAGTAGTATTGGACTTCGTTATGCTGCTGATCTTTTTAATTTGTAATTTAGTATTTGGATATTTTTGGAACATTAAACAGTTTTATCATAATGAATTGATATATTGATGGTATGATCATTTTCATTTATATCACTGTGTTCTATATTAACATGTTTGATCCATGAGTAATTGTTGATTATTCAAAATCTCCATAATAGATCATGTTATGGAAATAACATGAATTAAGATTAATATGAAGTTTTGGTTATATTTATTGATGATAAATAGTTAACTTGTAGAGACCAAAATTTATATGTATTCATTGATGATGAATATTGGAATGACCCAACCGAGATATCACTACATGGATCGTTGTCAGTAGTGAATCTTTTAGTGATTATGTCTTTATGTCCTTAGACTTGAGATGCACGCCAATTTCGATGTGTGGAATATTGTACTTTGATATGGTTAAATGTTGTCCTGAAAAAGGCTGTAATAAAGGCCATTATTGGGTATAATGTAAAGCTCTTGAGAGAAACGTGTATGCAATATAGGATTTGTTCCTCCAAAATATTTGAAGTTAGATACTTTTAATCTCCTCGATGAATGAATATGATATTTGTGTGGCCGCACCCAGATGTAATTAAGATGATACTTAATTAATTTGGTGATCTAATTCAGTTCTAAGATCGAGAAATAAAATTGTTAAACAAATGAGAATGACCGATGATCCATATCTCAAGTTTAACTAAAGTATCTGAAACAAAAGGACAAATGACATTTAACACTTACTATATGCAGTTCTGAGAAACTACCCTCACGGGAATTTAGGGACAATGGTCTGTTGCTAGACGGTATCCATTGTTTGTATAGTTACATGATGTTGTACCATGCACAAGTGGGAGTCTGTAGGATTAATGTGCAAGGGGTCACACACATATACACCTAGACGTCAAACTATATATATATATATATATATATATATATATATATATATATATATATATATATATATATATATATATATATATATATATATATATATATATATATATATATATATATATATTAGTATATCACCCAAGCAAAACTAATTAATATACTTGATTTGAATTAGTGAATGGAATGTTGAATAAAATAAAACCAACATGGAGATGGTTGCTTGTCATATTTCTTTGTATACTATATACCATCTGTATATACCAACTTGGAGTTGGAACATGGAGTTGGTTTATGGAGCAGTTAACATGTCATTATAAATCTATTTTTATATATTATATAGTATACATATGGAGCAGAATCATAATATTTCTATTCCTATATATTATATAATATACATATATGTCCGGGATATATAACGGGAGTGAGTTCCCAAAAACACAGTAGAAGAGTACACATATTTAAAACACTATTCCTTTTGTTTTGACACAACTTTAAAAGAAACCAAGTGTCATCACATATTCATTTGATTCATTATTTTGCAAACCAAAATATACGAAGTATTCTTGTCTTTAAAAGTTTCAGACAATTAATCAAGAGTTGATTAATTGTTACTTGGGTATTGGACTAGCATCCATTGGCGATCGTTTAAAGTGTAGTGTGCACTATCCAAAGAGACGATCATACTTTTGATCGTGAGTTTCTCTCCATCAATCTTTTTCATCAAGAAAGGTATATCGTTAACTCCTTTTTTAAATTATATATTTTGACAATTAATAGTGGTGTAATTGGATCTTGTTGGAACCGTCAATCGTGTGCATGTTTTGTAATATAGATTATATTTACTTTTAACTGTCCGCTGCGTTAATCTGATGAAAGTACACACGGTTTTCAATCAGAAATACACTGCACATGTAAAGATTATTTATGCATATAAATATTATTTATACACGTATATAAACAAGTTGTATACCCATTCACCTATCAAAGATTTTATGCATTAAAAAAAAGATATTCAGGCCATCTGATCATTTCAATAAAACCTTGAACAGCACTGCTAGTCAAAACCGCCAATTATATATGAAAATGGAAATAACTATGCATACAGATCTACTTCATTTCCATTTAATTGTAATTACCAACTTTAGTAAAATATATTAAGAAAACGGTGTCAGACTGTCATATAAGAGAAATCAGACAGTTAACATATCATTATATCTGACACTAGATCAATGTACCTCAACAATGTCTAAGTTAAGCGTAACAAATTTGGCACTACGCAGCTCCTGAAACATGTTAACAATACCACGAGCATCTTCCGGCAAATATGGCTGTTTTGGACAATATATGGACAAACTGACGGTTACTTTGTTCACATAATGAAAACACTCTTTAAACCACTGTGGAGGATCGTAACCTTTGTAGTGGAATGACGAAAATCCTGATGGAATATTCAACTCCTTAATTGAGCAATCAATTGTAGTGACATTCTCAAGTTGAGGTGCAATCACTTTAATAGCTTTTGAGCCTATGTCATTAATAAGTCTAAGTCTGAGATCAGAAAGTCGGGGGGTAATAATGTCAAACACCTTAGCCTTGACCGTAATATTATCTAAAGTGAGGTTCTGCAAGTTGACACACTTGGAGAAAAGATCAACAGATTCACATTCATCATCACACAACGAAATATCATCCAGATACAAAGTCGTTAAAGCTGGAAAATCCCATGGTGTTTTCGGTGTAAAGCAAGGTACATAAGTGCAGGTTCTAAAGGTGAGATGCTTAAGTGTCTGAGACCTAAAGAGGCAAGGAGGAAATTTATGGCGCATCTCGAGACTACTATCATTAAAAACTTGAGTAGCTGCACCAGTTAATACTACTTTATGGTTGCAATGAGACAGAACATGCTTTACGAATTCTGCAAACTTGGGTACAGTTTTGAATTCACCACTTGAAAACTTGAGACATGGCATCGATGTCCAAATAAGATTCCATCTTGGAGACAACAACAAACACGTTTGAACAACAAATTTAGTGTCAAAGTGAGATAGGATTTGATGGATAAGCTAAAGAGATTAGTTATGTTTTGATGGATAAACTTGAGTAGCTGCACAATGTAGATATACATATCAGTTAGAGATTAGTGTACTATTGAAGTAAAATGCAAATAACTCCAACTAAATATGTAACACGATTTAGGATACAGCAGCAATGATGCACTTTTGCTAACTTTAAGCGAGCTAATAACTTTATGACTATAGTTGTTAATCATATTCAAAAGAGACTGTGATTTATTTAATATATACAGTAGTAAACTAAATTAAGAATCCAAAGTTCACGTAATAAATTTTTTGACCTATTAGCAATAAATCGAGTACAGATTATATGATGATTGCATCAAAAAATTAGTACATTTTATTTAGTTTTGGCTAAAATAACGATTACTATTAAAATTTAGAGTCCTTCATCAAAAAATGAAGGGTTCAATGAACCGGTACATCCAAGAGAGCCTGGGCATTTTAAAAGTATTAATTATGGAAAAGAGTGAAACCGCAATGTACCGATTTGGCTATTTCTATGTTAGAGTAGACAGGTGTAGAACTGACGAATTAATACACTATAGTCCAAAATTAGGGTTTGAAGAAGAAGAACTTACCAGTCGAATGGCGATTCAGTTGTCAATCGTGACTTAAGGGTGTGTTTGATAAAACTGAATGATTTAGCGCTGAATGGTTCATAGCTCTGAATGATTAATAGAATCAGTTATCACTGAACAAAAATAGTTGTTTGGTGTATCTCATGAATTGAGACCATCTGAATGAGATAAATTTACCTATTTAACCTCATGTTTGGTTTAGAGTTCAAATGAATGATATTAAGCTATCAAAAATCAAATACATGAAGAATAAAAAAATACACTCAAATATTGAAGACGATGACCAGCTATTAAAAAATACAAAGCCAAACCTAGCTTCATATCTATATCTATGAAACTTCACGATTCAACTAACCATCCACACATCACCATATACATATTATAAATATACTTAATATTTTTAATCAAAATTATAGTTATAATATGATAGTAGTATAAAACCCACCAAGAAGAAAAAGTTACGAATCATATCATTATGAAAAAGGGGTTGATCCGTACACCACCTCAAATTTGCCATACACCACCAAATAAATTATTTAGACATTTTTACCCTCTCTTTTACACTATCAAATTTACATACACTACCAAATAAAGGGTATAAATGTCCAAATAATTTATTTGGTGGTGTATGGCAAATTTAAGGCGGTGTACGGATCAACTCCCTTATGCAAATTGAGAAGGAAGATATATAATTAATAAAAGATCTATTGAAAAGAATAAATATTATATATTAAAAATTAAAAATAAAATATATGAATAATAGCAAAGTCAGATTCATCAACAAATGAGATTGGATTTATGTATGGATCGATTGATATTTAAAAGTGATAATCAAGTTGCAGAGATTGAAGGGGTTTGCATTAGATTGAAGGAGTTTGTAAAGTCAGATTGATAATTATTGAAGGGGAGAGACGGAAGGGAAGGGAAGGGAAGGGGTGGGGGCACTTGGGGAAACTAATCACAATGAATGGTTCAGAGTGGGTTTTGAAGCAGAATGGTTCAGCATCTTTTTTCCCCTCGTTCAGCAGCAACTCTCATTCAGAGGCAAGTATCAAACGCACTGAACGCTGACCGATTCAGCATTCAGTGCTGAATGGTTCTATTCAGAGCCTATCAAACACACCCTTAATTAATGCTAGTTCACCCGACTATAACAAAGAAAAATGGTGACGGTTCAAGTAGGTTGGTTTTAGGGTTGGTGTGATCGATGTTGGGATATCGTCTATGGCTCCTCTGGATCTTTGTGACGATCGAAATCTTGATAGCAATCCTTGGGATCCTGTTTGTCCTGAATTGGGCTTATCTAATGGCCTTAATGAGTTTGTCCAGCCCGAAAGAAAGGGATTTGGGTCTATGTTAATGGGCCTGGTGTGTTGGGTGATCCGGGCCTAAAAGCCTAGCTGGTTGATTCTGTTGCGGCTCGTAAGCCTTCTGTTTGTCCATAGGTTCCCGTTCATGTTTCTACCTTACCATTACCTAGTTGTGACCCCCCTTCTTCTACGGTTTTTCCTAGCGTCGATTATGGTGCGTCTTCGTCGATCAACGGTGCTGGTTTTTTCAATGAGGCTAGGATAGAATTAAAGGAGTTTATGGTTGAAGGAAAAGTGCTTAATTCGATGACGTCCCCAAAACTTAAGCAAAAAACAAAAGAGAATTTTTAAGCCAAAAAAGGTTCATGGGGAGGAATTGAGAAAGTTTAATGTTGAGGGGATGTGATGTTTGATTTTGGATTGTGGGGTTTTGTGTTCATTTATGTTTTGATGTTGGTTAGATTCTAGTGTTAAGTATCGTGTTTGCTTCTGTTTGTATTTCGCGTTTTTTATCTGGACTTGTTTGTTTTGTAAACGTCCGGTTCTTTTTCGTTTTGTTTCTAAGGCTTTGATTGCATTTTTTTTGTATGTTATTGCGAGGTTTTATCTTTCCGATGAACAATTATCAATATAGTTCCAGTTTTTTTTTTCTTTTTTTTTTTTAAAAAACAAAGAAAAATGGTAACATCATTTGATTTACCCAATTACTGTATTATTTTGGTTTACTACGTATAAACAAATCCCATCGTCAGTTATTTGGGTTGATGACAAGATAGACTCAATACGGGTTGGGTTTAAAACTTGAAATTAGGTTTTAGTTTCTGTATATTAAGTTTGAGAATTTTATTTAAAAAAAATGAAACTTAAATAACTAATGGACTTTCATCTTCCGATACTTCATGATAATATAAAATGCCATGACAAACCTCGCAAATAAAAATCAAACCTAACAACCTAACTAGCCAAAAGGTTATTTTAAGAGTTAGTTGAACCTCACAAAACATAAAACACCGGTCAACGAAAACAAACAACCAAACAAATTGACACAAAGAGCCAATATAACAAGGCATCAACCTCTTAAAATGCAACCCCCAAACAAAGAACCTGTTTTTCATGCTCAGTGATTCGATAATAGAAACGTGTGACAAATTATCTAATCACAAAAAAATGAACACATATAACACTTACAAAATGAGAAAGTTATGCGATTGGACTCCGGTTATTGATAGATTCAACAAAAGGCTTTCGCATTGGAGGCTCGTTCGGTAGCCGTCAAACCCTTGTTAAGTCGGTTCTTATTAGTCTTTCATTGTATTATTTCTCACTTTTCCATGCCCCGCCTTATCAAAAAACTCGAGAGTGTGAGACGCAACTTCATTTGGGGTGGGGCGGGTCTAAATCTAAAATGGCTTAGGTAAATTGGGAAACTATTCTTCTTCCTCAGGAAGAATGTGGTTTAAATTTAAAGTCATTTAAAAGAAAAAACTTTACTTTGCCAGGCAAATGGTGGTGGAGGTTCAAAACTGAAATCAACGCGTTGTGGGTTAAAGTTATTAGAAGCATTCATGGTTCTAACGGTGGACTTACGGTGAATGGCAACATTGGTCAACATTCAACATCTAGTCCTTGGTTTAACATAATTTGCGAAGGTAATGAGATGGACTGATTGGGCATGCTTTTTTGTAACTCTTTCACAAGGACAATCGGTGATGGCAAGCACACGTCTTTCTGGGATGATGGCAGTGGCAAATCCATTTGGCAAGCGTTGATCTGGATCAGGTGTTATCAATTGTGGAAGAACGTAAATTCAAAACTGTTTAAGGATAAACTTTGGACAACAGTTGCACCTCTCAACGAAATCTAAATAGTATCTTTCTATTGGATCTCACGAAGGGTGAAGAACAGACGCCTTGAATGCTCGGATTTATGCTCCTGATTCGTATGCTACATAGTGTGGTAAATTAGTTTTATGTTGCGATCTTTACAGTTGTTTATGATTTATCTCCGTAGCTGCGAATCTGGGTAGAGACCCCTTGATTTTCGTTTAAATTGTTGCAGTTTACGTTGTGTACTATTGCGTTTGTATATCATTCTGCTCGTGTTTAGGTTGACGCTACAAGATACCTTGGTTCGAGAAATATATATTGCAATTAGTCATTGCTTCTTTTTGGGTGCTTATCATTTGTAATGTTTTTTTGAAAGGCAAGTTGTTACCATATGTAAATTATTAGGTGTTATATTGATTCACATGAACTGTATCATATTTTCTTGAATTAATCTATCATCTTGCGTTATTAGGTGTTATATTGATTCACACACTTTTGAAAAAATACTAAGTATTTTCATGTTAATTGTTGGTACTATTTTCCGTATAGCGGTTAATAAGTACCAGTACAGATACTATAACTGCTTAGCGTTGAGCGATTGGTTGTCGGCTGATGTTTGCCCTCGAGAAAGAATCCCTGCAGACCCGGAACACAGATGATATATCCGTAGGGTGGCCTAATCAGTCTTTGGACCAAGCTGAGAATGATCCGTGTAGCGTTCTGTTGCTAAGCGGTGAGTTCTGGAGTGAGAAAGTACTGTGTGAGAGAGAAAGTGTACTCTCTGCTCCCAAATCCAGATGTTAAATGTGGTGACCCAGGGGGTCTATTTATAGGAGTAGAATGTCTGAAATTATCGGAAACACGTGTCAAATTCTGATTAATTTGGTTATGCGAAATATCCGGAACCGCCTTTGGTGTGGGCTGACGTGGCTACCTGACGCTCACACGCCTAATCAAGGGCTTAAGCATAGAAGCTGCCTACAGGGCTTACGCATGACGCTGGGCGGCCTAGCTGAGCGTTGTACGGATATTAATAAAAACTGCCACAATTGTTATCTTTTATGTTTTTCAATCCTTTCTTTTATATAAAAATGATGTTTTTATGCGTGTATCCCCTAGGATACACCATTAAGTCCCCCAGTTTAATGTCTTTATTTTTGTAAAAAAATAAAGTCATTAAACTAAAAATAAAATCCCTTATCCTCGAAAACATGAACTGTTGTAGCCGCCTGCTATTCTGACCCGATGTAACCCCTAAATGATGATTTTGCCACCAAAACTTCTATTTTCGTTTAATAATTTTATTTTAATAATTTTTTATTTTTGAAAATTAACCCCAATTGATCTGACCCCTACACGTGTTCCAATCTAGCACTTCTTTTCACCCTCTAATTTTGGCTCATTTCTAACATAGTTTTTGTCAGCTGTAATGACCCTGATTTTTCCGATCGTTCTATACTTATGAGATTAATATTTACATAAATTAAACCTTACCAACATGATAAGTAATCCAAATTGTTGAGACTTGTGTTTTTGAAAAGAGTTTTACACAACGTTTGACCGTCCAATTTGACCGATGATATCACGAACTATAGAACATACGATAATTATACGATTGCGTACATATACATATTTATACATATTTAACATGATCTAAGGATGGTTTAACATCTCATTGTGTACTAATAACAATAAGTTATAAGTATACTTTGTGACTACTAACTTAAGTTTTCAAAACGATAACTATACGTAACGTTATTTGACATACATACCTTTAACCTATAATGCTTATACAAGTATCGTATAAATATGTATTTAATCACTTTTAAAAGGCTTACATACATAAAACAATATAAGTATATTCATAAAAGATAGTTGTATTTGAATTCTCGTTCCATTTCCTCAAGATTTCTACACGTATATTTAGGGTATATGTAACCGTATGGTACGCAGCTTCTAGATGTATTTACTATTGGTATATACCAATAGAAAATACCAATAATTAGCCATGAATGATTAAAAGACATGATAGCAACTTGTGAGAACCATTCTTGTCATTAATCAAGACTTATGAACTAAAAACCAAAACATAAAATCTATATATATACATACATATACACATACATGCATTTCATATTAACTCCCTTTCAAGCTAAATGATCTCTTAAACTCTCTCATCTCCATCCATCAAGTATTCTTCAAAGTTCTCATAAGTTTCTAGCTTCATAATCAAGGTAAAACTATGTTTAAACTTTGATTCAATTCATGTAAGTTAATTATCTTAAATCAGGATATAAACTTACTTACAACTCTTGTTTCTCTTCATGATTTCATTTCTTAATCTTCCAAATCATCAAGAACAAGTTCATATCTTGTTTATTCAGTAACTTTCTTCATCATACTTGAGGCATAACCTTTGTTCATCATCCTGTTCAATTATAACTATCTTACTACGAATACATAAATTATAACAACAAGAACATAGTTTGAATGATTTCAAACTTGTTCGCAAAAAATAGATCCTTCTAACTTGACTTTTAAAATACTTCAAGACCTGTAATATATCATAATGATATTTTATATATATTTACTGATGATTTGATTTTACATATTTCAGGACCACCCGTAAACAACACGAGAAGATTAATTATAAGACCTCATGATTGTACGCAATATGTCATTTGACAACACGGTACTTTATGTACGCAATACGTCACTTGACAACACGGTACCATGGGTCGAGATTAATTCCAATCAATACGAATACGATGGGGTCTTTATTTTATTAAGCAACTAATTGTAGACTACTAACGTTGGGCTGCTAACTTGACAACTTAAACAATCACACATGATTGAAAATATAAACTTAAAACAATCACACGTGATTAAAAATAAGAACTTAAACAATCACATGTGATTGAAAATATAAACTTAAAACAATCACACGTGATAAAAAAAATACAAACTTAAACAATCACACGTGATTGAAAAATATGAACTTGCTATATTAATTTTGTTCACATGTATTATTATCTGAATCGTTATTATTGTTATAGGTTCGTGAATCCAAGGACGACGACCATATTTTTAATAAGTTGAAAAGTTATTATTAATATACTTTTACTACCGTGAGTATATAGTCCCACTTTTAAACTCTAAATATTTCGGGATGAGAATACATGCATTTTATGATTTACGTTATAGACATAAGCAACTAAAAATATATTCTACGTTGAGTTGTACCACTGGCATACTTCCCTGTAGCTTGGTAACTACTATTTACATGTGGTATTGTAAACGCGAATCCTGTTGATAGATCTATCGGGCCTGACAACCCCAACCGGACTGGACGACCAGTATTCAACGGTTGCACAGTACTTCGTTTCGGTGACTACACTTGGTACGGTGTAGTGAGATTTCATAATAAAGGGAATATGCGACGTTGATTAAATGTTAAGTATGGTTACCAAGTGCTCAACCACTTAGAATATTTTTATTAAAACGTTTATGAATATGAAATCTTGTGGTCTATATTTATAACGCTGCCGGCATTAAACCTATATCTCACCAACTTTATGTTGACATTTTAAGCATGTTCATTCTCAGGTGATAAGTAGAAGCTTCCGCTGCATTATGCCGAACTTATGCAAGATTTGGAGTATGCATATTTGTGTCAAAAATAAAACTGCATATCGAAAGATTTGTAATGTAAAATATGTTGGGAATCGTATTGTTGTTATCACATGTAAAGTTTATCAGACTAAGATTATCGCTAGATGGTAATCATTACTATGTTGTTTAAACCTTGGTTTTTAATAAAAGTTATGGTTTGTATTATAAAAACGAATGCAGTTTTTGAAAAAACGTTGCATATAGAGGTCAATACCTCGCGATGAAATCATATGTTATTGTATTCATCCTTATGGTTAAGGTCGGGTTATGACATGTGGTATCAGAGCGGTGGTCTTAGCGAACCAGGTTTGCATTAGTGTGTCTAATTGATAAGTCGTTAGGATACACTAGTAAGTCTGGACTTTGACCGTGTCTAATTTTGAAAACTATTGCTTATCATTGTTGGTTAAAAATTTAAATATTATGAGGTACTAACGTGCTAGTTGTTGTGTGATAGATGTTTGGCTCAGAACTTATTATCATATTTAGCGACTCCAAACCAGAATCCCCATATATTGTTCCAGTCATTAACCTATCCGATGATGAGAACGCCACCTTTGGAGAAGACTCACAATTTCCAGATGAACCAATTATAGAGGACCCGGAAAGTGATCTTGAGGAGGAAGAAATACAGGAAATTACGAAAGACAAGTTCAAATGAGGAAAGAAACGAAAGGCTAATGAATTGGAAAATCCAAATCCCGAGTTTAGTGATGATGTTGTGGCACCAACTCCACTAGACACTACCACCCCTATTCCCGCTATTCCTATTCGTTCTATCCCGGCATCCAGTTCATCGGCCCCTCAGCCAAAACGTAGAGAGTCGGCTATGATTAGCGTTAAGCGATTCCCTGAACACAAACGTTTTGGGATATAGGCTGAATGATGCGCTGTTGTTTTAAACCATGGGATCATATAACGTTTTGTATAATATTACTAGTGTGGTTTGATTGATGTTTGATGTTGTCACGACCCGGAAAATTTTGACTAATTTTAAATCAAACTCTCGATACGATTTAATATTTTTGACACAATAAGCAAAGTCTGTAACGTTGAGTCTAAAAACTTTTGAACTGTTTCATATATTCAATTACCCTTCGATCATTTCCGATAATTCACGAACAATTAATTGTAAATAAATATGTATATATAAGTATATAAATAATAATTAGAAATATTAAATCAAGTATTATATGAACTGATAATTTGAACTAATTATAATCTACGAAATAATTAAATTGTTACCAAAACATAATAAATATAATGTAATTCGAAAATAAATGGTTTCGAATTCATTTAGTAAACGATTGTAGTGTTCGTTTATCATTCGTTGACTGCTGATTCATTTTGATTGTAAAATGTGATGTTAATATAACTTATTAATTATATATACCATTTAATCTATATTACTATTAACATTTTAATAAATAAATGAAAATACAAAGACAAAAACGTTATGGCAGACATGATCTTTCCATCACTTTTGTTGGTATGTGATCTTAAACAAATTCAACTCAAAAGTAAAAATTTTAATATGGCGTGTAAACATATAACTTTCACGCGTATTTTAAAATAATAAAAGTGTTACATATGTTTTATTGTTCATGCATGTGTGCTCTTCTTTTTTTGACAAAACAACATCCACCATTTCTCTTGTCACTGTTTTGTGTTTTGTTTTTCTTGTAATTAAATTCATCCGAGTTATATTTTTCTCCTGAGTGAAAGTTAATGACTTTCCTGTCCTCAGTTCATTACCCATTTCAATATGTTCTTCTTTATTTTGTTTGTATCTATTATACATGATTCTTCATGTCGAAATCAACTTTCCAATATGGATACAAATTCAGTTATTGATCAATATCGAGCTTTTATTTTTCCTCCTTGTCTGTATCTGAATGTCGACACACACCCTATTATTCCTTTCTTCTTTTGATACCATAAGATAACAACACACATATTAATGCTCTGTATATATCTTTCTTTTTGGGTAACATTAGTAAAACTTCATATAGACATCTCTTTTATCATCGCCACCCTCACGAATTCTTTATATATATAGATACATACACACGTATACCCACAACCACTATCCTTTCTGTTTTGTTACTACTGCACAACGATCATTAACTGCTACCACTATATTACGGTGACTGCTATTACAACTACTTTTCGGTTTCTTCGATCAACATCCACCCACAAACCAACACCATAAGACCGATTGGCTAAACTGTTTCTGTTTCGGGGTTTGGGTACCAACATAAACAACTACAACACGATCACCTCGCCAATACCTACTCCCTCTCTTCTTATATATATATATATATATATATATATATATATATATATATATATATATATATATATATATATATATATATATATATATATATATATATATATATATATATATTTTGTGCACTAGCAAGCTTATGCTACTGCTACAGCAGTGAAACACCTTCATATTACACACGATCATAATTGCTATAGACAACTGCAGTTCCTTCTTTCTGTTTCTGTTTACAGTTCGAATTAAAACACAACCACCGAGACCATCACCATAAACCACCTATAACCGTCACTATTTTGTTTATATTTTCCGGTTTGTTTCAGTTGCAATGATCACCACTTCACCACCATTTAACCACTCTTTCTAATAATCGCCACTCGCACCATAGCTAGTTTAGTTTCGCTACTGCTGCTGCTGTATCATTTTTATTCATGTTTCGATTTTTGGCGGTTACAGTGAATATGGTGATGAATGAAAGATGTTGATAGAGATGGAAGACGATAATGATGATGATTTAATAGCAATTGTTTTATGATTAATGATGATGAGTTGTAAAGATAAAGATAGTGTGTGTATGATGGAGTTCCTGCTCGAATCATCCCTTATGTATATAAAATGTCGACTGAGATTTTCCTTTTAAAAAACTTAAACACCGAAACCCTTATTGGGCTTCATTTATGTTTGTGCATCGTGGGCCTTGTTTCTATCTTTTTCTGTTGGGCCGTAGGATATTTTGAGGATTGGGCCGAGACATATAGAACGGATATATATAAATGGGTCACCATACAAAAGAGATAAACTAGTATGGAGGAGTGGTTAGGGGAGTGTTCGGGTTAACGAGAGGTCTTGGGTTCGAACCTAGGCCACTACAGTATTTTTTTTAATTATCAAGAGAAGCTGTCTAGGTTGTGCTGAAAGTTTGGGCCTATTGGGCTATTTGTATTTTAAATGAAACTATGGAGCCGATAGATGGGCTGCTACAATTCAGTTTCATATTGGGCCGTCATTTTCTATTTGGGCCGAAACCCAAGATCTAATCAAATGATACGGATAGATGAAGAAAAACGATTGATTTGATGAGAGATGAATGGTTATGATTAAGATAAAACAGCTAGATAAATTAAATAAATTGGGTATGATCTTAATAAGGTAAACATAAATGGAAGAGTGGTTTGAGTGTTTGGTGAGTTAGCAAGTGGTCATGGGTTCGAGTCCCGTCGCGGGCAGTTTATCTTTTTCCTATTTTGAGGTAGTTTTCTTTACCAAAACTTTTATTATTACTATTTATTGTTATTTTAATTATTATTATTATTATTATTATTAATAGTAAAATCATTATTTTTATAATTATTATAATTAGTATTCATTATTATTAAAAGTAATTTTTTATAAAAAAAATATCATTTTTATTAAAGGTATCATTTTATCATTTATATTAAAGGTATCACTTTTAACCCTATTATCATTATTATTATTTTTATTATTACTAATATTATTTTAGTATTATTATAATTTTAACAAACAAACGATATATATATATATATATATATATATATATATATATATATATATATATATATATATATATATATATATATATTCAAAGAAATATTTAATACATATAACATAACAAAATTTATATTTTTTTTAATATATAAAATGAAAAATATGAAACATATAGGTTATTAATATAAAAATGATATAACTAGTATATATATATATATATATATATATATATATAAATTTGTTCGATTACAATTTTGTGTGTTAATATATATATAAATGATATAGGTTCGTGAATCCGAGGCCAACCCTATACTTGTTCAATATAGTCATATGTATTTTTACTACAAAATACATTAGGTGAGTTTCATTTGCTCCCTTTTTAATTGCTTTTGCAATATATATTTTTGGGCTGAGAATACATGCGCTGCTTTTATAAATGTTTACGAAATAGACATAAGTACTTAAAATGCATTCTACGTTGAGTTGTACCACTGGCATATTTCCCTGTAGCTTGGTAACTACTATTTACATAGGTATTGTAAACGCGAATCCTGTTGATAGATCTATCGGGCCTGACAACCCCAACCGGACTGGACGACCAGTATTCAACGGTTGCACAGTACTTCGTTTCGTGACTACACTTGGTACAGTGTAGTGAGATTTCATAATAAAGGGAATATGCGACGTTGATTAAATGTTAAGTATGGTTACCAAGTGCTCAACCACTTAGAATATTTTTATTAAAACGTTTGTGTATATGAAATCTTGTGGTCTATTATGATATTGAAATGATTGTTATGATAAACCTATGAACTCACCAACCTTTTGGTTGACACTTTTAAGCATGTTTATTCTCAGGTACGAATTAAGTCTTCCGCTGTGCATTTGCTCATTTTAAGGACATTACTTGGAGTCGATCATCGCAATGGGACCAAATGTTGATGACTTCGTCCAGGTGGATAAGGACGGGTCGTTTCAGTTGGTATCAGAGCGTTGGTCCTAGCGAACCAAGTCTTGCATTAGTGTGTCTAACTGATAGTTGCTAGGATGCATTAGCGAGTTTGGACTTCGACCTTAGCTGCATATTATAAGTATTGTTTGTCATTCCTAGTGGAAAGTTACCTGCTTATCATTGTTAAGTCTAGACACGACTTCCTGAACTTATTTGATAGATAGCGTACAGATAAATTCATATCTTAGCGTATCTGTTACTATAGACTTTATCTGACACGTTTCCTTAATTCCCTCCGTAATCTACGGGATCTTCTATACTAAATATAGGTATTCTGTGTAATTAGAATATTATCCGATATCCGAAAATCATTTCATATCGAAAAATCCTTTATTCAATCGTACGAAATGGAACCCACAACTAGTTCAAGTCCCTCGGATTCCGAGATGAGGTCCCACTCCAGCTTCGAAAGCAGCGTCACCAGAATGAATCAATCAATCAGCCATCCCTAATTCATATGATGGGTTCGAAGTCGACTTAATCAATGGAAACGCGAAGAAGGCGATCCTTTCCGTCAACCGAATTCACCTCTTGACGAAGAACCTGAAGCATTCACCGACGAACTTGTTCGAAACACCATTTTCACCCTCATTTCCTGAATATCTCGCCACGAGTATATTCTGTCTAAAATTCTAAATCTAATTCATTCGATCGTTCCGACCGACAATCATCCCGGAGTAATAGAAGAAGTCAACGAGCTTCGTGCTCGAGTAGTGGCTTTGGAGAATATGGTGCAAAACTTACCAGCTTCACCAACATCACCGACACCAACAGTACCATCAACAACCCAAGTTTCAACATCACATGCCTCAACATATCATTCTGTACCTCGACCATAATCATCGTTCTACGTATCGTTCTATCTACTTTATCTTCGTTCTACATATCGTTCTACATCGATTATTTCCGCTCGATATGGCGATTATGTAATTTCTAAAAGTTTTAGAGATTATGTAATCTAGTACTAACGATAAATCAATGAGTTTAATATCATATTAACTCATTAAATCCATGATTGCATCTGAAGAAAATATATATGTAAGTATATTTTCATAAAAATTGTAATTAAAAATTCTTTTGTACAAACTATTAATGGTGAAAATATTTTAACGGGTAGGTAATCCCCGAGGAATATTTGGGTCTCACATTAGTAAGTTACACTGTACATTCTTCAAATCTAATTCAACAGTCATTTACTATCCTACTTACATCCACAAAGATACGAATCCGATCACCGCAGAATAACCATTTTTATTCAATTTCATATTTGGATTTTGACTTCTCTGAATCCAACAAGTGGCATAATGAAGAAAACATTGAACAAAATAAAATTTGTTAGAAACAAACGAATTAACTAATTGAAATATTGTTAAGAATCCATGCTAACTGTTCCTAGCTAACTGTTCCTAGCTAACTGGTTATATTTTATTTATCGCAATTTAATTATCGCAATTTACGTTCTCGCAATTTACATTCTCGCAATTTACATTCTCGCAATTTACATTCTCGCAATTTTATTTATTGTCATTTAATTTCTGAATTTATTTTGCGTACTTTAAATATCGGGACACGTATACAAGGTTTTGACATATCATATCGACGCATCTATATATATTATTTGGAATAACCATAGACACTCTATATGCAGTAATGCGGGAGTTAGCTATACAGGGTTGCGGTTGATTCTACAATAATATATATAGTTTGAGTTGTGATCGAGTCTGAGATGTATACGGGTCACGAAACGTATTAATTAATTTGAATATTATATATTAAACTATATATGAATTATTGGACTGTTAACTGTGGACTATCGACTGTTGACTAATAATATTGGACAATTAAAATGAATTAAAATATTGATTATAACATATGAAACTAAACATTTTTTCAAGTTTGCCACTTGATCTCATCTTAAACCTCATTTGTATCTTGACGATTCCAATCCATGTTCAAATCTTTCATGATTCTTGAAACCACCTCAATCGAGAGGATGAACCAACCGCACTTCATCTACGGAAGAAAAGATTGATGCATATAGTTATGCACTTGAAAACACACAAAACCTGAGTAAACGTTTAACACGTATCTGTGCTAGATCCTTTGGCGTTGTGATTACCGAAAATCACTTTGCAATCCCTTTCCAAAGTAGCCAAATTTTGTCATAGCTCCAGCAAGTCAACTTCGACTTTTCGTTCGAAACAACCTTATTATAACTTTGATATATATGCGTGCACTTTATTGCTATCGGAGAACCTTTTATATTCCACCATATTACCATCAGCGTTTAATCATCTAAAAACACCATTCTCCTGAAACCACCTCGGTTTGATAACCGATGACCCAGATCCGTTAACTTGGAAAATGCTGACGAAGCAGCATGTTGTAGATGGTCTTAAGGGCCAAAAGTTGATGATAAAGAAGGAAGTGTTAGGAACGCTCGATAGAAAATTTGGTACTGAAAATCGAATTGAGCACACCATGAAGGAGACCAAGGATAAATACGAGCACTAAACCCTATATTCAGAGAATCCAGGTAATTCTGGATCCGATGAAATCTTTAGAGAATATCTTGCCCCAAAGTCATGTTAAAATTTTGCGGAAAATTTTTCTTTATCAACCTTCGAACTTAGAAATTCCAAAATATCAACATAAATATCTTCGATATTTCTGAGGATTTTTTCATAAATATTCTTGTCCGAAATTTTCTACCTCTTTGTGTTTTCTGTATTTCATTGGAAACTTCTGTAAAATCTAAGTATAAATTATCTATGAATTCTTGAGAAGTGTTAAGAATTTGAGCATGAGTTAGTATAATATAATGACACTTGGCTAACGTGATTATATTACAGTAAGTCATGCTGAGTTTCTAATGAAACGTGATGATGGTTCACAGTAGATCATACCACCATCATGTGTCATGTTACACGACTCTTTCATTCTACTTAATCTCTAAGCATATCACGGAAATATTTCCTTGATATTTATGTTCTTCCGTAATTCCAACAGTTTACTAATAAATCGTGCTATTTCATTTTCTTTCTGATTAGAATATTTTCTTTAAAGTCCATGAATTTCAGAAATTCACCATGACTACGTCAAAAGTTAAATCTCTATCTCGATCTTTTGTGATATCCCCACTCATACGCTTCAAGTAATCGAATTGTTTTATCCATATTACTCAATAATGATAAAACTCTATTTATCAATTTATATTCATCATGAAAACACTTTTTATTGTTAGCCATGACGACCTCGATCAAATTTCGGGACGAAATTTCTTTAACGGGTAGGTACTGTCACGACCCGGAAAATTTTGACTAATTTTAAATCAAACTCTCGATACGATTTAATATTTTTGACACGATAAGCAAAGTCTGTAACGTTGAGTCTAAAAACTTTTGAACTGTTTCATATATTCAATTACCCTTCGATCATTTCAGATGATTCACGAACAATTAATTGTAAATAAATATGTATATATAAGTATATAAATAATAATTAGAAATATTAAATCAAGTATTATATGAACTGATAATTTGAACTAATTATAATCTACGAAATAATTAAATTGTTACCAAAACATAATAAATATAATGTAATTCGAAAATAAATGGTTTCGAATTCATTTAGTAAACGATTGTAGTGTTCGTTTATCATTCGTTGACTGCTGATTCATTTTGATTGTAAAATGTGATGTTAATATAACTTATTAATTATATATACCATTTAATCTATATTACTATTAACATTTTAATAAATAAATGAAAATAGAAAGACAAAAACGTTATGGCAGACATGATCTTTCCATCACTTTTGTTGGTATGTGATCTTAAACAAATTCAACTCAAAAGTTAAAATTTTAATATGGCGTGTAAACATATAACTTTCACGCGTATTTTAAAATAATAAAAGTGTCACATATGTTTTATTGTTCATGCATGTGTGCTCTTCTTTTTTTGACAAAACAACATCCACCATTTCTCTTGTCACTGTTTTGTGTTTTGTTTTTCTTGTAATTAAATTTTTCCGAGTTATATTTTTCTCCTGAGTGAAAGTTAATGACTTTCCTGTCCTCAGTTCATTACCCATTTAAATATGTTCTTCTTAATTTTGTTTGTATCTATTATACATGATTCTTCATGTCGAAATCAACTTTCCAATATGGATACAAATTCAGTTATTGATCAATATCGAGCTTTTATTTTTCCTCCTTGTCTGTATCTGAATGTCGACACACACCCTATTATTCCTTTCTTCTTTTGATACCATAAGATAACAACACACATATTAATGCTCTGTATATATCTTTCTTTTTGGGTAACATTAGTAAAACTTCATATAGACATCTCTTTTATCATCGCCACCCTCACGAATTCTTTATATATATAGATACATACACACGTATACCCACAACCACTATCCTTTCTGTTTTGTTACTACTGCACAACGATCATTAACTGCTACCACTATATTATGGTGACTGCTATTACAACTACTTTTCTGTTTCTTCGATCAACATCCACCCACAAACAAACACCATAAGACCGATTGGCTAAACTGTTTCTGTTTCGGGGTTTGGGTACCAACATAAACAACTACAACACGATCACCTCGCCAATACCTACTCCCTCTCTTCTTATATATATATATATATATATATATATATATATATATATATATATATATATATATATATATATATATATATATATATATATATATATATATATATTGTGCACTAGCAAGCTTATGCTACTGCTACAGCAGTGAAACACCTTCATATTACACACGATCGTAATTGCTATAGACAACTGCAGTTCCTTCTTTCTGTTTCTGTTTACAGTTCGAATTAAAACACAACCACCGAGACTATCACCATAAACCACCTATAACCGCCACTATTTTGTTTATATTTTTCGGTTTGTTTCAATTGCAATGATCACCACTTCACCACCATTTAACCACTCTTTCTAATAATCGCCACTCGCACCATAGCTAGTTTAGTTTCGCTACTGCTGCTGCTGTATCATTTTTATTCATGTTTCGATTTTTAGCGGTTACAGTGAATATGGTGATGAATGAAAGATGTTGATAGAGATGGAAGACGATAATGATGATGATTTAATAGCAATTGTTTTATGATTAATGATGATGAGTTGTAAAGATAAAGATAGTGTGTGTATGATGGAGTTCCTGCTCGAATCATCCCTTATGTATATAAAATGTCGGCTGAGATTTTCCTTTTAAAAAACTTAAACACCGAAACCCTTATTGGGCTTCATTTATGTTTGTGCATCGTGGGCCTTGTTTCTATCTTTTTCTGTTGGGCCGTAGGATATTTTTAGGATTGGGCCGAGACATATAGAACGGATATATATAAATGGGTCACCATACAAAAGAGATAAACTAGTATGGAGGAGTGGTTAGGGGAGTGTTCAGGTTAACGAGAGGTCTTGGGTTCGAACCTAGGCCACTACATTATTTTTTTTTAATTATCAAGAGAAGCTGTCTAGGTTGTGCTGAAAGTTTGGGCCTATTGGGCTATTTGTATTTTAAATGAAACTATGGAGCCGATAGATGGGATGCTACAATTCAGTTTCATATTGGGCCGTCGTTTTCTATTTGGGCCGAAACCCAAGATCTAATCAAATGATACGGATAGATGAAGAAAAACGATTGATTTGATGAGAGATGAATGGTTATGATTAAGATAAAACAGCTAGATAAATTAAATAAATTGGGTATGATCTTAATAAGGTAAACATAAATGGAAGAGTGGTTTGAGTGTTTGGTGAGTTAGCAAGTGGTCATGGGTTCGAGTCCCGTCGCGGGCAGTTTATCTTTTTCCTATTTTGAGGTAGTTTTCTTTACCAAAACTTTTATTATTACTACTTATTGTTATTTTAATTATTATTATTATTATTATTATTATTATTATTATTATTATTATTATTATTATTATTATTATTAGTAAAATCATTATTTTTATAATTATTATAATTAGTATTCATTATTATTAAAAGTAATTTTTTATAAAAAAAAATATCATTTTTATTAAAGGTATCATTTTATCATTTATATTAAAGGTATCACTTTTAACCCTATTATTATTATTATTATTTTTATTATTACTAATATTATTTTAGTATTATTATAATTTTAACAAACAAACGATATATATATATATATATATATTCAAAGAAATATTTAATACATATAACATAACAAAATTTATATTTTTTTTAATATATAAAATGAAAAATATGAAACATATAGGTTATTAATATAAAAATGATATAACTAATATATATATATATATATATATATATATATATATATATATATATATATATATATATATATATATATATAAATTTGTTCGATTACAATTTTGTGTGTTAATATATATATAAATGATATAGGTTCGTGAATCCGAGGCCAACCCTATACTTGTTCAATATAGTCATATGTATTTTTACTACAAAATACATTAGGTGAGTTTCATTTGCTCCCTTTTTAATTGCTTTTGCAATATATATTTTTGGGCTGAGAATACATGCGCTGCTTTTATAAATGTTTACGAAATAGACATAAGTACTTAAAATGCATTCTACGTTGAGTTGTACCACTGACATATTTCCCTGTAGCTTGGTAACTACTATTTACATGGGCATTGTAAACGCGAATCCTGTTGATAGATCTATCGGGCCTGACAACCCCAACCGGACTGGACGACCAGTATTCAACGGTTGCACAGTACTTCGTTTCGTGACTACACTTGGTACAGTGTAGTGAGATTTCATAATAAAGGGAATATGCGACGTTGATTAAATGTTAAGTATGGTTACCAAGTGCTCAACCACTTAGAATATTTTTATTAAAACGTTTGTGTATATGAAATCTTGTGGTCTATTATGATATTGAAATGATTGTTATGATAAACCTATGAACTCACCAACCTTTTGGTTGACACTTTTAAGCATGTTTATTCTCAGGTACGAATTAAGTCTTCCGCTGTGCATTTTCTCATTTTAAGGACATTACTTGGAGTCGATCATCACAATGGGACCAAATGTTGATGACTTCGTCCAGGTGGATAAGGACGGGTCGTTTCAGATGTAAAATAAGCATATGTAAAATAGTGAAGTGTGAAATGCAATAATTTTCCATGGTTGAGTATTATTTGGATGGTAGTAATTGATTTCCGTACTAAGCTATTAAGTATGAACATTAACGGGTAGGTAATACCCTAGATATAATTATAAAACGCTAATAAGAAGAAAAGGCTTTTATAATAATAACTGGTTCATATTATTAATAAGCTACGATGTACTGTAAATACACACTACATCTATAATATTCCATGTGAATAATTATTTTTCTCATTCTTATAGAAGAAAATGGCGCGATTAAATCGAATGACGGAACAAGAAGTCGAGGAACTCATAAATCAGCGAGTGAACGACAGAATGTTATGGGTCGAGGCTGCAAGAGCTGCTGCAGTTAACCCATATCCTCGTGTGGGATGCACCTGCAAAACTTTTCAAGGTTGCAAGCCCTCATCATTCAGTGGAACAGAAGGACCGATCGATTTAACCCGGTGGATCGAAAAGATGGAGTCTGTGTTTAAAATTAGTGGTTGTATTGAAAAGGACATGACCAAGTATGCATCGTGCACCTTACAAGATAGTGCACTCACGTGGTGGAAAAACTATGTGAAGGCCGTAGGAGGAGAGGTAGCTTATGATACTCCATGGGAAGAATTCAAAACAATGCTAATCAACGAGTATTGTCCAAGAAATGAGGTTAGAAAGTTGGAAGCTGAATTACAAAGTCTAAAAGTTGTTGGTACTGAACTCACAAACTACAATCAGCGATTCATGGAATTAGCTTTGCTATGTCCCGAATTGGTACCAACCGAAGAACGTAAGATTGAAATGTACAAAGATGGTTTGCCCAAAAATGTTAAGGCAAATGTTACAGCATCGAAACCCAAGACTATTCATGAAGCCATCACCATGGCAAACGAATTGATGGACCAGATTATTCTGGATAAGAACATCGATGTCAAGACATCGAAAAACAAAAGAAAGTGGGAAGGTAATCGTGATCGAGGTTACCATCAACAATCCAACAAGAAACAAGAAACTATACAAGGTGCGGGTAGTGGGACTAACGCAGGATACGCAGGACGACAACCTTATTGTAATAGGTGTCACAAACATCACACAGGCTTTTGCAATGTTGTGTGTGACAAATGCCACCGAAGGGGTCATCACACTAATGATTGTAGGATTCGTGTCGCAAGAATTACCAAAACTCCTGCCACCAACGCAAATGGAACTGCGTTAGCCACCGTTATTTGTTTTGGATGTGGAAAACCAGGACATATCAAGACTTATTGCCCGAATGCAGAAAAGAAGAATGAACTTGCTCGTGGAAGGGTGTTTAATATCAATACTAGAGCAGCACAAGAAGACCCGAAGTTGGTTACGGGTACGTTTTCTGTTAATAATTTATCAGCATCTATTATATTCGATACAGGTGCTGATAAAAGTTACATGAATAAAGACTTTTACACTAAGTTAAATTGCTCATCATTACCTCTGGATGCTATGTACTTAATTGAATTAGCTAATGGTAAGTTATTAAGAGCCGATAAAATCTGTCGTGAATGTAAAATAGAGATAGCCGGAGAAACATTTAAGATTGATTTGATACCTATTGAATTGGGAAGTTTTGATATCATTATCGGCATGGACTGGATGTCCAGAGTAGGAGTCAAAGTTGTGTGTGCTGAAAAGGCAATTCGTATTCCCCGAAAAGATAAATCGATGATAATGATTTATGGAGATAGAGGTAACTCAAACCTAAATCTCATTAGCTATTTAAAAGCCAAGAAGTGCTTAGAAAAGGGATGTTATGCTATCCTATCACATGTAAAGAAAGTTGAAGAAAAGGAGAAGAATATTAACGATGTAAGTGTAGTAAGAGACTTTCCTGATGTATTTCCGGAAGAACTACCGGGACTACCTCCTTTTAGGTCTATAGAATTTCAAATAGATCTTGTACCAGGTGCTGCACCGGTTGCCCGTGCTCCATATAGACATGCATCGTCTGAGTTAAAAGAACTTCAGAGTCAGTTAAAAGAATTACTGGACCGTGGATTCATACGACCAAATACTTCACCGTGGGGAGCCCCAATTTTATTTGTTAAAAAGAAAGATGGATCTTTTAGGATGTGTATAGATTATCGTGAATTAAATAAGTTAACTATCAAGAATCGGTATCCACTACCGAGAATTGACGACTTATTTGATCAACTGCAAGGATCATGTGTGTACTCAAAAATCGACCTAAGATCGGGCTATCATCAACTACGTGTCAAAGAAGAAGACATTCTGAAAACTGCTTTTTGGACACGTTATGGTCATTATGAATTTTTGGTTATGCCGTTTGGGTTGACTAATGCGCCAGCTGTATTCATGGACCTCATGAATCGAGTTTGTAGTCCGTATTTAGATAAGTTTGTTATCGTTTTCATTGACGATATTCTTATCTATTCCAAGAGTGAGCAAGAGCATGAGTAGCATTTAAGGTTGATATTAGAATTGTTAAGAAAAGAACAGCTATACGCTAAATTTTCTAAGTGTGCTTTTTGGTTGAAAAAAGTACAATTTCTTGGCCACGTTGTTAGTAGCAAAGGAATTCAGGTTGATCCAGCTAAAATTGAGGCCATTGAAAAATGTGAGACTCCTAAGACACCAACGCAGACACGCCAATTTTTGGATTTAGCTGGTTATTATAGAAGGTTTATTCAAGATTTTTCTCGAATAGCTAAGCCGTTGACAGCGTTAACGCAAAAAGGGAAGAAGTATGAATGGACCTCTGAGCAGGAGAGTGCATTTCAATTACTGAAGAAAAAGTTGACTACAACGCCTATTTTATCGTTACCTGAAGGGAACGATGATTTTGAGATATATTGTGATGCTTCGCGACAAGGTTTTGGTTGCGTCCTTATGCAACGGAAGAAGGTTATAGCATACGCATCCCGACAATTGAAGATTCACGAGCGAAACTATACGACTCATGATTTAGAACTGGGAGCAGTTGTGTTTACATTTAAGATATGGAGACACTATTTATATGGAGTTAAATGCACTGTGTTTACTGATCATAAAAGCCTTCAACATATTTTCGATCAGAAACAGTTGAACATGAGGCAACGTAGGTGGATCGAGCTGATAAACGACTATGATTGTGAGATTCGCTATCATCCCAGGAAAGCGAATGTGGTGGCCGACGCTTTAAGCAGAAAGGAACGAGAGCCAATTTGAGTACGAGCGATGAACATAAAAATTCACATGAATCTCAACTCACAAATCAAAGAGGCTCAACGAGAAGCTCTTACCAAAGAAAACATAGGAAAAGAAATAATGAAGAAGTATGAGAAGCAACTCGTTATACGGGAAGACGGAATTCGATATTTTGCAAACCGTATTTGGGTACCAAAGTTGAGTGGATTAAGGAAGTTGATATTGAACGAGGCACATAAGACAAGATACTCGATATATCCTGGAGTTGGAAAGATGTATCAAGATCTTAAGACGCATTATTGGTGGCCTAATTTAAAAACAGACGTTGCAACATATGTTGGGGAATGTTTAACTTGTTCCAAAGTCAAAGCAGAACCGTCAGTGTAGTGACCCGAACTTTTCCATGTTTATATATATATTAAATGAAATTGTTATTTACATGATTAAGTGTTTCCAACATGTTAAGCAATCAAACTTGTTAAGACTTGATTAATTGAAATAGGTTTCATATAGACAATTGACCACCCAAGTTGACCGGTGATTCACGAACGTTAAAACTTGTAAAAACTATACGATGACATATATATGGTTATATATATAGTTAACATGATTTTATTATAAGTATGTATCTCATTAGGTATTTTAACAATGAGTTATATACATAAAAATGAGACTATTAATTTAAGAAACTCGAAAACGATATATATAACGATTATCGTTATAACAACGTCTTACTAGGTACATATGAATCATATTAAGATATTGATACACTTGGTTAATTATGTTAAATGATAAGTAAATATATTATTAAGTGTATTAACAATGAAATACATATGTAAAAATAAGACTACTAACTTAATGATTTCGAAACGAGACATATATGTAACGATTATCGTTGTAACGTCATTTAACTGTATATATATCATACTAAGATATATTATATATCATAATATCATGATAATATAACAATTTAACATCTCATTTGTTATAATAAACAATGGGTTAACAACATTCAACAAGATCGTTAACCTAAAGGTATCAAAACAACATTTACATGTAACGACTAACGATGACTTAACGACTCAGGTAAAATGTATATACATGTAGTGTTTTAATATGTATTCATACACTTTTGAAAGACTTCAAGACACTTATCAAAATACTTCTACTTAACAAAAATGCTTACAATTACATCTTCGTTCAGTTTCATCAACAATTCTACTCGTATGCACCCGTATTCGTACTCGTACAATACACAGCTTTTAGATGTATGTAATATTGGTATATACACTCCAATTATCAGCTCTTAGCAGCCCATGTGAGTCACCTAACATATGTAGGAACCATCATTTGGCAACTAGCATGAAATATCTCATAAAATTACAAAAATATGAGTAATCATTCATGACTTATTTACATGAAAACAAAATTGCATATCCTTTATATCTAATCCATACACCAACGACCAAAAACACCTACAAACACTTTCATTCTTCAATTTTCTTCATCTAATTGATCTCTCTCAAGTTCTATCTTCAAGTTCTAAGTGTTCTTCATAAATTCTAAAAGTTCTAGTTTCATAAAATCAAGAATACTTTCAAGATTGCAAGTTTACTTCCAAGTTTTCTAATTCCATTCCAAGTAATCATCCAAGATCAAGAAACCTTTGTTACTTACAGTAGGTTATCTTTCTAATACAAGGTAATAATCATATTCAAACTTTAATTCAATTTCTATAACTATAACAATCTTATTTCGAGTGGAAATCTTACTTGAAATTGTTTTCGTGTCATGATTCTGCTTCAAGAACTTTCAAGCCATCCAAGGATCCTTTGAAGCTAGATCTATTTTTCTCATTTCCATTAGGTTTATCCAAGGAACTTGAGGTAGTAATGATGTTCATAACATCATTCGATTCATACATATAAAGCTATCTTATTCGAAGTTTTAAACTTGTAATCACTAGAACATAGTTTAGTTAATTCTAAACTTGTTCGCAAATAAAAGTTAATCCTTCTAAATTGACTTTTAAAATCAACTAAACACATGTTCTATATCTATATGATATGCTAACTTAATGATTTAAAACCTGGAAACACGAAAAATACCGTAAAATCGAATTTACACCGTCGTAGTAACACCGCGGGCTGTTTTGGGTTAGTTAATTAAAAACTATGATAAAATTTGATTTAAAAGTTGTTATTCTGGGAAAATGATTTTTATTATGAACATGAAACTATATTCAAAAATTATGGTTAAACTCAAAGTGGAAGTATGTTTTCTAAAATGGTCATCTAGACGTCGTTCTTTCGACTGAAATGACTACCTTTATAAAAATGACTTGTAACTTATTTTTCCGACTATAAACCTATACTTTTTCTGTTTAGATTCATAATATAGAGTTCAATATGAAACCATAGCAATTTGATTCACTCAAAACGGATTTAAAATGAAGAAGTTATGGGTAAAACAAGATTGGATAATTTTTCTCATTTTAGCTACGTGAAAATTGGTAACAAATCTATTCCAACCATAACTTAATCAACTTGTATTGTATATTATGTAATCTTGAGATACCATAGACATGTATACAATGTTTCGACCTATCATGTCGACACATCTATATATATTTCGGAACAACCATAGACACTCTATATGTGAATGTTGGAGTTAGCTATACAGGGTTGAGGTTGATTCCAAAATATATATAGTTTGAGTTGTGAGCAATACTGAGATACGTATACACTGGGTCGTGGATTGATTCAAGATAATATTTATCGATTTATTTCTGTACATCTAACTGTGGACAACTAGTTGTAGGTTACTAACGAGGACAGCTGACTTAATAAACTTAAAACATCAAAATATATTAAAAGTGTTGTAAATATATTTTGAACATACTTTGATATATATGTATATATTGTTATAGGTTCGTGAATCAACCAGTGGCCAAGTCTTACTTCCCGACGAAGTAAAAATCTGTGAAAGTGAGTTATAGTCCCACTTTTAAAATCTAATATTTTTGGGATGAGAATATATGCAGGTTTTATAAATGATTTACAAAATAGACACAAGTACGTGAAACTACATTCTATGGTTGAATTATCGAAATCGAATATGCCCCTTTTTATTAAGTCTGGTAATCTAAGAATTAGGGAACAGACACCCTAATTGACGCGAATCCTAAAGATAGATCTATTGGGCCTAACAAACCCCATCCAAAGTACCGGATGCTTTAGTACTTCAAAATTTATATCATATCCGAAGGGTGTCCCGGAATGATGGGATATTCTTAAATATGCATCTTGTTAATGTCGGTTACCAGGTGTTCACCATATGAATGATTTTTATCTCTATGTATGGGATGTATATTGAAATATGAAATCTTGTGGTCTATTGTTACGATTTGATATATATAGGTTAAACCTATAACTCACCAATATTTTTGTTGACGTTTTAAGCATGTTTATTCTCAGGTGATTATTAAGAGCTTCCGCTGTCGCATACTTAAATAAGGACAAGATTTGGAGTCCATGCTTGTATGATATTGTGTAAAAACTGCATTCAAGAAACTTATTTCGTTGTAACATATTTGTATTGTAAACCATTATGTAATAGTCGTGTGTAAACAAGATATTTTAGATTATCATTATTTGATAATCTACGTAAAGCTTTTTAAACCTTTATTGATGAAATAAAGGTTATGGTTTGTTTTAAAATGAATGCAGTCTTTGAAAAACGTCTCATATAGAGGTCAAAACCTCGCAACGAAATCAATTAATATGGAACATTTTTAATCAATAAGAACGGGACATTTCAGTTGGTATCCGAGCGTTGGTCTTAGAGAACCAGAAAATTTGCATTAGTGTGTCTTATCGAGTTTGTTAGGATGCATTAGTGAGTCTGGACTTCGACCGTGTTATAGAAATTACCCCAACTGAATTTAAAAAGGCAAAAGAAAATAATAAAGGAAAGGGCATAAAAATAGAGAAATCAAATTCCAACCCCGATGAACTTTATATGTATCGTCAACCACCGAAGCCCTTAAGTTGTAACAATGACCCGGGAACCTCTAAACCACCAGGTTTTTCTAAACCGTTGTGGAAAACGACAGCTCGTATTAGGGGAACATCATATATAGCTAGAAACTTGGCAAAACGAACCAAAACCGAAGAAGAAGAAATGAGCGAGTCGGAATAAGATAGTTGTATTCGTGTGGTGTAATATATGTAATATAGTGTGCTTATGCTTTATGATATATGTAAAAATTGCTTGTATTAATAAGTATATTTTTTTTTGTGAATCTAACCCTTGTCTATTTTACAGTATAAAAACACAAAATGGATAGACAACCCAATATTTTAAGAGACCTACCCGGAGACATGATTGATGAAATCTTGTCTAGAGTCGGTCAGAATTCTTCGGCACAACTATTTACTGCGAAATCAGTTTGTAAGACATTCGAAGAACGTTCCAAGAATGCCTTGGTTTATAAGAGACTTTCGTTTGAAAGATGGGGGATATCACATTGGGAAACCCATAAGTTACGATGTATTTACTTTGACGCATATATTGCGGGGAACCCAAGTGCTATTTTACGCAACGGGTTAAGAAATTATTTTGACTCAATGTATCCGAACATAGGACTTCATGATTTAGAAAGAGCGGCTAACATGCAACATAAAGAAGCATGTTATGCTTACGGGTTAGTAATGTTCGCTTCTTACCAAAGTGAGAAAAAGAACATCGGGCTACAACTATTAAACAAAACATTCCCACAAGTGACGGAGTCGGTAATTGGGGTAAGAAATGAGGTTTTTAGGTTATTACGAGACTGTTGGTCATTACGTAACCCTCGTCCCTTTGACGACGTTACAACACGCTGTCTTATCAACGGCCATAACGGTTATGTTCCACAAGACAAAGGATGGGAAGTAGTCCTAGTAAAACCAGAATGCATGACTTGTTTCTGGACGTATGAATTACGTGTCTTTATTGCCTTTGCTGAACGACTTGTGTACTAGCTAGAATTATCTTCACAACTATCTTGTATCAAAGTTATTGTGTGATATATTTCATGCTTTATGTAAAATAAGCGGTATTGTAAGTTTGTAAAATATTGTATAAAAGTTTGAACGCGAAATATTATTATAATCAGTTTTTCATATAGAATTGTAGTAGTTGAATTGTATATTAGCTACTAAGTATGAACTTAACGGGTAGGTACTACCCGAATTTAAACTTATAAAACGCTAATATGAAGAAAAAGCTTTTATAAATGAGTTCATATTATGCTACGAAATACTATTAACTACTCTTAATATTCTGTATGATTAACTTGTTCCATTTGACTATTTTGAAGGAAATGGCACCGACTACTCGACACACCTTAAATATGAGCGAAGAGGAATTTCGTGCCTTTCTTGCTTCAAACATAGCCGCAGTACAGGCTGCGCTACATACCAACAATAACCTTGGATCTAGCAGTACAGGAAATCGTGTAGGATGCACCTACAAAGAATTCACTGCCTGCAAACCTTTGGAATTTGATGGAACCGAAGGACCGATCGGATTGAAACGGTGGACTGAGAAGGTCGAATCGGTGTTTGCCATAAGTAAGTGTACTGAAGAGGACAAAGTGAAGTACGCTACGCATACCTTCACAGGTTCTGCGTTAACATGGTGGAATACCTATCTAGAGCAAGTGGGACAAGATGATGCGTACGCACTACCGTGGTCAGCATTCAAGCACTTGATGAACGAGAAGTACCGTCCCAGAACCGAGGTCAATAAGCTTAAGACAGAACTTAGAGGGTTACGAACCCAAGGATTTGATATTACCACGTACGAAAGACGATTCACAGAATTGTGCCTATTGTGTCCGGGAGCGTTCGAATATGAGGAAGAGAAGATCGACGCGTTTGTGAAAGGATTACCGGAAAGAATCCAAGAAGATATAAGTTCACACGAGCCCGCCTCCATACAACAGGCATGTAGAATGGCTCACAAACTAGTGAACCATATTGAGGAAAGAATTAAAGAACAGACGGCTGAAGAGGCCAATGTGAAGCAAGTCAAAAGAAAGTGGGAGGAAAAAGGTGATAAGAATCACCAATACAACAACATCAATTACAATAATAATCGCAACAATTATCCCAACAATAGCAACATCAATCGCAACTACAACAAACGGCCCAACAACAACAACAACAACAACAACAACAACAACAACTACAACAATCAACCCAACAACCATAACAACCGCAACAACATTAACAATCAGAAGCAGCTATGCCAAAGGTGTGAAAAGTATCACTCGGGGTTCTGCACCAAATTTTGCAACAAGTGTAAAAGAAATGATCATAGCGCGGCGAAGTGTGAGGTCTACAGACCAGGGGTTAACAGAACGAAAGGAACAAATGGTGTCGGAACGAGTAATGGCGGAGCAAGTAGTGTCGGAGCAAGTTATGCCAATGTAGTTTGTTATAAATATGGAAACCCGGGCCACATTATTAGATATTGCCTGAACCAGGAGAACACGAATGGACAAGGTCGCGGAAGAGTTTTCAATATTAATGCGGCAGAGGCATAGGAAGACCCGGAGCTTGTTACGGGTACGTTTCTTATTGACAATAAATCTGCTTACGTTTTATTTGATTCGGGTGCGGATAGAAGCTATATGAATAGAGATTTTTGTGCTAAATTAAGTTGTCCATTGAAATGTCCCATTCTTATTGATTAAAAACGTTCCATATTAATTGATTTCGTTGCGAGGTTTTGACCTCTATATGAGACGTTTTTCAAAGACGGCATTCATTTTTAAAACAAACCATAACCTTTATTTCATAAATAAAGGTTTAAAAAGCTTTACGTAGATTATCAAATAATGATAATCTAAAATATCCTGCTTACACACGACCATTACATAATGGTTTACAATACAAATATGTTACATCGAAATCAGTTTCTTGAATGCAGTTTTTACACAATATCATACAAACATGGACTCCAAATCTTGTCCTTATTTTAGTATGCAACAGCGGAAGCTCTTAGTATTCACCTGAGAATAAACATGCTTTAAACGTCAACAAAAATGTTGGTGAGTTATAGGTTTAACCTATATATATCAAATCGTAACAATAGACCACAAGATTTCATATTTCAATACACATCCCATACATAGAGATAAAAATCATTCATATGGTGAACACCTGGTAACCGACAATAACAAGATGCATATATAAGAATATCCCCATCATTCCGGGACACCCTTCGGATATGATATAAATTTCGAAGTACTAAAGCATCCGGTACTTTGGATGGGGTTTGTTAGGCCCAATAGATCTATCTTTAGGATTCGCGTCAATTAGGGTGTCTGTTCCCTAATTCTTAGATTACCAGACTTAATAAAAAGGGGCATATTCGATTTCGATAATTCAACCATAGAATGTAGTTTCACGTACTTGTGTCTATTTTGTAAATCATTTATAAAACCTGCATGTATTCTCATCCCAAAAATATTAGATTTTAAAAGTGGGACTATAACTCACTTTCACAGATTTTTACTTCGTCGGGAAGTAAGACTTGGCCACTGGTTGATTCACGAACCTATAACAATATATACATATATATCAAAGTATGTTCAAAATATATTTACAACACTTTTAATATATTTTGATGTTTTAAGTTTATTAAGTCAGCTGTCCTCGTTAGTAACCTACAACTAGTTGTCCACAGTTAGATGTACAGAAATAAATCGATAAATATTATCTTGAATCAATCCACGACCCAGTGTATACGTATCTCAGTATTGATCACAACTCAAACTATATATATTTTGGAATCAACCTCAACCCTGTATAGCTAACTCCAACATTCACATATAGAGTGTCTATGGTTGTTCCGAAATATATATAGATGTGTCGACATGATAGGTCGAAACATTGTATACGTGTCTATGGTATCTCAAGATTACATGATATACAATACAAGTTGATTAAGTTATGGTTGGAATAGATTTGTTACCAATTTTCACGTAGCTAAAATGAGAAAAATTATCCAATCTTGTTTTACCCATAACTTCTTCATTTTAAATCCGTTTTGAGTGAATCAAATTGCTATGGTTTCATATTGAACTCTATTTTATGAATCTAAAAAGAAAAGTATAGGTTTATAGTCGGAAAAATAAGTTACAAGTCGTTTTTGTAAAGGTAGTCATTTCAGTCGAAAGAACGACGTCTAGATGACCATTTTAGAAAACATACTTCCACTTTGAGTTTAACCATAATTTTTGGATATAGTTTCATGTTCATAATAAAAATCATTTTCTCAGAATAACAACTTTTAAATCAAAGTTTATCATAGTTTTTAATTAACTAACCCAAAACAGCCCGCGGTGTTACTACAACGGCGTAAATCCGGTTTTACGGTGTTTTTCGTGTTTCCAGGTTTTAAATCATTAAGTTAGCATATCATATAGATATAGAACATGTGTTTAGTTGATTTTAAAATTCAAGTTAGAAGGATTAACTTTTGTTTGCGAACAAGTTTAGAATTAACTAAACTATGTTCTAGTGATTACAAGTTTAAACCTTCGAATAAGATAGCTTTATATGTATGAATCGAATGATGTTATGAACATCATTACTACCTTAAGTTCCTTGGATAAACCTACTGGAAAAGAGAAAAATGGATCTAGCTTCAACGGATCCTTGGATGGCTCGAAGTTCTTGAAGCAGAATCATGACACGAAAACAAGTTCAAGTAAGATCATCACTTGAAATAAGATTGTTATAGTTATAGAAATTGAACCAAAGTTTGAATATGATTATTACCTTGTATTAGAATGATAACCTACTGTAAGAAACAAAGATTTCTCGGGGTTGGATGATCACCTTACAAGATTGGAAGTGAGCTAGCAAACTTGAAAGTATTCTTGATTTTATGTAACTAGAACTTGTAGAATTTATGAAGAACACTTAGAACTTGAAGATAGAACTTGAGAGAGATTAATTAGATGAAGAAAATTGAAGAATGAAAGTGTTTGTAGGTGTTTTTGGTCGTTGGTGTATGGATTAGATATAAAGGATATGTAATTTTGTTTTCATGTAAATAAGTCATGAATGATTACTCATATTTTTGTAATTTTATGAGATATTTCATGCTAGTTGCCAAATGATGGTTCCCACATGTGTTAGGTGACTCACATGGGCTGCTAAGAGCTGATCATTGGAGTGTATATACCAATAGTACATACATCTAGAAGCTGTGTATTGTACGAGTACGAATACGGGTGCATACGAGTAGAATTGTTGATGAAACTGAACGAGGATGTAATTGTAAGCATTTTTGTTAAGTAGAAGTATTTTGATAAGTGTCTTGAAGTCTTTCAAAAGTGTATGAATACATATTAAAACACTACATGTATATACATTTTAACTGAGTCGTTAAGTCATCGTTAGTCGTTACATGTAAATGTTGTTTTGAAACCTTTAGGTTAACGATCTTGTTGAATGTTGTTAACCCATTATTTATTATAACAAATGAGATGTTAAATTATTATATTATCATGATATTATGATATATAATATATCTTAGTATGATGTATATACAGTTAAATGTCGTTACAACGATAATCGTTACATATATGTCTCGTTTCGAAATCATTAAGTTAGTAGTCTTATTTTTACATATGTATTTCATTGTTAATACACTTAATAATATATTTACTTATCATTTAACATAATTAACCAAGTGTATCAATATCTTAATATGATTCATATGTACCTAGTAAGACGTTGTTATAACGATAATCGTTATATATATCGTTTTCGAGTTTCTTAAATTAATAGTCTCATTTTTATGTATATAAATCATTGTTAAAATACCTAATGAGATACATACTTATAATAAAAACATGTTAACTATATATATAACCATATATATGTCATCGTATAGTTTTTACAAGTTTTAACGTTCGTGAATCACCGGTTAACTTGGGTGGTCAATTGTCTATATGAAACATATTTCAATTAATCAAGTCTTAACAAGTTTGATTGCTTAACATGTTGGAAACATTTAATCATGTAAATATCAATCTCAATTAATATATATAAACATGGAAAAGTTCGGGTCACTACAGTACCTACCCGTTAAATAAATTTCGTCCCGAAATTTTAAGCTGTTGAAGGTGTTGACGAATCTTCTGGAAATAGATGCGGGTATTTCTTCTTCATCTGATCTTCACGCTCCCAGGTGAACTCGGGTCCTCTACGAGCATTCCATCGAACCTTAACAATTGGTATCTTGTTTTGCTTAAGTCTTTTAACCTCACGATCCATTATTTCGACGGGTTCTTCGATGAATTGGAGTTTTTCGTTGATTTGGATTTCATCTAACGGAATAGTGAGATCTTCTTTAGCAAAACATTTCTTCAAATTCGAGACGTGGAAAGTGTTATGTACAGCCGCGAGTTGTTAAGGTAACTCAAGTCGGTAAGCTACTGGTCCGACACGATCAATAATCTTGAATGGTCCAATATACCTTGGATTTAATTTCCCTCGTTTACCAAATCGAACAACGCCTTTCCAAGGTGCAACTTTAAGCATGACCATCTCTCCAATTTCAAATTATATATCTTTTCTTTTAATGTCAGCGTAGCTCTTTTGTCGACTTTGGGCAGTTTTCAACCGTTGTTGAATCTGGATGATCTTCTCGGTAGTCTCTTGTATAATCTCCGGACCCGTAATCTGTCTATCCCCCACTTCACTCCAAAAAATTGGAGACCTGCACTTTCTACCATAAAGTGCTTCAAACGGCGCCATCTCAATGCTTGAATGGTAGCTGTTGTTGTAGGAAAATTCTGCTAACGGTAGATGTCGATCCCAACTGTTTCCGAAATCAATAACACATGCTCGTAGCATGTCTTCAAGCGTTTGTATCGTCCTTTCGCTTTGCCCATCAGTTTGTGGATGATAGGCAGTACTCATGTCTAGACGAGTTCCTAATGCTTGCTGTAATGTCTGCCAGAATCTTGAAATAAATCTGCCATCCCTATAAGAGATAATAGAGATTGGTATTCCATGTCTGGAGACGACTTCCTTTAAATACAGTCGTGCTAACTTCTCCATCTTGTCATCTTCTCTTATTGGCAGGAAATTTGCTGATTTGGTGAGACGATCAACTATTACCCAAATAGTATCAAAACCACTTGCAGTCCTTGGCAATTTAGTGATGAAATCCATGGTAATGTTTTCCCATTTCCATTCCGGGATTTCGGGTTGTTGAAGTAGACCTGATGGTTTCTGATGCTCAGCTTTGACCTTAGAACACGTCAAACATTCTCCTACGTATTTAGCAACATCGGCTTTCATACCCGGCCACCAAAAATGTTTCTTGAGATCCTTGTACATCTTCCCCGTTCCAGGATGTATTGAGTATCTGGTTTTATGAGCTTCTCTAAGTACCATTTCTCTCATATCTCCAAATTTTGGTACCCAAATCCTTTCAGTCCTATACCGGGTTCCGTCTTCCCAAATATTAAGATGCTTCTCCGATCCTTTGGGTATTTCATCCTTTAAATTTCCCTCTTTTAAAACTCCTTGTTGTGCCTCCTTTATTTGAGTAGTAAGGTTATTATGAATCATTATATTCATAGATTTTACTCGAATGGGTTCTCTGTCCTTCCTGCTCAAGGCATCGGCTACCACATTTGCCTTCCCCGGGTGGTAACGAATCTCAAAGTCGTAATCATTCAACAATTCAATCCACCTACGCTGCCTCATATTCAGTTGTTTCTGATTAAATATGTGTTGAAGACTTTTGTGGTCGGTATATATAATACTTTTGACCCCATATAAGTAGTGCCTCCAAGTCTTTAATGCAAAAACAACCGCGCCTAATTCCAAATCATGCGTCGTATAATTTTGTTCGTGAATCTTCAATTGTCTAGACGCATAAGCAATCACCTTCGTTCGTTGCATTAATACACAACCGAGACCTTGCTTTGATGCGTCACAATAAATCACAAAATCATCATTCCCTTCAGGCAATGACAATATAGGTGCCGTAGTTAGCTTTTTCTTCAATAACTGAAACGCTTTCTCTTGTTCATCATTCCATTCAAATTTCTTCCCTTTATGCGTTAATGCAGTCAAGGGTTTTGCTATTCTGGAAAAGTCTTGGATGAACCTTCTGTAGTAACCAGCTAGTCCTAAAAACTGGCGTATGTGTTTCGGAGTTTTCGGGGTTTCCCACTTTTCAACAGTTTCTATCTTTGCCGGATCCACCTTAATACCTTCTTTGTTCACTATGTGACCGAGGAATTGAACTTCTTCCAACCAAAATGCACACTTTGAAAACTTAGCGTACAATTCTTCCTTTCTCAATACTTCTAACACCTTTCTCAAATGTTCACCGTGTTCTTGGTCATTCTTTGAGTAAATAAGTATGTCATCAATGAAAACAATGACAAACTTGTCAAGGTATGGTCCACACACTCGGTTCATAAGGTCCATGAACACAGCTGGTGCATTAGTTAAACCAAACGGCATGACCATAAACTCGTAATGACCGTAACGTGTTCTGAAAGCAGTCTTTGGAATATCATCTTCTTTCACCCGCATTTGATGATACCCGGAACGTAAGTCAATCTTTGAATAAACAGACGAGCCTTGTAGTTGATCAAATAAGTCGTCGATTCTCGGTAGTGGGTAGCGGTTCTTGATGGTAAGTTTGTTCAACTCTCGGTAGTCGATACACAACCTGAATGTACCATTGATGTGCAGCGGGGTGTATATAAAATAGCTTATATTTTACTAGGAAAAACTATTAAATACGATACAATTTTACACAAGATATTTATTTATTTATAGAATGGATATACTTAAACCTTGCTACAACACTTATAGGCAGTGTACCTAATCGTACAGTAGTGTAGTTTTTAGTAAGTCCGGTTCGTTCCACAGGGAAATCTTTAAACAAAGCTCAACGCTATATTAGTTTACTTTTATTAAAAATACAAATATATATATAAGTAATATTATTATTATAAAGGGGGGTTTTTTACCGTTTAATGACCGGTTTGTCGATTTTAAGACTTTAGTCGCAGTTAAAACCTAATGTAAAATATAAAATAAATACAAGACTTAAATTAAAGCGTAAAGTAAATAACGATAATGAAATTGCGAATAATAAAAGTGCGATAAAATAAACTTGCGATAATTAAAAAGTACGATAATTAAAATTGCGATTAAATAACAATAAATAAAAGTGCGATAATTAGAAGTGCAATTAAATATAAAATAAAGGAAATTAAATATGAAATAAAAGAATTATGCTTATTTAAACTTCCGTAATCATGATGTTTGACGTGTTGATTTTAGTTTTATGCCCATGGGTTAATTGTCCTTTGTCCTGGATTATTTAATATGTCCGTCTGGTTTTTGTCCATAACAGTCCATCAGTCATAAATATAAAGTGCGAGTGTCCTCATCAAATTATTCTTATACCGTAAGTTAAATATTCCAACTAATTGGGGATTCGAATTGTAACAAGGTTTTAATACTTTGTTTAATGAATACACCAGGTTATCGACTGCGTGTAAACCAAGGTTTTACTACTTTGTTAACAATTACACCAATTACCCTTGAATGTAATTTCACCCCTGTTTTGATTATTCTAGTGGCTATTAATCCATTCCCGTGTCCGGTTAAATGAACGATTATTCGTACATATAAATACCCCGCCCATCGTGTCCGATCGAGTGTATATGGTAATTTATAGGGACGCCCAATTGTAAATCTTTATATTAACATTAACAAACTTTCATTTAGTTAAACAAATATAAAGCCCATTAATAGCCCATAGTCTAATTTCCACAAGTGTCGTTCTTTTGTCCAAACCCCAATTATGGTACAAAGCCCAATTACCCAATTTTAGTAATTAGCCCAACATCATGATTACTTCGTTTTAAATAAGCATAATAATAACTTTAGCTACGAGACATTAATATAAAAAGGTTGAACATAACTTACAATGATTAAAAATAGCGTAGCGTTACACGGACAGAATTTCGACTTACACCCTTACAACATTCGCTAACATACCCTTATTATTAGAATTATAATTAAAATTAAAATTAAAATATAAATATATATATATATATTACGTATATATTGAGAGAGAGATAGAAATAAGATATGAAATTTGATCAGAATTCGGTTTGCTTTATAGCCAGAGTTGAATTTTGGGGCTCCGCGACTCGCGGAAAAATCCCCTTCAAACTCCGCGAGTCGCGGAGATAGTATTTACAGCTCAGTCCTTGGAGTTTTCTCTGCCGACGGTTTTATATATATAAATATAATATATATATAATTAATATAATTAATTATATATTATATTAAATTTATATACATAGTTAACTTGTAATTTTTAGTCCGTTGCGTCGAGCGTTAAGAGTTGACTCTGGTCCCGGTTCCGGATTTTCGAACGTCCTTGCGTACAATTTTATATTTTGTACTTTGCGTTTTGAATCTTGTACTCTTGTAATTTCGAGACGTTTCTTATCAATAATTGGAACCTTTTTGATTGTCTTTTGTACTTTTGAGCTTTTTGGTCGTTTGCGTCTTAATTCGTCGAATCTGTCTTTTGTCTTCACCTTTTATTATTTAAACGAATATCACTTGTAAATAGAACAATTGCAACTAAAAGCTTGTCTTTGTTGAGGAATAATGCTATGAAATATATGTTCGTTTTTAGCATTATCAAATATTCCCACACTTGAGCGTTGCTTGTCCTCAAGCAATATTGTCTTGAAATACTAGAATCACTTCTTTATTCTTCACACTTTGTACATCAGTGATTTCTATACGGCGGTATAAACAATGGTAGTAACGATATGGTTTACAGTCCCACATGACTATAAAAATTTAGATCCATTAAGGAAATTGGATCTTTATGAAAACATTTGATCTTTTGAAATCTAGTTTTTACCCTAGATAAGTTTTCCGGAATAACCCTTTACCGGTGTTTACAAAATATTTTTGTGGGTTTGGTGGGTTTTAGATTTGAAAATTTTAGCTCAAAACTTGCTGTTTTGTGTCACCCACTTGCTAACCTTGTATTTGGAAAGCAACACGTCCAGTTTACTTGTCCCGTATATTACCTTTCGGTAAACTACCATCCGGTTGAAAGGAAAGCGTTGAACAAGCAACTGTTAAGGTAATGTCCCGTGACATGCTTTTGATTATGGTCTATAACGTGTCGGACGCAATTACTATCCTTGGTAGGAGCAATAGTAAAGCTCACCCTTATAATTTTTCGGTCTGGCACAAGGTCCTGTCTTTGACCACTATGCAACCACCGTTCTTACGGTTGACACCCGATTTAGTTCAGGTGACCTAATGAATTCCAGGTGAATTCCTAGGATTTTACGTTCAATGGTAATGAACGCATTGAAAATAGGGTTTTCAGAAAACAAATCGGTTTGTAATTTTGATCAAAATATTTTCTCGTTTAAGCTCGAGTTTAGATATCATCGAATTCCATGAGTTTGTAATTCTCAATCTTTAAGGTCAATCTCTAGGATTGAGTAATATCAGTCTTAAAAGCTGATTTTTAATCTTTAAGGAGATTATCCTTTCTGGGGATCTGATTCATTAGTCTTATCCAGCTAATTTGCATGGTGCCCCCCCATTGTACGAGATAAATCCTTCTCATGGTTAGGATAAATCTGACCACTTGGCGACCCTGTTTGATGCTGAGGTCCGTGGATTTCCTGCTGATTTTAGAGATGACTTTTCTAGATTTTTCGTCAACCTACAGCTGGTCTGGACGACAACTTCATGACCTAAATCAAGAAGCGCGTGTCTTTTTTGGAAGACTTTACTTCCTTTTAATGATGGAATTGATTCATCGTGTAGATCCATCTCTTCTTTTCTTTCATCGGGTAAAACAGTTTAGTTTAGTCCAAAGCAAAAGTATTTTCAGTTATTTGTTACAGATATATGTGACATATGTTTAAAATAACTTGGTAAATTTTCCCACACTTGGCTTTTATTTTCCTTTTTATCGTCCTCTATTCCATTTTAAATGAATTTTTTTAGTTTGTTTCTTAATTTATGTTCTTTCTGAGATAACAATAATTTCGGTGTTAAAACCTAGTTTTATCGTTCATAAATATGTATAAACATGATTTTAATTCATTTAATTGAAAATTTTGAAAAATTTTACTAGAATTGGGTAGTCAGTATATAAGACTAGGGCTGTTCTTTTTTATCAGAGAGCACTAGATTCTAATACAACTACTGCTTTACTAGTATTTTTAATGGTAACCAAGTGTATAAAGTAAAAAATGTTAAAATCCGAAAGAATTTAACCCCTTCCCACACTTAAGATCTTGCAATGCCCTCATCTGCAAGAAATCAGTAACAATTTAAATTATTGAGGGTGATTTGTGTGAAAATGATTAAATTTTTACCAAAGTTTCCAAATATATTGGCGTTTGTTTGCTGAATGATAAATGGTGCACATCATTTGTTCATTCCGTCTTGTTGTTATTTCACATATATTTTGCATCTTGTCGTCAAAATTAGTTGCTTTTGCTGAACTTAATGCCAGTCTTTGAAAATGCGTTGTTTTACCCTGTTGTGTACATAAGATAAACTACAAACATATATACATATTTTTGAAGTTTGGTATATTACCCCACATTCAAAAATTATTAAAATCTAAGAATAAAAGTTAGACAATTATAAAAATGATTACAATATTAACAAAAATATTAAATGTATCAATAATTACAAATTACAAAATAAAAAAAAATAATAATAAGTAAACTAAGGATGATATTGGTACCAATAGGGGTTCCAGGCATAACCATAAGTGCTATAGAATGCTTCGGCAGGGTCATACGTAGGATATGGTGGCTGCATCTCTATAGACCAAGGAGGGAAGACGGGTTTCGGTGTAGGAATATAGTTTCTACCTATGTGTTGGCAATGAGCTATGATCTGGTTCTGATGAACTTGCCAATCTTCAAATGCTCTCTGTCTAGCATTTTCGTATTCCTGAGAAGCTATAAACCTATGCATCTCTTGCATCTCATTCCCCCCTCCTACATTACCTTGTTGCTGGTTTCTCTCCACCTGTGGATGTCTACCATGGTATCGTACTGCGGCGTTATTTCGCCTCTTCAAAACTTTCGCACCATGGTATACATTTAAACCTATAGTATCGCAGGGTTCCGGCTCTTCTACTAATAATCCCCCCGACTTATATCCACACCGAGATATTCACCAATCAAAGTAATAAAAATACCACCTCCTATTATGCTATGTGGTCGCATCCCCCGAACCATAGCTGATAAATAATAACCCACACAATATGGTATACTTACAGCGCTTTGTGGGTCTCGAATACACATATGGTAAAACAAATCTTGTTCATTTACTTTTTCTTTGTTCTTACCCCTTTGTGTAATCGAATTAGCTAAAAACCTATGTATCACTCTTAATTCGGCTCTATCTATATCCAAATAAGAGTAGTTTCCCCCTTTGAAACGGTGATGGCTTGTCATTTGACTCCACACACCGTGTGTATCAAAATTCTCATCTATCTTTCTACCGTTTAGTATCAATCCTCTACAATCGGCAGACGCTAACTCCTCAGGCGTATATATACGTAAAGCCTGAGCCATGTCTAGTAAAGACATGTGGCGCATCGAACCGCCTAACAAAAATCTAATAAAAGAACGATCGGTTAAACTAGCTACCCGATCATTCAACTCTATACTACATAACAACTCTTCACACCATACTTTATATACAGGTCTGCGTATGGTGAATAAACATATCCAGTCATTAAAAGAAGAACTACCATACCTCTGTACAAGTAATTCCCTAATTGGCCCGGCCAATTCTACAGCTTCTAAGGGTCCCCATTCTATGACCCTCGGTACCTCAACAACCTTGGAATGAAGAGTATGCAAACCCCGTTGATATTTTGGATAATCTATCCAAAGTCTGTCAAATCTCAGGTTCGGGTGCAACTCTTCCAAATGCATATCGGAAAAGGTCATGACTGGATGAGGTACATCCTGCTTGTAGTAGTTATCCACCTCCTGTTGTTCCAAATTCTCAGCAGGAGCATTGCGGGCTTGGGATGAAGATTCACCCCTTTCATTCTGCAAAACACATCAAACACAAATTTTGTGCATCCAAATATGCATTAGTGTCAGCAAAATCATCAATCAAAATAATTACAATGACATTATCAATTTATATCAAACTTAAGCTTATTTTCACATTTTTATTAAATCTACACTTTTTCAAATAAGCATATACGAAAATTTTCGCCAAGTTCATAAGCATTCAACTCAAATAACATGTCAAAATAATCATTACTAGCAATCAAACAAGTCTCAAATGGCATTATCTTTCAAAAATCAAGTTCATGAATTTTAGACTTGAAAAAGTCCACTTTAATTCTCAAAATCATGTTTAGGCTCAAAGTTTGGATCATTTAACTACCTAGACATGTTACACTACTTAATTTAGCAATAATTCATGACAAAAATCGGCCATAACCTGTTTATATCAAAAAGCCCCAAATTGCTCAAGAACACAAACCCTAGATTACTCAAAATTTGAAGTTTAAGGCTTCTAATCATGTTAAACAGCATCAATCTAGGTTATACAAGCATAATACATAAACAATTTAAGCTTAATTAACTAAAAAGCATCAAAATCAAATTGGGAAAAAAATAGCTCAAGAACACCAAATTTCGAATTAAATGGTGTTTAGGTGTAGAAATTTACCGTTTTTCTTGAGTAATTCTTAGATAGCATCCTTCTCAACATGATTTTAGCAAAAAATTTGGTGATTAACGGTTAAAAATTGGGATTTTTGGGGGTGATTTTCGGGTTTTTTCGGGTGCAGTTTCGCTGTTATTTTGGGGTGTTTTTGTGTTTTTGACTGATCAGTTCGGGTGTTTGTTATTTTTTTTTCTGGGTTTTGATCCCTCCGCGAGTCGCGGAGAATTCCCTTTCGAACTCCGCGAGTCGCGGAGTTTGCTCTTTTTTTTTTTTTTTATAATCTTTAACTTATAAAAACAATTAAGAAATTAATTTTAAAATTTTGTTTCCCTTGTTATTTAGGACGAGGTCGTTTCGGATCGATGTCCTAGTCCGTCCTTCGACAAAATTTTAAAATTTGTCTTTTTGTAGCGATTGTTTTAAAAGCTAAGATTTTTGGGTTTTTTCAATGTTTTTGGCATACTTTAAATCAATAAGATTAAAAATAATGATAATAAAAGTTCTCGTCCCTCCCTCGGGTAAAGCAATTTCGGTTCAAAGACCTAGTCTTCAACTTACGACGAATTTTAAAAATCATATTTTTAACTTAATGAGATAAAGTAAATTTTTGTTTTTAAATTCACACAACTTAAATATAAAATTCAAAATTAATATTAAAAATTCACACTAAACTTAAAATTTGAAATGCATAAAATTAAAAATTATTATTTTAAAAATTAAAAATTCATACCAAACTTAATTTAAAAATTTATAAATTCATATCAAACTTATATTATTTTTTTTTCAAATATTTACAATTTTAAATATATTGTTTTTATAAAGTTTACAATATTAATTTAAGATTTAAATATTAAGATTAAAAACATGGTAAAAATAAAATTAAAAATCTTTTTGTCTTTTTATCCCACTTTAATCAATCAAATATTATCAAAAATATGCTCCCCTCTTTTCGGTAAAGTAATTTCGGTTCCAAGACCTAATTTAACTCATGACGAATTTTTGAAATATTTTGGGTTGATTGATTAAAGATATTTATACCTTAAGAATAAACGTTAAATTTCGCAGTGATGTAATAAATTTTTGAATGATATCAATAATTTCGGTCGCCAAACCTAATTTTTTTCAATACCAATTTAATACTTTTTAGCGAACAAATTAGCGTTTATTATCAAAAGGTTAAAAATAAAAATAAAAATAAAAACTGTACAGACATACCTGTGAAATAGATTTCTTAGTTATATGATCTATTCCATTCATAAGATAGTCGGTTTAATTGGTTTTCCATGGCTCCAAAGGCGTAACCCCGAGCATTCAGTGTCTTTTCTTCTAAACATATGAACGGTCCGTCTCTGCATAAAGTAACAAATTCGGTATTTGAATAGGTTTGATTATTTGAACATTTACCTCCATGTGACCATTTTCCGTATTTGTGACATCGTTCTAGGTGTCGTGCTCTTCTTTTCGCTGCGGATTTTGATTTTCCTTTACCAAATTGTAACTTATTATCTTCGCATCTGGATCCTTTTCTAACTCCGTCCATTCTTTCTCTGATTACTGATACTAATTCGCTCGGTAGTATGTCATTATTACGTTTAGTGATCAAAGTGTGTAGCATTAGACCATGGTTTAGTTCACAGGCAGTCTTCATTTCGTAAAAACCTAAAAAAATAAAAATTCGGAATGGGGGGAGAAGACTAGTTCTTTAGGGTCTGCTAGGGAAAGACCATACGTGTTCCATTTTCGAAAACTACACGAAAACAGACAATCTAACTCTAACAGAAATACATATTATCCTTTAAAGACTTGATTCACCCCACACTTAGTTAGCTGTGGTGTCGAAATTGTGATTAACTTCGTTGTCGACTTCCATCGGACCATGTATGTAATGTTTAACTCTGTGACCATTGACTTTAAATTCAATCCCATTTGAATTTATTAATTCTATCGTTCCGTATGGGAAAACTCTTTTGACTATGAATGGTCCAGACCATCTTGATTTCAATTTTCCAGGAAATAGCTTGAATCGTGAATTGAAAAGAAGAACTCTGTCTCCTTCTTTAAATTCTTTTGAACTTCTGATTCTTTTATCATGCCATTTCTTCGTTCTTTCTTTATAGATTAACGAATTTTCGTATGCTTCATGTCTTAATTCTTCTAATTCGTTTAGTTGACTTAATCGTAGACGTCCGGCTTCATGTAAATCAAGATTACATGTCTTCAAAGCCCAAAATGCTTTGTGTTCAATTTCTACTGGAAGATGACATGCTTTTCCATAAACAAGTCTAAAAGGTGTGGTTCCAATTAGAGTTTTGTAGGCTGTTCTAAAAGCCCAGAGTGCATCCTCCAATTTAATGGACCATTCCTTCGGATTTGATCCTACGGTTTTCTCTAGAATACGTTTTAAAGCTCGGTTGGTATTTTCAACTTGTCCACTTGTTTGTGGATGATATGCGGTGGAGATTTTATGAGTTACTCCATATCTTTTAAGAACTTTCTCAAGTTGATTATTACAGAAATGAGTACCCCGATCACTTATTAAAGCTTTCGATGTTCCAAACCTTGCAAAAAGACGTTTTAAAAAGTTGACTACAACTCGTGCATCGTTAGTTGGGAGAGCTTGTGCTTCCGCCCATTTAGATACATAATCAATGGCTACGAGTATATATAGATTATTATGAGATTTTGGAAATGGACCCATAAAGTCAATACCCCATATGTCAAATACTTCACATACTTGGATGACATTTTGTGGCATTTCATCACGTTGACTTATTTTTCCGGCCCTTTGACATGCATCACAGGATTTGCAAAGAAGGTGTGCGTCTTTGTAAATTGTAGGCCAATAGAATCCAGCTTCATAAATTTTTCTTGCTGTTAGTTGAGGCCCATAATGCCCTCCTGTTGGTCCTGTGTGACAATGGTTTAAAATTTTACTAGCTTCATCTCCAAATACACATCGGCGTATTATTCCATCGGGACAACTTTTAAACAGATGTGGATCTTCCCAGAAATAGTGTTTTATATCACTGAAGAATTTCTTTCGTCTTTGGTACGATAATCCTTTTTCAAGGAATCCACAAACTAAGTAGTTTGCATAGTCTGCAAACCATGGGATTTCTTTATAATCTATCTTCAATAGATATTCATCAGGAAAGTTGTCTTGTATGGCCGATTCATTTAGAACTTCTAATTCGGGATTTTCAAGACGAGAAAGATGATCAGCGGCGAGATTTTCTGCTCCTCTTTTATCTCGGATTTCAATATCAAACTCTTGTAAGAGTAAGATCCAACGAATTAATCTTGGTTTAGCATCTTGTTTTGAAAATAGGTATCTAAGAGCAGAATGGTCGGTATAGACCACCGTTTTTGCTAGAACGAGATATGATCGAAATTTGTCAAAAGCAAATACAATAGCAAGGAGTTCTTTTTCAGTAGTTGTATAGTTTGTTTGTGCTCCTTGTAACGTCTTACTAGCATAATATATAGGTTGAAATCGTTTTTCAATCCTTTGTCCTAAAACGGCTCCCATTGCAAAATCACTTGCATCGCACATTAGTTCAAATGGTAGATTCCAATTTGGTGTTATCATGATTGGTGCATTAGTGAGTTTTTCTTTAAGAATATTAAAAGATTTGATACATTCGTCTGAAAAGATGAATGGCGCATCCTTTTCTAGGAGTTTATTCATAGGAGTGGCAATTTTAGAAAAATCTTTTATGAAACGTCGGTAAAAACCGGCATGCCCTAGAAAACTCCTAACTCCTCTAACATTTGTGGGATGTGGAAGTTTAGCAATTACATCTACTTTAGCTCTATCCACTTCAATTCCTTCTTTTGAAATTTTATGTCCAAGAACGATGCCTTCTTTAACCATGAAATGGCATTTCTCCCAATTAAGTACTAGATTTGATTTTTCGCATCTAATTAGCATTCGTTCCAGATTAACTAGACATGATTTAAATGTATCACCGAAGACTGAAAAGTCATCCATGAATACTTCCATGCATTCTTCTATCATGTCGTGAAAAATCGCCATCATACACCTTTGAAAGGTTGCAGGGGCGTTACAAAGTCCAAATGGCATGCGTTTGTAAGCAAGAGTACCATAAGGGCACGTGAATGTGGTTTTCTCTTGGTCCTCGGGTGCTATTGGAATTTGAAAATATCCGGAAAATCCATCTAGAAAACAATAGTAACTATTTCCGGCTAATCTTTCCAACATTTGATCTATGAAAGGTAAGGGAAAGTGATCTTTTCTGGTGGCGTCATTTAATTTTCTATAATCAATACATACACGCTATCCTGTTACAGTCCTAGTAGGAATAAGCTCATTTTTCTCATTTGTAATGACAGTCATGCCACCCTTCTTAGGTACGCATTGAACTGGGCTTACCCATGGACTATCAGAGATTGGATATATTAAACCTGCATCTAGCAGTTTAATAATCTCTTTCTTAACTACATCTTGCATATTAGGATTTAGTCTTCGTTGGCGTTGCACATACGTTTTATGACCTTCTTCCATAAGGATTTTATGTGTGCAATACGAAGGACTTATTCCTTTAATATCATGAATCTTCCATGCAATAGCTGGTTTATGAGCTTTCAACACAGAAATGAGTTGTGATTTCTCATTTTCAGTAAGAGAAGACGATATTATTACAGGTAATTCAGATTCACCATGTAAATAAGCGTATTCCAAATGGTTTGGAAGTGGCTTTAACTCTAATTTCGGAGGTTCTTCTATCGATGATTTATATCGATATCTGTCTTCTTCTTTTAGCATTTGAATTTCTTCTGTTGTTGGTTCATATCCATTAGCTATAAGTGTAGCTAACATTTCAGCTTCATCAATTGGTTCATTACCTTCTCCTAAAGAACATTCTCCTGTTCCTTGTAATTCTGGAAATTCTTCTAATAATTCTGCATGTGCATCTATAGTTTGAATATAATAACATGTATCATCTGCAGATTGTGGTTGTTGCATTGCTCTATCAACTGAAAAGGTAACACTCTCATCCTCTATACTTAGGGTCAGTTTCTTACCGAACACGTCTATCATTGCTTTAGCCGTGTTTAAGAATGGTCTTCCTAATATGAGAGGAACTTGAGAATCTTCTTCCATGTCCAAAACAACAAAATCTACTGGAAATACTAAAGTACCAACTTTAACTAGCATGTTCTCCATTGTCCCTCTAGGATATTTTACTGATCGGTCGGCTAGTTGTATACTTATTCTTGTTGGTTTCAATTCTCCAAGGTCTAGTTTAGCGTATAGTGAATACGGCATTAGATTTATACTAGCACCTAAGTCTGCCAATGCTTCTATTGAACTAAGACTACCCAGAAAACATGGAATTGTGAAACTTCCTGGATCAGATAATTTTTCTGGTATCTTATTCAACAGCACTGCTGAACAATTTGCATTCATAGTAACAGCCGAGAGTTCTTCCATTTTCTTTCTATTCGTGATTAGATCTTTCAAGAATTTAGCATATCTTGGCATTCCTGAAATCACATCAATGAAAGGAAGATTTACATTTATCTGTTTAAACATATCCAAGAATTTGGATTGCTCGGCTTCAAGTTTTTCTTTCTTCATTTTACTTGGGTAAGGAAGTGGTGGTTGGTATGGTTTAACATAAGGTTTATCCTTAACTGTGTTATCTTCATTAACCTTTTCAACTACCGGTTCTTTTTCCTTATCTTGATCAGGTTGTGGTTCTTGTGGAGTAGGAATAGTTTCATCAGAAGTTACAGGTATTTCAGGTGGTTTAAGTGTTGTACCACTTCTTGTGGTAATAGCTTTAGCTGTTTCATTTCGTGGGTTAGCATTTGTATCACTAGGTAGACTTCCCGGTTTTCTTTCACCTATCAACCTTGCTAGGTTACTCACTTCTTGTTCCAGATTTTGAATAGAAGCTTGTTGATTTCTAAATGCTTGAGCATTTTGTTCATTGGTTTGTTTCTGAGATGTGAAAAACTGCGTTTGAGTTTCAACTAGCTTCGTCATCATATCTTCTAAATTCGGCTTTTTATCATCGATTTGTTGTGGTGGTTTGTTTTGAAAATTTGGTCTTTGCTGATTATAAGTATTATTGGATACTTGTTGATTGCTAGGACCTTGTTGGTTGTTGTATGGAATATTTTGGTTATAATTCTGGTTTTGATTGTAAATCGGTCTTGGCGGTTGATAATTATTCTGATAATTATTTCCAGGCCTTTGGTTTATGTATGAAATATTCTCTCTTTGTTCCATTGTTAATTCAATACTGAGACAATCTTTTGTCAAATGTGGTCCTCCACACTGCTCACAACTAATTCGTATTGAGTGAATATCCTTAGTCATCTTTTCCATTCGTCTCTCCACAGCATCTATCTTTGCGGAAATGGAATCTAAGTCATGGCTAGAATCGGCTCTAGCTGCTTTAGATGATCTAATGATATCTTTTTCTTGGTGCCACTCATGTGAGTGGGAAGCAGTATTATCAATAATTTTGTAAGCATCAGTTTCGGTTTTCTTCATAATAGAACCACCAGCTGCTATATCTATGTCTTTTCTTGTAGTGATGTCGCATCCTTGGTAGAATATTTGTACTATTTGACAGGTGTCTAAACCATGTTGCGGACATCCTCTTAACAACTTTCCATATCTTGTCCACGCCTCATATAGAGTTTCATTTGGTTTCTGTGTGAACGTAACAATTTCTGCTTGAAGTCTTACGGCTTTAGATGCAGGAAAGAATTGTTTAAGAAATTTGTCAATTAAAACATCCCATGTATCAATCGCCCCTTCAGGTAACGATTCCAACCAATCTTTGGCTTCTCCCTTTAAAGTCCAGGGAAATAACATGAGATATATCTGTTCATCCTCCACTTCTCGGATTTTAAATAGTGTGCAGATCCTATTAAAGGTACGTAGATGTTCATTTGGATCTTCCTTCGGCGCACCACTAAATTGGCATTGATTAGTCACCATGTGTAGAATTTGTCCTTTGATTTCATAATCTGGCGCATTAATGTCTGGATGAGTAATTGCGTAACCTTGGCCAGTGCGTTTAGCTCTCATTCGGTCTTCCATACTTAAAGGTTCCAGATTCTCCATAATTGAATTTGTTGAATCGGTATCACTAGATGATTCTGATTTAATAGTTCGTTCCTCAACAATCTCTGTTTGAATGATTGGTGGTTCCGGAGGAAAGTTTAATGGTTCAGGATCTATGAACCGTTCCTGAATATTCTCTGGATTCTCAATTGTGAGGTTGGGTTCAAAAAATGGATTATCGGAAATTTGAACTGAAGTACTTGGTCGACTGGATGACGATTCTAAAGAAAAATCAACGGCGGTTATATTTGCTAAATGTCTTGATCTAGTTACAGGTGGTGAACGTACAAAAGGTGATGAACGTCTTGCTCGGTGCATTCACTGAATATCCTATTAGTTTTAAAAAGGAAAGAAAAATTATAATAAGTTATCCAATTAATAGACTTTTCTGATTTTGCCCACGTTTCGAATAGCCAAAAGATGCAGCAGAGGGGCAGGATTCGTTTGGTCTCAATATAATTGAGGACTGTTTGGCTCCAATAATCCGGTCCACGTACAAATCCAACTATTACTACGAACCAGAAAATTTTGATGTCTATCAATTTAACCACTTAAAATAAATTTTCGTAATTTTAAGAAATTTAGATAAGAAGTAGAAAAAATTCTAAGTCCTAAAAACTAGAATAGCGAGAAATAAGAGAGAAAAAGAGTTCGTCGCAAAAGGTCGAAAAAGAAAAAAAAAGGTTGAAAAATAAAAGGTGACGAAAAAAAATAAAAGAAACTTATCAAAACTTAAAAATACTTTACTAACCTAACCTTATTACTACAACTAACTTAAAATTATAATCGCAAATTGAAATGGTCCGACACGATCAATAATCTTGAATGGTCCAATATACCTTGGATTTAATTTCCCTCGTTTACCAAATTGAACAACGCCTTTCCAAGGTGCAACTTTAAGCATGACCATCTCTCCAATTTCAAATTCTATATCTTTTCTTTTAATGTCAGCGTAGCTCTTTTGTCGACTTTGGGCGGTTTTCAACCGTTGTTGAATCTGGATGATCTTCTCGGTAGTCTCTTGTATAATCTCCGGACCCGTAATCTGTCTATCCCCCACTTCACTCCAAAAAATTGGAGACCTGCACTTTCTACCATAAAGTGCTTCAAACGGCGCCATCTCAATGCTTGAATGGTAGCTGTTGTTGTAGGAAAATTCTGCTAACGGTAGATGTCGATCCCAACTGTTTCCGAAATCAATAACACATGCTCGTAGCATGTCTTCAAGCGTTTGTATCGTCCTTTCGCTTTGCCCATCAGTTTGTGGATGATAGGCAGTACTCATGTCTAGACGAGTTCCTAATGCTTGCTGTAATGTCTGCCAGAATCTTGAAATAAATCTGCCATCCCTATAAGAGATAATAGAGATTGGTATTCCATGTCTGGAGACGACTTCCTTCAAATACAGTCGTGCTAACTTCTCCATCTTGTCATCTTCTCTTATTGGCAGGAAATGTGCTGATTTGGTGAGACGATCAACTATTACCCAAATAGTATCAAAACCACTTGCAGTCCTTGGCAATTTAGTGATGAAATCCATGGTAATGTTTTCCCATTTCCATTCCGGGATTTCGGGTTGTTGAAGTAGACCTGATGGTTTCTGATGCTCAGCTTTGACCTTAGAACACGTCAAACATTCTCCTACGTATTTAGCAACATCGGCTTTCATACCCGGCCACCAAAAATGTTTCTTGAGATCCTTGTACATCTTCCCCGTTCCAGGATGTATTGAGTATCTGATTTTATGAGCTTCTCTAAGTACCATTTCTCTCATATCTCCAAATTTTGGTACCCAAATCCTTTCAGTCCTATACCGGGTTCCGTCTTCCCAAATATTAAGATGCTTCTCCGATCCTTTGGGTATTTCATCCTTTAAATTTCCCTCTTTTAAAACTCCTTGTTGTGCCTCCTTTATTTGAGTAGTAAGGTTATTATGAATCATTATATTCATAGATTTTACTCGAATGGGTTCTCTGTCCTTCCTGCTCAAGGCATCGGCTACCACATTTGCCTTCCCCGGGTGGTAACGAATCTCAAAGTCGTAATCATTCAACAATTCAATCCACCTACGCTGCCTCATATTCAGTTGTTTCTGATTAAATATGTGTTGAAGACTTTTGTGGTCGGTATATATAATACTTTTGACCCCATATAAGTAGTGCCTCCAAGTCTTTAATGCAAAAACAACCGCGCCTAATTCCAAATCATGCGTCGTATAATTTTGTTCGTGAATCTTCAATTGTCTAGACGCATAAGCAATCACCTTCGTTCGTTGCATTAATACACAACCGAGACCTTGCTTTGATGCGTCACAATAAATCACAAAATCATCATTCCCTTCAGGCAATGACAATATAGGTGCCGTAGTTAGCTTTTTCTTCAATAACTGAAACGCTTTCTCTTGTTCATCATTCCATTCAAATTTCTTCCCTTTATGCGTTAATGCAGTCAAGGGTTTTGCTATTCTGGAAAAGTCTTGGATGAACCTTCTGTAGTAACCAGCTAGTCCTAAAAACTGGCGTATGTGTTTCGGAGTTTTCGGGGTTTCCCACTTTTCAACAGTTTCTATCTTTGCCGGATCCACCTTAATACCTTCTTTGTTCACTATGTGACCGAGGAATTGAACTTCTTCCAACCAAAATGCACACTTTGAAAACTTAGCGTACAATTCTTCCTTTCTCAATACTTCTAACACCTTTCTCAAATGTTCACCGTGTTCTTGGTCATTCTTTGAGTAAATAAGTATGTCATCAATGAAAACAATGACAAACTTGTCAAGGTATGGTCCACACACTCGGTTCATAAGGTCCATGAACACAGCTGGTGCATTAGTTAAACCAAACGGCATGACCATAAACTCGTAATGACCGTAACGTGTTCTGAAAGCAGTCTTTGGAATATCATCTTCTTTCACCCGCATTTGATGATACCCGGAACGTAAGTCAATCTTTGAATAAACAGACGAGCCTTGTAGTTGATCAAATAAGTCGTCGATTCTCGGTAGTGGGTAGCGGTTCTTGATGGTAAGTTTGTTCAACTCTCGGTAGTCGATACACAACCTGAATGTACCATTGATGTGCAGCGGGGTGTATATAAAATAGCTTATATTTTACTAGGAAAAACTATTAAATACGATACAATTTTACACAAGATATTTATTTATTTATAGAATGGATATACTTAAACCTTGCTACAACACTTATAGGCAGTGTACCTAATCGTACAGTAGTGTAGTTTTTAGTAAGTCCGGTTCGTTCCACAGGGAAATCTTTAAACAAAGCTCAACGCTATATTAGTTTACTTTTATTAAAAATACAAATATATATATAAGTAATATTATTATTATAAAGGGGGGTTTTTTACCGTTTAATGACCGGTTTGTCGATTTTAAGACTTTAGTCGCAGTTAAAACCTAATGTAAAATATAAAATAAATACAAGACTTAAATTAAAGCGTAAAGTAAATAACGATAATGAAATTGCGAATAATAAAAGTGCGATAAAATAAACTTGCGATAATTAAAAAGTACGATAATTAAAATTGCGATTAAATAACAATAAATAAAAGTGTGATAATTAGAAGTGCAATTAAATATAAAATAAAGGAAATTAAATATGAAATAAAAGAATTATGCTTATTTAAACTTCCGTAATCATGATGTTTGACGTGTTGATTTTAGTTTTATGCCCATGGATTAATTGTCCTTTGTCCTGGATTATTTAATATGTCCGTCTGGTTTTTGTCCATAACAGTCCATCAGTCATAAATATAAAGTGCGAGTGTCCTCATCAAATTATTCTTATACCCGAAGTTAAATATTCCAACTAATTGGGGATTCGAATTGTAACAAGGTTTTAATACTTTGTTTAATGAATACACCAGGTTATCGACTGCGTGTAAACCAAGGTTTTACTACTTTGTTAACAATTACACCAATTACCCTTGAATGTAATTTCACCCCTGTTTTGATTATTCTAGTGGCTATTAATCCATTCCCGTGTCCGGTTAAATGAACGATTATTCGTACATATAAATACCCCGCCCATCGTGTCCGATCGAGTGTATATGGTAATTTATAGGGACGCCCAATTGTAAATCTTTATATTAACATTAACAAACTTTCATTTAGTTAAACAAATATAAAGCCCATTAATAGCCCATAGTCTAATTTCCACAAGTGTCGTTCTTTTGTCCAAACCCCAATTATGGTACAAAGCCCAATTACCCAATTTTAGTAATTAGCCCAACATCATGATTACTTCGTTTTAAATAAGCATAATAATAACTTTAGCTACGAGACATTAATATAAAAAGGTTGAACATAACTTACAATGATTAAAAATAGCGTAGCGTTACACGGACAGAATTTCGACTTACACCCTTACAACATTCGCTAACATACCCTTATTATTAGAATTATAATTAAAATTAAAATTAAAATATAAATATATATATATATTACGTATATATTGAGAGAGAGATAGAAATAAGATATGAAATTTGATCAGAATTCGGTTTGCTTTATAGCCAGAGTTGAATTTTGGGGCTCCGCAACTCGCGGCAAAATCCCCTTCAAACTCCGCGAGTCGCGGAGATAGTATTTACAGCTCAGTCCTTGGAGTTTTCTCTGCCGACGGTTTTATATATATAAATATAATATATATATAATTAATATAATTAATTATATATTATATTATATTTATATACATAGTTAACTTGTAATTTTTAGTCCGTTGCGTCGAGCGTTAAGAGTTGACTCTGGTCCCGGTTCCGGATTTTCGAACGTCCTTGCGTACAATTTTATATTTTGTACTTTGCGTTTTGAATCTTGTACTCTTGTAATTTCGAGACGTTTCTTATCAATAATTGGAACCTTTTTGATTGTCTTTTGTACTTTTGAGCTTTTTGGTCGTTTGCGTCTTCAATCCGTCGAATCTGTCTTTTGTCTTCACCTTTTATTATTTAAACGAATATCACTTGTAAATAGAACAATTGCAACTAAAAGCTTGTCTTTGTTGAGGAATAATGCTATGAAATATATGTTCGTTTTTAGCATTATCAACCATCTTTCTTCTTGACAAACAAAACAGGAGCTCCCCACGGTGATGTGCTTGGTCGAATGAAACCACGCTCTAAAAGTTCTTGTAATTGGCTTTGCAGTTCTTTCATCTCGCTGGGTGCGAGTCTGTAAGGCGCACGAGCTATTGGTGCAGCTCCTGGTACAAGATCTATTTGAAATTCAACGGATCGATGTGGGGGTAATCCCGGTAATTCTTTCGGAAATACATCGGGAAATTCTTTTGCAATGGGAACATCATTGATGCTCTTTTCTTCAGTTTGTACTTTCTCGACGTGTGCTAGAACAGCATAGCAACCTTTTCTTATTAGTTTTTGTGCCTTCAAATTACTAATAAGATGTAGCTTCGTGTTGTCCTTTTCTCCGTACACCATTAAGGGTTTTCCTTTTTCTCGTATAATGCGAATTGCATTTTTGTAACAAACGATCTCTGCTTTCACTTCTTTCAACCAGTCCATACCGGTTATCACATCAAAACTCCCTAACTCTACTGGTATCAAATCAATCTTAAATGTTTCGCTAACCAGTTTAATTTCTCGATTCCGACATATATTATCTGCTGAAATTAATTTACCATTTGCTAATTCGAGTAAAAATTTACTATCCAAAGGCGTCAATGGACAACTTAATTTAGCACAAAAATCTCTACTCATATAGCTTCTATCCGCACCCGAATCAAATAAAACGTAAGCAGATTTATTGTCAATAAGAAACGTACCCGTAACAAGCTCCGGGTCATCCTGTGCCTCTGCCGCATTAATATTGAAAACTCTTCCGCGGCCTTGTCCATTCGTGTTCTCCTGGTTCGGGCAATTTCTAATAATGTGGCCCGGTTTTCCACATTTATAACAAACTACATTGGCATAACTTGCTCCGACACTACTTGCTCCGCCATTACTCGTTCCGACACCATTTGTTCCTTTCGTTCTATTAACCCCTGGTCCGTAGACCTCACACTTCGCCGCGCTATGACCATTTCTTTTACACTTGTTGCAAAATTTGGTGCAGAACCCCGAGTGATACTTTTCACACCTTTGGCATAGCTGCTTCTGATTGTTGTTGTTGTTGCGGTTATTATTGTTGTTGGGATGATTGTTGTAGTTGTTGTTGTTGTTGTTGTTGTTGTTGTTGTTGTTGGGCCGTTTGTTGTAGTTGCGATTGATGTTGCGATTGTTGGGATAATTGTTACGATTATTGTTGTAATTGCTGTTGTTGTTGTATTGGTGATTCTTATCACCATTTTCCTCCCACTTTCTTTTGACTTGCTTCACATTGGCCTCTTCAGCAGTCTGTTCTTTAATTCTTTCTTCAATCTGGTTCACTAGTTTGTGAGACATTCTACATGCCTGTTGTATGGAGGCGGGCTCGTGTGAACTTATATCTTCTTGGATTCTTTCCGGTAATCCTTTCACAAACGCGTCGATCTTCTCTTCCTCATCTTCGAATGCTCCAGGACACAATAGGCACAATTCTGTGAATCGTCTTTCGTACGTGGTAATATCAAATCCTTGGGTTCGTAACCCTCTAAGTTCTGTCTTGAGCTTATTGACCTCGGTTCTGGGACGGTACTTCTCGTTCATCAAGTGCTTGAATGCTGACCACGGTAGTGCGTACGCATCATCTTGTCCTACTTGCTCTAGATAGGTATTCCACCATGTTAACGCAGAACCTGTGAAGGTATGTGTAGCGTACTTCACTTTGTCCTCTTCAGTACACTTACTTATGGCAAACACCGATTCAACCTTCTCGGTCCACCGTTTCAATCCGATCGGTCCTTCGGTTCCATCAAATTCCAAAGGTTTGCAGGCAGTGAATTCTTTGTAGGTGCATCCTACACGATTTCCTGTACTGCCAGATCCAAGGTTATTGTTGGTATGTAGCGCAGCCTGTACTGCGGCTATGTTTGAAGCTAGAAAAGTACGGAATTCCTCTTCATTCATATTCACGGTGTGTCGAGTAGTCGGTGCCATTTCCTTCAAAATAGTCAAATGGAACAAGTTAATCATACAGAATATTAAGAGTAGTTAATAGTATTTCGTAGCATAATATGAACTCATTTATAAAAGCTTTTTCTTCATATTAGCGTTTTATAAGTTTAAATGCGGGTAGTACCTACCCGTTAAGTTCATACTTAATAGCTAATATACAATTCAACTACTACAATTCTATATGAAAAACTGATTATAATAATATTTCGCGTTCAAACTTTTACACAATATTTTACAAACTTACAATACCGCTTATTTTACATATATCATGAAATATAGCACACAATAAATTTGATACAAGATGGTTGTGAAGATAATTCTAGCTAGTACACAAGTCGTTCAGCAAAGGCAATAAAGACACGTAATTCATACGTCCAGAAACAAGTCATGCATTCTGGTTTTACTAGGATTACTTCCCATCCTTGGTCTTGTGGAACATAACCGTTATGGCCGTTGATAAGACAGCGTGTTGTAACGTCGTCAAAGGGACGAGGGTTACGTAATGTCCAACAGTCCCGTAAGAATCTAAAAACCTCATTTCTTACCCCAATTACCGACTCCGTCACTTGTGGGAACGTTTTGTTTAATAGTTGTAGCCCGATGTTCTTGTTCTCACTTTGGTGAGAAGCGAACATTACTAATCCGTAAGCATAACATGCTTCTTTATGTTGCATGTTAGCCGCTTTTTCTAAATCACGAAGTCCAATATTCGGATATATTGAGTCAAAATAATTTCTTAACCCATTGCGTAAAATAGCATTTGGGTTCCCCGCAATAAATGCGTCAAAGTAAACACATCGTAACTTATGGATTTCCCAATGTGATATCCCCCATCTTTCGAACAAAAGCCTTTTATAAACCAAGGCATTCTTGGAACGTTCTTCGAATGTCTTACAAACTGATCTCGCCTTAAATAGTTGTGCCGAAGAATTCTGGCCGACTCTAGACAAGATTTCATCAATCATGTCTCCGGGTAGGTCTCTTAAAATTTTGGGTTGTCTATCCATTTTGTGTTTTTAAACTGTAAAATAGACAAGAGTTAGATTCATAAAAAAAATACTTATTAATACAAGCAATTTTTACATATATCATAAAGCATAAGCACACTATATTACATATATTACACCACACGAATACAACTATCTTATTCCGACTCGCTCGTTTCTTCTTCTTCGGTTTTGGTTCGTTTTGCCAAGTTTCTAGGGATATATGATGTTCCCCTAATACGAGCCGTCGTTTTCCACATTGGTCTAGAAAAACCTGGTGGTTTAGAGGTTCCCGGGTCATTGTTACAACTTAAGGACTTCGGGGGTTGACGATACATATAAAGTTCATCGGGGTTGGAATTAGATTTCTCTATTTTTATGCCCTTTCCCTTATTATTTTCTTTTGCCTTTTTAAATTCAGTTGGGGTAATTTCTATAACATCATCGGAATTCTCGTCGGAATCCGATTCATCGGAGAATTGGTAATCCTCCCAATATTTTGCTTCCTTGGCGGAAACACCATTGACCATAATTAACTTTGGTCGGTTGGTTGAGAATTTTCTTTTACTTAACCGTTTTATTATTTCCCCCACCGGTTCTATTTCTTCATCCGGTTCCGATTCTTCTTCCGGTTCCGATTTTTCTTCCGGTTCCGACTCTTCTTCCGGTTCCTCTTCGGGAACTTGTGAATCAGTCCACAAATCATTCCAATTTACATTTGACTCTTCATTATTATTAGGTGAGTCAATGGGACTTGTTCTAGAGGTAGATATCTATCACATAATATCAAACACGTTAAGAGATTAATATATCACATAATATTCATATGTTAAAAATATATAGTTTCCAACAAAAATGTTAAGCAATCATTTTTAAAGAAAACACGGTCGAAGTCCAGACTCACTAATGCATCCTAACAAACTCGATAAGACACACTAATGCAAATTTTCTGGTTCTCTAAGACCAACGCTCGGATACCAACTGAAATGTCCCGTTCTTATTGATTAAAAACGTTCCATATTAATTGATTTCGTTGCGAGGTTTTGACCTCTATATGAGACGTTTTTCAAAGACTGCATTCATTTTTAAAACAAACCATAACCTTTATTTCATAAATAAAGGTTTAAAAATCTTTACGTAGATTATCAAATAATGATAATCTAAAATATCCTGCTTACACACGACCATTACATAATGGTTTACAATACAAATATGTTACATCGAAATCAGTTTCTTGAATGCAGTTTTTACACAATATCATACAAACATGGACTCCAAATCTTGTCCTTATTTTAGTATGCAACAGCGGAAGCTCTTAGTATTCACCTGAGAATAAACATGCTTTAAACGTCAACAAAAATGTTGGTGAGTTATAGGTTTAACCTATATATATCAAATCGTAACAATAGACCACAAGATTTCATATTTCAATACACATCCCATACATAGAGATAAAAATCATTCATATGGTGAACACCTGGTAACCGACAATAACAAGATGCATATATAAGAATATCCCCATCATTCCGGGACACCCTTCGGATATGATATAAATTTTGAAGTACTAAAGCATCCGGTACTTTGGATGGGGTTTGTTAGGCCCAATAGATCTATCTTTAGGATTCGCGTCAATTAGGGTGTCTGTTCCCTAATTCTTAGATTACCAGACTTAATAAAAAGGGGCATATTCAATTTCGATAATTCAACCATAGAATGTAGTTTCACGTACTTGTGTCTATTTTGTAAATCATTTATAAAACCTGCATGTATTCTCATCCCAAAAATATTAGATTTTAAAAGTGGGACTATAACTCACTTTTACAGATTTTTACTTCGTCGGGAAGTAAGACTTGGCCACTGGTTGATTCACGAACCTATAACAATATATACATATATATCAAAGTATGTTCAAAATATATTTACAACACTTTTAATATATTTTGATGTTTTAAGTTTATTAAGTCAGCTGTCCTCGTTAGTAACCTACAACTAGTTGTCCACAGTTAGATGTACAGAAATAAATCGATAAATATTATCTTGAATCAATCCATGACCCAATGTATACGTATCTCAGTATTGATCACAACTCAAACTATATATATTTTAGAATCAACCTCAACCCCTGTATAGCTAACTCCAACATTCACATATAGAGTGTCTATGGTTGTTCCGAAATATATATAGATGTGTCGACATGATAGGTCGAAACATTGTATACGTGTCTATGGTATCTCAAGATTACATAATATACAATACAAGTTGATTAAGTTATGGTTGGAATAGATTTGTTACCAATTTTCACGTAGCTAAAATGAGAAAAATTATCCAATCTTGTTTTACCCATAACTTCTTCATTTTAAATCCGTTTTGAGTGAATCAAATTGCTATGGTTTCATATTGAACTCTATTTTATGAATCTAAACAGAAAAGTATAGGTTTATAGTCGGAAAAATAAGTTACAAGTCGTTTTTGTAAAGGTAGTCATTTCAGTCGAAAGAACGACGTCTAGATGACCATTTTAGAAAACATACTTCCACTTTGAGTTTAACCATAATTTTTGGATATAGTTTCATGTTCATAATAAAAATCATTTTCTCAGAATAACAACTTTTAAATCAAAGTTTATCATAGTTTTTAATTAACTAACCCAAAACAGCCCGCGGTGTTACTACAACGGCGTAAATCCGGTTTTACGGTGTTTTTCGTGTTTCCAGGTTTTAAATCATTAAGTTAGCATATCATATAGATATAGAACATGTGTTTAGTTGATTTTAAAATTCAAGTTAGAAGGATTAACTTTTGTTTGCGAACAAGTTTAGAATTAACTAAACTATGTTCTAGTGATTACAAGTTTAAACCTTCGAATAAGATAGCTTTATATGTATGAATCGAATGATGTTATGAACATCATTACTACCTTAAGTTCCTTGGATAAACCTACTGGAAAAGAGAAAAATGGATCTAGCTTCAACGGATCCTTGGATGGCTCGAAGTTCTTGAAGCAGAATCATGACACGAAAACAAGTTCAAGTAAGATCATCACTTGAAATAAGATTGTTATAGTTATAGAAATTGAACCAAAGTTTGAATATGATTATTACCTTGTATTAGAATGATAACCTACTGTAAGAAACAAAGATTTCTTGGGGTTGGATGATCACCTTACAATATTGGAAGTGAGCTAGCAAACTTGAAAGTATTCTTGATTTTATGTAACTAGAACTTGTAGAATTTATGAAGAACACTTAGAACTTGAAGATAGAACTTGAGAGAGATCAATTAGATGAAGAAAATTGAAGAATGAAAGTGTTTGTAGGTGTTTTTGGTCGTTGGTGTATGGATTAGATATAAAGGATATGTAATTTTGTTTTCATGTAAATAAGTCATGAATGATTACTCATATTTTTGTAATTTTATGAGATATTTCATGCTAGTTGCCAAATGATGGTTCCCACATGTGTTAGGTGACTCACATGGGCTGCTAAGAGCTGATCATTGGAGTGTATATACCAATAGTACATACATCTAAAAGCTGTGTATTGTACGAGTACGAATACGGGTGCATACGAGTAGAATTGTTGATGAAACTGAACGAGGATGTAATTGTAAGCATTTTTGTTAAGTAGAAGTATTTTGATAAGTGTCTTGAAGTCTTTCAAAAGTGTATGAATACATATTAAAACACTACATGTATATACATTTTAACTGAGTCGTTAAGTCATCGTTAGTCGTTACATGTAAATGTTGTTTTGAAACCTTTAGGTTAACGATCTTGTTGAATGTTGTTAACCCATTGTTTATTATAACAAATGAGATGTTAAATTATTATATTATCATGATATTATGATATATAATATATCTTAGTATGATGTATATACAGTTAAATGTCGTTACAACGATAATCGTTACATATATGTCTCGTTTCGAAATCATTAAGTTAGTAGTCTTATTTTTACATATGTATTTCATTGTTAATACACTTAATAATATATTTACTTATCATTTAACATAATTAACCAAGTGTATCAATATCTTAATATGATTCATATGTACCTAGTAAGACGTTGTTATAACGATAATCGTTATATATATCGTTTTCGAGTTTCTTAAATTAATAGTCTCATTTTTATGTATATAACTCATTGTTAAAATACCTAATGAGATACATACTTATAATAAAAACATGTTAACTATATATATAACCATATATATGTCATCGTATAGTTTTTACAAGTTTTAACGTTCGTGAATCACCGGTCAACTTGGGTGGTCAATTGTCTATATGAAACATATTTCAATTAATCAAGTCTTAACAAGTTTGATTGCTTAACATGTTGGAAACATTTAATCATGTAAATATCAATCTCAATTAATATATATAAACATGGAAAATTTCGGGTCACTACATCCATTGACGCCGTTGGATAGTAAATTTTTACTCGAATTAGCAAACGGTAAATTAATTTCAGCAGATAATATATGCCGGAATCGAGAAATTAAACTGGGTAGCGAAATATTTAAGATTGATTTGATACCAGTAGAGTTAGGGAGTATTGATGTAATAGTTGGCATGGACTGGCTGAAGAAGGTGAAAGCAGAGATCGTATGTTATAAAAATATAATTCGCATTGTACGAGAAGAAGGAGAACCCTTAATGGTGTACGGAGAAAAGGGCAACATGAAGCTACATCTTATTAGTAATTTGAAGGCATAAAAACTAATAAGAAAAGGTTGCTATGCTGTTCTAGCACACGTCGAGAAAGTACAAACTGAAGAAAAGAGCATCAATGATGTTCCCATCGCAAAAGAATTTCTCGATGTATTTCCGAAAGAATTACCGGGACTACCTTCACATCGATCTGTTGAATTTCAAATAGATCTTGTACCAGGAGCTGCACCAATAGCTCGTGCTCCTTATAGACTCGCACCCAGCGAGATGAAAGAACTGCAAAGCCAACTGCAAGAACTATTAGAACGTGGTTTCATTCGACCAAGCACATCACCATGGGGAGCTCCTGTTTTGTTTGTCAAGAAGAAGGATGGTACATTTAGGTTGTGTATTGACTACAGAGAGTTGAACAAACTTACCATCAAAAACCGTTATCCACTGCCGAGAATTGACGACTTATTTGATCAACTACAAGGCTCGTCGGTTTATTCGAAGATCGATTTACGTTCTGGATATCATCAAATGCGAGTAAAGGAGGATGATATTCCAAAAACTGCTTTTAGGACGCGTTATGGTCATTATGAGTTTATGGTTATGCCGTTTGGATTGACTAACGCACCAGCTGTGTTCATGGACCTTATGAACCGAGTGTGTGGGCCATATCTTGACAAGTTTGTCATTGTTTTCATCGATGACATACTTATTTACTCAAAGAATGATCAAGAGCACGAAGAACATTTGAGAAAAGTGCTAGAAGTATTGAGGAAAGAAAAACTGTACGCTAAGTTTTCAAAGTGTGCATTTTGGTTGGAAGAAGTTCAATTCCTCGGTCACATAGTGAACAAAGAAGGTATCCAGGTGGACCCGGCAAAGATCGAAACAGTTGAAAAGTGGGAAACCCCAAAAACTCCGAAGCATATACGTCAATTTTTAGGATTGGCTGGTTACTACAGAAGATTCATCCAAGATTTCTCCAAAATAGCAAAACCCTTGACTGCATTAACGCATAAAGGGAAGAAATTTGAATGGAAGGATGAACAAGAGAAGGCGTTTCAATTATTGAAGAAAAAGCTAACTACGGCACCTATATTGTCATTGCCTAAAGGGAATGATGATTTTGTGATTTATTGTGACGCATCAAAGCAAGGTCTCGGTTGTGTATTAATGCAACGGACGAAGGTGATTGCTTATGCGTCTAGACAATTGAAGATTCACGAGCAAAATTATACGACGCATGATTTGGAATTAGGCGCGGTTGTTTTTACATTAAAGACTTGGAGGCACTACTTATATGGGGTCAAACGTATTATATATACCGACCACAAAAGTCTTCAGCACATATTTAATCAGAAACAACTGAATATGAGGCAGCGTAGGTGGATTGAATTGTTGAATGATTACGACTTTGAGATTCGTTACCACCCAGGGAAGGCAAATGTGGTAGCCAACGCCTTGAGCAGAAAGGACAGAGAACCCATTCGAGTAAAATCTATGAATATAATGATTCACACTAACCTTACTACTCAAATAAAGGAGGCGCAACAAGGAGTTTTAAAAGAGGGAAATTTAAAGGATGAAATACCCAAAGGATCGGAGAAGCATCTTAATATTCAGGAAGACGGAACCCGGTATAGGGCTGAAAGGATTTGGGTACCAAAATTTGGAGATATGAGAGAAATGGTACTTAGAGAAGCTCATAAAACCAGATACTCAATACATCCTGGAACGGGGAAGATGTACAAGGATCTCAAGAAACATTTTTGGTGACCGGGTATGAAAGTCGATGTTGCTAAATACGTAGGAGAATGTTTAACGTGTTCTAAGGTCAAAGCTGAGCATCAGAAACCATCAGGTCTACTTCAACAACCCGAAATCCCGGAATGGAAATGGGAAAACATTACCATGGATTTCATCACTAAATTGCCAAGGACTGCAAGTGGTTTTGATACTATTTGGGTAATAGTTGATCATCTCACCAAATCAGCACACTTCCTGTCAATAAGAGAAGATGACAAGATGGATAAGTTAGCACGACTGTATTTGAAGGAAGTCGTCTCCAGACATGGAATACCAATCTCTATTATCTCTGATAGGGATGGCAGATTTATTTCAAGATTCTGGCAGACATTACAGCAAGTATTGGGAACTCGTCTAGACATGAGTATTGCCTATCATCCACAAACTGATGGGCAGAGTGAAAGGACGATACAAACGCTTGAAGACATGCTACGAGCTTGTGTTATTGATTTCAAAAACAGTTGGGATCGACATCTACCGTTAGCAGAATTTTCCTACAACAACAGCTACCATTCAAGCATTGAGATGGCGCCGTTTAAAGCACTTTATGGTAGAAAGTGCAGGTCTCCGATTTGTTGGAGTGAAGTGGGGGATAGACAGATTACGGGTCCGGAGATAATACAAGAAACTACCGAGAAAATCATCCAAATTAAACAAAGATTGAAAACCGCCCAGAGTCGACAAAAGAGCTACGCGGACAGTAAAAGAAAAGATATAGAGTTTGAAATTGGAGAAATGGTCATGCTTAAGGTTTCACCTTGGAAAGGCGTTGTTCGATTTGGTAAACGGGGGAAACTAAATCCAAGGTACATTGGACCATTCAAGATTATATATCGTGTCGGACCAGTAGCTTACCAACTGGAGCTACCTCAACAACTCGCGGCTGTACATAACACTTTCCACGTCTCAAATTTGAAGAAATGTTTTGCTAAAGAAGATCTCACTATTCCATTGGATGAAATCCAAATCAATGAAAAACTTCAATTCATTGAAGAACCCGTCGAAATAATGGATCGTGAGGTTAAGAGACTTAAACAAAACAAGATACCGATTGTTAAGGTTCGATGGAATGCTCGTAGAGGACCCGAGTTCACCTGGGAGCGTGAAGATCAGATGAAGAAGAAATACCCGCATTTATTTCCAGAAGATACGTCAACACCTCCAACTGCTTAAAATTTCGGGACGAAATTTATTTAACGGGTAGGTACTGTAGTGACCCGAACTTTTCCATGTTTATATATATATTAAATGAAATTGTTATTTACATGATTAAGTGTTTCCAACATGTTAAGCAATCAAACTTGTTAAGACTTGATTAATTGAAATAGGTTTCATATAGACAATTGACCACCCAAGTTGACCGGTGATTCACGAACGTTAAAACTTGTAAAAACTATACGATGACATATATATGGTTATATATATAGTTAACATGATTTTATTATAAGTATGTATCTCATTAGGTATTTTAACAATGAGTTATATACATAAAAATGAGACTATTAATTTAAGAAACTCGAAAACGATATATATAACGATTATCGTTATAACAACGTCTTACTAGGTACATATGAATCATATTAAGATATTGATACACTTGGTTAATTATGTTAAATGATAAGTAAATATATTATTAAGTGTATTAACAATGAAATACATATGTAAAAATAAGAGTACTAACTTAATGATTTCGAAACGAGACATATATGTAACAATTATCGTTGTAACGACATTTAACGGTATATATATCATACTAAGATATATTATATATCATAATATCATGATAATATAACAATTTAACATCTCATTTGTTATAATAAACAATGGGTTAACAACATTCAACAAGATCGTTAACCTAAAGGTATCAAAACAACATTTACATGTAACGACTAACGATGACTTAACGACTCAGTTAAAATGTATATACATGTAGTGTTTTAATATGTATTCATACACTTTTGAAAGACTTCAAGACACTTATCAAAATACTCCTACTTAACAAAAATGCTTACAATTACATCCTCATTCAGTTTCATCAACAATTCTACTCGTATGCACCCGTATTCGTACTCGTACAATACACAGCTTTTAGATGTATGTACTATTGGTATATACACTCCAATTATCAGCTCTTAGCAGCCCATGTGAGTCAACTAACACATGTGGGAACCATCATTTGGCAACTAGCATGAAATATCTCATAAAATTACAAAAATATGAGTAATCATTCATGACTTATTTACATGAAAACAAAATTACATATCCTTTATATCTAATCCATACACCAACGACCAAAAACACCTACAAACACTTTCATTCTTCAATTTTATTCATCTAATTGATCTCTCTCAAGTTCTATCTTCAAGTTCTAAGTGTTCTTCATAAATTCTAAAAGCTCTAGTTTCATAAAATCAAGAATACTTCCAAGATTGCAAGTTTACTTCCAAGTTTTCTAATTCCATTCCAAGTAATCATCCAAGATCAAGAAACCTTTGTTACTTACAGTAGGTTATCTTTCTAATACAAGGTAATAATCATATTCAAACTTTAATTCAATTTCTATAACTATAACAATCTTATTTCGAGTGGAAATCTTACTTGAAATTGTTTTCGTGTCATGATTCTGCTTCAAGAACTTTCAAGCCATCCAAGGATCCTTTGAAGCTAGATCTATTTTTCTCATTTCCAGTAGGTTTATCCAAGGAACTTGAGGTAGTAATGATGTTCATAACATCATTCGATTCATACATATAAAGCTATCTTATTCGAAGGTTTAAACTTGTAATCACTAGAACATAGTTTAGTTAATTCTAAACTTGTTCGCAAATAAAATTTAATCCTTCTAACTTGACTTTGAAAATCAACTAAACACATGTTCTATATCTATAAGATATGCTAACTTAATAATTTAAAACCTGGAAATACGAAAAACACCGTAAAATCGGATTTACACCGTCGTAGTAACACCGCGGGCTGTTTTGGGTTAGTTAATTAAAAACTATGATAAACTTTGATTTAAAAGTTGTTATTCTGGGAAAATGATTTTTATTATGAACATGAAACTATATCCAAAAATTATGGTTAAACTCAAAGTGGAAGTATGTTTTCTAAAATGGTCATTTAGACGTCGTTCTTTCGACTGAAATGACTACCTTTACAAAAACGACTTGTAACTTATTTTTCCGACTATAAAACTATACTTTTTCTGTTTATATTCATAATATAGAGTTCAATATGAAACCATAGCAATTTGATTCACTCAAAACGGATTTAAAATGAAGAAGTTATGGGTAAAACAAGATTGGATAATTTTTCTCATTTTAGCTACTTGAAAATTGGTAACAAATCTATTCCAAACATAACTTAATCAACTTGTATTGTATATTATGTAATCTTGAGATACCATAGACACGTATACAATGTTTCGACCTATCATGTCGACACATCTATATATATTTCGGAACAACCAATAGACACTCTATATATGAATGTTGGAGTTAGCTATACAGGGTTGAGGTTGATTCCAAAATATATATAGTTTGAGTTGTGATCAATACTGAGATACGTATACACTGGGTCGTGGATTTATTCAAGATAATATTTATCGATTTATTTCTGTACATCTAACTGTGGACAACTAGTTGTAGGTTACTAACGAGGACAGCTGACTTAATAAACTTAAAACATCAAAATATATTAAAAGTGTTGTAAATATATTTTGAACATACTTTGATATATATGTATATATTGTTATAGGTTCGTGAATCAACCAGTGGCCAAGTCTTACTTCCCGACGAAGTAAAAATCTGTGAAAGTGAGTTATAGTCCCACTTTTAAAATCTAATATTTTTGGGATGAGAATACATGCAGGTTTTATAAATGATTTACAAAATAGACACAAGTACGTGAAACTACATTCTATGGTTGAATTATCGAAATCGAATATGCCCCTTTTTATTAAGTCTGGTAATCTAAGAATTAGGGAACAGACACCCTAATTGACGCGAATCCTAAAGATAGATCTATTGGGCCTAACAAACCCCATCCAAAGTACCGGATGCTTTAGTACTTCGAAATTTATATCATATCCGAAGGGTGTCCCGGAATGATGGGGATATTCTTAAATATGCATCTTGTTAATGTTGGTTACCAGGTGTTCACCATATGAATGATTTTTATCTCTATGTATGGGATGTATATTGAAATATGAAATCTTGTGGTCTATTGTTACGATTTAATATATATAGGTTAAACCTATAACTCACCAACATTTTTGTTGACGTTTTAAGCATGTTTATTCTCAGGTGATTATTAAGAGCTTCCGCTGTCGCATACTTAAATAAGGACAAGATTTGGAGTCCATGCTTATATGATATTGTGTAAAAACTGCATTCAAGAAACTTATTTCGTTGTAACATATTTGTATTGTAAACCATTATGTAATAGTCGTGTGTAAACAGGATATTTTAGATTATCATTATTTGATAATCTACGTAAAGCTTTTTAAACCTTTATTGATGAAATAAAGGTTATGGTTTGTTTTAAAATGAATGCAGTCTTTGAAAAACGTCTCATATAGAGGTCAAAACCTCGCAACGAAATCAATTAATATGGAACGTTTTTAATCAATAAGAACGGGACATTTCAGTCAGGGTTACTTCAACAACCAGAAATCCCAGAATAGAAATGGGACGGTATTACCATAGATTTCATCACGAAGTTACCCAAGACTGCCTGGGGTTATGACACCATTTGGGTAATAGTTGATCGTCTCACCAAATCTGCACATTTCTTGCCTATAAAGGAAACAGATAAAATGGAGAAACTATTACGATTATACATAAAGGAAATTGTTTCAAGGCATGGAATACCTATTTCCATTATATCCGATCGTGATAGTAGATTTACATCAAAGTTCTGGCAATCACTACAGGAAGCCCTGGGAACTTGTTTGGATATGAGCACCGCATATCATCCGTAAACCGATGGGCAGAGTGAAAGAATGATTTAGACTCTTGAAGACATGCTCAGGGCATGTGTGATCGATTTTGGAAACGGATGGGATAAATATCTACCATTAGCAGAATTCTCGTATAATAATAGTTATCATGCGAGCATTAAAGCTGCACCATTCGAAGCACTGTATGGAAGGAAGTGTAGATCCCCTATATGTTGGAACGAAGTAGGAGATCGACAATTAACTGGTCCCGAGATCATACATGAAACGACTGAGAAGATAGTACAAATCAAGCAGAGATTGAGAACGGCCCGTAGTTGCCAAAAGAGCTACGCTAATGTTCGAAGGAAACCATTAGAGTTTCAGATCAGTGACATGGTTATGCTAAAGGTGTCACCTTGGAAAGGTGTAATACGTTTCGGTAAAAGAGGTAAACTGAACCCAAGGTATGTAGGCCCGTTCAAGATCATCGAACGCATTGGACCTGTAGCTTATCGACTCGAGTTACCACAAAAACTCGTCGGAGTACATAATACATGTCACGTCTCAAAACTTAAGAAGTGTCTTGCAAAGGAAGACCTCACCATTCCTCTTGAAGAAATCAAAGTCGACGAGAAACTACAATTCATAGAAGAACCAGTCGAAATCATGGACCGTGAAGTTAAACGACTCAAGCAAAGCAACATACCAATCGTTAAGGTTCATTGGAATGCTTGAAGGGGTCCCGAGTGAAAGGACCCGTTCATATACATTATAAACGATTCACAATAGTTGATTACATCACGAGGTATTTGACCTCTATATGATACATTTTACAAACATTGCATTTGTTTTCAAAAGACAAACTTTCTTTACATCGAAAATTGACAGGCATGTATACCATTTCATAATATCCACTATTCAACTATAAATTGACTTAATAATAATAATCTTTAATGAACTCAATGACTTGAATGCAACGTTCTTCGAAATATGCCATGAAAGACTCCAATTAATATCTTTAAAATGAGCAAATGCACAGCGGAAGATTTCTTTAATACCTGAGAATAAACATGCTTTAAAGTGTCAACCAAAAGGTTGGTGAGTTCATTAGTTTATCATAATCATTCATTTTCATCATTTTAATAGACCACAAGAATTTCATTTCCAGTTCTCATAAATATACGTCCCATGCATAGAGACAAAAATCATTCATATGGAATGAACACCTGGTAACCGACATTCACAATATGCATATAAGAATATCCCCATCATTCCGGGATCCTCCTTCGGACATGATATAAATTTCGAAGTACTAAAGCATCCGGTACTTTGGATGGGGCTTGTTGGGCCCAATAGATCTATCTTTAGGATTCGCGTCAATTAGGGTGTTTGTTCCCTAATTCTTAGATTACCAGACTTAATAAAAAGGGGCATATTCGATTTCGATAATTCAACCATATAATGTAGTTTCGATTACTTGTGTCTATTTCGTAAAACATTTATAAAAATTGCGCATGTATTCTCAGCCGAAAAATATAAAGGGTAAAAAGGCAAATGAAACTCACCATACTGTATTTCGTAGTGAAAATACATATAATGTCATTGAACTAGTGCAAGGTTGGCCTCGGATTCACGAACCTAAATTAATTATATATAATTATATGTTGGTCAATATTTGTCTAACAATTAGGTCAGGTCATAGTGTACCACAATCCTAATGCTCGAGACTAATATGCAAAAGTCAACAAAAGTCAATTTGACTCAAAATGATTTCTAAAATTTATACATGATTATAATATATTTTAAATATCGTCGTTTTATATTTTTAAATATTTTTAAAATATTTATTAGAGTAAATAATATAATTCATTTATTAATAAATAAAATTTTATATTAAAATTTATATAATAAAATATACTTTTATATATATTAAGTAATAAAATTTATAGGGTTCATTTAATATCATAAAGATAATATGATAGGTATTATTAAAGTAATTTATTACACGTAGTAAAATATGTTTGTATTACATATTTATTTGATAAAATAATATCTATAATGTTAGTAAGTAAAAGTTGTATTATTTTGTAATAATAATTATTATTATAAAAATATCAATATTTATAATTACTAAGGTGATATTATGATAAAACGATAATTCTAATTATGATAACTTTAATATTTACGATAATTTTTAATATTATCTTTAAAATAATAATTCTATTTAAAATGATAATAAAAATGATATTTTATAGTAACAATGACATTTCTATTAAAATGATAATTTTTGTTAAAATGATAATTTTTGTTAAAATGATAGTTTTGATACTAACAATACTTTTAATAATAATAGTAATGATAAAAATAATAAGAACGATAATTTTATCTAAATCAATATCTTATAATATTTTAATTTTATCATGATACTCTTACTCATTATTTCCTAATCGTTTCGTTTAATAGCTTTTAATCGTCTTTTATATCGTGCTCATAATAATGATAATAATAGTAATCAAAATAATTAGGTGTTACTAATATTAGTTTTAATTACAATAATACTAATAATGATAATTACTATGACATTATTAACTATAATGATAATATAATAATAATAATAATAATAACAATAACCATTTTTAAATAATGATATATATATTAATAATGATAATAATAATAATGATAATAATAATAATAATAATAATAATAATAATAATAATAATAATAATAATAATAATAATAATAATTAGATAATAATAATAATAATTAGATAATAATAATAATAATAATACTAATTATAACTTTAATGATAATAACTATAGTAATAATAATAAAAAAACAATTTTTAATGATAAATCCTTTTATTGATAAAGATAATAATAATAATAATAATAATAATAATAAGATAAAACTAGAACGACGATAATAACGATGATAATAATAATCATTTTTAATAATAATACAAAAAATCGATGGACTATAACTTCAAATCCGTTCATCGAAATCATTCGATATCTAAATAAAAAGTTCTTAATTTTTCGCTAGCTTTCCAACGACATGCATATCTTATACCTTATCTCAGTCGCATATATAACTAATTCAGGATTCAACATAATCTAACTAAAGGCAATATCAAAAGTACAAACATGCATAATCCTATATACTCGAGCACTAGTCAGGGATACACTATTAGTATGTAAAAGTTAAATTATGAGTACTCACGTATCAATATTGAGATTCAATATTGCAGGAAAGGTACGTAGATGCAACGGAGATGATAAACACTATATTGACCTCATGAGCATACCCATGAACCATACCCAATCACCTCCATAGCTATAACCCATAATTTCCTTAATCCAATCCCACTCGAAAAACAATTTCGAAATCACCCGGACCGCACTCTGACGTAATATTTTATGTATACTAATAATATCTTGAAATAATACGGAGTAAATATATATATGTAAATCGATTGAGAGAGTTTAGAGAAAAATATTTTCAAGTTTCTATGAAATAATGAAACCTATTGAATTCTATTTATAATAGATTTTTGAATTATTAAAGTGAATTATTAAAGTATGAATTATTAAAGTGAATTATTAAAGTATGAATTATTAAAGTGAATTATTAAAGTATGAATTATTAAAGTGAATTATTAAAGTATGAATTATTAAAGTGAATTATTAAAGTATGAATTATTAAAGTGAATTATTAAAGTCAAAGTAAAGTAAAAAATAAAGTAAAGGTAAAGTTTAAGTATAGTAAACGTATAAAACTATGTACGTATAATACGCGTATAAATATATATAATATTAATTTAAATTGTTATATATATTTAATAAAATAAAATATAAATATCGTTATCTTTATCATACTGGTTAAGTAATGAATTGTCAAAAGTGGTTCTAGATATTTATAAAAGTTATATACGTTTTAATAATAAAGTTCTTTTTAAACTGAAAACGTTTTTGTACGTTTGAAACTAAATCAAATAAATATAATAATTTTGTTTTCCAAAACCAAATATATTTTTAAGAATCATTTTGTTTAAAGGTTAAAATAATGGAAATCGTTATATCATAAAATGTTTTAGAAAAGTAGAATCATATATATTCATAATAGGTTTCAAGTTTTTAAATTACAGTCTGTTGGTGAAGCATGGGATAAAGTTCAAAGGTTAAATAAACGTATGAAATCATCTTAATAAAAAAATGTCGAGTTACTTACTTGTCGATATCCAACATCTAAGTTAGTTACACTTCACGTTCTTACTTATAAATCACTTTACCATTTTCCGAATGTTGTAAAAAAAATAGATTTCTTAAATCACAGTGGACCTCATAACATAGACCCGTAATCATATCACAATGTATCTGATAAATTAATCATTTGATATTATCTTCTAATTCCATCGATAAACATATTGAAACAAATACGTTCATGTAAAGTATTATACGTTTAATACTTTATTAATATTCTCAAGTTATAATATATATACATATATATACATATTTATTTATATATAACGGTTCGTGAATCGTTGGAATTTGGTCGAGGTTATAATGAATGCATGAACACAATTTAAAATTCTTGAGATTTAACTTAACAAACTTTGCTTATCGTGTTGGAATAATATAAAGATAAAGTTTAAATTTGGTTGGAAATTTCCGGGTTGTCACAGTACCTACCCGTTAAAGAAATTTCGTCTCGAAATTTGAGTGGAAAGGTCGTGAATGATAATAAGTATGTTTTCATGATGCATACAGGCTGAAAATTAGAGTTTTATCATCAGCGAATAATTTGGATAAACAATCCATTTATATGAAGAGTACGAATGAAGCTAACATAGAAGAGTGAAATGAGTAAGTGTAGATTCATCTTATCATTTGACGTAGATATGATTGATTTCCAGATTTCAAGGGATTTGAAGAAAATCTTTGTAATAAGATTTGATTCTCCGGTAAAAAGGGAATTAGGATCCGCTTTAAATGCGATCGTCCATTTTAATTGTTCTGTCAGAAATTTTCTTATAAATTCACCTCCTTCGTTTTCTTACAACTCACACCTTCTGTTGATGCATTTTATGCAAGTACCTAGACATCTACCCACGTCCATTGCAGGTACAACAGTTTACAGGCCACCATGATCGTTCGTTATTATCCTATCCGTGTTTGTATGTGGTTACAGGAACTGCAGGAACGAGATTTGGATGTTTGACTATGTTAGAATTAGTCAGACGTCCGAGTGAAGCCTCACTCGTACGGCTGACAGGCTCATACGCACGGTTGATGCTGAGCTAAGTCACAATTACAACCTAAATGAGAAGACACGAGTGAGTGATCACCCGTACGGCTGATGAAGCCAACTCATATGTGTGATGGATGAATCGTGCGGTGAGTCAATAACAGGGGTATATAAAGTCTTATGTTCTTCATTTTAGGTTAAGCCTCTCATTTATTACACACACTCAGATCTGGTGAGCTCCTCCGATTCTCTCTCAACCCAAATCACCCAGGTGGTGAGTAATAGCTCTAAGTGTTGATCTAATCACAATTGATTTAGTTGTGGTATGACTAAATTAATCCCAAAAAGCTTAACCTATTCACTAGAGGGTTTGATTCACTTATTCCGTCATTGTGTGAGTTAAATCTGTTGATTTCTAAGTTCCTAGTCATGTTTCATCACATTCTATTCTTTCCCCCTCAACTCATATTTTAAAGTATTCATCAATATGCTCCATCCAGTTCTGATTCTCGATATACTTCTAACTTTCATATCGGTCATTCTTCTTTTTCATCTACCGCCGGAAGAATCTATTTACTTCTACTATACTCTTGGGTTTATAGTGTTTCTGGTTCTCTCGTGTCTTTATATTGCTATATGCATCGATATATATGGTTTATAACTTTTGGTTTGTCGTTGGGCTTTATATCTTCCATTATATTTCAAAGTCTCTGTTTCTATCTTCTATAATCATTGTCATCCACAGTTAATGCTCTCTTTTATTTGCTGCAATTTATACCCCAATTTCTATTTCGGAGTTTTGTCCTTTCGTTTCTTCTTCTTGCGATTAAGCACCGCTTGTAATGGTCCAGAATTTGCAGATGTGAATTTTGGAATGAACATTGTTAATGTTCTGGGAAGAAAATTGTAATGGCACGATCTTGACTTGTCAAATTACCAGAATACCTCAGAAAAAGCCGAATCATCAAGAAATATTTTCTTGATATTTTAGAGGTTAAATAGAATACAAGAGTCGCATAACATGGCAAATGATGATGTTATGATCTGTGAATCATCACGTTCCATTTAGAAACTCAGCATGAATTACTGTAATATAATCACGTTGATCAAGTGTCATTATATTATACTAACTCATGCTTCAGTTTCCAAAACTACTTCAAAAATATTCATATTTTAAACTCAAAGGTTTACAGAGTATAGGAACTAAACAGTTTCCTTTTTGATGTAATACAGATAGCGCAAAGAGATAAATGATTCCAGATAAGAATAGTTATGGAAATATCTTCAGAAATATGGAGGATATTTATAATGAAAGATACGATGATATCTTAGAATTTATAATATCAGAGGATGATGAAGTATGTTGTCTGTAAGGGTTTAGTGTCAGGAACAAGGTATTCGTTAATGACTTCAACAGACACTGAATCATTTGGATTCTTTGAAGGCAAGTTCAGTCTTTGTGATTTGTCCACAGCCTCCTTCATACTTTGCTCAATCCGTTTTCCAGTTCTAAAACTTCTCTATTTCTGAGCTTTGCTAATACACTAATCTTTATCATCAAACTTTTTACTGCTAAGGTCATTTACAATTTTTGTTACTTCATCAGCATTTCGAGAACTAGTTCGCGGTTCAGAGTGTTTTTCAGAAACTTCACATTCGAAGTATGTAAGCCTTGAAAATAGACGTTATGTATAACTGTTGGCGTCAACATGCTGTGAGATTTCAAAATACTGATTTCTAATTCCTAATGATTCATATGGCAATTCTCGTTACAAGAGGCAGATGAGTAAATGATGAGGTTTCGATAAATATAATGATTCTTCGGAATGCCCAAGATCAGTGAAGTTGTTGGTAAGTTTATTGCTAATGTGGTGGAATATGAAAGGTTCTCCGGTAACAAAAGGGTAATCACATATATCAAAATTATGATAAGGCTACTCCGAATGAAAAAATCGAAGTTGTCTTGCTGGAGCTGTGATATAATTTGCTACTTTGCAAAGGAATTGCAAGGTTATTTTTGCTAATAAATGCTAAAAGATCTGACACAGATATGTGTTGAATTATGACTTTGGTTTCGAGAGCTTTTTAAGTACATAACTGTGGGTAATATGTGGTTGGATCATCATCTCGATTGCTCATTATTTGAAGTGTCTTCAGAGATTTTCGAAGGGTTTGAACACAGATTGTAATCGTTTGTATACATTTGATGTTCTAACACACTTTTGAAGTCAAAGTATAGCTTTGAAAGATGTAGGAATCTAAAAGTGATGGTACCGGTTATATCTCAAATTGAATTCTGAGATTTTAAAATCAGAATATGTAATTGGGTTTGAATGAGTATGGTTGTTTTGATTTCCATGAAAGAATGTATATTATTGTGAAAGTAGGAAGTATAATTGATAATTTGCTTAATCTGATTCGAAGAATGTAACATATTAATTGTGAATTTATATATATCTCTCGGGTATTACCTACCCATTAAAAAAATTTCACAATTAATATTTTGTACATAAGAATTTTATTACAGTCTTTATGAAAATATATATGTATATATTCTTCTCAGTTGTAACATAGATTTTAATGAGTTAATACTAAATTAAACTCATTCGATTTACGGTTGGAACTAGAATTGAATAATTCCTTTAAGGCTTTAGAGGTTACATAAGTATTTCTTCAATAATATTGAAATATTGAATCAATACTTCGTTATTTGTTGAGATGTGATGCTGGTTTTTGTTAAATTCTTGTGAACTTCGCAAAGTACGAATGATGTTATCTGAAAAGTTTCGGTTACATCAATGATGAAGTGTAAAATCAAATATATACTTGATTTATTAGGAATTGGAATTTGTTGAATTGAGACAGAGATTGTAGTTAACGATGGTTAAGTCGCGGGTGAGGGACGTACATTATTGCATATTTGTAATATGAATTAACCGAGTAGTTAAGATTCACACACAATAGCTTTAACACGGAAGGATTTATTTTTTTATTTCAAAATATATATATATATATATAAAATATATATATAATTTCTTCAGAGGGAATGAGTTAATTCTTTATAACTTCTTGATACAATATACACGTTATTGATTCGTAATGATGTAAACAGTGATTCTTGAACTGACGGAGTTTGAAATGTTATAGGTGTTGTTGATTCTGATGTTGACTGTACTGACGATGCTGGTGACGCTGACGGTACTGTTGATGCTATTGGTAAAACAAGTTTAACTTGTTAATCACACGCCATTTTTGTCAGGGTTTCTACTCTTCCTTCTATCATTTTGGTTCGCTTAACTGATTTATGGTTAGGGCTAGATTAGATAATCTCTAAGACTTTAGAGATTATATAATCGCCGCGGAATGTTTCTCCAATGAAGTTATGAATTAATACTTCGTCAGTTATTGTTGTTGGTACTCCTTGGTATCTATGGTACGTATGACGTTGATACTCGTGGGACAGATTATGAAGTTGAGGTTTACAACGCGGTTGTGGTTGGAGGTGGTAATGGTACTGTTGGCGTTGATGATGGTGGTACTGGTTATGTTGCTGATGCTGCTGCTGGTGTTTGTAATCTCTGAACCATATTCTCCAAAGCCACTACCCGAGCGCGAAGTTCGTTGACTTCTTCTATTATTCCAGGATGATTGTCGGTCGGAACGAGCGGATAAATAAAATCTAGAATTTGATGTAGTATATAATCGTGACGAGATACCCTGGAAATGAGAGAGAAAATGGTGTCTCGAACAGGTTCGCCGGTAAGTGCTTCAGGTTCTTCGCCAAGAGGGCAATGTGGTGGATGGAAAGGATCGCCTTCTTCTTGTTTCCAATGATTGAGGAGGCTACGAACCCATCCCCAATTCATCCAGAATAGGTGATGACTGATTGGTTGATCCATTCCGGTCACACTGCTTTCGGAGCTTGAGTGAGATTCTATTTCGGAATCCGAGTGACTTGAACTGATGACAAATTCCATTTCGTACGATTGGATAAAGGATTTTTTGATATAAAATGATTTTTCGGCTATCGGGTGGTATTCTATTTACCTAGGATATCTATATATAGAGATCAAAAGATTTCATAGATTACGGAGGAATTTGCGGGATATGTCAGGCAAAGTTTAAAGTAACAGATACGATAAGATATGATTTAGCAGATACACTATGATATGAATTTTGTCTATACACCACTCATGCAATTAATGTAGCAAGACGTGTCTAGACTAATAATGATAAGCAGGTAATTTCCTATGGATGATAAGTAGATGATTTCCGACTAGAAATGATAAGCAAAACTTTTGACATGCAGACACGGTCGAAGTCCAGACTCACTAATGCATCCTAACGACTTATCAGTTAGACACACTAATGCAGACCTGGTTCGCTAAGACCACCGCTCTGATACCAACTGAAAGGACCCGTTCATATACATTATAAACGATTCACAATAGTTGATTACATCACGAGGTATTTGACCTCTATATGATACATTTTACAAACATTGCATTTGTTTTCAAAAGACAAACTTTCTTTACATCGAAAATTGACAGGCATGTATACCATTTCATAATATCCACTATTCAACTATAAATTGACTTAATAATAATAATCTTTAATGAACTCAATGACTTGAATGCAACGTTCTTCGAAATATGCCATGAAAGACTCCAATTAATATCTTTAAAATGAGCAAATGCACAGCGGAAGATTTCTTTAATACCTGAGAATAAACATGCTTTAAAGTGTCAACCAAAAGGTTGGTGAGTTCATTAGTTTATCATAATCATTCATTTTCATCATTTTAATAGACCACGAGAATTTCATTTCCAGTTCTCATAAATATACGTCCCATGCATAGAGACAAAAATCATTCATATGGATTGAACACCTGGTAACCGACATTCACAATATGCATATAAGAATATCCCCATCATTCCGGGATCCTCCTTCGGACATGATATAAATTTCAAAGTACTAAAGCATCCGGTACTTTGGATGGGGCTTGTTGGGCCCAATAGATCTATCTTTAGGATTCGCGTCAATTAGGGTGTCTGTTCCCTAATTCTTAGATTACCAGACTTAATAAAAAGGGGCATATTCGATTTCGATAATTCAACCATATAATGTAGTTTCGATTACTTGTGTCTATTTCGTAAAACATTTATAAAAATTGCGCATGTATTCTCAGCCCAAAAATATAAAGGGTAAAAAGGCAAATGAAACTCACCATACTGTATTTCGTAGTGAAAATACATATAACGTCATTGAACTAGTGCAAGGTTGGCCTCGGATTCACGAACCTAAATTAATTATATATAATTATATGTTGGTCAATATTTGTCTAACAATTAGGTCAGGTCATAGTGTACCACAATCCTAATGCTCGAGACTAATATGCAAAAGTCAACAAAAATCAATTTGACTCAAAATGATTTCCAAAATTTATACATGATTATAATATATTTTAAATATCGTCGTTTTATATTTTTAAATATTTTTAAAAGATTTATTAGAGTAAATAATATAATTCATTTATTAATAAATAAAATTTTATATTAAAATTTATATAATAAAATATAATTTTATATATATTAAGTAATAAAATTTATAGGGTTCATTTAATATCATAAAGATAATATGATAGGTATTATTAAAGTAATTTATTACACGTAGTAAAATATGTTTGTATTACATATTTATTTGATAAAATAATATCTATAATGTTAGTAAGTAAAAGTTGTATTATTTTGTAATAATAATTATTATTATAAAAATATCAGTATTTATAATTACTAAGGTGATATTATGATAAAACGATAATTCTAATTATGATAACTTTAATATTTACGATAATTTTTAATATTATCTTTAAAATAATAATTCTATTTAAAATGATAATAAAAATGATATTTTATAGTAACAATGACATTTCTATTAAAATGATAATTTTTGTTAAAATGATAATTTTTGTTAAAATGATAGTTTTGATACTAACGATACTTTTAATAATAATAGTAATGATAAAAATAATAAGAACGATAATTTTATCTAAATCAATATCTTATAATATTTTAATTTCATCATGATACTCTTACTCATTATTTCCTAATCGTTTCGTTTAATAGCTTTTAATCGTCTTTTATATCGTGCTCATAATAATGATAATAATAGTAATCAAAATAATTAGGTGTTACTAATATTAGTTTTAATTACAATAATACTAATAATGATAATTACTATGACATTATTAACTATAATGATAATATAATAATAATAATAATAATAACAATAACCATTTTTAAATAATGATATATATATTAATAATGATAATAATAATAATGATAATAATAATAATAATAATAATAATAATAATAATAATAATAATAATAATAATAATTAGATAATAATAATAATAATTAGATAATAATAATAATAATAATAATACTAATTATAACTTTAATGATAATAACGATAGTAATAATAATAAAAAAAACAATTTTTAATGATAAATCCTTTTATTGATAAAGATAATAATAATAATAATAATAATAAGATAAAACTAGAACGACGATAATAACGATGATAATAATAATCATTTTTAATAATAATACAAAAATTCGATGGACTATAACTTCAAATCCGTTCATCGAAATCATTCGATATCTAAATAAAAAGTTCTTAATTTTTCGCTAGCTTTCCAACGACATGCATATCTTATACCTTATCTCAGTCGCATATATAACTAATTCAGGATTCAACATAATCTAACTAAAGGCAATATCAAAAGTACAAACATGCATAATCCTATATACTCGAGCACTAGTCAGGGATACACTATTAGTATGTAAAAGTTAAATTATGAGTACTCACGTATCAATATTGAGATTCAATATTGCAGGAAAGGTACGTAGATGCAACGGAGATGATAAACACTATATTGACCTCATGAGCATACAAATGAACCATACTCAATCACCTCCATAGCTATAACCCATAATTTCCTTAATCCAATCCCACTCGAAAAACAATTTCGAAATCACCCGGACAGCACTCCGACGTAATATTTTATGTATACTAATAATATCTTGAAATAATACGGAGTAAATATATATATATGTAAATCGATTGAGAGAGTTTAGAGAAAAATATTTTCAAGTTTCTATGAAATAATGAAACCTATTGAATTCTATTTATAATAGATTTTTGAATTATTAAAGTGAATTATTAAAGTATGAATTATTAAAGTGAATTATTAAAGTATGAATTATTAAAGTGAATTATTAAAGTATGAATTATTAAAGTGAATTATTAAAGTATGAATTATTAAAGTGAATTATTAAAGTCAAAGTAAAGTAAAAAATAAAGTAAAGGTAAAGTTTAAGTATAGTAAACGTATAAAACTATGTACGTATAATACGCGTATAAATATATATAATATTAATTTAAATCGTTATATATATTTAATAAAATAAAATATAAATATCGTTATCTTTATCATACTGGTTAAGTAATGAATTGTCAAAAGTGGTTCTAGATATTTATAAAAGTTATATACGTTTTAATAATAAAGTTCTTTTTAAACTGAAAACGTTTTTGTACGTTTGAAACTAAATCAAATAAATATAATAATTTTGTTTTCCAAAACCAAATATATTTTTAAGAATCATTTTGTTTAAAGGTTAAAATAATGGAAATCGTTATATCATAAAATGTTTTAGAAAAGTAGAATCATATATATTCATAATAGGTTTCAAGTTTTTAAATTACAGTCTGTTGGTGAAGCATGGGATAAAGTTCAAAGGTTAAATAAACGTATGAAATCATCTTAATAAAAAAATGTCGAGTTACTTACTTGTCGATATCCAACATCTAAGTTAGTTACACTTCACGTTCTTACTTATAAATCACTTTACCATTTTCCGAATGTTGTAAAAAAAATAGATTTCTTAAATCACAGTGGACCTCATAACATAGACCCGTAATCATATCACAATGTATCTGATAAATTAATCATTTGATATTATCTTCTAATTCCATCGATAAACATATTGAAACAAATACGTTTAATTAAAGTATTATACGTTTAATACTTTATTAATATTCTCAAGTTATAATATATATACATATATATACATATTTATTTATATATAACGGTTCGTGAATCGTTGGAATTTGGTCGAGGTTATAATGAATGCATGAACACAATTTAAAATTCTTGAGATTTAACTTAACAAACTTTGCTTATCGTGTTGGAATAATATAAAGATAAAGTTTAAATTTGGTTGGAAATTTCCGGGTTGTCACACCGAGTTTACTTGGGAACGAGAGGATCAGATGAAACAAAAGTATCCACATTTGTTTCTCGGCAACTCAAAATAGGTACAACTTTAAAATTTCGGGACGAAATTTATTTAACGGGTAGGTACTGTATTGACCCTGATTTTTCCGATCGTTCTATACTTATGAGATTAATATTTACATAAATAAAACCTTACCAACATGATAAGTAATCCAAATTGTTGAGACTTGTGTTTTTGAAAAGAGTTTTACACAACGTTTGACCGTCCAATTTGACCGATGATATCACGAACTATAGAACATATGATAATTATATGATTGCGTACATATACGTATTTATACATATTTAACATGATCTAAGGATGGTTTAACATCTCATTGTGTACTAATAACAATAAGTTATAAGTATACTTTGAGACTACTAACTTAAGTTTTCAAAACGATAACTATACGTCACTTTATTTGACATACATACCTTTAACCTATAATGCTTATACAAGTATCGTATAAATATGTATTTAATCACTTTTAAAAGGCTTACATACATAAAACAATATAAGTATATTCACAAAATATAGTTGTATTTGAATTCTCGTTCCATTTCCTCAAGATTTCTACACGTATATTTAGGGTATATGTAACCGTATGGTACGCAGCTTCTAGATGTATTTACTATTGGTATATACCAATAGAAAATACCAATAATTAGCCATGAATGATTAAAAGACATGAAAGCAACTTGTGGGAACCATTCTTGTCATTAATCAAAACTTATGAACTAAAAACCAAAACATAAAATCTATATATATATACATACATATACACATACATACATTTCATATTAACTCCCTTTCAAGCTAAATGATCTCCTAAACTCTCTCATCTCCAACCTTCAAGTATTCTTCAAGGTTCTCATAAGTTTCTAGCTTCATAATCAAAGTAAAACTATGTTTAAACTTTGATTCAATTCATGTAAGTTAATTATCTTAAATCAGGATATAAACTTACTTACAACTCTTGTTTCTCTTCATGATTTCATTTCTTAATCTTCCAAATCATCAAGAACAAGTTCATATCTTGTTTATTCAGTAACTTTCTTCATCATACTTGAGGTATAACCTTTGTTCATCATCTTGTTCAATTATAACTATCTTACTACGAATACTTAAATTATAACAACAAGAATATAGTTTGAATGATTTCAAACTTGTTCGCAAACTAAATAGATCCTTCTAACTTGACTTTTAAAATACTTCAAGACCTGTAATATATCATAATGATATTTTATATATATTTACTCATGATTTGATTTTACATATTTCAGGACCACCCGTAAACAACACGAGAAGATTAATTATAAGACCTCATGATTGTACGCAATATGTCATTTGACAACACGGTACTTTATGTACGCAATACGTCACTTGATAACACGGTACCATGGGTCGAGATTAATTCCAATCAATACGAATACGATGGGGTCTTTATTTTATTAAGCAACTAATTGTGGACTACTAACGTTGGGCTGCTAACTTGACAACTTAAACAATCATACGTGATTGAAAATATAAACTTAAAACAATCACACGTGATTAAAAATACGAACTTAAACAATCACACGTGATTGAAAATATAAACTTAAAACAATCACACGTGATAAAAAAAAATACAAACTTAAACAATCACACGTGATTGAAAAATATGAACTTGCTATATTAATTTTGTTCACATGTATTATTAACTGAATCGTTATTATTGTTATAGGTTCGTGAATCCAAGGACGACGACCATATTTTTAATAAGTTGAAAAGTTATTATTAATATACTTTTACTACCGTGAGTATATAGTCCCGCTTTTAAACTCTAAATATTTCGGGATGAGAATACATGCATTTTATGATTTACGTTATAGACACAAACTAAAAATATATTCTACGTTGAGTTGTACCACTGGCATACTTCCCTGTAGCTTGGTAACTACTATTTACATGTGGTATTGTAAACGCGAATCCTGTTGATAGATCTATCGGGCCTGACAACCCCAACCGGACTGGACGACCAGTGTTCAACGGTTGCACAGTACTTCGTTTCGGTGACTACACTTGGTACGGTGTAGTGAGATTTCATAATAAAGGGAATATGCGACGTTGATTAAATGTTAAGTATGGTTACCAAGTGCTCAACCACTTAGAATATTTTTATTAAAACGTTTATGAATATGAAATCTTGTGGTCTATATTTATAACGCTGCCAGCATTAAACCTATATCTCACCAACTTTATGTTGATGTTTTAAGCATGTTCATTCTCAGGTGATAAGTAGAAGCTTCCGCTGCATTATGCCGAACTTAAGCAAGATTTGGAGTATGCATATTTGTGTCAAAAATAAAACTGCATATCGGAAGATTTGTAATGTAAAATATGTTGGGAATCGTATTGTTGTTATCACATGTAAAGTTTGTAAGACTAAGATTATCGCTAGATGGTAATCATTACTATGTTGTTTAAACCTTTGTTTTTAATAAAAGTTATGGTTTGTATTATAAAAACGAATGCAGTTTTTGAAAAAACGTCGCATATAGAGGTCAATACCTCACGATGAAATCATATGTTATTGTATTTGTCCTTATGGTTAAGGTCGGGTTATGACATCAGCTCCAGCAGACAGATCATCAATAGTATATTTCTTTCATTTGACAGTGACATATCATCAATAAACTTAAGGAGTAGTTTCTCAAAGTTGGATAACCAAAGAAGGTTTTGATTCGTATCTGTTGAGGTGTAGGCTTCGGTAGTTTGAGCCCAAGAAAAACGGGCCAGGTGTTTACTTGGTGACCAAGTTAGGGTTTGGCCAACCCTAATTGTTTGGGCCATTTTTATTGAGGGTCCTAAGTCTATATATAGTCTCTCAATTGTACTTGTAAATTATCACCTCCAAATTAATAAAATACTCTCTAGTTCCAAAGTGTATGTAGGTTTCACCTAGAAACCGAACCACTATAATTCTCGTGTTCTTTTTTATTCTGTGTTTATTATTCGGTTTGCTTGTTTGTGAGTGATAATCGATTAGGGTTCTACTCTGATCAAAGGCAGGTTCTAGCCTTAACAACTGGTATCAGAGCTCAGGTTCCAACCCTAGCCGTCAATCATAGCTGTTGCTGTTACAGATCCAGTCGCTGCTGCTGTTGTTGCTGTTTTTACAGATCAGGTTATAGATCAGGTTGCATGTGCTAAACCCTAGCCGCCACCAGACTCTACTGTTACAGATCAGATTACAGATCAGGTTGCAGGTGCTAAACCCTAGCCGCCACCCAACTCTACTGTTACAGATCAGATTGCAGGTGCTTAGCCCTAGCCGCCACCAGACTCTACTGATCAACCCTAGCCGCCACCAGACTCACCAAACTCTGCTGTTACAGATCCAGATCAACCCTAGCCGCCATCAGACTCACTAGACTCTGTTGTTACAGATTTACTGCTACTGTTACAGATCAGATTGTTGTTGACCTCAGATCCAATAATTTTTTTTTACAATGGCAGAAGAAGGAAGGATCAAAATCGACAAGTTTGATGGGCAAGATTTTGTATGGTGAAGATGCAGGTTGAAGATTTGTTATGTTAGAAGGATCTGATCGATGCCTTGAATGAGAATAAACCAGAAGGAATGAAAGACGACGAGTGGAAAAGACTTGACAGAAAAGCCCTAGCAGTTGTCAGACTCACGTTGACAAAAAGTGTTGCCTTTAATATTGTGAACGAAACCACGACACATGGTTTGATGAAGACCTTAGCAAATATGTATGAGAAGCCGTCTGCTTCTAACAAGGTGTTTTTGATCAGACAATTGGTAAACACCAGGTTGAAAGAATGTGCTTCAGTAACAAATCATGTTAATAACTTCAACAATATTATCTCTCGGTTACTGTCAGTTGATATCAAGTTCGATGACGAAGTTAAAGCTCTTCTATTATTATCTTCATTACCTGAAAGCTGGTCAGGTTCAGTCACAGCTATCAGTGGATCCACAGAGTCATCAAAGCTCAAGTTTGAGAGCATTCGTGATTTTATTCTTGGAGAAGATATAAGAAGAAAGAGCTCAGGAGAACCATCAGGAAACTTGCTGAGCACAGAAGAGAGGGGTAGGAGAAAAGGCAGAAGTAACACCACCAGGGGCAGGTCAAAGTCAAGAAAGATGAGTGTGTCGAGAACGAGGAATGATATTAAGTGTTGGAATTGTCAGGAGACTGGGCACTTCAGAAACCAGTGCACTAAGCCAGTAACATCATCAAAGCCAAAGGAAGTTAATGTTGCAGTTGCAACAGATGATTATGATAACGTCCATGTTTGCTGCATTGAGAATACAATTGATGCATGGGTTATGGATTCAGGAGCATCATTTCATGCTACCCCAAGTCCACATTTGATGAAGAATCTATGAACAGGTAACCTTGGTAAAGTTCGTTTGGCTAATGATCATTGTCTTGACATTACAGGGATCGGAGACTTAGAGTTGAAGACCTCTTTGGGCACTAATTGGACCTTGGAAAATGTCCGAGTTATTCCTGGCCTAAAGAAGAAACTAATCTCTGTTGGATAGCTTGATGATCAAGGATATAGTGTGCTATTTGGTGAAGGTTAGTGGAAAGTAATAAAGGGGAACTTAGTAATAGCCAAGAGTAAGAAGAGAGGCACTCTTTATATGGCAGAAGTTCCAGCTAATGAAGTTAATGCAGTTTCCAATGATCGAAGTTTAACCAGTCAGTGGCACCAACGTTTAGGTCACATGAGTGACAAAGGAATGAGAACGCTAGTGTCAAATGGTAAAATTCCTGGTTTGAAGAGAGTTGAATCAGACTTTTGCGAGTCATGTGTTCTAGGAAAGAAGAAGAAGGTCACCTTTGCAAAAGCAGGCAGAACTTTAAAGGCTCAGAAGTTGGAGCTAGTACACACGGATGTGTTCGGGCCTACTACCGTTTCTTCATTGGGAGGAGCACGCTATTATGTTACTTTCATTGACGATTCAACACGCAAGGTATGGGTTTACTTTCTTAAAAATAAATCTGATGTATTTGAAGCTTTTAAGAAATGGAAATCTGCTGTTAAATTATCTTGTGATTTGAAGGTAAAATGTTTGAAGTCGGATAATGGAGGAGAATACATTAGCACCGAATTCATTAACTATTGTGCTAATCATGGCATTCGAATGATCAAGACGGTTCCAGGTACTCCACAACAAAAAGGAGTTGCAGAAAGGATGAATCGTACTTTAAACGAGAGAGCACGTAGCATGAGACTTAATTGTGGGCTACCAAAGACTCTATGGGCTGATGCAGTAAGCACTGCCTCTTATTTGATCAACCGTTCTCCATCAGCTCCGCTTGATTTCAAAATACCCGAAGAAGAATGGAGAGGTAAAGCAATCAGTTATGAGCATCTAAAAATCTTTGGGTGTAGTGCATATGATATTAATAAAGATGGTGACAAACTCGATGCAAAAGCAAAGAAGTACGTCTTCATTGGTTATGGGGGAGATGACATGGGTTACAGGTTATGGGATAACAAGGGAAAACATGTTATCAGAAGTAAACATGCTGTAGCGACCCGACCAAATCATGTTTGACGGCGCCGTCTACATAGGTCCCATTACATGGTCATAAGTCTTTAAGACAAAGTTTGACCGAAAATATGTCGCATTCATTTCATAAGTGTGGATGTTTCAAAGTTTACAAAAGTAGTTTCCATAACTAGTACATAACGATGTTTAAAGTACAAATGAAACACGTGCGACACAGTTTAAAGTAGTCAAAAGACGCTCCACATATGCAAGTATACTCGACATCTAAAGCAAGTATCAAAAGAATGAGTGGAAGCATGTATCACCTAATGTTCAAGGACCTGAGAAAAACATAGAAATCTGTCAACGAAAATGTTGGTGAAATCATAGGTTTAAGTAAGTAAGTGAGTAAAAGTAAGTCGAACCACAAGATTTGCATCATTGATAAATAGTAATACATTCTAAAAGTTAATATTCACGAGCACCCAATTATCAAGGCTTAATGTTTCCTTCAATAGTACCCCATCACAATAGTGTTAGAACATACACTGTTTCCCGAAAATATATTTCATCCGAATAACGGTAGCGAACCGTCCGAATGAGGGTTTGTCAAACCCATATGGCCATACAACATAAGTTCACGCCTACACTTACACCTTGCAAGTGTAACTAATGATAATCGAATTGAGGATTTTTTTTAAACTCGTATGTAGAATGTTTGTTTTCCTGTACTTGTGTTCACTTAGTTAAAAAGAACGTTTATGTTTTCTCATCCCAAATGTAAGTTCAAACGAGTAAAAGTGGGACTATGATCTCACCTTGAGCGCAAGAGTAATTAAGTACTTCGACAAGTAACGTGTGCAAAGAACAATACTAGTCTTGACCTAAACAAATAGGTTGTATCAATATTAATAATCATGTTTGATCAAAGAAGTTCAATTAGTCCTATGGCTCGTTATGACTCGATTATGTAGCAGGTGAATCAAATTGTCAAGTTTCATACAAGATACAAGTATAGAAACAAGTTAGGAAGGTTGCATAATCATTTGGTTAAGTTTGACAAAAAGTCAAACTTTGGTCGGTCAAAGTCAACAAAAAAGTCAACGCATTCGGGTCGGGTCCCGAACTATTTTTCTGAGGTTAAGAGTCATATATAAGCATGTTAGAACAAGTTACATGTGAATCGGAGGTCCATAGCATGCCAAACATTTTTCGTATAATTGACATGGAGGTCAGAAACTGGACACGGCTTATGCCGCGCCGCGGCCCTAAAGTGTCGCGCTGCGACAATACACGGGAGCTGGTACCTGGTCAGTTTCAATTGTTCAAGTCTTTTTCCGAACTTCGGTCAAACACAAATCACAAACCGTAAACACTTATTACTCGCATCTTATATCGTTGGAAAGCTCTTTTGACAAGGAAGACAACTAAGCACATTTCACCAACCGAAAACATTATTTGCAATAACCGACTTTTCAAATCAAATGATCAATCAATGCACACATTTAATACTCAAATTTGATAAGTGCACATTTATGATTCGGGCATTTAATGCATACATACAACACGCCGTTTTGTAGGTAATCGAGCATACAATACAACTAACTACTTACCAACAATAATTCATGGCATTCAATGCATCAAATATTCATTTCAAGCTTATCAAACCCTAACTCAAATTCACCAAAATTACTAATCAAGTTTATGGAGTTTTCTCAAGCAACCTACACATCAAATTGAAGCTAGTGATACTAGGAACACATTTAATACATGCATTTATGACATTTAACAACATTCAAACAATCAAATCACCAAATCAAACACACCAAAGTTCATACTCAAGCTAGTTACTTCAAATAACGAAATCGAGCATATAAATCATATAATCATGTTAGACTTGAGCCATAGACACTAATTAACAACTTTATAAGTTAAAAACATCAAGAACACAAAATCTAGTGATTTTAGAAAGTTACTCAAACTAGATGAAATCGGTATGGAATCGAAGAGGAAGTTGCAAGGATTCCAAATATGTAATTTGTTTGGATTGAAGCTTGATCGATTTGTTGTAGATGATGAATTCTTTGTTTGGAGAATTTAGAGAAAATTGGAAAGTATGAAGAGAAAAGGAAAATGAAAATGAAATTATTGAATGGTGGAGAAAGGGTGTTGACTAGTTGACTAGTTGACCTAGTCACACCTTTGATCACTTGGCAACAATGGTCCCTCTAGTTTCATTCGGGTGCGTGAATTACCTAAACGAGATAATTTAAAACGCGTATTAACGGGAGATGTTATAAACATATAACGGAGTTTAAAATAGTATAACAGAAAAGTAAACAGAAAAAGGCGGGATGTTACATTACCTAATCCTTAAAAGAAATTTCGTCCCGAAATTTAAGTAGGCGTAGTAGTCGTGGTTTCTTCCTCAGAATCTTGCGTTTCCGGAACCGGGAACAAGTGAGGGTATTTCTTTTGCATTTGATATTGCCTTTCCCAAGTAAACTCGGGTCCTTTTTTGGCATTCCAACGAACTTTAACAATCGGAATTCAGCTTTGTTTCAATGTCTTGACGGAGGTGTCCACAATTTCAACCGGTTCCTCCACAAAATGAAGTTTGTCATCAATAGTAAGTTCCTCGAGGGGGATGACGATATCGGGTTCGGCAAGACACATTTTCAAATTAGATACATGGAAGGTAGGATGAACGGAGTTCAATTGAGGCGGAAGATCTAAACGATAAGCAACGGTTCCAATACGCTCCAAGATTTCGAAAGGACCAACATACAGCGGATTTAGTTTCCCACGTTTCCCAAAACGAATGACACCTTTCCAAGGTGCGACTTTTAACATGACGCGGTCACCGACTTGAAATTCGAGGTCGTTGCGTCTTTTGTCGGTATAGCACTTTTGACGACTCCGGGCCGTCCGAAGCCTATCTCAGATTTGTACGATCTTCTCGGTGGTTTCGTGAATGAGTTCGGGTCCGTGATTTGCACGTCGCCTACCTCGGCCCAACAAAGAGGTGAACGACATTTTTGGCCATATAGTGCTTCAAAAGGTGCGGCTTTAATACTCGCGTGATAACTATTGTTGTAGGAGAATTCGGCGAGAGGTAAGTACTTGTACCAAGCTTTTCCAAAATCAACCACGCAAGCTCGTAACATGTCCTCCAAGGTTTGAATTGTGCGTTCGCTTTGTCCATCAGTTTGAGGATGATATGCGGTGCTCATGTCTAAACGTGTTCCCAACGCTTCTTGCAAGGTACGCTAAAATCTAGAAACAAAACGGCCATCTCGGTCGGAGATAATCGATAAAGGTACACCGTGTCGGGCTACGATCTCCTTGATGTAAAGTTGTTCAAGTTTTTCTATTTTGTCCATTTCCTTCATGGCGAGGAAGTGTGCGGATTTGGTGAGACGGTCCACGATGACCCAAATAGTATCATAACCGCCCGGCGTTTTCGGTAGTTTGGTGATAAAATCCATCGTTATCCTTTCCCACTTCCATTGCAGGATCTCGGGTTGTTGAAGTAACCTGGACGATCTTTGGTGTTCGGCTTTGACTTTACAGCAAGTCAAACACTTGGCAACGTAAGTAGCTACGTCCCTTTTGATGTTCGGTCACCAATATTGTTGTTTTAGGTCGTGGTACATCTTATTGGCACCGGGGTGGATCGAGTATCGTGACTTATGGGCTTCATCTAAAATAAGACTTCGTAGGTCTCCGTATCTAGGCACCCAAATCCTTCCGGAGAGATATCGAAGTCCGGTCTCCCTAACTTCGAATCGAGAGACGAGAATGTTCAAGAGCTCGTGTGAAACGTTTTCATCCTTGAGAGCCTCATCTTGGGCTACCCGAATTTGGCTATTAAGGTTTGTGTGGATGGTAATGTTTAAGGCTCGGACACGAAGAGGAACCGCTCTTTCCTTTCGACTTAAGGCATCGGATACTACATTTGCCTTTCCGGGATGGTAACGAAGCTCGCAATCATAATCGTTTAAGGTTTCAATCCACCGTCGTTGTCTCATGTTTAGTTGCTTTTGATCGAAGATGTGTTGGAGACTTTTGTGATCGGTAAAGATAGTACTCTTGGTTCCATAAAGATAGTGTCTCCACATTTTAAGTGCAAAGACAACGGCTCCGAGTTCGAGATCATGTGTCGTGTAGTTTCGTTCATGAATTTTGAGTTGTCGAGAAGCATATGAAATGACTTTCGTTCGTTGCATCAACACACACCCAAAACCATGTTTCGAGGCGTCGCAATACACAACAAAATCATCGTTGCCTTCGAGAAGTGACAAGATAGGAGCGGTGGTTAGCTTCGTTTTCAAGATTTGAAATGCGGATTCTTGTTCGGTTGCCCAAACGAATTTCCTTCCCTTATGAGTTAATGCGGTTAGAGGACGAGCGACCAAAGAGAAATCTTCGATGAATCTACGATAGTATCCGGCGAGACCCAAGAATTGACAAATGTGAGTAGGAGTAGTAGGAGTCTCCCATTTACTAATGGCTTCGATTTTTGATGGATCGACTTTAATACCCTGGTCACTTACAACATGACCAAGAAATTGAACTTCCTTCAACCAAAATTCACACTTGGAGAATTTGGCATAGAGTCGTTCTTGTCTTAAAAGTTCAAGCACAAGTTGAAGGTGTTCCTCGTGTTCTTCTTCGCTTTTAGAATAAACCAAAATATCATCGATGAACACGATAACGAATTTGTCAAGATACGATTTGCACACGCGGTTCATAAGATCCATGAACACCGCCGGGGTGTTAGTGAGACCAAATGGCATGACAAGGAATTCATAACTACCATAACGAGTTCGGAAAGCGGTTCTGGAGATATCTTCCCCCTTAACCCTTAATTGATGATAACTCGAGCGGAGATCGATTTTTGAATATACACAAGACCCTTGTAGTTGATCAAAGAGGTCATCGATGCGAGGAAGAGGATATCGGTTCTTTACCGTCAATTTTTTTAGTTCACGATAATCAATGCACATTCGTAGGGATCCGTCTTTCTTTTTAACAAACAAAATTAGAGCGCCCCAAGGTGAATGGCTAGGTTGGATAAAACCACGATCAAGTAGTTCTTGGATTTGACTTTGCAATTCTTGCATTTCGGATGGAGCGAGTCTATATAGTGCACGTGCTATGGGTGCGGCCCCCGGAATAAGATCGATTTGGAATTCAACCGGTCGATGAGGTGGAAGACTCGGCAATTCGTCGGGAAATACATCGGAAAAGTCACTAACAATTGGCACATCATCGATATGCTTCTCATCGGACTCGACTTTCTTAACGTGAGCAAGGATCGCAAAACAACCCTTACGGAGTAGTTTTCTAACTTTAATGCACGAAACGAGGTTGAGTCCGGTGCAACTCTTATCGCCATAAACAATCAAAGGTTCACCATTCCTGATAGGAATTCGGATTGCGTTAAGATCACAAAGGATGTGAGATTTCATTTTGGCTAGCCAATTCATACCGATTATTACATCGAAGCTTCCTAGTTCCATGGGTATCAAGTCAATTTCAAACTCATTACTCAAAATGTTTAACGTACACCCCCGGTAATATGTGTCGGTACTCAATAGCTTCCCGTTAGCCACTTCAATGGTATAAGTGGTATCTAGTGGGAGTGGTGGAGTGCTAAAAGAATGAATCAAAGTCTTGGATACAAAGCATTTATCGGCACCCGAATCGAATAAGCAAGTAACATAAGTGTTGTTGAGAAGAAACGTACCCGTGACTAGTTCATTGTCATCCCGGGCTTCCTCGGTGTTAATGTTGAAGGCTCGGCCGCGTGTGTTGGGGTTGGCTTTCTTCTTCGGACATTCGTTCCTATAATGGCCCGTTTGGCCACATTTGTAACAAGTGACCGTCTTCGGAGGATTGGGCCCTTTTCGAGCGACGGGGGCGGCACTTGTGCAATTGTTGGCTCTATGACCAACTCCTTGGCACCGGTGGCAAATTAGCTTGCCACACTCACCCGAGTGGTGCTTGTGACATTTGTTACAAAAAGGTTGAATTCCGGCATAACCTTTCTTGCCGTCGTTGGTGAAAGGCTTTTTGGTGAAAGTGTTGTTGTTGTAGTTGCTTGATGGAGTGGCTTCCTATTTCCTTTTGTTGCCACCCGATTTGTCCTCGGCCTTAGGAGCCGGCACTACGATTTCATCAACCGTTTCAATCAATTGGCGGGCCATGTTCAAAGCGGCTTGGTGATTAGCGGGTTTGGAGGACATCACACCTTGTTTGATGCTCTTTGGAAGACCATCCATATAGAGTTCAACCCTTTGAGATTCGGGGTTCACGAGATTAGGACACATCAAGGATAGTTCGGCGAAGCGTTGGTTATAGGCCTTGAGATCGTTTCCGACCGCCTTCAAAGTTCTTAGCTCTTGTTCGAGCTTTCGGGTTTCTTCGCGAGGGAAATATTCAACAATCATCTTTTCCCTTAAATCGGCCCAAGAGAGGGCATGAGCTTCATCCGTACCCACCGATTGTACATAGGTGTTCCACCATGTAAGAGCGACACCGGTGAGAGTGTGGGTGGAGTACTTGACCTTATCTTGGTCCCGACAATCGCTTATGCTAAAGACGGCCTCCGTTTGTTCGAACCATCGAGTGAGAGTAACCGGTCCCCCGGTTCCATCATAAGTGTGAGGTTTGCACCCCATAAAAGCCTTGTAGGAGCACCCTTCGCTAGAGTTACCGGCTCCTTGGTTGTTATTGTTGTGGTTGTTGTTATTGTTGTTGTTGGAGGAGTGACCGGCCATGGCCGCCTCTACAGCGGTGGCCACCATTCGTTGTAGTGCTTGTTCGGGAGTCTCATGGCGTGGCACGCGACGAGGAGGCATTGTTCCTTCAAAACACAAGAATACCGTTGGTTAGTATTCTAAATAATACTAACCGTGATATGGAATAAAGATAGAGAGAAAATTTTCCTTGACTCGCCTTAAATTCTCTATGTCATAATGTCGGAATGTTCATATGAGTCACCATAATATAATCCCGGAAATTATATTACCCTAATTCATATGTGCATTCGATACTATTTCATATAGTCAAGGTGGCGCGTCAATTAAATCAAGTAACGTGAGATTAAGATTGAATAAGAATTAGATATGATAGAAGAGTTCGAGTATAATGCACAAGTAGTCAAGTAATTTCTACTTCAAGTCTATATGCCGGTTGTAGTCTAGACTCACCAATGTACCCTATGACTCGGGGTTGACACCAATGAACTCTAAATCCCTACAACCAATGCTCTGATACCATCTGTAGCGACCCGACCAAATCATGTTTGACGGCGCCGTCTACGTAGGTCCCATTACATGGTCATGAGTCTTTAAGACAAAGTTTGACCGAAAATATGTCGCATTCATTTCATAAGTGTGGATGTTTCAAAGTTTACAAAAGTAGTTTCCATAACTAGTACATAACGATGTTTAAAGTACAAATGAAACACGTGCGACACAGTTTAAAATAGTCAAAAGACGCTCCACATATGCAAGTATACTCGACATTCAAAGCAAGTATCAAAAGAATGAGCGGAAGCATGTATCACCTAATGTTCAAGGACCTGAGAAAAACATAGAAATATGTCAACGAAAACGTTGGTGAAATCATAGGTTTAAGTAAGTAAGTGAGTAAAAGTAAGTCGAACCACAAGATTTACATCATTGATAAATAGTAATACATTCTAAAAGTTAATATTCACGAGCACCCAATTATCAAGGCTTAACGTTTCCTTCAATAGTACCCCATCACAATAGTGTTAGAACATACACTGTTTCCCGAAAATATATTTCATCCGAATAACGGTAGCGAACCGTCCGAATGAGGGTTTGTCAAACCCATATGGGCATACAATATAAGTTCACGCCTACACTTACACCCTGCAAGTGTAACTAATGATAATCGAATTGAGGTTTTTGTTCTAAACTCGTATGTAGAATGTTTGTTTTCCTGTACTTGTGTTCACTTAGTTAAAAAGAACGTTTATGCTTTCTCATCCCAAATGTAAGTTTAAACGAGTAAAAGTGGGACTATGATCTCATCTTGAGCGCAAGAGTAATTAAGTACTTCGACAAGTAACATGTGCAAAGAACAATGCTAGTCTTGACCTAAACAAATAGGTTGTATCAATATTGATAATCATGTTTGATCAAAGAAGTTCAATTAGTCCTATGGCTCGTTATGACTCGATTATGTAGCAGGTGAATCGAATTGTCAAGTTTCATGCAAGATACAAGTATAGAAACAAGTTAGGAAGGTTGCATAATCATTTGGTTAAGTTTGACAAAAAGTCAAACTTTGGTCGGTCAAAGTCAACGAAAAAGTCAACGCGTTCGGGCCGGGTCCCGAACTATTTTTCTGAGGTTAGGAGTCATTTATAAGCATGTTAGAACAAGTTACATGTGAATCGGAGGTCCATAGCATGCCAAACATTTTTCGTATAATTGACATGGAGGTCAGAAACTGGACACGGCTTATGCCGCGCCGCGGCCCCAAAGTGTCGCGCCGCGACAATACACGGGAGCTGGTACCTGGTCAGTTTCAATTGTTCAAGTCTTTTTCCGAACTTCGATCAAACACAAATCACAAACCGTAAACACTTATGACTCGCATCTTATATCGTTGGAAAGCTCTTTTGACAAGGAAGACAACTAAGCACATTTCACCAACCGAAAACATTATTTGCAATAACCGACTTTTCAAATCAAATGATCAATCAATGCACACATTTAATACTCAAATTTGATAAGTGCACATTTATGATTCGGGCATTTAATGCATACATACAACACGCCGTTTTGTAGGTAATCGAGCATACAATACAACTAACTACTTACCAACAATAATTCATGGCATTCAATGCATCAAATATTCATTTCAAGCTTATCAAACCCTAACTCAAATTCACCAAAATCACTAATCAAGTTTATGGAGTTTTCTCAAGCAACCTATACATCAAATTGAAGCTAGTGATACTAGGAACACATTTAATACATGCATTTATGACATTTAACAACATTCAAACAACCAAATCACCAAATCAAACACACCAAAGTTCATACTCAAGCTAGTTACTTCAAATAACGAAATCGAGCATATAAATCATATAATCATGTTAGACTTGAGCCATAGACACTAATTAACAACTTTATAAGTTAAAAACATCAAGAACACAAAATCTAGTGATTTTAGAAAGTTACCCAAACTAGATGAAATCGGTATGGAATCGAAGAGGAAGTTGCAAGGATTCCAAATATGTAATTTGTTTAGAATGAAGCTTGATCGATTTGTTGTAGATGATGAATTCTTTGTTTGGAGAATTTAGAGAAAATTGGAAAGTATGAAGAGAAAAGGAAAATGAAAATGAAAATGAAATTATTGAATGGTGGAGAAAGGGTGTTGACTAGTTGACCTAGTCACACCTTTGATCACTTGGCAACAATGGTCCCTCTAGTTTCATCCAGGTGCGTGAATTACCTAAACGAGATAATTTAAAACGCGTATTAACGGGAGATGTTATAAACATATAACGGAGTTTAAAATAGTATAACGGAAAAGTAAACGGAAAAAGGCGGGATGTTACACATGCCACCTTCAATGAAGCAGAATTGTACAAGGATTTCAACTCAACACCAAAAGAAAAAGAATCAGTTGAATTTGAGGTTGACACAGAGACAACTAGAGAAGATGAAAGGGAAACTCTAGAGTGTGAAACTGAAGTTCCAGTGGGAGTTCTTAACAGTGAAAGCTCGAAGTCTGATCATGAGCAGACTTCAGATAGTGGGAGCTCAGACTCTGATGATGAGCAGACCCCACAGCCCCCATCACAATCTGACCAGTCCAATTGGGTCAGGAGATCTACACGAGTTACAAGATAGCCAAACAGGTTTAGTCCAACAGTTAACTATCTTCTTTTGACAGAAAATGGGGAACCAGAAAGTTATTCTGAGGCAATGAAGGTGAAAGATTCACTCCAGTGGGAGCAGGCTATGAAAAGCGAGATGGAATCTTTATTGAAAAATCAAACTTGGAGATTAACCAAGTTACCACCAGGAAAAAGGGTCTTACAGAATAAATGAGTTTTCAGAGTCAAAGATGAAGGGGATGGTTCTAAACGATACAAAGCAAGATTAGTTGTCAAAGGATTTCAACAAAAGAAAGGAGTCGACTATGCTGAAATCTTTTCTCCAGTAGTGAAGATGACGACTATCAGATTGGTTCTAAGTATGGTTGCAACCGAGAAGTTACACTTAGAACAGTTGGATGTTAAAACAGCTTTCCTGCATGGCAACATTGAAGAAGACATTTATATGTCTCAACCAGAGGGGTTTTGTGTCAAAGGAAAGGAGAATCTTGTGTGTAATCTAAAGAGAAGCTTGTATGGTTTGAAACAAGCTCCCAGACAGTGGTACTTGAAATTTGATAATTTCATGGAGAAGACAGGATTCGTGAGAAGTTCTACAGATCATTGCTGTTATTTGAAGAAGTTCAAGAGCTCCTATATTATATTGCTTCTTTATGTCGATGATATGTTAATTGCAGGTTCTGATATGGTTGAAATACGCAATTTGAAGAAGCAATTATCTAGAGAATTTGAAATGAAGGATCTCGGGCCAGCTAAGCAGATTCTCGGTATGAGTATATGCAGGAATAAAGATGGGTCAGTTTCTTTATCTCAAGAAAAGTATATTCGCAAGGTTCTTGAAAAGTTCAGAATGAATGGTGAGTCTACAAAGTCAAGAAACACACCGTTGGGAAGTCATCTAAAGCTTTCTAAATATCAGTCTCCTAAAACTGAAGTAGAAAAAACAGAAATGGCTAAGGTTCCTTATGCATCCGCAGTGAGTAGTCTAATGTACGATATGGTGTGTACAAGACCTGATATAGCACATGCAGTTAGGATGCTTAGTCGCTTTATGTCAGCTCCGGGGAAAGAACATTGGGAAGCAGTGAAGTGGATACTGCGATATTTAAAGGGTACTTCCAAAGTTGGGTTATGTTTCAAGGGCAGAGATACTACTCTCAGGGGTTATTCTGATGCAGATCTGGGTAGATGCAATAATACCTTCAAGAGCACCACCGGGTATTTATTCACTATAGGAGGAACAGCAGTGAGTTGGATGTCTAGGCTTTAAAAGAGCGTGGCTCTATCTACTACTGAAGCAGAATACATGGCCTTGACTGAAGCCAGTAAAGAACTAGTGTGGTTAAAGACATTCGTGAAAGAACTGGGTAGCAAACAGACAGAATTTGTCTTATATTGTGATAATGAGAGCGCAATCAAGTTAGCGAAGAATCCAGTCTATCATGCTAAGACGAAGCACATTGGCATGAAGTATCACTTTATCATAGAATGGATAAGCAATGGAACATTTAATCTGGAGAGCATTCCAGGTTCAAAGAATCCAGCAGATATGTTCACCAAACCAGTAACGCTGGATAAGGTGAAGCTGTGCATAGCTTCAACTGGCCTTCAGGAACATTGAAGAGAAGGCAGGAACTAGAGAGAGAAGAGATGAGTTGAGTCTTGCATTGCAGAAGTACAAGAGTGCAGATCGATGGTATTCGAAGCCTCCAAGTGGGAGATTGTTGAGGTGTAGGCTTCGGTAGTTTAAGCCCAAGAAAAACTGGCCAGGTGTTTACTTGGTGACCAAGTTAGGGTTTGGCCAACCCTAATTGTTTGGGCCGTTTTTATTGAGGGTCCTAAGTCTATATATAGTCTCTCAATTGTACTTGTAAATTATCACCTCCAAATTAATAAAATACTCTCTAGTTCCAAAGTGGATGTAGGTTTCACCTAGAAACCGAACCACTATAAAACTCGTGTTCTTTTTTATTTTGTGTTTATTATTCGGTTTGCTTGTTTGTGATTGATAATCGATTAGGGTTCTACTCTGATCAAAGGCAGGTTCTAGCCTTAACAGTATCAGTTGGTGCCACGCAGGTTGCTTGATATAAACACCTATATTGCGTGTTCCTCACTGGACATTCGTAGAACATTTGTTTTCATCGAACACGGTACGTATTTGCTCTTGATAGGTTTTTTATACACAACTGGAGAAATGAGCCCAAAAGCAAACTGAATAGCATTATGATGGATGAAATTGGTAATGAGAACAAACAAATGTTGCCAAAAAGGGAACATGTCAAATGGGTCAAGAGGGTTAAAAGTCTTCATGAGAGGTTTTTTTTGCTTAAAAGTATAAAACCTAGAAAGTAATTAAATAAAATTAATACGCCAATTAATTAGAGGCGTCAATTTTAATCCTTTTACTTTTGAATGGGAGTATGGGCGACTTGGGTTATGTTTAACGTCTAACGGGTCCCACGGGGGGAATATAAACTTAACTTAAAAGAGGAGATCGTATGGGCCTAATAGGTTAAAAGTATCTCCAAGTGTTTTTAAAGCATAAACTTGATTCGAGAAGATATAATATTGGCCAAGAAATGTTTTAGGTAAACCCAACCCCCACCCCCTTTTCGGTTCTTTCAACAAATACTAGTTCTGACTCGGGATCCAACCCCCAACCACCAACCTGTCCATTTTGTCACATTTACAAATCATTGACAAAAATGTTCTAGGTCAACCTATGCGGCCTCACCTAACAGATCATGTGGCTGTTGTATGCTATGGAATTCCATAAATGGAAACTGGATGAATAATGAAAGGTAGACGTGTGAGTGTAACCTAAGAATCGGCTGAAAAGGAACAACCAAAGTTAGAAGCTGCTCAGAAGATCGCAGATCTTGAATCTCAAAAAAAAAATTCATAGCCGAGTTTTCATTTTACTCAATACGATTCCAGATATAGAAGGTAAACCTTTAAAGAAATTGCCTTGCCAATGGCGGGATTGGGCATTGTTGGTGTTGCACCATTGATGGAATTGAAGAAGCAACCAAATATTTATAAGTCTATCGTAGGAACGATGAAGGAGGACATGGTCCAGTCTACAAGTGTCATTTAGACAACACAACTGTTGTTGTTTAAGTTTTTAGACCTAATGAGGCTTTCGGCTTTGCGAAGTAGTATCTTTTTGTATCCCTATGTACTATATTTTTTGTAATACTTTTGTTCCTTTATAAAAAAAATAATCTTATAACCACATTATTAATTCTAGAAGAACTAATAAAAAGACAAAAAAAAAAAAAAAAAAAAAAAAAAAAAAAAAAAAAAAAAAAAACACTATGTAGGTAAAGCAACCTCGACTCTGCACGTCTAAGCCCCTACATAAAATGAACCAACTCAACCAAAAACCCCTGACCCGCTCATCTAGCCACCTGCAGGCTGTAACAACTACGGATAGACAGAGTCAAATATGAAATAAAAAAACTTACAATTCTTGAAGTAGACAGTGTTGGTGATGGCAGTGGATGATAGCTGCTGGAAACATCTTCAGATGTTGAAACGATTTCAGATGTAGAAACGTCTTCAGATTGATTCAGATGATGATTCAGATGATGATTCGGATGTTGATTCAGATGTTGAAACATCTTCAGATGTTGAAGACCTATCTTTTCTAAACGCATCAATGATCATGTGGAGTAAATTATTATTTGAGGCCTGATGAGCAATCAGTGCTTTAGCTTGTTTAAACTGGCGAGAGTAGTGTGCTTCCATCTGTTTCCTCTGTTTTTTAGGCAATCTATCCAGTAAGCATCTGACCTGCCCCTTCTTTAAAATCAAGGGTACGACATCTTGATTTGCTTTAGTAAACATATCCGTCAATTCTACCACACTTTTCCACAACTGTGCCTCCAACCTAGTCACAATCTCCTCTATTTGACCCCTCTCAGATTCATTTTGCAACGTTTTTTTCTTGGTCCATACTTTTATAGCATCCACAAGGTTCTCAACAACTACTTTTGTCATACCGATAGCCTGGTTTCTCTCAGTAATCATATTGTCCTGCTCTAGGGATGCTTCTAGTTCCTTCACTAGATCTTCAATGTTGGCCTTCAACTCTTTCTCTTTTAATTCTTGAGTAGGAAGTTCCTGCAAATTAACAAGAATATATAAACCCCAAATTTGAAAATCACTATAACTAAACCCCAAATTTGAAAATCACACTGTAATAAAATTGATACCTGGAAACTATATATATAAATATAAATAATATATGAAACTGATGAAAATACCTTCATGATGAATGTGGTGTTTGGAGAGTTCTCAAGCAAGAAATTTCTAGCTTCAGTTGGCATTTTAAGTTTGCATGTATCCCTTGTGCCAGAGTCTATATTCAACCAAATCAATTTGCTAAAGGGCGAAGCCTGACCAGATAGTAAATTTGGAAAGGAGGAAATACACTGCACATATAAAGATTATATATATATATATATATATATATATATATATATATATATATATATGTGGGGCAGGATCAATGGGGAAGTAACCAATCGGGGGGAAAGCGGGGGGAAGCAAATTTTTTTTTTTTTCGTTTTTTTGGAATTTTTTTTTTCCGGCATCAAGATCACACGAAAATATGAACATTTAGAAGAGACACTTCGTGATGAATGTTATTATTTAGGCGGGAAAACGATAGACAAAAATAACATTCAAGATAATATTGTTCGTGAAGAATATGAACGTTTTTTTTTTCATGTTTTGTGAAGTAAAATTTAGCCCAATTTAGAGTTTAGGGTTTAGGGTTTGGTGTTTTAGGTTTATTCCATAAACCCAAAACACCAAACCCTAAACCCTAAACTGTTCGTGTTAAAAACTCAATCTAAATCCTAAATCTAAACCCAAAATCTAAACCCTAAACTCTAAATTTCTAAACCCTAATATCTAAACCCTATAAACCCTAATATCTAAACCCTGATATCTAAAACCTCAACATACGCTCGAAAAACACGATAATTGTTATATATTACTTCTTCGAGCGTTTTTCCGCCAAAATAAAAACATTTATCACAAAGTGTCTCTACTAAATGTTCATATTTTCATCTCATCTATAATGTTCGTGAACAAAGTTTTTTCAAAAAACGAAAAGAAAAAAAAAAGTTTTTGCTTCCCCCCGTTTCCCCCCGATTGGTTACTTCCCTCTTAATCCTACCCCTATATATATATATATATATATATATATATATATATATATATATATATATATATATATATATATATATATATATATATATATATATATATATATATATATATATATATGGGGCAGGATCAATGGGGAAGTAACCAATCGGGAGAAGTACGGGGAAGCAAAAAAAAAAATTTCGTTTTTTTAGAATTTTTTTTCAGACATCAAGATCACACGAAAATATGAACATTTAAAAAAGACACTTCGTGATGAATGTTATTATTTAGGCGGGAAAACGATCGACAAAAAAAGCATTCAAGATAATATTGATCGTGAAAAATGTTAACGTTTTTTTTTCATGTTTTGTGAAGTAAAATTTAGCCCGATTTAGAGTTTAGGGTTTAGGGTTTCGGGTTTAGTCCCTAAACCCCAAACCCCAAACCTTAAACCCTAAACCCTAAATTCTAAACCGTTCGTGTTAAAAACTCAACCTAGATCCTAAATCTAAACCCTAAATCTAAACCCTAAACCCTAAACCCTAAATTTCTAAACCCTAATATCTAAACCCTATAAACCCTAATATCTAAACCCTAATATCTAAAACCTCAATATACGCTCGAAAAACGCGATAAATGTTATATATTACTTCTTCGAGCGTGTTCCAGCCAAAATAAAAACATTTATCACAAAGTGTCTCTACTAAATGTTCATATTTTCATCCAATTTATAATATTCGTGAACAAAGTTTTTTCAAAAAACGAAAAAAAAAAAAAAAAAATTTGCTTCCCCCCGCTTCCCCCCGATTGGTTACTTCCCCCTTGATCCTACCACTATATATATAATATATATACACAAGTTGTATACACGTTCTTCAAAACAAAACTTCATGCAATAAAAAGGGAATTCCATGACATATGGTCCTCTGAATAAGACCTTGAAATGGCATGTTCAAAAATCACCAAAAACAGTTATAAAACGGTTGGGTACTGAATATGGAAATAACTTTGCACATACAGATCTACCTTCTTTTCCGTTTAACTATAATTACCAACTCTGATTATGAAAATGTGTCACATGTAATGATAATCAGAAAAATAACACGTCAATGTAGCAGATTGTCAAATACCTCAACAATGTCCAAGTTAAGCGTAAGAAATCGGGCACTATGGAGCTGTTGAAGCATGTTAATAATACAACGAGCATCTTCATGCTTATATGGCTTTTCAGAACGATATAGGTTCAAACTGACACTCACTTTTTTCACAGAATGAATAGAGTCTTTATACCACCGTGGAGGATTGCAACCTTCGTAGCAGAATGACGAAAATCCTGATGGAATATTCAAGTACTTCATTGAACAATTAATTGCAGTGAGATTCTCAAGTTGGGGTGCAATCACATTGATAAAATTTATGTCTCTTTTACCAATAAATCTAAGTATGAGATTAGAAAGTCGAGGGGTAATAATGTCAAAGACCTTAGCCTTGACCGTAATATTTTCTAAAGTGAGGTTTTGTAAGTTGACACACTTGGAGAAAAGGTCAACAGATTCACATTCATCATCACACAACGTAATATCATCCACATACAAAGTCGTTAATGCTGGAAAATCCCATGGTATTTTGGGTGTAAGGCAAGCTAAAGTGCAGGTTCTAATGGTGAGATGCTTGAGTGTCTTTGAGCTAAATAGACAAGGAGGTAATTCATGCTTGAAATGCTTTAGTTTTTGGACATTGTGAGAAAACAGATAACGTACAATCTTTCTCACAAAAACCTGGCTAGCTGATCCATAGAACCTTAGATTTACAGAGGAAACTTCTACTTGATGGTTGCGATGAGACAATACATGTTTCACGAATTTTGCAAATTTGGATAAAGTTTTAAATCCGGTACTTGAAAAGTTGAGAGAGGGCATAGATGTCCAGATAAGCTTCCATCTTGGAGACAACAACAAACACGTTTGAACAACAAATTTAGTTTCAAAGCGAGATAAGATTTCATGAATAAGCTCAAGAGGCAGGGCGCTCAATCTATCTTTATCGAGCGCTGCTCTAACATTATTATGATCAAAGTCCATTTTCTATGATATACAAATGATAATCTGCAGTTCACAACGTAGAAATACAAATCAATTACTTGAATAACAAAGTTGAGTATATAGAATACAAAGTTGACATAATCATTCTATTTGTAACTAATTGTGAACGTGTTTTTGCAAGTATCGCAGCCTAAAACTTAATAACAATCATTCGAGTACAGATAAACCCTAAGCATTTAAAAAGCACAAATTATGGAAGGAAAAAAAAAAAAAAAGAAGTGAAACAGCAATGTACCGATTTCTATGGGGTAGAGTATGCAGATGTAGAATTAAAGAATTGTTGCAAGGTTAATTACAAATTAGGGTTTGAGAATTAAAAATAATTGTGTACCTTTGATCTTCGAATAAAAGAAAGAATTACAAAATGGCGATTCAACTGCCAAATTGCTGCTAGGTCAGCCGACTAACAAACAAAAAAGGTAACGTCACTGATTTAGCCGCACATGTATTATTATTGTTTATTTATATTTATATTTATACATATCCCGCCATCGGTTATTCGGGTAGATAACAAGACTACACAATAAGGGTCGGGTTGGGACTTTGGATTGGGTTTGGTTTTGTAGTTATAACGTAGGGGTGTTCGTCGGTTCGGTTTTTTATTTTCGGTTTTTTCGGTTTTGAAGCTTATAAAGTCAAAACCGAAAACCAAACCGAAACCAAATTTAAATATCAAAATCATAACCAAAACCGAACCAAAAACCAATTTAATTTCGATTTGGTTTCAGTTAAAACCGAAAATCACTAAAAATAAAAATCCTAACCAGCATAAACTTACATATAAAATAGTAATAACGGTTGTTGAATTAATTTAAGTATACAGGATATATAACATGTTTATTATTTAATAAAAATGTAATAATACATCAAATATAATATAAATATATAAATATAAATATTATAATTATAAATATGTTTTAATATTTTATTAATTTGACTTCGGTTTTTAATTCGGTTTTCGGTTAACCGAATTTAAAATTTTCAAAACCGAAAACCAAACCATAAACTGAATTACGAATTCGGTTTCGATCGATCCGAAAACCGTTTAAAAAAATCGGTTTGGTTTTTTTGGTTTGGATTCGATTCGATATTCGGTTTATTCGGTTTGAAACCAAATGGTGCACACCCCTAGTTACAAGGACCGTGATGACTAATGAGAGATTATTATTATTATTTTTTTGACAAAATAACGAAAACTTATATATCATATCTGTATCTCGAAAAGAGATAAGAAAACGAGGATAAAAAAGAGTACCAGCGAGACACGAAATTAGTAAACAAGATCAAACAAAGACAACAACCAAACACTAATTAACCCAAGTCTCACCGAAAAACCTAACATACACCTAAAACGCAAGCACATAAACAAAACCAACACCTACATATAAAACACATCAAAAACAAAAACAATCAAGGACCAATGTTGTTGTCGTCCCCGCCATCCACATTAGCCTTGAACATAAAGGTTGACTCAATTCCGATCCCTTCATCGGTGTGTCTCTCCGAAGAATACAAACCGCCATTCCTAAATTTGTCGAAAAAGCCCCCTTTTCCTCCTACACAGCCCGTCCCCGAACCAAGCGACTCCATTTGCAAGATCTATCCTTTTGAGAGTCCTTGGGATTATTGCTATTAAGATCAATCCCTCCCTCTTCTTCATCGCTATAATCCTTCAAATAAAACGTATCATCCCTCTCACTCTTCTTCTTTCCTTTACCTCTCTCATCTTTAAAAATATTTTATTTCTTACATATTTCATACAAAAGAGCACCAGCGAGACACGAAATCAGTAAACAAGATCAAACAAAGACAACGACCAAACGCTAACTAACCCAAGCCTCGCCGAAAAACCTAACATACACCTAAAACGCAAGGCCATAAACAAAACCAACACCTACATATAAAACACATCAGAAACAAAAACAATCAAGGACCAACGTTGTTGTCGTCCCCGCCATCCATGGGAAGAAAATTTAAGATGAAATATGTAAGAAATAAAATATTTTTAATTTAACAAATTGGATTGGAAATTTGGAATGTTCCTTAAATTCGCCATTGTTTTTAAATACATCTAAAGTGAACACTTTTACATCAGAATCCACAGCTTTAACTTGTTGCCCTTCATCCTTTTCCAATGGCTCTTATCACCCACAACAAAATATAATCAAAGACACAATTAGTCTACAGCATATAAAATGAAAAATATGAACAAATTTGAGATTACCAGGTGGCAGAGGTTTTGGCTGGCAACATATTCTGCAGCATTCTTGCAAACTTTCCTGACTTCAAATACGTATTCGAATTCACTTCTTCTATTGCTCACGACTTAAGAAACGAAACATTTGACAAACAATCAGTTACATACTTGTAACATAAACTATAGTGTAAAGTAATATACTAATATGCATGGTCGCATGGACATAGTCATATTTGTAACCAAGCTGACCTACCAATACAAGTCTCAGGTTCAAACATCCCTAACATCTTCAGGTAAGAGTGTTAAGTAATTTGCAAAAAATTCATAAGTTTATAGTCATGAGAAGCCATCGAAACTTAAAACTTGACAATAATAATTACGACATGTTTCAAAATAAGTTTCCCCTCGAGAAGCAACACAGCATTATGTAATTTACAATAATTGTTATGAACGGGACGTGGTGATTATGCATATTGAGATAATGATCTCAAAATGATAATAATAAGGTCCTTAAAACATAACGACAATCTCAACATCTTTTATGCACTCCGATATATCATGAATCTCTATGGTTCGAAATAAGTTAGATCAAGTTACAAGACACCAAAAGTATGATCCACGAATAGTTGTAATAAAGTCAAGGTTTGATGATAATAACCTAACATTTTCATGAAAAACAATTCATTAATCCAACGAGCACAAACATCTTCAAGTTGGCACTATCCTAAGCACCCACCATCATTAAGTTGGCATTATCTGAACATAATTGGGTTAGATCAACGAAAATAACTCTAAAAATGTATGAAATCAATCATTAAATAAATTGAATGTAACCAAAAGCAGTTAAGTTGGCAGAGTTTAATAACACAAGCAAACATGTTTAAAGACACCATGACTGTGAATACAAAATTTACTTGTTAGCACTTCAATTGTCTACATAACGTTTAACTTAAAATTGGGAGGTCATTACAATTGAGTTCAAGATGCTCCCAAAATTATTGTCAATGCTTTGCATACACCAGAGTAGCGTGCTTCCATTTGTTTCCTCTGTCGTTTAGGCAATCTATTCAATAAACATCTGACATGTCTCTTCTTTGACATCAAAGGTATGACATCATCAATTTCTTGATCAACCATCTCCTGCGTTTCTCCCGACTTGTCCTCAACTGTGCCACCAGCCTAGTTCCTTTATAGCCTCTTTCACTTTCATTGCTTCCGTGTAGGTAGTTCCTGCAAATTAACAAAAATATCACTATAATTGAACCCTGATAATAAAACCGATACATGGAAAGTATAAATAAAATACCAAATTGATGAAAGTACCTTCATGAAGATTGTGGCGTCTGGCGAGTTTTCAAGAAAGAAATTTCTGGCTTTGGTGGACATTTTTACTTTACATGTATCCCTTGAGCCAGAGTCTATATTCAAGCTAATCAAGTTCCTAAAGGGCGAAGGCTGAGCAGATAGTAAATCCGAGAATGAGGAGATACACTGCATATATATAGATTATTATGCATATGAATACACAAGTTGTTTAATACTTCCCTTGTCAAAAACTTTAGGCATTAAAAACGATATTACAGGAGCATCTGGTCATTTGAATAAATGTTCATAAATTACAAAATACAGTTATGACACGGTTAACCAAAACCACCGATTATAGTTAGTAGGTGCATATGGATAGAATTTTGCATACAGATCTACTTCCCTTTCCGTTTAAATGTAATTACCAACGTTAATTATTTATTCTAAGAAAAGGGTGTCAGACAATAAACATGTCATTATAGCTGATACTAGATCACCGTACCTCAACAATGTCTAAGTTAAGCGTAAGAAATCTGACACTATGGAGGTCTTGAAACATGTTAATAAAACGACGAGCATCTTCCGACCTCTTTCTGTAAATGCGCAAACTGACAGTCACTTTGTTCACAGAAAAATGCCAGTTTTTAAACCAATGTGGAGTATGGTAACCTTTGTAGCAGAATGACGAAAGTCCTGATGGTATATTCAAGTCTCCAATTGAACATTGAATTATAGTAAGATTCACAAGTTGATGTGCAATCACATTGATATTATAACCTCTGTTATTATCTAGTCTAAGATTAGCAAGTCGGGGGGTGATAATTTCTAAAACCTTAGCCTCGACCGTAATATTTTCTAAAGTGAGGTTCTGTAAGTTGACACATTTGGAGAAAAGATCAAGGGATTCACGTCGATCATCACACAATGACATATCTTTTAGATACAAAGTCGTTAATGCTGGAAAGTCCCAAGGTGTTTTGGGTGTAAGGCAAAGCGCATAAACGGAGGTTCTAAATGTGAGATGCTTAAGAGTCTGAGACTTAAAGAGAGAAGGAGGACATTCATTCCTGGTTGTACTATACACGATTAGTTCATGGACATTGTGAGAAAACGCATAATTTGCAATCTCTTTCACAAAACCTTGAGCAGCTTCTCCATGGAAACATAGATTTACTGAGGACACTTCTACTTGATGGTTGCGGTGAGACAGAACATGGGTCACGAATTTTGAGAAATCGGCTAATGTTTTAATTCCACTATTCGAAAATTTGAGAGATGGCAATAATGTCCAGAAAAGCTTCCATCTTGGAAACAACAGCAAACACGTTTGAATAGCTAATTTAGTGTCAACGCGAGAGAGGATTTCAAGAATAAGCTCAAGAGGCAAGCCGCTCAATCTATCTTCATCGAGTGCTGCTCTCACATTATTAAGGTCAAAGTCCATTAAATTAGCTCGATACAACAAATGATAACCTGCGGTTCACAATGTATAACTTCATATCGATTACTTGGAAAAAAAAACTATGAGTACTATTTTGATGTGATAAATGTAACCAATAATTTAACAATAAATACAATTTAACAATTATCACACAAATAGAAAACTAATCCTAATCGTGCAGTGACAGTTTAACAGTACGTGTCTGATTCGTTCCACAAGGAGTTGAGTTTTGAAGAATTTATTCACTGATAATTAACTATGTAAGGGGGTTTTGGTTTTTGATTGATTTAAAAATTAAAAAAAAAAAACAATAATTAAAGTAAACGAATAACCAATGAGGGACAACGGTGTTCACTTAGACATTTCCCCTTAATGCTGATTGTTTTTGCGCTGAACCAGTTATCAATGTTCATACAATATATCGTCTTATGGCTACTCATTGATATTCACAAAACCTTAGTTGATAAGACATGATTAACTCACATCAATCTTTTCACATCAACAAAACTATATCTGATTATAGAAATTAGACTCAATCTGGTTTTACTAACATAAAACTCAAACCACACCGATCACCCGAATGCGATTACACAATTGTGAAATTAAAATACCATCCAGTCACCAACTACACTTGTACCCTAATCACTTAGAAATACTCATGTAATTGTCTAGATCACTAGAAGTGTTAAAGCACAAGTTATATATTACGAATTGACTCACATTAGCTGTTTAATAAACTATGTGATTGAATTAAAATATCAAATAAACACAATAATAGATCTTTTGGTTGAACCCTAGTTAAACAATCAATTAATATCAAGAATTGAACAACGCAACATCAACGATTACACAAAAAATATTTAGGTACTCATATATAAACTTGAATCAACGATTAAACAATTAAGCACAAATATTTAATAATTAATCATTGTATAAAACAAATAATTAAAATAAAGATTACCAATTGTATAATGCGGAACAAGAAACCAAATGACTCCGTATGAAGCAACCCCTTGAATTTATGTCTGACTTTCGTCAGCCTCCAGGAACAGGAACAAGAATAAAGAGAATCTTACGGAGTAATTATTAAAATAGAACCTAAAGTGAAAACTAACTCTAAAACTAATTATTTAATAATTGCTATGGGTTGCTAGGAATATTTATTTATAGCCCAAAGACACAAGCGTGCAACCTCCTCCACAACTAAATAAAGGTCGGCCCAACATCAGATAACCGCCAAATGCGAAATCCTTGACCCAAGATTTCAACAAATAATGTTCGCTCTTTTGATTTAAATTTGGCGTTTGAGCTGCTTCCATGGGCACTTCATGTTTGGCGAGGTCAAGTCACGATCCACGAGAATGGTCTGCATCCATTTCTTCAGCGGCGGAACTTAAACTCGACTACAGAAGGGGCGAGTCTAAAAATTTAATAAATTTTTCATTGTCAGGCGAACACTAAAAAAAACCTTATTTTTTGGTAAAAAAAAAATTTTTTAGTGTAAAATTTTTTTTCCCGTTAAATCCAGGGGGACGGATACCCCCTTTGGGTTGCTCTATGTTCCGCCACTGCATTTCTTGTTTCTCTCCATGCACTTTTTGTTAGGAAATATGGATTGTCCAATAAAACTAGAATCATGAATTACTTTCTCAATAGAGTATTTCGCCCCTATGGGTCTTGGGTTGCACGAAATCAATATTGGGATAAGACTAGTTTTAACAATCTTTTTCAAGACCAAGAAAAATTGTCCTTGCAAAAGTATAATTCAGGAAATGTTTGCTAGAATGATGAGAGTGTGAGAGAGGAAAAAAAATCTGAAACCTTTTTCTCAAATGAATGTGCATTTTATTTATAGTTGACCAATGTGTGAATCAAGAGGCACAACCTTTCATAAGTGACCATAATGAAATGGTACACCTCTTGGGAATCAACACCACTTATTTGGTGTCTAAATATGTTGTTTCAATGATAAAAACCGTTCCAAAGTGACCAGAAAATGCCAAGCAACGTTTTGAACCAACATGCCTTTTGGATCAAAAGGCACCCTTTCAGATTCCAGGCTACAAGTCGCGCCGCGGCCTTACACCATACCTAACGTCCACTAGTTTGGCAAAATTCGGTAACCAATTCTGCCTTGGGGCCGCGTTGCGCCTCATATGGCCGCGGTGCGGTGTTGTGATGACCCGAAATTTTCTGACCAAATTTAAACTTAATCTTTGTATGATTAACATTTCCGACACGATAAGCAAAGTCTGTAAAACTGAATCTCAAAATTTTTGAACTACTTTTATATATTTAAATACCCTTCGGTTGTTTTCGACGATTCGCGAACAATTATATGTAAATAGATACATATATACTATAACTTGAAAAGGTAACAATGTATTAATTGTTTGATACCGTACATTAAACTTATTGGTTTAAATATCTATTTGAATATATATGATAAGTTGAAATATTTATTATTAAAATTTATTTATAAATAACTTCCAATGTGTATTTAAAAACTGATTTATGTATATTAAAAAGATATATACATATATATAATTTCAAGTTATTTAGTAAACGATAGTAACATTCGTTTATTGATTCGATTGATATTTAGATAAGTTAACTAAAGCGTTTAAGATGAACCGGTAAAACACTAATTTGCTACAGTATTTTCAAATTGCTACAGTACCCAAAATGCTACAGTGTTTTCGAAAATCACTATTTGCTACTGTGAATTGTTATAGTAGAAATTGTATTTGCTACAGTGAATTGCTACAGTGAAAATTGACTTTGCTACAGTAACTTTGTTACAGTAAAACACTATTTTAAAATGTATTTTAACAAATATCGAGACAATGATTTATAGAAGTAAATGACCAAAACACTCAAATGTATAAGTTATATTTCGAGTGATATAATTTAGGGATAATTTAAGGCTATATTTTGACTAAGGTACGTGTCCCAAAATGTAATGTACAAGTTTTCTCAGCGTACGAAGGGACACTCGAAAAACCGGAACCGGGACATAAGTCGCGTAACAACGTACGACTTATCGGAACAAAAATTACAAGTTAACTATGCATGTGAATTTAATATAATATATAATTAATTATATAAATTAAATATATTATATATATTATTAATTATTATGTCGACAAACAAAAATACAAAAAAAATGTGAGCTGGATTTTGGGGCCATGCGATCGCATGGAAAATAGGCATAAAACCCATGCGATCGCATGGGGTCAGATTTCAGGAAAGGTCTATAAATTGAATTCGTTTTTGCTCAGTTTACACACTTATTACTCCGTATTTATTTTATTTAAATTATTATTATTATTATTATTATTATTATTATTATTATTATTATTATTATTATTATTATTATTATATTATTAAATTATTATTAATCTTAATATTTTAGTAATATTATACATAAAATATTACGACGAGGTTATGAGCATGTCGCTTTTAAAAATGAGTTTTACGAGCGGGATAGAACTAAGGAAATTATGGGCTATTGCCAAGGAGGTTATGGGTAATGTTCGGGGATATATTTATGAATCAAACCTAGTGTTTATCATCTCCGTTACGTCTACGTACTTTCCTACAATATTGAATCTCAATATTAATACGTAAGTACTTATATTTTATCTATTATATATTAATAGTGTATCCATGTCTAGTACTCAAGTATATATATTTATACATGTTTGTATGCTAAATTTCGTCGTTAAACAGTTTATAATGAATCACGAATTAAATCCATATATTACTGGTAAAAGGTATATGATATACATGTTTTTGGAAAGCTGGCGAAAAATCGATAACTTTTCATTTAGACACCGAATAGTTTTGATGAACGGATTAAAAGATATGATCAACTGAATTATGATTGACGTTAATTGAAATTACTTTTGAATCTACAATTAAGATTTAAACAACTTGTTTACGAGATTGATAAAGTGAATTTTTAAATATTACCAACCGAGTAAATGAATCTTTATATAAGGCAAGTCTCATTTTATTAAACTATTGTCAAAATTGACTTTTTGAAACGACTTTGGATAACTTTTGTATGTCGATCTCGAGCATTAGGATTGTGATACACTATGACCTGACCTAGCTTGATACACATTTATTGACCAACATATGTTCTCTAGGTTGAGATCTACGATTCTTTGATATACCGAGTTTCAGTCACATTACGATGAATAACTGTATGTGCTGCTAAGGTGAGTTTCATTGATCCCTTTTTAATTGTTTTTGCAATATATATTTTTGGGCTGAGAATACATGCACTTTATTTTAAACGCAATGGATACAAGTACATACTAAATTCTACACTGAGTTTGAACCGAAAATACCTTAGCTTTGGTAACTAGTAACTGCCAGTTATAAGAACTGGTGGGCGCGAGTAGTAGTATATGGATCCATAGGGCTTGATATCCCCGTCCGAGCTAGAGCACTAGCCTTTTAACGGATGTATGCTATTTGAGAAGCGTACACGTTGGTTTGCGTGTATTATTAAGATGATTATACAAAGGGTACAAATTATATATACTTTAAAGTTTAGTTACCAGGGTGCTCAATTTCGTAGAATATTTTGATAAACATTTCGGATGAAACAACTGAAATCTTGTGATCCACCTTTATATACAGATTATACGAAACATTAAAACTATGAACTCACCAACCTTTGTGTTGACACTTGTTAGCATGTTTATTCTCAGGTTTCCTAGAAGTCTTCCGCCGTTTGCTTAGATGTTAGACAAGCTATGTGCATGGAGTCTTACATGACATATTTTTCAAGGAAACGTTGCATTCACCAAATCATCACCATGTATCTTATTTTGACTGCATTATCAACGGAAGTACTGTTGTAAACTATTATTTATGGTGATTGTCTATATGTAGAAATCATCAGATGTCGAAAACCTTTGATTTAAATATTCATTTATGGTGTGCCTTTTCAAAAGAATGCAATGTTTACAAAACGTATCATATAGAGGTCAAATACCTCGCAATGAAATCAATGAATGACGTGTTCGTCCATATGGATTTGGAGCGATCGTCACAGGTGTAGTGCCTTGTTCCAAACCAGAAACAACCAAAGGTTCTGCCCCAGATTACAATAAGGCTCGTGGCGCGGCTTAGTCTGATTCTTAGTGAGTCAGCCATTTTCAAGCACTTATTCTTCCAAGCTCAACTATATACTAAGTGATCGGTTTTACTCTTTACGAACGTGTACTCCACACTTCCCAAAATTGTGTAGAGTATTAAACAATCACTTCCAAGTAATCCAATAACCTAAAACCTTGATCATGTTGGATCACACTAAAATCACCAACACTTTTATAGTCGAATGTAGTTTTACTTTCATTTAATACATTCACTTTCATGAAGAAATATAAGTAAAGAGTAAAACTGTAATGTGTATCTATTGTTTGAAATTTATTAATTTTTTTATTTATTTAATATTTTTTTTTTGCAAAAAACACTATATATATATATATATATATATATATATATATATATATATATATATATATATATATATATATATATATATATATATAGTAGAGAGATCAAATGAGAACTTTTTTGGTGTGAGAACCCTGAGAACTCAAAAATACACTGAAATTCGAGCAAAAAAGGGAAATTAAAGCAAAAATGAGACACGGCCGAACAAAAAAGGGGAAATTCGAGCAAAAAATGGGGTAGTCGAACAAAAAATGGGATAGTCGAACAAAAAAAACATGGCCGAACAAAAAAAAAGAAATTCGAACAAAAATTTTGAATTAGAAAAAAAAATGTGTTCTACATTTTTGTATTCGAACAAAAAATTGTAGAACATGAGGGTAGTCGAACGAAAAATTGATATTCGAACAAAAATGTGTTCTACATTTTTTTTCTAAAAAAATAAAAATAAAAATAAATTTTTTTTTTGCTCGACTATGATTTTTTGTTCGTCCGTGTTTTTGAATTTTGCTCGAATTTCATTTTTTTTGTTCGTCCGTGCCCCTTTTTGCTCGAATTTTAGTGTATTTTGAGTGTTTTTGGAGTTCCTAGAGTTCTCATACTAAAAAAGTTCTCACTAGATCCTCTCCATATATATATATATATATATATATATATATATATATATATATATATATATATATATAGAGAGAGAGAGAGAGAGAGAGAGACACACACACACACACAGAGAGAGAGAGAGAGAGAGAGAGAGAGAGAGAGAGAGAGAGAGAGAGAGAGAGAGAGAGAGAGAGAGAGAGAGAGAGAGAGAGGACTAGCCAACAAATTGATGGCTTGATCCAATTACAAAGCAAGACACCATCTTAATCTTTCAACGTATATATATGATCGATATGCACACTATCAAAGGTAATACACAAACCCATAAAGAGGCGTAAACATAAGCCTAACTAACATGTACGACTTGAAATGAAAATTTGAGATTAGAGCTAAAACCATTCATATCTATTTTATACGTGGTAATTCATGAGAATAGTATAACTTTGTTCTTGAAGCCCAATCAAATGATCATAATAACACACACGTCCAACACATGAATTCATCATTAAAGAAAACGTAGTTTCGTGCAAGCGAAGTATTCCATATCGTTGTGGGGCCGGTTAGTCTTTGAAATTTAGCTGCAATGGACCCAATACCCGGACACCAATAACCATCTTATCTCTAGCAAAAACTATCAACCAACCGTGGAGTACAACATTAACTTGAAAACCTTTTTAGACATTAAACCAACTTCGAGAACATTCCATCTACAGAACTTAATAACACAGCAGGACAAACCCATAAAAATGTCGCCGAAAACCACAAGTTACCCATCGTATTCCATGAGACGAGCCTCATCAATTGATCTTTGTAGGTGGAATTGGTGGATCACTATATTTAGTCATCCCGCTTATAAACTCACCAAAGCTTTTTATTTACACAACCCTTTTATCTGGGTTAACTAACTTTCCAATAACTTTAGTAGGTTTGCGGTTGGGTACGAAATCAGTAAGCCCATCATCATCATCATCATCAACATCATCATCATCATCATCATTAACAGCCTCTAAGGGGATGTCGAAAGCTTCTTTGTTGAGGTTACCAGCTTTTGTTTTATACTTCTTCTTTCTAGCACTTTCAGAAGAGTTGGGGATGCTACAAGTAACATTTGATGCAGATTCAATATACTTGAGAAATTGAACATTCTTTTTAGGGCATAATTTATGTCAAGAAAAATGGAGTTTATATTTGCTTATGTTCAAGGTGATAGAGAACATTTATTTTACATAGATTAAGTGGGCTACGTTTTGGCCATCTACCTGTTGATAGATTCTTTTCATGCTTATATATTTGCCAAAATGATGGTTATCTAAGCAAGCAAGTATAGCTTTTTGGGTGGTTATATTTAAAAGATAGAGTAAAAGCCACCAAAAGTAACAGCTGTAATAAAGTAAAGTTTTGACGATTATAACCTACTAACATTTTCATGAAAAAATTCATTAATCCAACTGCCGACAAACATCTTCAAGTTGACACTATCTTTAGCACCCAACATCTTCAAGTTGGCAGGATCTGCATAGAATTTGATTAGAACAATCTATCAATAATTCGGATAGGTTGAATAAAATTAAAAACACCATGACTGTAAGTACACAGTTAACTGTTAGCACTTTAATTGGGTAATATTGTTCAATATTAGAATTCGGAAGTCATCACATTTGACTTCAAGATACTCCCCAAATGATTGTTGATCTTTTGCAAACATTAGAAAAAAGCAAATTCTATGTACATCAACTGATATTAGAGAATACAATTTGAAGATATAGAATGAGAGAGCTATTTAATTTGGATGCATTCTAAAACAGCGCAAAGTTTGATAAGAGTCTATAATTAAGCGGGCAAGCCGAAGAATAGTTACCTCACCGGGGCAGGCGGTTCACACCTCATGGCATTGGGGTTGTAACCGGGATACTTTTTAGTACAGCACAACGCTTGAATAAGCGGGCACGCCGTTGCATATAAGAATAGTAGTTACCTTGAGTTGAGGTGGAGGGTGCAGGAACCTGATACTGATTAAACATGTTAAAAAGCCATGTTATTGGATTACAACTGTGGAAATTGAGGTCCCATTTGGTTCTGAATGGGTCAACGTTGGTTGGATTTATTTCCAGCATTTAGAATAGAATGGTATAAAGAAAAGAAGTTTACTTCTAAAAAATAGAATGGTATATAGAAAAGAAGATAGAAGCAGATTTTTTAAAGATCCGAAGTTTACTTTTATTGAGCACAAGCACAGGCTACTTGATCAATTTTTTTATTCTGAAGACAAAAAACTGGTTGGTATTTATCGTTGTAATACTATTGTTTTTTTTTTTCTTATAACTAAATTATGAATTCCAGAAATAATAATAAAAGGACAAAAAAGAAAAAGTCTGTAGGTTAAGCAAATTGACTCCGTCTGTTTAAGCCGCTACTAAAAATGAACCAACTCAACCAAAACCCTATAACCCGCTCATTTAGCCACCTGCAGGCTGCAACAACTATGGAAAGACAGTCAAATATGAAAACTAAAAAAACTTACAATTGTTGAAGAAGAAGATGATTTTGTCAATAATTTTGTCAACGAAATTACTATGTGAGGGAGGCCATACGAGCAATCAGTGCTTCTACTTGTTCAAGCTGGTGAGAGTAGCGTGCTTCCATCAGGGTTTCCTTTTTCGTTTACGCAATTTATCCAATAAACATCTGACCTGCCTCTTCTTTGAAATAAAGGGTCTGACATCATCAATTTCTTGAATAAACATTTCCTTCATTTCTCCCAAACTAACCGTAAACTGTGCCACCAAATATCTTTCAAGACAATGGAATAATGGGCTCAAATATATTTTAAGGCAATACTACATTATAATTATCTCTTTGTTCTACAACCTTTTTATTTCATCATCAGCCACGGAAATGATATCTTTGGTTAGCATTGAGTTTAATGATGTTGTTAAATTTAAAAGGTGGAGCATGTGAAAAATATGGAGACATCTTGGGATATTTTATAAAGAGACATGGATCAAATTATTATTATTAGCATGACAGAACATTTCTGCCAGAGAAAGGAATCTACATGAACCTACACAACATTAACTGTGGATATAGAATCACAACTATCATGAACTGTTATGAATCCATTTCTAAAATGTGATAATATAATATTTAAGTACAACAAGATTATACCCAGGTTGCATTTACATAGAGCTATACGACTTGAGACACGTTATCCCTTGTTCTACTCTTGTTATTGAGACAGAAGGTCTGTTACCTTTATATTTGAGAGTAATTTGTTGTCTATCTTTTCTTTATTCAGACATCTTGTATTTATACAAAAGGTAGCAGACCTACACAAGCTAGCAAACTACTATTACAGGTAACTAACTACTTAACTAACAACTGTTACAGGTAACCAATAAATAAACTAACTACTAATTACATCCAACACTACCAAAGTTGGACCAAAGATGTTAATCATTCTCAATTTGTACTTATAATATGGGCCAATCGACCGGTTCACCTACAATGGCACACTGAGTGGTATTCGCACTAGGAGTGGATAGGCAATATATTCCGCTGACTGGCTTAATTCTTGTAAAACTCGGGCCATGGTGGCACAAATACCATGTTATTTTTATATTTGAGAGTAATTTTCTGTCTTAACTTTTCTTTACACACATTTTGTATTTATACAAAAGGTACCTACATTAGATTGTAGACCCACACCAGGTAGCAAACTACTGTAACAGGTAACTAACAAACTAACTACTATTTACATCCAACAGTCCATAAAAAAATCTATTATTAAATTAGTTTCATACAATATGGCAATTGGTCCACAACTTGTAAGATTTAGTTATGGATGCAAACTAGCTGTTAATCAATAGAACATTAGAAACACACTCTCAGATGTCAACAAACAAACAAGAGGCAACAAATAAGTTTCATGTAGTAGTTGCCACAATAGCTGAACCCCAGTATTAAAAATCACAGACAGTAATAAAACCGATACGTGGACAGTGTAAATAAAAATCACAGACAGTAATCAACCAACTTTGCATGTATCCCTCAAGCCGGAGTCTATATTCAAGCTAATCAAGTTCTTAAAGGGCGAAGGACGAGCAAATAGTAACTCCGGGAATGAGGAAATACACTGCACATATAAAGGTTATTTATGCATATAACTACACAAGTTGTATACATGTTCTCTTATCAAAAACATTACGCATTAAAAGAATATTTCAGGCCATCTGATCATTTGAAGAAAGACCTTGAAAAGGCATGTTCAAGTCGAGGGGTAATAATATCGAAAACCTTAGCATTGACGGTCAATTTTTTTAAAGTGAGGTTCTGTAAGTTGACAGGGCATTGATGTCCAAATAAGCTTCCATCTTGGAGACAACAACAAACACGTTGGCCATGACATTTATGATTAAGAAGTCGGAGATTAGATAGTCGAGGGGTGATAATCTCAAAAACCAATGCCTTGACCGTAACACGTTCTAAAGTGAGGTTTTGCAAGTTAACTGTGAAAGAAAAGAAATGAAGTGAAGAGGAGTGAAATGGAAGGAAGCTTGATCATTCCAATTTGGAAGGAAAGTTTGAAGGGAAAATTAGGCTAAATGTATGAATTCCCTTCCATCCACTTCTTTTATACTAAAACTCTGGAACACCAATTTCATTTAAATCTTTTCTCTTCTCTCCAAACTTTGGAGTCTGGAATTAACAAACATTCGAGTACAGATAAAATGATGATTACACCAAACAATTAGTACAAGATAATAAATAGATCCTAACAATTTCACAAATGTAAATTATATCGTAGAGTTGACAGGTGTAAAATTGAAGAATAAACACGCTTAGAGGAAAATTAGGGTTTATGAAAAAACTTTAATTACGTACCTTTGATCTTTGAGGAAGAAGAGATTACATGTCGAATGGGATTCAATTGTCAATCGTGCGTAATGTTAGGTCACCCGACTAACAAACAAAATTAGTACTCCTTCCCTCCCAGATATCTATTGTAGTCGCACAAAAAACACAAAGCAGTGACACATGTATTTTTTCTGTCCAATTCTACCACTTACTTTTTACCCAATTTTTTTTTGTTTTACTTGTATGGCACAAAAGAAATTTATCACAATATTTCTTTTCATTTATGAAAGTGAACAATTAATTTGGGACATCAATAAAAAAAATATGGACAATATATATGAAACAGAGGGAGTAACTGCATTTGAGTTACTAGTATATACGGGTCGGGTTTTTAAGACCAAAGATTCGAATAGTGTTTTTTGATGAGCTTAATTAAGTTCAACAAATCTCTAGATATGATGATTAGTAGTACGATATTAACCACTATAGTAGAATGTGATTGATATTTCTAACTCACTTTTTGATAAATCCACACAAGAGTTAATGTATTACAAAAACTTTTTGATTGAATATAGTAAAGGGTGTTTCTAAAAGATAGCATGTAATATGTGTGGATATATAAAAAAATAAAATTTAGAATTATCACTACTCATAGTAGAATAGAATATAGAAAAAAAAATAATCAAATTTTACAAACACCTAAAATATTACTGTAATTGGACAAGATAGAGGATGATTTGATGATAAGAATCATTATATTGTACTTGGAGCTCTTTCAATGAACTTATATTTTAGGTAATGATATATCTACTCACATTTTTTAAATATGTATTGTATATTTGTACTGTACACGTCTGCAGTGCAAAGTATGAGTGGATCTATCAAATTTATAAGTGAATTTATCGTTGGCCATTTTATAAACGTGTTATACATTTATAATAAACTAGTGTACATCCCTGAATTCGCAACTAGTGTACATCCCTGAATTCGCGAAATTAATAAGTAACGGATAATTATAAGTAGTAATTGATATGGTGATTCGGTGGTGATCCGGTGCTCCGAGAAGTGATCTGGTGGTGGTCTAGTGGTGTTCCGGTAGTTCAGTGGTGTTCTGTTGGTCTGGTGGTGTTTTGGTGGTCTTTAGGTAGTCTGGTGGTGGCCCGTTGGTCCAGTTTCAGAGTCTGGTTTTCTAGTGGTGGTTCGCTTTTCCGATGGTGGCCTGTTTTTTAGGTGTTCCAGTGGTGGTTTGTTGGGAATTCGGTGTTTCGGTAATTTTTTGATGTGTATATATATATATATATATATATATATATATATATATATATATATATATATATATATATATATATATATATATATATATATATGTGTGTGTGATTTCACAAGATAGTTACGATCTACCATGGACTTCATAAAAGTGCTTTTGAAAGTCATCATATAACAATTATACAATAACAATTAGAAGTAAAGGCATAAGAAAAGGTACAAAGTACAAAAAGTAAGATTCGTTTCATTTTTTTGCCAAAAAAAAAAACGAAAAGTAAGATTCAAAGCTTCAAAAAAGTCAACGCCTAACAGTGATAACCTACATTTTCATGGAAAGTTTTCATTGATCTAGCGAAGACAAACATCTTCAAGTTGGCACTTCTATAGCAGCCACCGTCTTCAAGTTGGCATGATCTGCATAGACATTGGACAACGAACATAACCATAAAAATGGATGAAATTGAGCGAGACCAAAAGCAGCTAAGCTTGCAGAGTTTAATCAGACAAGCAACAAGTTCAAAGACACCATGATGTAAGTAGAAAAACTTTTGTTAGCACTTCAGTTGTGTAACTGAATAAATTATGGTTAATGTTTTGCATAAATTAGAATATGCAACTTCTATGTACACCAAATGATATTAGAACATATAGTATGAAGAAAAAGAATGAGACAGTTATGTAACCAGGATACTTTCAAAAACAGCACAATGCTTAATAGTTGGATTTATGAATAAGCGCGCAGCCGCTGCATATAAAAAATACGTACCTCACCTGGGCAGGTGGTTCACAGCTCATGGCATTGGGTTGTTGATACTTGAGTTGAGGTCGAGGGTGTAGGAACCTGACATTAATTATAAACATGTTAGAAAGCCAGATTACTGGATTACAACTGTGAAAGTTAAGGTCCCATTTGGTTATAAATGGGTCGAGTTTTATTTCCAGCATATATAATAGAACAATATGAAGAAAAAAAAAGAAAGAATCAGACTGAGTAACTAAATTGGTTTGTCTTACAAGTTACAATTTGGGTTTCAAATAAAAGACTTTTTTATTTGCAAATTGCAAGGAGATTTCATTTTTCATTTAAAGATGTTAGGAATATTTTTCTCACAACATAGTAAAGTAATCATTATGCTAGCCTTAAATGATGACTGTAAATTGGGAGAAAGCACAGATCAGAACCATTTCCAATTGAAGAGAGGAAAGTTATTACCGATGGTCAATTTTTTGGGTTAAGGATGTGAAAAAAATGGGAGATGGAAGGAATTAATTAGGTTGGTGAAAGTTGGGAGTTGGCCGGAAAAATTAAAATACACCGGTTGGAGACGTTGGGCATGAGTGCTGTAAAGCAATTTCTAATCACTAATACTAATACTAACATTTTCTTATGTGATCTTATAACTCAATAATAACTTCCAAAAAAAAATTATTAAAAGGATGAACCAATCCTGACTCCACCTGGCTTAAGCCCCTACTAAATATGAAGCGATTCAACCAAACCCCATAACCCACACATATAACCTGCAAGTCTGTAACTAAGGACAGACAGATTCAAATATGAAATAAATAAAAAACTCACAATCGTTGAAGAAGATGATGTTTGTGATGGCAGAGGATGTCTGGTGCTGGAAACAACTTGAGATATTGAAGACCTAAACGCACCAATAATTTTGGTTTTTGAGGCCTGAAGAGCACTCAGTGCTTCTACTTGTTCAACCTGACGAGCAATCAGTGGTTCAAGAGCATCCATCATTTTATATACAAAATCCTTGAGTGATGCTTGACGGGTAATTAGTGCGGTTGCTTGTGCTACTACTTGACCATGCTGCCTATAATACGCTACCATATGTTCCCTATGTCTTTTAGGCAAGATACATAATAAACATCTGATCTGCATCGTCTTTGAAATCAAGGGTTCAAGATCGTTAACTAATTGCATTAACATATCCACAATATCTCTCAATCTAGACACTATCTCCTCTATTTGAACCCTCTCAGAAGATTCAATTTGGGTCTCTTTTTTCTTGGTCCATATTTTTTGTATATCATTCAAAAGGTTCTCGATAACTACCTTTTTCTCAGTAATTATACTGTCCTGCTCTAGTAATGCTTTTAGTTTCCTCAGAAGATCTTCAATGTCTGCCTTTATCTGCTCCTTCACCTCTTTCTCTTTCATTGCTTCTGTATGTTGTTCCTGCATGCAAGTTAAGTAACTTGAGACAAGGTATCCCTTGAGTTACTCTTGTTATTAAGACAAAAGGTCCATAGGAACACTCTATTATTCAATCAGTTTCATGCAGTTGAAAATCACACACAGTAATATAATCGATACGTGGAAAGTACAAATAAATAAAATGATGAAAGTACCTTTACGGTGAATGTGGCAGTTGGGGATTTCTCAAGCAAGAACTTTCTAGCTTCAGTAGATATATTAACCTTGCATGTATCCCTTGTCCCACAATCTACTTTCAAGCTAATCAAGTTGCTAAATGGCGAAGGCTGACCAGATACTAACTCCGGGAATGAGGAAATACACTGCACATATAATAAAGATTATTTATGCATACAAAGATTAATTATGCATATAAATAAATAAACAAGTTCTATACCCGTTCACCTTTCAAAGATCTTGAATAGCACGGCTAATGAAAACCACACATTATATATAAATATGGAAAAAACTATGCATACAGATCTACTTCATTTCTGTTCAATTGTAATAACCAACTCTAATTATGTATGCTAAGAAAATGGTATCAGTACTCATGTAAGAATAATGTTAACATATCATTAAAGCCCATACTAGATCACCGTACCTCAACAATGTCCACGTTAAGCGTCAGAAATCTGACACTACGTAGGTCCTGAAGCAAGTTAATAATACCACGAGCCTCTTCCTGCATATATGGCTGATTTGAAAAATATATGGACAAGCTGATAGTTACTTTGTTCACAGAATGAAAACACTTTTTAAACCACTGTGGAGGATCGTAACCTTTGTAGTAGAATGACGAAAATCCTGATTGAATATTCAAGTCCTTAATTGAGCAATCAATTATAGTTAGACTCTCAAGTTGAGGTGCAATCACATTGATAGCATTTGAGTCTGTGTCATTAATAAGTCTAAGTCTGAGATTAGAAAGTCGGGGGGTGTTAATGTCAAAAACCTTAGCCATTACCGTAACACGTTCTAAAGTGAGGTCACCGACTTGATTAAATAAATATGGGAACTGTATTTAATTTTTTTTACTCGTCGTATTTGTTAATTGTCAGACTATTTGTAGTGATTGGGGGTCTGCGGTGAATTGATTTTGTTGGATCACAGCCTTAGGGATTGCAATGGATACCCGATCAAGTGGATATCCATCCGATCCACCCGATTATTCGTGAATATGGACGATCTAAATGGATATGAACGAAAAAATTTCATCTACGGATGAACCCGCTTTCACCCGAAATAACTAAATATATAAATTTATCACTCAAATTAGTATCATTTATGTAGTGATAGTTCATTAATTATATTCATATTCATCTTTCGTTATATTTTCTCTAAAAATATAACTTTATTCTTATATTTTATTTTGTTTAATTTATTTAAATGTATTTATCGTACTTTGATGGTTTAAATGTGATTTCATGTAATTAAAAGTAAGCAACTTACATGTCGATATCTTTACACATTTAATAAGCTATTTATTGAATATTTGTTATATAGATTAGTAAAAATGTGACTTTCGGTCGCATAAACTATTAAAAAATATTACTTTTGATCGTATATAATGAACCACCGCTTATAATTGTTAAAAATAAGATAAATCTAAACGGATATGGATAATTATCCATTAACCCGCTTCACCCGACGGATATGGATATGGATGGATGAAAACTAAAAAAAATAAATGGATATGGATATGGATACGGCCTCATCCGTCCATATTCGATCCATTGCCATCCCTAATCACAGGTCCTAACAATTCAAATGAAAAACAAAATACAGAATATAATTTATTTTTGTGTCGTGAATTTGCAAAAAAAAATAAAGAGCAAATGATATGCGTAGGACTACATGGCTACGGCTGCATCTTTTCATTCACATTAAAGTGGATATAAATAACTAAAACAAAGAGATATTCTAGCAACTAACTAGCACACGTTTTTTTATGGACCCATTATCAACCCACATTCCTAAACTGATTGTAACGACCCTGGAATTTCCAACGTTTATTTATTAATAATTGTTATTATTAATACTTGTGATTAAACGAATGTATGTTATTACATTTACATGTTGCCATGATTACCCGTACTTGACTTTAATTGCCCGAAACGTCTTTGTGACACACGAAACTTACACGAATAATATTTTCAAGTATTATTTACATTCATGATTAATTTTATTAATCATTTTGATTAACTAAGACTATTAGTTAGTTACTTGGGCTTTAATTGGTTTAACTTGTGATTTATGGAACTTGAGCTTGTTTAAAGTTAATGGACTCATGATTAGGAGCTTATAGGCCCACCCTACATTTTAAATGGACTTAATTAGCCCATAAGACTTGTAACTATTACTTGTATATGGTAACTAGTTAGTTAAGGAGATAAGAATCTAGTTTGTCCATAATCCCCATGAACTAACACCAAGTATCCAACTTTTAAGACTTTTCATCTAAGTAACCAACAAACAAATCCTTCCCCTCTTCCTTTTGCTGCCGACCGTGGGCTTCTTCCATGGGGGAGTGGGTTTTATTTTCAAACTTTGATTTATTTCTTACTTGTAGCCTTCACATGTTCATTACACTTCACACACACCTTACTTTCTTCCAACTTTTCTCTCTTTCTCTCAAGTTCTTGTAAGCATTATGAACTTCTTTTCTTCCTTTTCTTTTCTTACAAAACCGTGACATATTCACCTCTAATCATCATCATCATTTGTTGTTTGATACTTGTTGCTCATTGTTGTTAGTTACTTGTCTTTGTTAGTTAGTTACTTACATGTTATTATGAATCAAACTCACTAGTTTGTTCATCACTTTATCTTGTATTAACAAGAACATTCAAGAACTAAACTCTCTAGTTTAGGTTCTACATATACTTTCTTTAAAGATTGCAAGTTCATGTGTTGATTAAAATCATACTTGTGATTCATAAAGTAAACTTCAAGTTTACATTCTTAAAGATCAAACTTTGGTTTGAATCTTTAAAAGTATGAACAACCATGAACAAATTACATGTTTACTTAGTTTACTTCTTCATTCTTGCACTTTAATTTCATGTAACTAGTTTAAATGGTCAAGTACTACAAGTTAGTCTTGATCTCATTAATCTTGAACTAAAAGTTAACTTTGAAAGTTCAAGAACATGTAAATAAGTTTTCTTTAAATATAACTTTGTATACTTATGCTTGATCTAGACTTTTGGGTCTTGGATCTTCAAGATCTAACTAAGAACTATGTTCTACATTTTAAGATCTTGATTAGTTAGTTTACTTTCAAGTTTATAGTTCTACATTACTTTCATATTTCATGTATGTGTTAAAACTAAGACTTTGATGTAACTTTGGTTCATCAAAACACTTACAACTCTTAAGTGAAGTTGTGCTACATGTCTTAGACTTGCACAAGGGTTATGATGGTCAAAACTTGGTAAATATGATGTAAACACATCAATGAGTTGTACACTTGAAGCTATAGGCATCAAGGATGAGAACCATGATGAACATCAAACACCAAACCCACCGGAACCCATTATTTTTCTGCTTACTGTTCTCTGCCTACTGTTTTGCTGTTTCTGTAACAGACCAGTAGACCTGGGCTACTGAGACCTTGATTTTCAGATAGATATTTTCGAGTAGATAACTTTTCATATAGGACTCGTCTTAATCCGAGTTACGGTTTAGAATTTATGGCCCTCCGATCGTCACTATGTCCTTTAACGTTGTGCAGAAATTTCTGACCTACTCGCACTTAGACCGTTGCCACGGTCAAACGAAGACGAGTTTGCTTCTGTAAATTTTACCACACTTAAAGGACTCATATACGGAGCCATGGCCACTGTTCTCACCTTAATTCAGTAAGGGTAGAGGCCGTGGTGACTGATCGAAGTCAGCTTTTGTTTTAAACTACTTTCATGAACGAAACCTACTTTACACCTTTTGTTAAATGATGAATGATGATGACCCTTAAGACCTTATTTACATACTTTTATACCTATTAAGACGATTTACTGACTTAGTACTATTTGCCTTAGGTTGAGGACCTTCGGACCGATTACTTGCACACCTTTTCCGAACTGACTTTACGACTACATTATCATTGTGAGTTATAGCATTCCCTTTTTACTTTAACTTATTTTGGGAACTGAGAATACATGCGGATTTTATGTTTTACATACTAGGCACGAGTACTTAAACTTATATATGTGTGGGTTATACAACGGCATAAACATTCCCTTTAGCTCGGTAACGTTTAATCATTGGTTTTTGAACCATGAACGCGAATCTTAGATATGGATCCATAGGGTTTGACATCCCCACTCGGGCTAGTAGCGCTAGCATTTAACGAGTGTTTAATACTGTGACGATCGCTCCAAATCCATATGGACGAACACGTCATTAATTGATTTCATTGCGAGGTATTTGACCTCTATATGATACGTTTTATAAACATTGCATTCTTTTGAAAAGGCGCACCATAAATGAATATTTAAATCAAAGGTTTTCGACATATGATGATTTTTACATATAGACAATCACCATAAATAATAGTTTACAACAGTATTTCCGTTGACAATGCAGTCAAAATAAGATACATGGTGATGATTTGGTGAATGCAACGTTTCCTTGAAAATATGTCATGTAAGACTCCATGCACATAGCTTGTCTAACATCTAAGCAAACAGCGGAAGACTTCTAGGGAACCTGAGAATAAACATGCTTCAAGTGTCAACACAAAGGTTGGTGAGTTCATAGTTTTAATATTACACATAATCCGTATATCAATGTGGATTACAAAAGTTCAGTTGTTTCATTCAAAACGTTTATCATTATGTTTTAAATAAAAGGTGGACCACAAGATTTCAGTTGTTTCATCCGAAACGTTTATCAATCGGTTCTACAAAATTGAGCACCCTGGTAACTAAACTTTAACGTATATATAATTTGTACCCTTTGTATAATCATCTTAATAATACACGCAAACCAACGTGTACGCTTCTCAAATAGCATACGTCCGTTAAAAGGCTAGCGCTCTAGCTCGGACGGGGATGTCAAGCCCTATGGATCCATATACTACTACTCGCGCCCACCAGTTCTTATAACTGGCAGTTACTAGTTACCAAAGCTAAGGGATTTTCGGTTCAAACTCAGTGTAGAATTTAGTATGTACTTGTATCTACTGCGTTTAAAATAAAGTGCATGTATTCTCAGCCCAAAAATATATATTGCAAAAGCAATTAAAAAATGGATCAATGAAACTCACACAAAATCAGTTTTAGTATTTGTATCCATTTAGTAAAACAGTTTATAAAACTGCGCATGTATTCTCAGCCCAAAAATATAGTTTGAAAAAGGGATCATATGAAACTCACTGTTTAATATTGATATACAATATTGTAGGAAAGCATGTAGACGCATCGGAGATAATAACACGAGGTTTGATTCACAAAAATACCCCCGAACATTACCCATAACCTCCTTGGCAATAACCCATATTTTCCTTAGCTCTAGCTCTCTCGGAAACTCGTTTTGAAAATTACTTGGACAGTACTCCGTCGTAATATTTTATGTACATTATTATTTTTGTATCGCAAAAATAATAATACTAATAATAAGATTAATAAGATTAATAATAATCTTAATAATAATAATAATAATAATAATAATAATAATAATAATAATAATAATAAATATTATACGGAGTAATATATATTTGTGTATGTGTGTTTTATTTTTCATTCGAGCAAAACACCTGAATTTATAGTACCTGGCCTGGAATCTGGAGTCATGCGACTCGCATGGAAATGGCCTTCTGGCCATGCGACTCGCATGAGGACCAGGGACAGCTCACATTGTTTTGGCTCCTAGCTTGTCGACATAATATAAAATAAATATAAATATAATATATATAATTTAAATTAATTAATTATATATTATATTAAATTCACGTGCATAGTTGACTTGTAATTTTTGTTCCGATAAGTCGTACGTTGTCACTCGACTTATGTCCCGGTTCCGGTTTTTCGAACGCCCTTTCGTACGCTGAGAAAACTTGTACTTTACGTTTCGTGAATCGTACCTTTGTCAAAATATAGTCTTAAATCATCCATAAAATATACCACTGTAGCAAAGTTACTGTAGCAAAGGCAATTTTTACTGTAGCAATTCACTGTAGCAAAGTCAATTTCACTGTAGCAAATAGTGATTTTCAAAAACACTGTAGCATTTTGGGTACTGTAGCAATTTGAAATGTTACTATCGTTTACTAAATAACTTGAAATTATATATATGTATATATCTTTTTAATATATATAAATCAGTTTTTTTAAATACACATTGGAAGTTATTTATAAATAAATTTTAATAATAAATATTTCAACTTATCATATATATTCAAATAGATATTTAAACCAATAAGTTTAATGTACGGTATCAGACAATTAATACATTGTTACCTTTTCATGTTATAGTATATATGTATCTATTTACATATAATTGTTCGCGAATCGTCGAAAACAACCGAAGGGTATTTAAATATATAAAAGTAATTCAAAAATTTTGAGATTCAGTTTTACAGACTTTGATTATCGTGTTGGAAATGTTAATCATACAAAGATTAAGTTTAAATTTAGTCGAAATTTCTGGGTCATCACAAATACTTTGTATACATACGCACTTGCCAAGTGTACTTTCAGGGGGTATAAACGTTAAGTTAGTTACCAAGTGCCCACGGTTAACATATACTTTATCATACTATTTTGAAACGCTCTTTGTAGCACTGAAATCTCATGGCCTACCTTACATACTGTTATACTTAAACTATAGCTCACCAACCTTTGTGTTGACGTTTTTAAGCATGTTTTCCTCAGGTGCTTGAGGTTAGCTTCCGCTGTGTACTAGTCGTGCTGTAGACACCCGCTGCTTAGAGTTGTCGTCGCATGAACTACTTTATCTTGCATTCATACTTTACTACTTTTGAACTATGACTTGTAACGACCGTTGTGGTCACATACACTTATTATTTGCTTCTACTTAGTGAAGCATGCTTTTGGATTGTAAAACATTCGATGTTGGATTAGACATCACTTTATTTATGAATGCAAACTCTTTTTGAAAACGCATATAGTACTTAACCTTGTAATGATCCTGTTGTTGATGATTCGTACACGATGGTTTTGTACGGGGCATCACACTTGTGGTTGTTGCTAAATACCAATTCAGAAAACTACCGACTCAAATATTAATTAAACTTATAACATCTAAGTAAATATTAATTAATCAAAACTTAGCATAAAATGTTGTCCAAACATTGTGATATAACCGATTAAATCCAACAGATTTTTGTACCTTTTTGTTGACTAGAACGTTGATTTTGTTGTGTAGTGGTAGTGTGGTGTTTTGATATGGGTTAGGAGTATTGTGATGATATGTTAAAATATAATTGGTTAAGTATTAAAAGGAGTAAAAATAAGATTTTTAAAATAATAAAAATTAATAAAATTGCAACCCACTCCGTTGATTCTTTAGTTGCAGGGCAAAGAAGGCCTCAAAAAATGCCCCATCCCACACATTGATACACCATAAATTGGTGTTGGTTGCTTGCCACCTAGGCTTGCCACGCCCCCAAACTTAACCGATACAATCGGTCTTATGGAAAATATCCCGCCATCTGTTATTGGAATTGGTAACGATATCGACACAACACGGGTCGAGTTGGGACGTGAAATTAGGTTTTAGTTTTGAATAGTACTGATTTTATGGATAACGGTGAAATTATATCGGGGGAAAAAATGAAAACTTTATAACCGAACACTTTCATCATACAATGAAAGAGCCAACAAAACCAACAATTATAAAGAAAAATCAACGAGCTTCGAAACTAGAAAATGATATAACTTTACTACATGCTATTTACGAGCGAGTCACGATCCACGAGAATGGTCTGCATCCATTTCTTCAGCGGCGGAACTTAAACTCGACTACAGAAGGGGCGAGTCTAAAAATTTAATAAATTTTTCATTGTCAGGCGAACACTAAAAAAAACCTTATTTTTTGGTAAAAAAAAAAATTTTTAGTGTAAAATTTTTTTTCCCGTTAAATCCAGGGGGACGGATACCCCCTTTGGGTTGCTCTATGTTCCGCCACTGCATTTCTTGTTTCTCTCCATGCACTTTTTGTTAGGAAATATGGATTGTCCAATAAAACTAGAATCATGAATTACTTTCTCAATAGAGTATTTCGCCCCTATGGGTCTTGGGTTGCACGAAATCAATATTGGGATAAGACTAGTTTTAACAATCTTTTTCAAGACCAAGAAAAATTGTCCTTGCAAAAGTATAATGCAGGAAATGTTTGCTAGAATGATGAGAGTGTGAGAGAGGAAAAAAAATCTGAAACCTTTTTCTCAAATGAATGTGCATTTTATTTATAGTTGACCAATGTGTGAATCAAGAGGCACAACCTTTCATAAGTGACCATAATGAAATGGTACACCTCTTGGGAATCAACACCACTTATTTGGTGTCTAAATATGTTGTTTCAATGATAAAAACATTTCCAAAGTGACCAGAAAATGCCAAGCAACGTTTTGAACCAACATGCCTTTTGGATCAAAAGGCACCCTTTCAGATTCCAGGCTACAAGTCGCGCCGCGGCCTTACACCATACCTAACGTCCACTAGTTTGGCAAAATTCGGTAACCAATTCTGCCTTGGGGCCGCGTTGCGCCTCATATGGCCGCGGTGCGGTGTTGTGATGACCCGAAATTTTCTGACCAAATTTAAACTTAATCTTTGTATGATTAACATTTCCGACACGATAAGCAAAGTCTGTAAAACTGAATCTCAAAATTTTTGAACTACTTTTATATATTTAAATACCCTTCGGTTGTTTTCGACGATTCGCGAACAATTATATGTAAATAGATACATATATACTATAACTTGAAAAGGTAACAATGTATTAATTGTTTGATACCGTACATTAAACTTATTGGTTTAAATATCTATTTGAATATATATGATAAGTTGAAATATTTATTATTAAAATTTATTTATAAATAACTTCCAATGTGTATTTAAAAACTGATTTATGTATATTAAAAAGATATATACATATATATAATTTCAAGTTATTTAGTAAACGATAGTAACATTCGTTTATTGATTCGATTGATATTTAGATAAGTTAACTAAAGCGTTTAAGATGAACCGGTAAAACACTAATTTGCTACAGTATTTTCAAATTGCTACAGTACCCAAAATGCTACAGTGTTTTCGAAAATCACTATTTGCTACAGTGAATTGTTATAGTAGAAATTGTATTTGCTACAGTGAATTGCTACAGTGAAAATTGACTTTGCTACAGTAACTTTGTTACAGTAAAACACTATTTTAAAATGTATTTTAACAAATATCGAGACAATGATTTATAGAAGTAAATGACCAAAACACTCAAATGTATAAGTTATATTTCGAGTGATATAATTTAGGGATAATTTAAGGCTATATTTTGACTAAGGTACGTGTCCCAAAATGTAATGTACAAGTTTTCTCAGCGTACGAAGGGACACTCGAAAAACCGGAACCGGGACATAAGTCGCGTAACAACGTACGACTTATCGGAACAAAAATTACAAGTTAACTATGCATGTGAATTTAATATAATATATAATTAATTATATAAATTAAATATATTATATATATTATTAATTATTATGTCGACAAACAAAAATACAAAAAAAATGTGAGCTGGATTTTGGGGCCATGCGATCGCATGGAAAATAGGCATAAAACCCATGCGATCGCATGGGGTCAGATTTCAGGAAAGGTCTATAAATTGAATTCGTTTTTGCTCAGTTTACACACTTATTACTCCGTATTTATTTTATTTAAATTATTATTATTATTATTATTATTATTATTATTATTATTATTATTATTATTATTATTATTATTATTATTATTATATTATTATTAAATTATTATTAATCTTAATATTTTAGTAATATTATACATAAAATATTACGACGAGGTTATGAGCATGTCGCTTTTAAAAATGAGTTTTACGAGCGGGATAGAACTAAGGAAATTATGGGCTATTGCCAAGGAGGTTATGGGTAATGTTCGGGGATATATTTATGAATCAAACCTAGTGTTTATCATCTCCGTTACGTCTACGTACTTTCCTACAATATTGAATCTCAATATTAATACGTAAGTACTTATATTTTATCTATTATATATTAATAGTGTATCCATGTCTAGTACTCGAGTATATATATTTATACATGTTTGTATGCTAAATTTCGTCGTTAAACAGTTTATAATGAATCACGAATTAAATCCATATATTACTGGTAAAAGGTATATGATATACATTTGCAAGATCTATCCTTTTGAGAGTCCTTGGGATTATTGCTATTAAGATCAATCCCTCCCTCTTCTTCATCGCTATAATCCTTCAAATAAAACGTATCATCCCTCTCACTCTTCTTCTTTCCTTTACCTCTCTCATCTTTAAAAATATTTTATTTCTTACATATTTCATACAAAAGAGCACCAGCGAGACACGAAATCAGTAAACAAGATCAAACAAAGACAACGACCAAACGCTAACTAACCCAAGCCTCGCCGAAAAACCTAACATACACCTAAAACGCAAGGCCATAAACAAAACCAACACCTACATATAAAACACATCAGAAACAAAAACAATCAAGGACCAACGTTGTTGTCGTCCCCGCCATCCATGGGAAGAAAATTTAAGATGAAATATGTAAGAAATAAAATATTTTTAATTTAACAGGTCCTAACAATTCAAATGAAAAACAAAATACAGAATATAATTTATTTTTGTGTCGTGAATTTGCAAAAAAAAATAAAGAGCAAATGATATGCGTAGGACTACATGGCTACGGCTGCATCTTTTCATTCACATTAAAGTGGATATAAATAACTAAAACAAAGAGATATTCTAGCAACTAACTAGCACACGTTTTTTTATGGACCCATTATCAACCCACATTCCTAAACTGATTGTAACGACCCTGGAATTTCCAACGTTTATTTATTAATAATTGTTATTATTAATACTTGTGATTAAACGAATGTATGTTATTACATTTACATGTTGCCATGATTACCCGTACTTGACTTTAATTACCCGAAACGTCTTTGTGACACACGAAACTTACACGAATAATATTTTCAAGTATTATTTACATTCATGATTAATTTTATTAATCATTTTGATTAACTAAGACTATTAGTTAGTTACTTGGGCTTTAATTGGTTTAACTTGTGATTTATGGAACTTGAGCTTGTTTAAAGTTAATGGACTCATGATTAGGAGCTTATAGGCCCACCCTACATTTTAAATGGACTTAATTAGCCCATAAGACTTGTAACTATTACTTGTATATGGTAACTAGTTAGTTAAGGAGATAAGAATCTAGTTTGTCCATAATCCCCATGAACTAACACCAAGTATCCAACTTTTAAGACTTTTCATCTAAGTAACCAACAAACAAATCCTTCCCCTCTTCCTTTTGCTGCCGACCGTGGGCTTCTTCCATGGGGGAGTGGGTTTTATTTTCAAACTTTGATTTATTTCTTACTTGTAGCCTTCACATGTTCATTACACTTCACACACACCTTACTTTCTTCCAACTTTTCTCTCTTTCTCTCAAGTTCTTGTAAGCATTATGAACTTCTTTTCTTCCTTTTCTTTTCTTACAAAACCGTGACATATTCACCTCTAATCATCATCATCATTTGTTGTTTGATACTTGTTGCTCATTGTTGTTAGTTACTTGTCTTTGTTAGTTAGTTACTTACATGTTATTATGAATCAAACTCACTAGTTTGTTCATCACTTTATCTTGTATTAACAAGAACATTCAAGAACTAAACTCTCTAGTTTAGGTTCTACATATACTTTCTTTAAAGATTGCAAGTTCATGTGTTGATTAAAATCATACTTGTGATTCATAAAGTAAACTTCAAGTTTACATTCTTAAAGATCAAACTTTGGTTTGAATCTTTAAAAGTATGAACAACCATGAACAAATTACATGTTTACTTAGTTTACTTCTTCATTCTTGCACTTTAATTTCATGTAACTAGTTTAAATGGTCAAGTACTACAAGTTAGTCTTGATCTCATTAATCTTGAACTAAAAGTTAACTTTGAAAGTTCAAGAACATGTAAATAAGTTTTCTTTAAATATAACTTTTTATACTTATGCTTGATCTAGACTTTTGGGTCTTGGATCTTCAAGATCTAACTAAGAACTATGTTCTACATTTTAAGATCTTGATTAGTTAGTTTACTTTCAAGTTTATAGTTCTACATTACTTTCATATTTCATGTATGTGTTAAAACTAAGACTTTGATGTAACTTTGGTTCATCAAAACACTTACAACTCTTAAGTGAAGTTGTGCTACATGTCTTAGACTTGCACAAGGGTTATGATGGTCAAAACTTGGTAAATATGATGTAAACACATCAATGAGTTGTACACTTGAAGCTATAGGCATCAAGGATGAGAACCATGATGAACATCAAACACCAAACCCACCGGAACCCATTATTTTTCTGCTTACTGTTCTCTGCCTACTGTTTTGCTGTTTCTGTAACAGACCATTAGACCTGGGCTACTGAGACCTTGATTTTCAGATAGATATTTTCGAGTAGATAACTTTTCATATAGGACTCGTCTTAATCCGAGTTACGGTTTAGAATTTATGGCCCTCCGATCGTCACTATGTCCTTTAACGTTGTGCAGAAATTTCTGACCTACTCGCACTTAGACCGTTGCCACGGTCAAACGAAGACGAGTTTGCTTCTGTAAATTTTACCACACTTAAAGGACTCATATACGGAGCCATGGCCACTGTTCTCACCTTAATTCAGTAAGGGTAGAGGCCGTGGTGACTGATCGAAGTCAGCTTTTGTTTTAAACTACTTTCATGAACGAAACCTACTTTACACCTTTTGTTAAATGATGAATGATGATGACCCTTAAGACCTTATTTACATACTTTTATACCTATTAAGACGATTTACTGACTTAGTACTATTTGCCTTAGGTTGAGGACCTTCGGACCGATTACTTGCACACCTTTTCCGAACTGACTTTACGACTACATTATCATTGTGAGTTATAGCATTCCCTTTTTACTTTAACTTATTTTGGGAACTGAGAATACATGCGGATTTTATGTTTTACATACTAGGCACGAGTACTTAAACTTATATATGTGTGGGTTATACAACGGCATAAACATTCCCTTTAGCTCGGTAACGTTTAATCATTGGTTTTTGAACCATGAACGCGAATCTTAGATATGGATCCATAGGGTTTGACATCCCCACTCGGGCTAGTAGCGCTAGCATTTAACGAGTGTTTAATACTGTGACGATCGCTCCAAATCCATATGGACGAACACGTCATTAATTGATTTCATTGCGAGGTATTTGACCTCTATATGATACGTTTTATAAACATTGCATTCTTTTGAAAAGGCGCACCATAAATGAATATTTAAATCAAAGGTTTTCGACATATGATGATTTTTACATATAGACAATCACCATAAATAATAGTTTACAACAGTATTTCCGTTGACAATGCAGTCAAAATAAGATACATGGTGATGATTTGGTGAATGCAACGTTTCCTTGAAAATATGTCATGTAAGACTCCATGCACATAGCTTGTCTAACATCTAAGCAAACAGCGGAAGACTTCTAGGGAACCTGAGAATAAACATGCTTCAAGTGTCAACACAAAGGTTGGTGAGTTCATAGTTTTAATATTACACATAATCCGTATATCAATGTGGATTACAAAAGTTCAGTTGTTTCATTCAAAACGTTTATCATTATGTTTTAAATAAAAGGTGGACCACAAGATTTCAGTTGTTTCATCCGAAACGTTTATCAATCGGTTCTACAAAATTGAGCACCCTGGTAACTAAACTTTAACGTATATATAATTTGTACCCTTTGTATAATCATCTTAATAATACACGCAAACCAACGTGTACGCTTCTCAAATAGCATACGTCCGTTAAAAGGCTAGCGCTCTAGCTCGGACGGGGATGTCAAGCCCTATGGATCCATATACTACTACTCGCGCCCACCAGTTCTTATAACTGGCAGTTACTAGTTACCAAAGCTAAGGGATTTTCGGTTCAAACTCAGTGTAGAATTTAGTATGTACTTGTATCTACTGCGTTTAAAATAAAGTGCATGTATTCTCAGCCCAAAAATATATATTGCAAAAGCAATTAAAAAATGGATCAATGAAACTCACACAAAATCAGTTTTAGTATTTGTATCCATTTAGTAAAACAGTTTATAAAACTGCGCATGTATTCTCAGCCCAAAAATATAGTTTGAAAAAGGGATCATATGAAACTCACTGTTTAATATTGATATACAATATTGTAGGAAAGCATGTAGACGCATCGGAGATAATAACACGAGGTTTGATTCACAAAAATACCCCCGAACATTACCCATAACCTCCTTGGCAATAACCCATATTTTCCTTAGCTCTAGCTCTCTCGGAAACTCGTTTTGAAAATTACTTGGACAGTACTCCGTCGTAATATTTTATGTACATTATTATTTTTGTATCGCAAAAATAATAATACTAATAATAAGATTAATAAGATTAATAATAATCTTAATAATAATAATAATAATAATAATAATAATAATAATAATAATAATAATAATAATAAATATTATACGGAGTAATATATATTTGTGTATGTGTGTTTTATTTTTCATTCGAGCAAAACACCTGAATTTATAGTACCTGGCCTGGAATCTGGAGTCATGCGACTCGCATGGAAATGGCCTTCTGGCCATGCGACTCGCATGAGGACCAGGGACAGCTCACATTGTTTTGGCTCCTAGCTTGTCGACATAATATAAAATAAATATAAATATAATATATATAATTTAAATTAATTAATTATATATTATATTAAATTCACGTGCATAGTTGACTTGTAATTTTTGTTCCGATAAGTCGTACGTTGTCACTCGACTTATGTCCCGGTTCCGGTTTTTCGAACGCCCTTTCGTACGCTGAGAAAACTTGTACTTTACGTTTCGTGAATCGTACCTTTGTCAAAATATAGTCTTAAATCATCCATAAAATATACCACTGTAGCAAAGTTACTGTAGCAAAGGCAATTTTTACTGTAGCAATTCACTGTAGCAAAGTCAATTTCACTGTAGCAAATAGTGATTTTCAAAAACACTGTAGCATTTTGGGTACTGTAGCAATTTGAAATGTTACTATCGTTTACTAAATAACTTGAAATTATATATATGTATATATCTTTTTAATATATATAAATCAGTTTTTTTAAATACACATTGGAAGTTATTTATAAATAAATTTTAATAATAAATATTTCAACTTATCATATATATTCAAATAGATATTTAAACCAATAAGTTTAATGTACGGTATCAGACAATTAATACATTGTTACCTTTTCATGTTATAGTATATATGTATCTATTTACATATAATTGTTCGCGAATCGTCGAAAACAACCGAAGGGTATTTAAATATATAAAAGTAATTCAAAAATTTTGAGATTCAGTTTTACAGACTTTGATTATCGTGTTGGAAATGTTAATCATACAAAGATTAAGTTTAAATTTAGTCGAAATTTCTGGGTCATCACAAATACTTTGTATACATACGCACTTGCCAAGTGTACTTTCAGGGGGTATAAACGTTAAGTTAGTTACCAAGTGCCCACGGTTAACATATACTTTATCATACTATTTTGAAACGCTCTTTGTAGCACTGAAATCTCATGGCCTACCTTACATACTGTTATACTTGAACTATAGCTCACCAACCTTTGTGTTGACGTTTTTAAGCATGTTTTCCTCAGGTGCTTGAGGTTAGCTTCCGCTGTGTACTAGTCGTGCTGTAGACACCCGCTGCTTAGAGTTGTCGTCGCATGAACTACTTTATCTTGCATTCATACTTTACTACTTTTGAACTATGACTTGTAACGACCGTTGTGGTCACATACACTTATTATTTGCTTCTACTTAGTGAAGCATGCTTTTGGATTGTAAAACATTCGATGTTGGATTAGACATCACTTTATTTATGAATGCAAACTCTTTTTGAAAACGCATATAGTACTTAACCTTGTAATGATCCTGTTGTTGATGATTCGTACACGATGGTTTTGTACGGGGCATCACACTTGTGGTTGTTGCTAAATACCAATTCAGAAAACTACCGACTCAAATATTAATTAAACTTATAACATCTAAGTAAATATTAATTAATCAAAACTTAGCATAAAATGTTGTCCAAACATTGTGATATAACCGATTAAATCCAACAGATTTTTGTACCTTTTTGTTGACTAGAACGTTGATTTTGTTGTGTAGTGGTAGTGTGGTGTTTTGATATGGGTTAGGAGTATTGTGATGATATGTTAAAATATAATTGGTTAAGTATTAAAAGGAGTAAAAATAAGATTTTTAAAATAATAAAAATTAAGAAAATTGCAACCCACTCCGTTGATTCTTTAGTTGCAGGGCAAAGAAGGCCTCAAAAAATGCCCCATCCCACACATTGATACACCATAAATTGGTGTTGGTTGCTTGCCACCTAGGCTTGCCACGCCCCCAAACTTAACCGATACAATCGGTCTTATGGAAAATATCCCGCCATCTGTTATTGGAATTGGTAACGATATCGACACAACACGGGTCGAGTTGGGACGTGAAATTAGGTTTTAGTTTTGAATAGTACTGATTTTATGGATAACGGTGAAATTATATCGGGGGAAAAAATGAAAACTTTATAACCGAACACTTTCATCATACAATGAAAGAGCCAACAAAACCAACAATTATAAAGAAAAATCAACGAGCTTCGAAACTAGAAAATGATATAACTTTACTACATGCTATTTACGAGCGAGTCACGATCCACGAGAATGGTCTGCATCCATTTCTTCAGCGGCGGAACTTAAACTCGACTACAGAAGGGGCGAGTCTAAAAATTTAATAAATTTTTCATTGTCAGGCGAACACTAAAAAAAACCTTATTTTTTGGTAAAAAAAAAAATTTTTAGTGTAAAATTTTTTTTCCCGTTAAATCCAGGGGGACGGATACCCCCTTTGGGTTGCTCTATGTTCCGCCACTGCATTTCTTGTTTCTCTCCATGCACTTTTTGTTAGGAAATATGGATTGTCCAATAAAACTAGAATCATGAATTACTTTCTCAATAGAGTATTTCGCCCCTATGGGTCTTGGGTTGCACGAAATCAATATTGGGATAAGACTAGTTTTAACAATCTTTTTCAAGACCAAGAAAAATTGTCCTTGCAAAAGTATAATGCAGGAAATGTTTGCTAGAATGATGAGAGTGTGAGAGAGGAAAAAAAATCTGAAACCTTTTTCTCAAATGAATGTGCATTTTATTTATAGTTGACCAATGTGTGAATCAAGAGGCACAACCTTTCATAAGTGACCATAATGAAATGGTACACCTCTTGGGAATCAACACCACTTATTTGGTGTCTAAATATGTTGTTTCAATGATAAAAACATTTCCAAAGTGACCAGAAAATGCCAAGCAACGTTTTGAACCAACATGCCTTTTGGATCAAAAGGCACCCTTTCAGATTCCAGGCTACAAGTCGCGCCGCGGCCTTACACCATACCTAACGTCCACTAGTTTGGCAAAATTCGGTAACCAATTCTGCCTTGGGGCCGCGTTGCGCCTCATATGGCCGCGGTGCGGTGTTGTGATGACCCGAAATTTTCTGACCAAATTTAAACTTAATCTTTGTATGATTAACATTTCCGACACGATAAGCAAAGTCTGTAAAACTGAATCTCAAAATTTTTGAACTACTTTTATATATTTAAATACCCTTCGGTTGTTTTCGACGATTCGCGAACAATTATATGTAAATAGATACATATATACTATAACTTGAAAAGGTAACAATGTATTAATTGTTTGATACCGTACATTAAACTTATTGGTTTAAATATCTATTTGAATATATATGATAAGTTGAAATATTTATTATTAAAATTTATTTATAAATAACTTCCAATGTGTATTTAAAAACTGATTTATGTATATTAAAAAGATATATACATATATATAATTTCAAGTTATTTAGTAAACGATAGTAACATTCGTTTATTGATTCGATTGATATTTAGATAAGTTAACTAAAGCGTTTAAGATGAACCGGTAAAACACTAATTTGCTACAGTATTTTCAAATTGCTACAGTACCCAAAATGCTACAGTGTTTTCGAAAATCACTATTTGCTACTGTGAATTGTTATAGTAGAAATTGTATTTGCTACAGTGAATTGCTACAGTGAAAATTGACTTTGCTACAGTAACTTTGTTACAGTAAAACACTATTTTAAAATGTATTTTAACAAATATCGAGACAATGATTTATAGAAGTAAATGACCAAAACACTCAAATGTATAAGTTATATTTCGAGTGATATAATTTAGGGATAATTTAAGGCTATATTTTGACTAAGGTACGTGTCCCAAAATGTAATGTACAAGTTTTCTCAGCGTACGAAGGGACACTCGAAAAACCGGAACCGGGACATAAGTCGCGTAACAACGTACGACTTATCGGAACAAAAATTACAAGTTAACTATGCATGTGAATTTAATATAATATATAATTAATTATATAAATTAAATATATTATATATATTATTAATTATTATGTCGACAAACAAAAATACAAAAAAAATGTGAGCTGGATTTTGGGGCCATGCGATCGCATGGAAAATAGGCATAAAACCCATGCGATCGCATGGGGTCAGATTTCAGGAAAGGTCTATAAATTGAATTCGTTTTTGCTCAGTTTACACACTTATTACTCCGTATTTATTTTATTTAAATTATTATTATTATTATTATTATTATTATTATTATTATTATTATTATTATTATTATTATTATTATTATTATTATTATATTATTAAATTATTATTAATCTTAATATTTTAGTAATATTATACATAAAATATTACGACGAGGTTATGAGCATGTCGCTTTTAAAAATGAGTTTTACGAGCGGGATAGAACTAAGGAAATTATGGGCTATTGCCAAGGAGGTTATGGGTAATGTTCGGGGATATATTTATGAATCAAACCTAGTGTTTATCATCTCCGTTACGTCTACGTACTTTCCTACAATATTGAATCTCAATATTAATACGTAAGTACTTATATTTTATCTATTATATATTAATAGTGTATCCATGTCTAGTACTCGAGTATATATATTTATACATGTTTGTATGCTAAATTTCGTCGTTAAACAGTTTATAATGAATCACGAATTAAATCCATATATTACTGGTAAAAGGTATATGATATACATGTTTTTGGAAAGCTGGCGAAAAATCGATAACTTTTCATTTAGACACCGAATAGTTTTGATGAACGGATTAAAAGATATGATCAACTGAATTATGATTGACGTTAATTGCCATCCCTAATCACAGGTCCTAACAATTCAAATGAAAAACAAAATACAGAATATAATTTATTTTTGTGTCGTGAATTTGCAAAAAAAAATAAAGAGCAAATGATATGCGTAGGACTACATGGCTACGGCTGCATCTTTTCATTCACATTAAAGTGGATATAAATAACTAAAACAAAGAGATATTCTAGCAACTAACTAGCACACGTTTTTTTATGGACCCATTATCAACCCACATTCCTAAACTGATTGTAACGACCCTGGAATTTCCAACGTTTATTTATTAATAATTGTTATTATTAATACTTGTGATTAAACGAATGTATGTTATTACATTTACATGTTGCCATGATTACCCGTACTTGACTTTAATTGCCCGAAACGTCTTTGTGACACACGAAACTTACACGAATAATATTTTCAAGTATTATTTACATTCATGATTAATTTTATTAATCATTTTGATTAACTAAGACTATTAGTTAGTTACTTGGGCTTTAATTGGTTTAACTTGTGATTTATGGAACTTGAGCTTGTTTAAAGTTAATGGACTCATGATTAGGAGCTTATAGGCCCACCCTACATTTTAAATGGACTTAATTAGCCCATAAGACTTGTAACTATTACTTGTATATGGTAACTAGTTAGTTAAGGAGATAAGAATCTAGTTTGTCCATAATCCCCATGAACTAACACCAAGTATCCAACTTTTAAGACTTTTCATCTAAGTAACCAACAAACAAATCCTTCCCCTCTTCCTTTTGCTGCCGACCGTGGGCTTCTTCCATGGGGGAGTGGGTTTTATTTTCAAACTTTGATTTATTTCTTACTTGTAGCCTTCACATGTTCATTACACTTCACACACACCTTACTTTCTTCCAACTTTTCTCTCTTTCTCTCAAGTTCTTGTAAGCATTATGAACTTCTTTTCTTCCTTTTCTTTTCTTACAAAACCGTGACATATTCACCTCTAATCATCATCATCATTTGTTGTTTGATACTTGTTGCTCATTGTTGTTAGTTACTTGTCTTTGTTAGTTAGTTACTTACATGTTATTATGAATCAAACTCACTAGTTTGTTCATCACTTTATCTTGTATTAACAAGAACATTCAAGAACTAAACTCTCTAGTTTAGGTTCTACATATACTTTCTTTAAAGATTGCAAGTTCATGTGTTGATTAAAATCATACTTGTGATTCATAAAGTAAACTTCAAGTTTACATTCTTAAAGATCAAACTTTGGTTTGAATCTTTAAAAGTATGAACAACCATGAACAAATTACATGTTTACTTAGTTTACTTCTTCATTCTTGCACTTTAATTTCATGTAACTAGTTTAAATGGTCAAGTACTACAAGTTAGTCTTGATCTCATTAATCTTGAACTAAAAGTTAACTTTGAAAGTTCAAGAACATGTAAATAAGTTTTCTTTAAATATAACTTTGTATACTTATGCTTGATCTAGACTTTTGGGTCTTGGATCTTCAAGATCTAACTAAGAACTATGTTCTACATTTTAAGATCTTGATTAGTTAGTTTACTTTCAAGTTTATAGTTCTACATTACTTTCATATTTCATGTATGTGTTAAAACTAAGACTTTGATGTAACTTTGGTTCATCAAAACACTTACAACTCTTAAGTGAAGTTGTGCTACATGTCTTAGACTTGCACAAGGGTTATGATGGTCAAAACTTGGTAAATATGATGTAAACACATCAATGAGTTGTACACTTGAAGCTATAGGCATCAAGGATGAGAACCATGATGAACATCAAACACCAAACCCACCGGAACCCATTATTTTTCTGCTTACTGTTCTCTGCCTACTGTTTTGCTGTTTCTGTAACAGACCAGTAGACCTGGGCTACTGAGACCTTGATTTTCAGATAGATATTTTCGAGTAGATAACTTTTCATATAGGACTCGTCTTAATCCGAGTTACGGTTTAGAATTTATGGCCCTCCGATCGTCACTATGTCCTTTAACGTTGTGCAGAAATTTCTGACCTACTCGCACTTAGACCGTTGCCACGGTCAAACGAAGACGAGTTTGCTTCTGTAAATTTTACCACACTTAAAGGACTCATATACGGAGCCATGGCCACTGTTCTCACCTTAATTCAGTAAGGGTAGAGGCCGTGGTGACTGATCGAAGTCAGCTTTTGTTTTAAACTACTTTCATGAACGAAACCTACTTTACACCTTTTGTTAAATGATGAATGATGATGACCCTTAAGACCTTATTTACATACTTTTATACCTATTAAGACGATTTACTGACTTAGTACTATTTGCCTTAGGTTGAGGACCTTCGGACCGATTACTTGCACACCTTTTCCGAACTGACTTTACGACTACATTATCATTGTGAGTTATAGCATTCCCTTTTTACTTTAACTTATTTTGGGAACTGAGAATACATGCGGATTTTATGTTTTACATACTAGGCACGAGTACTTAAACTTATATATGTGTGGGTTATACAACGGCATAAACATTCCCTTTAGCTCGGTAACGTTTAATCATTGGTTTTTGAACCATGAACGCGAATCTTAGATATGGATCCATAGGGTTTGACATCCCCACTCGGGCTAGTAGCGCTAGCATTTAACGAGTGTTTAATACTGTGACGATCGCTCCAAATCCATATGGACGAACACGTCATTAATTGATTTCATTGCGAGGTATTTGACCTCTATATGATACGTTTTATAAACATTGCATTCTTTTGAAAAGGCGCACCATAAATGAATATTTAAATCAAAGGTTTTCGACATATGATGATTTTTACATATAGACAATCACCATAAATAATAGTTTACAACAGTATTTCCGTTGACAATGCAGTCAAAATAAGATACATGGTGATGATTTGGTGAATGCAACGTTTCCTTGAAAATATGTCATGTAAGACTCCATGCACATAGCTTGTCTAACATCTAAGCAAACAGCGGAAGACTTCTAGGGAACCTGAGAATAAACATGCTTCAAGTGTCAACACAAAGGTTGGTGAGTTCATAGTTTTAATATTACACATAATCCGTATATCAATGTGGATTACAAAAGTTCAGTTGTTTCATTCAAAACGTTTATCATTATGTTTTAAATAAAAGGTGGACCACAAGATTTCAGTTGTTTCATCCGAAACGTTTATCAATCGGTTCTACAAAATTGAGCACCCTGGTAACTAAACTTTAACGTATATATAATTTGTACCCTTTGTATAATCATCTTAATAATACACGCAAACCAACGTGTACGCTTCTCAAATAGCATACGTCCGTTAAAAGGCTAGCGCTCTAGCTCGGACGGGGATGTCAAGCCCTATGGATCCATATACTACTACTCGCGCCCACCAGTTCTTATAACTGGCAGTTACTAGTTACCAAAGCTAAGGGATTTTCGGTTCAAACTCAGTGTAGAATTTAGTATGTACTTGTATCTACTGCGTTTAAAATAAAGTGCATGTATTCTCAGCCCAAAAATATATATTGCAAAAGCAATTAAAAAATGGATCAATGAAACTCACACAAAATCAGTTTTAGTATTTGTATCCATTTAGTAAAACAGTTTATAAAACTGCGCATGTATTCTCAGCCCAAAAATATAGTTTGAAAAAGGGATCATATGAAACTCACTGTTTAATTTTGATATACAATATTGTAGGAAAGCATGTAGACGCATCGGAGATAATAACACGAGGTTTGATTCACAAAAATACCCCCGAACATTACCCATAACCTCCTTGGCAATAACCCATATTTTCCTTAGCTCTAGCTCTCTCGGAAACTCGTTTTGAAAATTACTTGGACAGTACTCCGTCGTAATATTTTATGTACATTATTATTTTTGTATCGCAAAAATAATAATACTAATAATAAGATTAATAAGATTAATAATAATCTTAATAATAATAATAATAATAATAATAATAATAATAATAATAATAATAATAATAATAAATATTATACGGAGTAATATATATTTGTGTATGTGTGTTTTATTTTTCATTCGAGCAAAACACCTGAATTTATAGTACCTGGCCTGGAATCTGGAGTCATGCGACTCGCATGGAAATGGCCTTCTGGCCATGCGACTCGCATGAGGACCAGGGACAGCTCACATTGTTTTGGCTCCTAGCTTGTCGACATAATATAAAATAAATATAAATATAATATATATAATTTAAATTAATTAATTATATATTATATTAAATTCACGTGCATAGTTGACTTGTAATTTTTGTTCCGATAAGTCGTACGTTGTCACTCGACTTATGTCCCGGTTCCGGTTTTTCGAACGCCCTTTCGTACGCTGAGAAAACTTGTACTTTACGTTTCGTGAATCGTACCTTTGTCAAAATATAGTCTTAAATCATCCATAAAATATACCACTGTAGCAAAGTTACTGTAGCAAAGGCAATTTTTACTGTAGCAATTCACTGTAGCAAAGTCAATTTCACTGTAGCAAATAGTGATTTTCAAAAACACTGTAGCATTTTGGGTACTGTAGCAATTTGAAATGTTACTATCGTTTACTAAATAACTTGAAATTATATATATGTATATATCTTTTTAATATATATAAATCAGTTTTTTTAAATACACATTGGAAGTTATTTATAAATAAATTTTAATAATAAATATTTCAACTTATCATATATATTCAAATAGATATTTAAACCAATAAGTTTAATGTACGGTATCAGACAATTAATACATTGTTACCTTTTCATGTTATAGTATATATGTATCTATTTACATATAATTGTTCGCGAATCGTCGAAAACAACCGAAGGGTATTTAAATATATAAAAGTAATTCAAAAATTTTGAGATTCAGTTTTACAGACTTTGATTATCGTGTTGGAAATGTTAATCATACAAAGATTAAGTTTAAATTTAGTCGAAATTTCTGGGTCATCACAAATACTTTGTATACATACGCACTTGCCAAGTGTACTTTCAGGGGGTATAAACGTTAAGTTAGTTACCAAGTGCCCACGGTTAACATATACTTTATCATACTATTTTGAAACGCTCTTTGTAGCACTGAAATCTCATGGCCTACCTTACATACTGTTATACTTAAACTATAGCTCACCAACCTTTGTGTTGACGTTTTTAAGCATGTTTTCCTCAGGTGCTTGAGGTTAGCTTCCGCTGTGTACTAGTCGTGCTGTAGACACCCGCTGCTTAGAGTTGTCGTCGCATGAACTACTTTATCTTGCATTCATACTTTACTACTTTTGAACTATGACTTGTAACGACCGTTGTGGTCACATACACTTATTATTTGCTTCTACTTAGTGAAGCATGCTTTTGGATTGTAAAACATTCGATGTTGGATTAGACATCACTTTATTTATGAATGCAAACTCTTTTTGAAAACGCATATAGTACTTAACCTTGTAATGATCCTGTTGTTGATGATTCGTACACGATGGTTTTGTACGGGGCATCACACTTGTGGTTGTTGCTAAATACCAATTCAGAAAACTACCGACTCAAATATTAATTAAACTTATAACATCTAAGTAAATATTAATTAATCAAAACTTAGCATAAAATGTTGTCCAAACATTGTGATATAACCGATTAAATCCAACAGATTTTTGTACCTTTTTGTTGACTAGAACGTTGATTTTGTTGTGTAGTGGTAGTGTGGTGTTTTGATATGGGTTAGGAGTATTGTGATGATATGTTAAAATATAATTGGTTAAGTATTAAAAGGAGTAAAAATAAGATTTTTAAAATAATAAAAATTAATAAAATTGCAACCCACTCCGTTGATTCTTTAGTTGCAGGGCAAAGAAGGCCTCAAAAAATGCCCCATCCCACACATTGATACACCATAAATTGGTGTTGGTTGCTTGCCACCTAGGCTTGCCACGCCCCCAAACTTAACCGATACAATCGGTCTTATGGAAAATATCCCACCATCTGTTATTGGAATTGGTAACGATATCGACACAACACGGGTCGAGTTGGGACGTGAAATTAGGTTTTAGTTTTGAATAGTACTGATTTTATGGATAACGGTGAAATTATATCGGGGGAAAAAATGAAAACTTTATAACCGAACACTTTCATCATACAATGAAAGAGCCAACAAAACCAACAATTATAAAGAAAAATCAACGAGCTTCGAAACTAGAAAATGATATAACTTTACTACATGCTATTTACGAGCGAGTCACGATCCACGAGAATGGTCTGCATCCATTTCTTCAGCGGCGGAACTTAAACTCGACTACAGAAGGGGCGAGTCTAAAAATTTAATAAATTTTTCATTGTCAGGCGAACACTAAAAAAAACCTTATTTTTTGGTAAAAAAAAAAATTTTTAGTGTAAAATTTTTTTTCCCGTTAAATCCAGGGGGACGGATACCCCCTTTGGGTTGCTCTATGTTCCGCCACTGCATTTCTTGTTTCTCTCCATGCACTTTTTGTTAGGAAATATGGATTGTCCAATAAAACTAGAATCATGAATTACTTTCTCAATAGAGTATTTCGCCCCTATGGGTCTTGGGTTGCACGAAATCAATATTGGGATAAGACTAGTTTTAACAATCTTTTTCAAGACCAAGAAAAATTGTCCTTGCAAAAGTATAATGCAGGAAATGTTTGCTAGAATGATGAGAGTGTGAGAGAGGAAAAAAAATCTGAAACCTTTTTCTCAAATGAATGTGCATTTTATTTATAGTTGACCAATGTGTGAATCAAGAGGCACAACCTTTCATAAGTGACCATAATGAAATGGTACACCTCTTGGGAATCAACACCACTTATTTGGTGTCTAAATATGTTGTTTCAATGATAAAAACATTTCCAAAGTGACCAGAAAATGCCAAGCAACGTTTTGAACCAACATGCCTTTTGGATCAAAAGGCACCCTTTCAGATTCCAGGCTACAAGTCGCGCCGCGGCCTTACACCATACCTAACGTCCACTAGTTTGGCAAAATTCGGTAACCAATTCTGCCTTGGGGCCGCGTTGCGCCTCATATGGCCGCGGTGCGGTGTTGTGATGACCCGAAATTTTCTGACCAAATTTAAACTTAATCTTTGTATGATTAACATTTCCGACACGATAAGCAAAGTCTGTAAAACTGAATCTCAAAATTTTTGAACTACTTTTATATATTTAAATACCCTTCGGTTGTTTTCGACGATTCGCGAACAATTATATGTAAATAGATACATATATACTATAACTTAAAAAGGTAACAATGTATTAATTGTTTGATACCGTACATTAAACTTATTGGTTTAAATATCTATTTGAATATATATGATAAGTTGAAATATTTATTATTAAAATTTATTTATAAATAACTTCCAATGTGTATTTAAAAACTGATTTATGTATATTAAAAAGATATATACATATATATAATTTCAAGTTATTTAGTAAACGATAGTAACATTCGTTTATTGATTCGATTGATATTTAGATAAGTTAACTAAAGCGTTTAAGATGAACCGGTAAAACACTAATTTGCTACAGTATTTTCAAATTGCTACAGTACCCAAAATGCTACAGTGTTTTCGAAAATCACTATTTGCTACAGTGAATTGTTATAGTAGAAATTGTATTTGCTACAGTGAATTGCTACAGTAAAAATTGACTTTGCTACAGTAACTTTGTTACAGTAAAACACTATTTTAAAATGTATTTTAACAAATATCGAGACAATGATTTATAGAAGTAAATGACCAAAACACTCAAATGTATAAGTTATATTTCGAGTGATATAATTTAGGGATAATTTAAGGCTATATTTTGACTAAGGTACGTGTCCCAAAATGTAATGTACAAGTTTTCTCAGCGTACGAAGGGACACTCGAAAAACCGGAACCGGGACATAAGTCGCGTAACAACGTACGACTTATCGGAACAAAAATTACAAGTTAACTATGCATGTGAATTTAATATAATATATAATTAATTATATAAATTAAATATATTATATATATTATTAATTATTATGTCGACAAACAAAAATACAAAAAAAATGTGAGCTGGATTTTGGGGCCATGCGATCGCATGGAAAATAGGCATAAAACCCATGCGATCGCATGGGGTCAGATTTCAGGAAAGGTCTATAAATTGAATTCGTTTTTGCTCAGTTTACACACTTATTACTCCGTATTTATTTTATTTAAATTATTATTATTATTATTATTATTATTATTATTATTATTATTATTATTATTATTATTATTATTATTATTATTATTATTATTATTATTATTATTATATTATTAAATTATTATTAATCTTAATATTTTAGTAATATTATACATAAAATATTACGACGAGGTTATGAGCATGTCGCTTTTAAAAATGAGTTTTACGAGCGGGATAGAACTAAGGAAATTATGGGCTATTGCCAAGGAGGTTATGGGTAATGTTCGGGGATATATTTATGAATCAAACCTAGTGTTTATCATCTCCGTTACGTCTACGTACTTTCCTACAATATTGAATCTCAATATTAATACGTAAGTACTTATATTTTATCTATTATATATTAATAGTGTATCCATGTCTAGTACTCGAGTATATATATTTATACATGTTTGTATGCTAAATTTCGTCGTTAAACAGTTTATAATGAATCACGAATTAAATCCATATATTACTGGTAAAAGGTATATGATATACATTTGCAAGATCTATCCTTTTGAGAGTCCTTGGGATTATTGCTATTAAGATCAATCCCTCCCTCTTCTTCATCGCTATAATCCTTCAAATAAAACGTATCATCCCTCTCACTCTTCTTCTTTCCTTTACCTCTCTCAGCTTTAAAAATATTTTATTTCTTACATATTTCATACAAAAGAGCACCAGCGAGACACGAAATCAGTAAACAAGATCAAACAAAGACAACGACCAAACGCTAACTAACCCAAGCCTCGCCGAAAAACCTAACATACACCTAAAACGCAAGGCCATAAACAAAACCAACACCTACATATAAAACACATCAGAAACAAAAACAATCAAGGACCAACGTTGTTGTCGTCCCCGCCATCCATGGGAAGAAAATTTAAGATGAAATATGTAAGAAATAAAATATTTTTAATTTAACAAATTGGATTGGAAATTTGGAATGTTCCTTAAATTCGCCATTGTTTTTAAATACATCTAAAGTGAACACTTTTACATCAGAATCCACAGCTTTAACTTGTTGCCCTTCATCCTTTTCCAATGGCTCTTATCACCCACAACAAAATATAATCAAAGACACAATTAGTCTGCAGCATATAAAATGAAAAATATTAACAAATTTGAGATTACCAGGTGGCAGAGGTTTTGGCTGGCAACATATTCTGCAGCATTCTTGCAAACTTTCCTGACTTCAAATACGTATTCGAATTCACTTCTTCTATTGCTCACGACTTAAGAAACGAAACATTTGACAAACAATCAGTTACATACTTGTAACATAAACTATAGTGTAAAGTAATATACTAATATGCATGGTCGCATGGACATAGTCATATTTGTAACCAAGCTGACCTACCAATACAAGTCTCAGGTTCAAACATCCCTAACATCTTCAGGTAAGAGTGTTAAGTAATTTGCAAAAAATTCATAAGTTTATAGTCATGAGAAGCCATCGAAACTTAAAACTTGACAATAATAATTACGACATGTTTCAAAATAAGTTTCCCCTCGAGAAGCAACACAGCATTATGTAATTTACAATAATTGTTATGAACGGGACGTGGTGATTATGCATATTGAGATAATGATCTCAAAATGATAATAATAAGGTCCTTAAAACATAACGACAATCTCAACATCTTTTATGCACTCCGATATATCATGAATCTCTATGGTTCGAAATAAGTTAGATCAAGTTACAAGACACCAAAAGTATGATCCACGAATAGTTGTAATAAAGTCAAGGTTTGATGATAATAACCTAACATTTTCATGAAAAACAATTCATTAATCCAACGAGCACAAACATCTTCAAGTTGGCACTATCCTAAGCACCCACCATCATTAAGTTGGCATTATCTGAACATAATTGGGTTAGATCAACGAAAATAACTCTAAAAATGTATGAAATCAATCATTAAATAAATTGAATGTAACCAAAAGCAGTTAAGTTGGCAGAGTTTAATAACACAAGCAAACATGTTTAAAGACACCATGACTGTGAATACAAAATTTACTTGTTAGCACTTCAATTGTCTACATAACGTTTAACTTAAAATTGGGAGGTCATTACAATTGAGTTCAAGATGCTCCCAAAATTATTGTCAATGCTTTGCATACACCAGAGTAGCGTGCTTCCATTTGTTTCCTCTGTCGTTTAGGCAATCTATTCAATAAACATCTGACATGTCTCTTCTTTGACATCAAAGGTATGACATCATCAATTTCTTGATCAACCATCTCCTGCGTTTCTCCCGACTTGTCCTCAACTGTGCCACCAGCCTAGTTCCTTTATAGCCTCTTTCACTTTCATTGCTTCCGTGTAGGTAGTTCCTGCAAATTAACAAAAATATCACTATAATTGAACCCTGATAATAAAACCGATACATGGAAAGTATAAATAAAATACCAAATTGATGAAAGTACCTTCATGAAGATTGTGGCGTCTGGCGAGTTTTCAAGAAAGAAATTTCTGGCTTTGGTGGACATTTTTACTTTACATGTATCCCTTGAGCCAGAGTCTATATTCAAGCTAATCAAGTTCCTAAAGGGCGAAGGCTGAGCAGATAGTAAATCCGAGAATGAGGAGATACACTGCATATATATAGATTATTATGCATATGAATACACAAGTTGTTTAATACTTCCCTTGTCAAAAACTTTAGGCATTAAAAACGATATTACAGGAGCATCTGGTCATTTGAATAAATGTTCATAAATTACAAAATACAGTTATGACACGGTTAACCAAAACCACCGATTATAGTTGGTAGGTGCATATGGATAGAATTTTGCATACAGATCTACTTCCCTTTCCGTTTAAATGTAATTACCAACGTTAATTATTTATTCTAAGAAAAGGGTGTCAGACAATAAACATGTCATTATAGCTGATACTAGATCACCGTACCTCAACAATGTCTAAGTTAAGCGTAAGAAATCTGACACTATGGAGGTCTTGAAACATGTTAATAAAACGACGAGCATCTTCCGACCTCTTTCCGTAAATGCGCAAACTGACAGTCACTTTGTTCACAGAAAAATGCCAGTTTTTAAACCAATGTGGAGTATGGTAACCTTTGTAGCAGAATGACGAAAGTCCTGATGGTATATTCAAGTCTCCAATTGAACATTGAATTATAGTAAGATTCACAAGTTGATGTGCAATCACATTGATATTATAACCTCTGTTATTATCTAGTCTAAGATTAGCAAGTCGGGGGGTGATAATTTCTAAAACCTTAGCCTCGACCGTAATATTTTCTAAAGTGAGGTTCTGTAAGTTGACACATTTGGAGAAAAGATCAAGGGATTCACGTCGATCATCACACAATGACATATCTTTTAGATACAAAGTCGTTAATGCTGGAAAGTCCCAAGGTGTTTTGGGTGTAAGGCAAAGCGCATAAACGGAGGTTCTAAATGTGAGATGCTTAAGAGTCTGAGACTTAAAGAGAGAAGGAGGACATTCATTCCTGGTTGTACTATACACGATTAGTTCATGGACATTGTGAGAAAACGCATAATTTGCAATCTCTTTCACAAAACCTTGAGCAGCTTCTCCATGGAAACATAGATTTACTGAGGACACTTCTACTTGATGGTTGCGGTGAGACAGAACATGGGTCACGAATTTTGAGAAATCGGCTAATGTTTTAATTCCACTATTCGAAAATTTGAGAGATGGCAATAATGTCCAGAAAAGCTTCCATCTTGGAAACAACAGCAAACACGTTTGAATAGCTAATTTAGTGTCAACGCGAGAGAGGATTTCAAGAATAAGCTCAAGAGGCAAGCCGCTCAATCTATCTTCATCGAGTGCTGCTCTCACATTATTAAGGTCAAAGTCCATTAAATTAGCTCGATACAACAAATGATAACCTGCGGTTCACAATGTATAACTTCATATCGATTACTTGGAAAAAAAAACTATGAGTACTATTTTGATGTGATAAATGTAACCAATAATTTAACAATAAATACAATTTAACAATTATCACACAAATAGAAAACTAATCCTAATCGTGCAGTGACAGTTTAACAGTACGTGTCTGATTCGTTCCACAAGGAGTTGAGTTTTGAAGAATTTATTCACTGATAATTAACTATGTAAGGGGGTTTTGGTTTTTGATTGATTTAAAAATTAAAAAAAAAAAAACAATAATTAAAGTAAACGAATAACCAATGAGGGACAACGGTGTTCACTTAGACATTTCCCCTTAATGCTGATTGTTTTTGCGCTGAACCAGTTATCAATGTTCATACAATATATCGTCTTATGGCTACTCATTGATATTCACAAAACCTTAGTTGATAAGACATGATTAACTCACATCAATCTTTTCACATCAACAAAACTATATCTGATTATAGAAATTAGACTCAATCTGGTTTTACTAACATAAAACTCAAACCACACCGATCACCCGAATGCGATTACACAATTGTGAAATTAAAATACCATCCAGTCACCAACTACACTTGTACCCTAATCACTTAGAAATACTCATGTAATTGTCTAGATCACTAGAAGTGTTAAAGCACAAGTTATATATTACGAATTGACTCACATTAGCTGTTTAATAAACTATGTGATTGAATTAAAATATCAAATAAACACAATAATAGATCTTTTGGTTGAACCCTAGTTAAACAATCAATTAATATCAAGAATTGAACAACGCAACATCAACGATTACACAAAAAATATTTAGGTACTCATATATAAACTTGAATCAACGATTAAACAATTAAGCACAAATATTTAATAATTAATCATTGTATAAAACAAATAATTAAAATAAAGATTACCAATTGTATAATGCAGAACAAGAAACCAAATGACTCCGTATGAAGCAACCCCTTGAATTTATGTCTGACTTTCGTCAGCCTCCAGGAACAGGAACAAGAATAAAGAGAATCTTACGGAGTAATTATTAAAATAGAACCTAAAGTGAAAACTAACTCTAAAACTAATTATTTAATAATTGCTATGGGTTGCTAGGAATATTTATTTATAGCCCAAAGACACAAGCGTGCAACCTCCTCCACAACTAAATAAAGGTCGGCCCAACATCAGATAACCGCCAAATGCGAAATCCTTGACCCAAGATTTCAACAAATAATGTTCGCTCTTTTGATTTAAATTTGGCGTTTGAGCTGCTTCCATGGGCACTTCATGTTTGGCGAGGTCAAGTCACGATCCACGAGAATGGTCTGCATCCATTTCTTCAGCGGCGGAACTTAAACTCGACTACAGAAGGGGCGAGTCTAAAAATTTAATAAATTTTTCATTGTCAGGCGAACACTAAAAAAAACCTTATTTTTTGGTAAAAAAAAAAAAATTTTAGTGTAAAATTTTTTTTCCCGTTAAATCCAGGGGGACGGATACCCCCTTTGGGTTGCTCTATGTTCCGCCACTGCATTTCTTGTTTCTCTCCATGCACTTTTTGTTAGGAAATATGGATTGTCCAATAAAACTAGAATCATGAATTACTTTCTCAATAGAGTATTTCGCCCCTATGGGTCTTGGGTTGCACGAAATCAATATTGGGATAAGACTAGTTTTAACAATCTTTTTCAAGACCAAGAAAAATTGTCCTTGCAAAAGTATAATGCAGGAAATGTTTGCTAGAATGATGAGAGTGTGAGAGAGGAAAAAAAATCTGAAACCTTTTTCTCAAATGAATGTGCATTTTATTTATAGTTGACCAATGTGTGAATCAAGAGGCACAACCTTTCATAAGTGACCATAATGAAATGGTACACCTCTTGGGAATCAACACCACTTATTTGGTGTCTAAATATGTTGTTTCAATGATAAAAACCGTTCCAAAGTGACCAGAAAATGCCAAGCAACGTTTTGAACCAACATGCCTTTTGGATCAAAAGGCACCCTTTCAGATTCCAGGCTACAAGTCGCGCCGCGGCCTTACACCATACCTAACGTCCACTAGTTTGGCAAAATTCGGTAACCAATTCTGCCTTGGGGCCGCGTTGCGCCTCATATGGCCGCGGTGCGGTGTTGTGATGACCCGAAATTTTCTGACCAAATTTAAACTTAATCTTTGTATGATTAACATTTCCGACACGATAAGCAAAGTCTGTAAAACTGAATCTCAAAATTTTTGAACTACTTTTATATATTTAAATACCCTTCGGTTGTTTTCGACGATTCGCGAACAATTATATGTAAATAGATACATATATACTATAACTTGAAAAGGTAACAATGTATTAATTGTTTGATACCGTACATTAAACTTATTGGTTTAAATATCTATTTGAATATATATGATAAGTTGAAATATTTATTATTAAAATTTATTTATAAATAACTTCCAATGTGTATTTAAAAACTGATTTATGTATATTAAAAAGATATATACATATATATAATTTCAAGTTATTTAGTAAACGATAGTAACATTCGTTTATTGATTCGATTGATATTTAGATAAGTTAACTAAAGCGTTTAAGATGAACCGGTAAAACACTAATTTGCTACAGTATTTTCAAATTGCTACAGTACCCAAAATGCTACAGTGTTTTCGAAAATCACTATTTGCTACAGTGAATTGTTATAGTAGAAATTGTATTTGCTACAGTGAATTGCTACAGTGAAAATTGACTTTGCTACAGTAACTTTGTTACAGTAAAACACTATTTTAAAATGTATTTTAACAAATATCGAGACAATGATTTATAGAAGTAAATGACCAAAACACTCAAATGTATAAGTTATATTTCGAGTGATATAATTTAGGGATAATTTAAGGCTATATTTTGACTAAGGTACGTGTCCCAAAATGTAATGTACAAGTTTTCTCAGCGTACGAAGGGACACTCGAAAAACCGGAACCGGGACATAAGTCGCGTAACAACGTACGACTTATCGGAACAAAAATTACAAGTTAACTATGCATGTGAATTTAATATAATATATAATTAATTATATAAATTAAATATATTATATATATTATTAATTATTATGTCGACAAACAAAAATACAAAAAAAATGTGAGCTGGATTTTGGGGCCATGCGATCGCATGGAAAATAGGCATAAAACCCATGCGATCGCATGGGGTCAGATTTCAGGAAAGGTCTATAAATTGAATTCGTTTTTGCTCAGTTTACACACTTATTACTCCGTATTTATTTTATTTAAATTATTATTATTATTATTATTATTATTATTATTATTATTATTATTATATTATTAAATTATTATTAATCTTAATATTTTAGTAATATTATACATAAAATATTACGACGAGGTTATGAGCATGTCGCTTTTAAAAATGAGTTTTACGAGCGGGATAGAACTAAGGAAATTATGGGCTATTGCCAAGGAGGTTATGGGTAATGTTCGGGGATATATTTATGAATCAAACCTAGTGTTTATCATCTCCGTTACGTCTACGTACTTTCCTACAATATTGAATCTCAATATTAATACGTAAGTACTTATATTTTATCTATTATATATTAATAGTGTATCCATGTCTAGTACTCGAGTATATATATTTATACATGTTTGTATGCTAAATTTCGTCGTTAAACAGTTTATAATGAATCACGAATTAAATCCATATATTACTGGTAAAAGGTATATGATATACATGTTTTTGGAAAGCTGGCGAAAAATCGATAACTTTTCATTTAGACACCGAATAGTTTTGATGAACGGATTAAAAGATATGATCAACTGAATTATGATTGACGTTAATTGAAATTACTTTTGAATCTACAATTAAGATTTAAACAACTTGTTTACGAGATTGATAAAGTGAATTTTTAAATATTACCAACCGAGTAAATGAATCTTTATATAAGGCAAGTCTCATTTTATTAAACTATTGTCAAAATTGACTTTTTGAAACGACTTTGGATAACTTTTGTATGTCGATCTCGAGCATTAGGATTGTGATACACTATGACCTGACCTAGCTTGATACACATTTATTGACCAACATATGTTCTCTAGGTTGAGATCTACGATTCTTTGATATACCAAGTTTCAGTCACATTACGATGAATAACTGTATGTGCTGCTAAGGTGAGTTTCATTGATCCCTTTTTAATTGTTTTTGCAATATATATTTTTGGGCTGAGAATACATGCACTTTATTTTAAACGCAATGGATACAAGTACATACTAAATTCTACACTGAGTTTGAACCGAAAATACCTTAGCTTTGGTAACTAGTAACTGCCAGTTATAAGAACTGGTGGGCGCGAGTAGTAGTATATGGATCCATAGGGCTTGATATCCCCGTCCGAGCTAGAGCACTAGCCTTTTAACGGATGTATGCTATTTGAGAAGCGTACACGTTGGTTTGCGTGTATTATTAAGATGATTATACAAAGGGTACAAATTATATATACTTTAAAGTTTAGTTACCAGGGTGCTCAATTTCGTAGAATATTTTGATAAACATTTCGGATGAAACAACTGAAATCTTGTGATCCACCTTTATATACAGATTATACGAAACATTAAAACTATGAACTCACCAACCTTTGTGTTGACACTTGTTAGCATGTTTATTCTCAGGTTTCCTAGAAGTCTTCCGCCGTTTGCTTAGATGTTAGACAAGCTATGTGCATGGAGTCTTACATGACATATTTTTCAAGGAAACGTTGCATTCACCAAATCATCACCATGTATCTTATTTTGACTGCATTATCAACGGAAGTACTGTTGTAAACTATTATTTATGGTGATTGTCTATATGTAGAAATCATCAGATGTCGAAAACCTTTGATTTAAATATTCATTTATGGTGTGCCTTTTCAAAAGAATGCAATGTTTACAAAACGTATCATATAGAGGTCAAATACCTCGCAATGAAATCAATGAATGACGTGTTCGTCCATATGGATTTGGAGCGATCGTCACAGGTGTAGTGCCTTGTTCCAAACCAGAAACAACCAAAGGTTCTGCCCCAGATTACAATAAGGCTCGTGGCGCGGCTTAGTCTGATTCTTAGTGAGTCAGCCATTTTCAAGCACTTATTCTTCCAAGCTCAACTATATACTAAGTGATCGGTTTTACTCTTTACGAACGTGTACTCCACACTTCCCAAAATTGTGTAGAGTATTAAACAATCACTTCCAAGTAATCCAATAACCTAAAACCTTGATCATGTTGGATCACACTAAAATCACCAACACTTTTATAGTCGAATGTAGTTTTACTTTCATTTAATACATTCACTTTCATGAAGAAATATAAGTAAAGAGTAAAACTGTAATGTGTATCTATTGTTTGAAATTTATTAATTTTTTTATTTATTTAATATTTTTTTTTTGCAAAAAACACTATATATATATATATATATATATATATATATATATATATATATAGTAGAGAGATCAAATGAGAACTTTTTTGGTGTGAGAACCCTGAGAACTCAAAAATACACTGAAATTCGAGCAAAAAAGGGAAATTAAAGCAAAAATGAGACACGGCCGAACAAAAAAGGGGAAATTCGAGCAAAAAATGGGGTAGTCGAACAAAAAATGGGATAGTCGAACAAAAAAAAACATGGCCGAACAAAAAAAAAGAAATTCGAACAAAAATTTTGAATTAGAAAAAAAAATGTGTTCTACATTTTTGTATTCGAACAAAAAATTGTAGAACATGAGGGTAGTCGAACGAAAAATTGATATTCGAACAAAAATGTGTTCTACATTTTTTTTCTAAAAAAATAAAAATAAAAATAAATTTTTTTTTTGCTCGACTATGATTTTTTGTTCGTCCGTGTTTTTGAATTTTGCTCGAATTTCATTTTTTTTGTTCGTCCGTGCCCCTTTTTGCTCGAATTTTAGTGTATTTTGAGTGTTTTTGGAGTTCCTAGAGTTCTCATACTAAAAAAGTTCTCACTAGATCCTCTCCATATATATATATATATATATATATATATATATATATATATATATATATATATATATATATATATATAGAGAGAGAGAGAGAGACACACACACACACACACACAGAGAGAGAGAGAGAGAGAGAGAGAGAGAGAGAGAGAGAGAGAGAGAGAGAGAGAGAGAGAGAGAGAGAGAGAGAGAGAGAGGACTAGCCAACAAATTGATGGCTTGATCCAATTACAAAGCAAGACACCATCTTAATCTTTCAACGTATATATATGATCGATATGCACACTATCAAAGGTAATACACAAACCCATAAAGAGGCGTAAACATAAGCCTAACTAACATGTACGACTTGAAATGAAAATTTGAGATTAGAGCTAAAACCATTCATATCTATTTTATACGTGGTAATTCATGAGAATAGTATAACTTTGTTCTTGAAGCCCAATCAAATGATCATAATAACACACACGTCCAACACATGAATTCATCATTAAAGAAAACGTAGTTTCGTGCAAGCGAAGTATTCCATATCGTTGTGGGGCCGGTTAGTCTTTGAAATTTAGCTGCAATGGACCCAATACCCGGACACCAATAACCATCTTATCTCTAGCAAAAACTATCAACCAACCGTGGAGTACAACATTAACTTGAAAACCTTTTTAGACATTAAACCAACTTCGAGAACATTCCATCTACAGAACTTAATAACACAGCAGGACAAACCCATAAAAATGTCGCCGAAAACCACAAGTTACCCATCGTATTCCATGAGACGAGCCTCATCAATTGATCTTTGTAGGTGGAATTGGTGGATCACTATATTTAGTCATCCCGCTTATAAACTCACCAAAGCTTTTTATTTACACAACCCTTTTATCTGGGTTAACTAACTTTCCAATAACTTTAGTAGGTTTGCGGTTGGGTACGAAATCAGTAAGCCCATCATCATCATCATCATCAACATCATCATCATCATCATCATTAACAGCCTCTAAGGGGATGTCGAAAGCTTCTTTGTTGAGGTTACCAGCTTTTGTTTTATACTTCTTCTTTCTAGCACTTTCAGAAGAGTTGGGGATGCTACAAGTAACATTTGATGCAGATTCAATATACTTGAGAAATTGAACATTCTTTTTAGGGCATAATTTATGTCAAGAAAAATGGAGTTTATATTTGCTTATGTTCAAGGTGATAGAGAACATTTATTTTACATAGATTAAGTGGGCTACGTTTTGGCCATCTACCTGTTGATAGATTCTTTTCATGCTTATATATTTGCCAAAATGATGGTTATCTAAGCAAGCAAGTATAGCTTTTTGGGTGGTTATATTTAAAAGATAGAGTAAAAGCCACCAAAAGTAACAGCTGTAATAAAGTAAAGTTTTGACGATTATAACCTACTAACATTTTCATGAAAAAATTCATTAATCCAACTGCCGACAAACATCTTCAAGTTGACACTATCTTTAGCACCCAACATCTTCAAGTTGGCAGGATCTGCATAGAATTTGATTAGAACAATCTATCAATAATTCGGATAGGTTGAATAAAATTAAAAACACCATGACTGTAAGTACACAGTTAACTGTTAGCACTTTAATTGGGTAATATTGTTCAATATTAGAATTCGGAAGTCATCACATTTGACTTCAAGATACTCCCCAAATGATTGTTGATCTTTTGCAAACATTAGAAAAAAGCAAATTCTATGTACATCAACTGATATTAGAGAATACAATTTGAAGATATAGAATGAGAGAGCTATTTAATTTGGATGCATTCTAAAACAGCGCAAAGTTTGATAAGAGTCTATAATTAAGCGGGCAAGCCGAAGAATAGTTACCTCACCGGGGCAGGCGGTTCACACCTCATGGCATTGGGGTTGTAACCGGGATACTTTTTAGTACAGCACAACGCTTGAATAAGCGGGCACGCCGTTGCATATAAGAATAGTAGTTACCTTGAGTTGAGGTGGAGGGTGCAGGAACCTGATACTGATTAAACATGTTAAAAAGCCATGTTATTGGATTACAACTGTGGAAATTGAGGTCCCATTTGGTTCTGAATGGGTCAACGTTGGTTGGATTTATTTCCAGCATTTAGAATAGAATGGTATAAAGAAAAGAAGTTTACTTCTAAAAAATAGAATGGTATATAGAAAAGAAGATAGAAGCAGATTTTTTAAAGATCCGAAGTTTACTTTTATTGAGCACAAGCACAGGCTACTTGATCAATTTTTTTATTCTGAAGACAAAAAACTGGTTGGTATTTATCGTTGTAATACTATTGTTTTTTTTCTTTCTTATAACTAAATTATGAATTCCAGAAATAATAATAAAAGGACTGTTAGAATTAGTTGTAGTGTTTTGATTAATTAGAAGTGTTGATTAGTTTTGAAGTTTGAATGTTTTGAGGTGATGTTTATAAGAGAAATATTGAAGATTTGTTGTTTAGAAAGAAATGATTTTATTGATTTAGAATTGTGTTGTGAATGTGTGTGTTTTTTTGTTGTTACATCAAATGCAAGATCATATGCCTATTTATAGGCCTCAAATGTAGATAAAAATATCTAGATTTTTTTGATAGAATTTTCTAGATATTTTTGTTAATGATATCTAGATATTTTTGTTAGAACTATCTAGATAATTTTGTTAATAATATCTAGATATTTTTGATATAAATATCTAGATAATTTTGTAGATAATTCTAGAAATACATTAATATTTTAACACTCCTCCTTAATGTATTTCGATGTTACTCCGAGCATGTTACGTAGGAACTCGAACTTGGGTCTTGGTAGTGCTTTAGTGAAAATGTCTGCAATTTGCTCTTCGGTCTTGCAGTATTTTAATTCAATATCTTTCTTGGCGGAGACTTCTCGTAGAAAGTGATACTTGATGTCAATATGTTTTGTTCTTCCATGGAACACTGGATTCTTTGCCATCGCGATTGTAGACTTGTTGTCGCAATATATCTTTGTAGCTTCGTCTTGTTTCTCGCCCATATCTTCTAGTATTCTTCTTAGCCATATAGCTTGATTAGCTGAGTTTGCGGCTGCGACGTACTCGGCTTCAGCTGACGATTGTGCCACCGTTTCTTGTTTCTTTGATGTCCATGAGAATACACCAGATCCAAGTGTGAATGCGTATCCGGAAGTACTTCTCATGTCATCCACCGATCCGGCCCAATCACTATCTGTGTATCCCTGAAGCTTCGAGTCTATAGTGGGCTTGTACCATATTCCGTAGTCCATGGTACCTTGCAAGTATCTTAAAATTCTTTTAGAAGCTCCGTAATGTATTTGAGTAGGGTTTTTCATGTACCTGGATAATAGACTCGTTGCGTACATAATATCTGGCCTTGTTGCTGTCAGATAAAGTAGACTTCCGATGAGACTTCTGAATCTTGAAGCGTCTGCTTTCTCCGATCCATCTTCTTGTCTCATCTTCTCATTGGCAACTAGTGGCGTGGCTACGGTTTTGCAACCGTATAGTTTAAACTTTTTCAGGAGATTTTCCGTATATTTCTTTTGGCATATGAAGATGCCTTCATTTTCTTGACTTATTTCGATGCCAAGAAAATAGCGCATCAATCCAAGGTCGCTCATCTCGAACGTTTTCATCATGTCTTCTTTAAACTCTTGTATCATTCTCTCATTGTTTCCAGTATATATTAGATCATCGACATACAAGGAAATAATGAGAGTGTCAGAGTTACCTTGGGTTTTGATGTAGAGTGTAGGCTCACTTTGACTCCTCCTGAATCCCGAACTTGTGAAGTAGCTATCAATGCGGCTATACCAAGCACGTGGTGCTTGTTTAAGTCCATATAGAGCTTTCTTTAGCTTCAGGACTTGGTCTTCTTTTCCTTTCTGAATGAACCCTTGTGGTTGCTCGACGTATATTTCTTCTTCGAGAAATCCATTTAGAAAGGCTGATTTTACATCTAGTTGGTGAATCTTCCACCTTCGTTGAGCTGCTAATGCCACAAGTGCTCTTATAGTGTCTAGTCGAGCTACTGGTGCAAAAGTTTCGTTGTAGTCGACTCCTTGTTGTTGTGAGTAGCCTTTAGCTACTAGCCTTGCTTTGTGTTTTTGTATAGAACCGTCAGGGTTGAGCTTTGTTTTGTAAACCCATTTAACTCCAATGATTTCTTTATCTTCGGGATGGTCAACTAACTCCCATGTGTTGTTTTTCTCGATCATTCTGATTTCTTCGTTCATAGCAGCCACCCACTTTTCATCTTTAGCTGCAACTTCATAGCTTTCAGGTTCTATAGTTGTGAAGTTACATGCCTCGTATACCTCTGCTAACGCTTTGACTCTTCCAGGTGTGGACTCTGGGCTTGACTCGTCTTGCGCCAAAGGTAATCTTGTCGACGGAGAAGTTGGTGTAGTAGGACTTGTTTCTCCGGTACTTTCTTGTTGTTGAGAATGCTCCATTTGTAGTGGTTGTTGGGCTGGAGTTTCCATAGATATCCTTGGCAGATATGTTTGTTTTTGAACTTTGTCTTTCTCCCAATTCCAAGAAGCGTCTTCATCAAACTCCACGTCTCGGCTGATCACGATGTTATTAGTCTTCAGGTTATAGACTCGGTAGCCTTTAGACTGTGTGCTATAGCCCAAGAATATTCCCTTCTCTGATTTTTCTTGGAGCTTGTGACGTTTCTCCTTTGGAATGTGGATGTAGCAAATACACCCAAATACTCGCAGATGTTTTGCTGATGGTTTCCTTCCACTCCATGCCTCAATTGGAGTCTTGTTTTGTATGGCTTTCGTTGGACATCGATTTAATATATATACAGCCGTGTATACAGCTTCAGCCCAGAAACTGTTTGGAAGGCCTTTTTCATGTATCATTGTTTTGGCCATTTCCATTACAGTTCTGTTTTTGCGTTCAGAGACGCCATTTTGTTCAGGGGCATAACCAACAGTAAGTTGGCGTTTAACTCCTTCGTCTTCACAGAATTTGTTAAACTGTGTAGAGGTGTATTCTTTTCCTCTATCACTCCTTAGCGTTTTTATATAATGGCCACTGCTTTTTTCTACGAAGTTCTTAAACTTCTTGAATATCGTAAATACTTCCGATTTTTCACGCATGAAATACACCCACGTCATTCTAGAATAATCATCGATGAAGAGAATAAAGTACCTGTTTTGATTAAGAGACGGGGTCCTCATTGGTCCACAAACGTCAGTGTGCACCAGCTCCAGTATACCTTTCGCTCTCCAAGCTTTATCACGAGGGAAAGGTTTTCGATGTTGCTTGCCCATCATACAGCTTTCACACGTGTCAGTGATCTCTTCTATGTTAGGCAAGTCTCTCATCATATTCTTCTGTTGGAGGATTTTTAGTGCGTGAAAGTTAAAGTGGCCAAATCTTCGATGCCATAGCCATGATTCTTCAACTTGAACTTTCATGGCTGTGTCTTGGATATACTGCCAACGAAGCGGAAAGTTGCGTTTCTCCATTGGCACTTCGGCTATTAATTTATAGTTATTTTTCTTGTCACGAATAACGCATGATTTGTCTTCGAAGAGTAAAGAGTATCCGTGCTCCATCATTTGTCCAACACTTAGCAAGTTACTTGCAAGGCTTGGTACTAAAAGAACGTCATTAACAGATCGAGTGACGTTATTAGTTTGAACAGTTATCGTACCTTTGCCTTTAGTGTCAACAAGCGCTCCATTCCCTAGTTTGACGCGGGACTTTACGGAGGTGTTGATACTATCAAATAACTTTTCATCTCCTGTCATGTGGTTGCTGCACCCACTGTCGATCAACCAAGTATCATCCCTTTGTTTATTTGCGACATGACAGGCATAGAATAGCTGATTTTTGTTCTCCGGAATATCTTCATTTTCTTCCGTGAAGTTAGCTCGATGATTTTGTTTTAAACGGCAATCTTTTTCTAGATGCCCAAATCTTTTGCAGTTATTGCATTTTGGTTTCCCTTTGTGAAAACAATCTTTCTCCAAGTGGTTTGTCCTTCTGCAAATACCACATGGAGGGTAGCTTTTTCTTTTCGGATCGAACCCGGTTCTAGGTTTTTCTCCTCCTCTCGAATTTTCTTCGGGATTTCTTTTCCCCCCATTGTTTGATTTTTGAGACCGTAATTTGAGTTTAGACTGAAAGGCACTTTCGAGTGAGTTTTCACTACGCCGACTCAGTCTAGCCTCATATGCTTCAAGAGAGCCAATTAATTCTGGTACCGACAGAGTCTCGATGTCTTTCGACTCTTCGATAGCAGTAATGACATGATCGTATTTTTCTGTCATACTGATGAGTATTTTTTCTACGATCCTTTTATCAGTTATATTATCTCCATAGGCTCTCATTTGATTTATTATTTCTTTAATTCTAGAATAGTAATCTTTTACTGTCTCGGTCTCTTTCATATTTAAATTTTCAAAATCTCTTCTGAGAGTTAGAAGTTTGACGGATCTCACCTTGACATTTCCTTGAAATTCTTCCTGAAGAATCTTCCACGCCTCCTTGGCTGTCGTAGCTCCCATGATCCGTGGAAAGATAGACGGCGTCAAGGCTTGTTGGATGTAACCTAGAGCGGCAGCATTTCTTACAACATTTTTGTTGTATTTTTCATGTTCTTCCGCGGACAGAGTTTCGTCGTCTTTTGGAATAGTTAAGCCGACTTCGACAATATCCCACAAGCTTTGTGCTTGGAAATATGTCTTCATTCGGATACTCCAAAAATCATAGTTGTCGCCATCAAAGATGGGGACGGGAATATTGTATGCACCAACGGTAGTCATAGTGTACTCGAACAACGCCCAATATGGCTCTGATACCACTTGTTAGAATTAGTTGTAGTGTTTTGATTAATTAGAAGTGTTGATTAGTTTTGAAGTTTGAATGTTTTGAGGTGATGTTTATAAGAGAAATATTGAAGATTTGTTGTTTAGAAAGAAATGATTTTATTGATTTAGAATTGTGTTGTGAATGTGTGTGTTTTTTTGTTGTTACATCAAATGCAAGATCATATGCCTATTTATAGGCCTCAAATGTAGATAAAAATATCTAGATTTTTTTGATAGAATTTTCTAGATATTTTTGTTAATGATATCTAGATATTTTTGTTAGAACTATCTAGATAATTTTGTTAATAATATCTAGATATTTTTGATATAAATATCTAGATAATTTTGTAGATAATTCTAGAAATACATTAATATTTTAACAAGGACAAAAAAGAAAAAGTCTGTAGGTTAAGCAAATTGACTCCGTCTGTTTAAGCCGCTACTAAAAATGAACCAACTCAACCAAAACCCTATAACCCGCTCATTTAGCCACCTGCAGGCTGCAACAACTATGGAAAGACAGTCAAATATGAAAACTAAAAAAACTTACAATTGTTGAAGAAGAAGATGATTTTGTCAATAATTTTGTCAACGAAATTACTATGTGAGGGAGGCCATACGAGCAATCAGTGCTTCTACTTGTTCAAGCTGGTGAGAGTAGCGTGCTTCCATCAGGGTTTCCTTTTTCGTTTACGCAATTTATCCAATAAACATCTGACCTGCCTCTTCTTTGAAATAAAGGGTCTGACATCATCAATTTCTTGAATAAACATTTCCTTCATTTCTCCCAAACTAACCGTAAACTGTGCCACCAAATATCTTTCAAGACAATGGAATAATGGGCTCAAATATATTTTAAGGCAATACTACATTATAATTATCTCTTTGTTCTACAACCTTTTTATTTCATCATCAGCCACGGAAATGATATCTTTGGTTAGCATTGAGTTTAATGATGTTGTTAAATTTAAAAGGTGGAGCATGTGAAAAATATGGAGACATCTTGGGATATTTTATAAAGAGACATGGATCAAATTATTATTATTAGCATGACAGAACATTTCTGCCAGAGAAAGGAATCTACATGAACCTACACAACATTAACTGTGGATATAGAATCACAACTATCATGAACTGTTATGAATCCATTTCTAAAATGTGATAATATAATATTTAAGTACAACAAGATTATACCCAGGTTGCATTTACATAGAGCTATACGACTTGAGACACGTTATCCCTTGTTCTACTCTTGTTATTGAGACAGAAGGTCTGTTACCTTTATATTTGAGAGTAATTTGTTGTCTATCTTTTCTTTATTCAGACATCTTGTATTTATACAAAAGGTAGCAGACCTACACAAGCTAGCAAACTACTATTACAGGTAACTAACTACTTAACTAACAACTGTTACAGGTAACCAATAAATAAACTAACTACTAATTACATCCAACACTACCAAAGTTGGACCAAAGATGTTAATCATTCTCAATTTGTACTTATAATATGGGCCAATCGACCGGTTCACCTACAATGGCACACTGAGTGGTATTCGCACTAGGAGTGGATAGGCAATATATTCCGCTGACTGGCTTAATTCTTGTAAAACTCGGGCCATGGTGGCACAAATACCATGTTATTTTTATATTTGAGAGTAATTTTCTGTCTTAACTTTTCTTTACACACATTTTGTATTTATACAAAAGGTACCTACATTAGATTGTAGACCCACACCAGGTAGCAAACTACTGTAACAGGTAACTAACAAACTAACTACTATTTACATCCAACAGTCCATAAAAAAATCTATTATTAAATTAGTTTCATACAATATGGCAATTGGTCCACAACTTGTAAGATTTAGTTATGGATGCAAACTAGCTGTTAATCAATAGAACATTAGAAACACACTCTCAGATGTCAACAAACAAACAAGAGGCAACAAATAAGTTTCATGTAGTAGTTGCCACAATAGCTGAACCCCAGTATTAAAAATCACAGACAGTAATAAAACCGATACGTGGACAGTGTAAATAAAAATCACAGACAGTAATCAACCAACTTTGCATGTATCCCTCAAGCCGGAGTCTATATTCAAGCTAATCAAGTTCTTAAAGGGCGAAGGACGAGCAAATAGTAACTCCGGGAATGAGGAAATACACTGCACATATAAAGGTTATTTATGCATATAACTACACAAGTTGTATACATGTTCTCTTATCAAAAACATTACGCATTAAAAGAATATTTCAGGCCATCTGATCATTTGAAGAAAGACCTTGAAAAGGCATGTTCAAGTCGAGGGGTAATAATATCGAAAACCTTAGCATTGACGGTCAATTTTTTTAAAGTGAGGTTCTGTAAGTTGACAGGGCATTGATGTCCAAATAAGCTTCCATCTTGGAGACAACAACAAACACGTTGGCCATGACATTTATGATTAAGAAGTCGGAGATTAGATAGTCGAGGGGTGATAATCTCAAAAACCAATGCCTTGACCGTAACACGTTCTAAAGTGAGGTTTTGCAAGTTAACTGTGAAAGAAAAGAAATGAAGTGAAGAGGAGTGAAATGGAAGGAAGCTTGATCATTCCAATTTGGAAGGAAAGTTTGAAGGGAAAATTAGGCTAAATGTATGAATTCCCTTCCATCCACTTCTTTTATACTAAAACTCTGGAACACCAATTTCATTTAAATCTTTTCTCTTCTCTCCAAACTTTGGAGTCTGGAATTAACAAACATTCGAGTACAGATAAAATGATGATTACACCAAACAATTAGTACAAGATAATAAATAGATCCTAACAATTTCACAAATGTAAATTATATCGTAGAGTTGACAGGTGTAAAATTGAAGAATAAACACGCTTAGAGGAAAATTAGGGTTTATGAAAAAACTTTAATTACGTACCTTTGATCTTTGAGGAAGAAGAGATTACATGTCGAATGGGATTCAATTGTCAATCGTGCGTAATGTTAGGTCACCCGACTAACAAACAAAATTAGTACTCCTTCCCTCCCAGATATCTATTGTAGTCGCACAAAAAACACAAAGCAGTGACACATGTATTTTTTCTGTCCAATTCTACCACTTACTTTTTACCCAATTTTTTTTTGTTTTACTTGTATGGCACAAAAGAAATTTATCACAATATTTCTTTTCATTTATGAAAGTGAACAATTAATTTGGGACATCAATAAAAAAAATATGGACAATATATATGAAACAGAGGGAGTAACTGCATTTGAGTTACTAGTATATACGGGTCGGGTTTTTAAGACCAAAGATTCGAATAGTGTTTTTTGATGAGCTTAATTAAGTTCAACAAATCTCTAGATATGATGATTAGTAGTACGATATTAACCACTATAGTAGAATGTGATTGATATTTCTAACTCACTTTTTGATAAATCCACACAAGAGTTAATGTATTACAAAAACTTTTTGATTGAATATAGTAAAGGGTGTTTCTAAAAGATAGCATGTAATATGTGTGGATATATAAAAAAATAAAATTTAGAATTATCACTACTCATAGTAGAATAGAATATAGAAAAAAAAATAATCAAATTTTACAAACACCTAAAATATTACTGTAATTGGACAAGATAGAGGATGATTTGATGATAAGAATCATTATATTGTACTTGGAGCTCTTTCAATGAACTTATATTTTAGGTAATGATATATCTACTCACATTTTTTAAATATGTATTGTATATTTGTACTGTACACGTCTGCAGTGCAAAGTATGAGTGGATCTATCAAATTTATAAGTGAATTTATCGTTGGCCATTTTATAAACGTGTTATACATTTATAATAAACTAGTGTACATCCCTGAATTCGCAACTAGTGTACATCCCTGAATTCGCGAAATTAATAAGTAACGGATAATTATAAGTAGTAATTGATATGGTGATTCGGTGGTGATCCGGTGCTCCGAGAAGTGATCTGGTGGTGGTCTAGTGGTGTTCCGGTAGTTCAGTGGTGTTCTGTTGGTCTGGTGGTGTTTTGGTGGTCTTTAGGTAGTCTGGTGGTGGCCCGTTGGTCCAGTTTCAGAGTCTGGTTTTCTAGTGGTGGTTCGCTTTTCCGATGGTGGCCTGTTTTTTAGGTGTTCCAGTGGTGGTTTGTTGGGAATTCGGTGTTTCGGTAATTTTTTGATGTGTATATATATATATATATATATATATATATATATATATATATATATATATATATATATATATATATATATGTGTGTGTGTGATTTCACAAGATAGTTACGATCTACCATGGACTTCATAAAAGTGCTTTTGAAAGTCATCATATAACAATTATACAATAACAATTAGAAGTAAAGGCATAAGAAAAGGTACAAAGTACAAAAAGTAAGATTCGTTTCATTTTTTTGCCAAAAAAAAAAACGAAAAGTAAGATTCAAAGCTTCAAAAAAGTCAACGCCTAACAGTGATAACCTACATTTTCATGGAAAGTTTTCATTGATCTAGCGAAGACAAACATCTTCAAGTTGGCACTTCTATAGCAGCCACCGTCTTCAAGTTGGCATGATCTGCATAGACATTGGACAACGAACATAACCATAAAAATGGATGAAATTGAGCGAGACCAAAAGCAGCTAAGCTTGCAGAGTTTAATCAGACAAGCAACAAGTTCAAAGACACCATGATGTAAGTAGAAAAACTTTTGTTAGCACTTCAGTTGTGTAACTGAATAAATTATGGTTAATGTTTTGCATAAATTAGAATATGCAACTTCTATGTACACCAAATGATATTAGAACATATAGTATGAAGAAAAAGAATGAGACAGTTATGTAACCAGGATACTTTCAAAAACAGCACAATGCTTAATAGTTGGATTTATGAATAAGCGCGCAGCCGCTGCATATAAAAAATACGTACCTCACCTGGGCAGGTGGTTCACAGCTCATGGCATTGGGTTGTTGATACTTGAGTTGAGGTCGAGGGTGTAGGAACCTGACATTAATTATAAACATGTTAGAAAGCCAGATTACTGGATTACAACTGTGAAAGTTAAGGTCCCATTTGGTTATAAATGGGTCGAGTTTTATTTCCAGCATATATAATAGAACAATATGAAGAAAAAAAAAGAAAGAATCAGACTGAGTAACTAAATTGGTTTGTCTTACAAGTTACAATTTGGGTTTCAAATAAAAGACTTTTTTATTTGCAAATTGCAAGGAGATTTCATTTTTCATTTAAAGATGTTAGGAATATTTTTCTCACAACATAGTAAAGTAATCATTATGCTAGCCTTAAATGATGACTGTAAATTGGGAGAAAGCACAGATCAGAACCATTTCCAATTGAAGAGAGGAAAGTTATTACCGATGGTCAATTTTTTGGGTTAAGGATGTGAAAAAAATGGGAGATGGAAGGAATTAATTAGGTTGGTGAAAGTTGGGAGTTGGCCGGAAAAATTAAAATACACCGGTTGGAGACGTTGGGCATGAGTGCTGTAAAGCAATTTCTAATCACTAATACTAATACTAACATTTTCTTATGTGATCTTATAACTCAATAATAACTTCCAAAAAAAAATTATTAAAAGGATGAACCAATCCTGACTCCACCTGGCTTAAGCCCCTACTAAATATGAAGCGATTCAACCAAACCCCATAACCCACACATATAACCTGCAAGTCTGTAACTAAGGACAGACAGATTCAAATATGAAATAAATAAAAAACTCACAATCGTTGAAGAAGATGATGTTTGTGATGGCAGAGGATGTCTGGTGCTGGAAACAACTTGAGATATTGAAGACCTAAACGCACCAATAATTTTGGTTTTTGAGGCCTGAAGAGCACTCAGTGCTTCTACTTGTTCAACCTGACGAGCAATCAGTGGTTCAAGAGCATCCATCATTTTATATACAAAATCCTTGAGTGATGCTTGACGGGTAATTAGTGCGGTTGCTTGTGCTACTACTTGACCATGCTGCCTATAATACGCTACCATATGTTCCCTATGTCTTTTAGGCAAGATACATAATAAACATCTGATCTGCATCGTCTTTGAAATCAAGGGTTCAAGATCGTTAACTAATTGCATTAACATATCCACAATATCTCTCAATCTAGACACTATCTCCTCTATTTGAACCCTCTCAGAAGATTCAATTTGGGTCTCTTTTTTCTTGGTCCATATTTTTTGTATATCATTCAAAAGGTTCTCGATAACTACCTTTTTCTCAGTAATTATACTGTCCTGCTCTAGTAATGCTTTTAGTTTCCTCAGAAGATCTTCAATGTCTGCCTTTATCTGCTCCTTCACCTCTTTCTCTTTCATTGCTTCTGTATGTTGTTCCTGCATGCAAGTTAAGTAACTTGAGACAAGGTATCCCTTGAGTTACTCTTGTTATTAAGACAAAAGGTCCATAGGAACACTCTATTATTCAATCAGTTTCATGCAGTTGAAAATCACACACAGTAATATAATCGATACGTGGAAAGTACAAATAAATAAAATGATGAAAGTACCTTTACGGTGAATGTGGCAGTTGGGGATTTCTCAAGCAAGAACTTTCTAGCTTCAGTAGATATATTAACCTTGCATGTATCCCTTGTCCCACAATCTACTTTCAAGCTAATCAAGTTGCTAAATGGCGAAGGCTGACCAGATACTAACTCCGGGAATGAGGAAATACACTGCACATATAATAAAGATTATTTATGCATACAAAGATTAATTATGCATATAAATAAATAAACAAGTTCTATACCCGTTCACCTTTCAAAGATCTTGAATAGCACGGCTAATGAAAACCACACATTATATATAAATATGGAAAAAACTATGCATACAGATCTACTTCATTTCTGTTCAATTGTAATAACCAACTCTAATTATGTATGCTAAGAAAATGGTATCAGTACTCATGTAAGAATAATGTTAACATATCATTAAAGCCCATACTAGATCACCGTACCTCAACAATGTCCACGTTAAGCGTCAGAAATCTGACACTACGTAGGTCCTGAAGCAAGTTAATAATACCACGAGCCTCTTCCTGCATATATGGCTGATTTGAAAAATATATGGACAAGCTGATAGTTACTTTGTTCACAGAATGAAAACACTTTTTAAACCACTGTGGAGGATCGTAACCTTTGTAGTAGAATGACGAAAATCCTGATTGAATATTCAAGTCCTTAATTGAGCAATCAATTATAGTTAGACTCTCAAGTTGAGGTGCAATCACATTGATAGCATTTGAGTCTGTGTCATTAATAAGTCTAAGTCTGAGATTAGAAAGTCGGGGGGTGTTAATGTCAAAAACCTTAGCCATTACCGTAACACGTTCTAAAGTGAGGTCACCGACTTGATTAAATAAATATGGGAACTGTATTTAATTTTTTTTACTCGTCGTATTTGTTAATTGTCAGACTATTTGTAGTGATTGGGGGTCTGCGGTGAATTGATTTTGTTGGATCACAGCCTTAGGGATTGCAATGGATACCCGATCAAGTGGATATCCATCCGATCCACCCGATTATTCGTGAATATGGACGATCTAAATGGATATGAACGAAAAAATTTCATCTACGGATGAACCCGCTTTCACCCGAAATAACTAAATATATAAATTTATCACTCAAATTAGTATCATTTATGTAGTGATAGTTCATTAATTATATTCATATTCATCTTTCGTTATATTTTCTCTAAAAATATAACTTTATTCTTATATTTTATTTTGTTTAATTTATTTAAATGTATTTATCGTACTTTGATGGTTTAAATGTGATTTCATGTAATTAAAAGTAAGCAACTTACATGTCGATATCTTTACACATTTAATAAGCTATTTATTGAATATTTGTTATATAGATTAGTAAAAATGTGACTTTCGGTCGCATAAACTATTAAAAAATATTACTTTTGATCGTATATAATGAACCACCGCTTATAATTGTTAAAAATAAGATAAATCTAAACGGATATGGATAATTATCCATTAACCCGCTTCACCCGACGGATATGGATATGGATGGATGAAAACTAAAAAAAATAAATGGATATGGATATGGATACGGCCTCATCCGTCCATATTCGATCTATTGCCATCCCTAATCACAGGTCCTAACAATTCAAATGAAAAACAAAATACAGAATATAATTTATTTTTGTGTCGTGAATTTGCAAAAAAAAATAAAGAGCAAATGATATGCGTAGGACTACATGGCTACGGCTGCATCTTTTCATTCACATTAAAGTGGATATAAATAACTAAAACAAAGAGATATTCTAGCAACTAACTAGCACACGTTTTTTTATGGACCCATTATCAACCCACATTCCTAAACTGATTGTAACGACCCTGGAATTTCCAACGTTTATTTATTAATAATTGTTATTATTAATACTTGTGATTAAACGAATGTATGTTATTACATTTACATGTTGCCATGATTACCCGTACTTGACTTTAATTGCCCGAAACGTCTTTGTGACACACGAAACTTACACGAATAATATTTTCAAGTATTATTTACATTCATGATTAATTTTATTAATCATTTTGATTAACTAAGACTATTAGTTAGTTACTTGGGCTTTAATTGGTTTAACTTGTGATTTATGGAACTTGAGCTTGTTTAAAGTTAATGGACTCATGATTAGGAGCTTATAGGCCCACCCTACATTTTAAATGGACTTAATTAGCCCATAAGACTTGTAACTATTACTTGTATATGGTAACTAGTTAGTTAAGGAGATAAGAATCTAGTTTGTCCATAATCCCCATGAACTAACACCAAGTATCCAACTTTTAAGACTTTTCATCTAAGTAACCAACAAACAAATCCTTCCCCTCTTCCTTTTGCTGCCGACCGTGGGCTTCTTCCATGGGGGAGTGGGTTTTATTTTCAAACTTTGATTTATTTCTTACTTGTAGCCTTCACATGTTCATTACACTTCACACACACCTTACTTTCTTCCAACTTTTCTCTCTTTCTCTCAAGTTCTTGTAAGCATTATGAACTTCTTTTCTTCCTTTTCTTTTCTTACAAAACCGTGACATATTCACCTCTAATCATCATCATCATTTGTTGTTTGATACTTGTTGCTCATTGTTGTTAGTTACTTGTCTTTGTTAGTTAGTTACTTACATGTTATTATGAATCAAACTCACTAGTTTGTTCATCACTTTATCTTGTATTAACAAGAACATTCAAGAACTAAACTCTCTAGTTTAGGTTCTACATATACTTTCTTTAAAGATTGCAAGTTCATGTGTTGATTAAAATCATACTTGTGATTCATAAAGTAAACTTCAAGTTTACATTCTTAAAGATCAAACTTTGGTTTGAATCTTTAAAAGTATGAACAACCATGAACAAATTACATGTTTACTTAGTTTACTTCTTCATTCTTGCACTTTAATTTCATGTAACTAGTTTAAATGGTCAAGTACTACAAGTTAGTCTTGATCTCATTAATCTTGAACTAAAAGTTAACTTTGAAAGTTCAAGAACATGTAAATAAGTTTTCTTTAAATATAACTTTGTATACTTATGCTTGATCTAGACTTTTGGGTCTTGGATCTTCAAGATCTAACTAAGAACTATGTTCTACATTTTAAGATCTTGATTAGTTAGTTTACTTTCAAGTTTATAGTTCTACATTACTTTCATATTTCATGTATGTGTTAAAACTAAGACTTTGATGTAACTTTGGTTCATCAAAACACTTACAACTCTTAAGTGAAGTTGTGCTACATGTCTTAGACTTGCACAAGGGTTATGATGGTCAAAACTTGGTAAATATGATGTAAACACATCAATGAGTTGTACACTTGAAGCTATAGGCATCAAGGATGAGAACCATGATGAACATCAAACACCAAACCCACCGGAACCCATTATTTTTCTGCTTACTGTTCTCTGCCTACTGTTTTGCTGTTTCTGTAACAGACCAGTAGACCTGGGCTACTGAGACCTTGATTTTCAGATAGATATTTTCGAGTAGATAACTTTTCATATAGGACTCGTCTTAATCCGAGTTACGGTTTAGAATTTATGGCCCTCCGATCGTCACTATGTCCTTTAACGTTGTGCAGAAATTTCTGACCTACTCGCACTTAGACCGTTGCCACGGTCAAACGAAGACGAGTTTGCTTCTGTAAATTTTACCACACTTAAAGGACTCATATACGGAGCCATGGCCACTGTTCTCACCTTAATTCAGTAAGGGTAGAGGCCGTGGTGACTGATCGAAGTCAGCTTTTGTTTTAAACTACTTTCATGAACGAAACCTACTTTACACCTTTTGTTAAATGATGAATGATGATGACCCTTAAGACCTTATTTACATACTTTTATACCTATTAAGACGATTTACTGACTTAGTACTATTTGCCTTAGGTTGAGGACCTTCGGACCGATTACTTGCACACCTTTTCCGAACTGACTTTACGACTACATTATCATTGTGAGTTATAGCATTCCCTTTTTACTTTAACTTATTTTGGGAACTGAGAATACATGCGGATTTTATGTTTTACATACTAGGCACGAGTACTTAAACTTATATATGTGTGGGTTATACAACGGCATAAACATTCCCTTTAGCTCGGTAACGTTTAATCATTGGTTTTTGAACCATGAACGCGAATCTTAGATATGGATCCATAGGGTTTGACATCCCCACTCGGGCTAGTAGCGCTAGCATTTAACGAGTGTTTAATACTGTGACGATCGCTCCAAATCCATATGGACGAACACGTCATTAATTGATTTCATTGCGAGGTATTTGACCTCTATATGATACGTTTTATAAACATTGCATTCTTTTGAAAAGGCGCACCATAAATGAATATTTAAATCAAAGGTTTTCGACATATGATGATTTTTACATATAGACAATCACCATAAATAATAGTTTACAACAGTATTTCCGTTGACAATGCAGTCAAAATAAGATACATGGTGATGATTTGGTGAATGCAACGTTTCCTTGAAAATATGTCATGTAAGACTCCATGCACATAGCTTGTCTAACATCTAAGCAAACAGCGGAAGACTTCTAGGGAACCTGAGAATAAACATGCTTCAAGTGTCAACACAAAGGTTGGTGAGTTCATAGTTTTAATATTACACATAATCCGTATATCAATGTGGATTACAAAAGTTCAGTTGTTTCATTCAAAACGTTTATCATTATGTTTTAAATAAAAGGTGGACCACAAGATTTCAGTTGTTTCATCCGAAACGTTTATCAATCGGTTCTACAAAATTGAGCACCCTGGTAACTAAACTTTAACGTATATATAATTTGTACCCTTTGTATAATCATCTTAATAATACACGCAAACCAACGTGTACGCTTCTCAAATAGCATACGTCCGTTAAAAGGCTAGCGCTCTAGCTCGGACGGGGATGTCAAGCCCTATGGATCCATATACTACTACTCGCGCCCACCAGTTCTTATAACTGGCAGTTACTAGTTACCAAAGCTAAGGGATTTTCGGTTCAAACTCAGTGTAGAATTTAGTATGTACTTGTATCTACTGCGTTTAAAATAAAGTGCATGTATTCTCAGCCCAAAAATATATATTGCAAAAGCAATTAAAAAATGGATCAATGAAACTCACACAAAATCAGTTTTAGTATTTGTATCCATTTAGTAAAACAGTTTATAAAACTGCGCATGTATTCTCAGCCCAAAAATATAGTTTGAAAAAGGGATCATATGAAACTCACTGTTTAATATTGATATACAATATTGTAGGAAAGCATGTAGACGCATCGGAGATAATAACACGAGGTTTGATTCACAAAAATACCCCCGAACATTACCCATAACCTCCTTGGCAATAACCCATATTTTCCTTAGCTCTAGCTCTCTCGGAAACTCGTTTTGAAAATTACTTGGACAGTACTCCGTCGTAATATTTTATGTACATTATTATTTTTGTATCGCAAAAATAATAATACTAATAATAAGATTAATAAGATTAATAATAATCTTAATAATAATAATAATAATAATAATAATAATAATAATAATAATAATAAATATTATACGGAGTAATATATATTTGTGTATGTGTGTTTTATTTTTCATTCGAGCAAAACACCTGAATTTATAGTACCTGGCCTGGAATCTGGAGTCATGCGACTCGCATGGAAATGGCCTTCTGGCCATGCGACTCGCATGAGGACCAGGGACAGCTCACATTGTTTTGGCTCCTAGCTTGTCGACATAATATAAAATAAATATAAATATAATATATATAATTTAAATTAATTAATTATATATTATATTAAATTCACGTGCATAGTTGACTTGTAATTTTTGTTCCGATAAGTCGTACGTTGTCACTCGACTTATGTCCCGGTTCCGGTTTTTCGAACGCCCTTTCGTACGCTGAGAAAACTTGTACTTTACGTTTCGTGAATCGTACCTTTGTCAAAATATAGTCTTAAATCATCCATAAAATATACCACTGTAGCAAAGTTACTGTAGCAAAGGCAATTTTTACTGTAGCAATTCACTGTAGCAAAGTCAATTTCACTGTAGCAAATAGTGATTTTCAAAAACACTGTAGCATTTTGGGTACTGTAGCAATTTGAAATGTTACTATCGTTTACTAAATAACTTGAAATTATATATATGTATATATCTTTTTAATATATATAAATCAGTTTTTTTAAATACACATTGGAAGTTATTTATAAATAAATTTTAATAATAAATATTTCAACTTATCATATATATTCAAATAGATATTTAAACCAATAAGTTTAATGTACGGTATCAGACAATTAATACATTGTTACCTTTTCATGTTATAGTATATATGTATCTATTTACATATAATTGTTCGCGAATCGTCGAAAACAACCGAAGGGTATTTAAATATATAAAAGTAATTCAAAAATTTTGAGATTCAGTTTTACAGACTTTGATTATCGTGTTGGAAATGTTAATCATACAAAGATTAAGTTTAAATTTAGTCGAAATTTCTGGGTCATCACAAATACTTTGTATACATACGCACTTGCCAAGTGTACTTTCAGGGGGTATAAACGTTAAGTTAGTTACCAAGTGCCCACGGTTAACATATACTTTATCATACTATTTTGAAACGCTCTTTGTAGCACTGAAATCTCATGGCCTACCTTACATACTGTTATACTTAAACTATAGCTCACCAACCTTTGTGTTGACGTTTTTAAGCATGTTTTCCTCAGGTGCTTGAGGTTAGCTTCCGCTGTGTACTAGTCGTGCTGTAGACACCCGCTGCTTAGAGTTGTCGTCGCATGAACTACTTTATCTTGCATTCATACTTTACTACTTTTGAACTATGACTTGTAACGACCGTTGTGGTCACATACACTTATTATTTGCTTCTACTTAGTGAAGCATGCTTTTGGATTGTAAAACATTCGATGTTGGATTAGACATCACTTTATTTATGAATGCAAACTCTTTTTGAAAACGCATATAGTACTTAACCTTGTAATGATCCTGTTGTTGATGATTCGTACACGATGGTTTTGTACGGGGCATCACACTTGTGGTTGTTGCTAAATACCAATTCAGAAAACTACCGACTCAAATATTAATTAAACTTATAACATCTAAGTAAATATTAATTAATCAAAACTTAGCATAAAATGTTGTCCAAACATTGTGATATAACCGATTAAATCCAACAGATTTTTGTACCTTTTTGTTGACTAGAACGTTGATTTTGTTGTGTAGTGGTAGTGTGGTGTTTTGATATGGGTTAGGAGTATTGTGATGATATGTTAAAATATAATTGGTTAAGTATTAAAAGGAGTAAAAATAAGATTTTTAAAATAATAAAAATTAATAAAATTGCAACCCACTCCGTTGATTCTTTAGTTGCAGGGCAAAGAAGGCCTCAAAAAATGCCCCATCCCACACATTGATACACCATAAATTGGTGTTGGTTGCTTGCCACCTAGGCTTGCCACGCCCCCAAACTTAACCGATACAATCGGTCTTATGGAAAATATCCCGCCATCTGTTATTGGAATTGGTAACGATATCGACACAACACGGGTCGAGTTGGGACGTGAAATTAGGTTTTAGTTTTGAATAGTACTGATTTTATGGATAACGGTGAAATTATATCGGGGGAAAAAATGAAAACTTTATAACCGAACACTTTCATCATACAATGAAAGAGCCAACAAAACCAACAATTATAAAGAAAAATCAACGAGCTTCGAAACTAGAAAATGATATAACTTTACTACATGCTATTTACGAGCGAGTCACGATCCACGAGAATGGTCTGCATCCATTTCTTCAGCGGCGGAACTTAAACTCGACTACAGAAGGGGCGAGTCTAAAAATTTAATAAATTTTTCATTGTCAGGCGAACACTAAAAAAAACCTTATTTTTTGGTAAAAAAAAAAATTTTTAGTGTAAAATTTTTTTTCCCGTTAAATCCAGGGGGACGGATACCCCCTTTGGGTTGCTCTATGTTCCGCCACTGCATTTCTTGTTTCTCTCCATGCACTTTTTGTTAGGAAATATGGATTGTCCAATAAAACTAGAATCATGAATTACTTTCTCAATAGAGTATTTCGCCCCTATGGGTCTTGGGTTGCACGAAATCAATATTGGGATAAGACTAGTTTTAACAATCTTTTTCAAGACCAAGAAAAATTGTCCTTGCAAAAGTATAATGCAGGAAATGTTTGCTAGAATGATGAGAGTGTGAGAGAGGAAAAAAAATCTGAAACCTTTTTCTCAAATGAATGTGCATTTTATTTATAGTTGACCAATGTGTGAATCAAGAGGCACAACCTTTCATAAGTGACCATAATGAAATGGTACACCTCTTGGGAATCAACACCACTTATTTGGTGTCTAAATATGTTGTTTCAATGATAAAAACATTTCCAAAGTGACCAGAAAATGCCAAGCAACGTTTTGAACCAACATGCCTTTTGGATCAAAAGGCACCCTTTCAGATTCCAGGCTACAAGTCGCGCCGCGGCCTTACACCATACCTAACGTCCACTAGTTTGGCAAAATTCGGTAACCAATTCTGCCTTGGGGCCGCGTTGCGCCTCATATGGCCGCGGTGCGGTGTTGTGATGACCCGAAATTTTCTGACCAAATTTAAACTTAATCTTTGTATGATTAACATTTCCGACACGATAAGCAAAGTCTGTAAAACTGAATCTCAAAATTTTTGAACTACTTTTATATATTTAAATACCCTTCGGTTGTTTTCGACGATTCGCGAACAATTATATGTAAATAGATACATATATACTATAACTTGAAAAGGTAACAATGTATTAATTGTTTGATACCGTACATTAAACTTATTGGTTTAAATATCTATTTGAATATATATGATAAGTTGAAATATTTATTATTAAAATTTATTTATAAATAACTTCCAATGTGTATTTAAAAACTGATTTATGTATATTAAAAAGATATATACATATATATAATTTCAAGTTATTTAGTAAACGATAGTAACATTCGTTTATTGATTCGATTGATATTTAGATAAGTTAACTAAAGCGTTTAAGATGAACCGGTAAAACACTAATTTGCTACAGTATTTTCAAATTGCTACAGTACCCAAAATGCTACAGTGTTTTCGAAAATCACTATTTGCTACAGTGAATTGTTATAGTAGAAATTGTATTTGCTACAGTGAATTGCTACAGTGAAAATTGACTTTGCTACAGTAACTTTGTTACAGTAAAACACTATTTTAAAATGTATTTTAACAAATATCGAGACAATGATTTATAGAAGTAAATGACCAAAACACTCAAATGTATAAGTTATATTTCGAGTGATATAATTTAGGGATAATTTAAGGCTATATTTTGACTAAGGTACGTGTCCCAAAATGTAATGTACAAGTTTTCTCAGCGTACGAAGGGACACTCGAAAAACCGGAACCGGGACATAAGTCGCGTAACAACGTACGACTTATCGGAACAAAAATTACAAGTTAACTATGCATGTAAATTTAATATAATATATAATTAATTATATAAATTAAATATATTATATATATTATTAATTATTATGTCGACAAACAAAAATACAAAAAAAATGTGAGCTGGATTTTGGGGCCATGCGATCGCATGGAAAATAGGCATAAAACCCATGCGATCGCATGGGGTCAGATTTCAGGAAAGGTCTATAAATTGAATTCGTTTTTGCTCAGTTTACACACTTATTACTCCGTATTTATTTTATTTAAATTATTATTATTATTATTATTATTATTATTATTATTATTATTATTATTATTATTATTATTATTATTATTATTATTATATTATTAAATTATTATTAATCTTAATATTTTAGTAATATTATACATAAAATATTACGACGAGGTTATGAGCATGTCGCTTTTAAAAATGAGTTTTACGAGCGGGATAGAACTAAGGAAATTATGGGCTATTGCCAAGGAGGTTATGGGTAATGTTCGGGGATATATTTATGAATCAAACCTAGTGTTTATCATCTCCGTTACGTCTACGTACTTTCCTACAATATTGAATCTCAATATTAATACGTAAGTACTTATATTTTATCTATTATATATTAATAGTGTATCCATGTCTAGTACTCGAGTATATATATTTATACATGTTTGTATGCTAAATTTCGTCGTTAAACAGTTTATAATGAATCACGAATTAAATCCATATATTACTGGTAAAAGGTATATGATATACATGTTTTTGGAAAGCTGGCGAAAAATCGATAACTTTTCATTTAGACACCGAATAGTTTTGATGAACGGATTAAAAGATATGATCAACTGAATTATGATTGACGTTAATTGCCATCCCTAATCACAGGTCCTAACAATTCAAATGAAAAACAAAATACAGAATATAATTTATTTTTGTGTCGTGAATTTGCAAAAAAAAATAAAGAGCAAATGATATGCGTAGGACTACATGGCTACGGCTGCATCTTTTCATTCACATTAAAGTGGATATAAATAATTAAAACAAAGAGATATTCTAGCAACTAACTAGCACACGTTTTTTTATGGACCCATTATCAACCCACATTCCTAAACTGATTGTAACGACCCTGGAATTTCCAACGTTTATTTATTAATAATTGTTATTATTAATACTTGTGATTAAACGAATGTATGTTATTACATTTACATGTTGCCATGATTACCCGTACTTGACTTTAATTGCCCGAAACGTCTTTGTGACACACGAAACTTACACGAATAATATTTTCAAGTATTATTTACATTCATGATTAATTTTATTAATCATTTTGATTAACTAAGACTATTAGTTAGTTACTTGGGCTTTAATTGGTTTAACTTGTGATTTATGGAACTTGAGCTTGTTTAAAGTTAATGGACTCATGATTAGGAGCTTATAGGCCCACCCTACATTTTAAATGGACTTAATTAGCCCATAAGACTTGTAACTATTACTTGTATATGGTAACTAGTTAGTTAAGGAGATAAGAATCTAGTTTGTCCATAATCCCCATGAACTAACACCAAGTATCCAACTTTTAAGACTTTTCATCTAAGTAACCAACAAACAAATCCTTCCCCTCTTCCTTTTGCTGCCGACCGTGGGCTTCTTCCATGGGGGAGTGGGTTTTATTTTCAAACTTTGATTTATTTCTTACTTGTAGCCTTCACATGTTCATTACACTTCACACACACCTTACTTTCTTCCAACTTTTCTCTCTTTCTCTCAAGTTCTTGTAAGCATTATGAACTTCTTTTCTTCCTTTTCTTTTCTTACAAAACCGTGACATATTCACCTCTAATCATCATCATCATTTGTTGTTTGATACTTGTTGCTCATTGTTGTTAGTTACTTGTCTTTGTTAGTTAGTTACTTACATGTTATTATGAATCAAACTCACTAGTTTGTTCATCACTTTATCTTGTATTAACAAGAACATTCAAGAACTAAACTCTCTAGTTTAGGTTCTACATATACTTTCTTTAAAGATTGCAAGTTCATGTGTTGATTAAAATCATACTTGTGATTCATAAAGTAAACTTCAAGTTTACATTCTTAAAGATCAAACTTTGGTTTGAATCTTTAAAAGTATGAACAACCATGAACAAATTACATGTTTACTTAGTTTACTTCTTCATTCTTGCACTTTAATTTCATGTAACTAGTTTAAATGGTCAAGTACTACAAGTTAGTCTTGATCTCATTAATCTTGAACTAAAAGTTAACTTTGAAAGTTCAAGAACATGTAAATAAGTTTTCTTTAAATATAACTTTGTATACTTATGCTTGATCTAGACTTTTGGGTCTTGGATCTTCAAGATCTAACTAAGAACTATGTTCTACATTTTAAGATCTTGATTAGTTAGTTTACTTTCAAGTTTATAGTTCTACATTACTTTCATATTTCATGTATGTGTTAAAACTAAGACTTTGATGTAACTTTGGTTCATCAAAACACTTACAACTCTTAAGTGAAGTTGTGCTACATGTCTTAGACTTGCACAAGGGTTATGATGGTCAAAACTTGGTAAATATGATGTAAACACATCAATGAGTTGTACACTTGAAGCTATAGGCATCAAGGATGAGAACCATGATGAACATCAAACACCAAACCCACCGGAACCCATTATTTTTCTGCTTACTGTTCTCTGCCTACTGTTTTGCTGTTTCTGTAACAGACCAGTAGACCTGGGCTACTGAGACCTTGATTTTCAGATAGATATTTTCGAGTAGATAACTTTTCATATAGGACTCGTCTTAATCCGAGTTACGGTTTAGAATTTATGGCCCTCCGATCGTCACTATGTCCTTTAACGTTGTGCAGAAATTTCTGACCTACTCGCACTTAGACCGTTGCCACGGTCAAACGAAGACGAGTTTGCTTCTGTAAATTTTACCACACTTAAAGGACTCATATACGGAGCCATGGCCACTGTTCTCACCTTAATTCAGTAAGGGTAGAGGCCGTGGTGACTGATCGAAGTCAGCTTTTGTTTTAAACTACTTTCATGAACGAAACCTACTTTACACCTTTTGTTAAATGATGAATGATGATGACCCTTAAGACCTTATTTACATACTTTTATACCTATTAAGACGATTTACTGACTTAGTACTATTTACCTTAGGTTGAGGACCTTCGGACCGATTACTTGCACACCTTTTCCGAACTGACTTTACGACTACATTATCATTGTGAGTTATAGCATTCCCTTTTTACTTTAACTTATTTTGGGAACTGAGAATACATGCGGATTTTATGTTTTACATACTAGGCACGAGTACTTAAACTTATATATGTGTGGGTTATACAACGGCATAAACATTCCCTTTAGCTCGGTAACGTTTAATCATTGGTTTTTGAACCATGAACGCGAATCTTAGATATGGATCCATAGGGTTTGACATCCCCACTCGGGCTAGTAGCGCTAGCATTTAACGAGTGTTTAATACTGTGACGATCGCTCCAAATCCATATGGATGAACACGTCATTAATTGATTTCATTGCGAGGTATTTGACCTCTATATGATACGTTTTATAAACATTGCATTCTTTTGAAAAGGCGCACCATAAATGAATATTTAAATCAAAGGTTTTCGACATATGATGATTTTTACATATAGACAATCACCATAAATAATAGTTTACAACAGTATTTCCGTTGACAATGCAGTCAAAATAAGATACATGGTGATGATTTGGTGAATGCAACGTTTCCTTGAAAATATGTCATGTAAGACTCCATGCACATAGCTTGTCTAACATCTAAGCAAACAGCGGAAGACTTCTAGGGAACCTGAGAATAAACATGCTTCAAGTGTCAACACAAAGGTTGGTGAGTTCATAGTTTTAATATTACACATAATCCGTATATCAATGTGGATTACAAAAGTTCAGTTGTTTCATTCAAAACGTTTATCATTATGTTTTAAATAAAAGGTGGACCACAAGATTTCAGTTGTTTCATCCGAAACGTTTATCAATCGGTTCTACAAAATTGAGCACCCTGGTAACTAAACTTTAACGTATATATAATTTGTACCCTTTGTATAATCATCTTAATAATACACGCAAACCAACGTGTACGCTTCTCAAATAGCATACGTCCGTTAAAAGGCTAGCGCTCTAGCTCGGACGGGGATGTCAAGCCCTATGGATCCATATACTACTACTCGCGCCCACCAGTTCTTATAACTGGCAGTTACTAGTTACCAAAGCTAAGGGATTTTCGGTTCAAACTCAGTGTAGAATTTAGTATGTACTTGTATCTACTGCGTTTAAAATAAAGTGCATGTATTCTCAGCCCAAAAATATATATTGCAAAAGCAATTAAAAAATGGATCAATGAAACTCACACAAAATCAGTTTTAGTATTTGTATCCATTTAGTAAAACAGTTTATAAAACTGCGCATGTATTCTCAGCCCAAAAATATAGTTTGAAAAAGGGATCATATGAAACTCACTGTTTAATATTGATATACAATATTGTAGGAAAGCATGTAGACGCATCGGAGATAATAACACGAGGTTTGATTCACAAAAATACCCCCGAACATTACCCATAACCTCCTTGGCAATAACCCATATTTTCCTTAGCTCTAGCTCTCTCGGAAACTCGTTTTGAAAATTACTTGGACAGTACTCCGTCGTAATATTTTATGTACATTATTATTTTTGTATCGCAAAAATAATAATACTAATAATAAGATTAATAAGATTAATAATAATCTTAATAATAATAATAATAATAATAATAATAATAATAATAATAATAATAATAATAATAATAATAAATATTATACGGAGTAATATATATTTGTGTATGTGTGTTTTATTTTTCATTCGAGCAAAACACCTGAATTTATAGTACCTGGCCTGGAATCTGGAGTCATGCGACTCGCATGGAAATGGCCTTCTGGCCATGCGACTCGCATGAGGACCAGGGACAGCTCACATTGTTTTGGCTCCTAGCTTGTCGACATAATATAAAATAAATATAAATATAATATATATAATTTAAATTAATTAATTATATATTATATTAAATTCACGTGCATAGTTGACTTGTAATTTTTGTTCCGATAAGTCGTACGTTGTCACTCGACTTATGTCCCGGTTCCGGTTTTTCGAACGCCCTTTCGTACGCTGAGAAAACTTGTACTTTACGTTTCGTGAATCGTACCTTTGTCAAAATATAGTCTTAAATCATCCATAAAATATACCACTGTAGCAAAGTTACTGTAGCAAAGGCAATTTTTACTGTAGCAATTCACTGTAGCAAAGTCAATTTCACTGTAGCAAATAGTGATTTTCAAAAACACTGTAGCATTTTGGGTACTGTAGCAATTTGAAATGTTACTATCGTTTACTAAATAACTTGAAATTATATATATGTATATATCTTTTTAATATATATAAATCAGTTTTTTTAAATACACATTGGAAGTTATTTATAAATAAATTTTAATAATAAATATTTCAACTTATCATATATATTCAAATAGATATTTAAACCAATAAGTTTAATGTACGGTATCAGACAATTAATACATTGTTACCTTTTCATGTTATAGTATATATGTATCTATTTACATATAATTGTTCGCGAATCGTCGAAAACAACCGAAGGGTATTTAAATATATAAAAGTAATTCAAAAATTTTGAGATTCAGTTTTACAGACTTTGATTATCGTGTTGGAAATGTTAATCATACAAAGATTAAGTTTAAATTTAGTCGAAATTTCTGGGTCATCACAAATACTTTGTATACATACGCACTTGCCAAGTGTACTTTCAGGGGGTATAAACGTTAAGTTAGTTACCAAGTGCCCACGGTTAACATATACTTTATCATACTATTTTGAAACGCTCTTTGTAGCACTGAAATCTCATGGCCTACCTTACATACTGTTATACTTAAACTATAGCTCACCAACCTTTGTGTTGACGTTTTTAAGCATGTTTTCCTCAGGTGCTTGAGGTTAGCTTCCGCTGTGTACTAGTCGTGCTGTAGACACCCGCTGCTTAGAGTTGTCGTCGCATGAACTACTTTATCTTGCATTCATACTTTACTACTTTTGAACTATGACTTGTAACGACCGTTGTGGTCACATACACTTATTATTTGCTTCTACTTAGTGAAGCATGCTTTTGGATTGTAAAACATTCGATGTTGGATTAGACATCACTTTATTTATGAATGCAAACTCTTTTTGAAAACGCATATAGTACTTAACCTTGTAATGATCCTGTTGTTGATGATTCGTACACGATGGTTTTGTACGGGGCATCACACTTGTGGTTGTTGCTAAATACCAATTCAGAAAACTACCGACTCAAATATTAATTAAACTTATAACATCTAAGTAAATATTAATTAATCAAAACTTAGCATAAAATGTTGTCCAAACATTGTGATATAACCGATTAAATCCAACAGATTTTTGTACCTTTTTGTTGACTAGAACGTTGATTTTGTTGTGTAGTGGTAGTGTGGTGTTTTGATATGGGTTAGGAGTATTGTGATGATATGTTAAAATATAATTGGTTAAGTATTAAAAGGAGTAAAAATAAGATTTTTAAAATAATAAAAATTAATAAAATTGCAACCCACTCCGTTGATTCTTTAGTTGCAGGGCAAAGAAGGCCTCAAAAAATGCCCCATCCCACACATTGATACACCATAAATTGGTGTTGGTTGCTTGCCACCTAGGCTTGCCACGCCCCCAAACTTAACCGATACAATCGGTCTTATGGAAAATATCCCGCCATCTGTTATTGGAATTGGTAACGATATCGACACAACACGGGTCGAGTTGGGACGTGAAATTAGGTTTTAGTTTTGAATAGTACTGATTTTATGGATAACGGTGAAATTATATCGGGGGAAAAAATGAAAACTTTATAACCGAACACTTTCATCATACAATGAAAGAGCCAACAAAACCAACAATTATAAAGAAAAATCAACGAGCTTCGAAACTAGAAAATGATATAACTTTACTACATGCTATTTACGAGCGAGTCACGATCCACGAGAATGGTCTGCATCCATTTCTTCAGCGGCGGAACTTAAACTCGACTACAGAAGGGGCGAGTCTAAAAATTTAATAAATTTTTCATTGTCAGGCGAACACTAAAAAAAACCTTATTTTTTGGTAAAAAAAAAAATTTTTAGTGTAAAATTTTTTTTCCCGTTAAATCCAGGGGGACGGATACCCCCTTTGGGTTGCTCTATGTTCCGCCACTGCATTTCTTGTTTCTCTCCATGCACTTTTTTTTAGGAAATATGGATTGTCCAATAAAACTAGAATCATGAATTACTTTCTCAATAGAGTATTTCGCCCCTATGGGTCTTGGGTTGCACGAAATCAATATTGGGATAAGACTAGTTTTAACAATCTTTTTCAAGACCAAGAAAAATTGTCCTTGCAAAAGTATAATGCAGGAAATGTTTGCTAGAATGATGAGAGTGTGAGAGAGGAAAAAAAATCTGAAACCTTTTTCTCAAATGAATGTGCATTTTATTTATAGTTGACCAATGTGTGAATCAAGAGGCACAACCTTTCATAAGTGACCATAATGAAATGGTACACCTCTTGGGAATCAACACCACTTATTTGGTGTCTAAATATGTTGTTTCAATGATAAAAACATTTCCAAAGTGACCAGAAAATGCCAAGCAACGTTTTGAACCAACATGCCTTTTGGATCAAAAGGCACCCTTTCAGATTCCAGGCTACAAGTCGCGCCGCGGCCTTACACCATACCTAACGTCCACTAGTTTGGCAAAATTCGGTAACCAATTCTGCCTTGGGGCCGCGTTGCGCCTCATATGGCCGCGGTGCGGTGTTGTGATGACCCGAAATTTTCTGACCAAATTTAAACTTAATCTTTGTATGATTAACATTTCCGACACGATAAGCAAAGTCTGTAAAACTGAATCTCAAAATTTTTGAACTACTTTTATATATTTAAATACCCTTCGGTTGTTTTCGACGATTCGCGAACAATTATATGTAAATAGATACATATATACTATAACTTAAAAAGGTAACAATGTATTAATTGTTTGATACCGTACATTAAACTTATTGGTTTAAATATCTATTTGAATATATATGATAAGTTGAAATATTTATTATTAAAATTTATTTATAAATAACTTCCAATGTGTATTTAAAATCTGATTTATGTATATTAAAAAGATATATACATATATATAATTTCAAGTTATTTAGTAAACGATAGTAACATTCGTTTATTGATTCGATTGATATTTAGATAAGTTAACTAAAGCGTTTAAGATGAACCGGTAAAACACTAATTTGCTACAGTATTTTCAAATTGCTACAGTACCCAAAATGCTACAGTGTTTTCGAAAATCACTATTTGCTACAGTGAATTGTTATAGTAGAAATTGTATTTGCTACAGTGAATTGCTACAGTGAAAATTGACTTTGCTACAGTAACTTTGTTACAGTAAAACACTATTTTAAAATGTATTTTAACAAATATCGAGACAATGATTTATAGAAGTAAATGACCAAAACACTCAAATGTATAAGTTATATTTCGAGTGATATAATTTAGGGATAATTTAAGGCTATATTTTGACTAAGGTACGTGTCCCAAAATGTAATGTACAAGTTTTCTCAGCGTACGAAGGGACACTCGAAAAACCGGAACCGGGACATAAGTCGCGTAACAACGTACGACTTATCGGAACAAAAATTACAAGTTAACTATGCATGTGAATTTAATATAATATATAATTAATTATATAAATTAAATATATTATATATATTATTAATTATTATGTCGACAAACAAAAATACAAAAAAAATGTGAGCTGGATTTTGGGGCCATGCGATCGCATGGAAAATAGGCATAAAACCCATGCGATCGCATGGGGTCAGATTTCAGGAAAGGTCTATAAATTGAATTCGTTTTTGCTCAGTTTACACACTTATTACTCCGTATTTATTTTATTTAAATTATTATTATTATTATTATTATTATTATTATTATTATTATTATTATTATTATTATTATTATTATTATTATTATTATTATTATTATTATTATTATATTATTAAATTATTATTAATCTTAATATTTTAGTAATATTATACATAAAATATTACGACGAGGTTATGAGCATGTCGCTTTTAAAAATGAGTTTTACGAGCGGGATAGAACTAAGGAAATTATGGGCTATTGCCAAGGAGGTTATGGGTAATGTTCGGGGATATATTTATGAATCAAACCTAGTGTTTATCATCTCCGTTACGTCTACGTACTTTCCTACAATATTGAATCTCAATATTAATACGTAAGTACTTATATTTTATCTATTATATATTAATAGTGTATCCATGTCTAGTACTCGAGTATATATATTTATACATGTTTGTATGCTAAATTTCGTCGTTAAACAGTTTATAATGAATCACGAATTAAATCCATATATTACTGGTAAAAGGTATATGATATACATTTGCAAGATCTATCCTTTTGAGAGTCCTTGGGATTATTGCTATTAAGATCAATCCCTCCCTCTTCTTCATCGCTATAATCCTTCAAATAAAACGTATCATCCCTCTCACTCTTCTTCTTTCCTTTACCTCTCTCAGCTTTAAAAATATTTTATTTCTTACATATTTCATACAAAAGAGCACCAGCGAGACACGAAATCAGTAAACAAGATCAAACAAAGACAACGACCAAACGCTAACTAACCCAAGCCTCGCCGAAAAACCTAACATACACCTAAAACGCAAGGCCATAAACAAAACCAACACCTACATATAAAACACATCAGAAACAAAAACAATCAAGGACCAACGTTGTTGTCGTCCCCGCCATCCATGGGAAGAAAATTTAAGATGAAATATGTAAGAAATAAAATATTTTTAATTTAACAAATTGGATTGGAAATTTGGAATGTTCCTTAAATTCGCCATTGTTTTTAAATACATCTAAAGTGAACACTTTTACATCAGAATCCACAGCTTTAACTTGTTGCCCTTCATCCTTTTCCAATGGCTCTTATCACCCACAACAAAATATAATCAAAGACACAATTAGTCTGCAGCATATAAAATGAAAAATATGAACAAATTTGAGATTACCAGGTGGCAGAGGTTTTGGCTGGCAACATATTCTGCAGCATTCTTGCAAACTTTCCTGACTTCAAATACGTATTCGAATTCACTTCTTCTATTGCTCACGACTTAAGAAACGAAACATTTGACAAACAATCAGTTACATACTTGTAACATAAACTATAGTGTAAAGTAAAATACTAATATGCATGGTCGCATGGACATAGTCATATTTGTAACCAAGCTGACCTACCAATACAAGTCTCAGGTTCAAACATCCCTAACATCTTCAGGTAAGAGTGTTAAGTAATTTGCAAAAAATTCATAAGTTTATAGTCATGAGAAGCCATCGAAACTTAAAACTTGACAATAATAATTACGACATGTTTCAAAATAAGTTTCCCCTCGAGAAGCAACACAGCATTATGTAATTTACAATAATTGTTATGAACGGGACGTGGTGATTATGCATATTGAGATAATGATCTCAAAATGATAATAATAAGGTCCTTAAAACATAACGACAATCTCAACATCTTTTATGCACTCCGATATATCATGAATCTCTATGGTTCGAAATAAGTTAGATCAAGTTACAAGACACCAAAAGTATGATCCACGAATAGTTGTAATAAAGTCAAGGTTTGATGATAATAACCTAACATTTTCATGAAAAACAATTCATTAATCCAACGAGCACAAACATCTTCAAGTTGGCACTATCCTAAGCACCCACCATCATTAAGTTGGCATTATCTGAACATAATTGGGTTAGATCAACGAAAATAACTCTAAAAATGTATGAAATCAATCATTAAATAAATTGAATGTAACCAAAAGCAGTTAAGTTGGCAGAGTTTAATAACACAAGCAAACATGTTTAAAGACACCATGACTGTGAATACAAAATTTACTTGTTAGCACTTCAATTGTCTACATAACGTTTAACTTAAAATTGGGAGGTCATTACAATTGAGTTCAAGATGCTCCCAAAATTATTGTCAATGCTTTGCATACACCAGAGTAGCGTGCTTCCATTTGTTTCCTCTGTCGTTTAGGCAATCTATTCAATAAACATCTGACATGTCTCTTCTTTGACATCAAAGGTATGACATCATCAATTTCTTGATCAACCATCTCCTGCGTTTCTCCCGACTTGTCCTCAACTGTGCCACCAGCCTAGTTCCTTTATAGCCTCTTTCACTTTCATTGCTTCCGTGTAGGTAGTTCCTGCAAATTAACAAAAATATCACTATAATTGAACCCTGATAATAAAACCGATACATGGAAAGTATAAATAAAATACCAAATTGATGAAAGTACCTTCATGAAGATTGTGGCGTCTGGCGAGTTTTCAAGAAAGAAATTTCTGGCTTTGGTGGACATTTTTACTTTACATGTATCCCTTGAGCCAGAGTCTATATTCAAGCTAATCAAGTTCCTAAAGGGCGAAGGCTGAGCAGATAGTAAATCCGAGAATGAGGAGATACACTGCATATATATAGATTATTATGCATATGAATACACAAGTTGTTTAATACTTCCCTTGTCAAAAACTTTAGGCATTAAAAACGATATTACAGGAGCATCTGGTCATTTGAATAAATGTTCATAAATTACAAAATACAGTTATGACACGGTTAACCAAAACCACCGATTATAGTTGGTAGGTGCATATGGATAGAATTTTGCATACAGATCTACTTCCCTTTCCGTTTAAATGTAATTACCAACGTTAATTATTTATTCTAAGAAAAGGGTGTCAGACAATAAACATGTCATTATAGCTGATACTAGATCACCGTACCTCAACAATGTCTAAGTTAAGCGTAAGAAATCTGACACTATGGAGGTCTTGAAACATGTTAATAAAACGACGAGCATCTTCCGACCTCTTTCCGTAAATGCGCAAACTGACAGTCACTTTGTTCACAGAAAAATGCCAGTTTTTAAACCAATGTGGAGTATGGTAACCTTTGTAGCAGAATGACGAAAGTCCTGATGGTATATTCAAGTCTCCAATTGAACATTGAATTATAGTAAGATTCACAAGTTGATGTGCAATCACATTGATATTATAACCTCTGTTATTATCTAGTCTAAGATTAGCAAGTCGGGGGGTGATAATTTCTAAAACCTTAGCCTCGACCGTAATATTTTCTAAAGTGAGGTTCTGTAAGTTGACACATTTGGAGAAAAGATCAAGGGATTCACGTCGATCATCACACAATGACATATCTTTTAGATACAAAGTCGTTAATGCTGGAAAGTCCCAAGGTGTTTTGGGTGTAAGGCAAAGCGCATAAACGGAGGTTCTAAATGTGAGATGCTTAAGAGTCTGAGACTTAAAGAGAGAAGGAGGACATTCATTCCTGGTTGTACTATACACGATTAGTTCATGGACATTGTGAGAAAACGCATAATTTGCAATCTCTTTCACAAAACCTTGAGCAGCTTCTCCATGGAAACATAGATTTACTGAGGACACTTCTACTTGATGGTTGCGGTGAGACAGAACATGGGTCACGAATTTTGAGAAATCGGCTAATGTTTTAATTCCACTATTCGAAAATTTGAGAGATGGCAATAATGTCCAGAAAAGCTTCCATCTTGGAAACAACAGCAAACACGTTTGAATAGCTAATTTAGTGTCAACGCGAGAGAGGATTTCAAGAATAAGCTCAAGAGGCAAGCCGCTCAATCTATCTTCATCGAGTGCTGCTCTCACATTATTAAGGTCAAAGTCCATTAAATTAGCTCGATACAACAAATGATAACCTGCGGTTCACAATGTATAACTTCATATCGATTACTTGGAAAAAAAAACTATGAGTACTATTTTGATGTGATAAATGTAACCAATAATTTAACAATAAATACAATTTAACAATTATCACACAAATAGAAAACTAATCCTAATCGTGCAGTGACAGTTTAACAGTACGTGTCTGATTCGTTCCACAAGGAGTTGAGTTTTGAAGAATTTATTCACTGATAATTAACTATGTAAGGGGGTTTTGGTTTTTGATTGATTTAAAAATTAAAAAAAAAAAAAACAATAATTAAAGTAAACGAATAACCAATGAGGGACAACGGTGTTCACTTAGACATTTCCCCTTAATGCTGATTGTTTTTGCGCTGAACCAGTTATCAATGTTCATACAATATATCGTCTTATGGCTACTCATTGATATTCACAAAACCTTAGTTGATAAGACATGATTAACTCACATCAATCTTTTCACATCAACAAAACTATATCTGATTATAGAAATTAGACTCAATCTGGTTTTACTAACATAAAACTCAAACCACACCGATCACCCGAATGCGATTACACAATTGTGAAATTAAAATACCATCCAGTCACCAACTACACTTGTACCCTAATCACTTAGAAATACTCATGTAATTGTCTAGATCACTAGAAGTGTTAAAGCACAAGTTATATATTACGAATTGACTCACATTAGCTGTTTAATAAACTATGTGATTGAATTAAAATATCAAATAAACACAATAATAGATCTTTTGGTTGAACCCTAGTTAAACAATCAATTAATATCAAGAATTGAACAACGCAACATCAACGATTACACAAAAAATATTTAGGTACTCATATATAAACTTGAATCAACGATTAAACAATTAAGCACAAATATTTAATAATTAATCATTGTATAAAACAAATAATTAAAATAAAGATTACCAATTGTATAATGCGGAACAAGAAACCAAATGACTCCGTATGAAGCAACCCCTTGAATTTATGTCTGACTTTCGTCAGCCTCCAGGAACAGGAACAAGAATAAAGAGAATCTTACGGAGTAATTATTAAAATAGAACCTAAAGTGAAAACTAACTCTAAAACTAATTATTTAATAATTGCTATGGGTTGCTAGGAATATTTATTTATAGCCCAAAGACACAAGCGTGCAACCTCCTCCACAACTAAATAAAGGTCGGCCCAACATCAGATAACCGCCAAATGCGAAATCCTTGACCCAAGATTTCAACAAATAATGTTCGCTCTTTTGATTTAAATTTGGCGTTTGAGCTGCTTCCATGGGCACTTCATGTTTGGCGAGGTCAAGTCACGATCCACGAGAATGGTCTGCATCCATTTCTTCAGCGGCGGAACTTAAACTCGACTACAGAAGGGGCGAGTCTAAAAATTTAATAAATTTTTCATTGTCAGGCGAACACTAAAAAAAACCTTATTTTTTGGTAAAAAAAAAAAAATTTTAGTGTAAAATTTTTTTTCCCGTTAAATCCAGGGGGACGGATACCCCCTTTGGGTTGCTCTATGTTCCGCCACTGCATTTCTTGTTTCTCTCCATGCACTTTTTGTTAGGAAATATGGATTGTCCAATAAAACTAGAATCATGAATTACTTTCTCAATAGAGTATTTCGCCCCTATGGGTCTTGGGTTGCACGAAATCAATATTGGGATAAGACTAGTTTTAACAATCTTTTTCAAGACCAAGAAAAATTGTCCTTGCAAAAGTATAATGCAGGAAATGTTTGCTAGAATGATGAGAGTGTGAGAGAGGAAAAAAAATCTGAAACCTTTTTCTCAAATGAATGTGCATTTTATTTATAGTTGACCAATGTGTGAATCAAGAGGCACAACCTTTCATAAGTGACCATAATGAAATGGTACACCTCTTGGGAATCAACACCACTTATTTGGTGTCTAAATATGTTGTTTCAATGATAAAAACCGTTCCAAAGTGACCAGAAAATGCCAAGCAACGTTTTGAACCAACATGCCTTTTGGATCAAAAGGCACCCTTTCAGATTCCAGGCTACAAGTCGCGCCGCGGCCTTACACCATACCTAACGTCCACTAGTTTGGCAAAATTCGGTAACCAATTCTGCCTTGGGGCCGCGTTGCGCCTCATATGGCCGCGGTGCGGTGTTGTGATGACCCGAAATTTTCTGACCAAATTTAAACTTAATCTTTGTATGATTAACATTTCCGACACGATAAGCAAAGTCTGTAAAACTGAATCTCAAAATTTTTGAACTACTTTTATATATTTAAATACCCTTCGGTTGTTTTCGACGATTCGCGAACAATTATATGTAAATAGATACATATATACTATAACTTGAAAAGGTAACAATGTATTAATTGTTTGATACCGTACATTAAACTTATTGGTTTAAATATCTATTTGAATATATATGATAAGTTGAAATATTTATTATTAAAATTTATTTATAAATAACTTCCAATGTGTATTTAAAAACTGATTTATGTATATTAAAAAGATATATACATATATATAATTTCAAGTTATTTAGTAAACGATAGTAACATTCGTTTATTGATTCGATTGATATTTAGATAAGTTAACTAAAGCGTTTAAGATGAACCGGTAAAACACTAATTTGCTACAGTATTTTCAAATTGCTACAGTACCCAAAATGCTACAGTGTTTTCGAAAATCACTATTTGCTACAGTGAATTGTTATAGTAGAAATTGTATTTGCTACAGTGAATTGCTACAGTAAAAATTGACTTTGCTACAGTAACTTTGTTACAGTAAAACACTATTTTAAAATGTATTTTAACAAATATCGAGACAATGATTTATAGAAGTAAATGACCAAAACACTCAAATGTATAAGTTATATTTCGAGTGATATAATTTAGGGATAATTTAAGGCTATATTTTGACTAAGGTACGTGTCCCAAAATGTAATGTACAAGTTTTCTCAGCGTACGAAGGGACACTCGAAAAACCGGAACCGGGACATAAGTCGCGTAACAACGTACGACTTATCGGAACAAAAATTACAAGTTAACTATGCATGTGAATTTAATATAATATATAATTAATTATATAAATTAAATATATTATATATATTATTAATTATTATGTCGACAAACAAAAATACAAAAAAAATGTGAGCTGGATTTTGGGGCCATGCGATCGCATGGAAAATAGGCATAAAACCCATGCGATCGCATGGGGTCAGATTTCAGGAAAGGTCTATAAATTGAATTCGTTTTTGCTCAGTTTACACACTTATTACTCCGTATTTATTTTATTTAAATTATTATTATTATTATTATTATTATTATTATTATTATTATTATTATTATTATATTATTAAATTATTATTAATCTTAATATTTTAGTAATATTATACATAAAATATTACGACGAGGTTATGAGCATGTCGCTTTTAAAAATGAGTTTTACGAGCGGGATAGAACTAAGGAAATTATGGGCTATTGCCAAGGAGGTTATGGGTAATGTTCGGGGATATATTTATGAATCAAACCTAGTGTTTATCATCTCCGTTACGTCTACGTACTTTCCTACAATATTGAATCTCAATATTAATACGTAAGTACTTATATTTTATCTATTATATATTAATAGTGTATCCATGTCTAGTACTCGAGTATATATATTTATACATGTTTGTATGCTAAATTTCGTCGTTAAACAGTTTATAATGAATCACGAATTAAATCCATATATTACTGGTAAAAGGTATATGATATACATGTTTTTGGAAAGCTGGCGAAAAATCGATAACTTTTCATTTAGACACCGAATAGTTTTGATGAACGGATTAAAAGATATGATCAACTGAATTATGATTGACGTTAATTGAAATTACTTTTGAATCTACAATTAAGATTTAAACAACTTGTTTACGAGATTGATAAAGTGAATTTTTAAATATTACCAACCGAGTAAATGAATCTTTATATAAGGCAAGTCTCATTTTATTAAACTATTGTCAAAATTGACTTTTTGAAACGACTTTGGATAACTTTTGTATGTCGATCTCGAGCATTAGGATTGTGATACACTATGACCTGACCTAGCTTGATACACATTTATTGACCAACATATGTTCTCTAGGTTGAGATCTACGATTCTTTGATATACCGAGTTTCAGTCACATTACGATGAATAACTGTATGTGCTGCTAAGGTGAGTTTCATTGATCCCTTTTTAATTGTTTTTGCAATATATATTTTTGGGCTGAGAATACATGCACTTTATTTTAAACGCAATGGATACAAGTACATACTAAATTCTACACTGAGTTTGAACCGAAAATACCTTAGCTTTGGTAACTAGTAACTGCCAGTTATAAGAACTGGTGGGCGCGAGTAGTAGTATATGGATCCATAGGGCTTGATATCCCCGTCCGAGCTAGAGCACTAGCCTTTTAACGGATGTATGCTATTTGAGAAGCGTACACGTTGGTTTGCGTGTATTATTAAGATGATTATACAAAGGGTACAAATTATATATACTTTAAAGTTTAGTTACCAGGGTGCTCAATTTCGTAGAATATTTTGATAAACATTTCGGATGAAACAACTGAAATCTTGTGATCCACCTTTATATACAGATTATACGAAACATTAAAACTATGAACTCACCAACCTTTGTGTTGACACTTGTTAGCATGTTTATTCTCAGGTTTCCTAGAAGTCTTCCGCCGTTTGCTTAGATGTTAGACAAGCTATGTGCATGGAGTCTTACATGACATATTTTTCAAGGAAACGTTGCATTCACCAAATCATCACCATGTATCTTATTTTGACTGCATTATCAACGGAAGTACTGTTGTAAACTATTATTTATGGTGATTGTCTATATGTAGAAATCATCAGATGTCGAAAACCTTTGATTTAAATATTCATTTATGGTGTGCCTTTTCAAAAGAATGCAATGTTTACAAAACGTATCATATAGAGGTCAAATACCTCGCAATGAAATCAATGAATGACGTGTTCGTCCATATGGATTTGGAGCGATCGTCACAGGTGTAGTGCCTTGTTCCAAACCAGAAACAACCAAAGGTTCTGCCCCAGATTACAATAAGGCTCGTGGCGCGGCTTAGTCTGATTCTTAGTGAGTCAGCCATTTTCAAGCACTTATTCTTTCAAGCTCAACTATATACTAAGTGATCGGTTTTACTCTTTACGAACGTGTACTCCACACTTCCCAAAATTGTGTAGAGTATTAAACAATCACTTCCAAGTAATCCAATAACCTAAAACCTTGATCATGTTGGATCACACTAAAATCACCAACACTTTTATAGTCGAATGTAGTTTTACTTTCATTTAATACATTCACTTTCATGAAGAAATATAAGTAAAGAGTAAAACTGTAATGTGTATCTATTGTTTGAAATTTATTAATTTTTTTATTTATTTAATATTTTTTTTTTGCAAAAAACACTATATATATATATATATATATATATATATATATATATATATATATATATATATATATATATATATATAGTAGAGAGATCAAATGAGAACTTTTTTGGTGTGAGAACCCTGAGAACTCAAAAATACACTGAAATTCGAGCAAAAAAGGGAAATTAAAGCAAAAATGAGACACGGCCGAACAAAAAAGGGGAAATTCGAGCAAAAAATGGGGTAGTCGAACAAAAAATGGGATAGTCGAACAAAAAAAAACATGGCCGAACAAAAAAAAAGAAATTCGAACAAAAATTTTGAATTAGAAAAAAAAATGTGTTCTACATTTTTGTATTCGAACAAAAAATTGTAGAACATGAGGGTAGTCGAACGAAAAATTGATATTCGAACAAAAATGTGTTCTACATTTTTTTTCTAAAAAAATAAAAATAAAAATAAATTTTTTTTTGCTCGACTATGATTTTTTGTTCGTCCGTGTTTTTGAATTTTGCTCGAATTTCATTTTTTTTGTTCGTCCGTGCCCCTTTTTGCTCGAATTTTAGTGTATTTTGAGTGTTTTTGGAGTTCCTAGAGTTCTCATACTAAAAAAGTTCTCACTAGATCCTCTCCATATATATATATATATATATATATATATATATAGAGAGAGAGAGAGAGAGAGAGAGAGAGAGACACACACACACACACACAGAGAGAGAGAGAGAGAGAGAGAGAGAGAGAGAGAGAGAGAGAGAGAGAGAGAGAGAGAGAGAGAGAGAGAGAGAGAGAGGACTAGCCAACAAATTGATGGCTTGATCCAATTACAAAGCAAGACACCATCTTAATCTTTCAACGTATATATATGATCGATATGCACACTATCAAAGGTAATACACAAACCCATAAAGAGGCGTAAACATAAGCCTAACTAACATGTACGACTTGAAATGAAAATTTGAGATTAGAGCTAAAACCATTCATATCTATTTTATACGTGGTAATTCATGAGAATAGTATAACTTTGTTCTTGAAGCCCAATCAAATGATCATAATAACACACACGTCCAACACATGAATTCATCATTAAAGAAAACGTAGTTTCGTGCAAGCGAAGTATTCCATATCGTTGTGGGGCCGGTTAGTCTTTGAAATTTAGCTGCAATGGACCCAATACCCGGACACCAATAACCATCTTATCTCTAGCAAAAACTATCAACCAACCGTGGAGTACAACATTAACTTGAAAACCTTTTTAGACATTAAACCAACTTCGAGAACATTCCATCTACAGAACTTAATAACACAGCAGGACAAACCCATAAAAATGTCGCCGAAAACCACAAGTTACCCATCGTATTCCATGAGACGAGCCTCATCAATTGATCTTTGTAGGTGGAATTGGTGGATCACTATATTTAGTCATCCCGCTTATAAACTCACCAAAGCTTTTTATTTACACAACCCTTTTATCTGGGTTAACTAACTTTCCAATAACTTTAGTAGGTTTGCGGTTGGGTACGAAATCAGTAAGCCCATCATCATCATCATCATCAACATCATCATCATCATCATCATTAACAGCCTCTAAGGGGATGTCGAAAGCTTCTTTGTTGAGGTTACCAGCTTTTGTTTTATACTTCTTCTTTCTAGCACTTTCAGAAGAGTTGGGGATGCTACAAGTAACATTTGATGCAGATTCAATATACTTGAGAAATTGAACATTCTTTTTAGGGCATAATTTATGTCAAGAAAAATGGAGTTTATATTTGCTTATGTTCAAGGTGATAGAGAACATTTATTTTACATAGATTAAGTGGGCTACGTTTTGGCCATCTACCTGTTGATAGATTCTTTTCATGCTTATATATTTGCCAAAATGATGGTTATCTAAGCAAGCAAGTATAGCTTTTTGGGTGGTTATATTTAAAAGATAGAGTAAAAGCCACCAAAAGTAACAGCTGTAATAAAGTAAAGTTTTGACGATTATAACCTACTAACATTTTCATGAAAAAATTCATTAATCCAACTGCCGACAAACATCTTCAAGTTGACACTATCTTTAGCACCCAACATCTTCAAGTTGGCAGGATCTGCATAGAATTTGATTAGAACAATCTATCAATAATTCGGATAGGTTGAATAAAATTAAAAACACCATGACTGTAAGTACACAGTTAACTGTTAGCACTTTAATTGGGTAATATTGTTCAATATTAGAATTCGGAAGTCATCACATTTGACTTCAAGATACTCCCCAAATGATTGTTGATCTTTTGCAAACATTAGAAAAAAGCAAATTCTATGTACATCAACTGATATTAGAGAATACAATTTGAAGATATAGAATGAGAGAGCTATTTAATTTGGATGCATTCTAAAACAGCGCAAAGTTTGATAAGAGTCTATAATTAAGCGGGCAAGCCGAAGAATAGTTACCTCACCGGGGCAGGCGGTTCACACCTCATGGCATTGGGGTTGTAACCGGGATACTTTTTAGTACAGCACAACGCTTGAATAAGCGGGCACGCCGTTGCATATAAGAATAGTAGTTACCTTGAGTTGAGGTGGAGGGTGCAGGAACCTGATACTGATTAAACATGTTAAAAAGCCATGTTATTGGATTACAACTGTGGAAATTGAGGTCCCATTTGGTTCTGAATGGGTCAACGTTGGTTGGATTTATTTCCAGCATTTAGAATAGAATGGTATAAAGAAAAGAAGTTTACTTCTAAAAAATAGAATGGTATATAGAAAAGAAGATAGAAGCAGATTTTTTAAAGATCCGAAGTTTACTTTTATTGAGCACAAGCACAGGCTACTTGATCAATTTTTTTATTCTGAAGACAAAAAACTGGTTGGTATTTATCGTTGTAATACTATTGTTTTTTTTTTTTCTTATAACTAAATTATGAATTCCAGAAATAATAATAAAAGGACAAAAAAGAAAAAGTCTGTAGGTTAAGCAAATTGACTCCGTCTGTTTAAGCCGCTACTAAAAATGAACCAACTCAACCAAAACCCTATAACCCGCTCATTTAGCCACCTGCAGGCTGCAACAACTATGGAAAGACAGTCAAATATGAAAACTAAAAAAACTTACAATTGTTGAAGAAGAAGATGATTTTGTCAATAATTTTGTCAACGAAATTACTATGTGAGGGAGGCCATACGAGCAATCAGTGCTTCTACTTGTTCAAGCTGGTGAGAGTAGCGTGCTTCCATCAGGGTTTCCTTTTTCGTTTACGCAATTTATCCAATAAACATCTGACCTGCCTCTTCTTTGAAATAAAGGGTCTGACATCATCAATTTCTTGAATAAACATTTCCTTCATTTCTCCCAAACTAACCGTAAACTGTGCCACCAAATATCTTTCAAGACAATGGAATAATGGGCTCAAATATATTTTAAGGCAATACTACATTATAATTATCTCTTTGTTCTACAACCTTTTTATTTCATCATCAGCCACGGAAATGATATCTTTGGTTAGCATTGAGTTTAATGATGTTGTTAAATTTAAAAGGTGGAGCATGTGAAAAATATGGAGACATCTTGGGATATTTTATAAAGAGACATGGATCAAATTATTATTATTAGCATGACAGAACATTTCTGCCAGAGAAAGGAATCTACATGAACCTACACAACATTAACTGTGGATATAGAATCACAACTATCATGAACTGTTATGAATCCATTTCTAAAATGTGATAATATAATATTTAAGTACAACAAGATTATACCCAGGTTGCATTTACATAGAGCTATACGACTTGAGACACGTTATCCCTTGTTCTACTCTTGTTATTGAGACAGAAGGTCTGTTACCTTTATATTTGAGAGTAATTTGTTGTCTATCTTTTCTTTATTCAGACATCTTGTATTTATACAAAAGGTAGCAGACCTACACAAGCTAGCAAACTACTATTACAGGTAACTAACTACTTAACTAACAACTGTTACAGGTAACCAATAAATAAACTAACTACTAATTACATCCAACACTACCAAAGTTGGACCAAAGATGTTAATCATTCTCAATTTGTACTTATAATATGGGCCAATCGACCGGTTCACCTACAATGGCACACTGAGTGGTATTCGCACTAGGAGTGGATAGGCAATATATTCCGCTGACTGGCTTAATTCTTGTAAAACTCGGGCCATGGTGGCACAAATACCATGTTATTTTTATATTTGAGAGTAATTTTCTGTCTTAACTTTTCTTTACACACATTTTGTATTTATACAAAAGGTACCTACATTAGATTGTAGACCCACACCAGGTAGCAAACTACTGTAACAGGTAACTAACAAACTAACTACTATTTACATCCAACAGTCCATAAAAAAATCTATTATTAAATTAGTTTCATACAATATGGCAATTGGTCCACAACTTGTAAGATTTAGTTATGGATGCAAACTAGCTGTTAATCAATAGAACATTAGAAACACACTCTCAGATGTCAACAAACAAACAAGAGGCAACAAATAAGTTTCATGTAGTAGTTGCCACAATAGCTGAACCCCAGTATTAAAAATCACAGACAGTAATAAAACCGATACGTGGACAGTGTAAATAAAAATCACAGACAGTAATCAACCAACTTTGCATGTATCCCTCAAGCCGGAGTCTATATTCAAGCTAATCAAGTTCTTAAAGGGCGAAGGACGAGCAAATAGTAACTCCGGGAATGAGGAAATACACTGCACATATAAAGGTTATTTATGCATATAACTACACAAGTTGTATACATGTTCTCTTATCAAAAACATTACGCATTAAAAGAATATTTCAGGCCATCTGATCATTTGAAGAAAGACCTTGAAAAGGCATGTTCAAGTCGAGGGGTAATAATATCGAAAACCTTAGCATTGACGGTCAATTTTTTTAAAGTGAGGTTCTGTAAGTTGACAGGGCATTGATGTCCAAATAAGCTTCCATCTTGGAGACAACAACAAACACGTTGGCCATGACATTTATGATTAAGAAGTCGGAGATTAGATAGTCGAGGGGTGATAATCTCAAAAACCAATGCCTTGACCGTAACACGTTCTAAAGTGAGGTTTTGCAAGTTAACTGTGAAAGAAAAGAAATGAAGTGAAGAGGAGTGAAATGGAAGGAAGCTTGATCATTCCAATTTGGAAGGAAAGTTTGAAGGGAAAATTAGGCTAAATGTATGAATTCCCTTCCATCCACTTCTTTTATACTAAAACTCTGGAACACCAATTTCATTTAAATCTTTTCTCTTCTCTCCAAACTTTGGAGTCTGGAATTAACAAACATTCGAGTACAGATAAAATGATGATTACACCAAACAATTAGTACAAGATAATAAATAGATCCTAACAATTTCACAAATGTAAATTATATCGTAGAGTTGACAGGTGTAAAATTGAAGAATAAACACGCTTAGAGGAAAATTAGGGTTTATGAAAAAACTTTAATTACGTACCTTTGATCTTTGAGGAAGAAGAGATTACATGTCGAATGGGATTCAATTGTCAATCGTGCGTAATGTTAGGTCACCCGACTAACAAACAAAATTAGTACTCCTTCCCTCCCAGATATCTATTGTAGTCGCACAAAAAACACAAAGCAGTGACACATGTATTTTTTCTGTCCAATTCTACCACTTACTTTTTACCCAATTTTTTTTTGTTTTACTTGTATGGCACAAAAGAAATTTATCACAATATTTCTTTTCATTTATGAAAGTGAACAATTAATTTGGGACATCAATAAAAAAAATATGGACAATATATATGAAACAGAGGGAGTAACTGCATTTGAGTTACTAGTATATACGGGTCGGGTTTTTAAGACCAAAGATTCGAATAGTGTTTTTTGATGAGCTTAATTAAGTTCAACAAATCTCTAGATATGATGATTAGTAGTACGATATTAACCACTATAGTAGAATGTGATTGATATTTCTAACTCACTTTTTGATAAATCCACACAAGAGTTAATGTATTACAAAAACTTTTTGATTGAATATAGTAAAGGGTGTTTCTAAAAGATAGCATGTAATATGTGTGGATATATAAAAAAATAAAATTTAGAATTATCACTACTCATAGTAGAATAGAATATAGAAAAAAAAATAATCAAATTTTACAAACACCTAAAATATTACTGTAATTGGACAAGATAGAGGATGATTTGATGATAAGAATCATTATATTGTACTTGGAGCTCTTTCAATGAACTTATATTTTAGGTAATGATATATCTACTCACATTTTTTAAATATGTATTGTATATTTGTACTGTACACGTCTGCAGTGCAAAGTATGAGTGGATCTATCAAATTTATAAGTGAATTTATCGTTGGCCATTTTATAAACGTGTTATACATTTATAATAAACTAGTGTACATCCCTGAATTCGCAACTAGTGTACATCCCTGAATTCGCGAAATTAATAAGTAACGGATAATTATAAGTAGTAATTGATATGGTGATTCGGTGGTGATCCGGTGCTCCGAGAAGTGATCTGGTGGTGGTCTAGTGGTGTTCCGGTAGTTCAGTGGTGTTCTGTTGGTCTGGTGGTGTTTTGGTGGTCTTTAGGTAGTCTGGTGGTGGCCCGTTGGTCCAGTTTCAGAGTCTGGTTTTCTAGTGGTGGTTCGCTTTTCCGATGGTGGCCTGTTTTTTAGGTGTTCCAGTGGTGGTTTGTTGGGAATTCGGTGTTTCGGTAATTTTTTGATGTGTATATATATATATATATATATATATATATATATATATATATATATATATATATGTGTGTGTGTGTGATTTCACAAGATAGTTACGATCTACCATGGACTTCATAAAAGTGCTTTTGAAAGTCATCATATAACAATTATACAATAACAATTAGAAGTAAAGGCATAAGAAAAGGTACAAAGTACAAAAAGTAAGATTCGTTTCATTTTTTTGCCAAAAAAAAAAACGAAAAGTAAGATTCAAAGCTTCAAAAAAGTCAACGCCTAACAGTGATAACCTACATTTTCATGGAAAGTTTTCATTGATCTAGCGAAGACAAACATCTTCAAGTTGGCACTTCTATAGCAGCCACCGTCTTCAAGTTGGCATGATCTGCATAGACATTGGACAACGAACATAACCATAAAAATGGATGAAATTGAGCGAGACCAAAAGCAGCTAAGCTTGCAGAGTTTAATCAGACAAGCAACAAGTTCAAAGACACCATGATGTAAGTAGAAAAACTTTTGTTAGCACTTCAGTTGTGTAACTGAATAAATTATGGTTAATGTTTTGCATAAATTAGAATATGCAACTTCTATGTACACCAAATGATATTAGAACATATAGTATGAAGAAAAAGAATGAGACAGTTATGTAACCAGGATACTTTCAAAAACAGCACAATGCTTAATAGTTGGATTTATGAATAAGCGCGCAGCCGCTGCATATAAAAAATACGTACCTCACCTGGGCAGGTGGTTCACAGCTCATGGCATTGGGTTGTTGATACTTGAGTTGAGGTCGAGGGTGTAGGAACCTGACATTAATTATAAACATGTTAGAAAGCCAGATTACTGGATTACAACTGTGAAAGTTAAGGTCCCATTTGGTTATAAATGGGTCGAGTTTTATTTCCAGCATATATAATAGAACAATATGAAGAAAAAAAAAGAAAGAATCAGACTGAGTAACTAAATTGGTTTGTCTTACAAGTTACAATTTGGGTTTCAAATAAAAGACTTTTTTATTTGCAAATTGCAAGGAGATTTCATTTTTCATTTAAAGATGTTAGGAATATTTTTCTCACAACATAGTAAAGTAATCATTATGCTAGCCTTAAATGATGACTGTAAATTGGGAGAAAGCACAGATCAGAACCATTTCCAATTGAAGAGAGGAAAGTTATTACCGATGGTCAATTTTTTGGGTTAAGGATGTGAAAAAAATGGGAGATGGAAGGAATTAATTAGGTTGGTGAAAGTTGGGAGTTGGCCGGAAAAATTAAAATACACCGGTTGGAGACGTTGGGCATGAGTGCTGTAAAGCAATTTCTAATCACTAATACTAATACTAACATTTTCTTATGTGATCTTATAACTCAATAATAACTTCCAAAAAAAAATTATTAAAAGGATGAACCAATCCTGACTCCACCTGGCTTAAGCCCCTACTAAATATGAAGCGATTCAACCAAACCCCATAACCCACACATATAACCTGCAAGTCTGTAACTAAGGACAGACAGATTCAAATATGAAATAAATAAAAAACTCACAATCGTTGAAGAAGATGATGTTTGTGATGGCAGAGGATGTCTGGTGCTGGAAACAACTTGAGATATTGAAGACCTAAACGCACCAATAATTTTGGTTTTTGAGGCCTGAAGAGCACTCAGTGCTTCTACTTGTTCAACCTGACGAGCAATCAGTGGTTCAAGAGCATCCATCATTTTATATACAAAATCCTTGAGTGATGCTTGACGGGTAATTAGTGCGGTTGCTTGTGCTACTACTTGACCATGCTGCCTATAATACGCTACCATATGTTCCCTATGTCTTTTAGGCAAGATACATAATAAACATCTGATCTGCATCGTCTTTGAAATCAAGGGTTCAAGATCGTTAACTAATTGCATTAACATATCCACAATATCTCTCAATCTAGACACTATCTCCTCTATTTGAACCCTCTCAGAAGATTCAATTTGGGTCTCTTTTTTCTTGGTCCATATTTTTTGTATATCATTCAAAAGGTTCTCGATAACTACCTTTTTCTCAGTAATTATACTGTCCTGCTCTAGTAATGCTTTTAGTTTCCTCAGAAGATCTTCAATGTCTGCCTTTATCTGCTCCTTCACCTCTTTCTCTTTCATTGCTTCTGTATGTTGTTCCTGCATGCAAGTTAAGTAACTTGAGACAAGGTATCCCTTGAGTTACTCTTGTTATTAAGACAAAAGGTCCATAGGAACACTCTATTATTCAATCAGTTTCATGCAGTTGAAAATCACACACAGTAATATAATCGATACGTGGAAAGTACAAATAAATAAAATGATGAAAGTACCTTTACGGTGAATGTGGCAGTTGGGGATTTCTCAAGCAAGAACTTTCTAGCTTCAGTAGATATATTAACCTTGCATGTATCCCTTGTCCCACAATCTACTTTCAAGCTAATCAAGTTGCTAAATGGCGAAGGCTGACCAGATACTAACTCCGGGAATGAGGAAATACACTGCACATATAATAAAGATTATTTATGCATACAAAGATTAATTATGCATATAAATAAATAAACAAGTTCTATACCCGTTCACCTTTCAAAGATCTTGAATAGCACGGCTAATGAAAACCACACATTATATATAAATATGGAAAAAACTATGCATACAGATCTACTTCATTTCTGTTCAATTGTAATAACCAACTCTAATTATGTATGCTAAGAAAATGGTATCAGTACTCATGTAAGAATAATGTTAACATATCATTAAAGCCCATACTAGATCACCGTACCTCAACAATGTCCACGTTAAGCGTCAGAAATCTGACACTACGTAGGTCCTGAAGCAAGTTAATAATACCACGAGCCTCTTCCTGCATATATGGCTGATTTGAAAAATATATGGACAAGCTGATAGTTACTTTGTTCACAGAATGAAAACACTTTTTAAACCACTGTGGAGGATCGTAACCTTTGTAGTAGAATGACGAAAATCCTGATTGAATATTCAAGTCCTTAATTGAGCAATCAATTATAGTTAGACTCTCAAGTTGAGGTGCAATCACATTGATAGCATTTGAGTCTGTGTCATTAATAAGTCTAAGTCTGAGATTAGAAAGTCGGGGGGTGTTAATGTCAAAAACCTTAGCCATTACCGTAACACGTTCTAAAGTGAGGTCACCGACTTGATTAAATAAATATGGGAACTGTATTTAATTTTTTTTACTCGTCGTATTTGTTAATTGTCAGACTATTTGTAGTGATTGGGGGTCTGCGGTGAATTGATTTTGTTGGATCACAGCCTTAGGGATTGCAATGGATACCCGATCAAGTGGATATCCATCCGATCCACCCGATTATTCGTGAATATGGACGATCTAAATGGATATGAACGAAAAAATTTCATCTACGGATGAACCCGCTTTCACCCGAAATAACTAAATATATAAATTTATCACTCAAATTAGTATCATTTATGTAGTGATAGTTCATTAATTATATTCATATTCATCTTTCGTTATATTTTCTCTAAAAATATAACTTTATTCTTATATTTTATTTTGTTTAATTTATTTAAATGTATTTATCGTACTTTGATGGTTTAAATGTGATTTCATGTAATTAAAAGTAAGCAACTTACATGTCGATATCTTTACACATTTAATAAGCTATTTATTGAATATTTGTTATATAGATTAGTAAAAATGTGACTTTCGGTCGCATAAACTATTAAAAAATATTACTTTTGATCGTATATAATGAACCACCGCTTATAATTGTTAAAAATAAGATAAATCTAAACGGATATGGATAATTATCCATTAACCCGCTTCACCCGACGGATATGGATATGGATGGATGAAAACTAAAAAAAATAAATGGATATGGATATGGATACGGCCTCATCCGTCCATATTCGATCCATTGCCATCCCTAATCACAGGTCCTAACAATTCAAATGAAAAACAAAATACAGAATATAATTTATTTTTGTGTCGTGAATTTGCAAAAAAAAATAAAGAGCAAATGATATGCGTAGGACTACATGGCTACGGCTGCATCTTTTCATTCACATTAAAGTGGATATAAATAACTAAAACAAAGAGATATTCTAGCAACTAACTAGCACACGTTTTTTTATGGACCCATTATCAACCCACATTCCTAAACTGATTGTAACGACCCTGGAATTTCCAACGTTTATTTATTAATAATTGTTATTATTAATACTTGTGATTAAACGAATGTATGTTATTACATTTACATGTTGCCATGATTACCCGTACTTGACTTTAATTGCCCGAAACGTCTTTGTGACACACGAAACTTACACGAATAATATTTTCAAGTATTATTTACATTCATGATTAATTTTATTAATCATTTTGATTAACTAAGACTATTAGTTAGTTACTTGGGCTTTAATTGGTTTAACTTGTGATTTATGGAACTTGAGCTTATTTAAAGTTAATGGACTCATGATTAGGAGCTTATAGGCCCACCCTACATTTTAAATGGACTTAATTAGCCCATAAGACTTGTAACTATTACTTGTATATGGTAACTAGTTAGTTAAGGAGATAAGAATCTAGTTTGTCCATAATCCCCATGAACTAACACCAAGTATCCAACTTTTAAGACTTTTCATCTAAGTAACCAACAAACAAATCCTTCCCCTCTTCCTTTTGCTGCCGACCGTGGGCTTCTTCCATGGGGGAGTGGGTTTTATTTTCAAACTTTGATTTATTTCTTACTTGTAGCCTTCACATGTTCATTACACTTCACACACACCTTACTTTCTTCCAACTTTTCTCTCTTTCTCTCAAGTTCTTGTAAGCATTATGAACTTCTTTTCTTCCTTTTCTTTTCTTACAAAACCGTGACATATTCACCTCTAATCATCATCATCATTTGTTGTTTGATACTTGTTGCTCATTGTTGTTAGTTACTTGTCTTTGTTAGTTAGTTACTTACATGTTATTATGAATCAAACTCACTAGTTTGTTCATCACTTTATCTTGTATTAACAAGAACATTCAAGAACTAAACTCTCTAGTTTAGGTTCTACATATACTTTCTTTAAAGATTGCAAGTTCATGTGTTGATTAAAATCATACTTGTGATTCATAAAGTAAACTTCAAGTTTACATTCTTAAAGATCAAACTTTGGTTTGAATCTTTAAAAGTATGAACAACCATGAACAAATTACATGTTTACTTAGTTTACTTCTTCATTCTTGCACTTTAATTTCATGTAACTAGTTTAAATGGTCAAGTACTACAAGTTAGTCTTGATCTCATTAATCTTGAACTAAAAGTTAACTTTGAAAGTTCAAGAACATGTAAATAAGTTTTCTTTAAATATAACTTTGTATACTTATGCTTGATCTAGACTTTTGGGTCTTGGATCTTCAAGATCTAACTAAGAACTATGTTCTACATTTTAAGATCTTGATTAGTTAGTTTACTTTCAAGTTTATAGTTCTACATTACTTTCATATTTCATGTATGTGTTAAAACTAAGACTTTGATGTAACTTTGGTTCATCAAAACACTTACAACTCTTAAGTGAAGTTGTGCTACATGTCTTAGACTTGCACAAGGGTTATGATGGTCAAAACTTGGTAAATATGATGTAAACACATCAATGAGTTGTACACTTGAAGCTATAGGCATCAAGGATGAGAACCATGATGAACATCAAACACCAAACCCACCGGAACCCATTATTTTTCTGCTTACTGTTCTCTGCCTACTGTTTTGCTGTTTCTGTAACAGACCAGTAGACCTGGGCTACTGAGACCTTGATTTTCAGATAGATATTTTCGAGTAGATAACTTTTCATATAGGACTCGTCTTAATCCGAGTTACGGTTTAGAATTTATGGCCCTCCGATCGTCACTATGTCCTTTAACGTTGTGCAGAAATTTCTGACCTACTCGCACTTAGACCGTTGCCACGGTCAAACGAAGACGAGTTTGCTTCTGTAAATTTTACCACACTTAAAGGACTCATATACGGAGCCATGGCCACTGTTCTCACCTTAATTCAGTAAGGGTAGAGGCCGTGGTGACTGATCGAAGTCAGCTTTTGTTTTAAACTACTTTCATGAACGAAACCTACTTTACACCTTTTGTTAAATGATGAATGATGATGACCCTTAAGACCTTATTTACATACTTTTATACCTATTAAGACGATTTACTGACTTAGTACTATTTGCCTTAGGTTGAGGACCTTCGGACCGATTACTTGCACACCTTTTCCGAACTGACTTTACGACTACATTATCATTGTGAGTTATAGCATTCCCTTTTTACTTTAACTTATTTTGGGAACTGAGAATACATGCGGATTTTATGTTTTACATACTAGGCACGAGTACTTAAACTTATATATGTGTGGGTTATACAACGGCATAAACATTCCCTTTAGCTCGGTAACGTTTAATCATTGGTTTTTGAACCATGAACGCGAATCTTAGATATGGATCCATAGGGTTTGACATCCCCACTCGGGCTAGTAGCGCTAGCATTTAACGAGTGTTTAATACTGTGACGATCGCTCCAAATCCATATGGACGAACACGTCATTAATTGATTTCATTGCGAGGTATTTGACCTCTATATGATACGTTTTATAAACATTGCATTCTTTTGAAAAGGCGCACCATAAATGAATATTTAAATCAAAGGTTTTCGACATATGATGATTTTTACATATAGACAATCACCATAAATAATAGTTTACAACAGTATTTCCGTTGACAATGCAGTCAAAATAAGATACATGGTGATGATTTGGTGAATGCAACGTTTCCTTGAAAATATGTCATGTAAGACTCCATGCACATAGCTTGTCTAACATCTAAGCAAACAGCGGAAGACTTCTAGGGAACCTGAGAATAAACATGCTTCAAGTGTCAACACAAAGGTTGGTGAGTTCATAGTTTTAATATTACACATAATCCGTATATCAATGTGGATTACAAAAGTTCAGTTGTTTCATTCAAAACGTTTATCATTATGTTTTAAATAAAAGGTGGACCACAAGATTTCAGTTGTTTCATCCGAAACGTTTATCAATCGGTTCTACAAAATTGAGCACCCTGGTAACTAAACTTTAACGTATATATAATTTGTACCCTTTGTATAATCATCTTAATAATACACGCAAACCAACGTGTACGCTTCTCAAATAGCATACGTCCGTTAAAAGGCTAGCGCTCTAGCTCGGACGGGGATGTCAAGCCCTATGGATCCATATACTACTACTCGCGCCCACCAGTTCTTATAACTGGCAGTTACTAGTTACCAAAGCTAAGGGATTTTCGGTTCAAACTCAGTGTAGAATTTAGTATGTACTTGTATCTACTGCGTTTAAAATAAAGTGCATGTATTCTCAGCCCAAAAATATATATTGCAAAAGCAATTAAAAAATGGATCAATGAAACTCACACAAAATCAGTTTTAGTATTTGTATCCATTTAGTAAAACAGTTTATAAAACTGCGCATGTATTCTCAGCCCAAAAATATAGTTTGAAAAAGGGATCATATGAAACTCACTGTTTAATATTGATATACAATATTGTAGGAAAGCATGTAGACGCATCGGAGATAATAACACGAGGTTTGATTCACAAAAATACCCCCGAACATTACCCATAACCTCCTTGGCAATAACCCATATTTTCCTTAGCTCTAGCTCTCTCGGAAACTCGTTTTGAAAATTACTTGGACAGTACTCCGTCGTAATATTTTATGTACATTATTATTTTTGTATCGCAAAAATAATAATACTAATAATAAGATTAATAAGATTAATAATAATCTTAATAATAATAATAATAATAATAATAATAATAATAATAATAATAAATATTATACGGAGTAATATATATTTGTGTATGTGTGTTTTATTTTTCATTCGAGCAAAACACCTGAATTTATAGTACCTGGCCTGGAATCTGGAGTCATGCGACTCGCATGGAAATGGCCTTCTGGCCATGCGACTCGCATGAGGACCAGGGACAGCTCACATTGTTTTGGCTCCTAGCTTGTCGACATAATATAAAATAAATATAAATATAATATATATAATTTAAATTAATTAATTATATATTATATTAAATTCACGTGCATAGTTGACTTGTAATTTTTGTTCCGATAAGTCGTACGTTGTCACTCGACTTATGTCCCGGTTCCGGTTTTTCGAACGCCCTTTCGTACGCTGAGAAAACTTGTACTTTACGTTTCGTGAATCGTACCTTTGTCAAAATATAGTCTTAAATCATCCATAAAATATACCACTGTAGCAAAGTTACTGTAGCAAAGGCAATTTTTACTGTAGCAATTCACTGTAGCAAAGTCAATTTCACTGTAGCAAATAGTGATTTTCAAAAACACTGTAGCATTTTGGGTACTGTAGCAATTTGAAATGTTACTATCGTTTACTAAATAACTTGAAATTATATATATGTATATATCTTTTTAATATATATAAATCAGTTTTTTTAAATACACATTGGAAGTTATTTATAAATAAATTTTAATAATAAATATTTCAACTTATCATATATATTCAAATAGATATTTAAACCAATAAGTTTAATGTACGGTATCAGACAATTAATACATTGTTACCTTTTCATGTTATAGTATATATGTATCTATTTACATATAATTGTTCGCGAATCGTCGAAAACAACCGAAGGGTATTTAAATATATAAAAGTAATTCAAAAATTTTGAGATTCAGTTTTACAGACTTTGATTATCGTGTTGGAAATGTTAATCATACAAAGATTAAGTTTAAATTTAGTCGAAATTTCTGGGTCATCACAAATACTTTGTATACATACGCACTTGCCAAGTGTACTTTCAGGGGGTATAAACGTTAAGTTAGTTACCAAGTGCCCACGGTTAACATATACTTTATCATACTATTTTGAAACGCTCTTTGTAGCACTGAAATCTCATGGCCTACCTTACATACTGTTATACTTAAACTATAGCTCACCAACCTTTGTGTTGACGTTTTTAAGCATGTTTTCCTCAGGTGCTTGAGGTTAGCTTCCGCTGTGTACTAGTCGTGCTGTAGACACCCGCTGCTTAGAGTTGTCGTCGCATGAACTACTTTATCTTGCATTCATACTTTACTACTTTTGAACTATGACTTGTAACGACCGTTGTGGTCACATACACTTATTATTTGCTTCTACTTAGTGAAGCATGCTTTTGGATTGTAAAACATTCGATGTTGGATTAGACATCACTTTATTTATGAATGCAAACTCTTTTTGAAAACGCATATAGTACTTAACCTTGTAATGATCCTGTTTTTGATGATTCGTACACGATGGTTTTGTACGGGGCATCACACTTGTGGTTGTTGCTAAATACCAATTCAGAAAACTACCGACTCAAATATTAATTAAACTTATAACATCTAAGTAAATATTAATTAATCAAAACTTAGCATAAAATGTTGTCCAAACATTGTGATATAACCGATTAAATCCAACAGATTTTTGTACCTTTTTGTTGACTAGAACGTTGATTTTGTTGTGTAGTGGTAGTGTGGTGTTTTGATATGGGTTAGGAGTATTGTGATGATATGTTAAAATATAATTGGTTAAGTATTAAAAGGAGTAAAAATAAGATTTTTAAAATAATAAAAATTAATAAAATTGCAACCCACTCCGTTGATTCTTTAGTTGCAGGGCAAAGAAGGCCTCAAAAAATGCCCCATCCCACACATTGATACACCATAAATTGGTGTTGGTTGCTTGCCACCTAGGCTTGCCACGCCCCCAAACTTAACCGATACAATCGGTCTTATGGAAAATATCCCGCCATCTGTTATTGGAATTGGTAACGATATCGACACAACACGGGTCGAGTTGGGACGTGAAATTAGGTTTTAGTTTTGAATAGTACTGATTTTATGGATAACGGTGAAATTATATCGGGGGAAAAAATGAAAACTTTATAACCGAACACTTTCATCATACAATGAAAGAGCCAACAAAACCAACAATTATAAAGAAAAATCAACGAGCTTCGAAACTAGAAAATGATATAACTTTACTACATGCTATTTACGAGCGAGTCACGATCCACGAGAATGGTCTGCATCCATTTCTTCAGCGGCGGAACTTAAACTCGACTACAGAAGGGGCGAGTCTAAAAATTTAATAAATTTTTCATTGTCAGGCGAACACTAAAAAAAACCTTATTTTTTGGTAAAAAAAAAAAATTTTAGTGTAAAATTTTTTTTCCCGTTAAATCCAGGGGGACGGATACCCCCTTTGGGTTGCTCTATGTTCCGCCACTGCATTTCTTGTTTCTCTCCATGCACTTTTTGTTAGGAAATATGGATTGTCCAATAAAACTAGAATCATGAATTACTTTCTCAATAGAGTATTTCGCCCCTATGGGTCTTGGGTTGCACGAAATCAATATTGGGATAAGACTAGTTTTAACAATCTTTTTCAAGACCAAGAAAAATTGTCCTTGCAAAAGTATAATGCAGGAAATGTTTGCTAGAATGATGAGAGTGTGAGAGAGGAAAAAAAATCTGAAACCTTTTTCTCAAATGAATGTGCATTTTATTTATAGTTGACCAATGTGTGAATCAAGAGGCACAACCTTTCATAAGTGACCATAATGAAATGGTACACCTCTTGGGAATCAACACCACTTATTTGGTGTCTAAATATGTTGTTTCAATGATAAAAACATTTCCAAAGTGACCAGAAAATGCCAAGCAACGTTTTGAACCAACATGCCTTTTGGATCAAAAGGCACCCTTTCAGATTCCAGGCTACAAGTCGCGCCGCGGCCTTACACCATACCTAACGTCCACTAGTTTGGCAAAATTCGGTAACCAATTCTGCCTTGGGGCCGCGTTGCGCCTCATATGGCCGCGGTGCGGTGTTGTGATGACCCGAAATTTTCTGACCAAATTTAAACTTAATCTTTGTATGATTAACATTTCCGACACGATAAGCAAAGTCTGTAAAACTGAATCTCAAAATTTTTGAACTACTTTTATATATTTAAATACCCTTCGGTTGTTTTCGACGATTCGCGAACAATTATATGTAAATAGATACATATATACTATAACTTGAAAAGGTAACAATGTATTAATTGTTTGATACCGTACATTAAACTTATTGGTTTAAATATCTATTTGAATATATATGATAAGTTGAAATATTTATTATTAAAATTTATTTATAAATAACTTCCAATGTGTATTTAAAAACTGATTTATGTATATTAAAAAGATATATACATATATATAATTTCAAGTTATTTAGTAAACGATAGTAACATTCGTTTATTGATTCGATTGATATTTAGATAAGTTAACTAAAGCGTTTAAGATGAACCGGTAAAACACTAATTTGCTACAGTATTTTCAAATTGCTACAGTACCCAAAATGCTACAGTGTTTTCGAAAATCACTATTTGCTACAGTGAATTGTTATAGTAGAAATTGTATTTGCTACAGTGAATTGCTACAGTGAAAATTGACTTTGCTACAGTAACTTTGTTACAGTAAAACACTATTTTAAAATGTATTTTAACAAATATCGAGACAATGATTTATAGAAGTAAATGACCAAAACACTCAAATGTATAAGTTATATTTCGAGTGATATAATTTAGGGATAATTTAAGGCTATATTTTGACTAAGGTACGTGTCCCAAAATGTAATGTACAAGTTTTCTCAGCGTACGAAGGGACACTCGAAAAACCGGAACCGGGACATAAGTCGCGTAACAACGTACGACTTATCGGAACAAAAATTACAAGTTAACTATGCATGTGAATTTAATATAATATATAATTAATTATATAAATTAAATATATTATATATATTATTAATTATTATGTCGACAAACAAAAATACAAAAAAAATGTGAGCTGGATTTTGGGGCCATGCGATCGCATGGAAAATAGGCATAAAACCCATGCGATCGCATGGGGTCAGATTTCAGGAAAGGTCTATAAATTGAATTCGTTTTTGCTCAGTTTACACACTTATTACTCCGTATTTATTTTATTTAAATTATTATTATTATTATTATTATTATTATTATTATTATTATTATTATTATTATTATTATTATTATTATTATTATTATTATTATTATTATATTATTATTAAATTATTATTAATCTTAATATTTTAGTAATATTATACATAAAATATTACGACGAGGTTATGAGCATGTCGCTTTTAAAAATGAGTTTTACGAGCGGGATAGAACTAAGGAAATTATGGGCTATTGCCAAAGAGGTTATGGGTAATGTTCGGGGATATATTTATGAATCAAACCTAGTGTTTATCATCTCCGTTACGTCTACGTACTTTCCTACAATATTGAATCTCAATATTAATACGTAAGTACTTATATTTTATCTATTATATATTAATAGTGTATCCATGTCTAGTACTCGAGTATATATATTTATACATGTTTGTATGCTAAATTTCGTCGTTAAACAGTTTATAATGAATCACGAATTAAATCCATATATTACTGGTAAAAGGTATATGATATACATTTGCAAGATCTATCCTTTTGAGAGTCCTTGGGATTATTGCTATTAAGATCAATCCCTCCCTCTTCTTCATCGCTATAATCCTTCAAATAAAACGTATCATCCCTCTCACTCTTCTTCTTTCCTTTACCTCTCTCATCTTTAAAAATATTTTATTTCTTACATATTTCATACAAAAGAGCACCAGCGAGACACGAAATCAGTAAACAAGATCAAACAAAGACAACGACCAAACGCTAACTAACCCAAGCCTCGCCGAAAAACCTAACATACACCTAAAACGCAAGGCCATAAACAAAACCAACACCTACATATAAAACACATCAGAAACAAAAACAATCAAGGACCAACGTTGTTGTCGTCCCCGCCATCCATGGGAAGAAAATTTAAGATGAAATATGTAAGAAATAAAATATTTTTAATTTAACAAATTGGATTGGAAATTTGGAATGTTCCTTAAATTCGCCATTGTTTTTAAATACATCTAAAGTGAACACTTTTACATCAGAATCCACAGCTTTAACTTGTTGCCCTTCATCCTTTTCCAATGGTTCTTATCACCCACAACAAAATATAATCAAAGACACAATTAGTCTGCAGCATATAAAATGAAAAATATGAACAAATTTGAGATTACCAGGTGGCAGAGGTTTTGGCTGGCAACATATTCTGCAGCATTCTTGCAAACTTTCCTGACTTCAAATACGTATTCGAATTCACTTCTTCTATTGCTCACGACTTAAGAAACGAAACATTTGACAAACAATCAGTTACATACTTGTAACATAAACTATAGTGTAAAGTAATATACTAATATGCATGGTCGCATGGACATAGTCATATTTGTAACCAAGCTGACCTACCAATACAAGTCTCAGGTTCAAACATCCCTAACATCTTCAGGTAAGAGTGTTAAGTAATTTGCAAAAAATTCATAAGTTTATAGTCATGAGAAGCCATCGAAACTTAAAACTTGACAATAATAATTACGACATGTTTCAAAATAAGTTTCCCCTCGAGAAGCAACACATCATTATGTAATTTACAATAATTGTTATGAACGGGACGTGGTGATTATGCATATTGAGATAATGATCTCAAAATGATAATAATAAGGTCCTTAAAACATAACGACAATCTCAACATCTTTTATGCACTCCGATATATCATGAATCTCTATGGTTCGAAATAAGTTAGATCAAGTTACAAGACACCAAAAGTATGATCCACGAATAGTTGTAATAAAGTCAAGGTTTGATGATAATAACCTAACATTTTCATGAAAAACAATTCATTAATCCAACGAGCACAAACATCTTCAAGTTGGCACTATCCTAAGCACCCACCATCATTAAGTTGGCATTATCTGAACATAATTGGGTTAGATCAACGAAAATAACTCTAAAAATGTATGAAATCAATCATTAAATAAATTGAATGTAACCAAAAGCAGTTAAGTTGGCAGAGTTTAATAACACAAGCAAACATGTTTAAAGACACCATGACTGTGAATACAAAATTTACTTGTTAGCACTTCAATTGTCTACATAACGTTTAACTTAAAATTGGGAGGTCATTACAATTGAGTTCAAGATGCTCCCAAAATTATTGTCAATGCTTTGCATACACCAGAGTAGCGTGCTTCCATTTGTTTCCTCTGTCGTTTAGGCAATCTATTCAATAAACATCTGACATGTCTCTTCTTTGACATCAAAGGTATGACATCATCAATTTCTTGATCAACCATCTCCTGCGTTTCTCCCGACTTGTCCTCAACTGTGCCACCAGCCTAGTTCCTTTATAGCCTCTTTCACTTTCATTGCTTCCGTGTAGGTAGTTCCTGCAAATTAACAAAAATATCACTATAATTGAACCCTGATAATAAAACCGATACATGGAAAGTATAAATAAAATACCAAATTGATGAAAGTACCTTCATGAAGATTGTGGCGTCTGGCGAGTTTTCAAGAAAGAAATTTCTGGCTTTGGTGGACATTTTTACTTTACATGTATCCCTTGAGCCAGAGTCTATATTCAAGCTAATCAAGTTCCTAAAGGGCGAAGGCTGAGCAGATAGTAAATCCGAGAATGAGGAGATACACTGCATATATATAGATTATTATGCATATGAATACACAAGTTGTTTAATACTTCCCTTGTCAAAAACTTTAGGCATTAAAAACGATATTACAGGAGCATCTGGTCATTTGAATAAATGTTCATAAATTACAAAATACAGTTATGACACGGTTAACCAAAACCACCGATTATAGTTGGTAGGTGCATATGGATAGAATTTTGCATACAGATCTACTTCCCTTTCCGTTTAAATGTAATTACCAACGTTAATTATTTATTCTAAGAAAAGGGTGTCAGACAATAAACATGTCATTATAGCTGATACTAGATCACCGTACCTCAACAATGTCTAAGTTAAGCGTAAGAAATCTGACACTATGGAGGTCTTGAAACATGTTAATAAAACGACGAGCATCTTCCGACCTCTTTCCGTAAATGCGCAAACTGACAGTCACTTTGTTCACAGAAAAATGCCAGTTTTTAAACCAATGTGGAGTATGGTAACCTTTGTAGCAGAATGACGAAAGTCCTGATGGTATATTCAAGTCTCCAATTGAACATTGAATTATAGTAAGATTCACAAGTTGATGTGCAATCACATTGATATTATAACCTCTGTTATTATCTAGTCTAAGATTAGCAAGTCGGGGGGTGATAATTTCTAAAACCTTAGCCTCGACCGTAATATTTTCTAAAGTGAGGTTCTGTAAGTTGACACATTTGGAGAAAAGATCAAGGGATTCACGTCGATCATCACACAATGACATATCTTTTAGATACAAAGTCGTTAATGCTGGAAAGTCCCAAGGTGTTTTGGGTGTAAGGCAAAGCGCATAAACGGAGGTTCTAAATGTGAGATGCTTAAGAGTCTGAGACTTAAAGAGAGAAGGAGGACATTCATTCCTGGTTGTACTATACACGATTAGTTCATGGACATTGTGAGAAAACGCATAATTTGCAATCTCTTTCACAAAACCTTGAGCAGCTTCTCCATGGAAACATAGATTTACTGAGGACACTTCTACTTGATGGTTGCGGTGAGACAGAACATGGGTCACGAATTTTGAGAAATCGGCTAATGTTTTAATTCCACTATTCGAAAATTTGAGAGATGGCAATAATGTCCAGAAAAGCTTCCATCTTGGAAACAACAGCAAACACGTTTGAATAGCTAATTTAGTGTCAACGCGAGAGAGGATTTCAAGAATAAGCTCAAGAGGCAAGCCGCTCAATCTATCTTCATCGAGTGCTGCTCTCACATTATTAAGGTCAAAGTCCATTAAATTAGCTCGATACAACAAATGATAACCTGCGGTTCACAATGTATAACTTCATATCGATTACTTGGAAAAAAAAACTATGAGTACTATTTTGATGTGATAAATGTAACCAATAATTTAACAATAAATACAATTTAACAATTATCACACAAATAGAAAACTAATCCTAATCGTGCAGTGACAGTTTAACAGTACGTGTCTGATTCGTTCCACAAGGAGTTGAGTTTTGAAGAATTTATTCACTGATAATTAACTATGTAAGGGGGTTTTGGTTTTTGATTGATTTAAAAATTAAAAAAAAAAAACAATAATTAAAGTAAACGAATAACCAATGAGGGACAACGGTGTTCACTTAGACATTTCCCCTTAATGCTGATTGTTTTTGCGCTGAACCAGTTATCAATGTTCATACAATATATCGTCTTATGGCTACTCATTGATATTCACAAAACCTTAGTTGATAAGACATGATTAACTCACATCAATCTTTTCACATCAACAAAACTATATCTGATTATAGAAATTAGACTCAATCTGGTTTTACTAACATAAAACTCAAACCACACCGATCACCCGAATGCGATTACACAATTGTGAAATTAAAATACCATCCAGTCACCAACTACACTTGTACCCTAATCACTTAGAAATACTCATGTAATTGTCTAGATCACTAGAAGTGTTAAAGCACAAGTTATATATTACGAATTGACTCACATTAGCTGTTTAATAAACTATGTGATTGAATTAAAATATCAAATAAACACAATAATAGATCTTTTGGTTGAACCCTAGTTAAACAATCAATTAATATCAAGAATTGAACAACGCAACATCAACGATTACACAAAAAATATTTAGGTACTCATATATAAACTTGAATCAACGATTAAACAATTAAGCACAAATATTTAATAATTAATCATTGTATAAAACAAATAATTAAAATAAAGATTACCAATTGTATAATGCGGAACAAGAAACCAAATGACTCCGTATGAAGCAACCCCTTGAATTTATGTCTGACTTTCGTCAGCCTCCAGGAACAGGAACAAGAATAAAGAGAATCTTACGGAGTAATTATTAAAATAGAACCTAAAGTGAAAACTAACTCTAAAACTAATTATTTAATAATTGCTATGGGTTGCTAGGAATATTTATTTATAGCCCAAAGACACAAGCGTGCAACCTCCTCCACAACTAAATAAAGGTCGGCCCAACATCAGATAACCGCCAAATGCGAAATCCTTGACCCAAGATTTCAACAAATAATGTTCGCTCTTTTGATTTAAATTTGGCGTTTGAGCTGCTTCCATGGGCACTTCATGTTTGGCGAGGTCAAGTCACGATCCACGAGAATGGTCTGCATCCATTTCTTCAGCGGCGGAACTTAAACTCGACTACAGAAGGGGCGAGTCTAAAAATTTAATAAATTTTTCATTGTCAGGCGAACACTAAAAAAAACCTTATTTTTTGGTAAAAAAAAAAATTTTTAGTGTAAAATTTTTTTTCCCGTTAAATCCAGGGGGACGGATACCCCCTTTGGGTTGCTCTATGTTCCGCCACTGCATTTCTTGTTTCTCTCCATGCACTTTTTGTTAGGAAATATGGATTGTCCAATAAAACTAGAATCATGAATTACTTTCTCAATAGAGTATTTCGCCCCTATGGGTCTTGGGTTGCACGAAATCAATATTGGGATAAGACTAGTTTTAACAATCTTTTTCAAGACCAAGAAAAATTGTCCTTGCAAAAGTATAATGCAGGAAATGTTTGCTAGAATGATGAGAGTGTGAGAGAGGGAAAAAAATCTGAAACCTTTTTCTCAAATGAATGTGCATTTTATTTATAGTTGACCAATGTGTGAATCAAGAGGCACAACCTTTCATAAGTGACCATAATGAAATGGTACACCTCTTGGGAATCAACACCACTTATTTGGTGTCTAAATATGTTGTTTCAATGATAAAAACCGTTCCAAAGTGACCAGAAAATGCCAAGCAACGTTTTGAACCAACATGCCTTTTGGATCAAAAGGCACCCTTTCAGATTCCAGGCTACAAGTCGCGCCGCGGCCTTACACCATACCTAACGTCCACTAGTTTGGCAAAATTCGGTAACCAATTCTGCCTTGGGGCCGCGTTGCGCCTCATATGGCCGCGGTGCGGTGTTGTGATGACCCGAAATTTTCTGACCAAATTTAAACTTAATCTTTGTATGATTAACATTTCCGACACGATAAGCAAAGTCTGTAAAACTGAATCTCAAAATTTTTGAACTACTTTTATATATTTAAATACCCTTCGGTTGTTTTCGACGATTCGCGAACAATTATATGTAAATAGATACATATATACTATAACTTGAAAAGGTAACAATGTATTAATTGTTTGATACCGTACATTAAACTTATTGGTTTAAATATCTATTTGAATATATATGATAAGTTGAAATATTTATTATTAAAATTTATTTATAAATAACTTCCAATGTGTATTTAAAAACTGATTTATGTATATTAAAAAGATATATACATATATATAATTTCAAGTTATTTAGTAAACGATAGTAACATTCGTTTATTGATTCGATTGATATTTAGATAAGTTAACTAAAGCGTTTAAGATGAACCGGTAAAACACTAATTTGCTACAGTATTTTCAAATTGCTACAGTACCCAAAATGCTACAGTGTTTTCGAAAATCACTATTTGCTACAGTGAATTGTTATAGTAGAAATTGTATTTGCTACAGTGAATTGCTACAGTGAAAATTGACTTTGCTACAGTAACTTTGTTACAGTAAAACACTATTTTAAAATGTATTTTAACAAATATCGAGACAATGATTTATAGAAGTAAATGACCAAAACACTCAAATGTATAAGTTATATTTCGAGTGATATAATTTAGGGATAATTTAAGGCTATATTTTGACTAAGGTACGTGTCCCAAAATGTAATGTACAAGTTTTCTCAGCGTACGAAGGGACACTCGAAAAACCGGAACCGGGACATAAGTCGCGTAACAACGTACGACTTATCGGAACAAAAATTACAAGTTAACTATGCATGTGAATTTAATATAATATATAATTAATTATATAAATTAAATATATTATATATATTATTAATTATTATGTCGACAAACAAAAATACAAAAAAAATGTGAGCTGGATTTTGGGGCCATGCGATCGCATGGAAAATAGGTATAAAACCCATGCGATCGCATGGGGTCAGATTTCAGGAAAGGTCTATAAATTGAATTCGTTTTTGCTCAGTTTACACACTTATTACTCCGTATTTATTTTATTTAAATTATTATTATTATTATTATTATTATTATTATTATTATTATTATTATTATTATTATTATTATTATTATTATTATTATATTATTAAATTATTATTAATCTTAATATTTTAGTAATATTATACATAAAATATTACGACGAGGTTATGAGCATGTCGCTTTTAAAAATGAGTTTTACGAGCGGGATAGAACTAAGGAAATTATGGGCTATTGCCAAGGAGGTTATGGGTAATGTTCGGGGATATATTTATGAATCAAACCTAGTGTTTATCATCTCCGTTACGTCTACGTACTTTCCTACAATATTGAATCTCAATATTAATACGTAAGTACTTATATTTTATCTATTATATATTAATAGTGTATCCATGTCTAGTACTCGAGTATATATATTTATACATGTTTGTATGCTAAATTTCGTCGTTAAACAGTTTATAATGAATCACGAATTAAATCCATATATTACTGGTAAAAGGTATATGATATACATGTTTTTGGAAAGCTGGCGAAAAATCGATAACTTTTCATTTAGACACCGAATAGTTTTGATGAACGGATTAAAAGATATGATCAACTGAATTATGATTGACGTTAATTGAAATTACTTTTGAATCTACAATTAAGATTTAAACAACTTGTTTACGAGATTGATAAAGTGAATTTTTAAATATTACCAACCGAGTAAATGAATCTTTATATAAGGCAAGTCTCATTTTATTAAACTATTGTCAAAATTGACTTTTTGAAACGACTTTGGATAACTTTTGTATGTCGATCTCGAGCATTAGGATTGTGATACACTATGACCTGACCTAGCTTGATACACATTTATTGACCAACATATGTTCTCTAGGTTGAGATCTACGATTCTTTGATATACCGAGTTTCAGTCACATTACGATGAATAACTGTATGTGCTGCTAAGGTGAGTTTCATTGATCCCTTTTTAATTGTTTTTGCAATATATATTTTTGGGCTGAGAATACATGCACTTTATTTTAAACGCAATGGATACAAGTACATACTAAATTCTACACTGAGTTTGAACCGAAAATACCTTAGCTTTGGTAACTAGTAACTGCCAGTTATAAGAACTGGTGGGCGCGAGTAGTAGTATATGGATCCATAGGGCTTGATATCCCCGTCCGAGCTAGAGCACTAGCCTTTTAACGGATGTATGCTATTTGAGAAGCGTACACGTTGGTTTGCGTGTATTATTAAGATGATTATACAAAGGGTACAAATTATATATACTTTAAAGTTTAGTTACCAGGGTGCTCAATTTCGTAGAATATTTTGATAAACATTTCGGATGAAACAACTGAAATCTTGTGATCCACCTTTATATACAGATTATACGAAACATTAAAACTATGAACTCACCAACCTTTGTGTTGACACTTGTTAGCATGTTTATTCTCAGGTTTCCTAGAAGTCTTCCGCCGTTTGCTTAGATGTTAGACAAGCTATGTGCATGGAGTCTTACATGACATATTTTTCAAGGAAACGTTGCATTCACCAAATCATCACCATGTATCTTATTTTGACTGCATTATCAACGGAAGTACTGTTGTAAACTATTATTTATGGTGATTGTCTATATGTAGAAATCATCAGATGTCGAAAACCTTTGATTTAAATATTCATTTATGGTGTGCCTTTTCAAAAGAATGCAATGTTTACAAAACGTATCATATAGAGGTCAAATACCTCGCAATGAAATCAATGAATGACGTGTTCATCCATATGGATTTGGAGCGATCGTCACAGGTGTAGTGCCTTGTTCCAAACCAGAAACAACCAAAGGTTCTGCCCCAGATTACAATAAGGCTCGTGGCGCGGCTTAGTCTGATTCTTAGTGAGTCAGCCATTTTCAAGCACTTATTCTTCCAAGCTCAACTATATACTAAGTGATCGGTTTTACTCTTTACGAACGTGTACTCCACACTTCCCAAAATTGTGTAGAGTATTAAACAATCACTTCCAAGTAATCCAATAACCTAAAACCTTGATCATGTTGGATCACACTAAAATCACCAACACTTTTATAGTCGAATGTAGTTTTACTTTCATTTAATACATTCACTTTCATGAAGAAATATAAGTAAAGAGTAAAACTGTAATGTGTATCTATTGTTTGAAATTTATTAATTTTTTTATTTATTTAATATTTTTTTTTTGCAAAAAACACTATATATATATATATATATATATATATATATATATATATATATATATATATATATATATATATATATATATAGTAGAGAGATCAAATGAGAACTTTTTTGGTGTGAGAACCCTGAGAACTCAAAAATACACTGAAATTCGAGCAAAAAAGGGAAATTAAAGCAAAAATGAGACACGGCCGAACAAAAAAGGGGAAATTCGAGCAAAAAATGGGGTAGTCGAACAAAAAATGGGATAGTCGAACAAAAAAAAACATGGCCGAACAAAAAAAAAGAAATTCGAACAAAAATTTTGAATTAGAAAAAAAAATGTGTTCTACATTTTTGTATTCGAACAAAAAATTGTAGAACATGAGGGTAGTCGAACGAAAAATTGATATTCGAACAAAAATGTGTTCTACATTTTTTTTCTAAAAAAATAAAAATAAAAATAAATTTTTTTTTGCTCGACTATGATTTTTTGTTCGTCCGTGTTTTTGAATTTTGCTCGAATTTCATTTTTTTTGTTCGTCCGTGCCCCTTTTTGCTCGAATTTTAGTGTATTTTGAGTGTTTTTGGAGTTCCTAGAGTTCTCATACTAAAAAAGTTCTCACTAGATCCTCTCCATATATATATATATATATATATATATATATATATATAGAGAGAGAGAGAGAGAGAGAGAGAGAGAGAGAGAGACACACACACACACACACAGAGAGAGAGAGAGAGAGAGAGAGAGAGAGAGAGAGAGAGAGAGAGAGAGAGAGGACTAGCCAACAAATTGATGGCTTGATCCAATTACAAAGCAAGACACCATCTTAATCTTTCAACGTATATATATGATCGATATGCACACTATCAAAGGTAATACACAAACCCATAAAGAGGCGTAAACATAAGCCTAACTAACATGTACGACTTGAAATGAAAATTTGAGATTAGAGCTAAAACCATTCATATCTATTTTATACGTGGTAATTCATGAGAATAGTATAACTTTGTTCTTGAAGCCCAATCAAATGATCATAATAACACACACGTCCAACACATGAATTCATCATTAAAGAAAACGTAGTTTCGTGCAAGCGAAGTATTCCATATCGTTGTGGGGCCGGTTAGTCTTTGAAATTTAGCTGCAATGGACCCAATACCCGGACACCAATAACCATCTTATCTCTAGCAAAAACTATCAACCAACCGTGGAGTACAACATTAACTTGAAAACCTTTTTAGACATTAAACCAACTTCGAGAACATTCCATCTACAGAACTTAATAACACAGCAGGACAAACCCATAAAAATGTCGCCGAAAACCACAAGTTACCCATCGTATTCCATGAGACGAGCCTCATCAATTGATCTTTGTAGGTGGAATTGGTGGATCACTATATTTAGTCATCCCGCTTATAAACTCACCAAAGCTTTTTATTTACACAACCCTTTTATCTGGGTTAACTAACTTTCCAATAACTTTAGTAGGTTTGCGGTTGGGTACGAAATCAGTAAGCCCATCATCATCATCATCATCAACATCATCATCATCATCATCATTAACAGCCTCTAAGGGGATGTCGAAAGCTTCTTTGTTGAGGTTACCAGCTTTTGTTTTATACTTCTTCTTTCTAGCACTTTCAGAAGAGTTGGGGATGCTACAAGTAACATTTGATGCAGATTCAATATACTTGAGAAATTGAACATTCTTTTTAGGGCATAATTTATGTCAAGAAAAATGGAGTTTATATTTGCTTATGTTCAAGGTGATAGAGAACATTTATTTTACATAGATTAAGTGGGCTACGTTTTGGCCATCTACCTGTTGATAGATTCTTTTCATGCTTATATATTTGCCAAAATGATGGTTATCTAAGCAAGCAAGTATAGCTTTTTGGGTGGTTATATTTAAAAGATAGAGTAAAAGCCACCAAAAGTAACAGCTGTAATAAAGTAAAGTTTTGACGATTATAACCTACTAACATTTTCATGAAAAAATTCATTAATCCAACTGCCGACAAACATCTTCAAGTTGACACTATCTTTAGCACCCAACATCTTCAAGTTGGCAGGATCTGCATAGAATTTGATTAGAACAATCTATCAATAATTCGGATAGGTTGAATAAAATTAAAAACACCATGACTGTAAGTACACAGTTAACTGTTAGCACTTTAATTGGGTAATATTGTTCAATATTAGAATTCGGAAGTCATCACATTTGACTTCAAGATACTCCCCAAATGATTGTTGATCTTTTGCAAACATTAGAAAAAAGCAAATTCTATGTACATCAACTGATATTAGAGAATACAATTTGAAGATATAGAATGAGAGAGCTATTTAATTTGGATGCATTCTAAAACAGCGCAAAGTTTGATAAGAGTCTATAATTAAGCGGGCAAGCCGAAGAATAGTTACCTCACCGGGGCAGGCGGTTCACACCTCATGGCATTGGGGTTGTAACCGGGATACTTTTTAGTACAGCACAACGCTTGAATAAGCGGGCACGCCGTTGCATATAAGAATAGTAGTTACCTTGAGTTGAGGTGGAGGGTGCAGGAACCTGATACTGATTAAACATGTTAAAAAGCCATGTTATTGGATTACAACTGTGGAAATTGAGGTCCCATTTGGTTCTGAATGGGTCAACGTTGGTTGGATTTATTTCCAGCATTTAGAATAGAATGGTATAAAGAAAAGAAGTTTACTTCTAAAAAATAGAATGGTATATAGAAAAGAAGATAGAAGCAGATTTTTTAAAGATCCGAAGTTTACTTTTATTGAGCACAAGCACAGGCTACTTGATCAATTTTTTTATTCTGAAGACAAAAAACTGGTTGGTATTTATCGTTGTAATACTATTGTTTTTTTTCTTTCTTATAACTAAATTATGAATTCCAGAAATAATAATAAAAGGACAAAAAAGAAAAAGTCTGTAGGTTAAGCAAATTGACTCCGTCTGTTTAAGCCGCTACTAAAAATGAACCAACTCAACCAAAACCCTATAACCCGCTCATTTAGCCACCTGCAGGCTGCAACAACTATGGAAAGACAGTCAAATATGAAAACTAAAAAAACTTACAATTGTTGAAGAAGAAGATGATTTTGTCAATAATTTTGTCAACGAAATTACTATGTGAGGGAGGCCATACGAGCAATCAGTGCTTCTACTTGTTCAAGCTGGTGAGAGTAGCGTGCTTCCATCAGGGTTTCCTTTTTCGTTTACGCAATTTATCCAATAAACATCTGACCTGCCTCTTCTTTGAAATAAAGGGTCTGACATCATCAATTTCTTGAATAAACATTTCCTTCATTTCTCCCAAACTAACCGTAAACTGTGCCACCAAATATCTTTCAAGACAATGGAATAATGGGCTCAAATATATTTTAAGGCAATACTACATTATAATTATCTCTTTGTTCTACAACCTTTTTATTTCATCATCAGCCACGGAAATGATATCTTTGGTTAGCATTGAGTTTAATGATGTTGTTAAATTTAAAAGGTGGAGCATGTGAAAAATATGGAGACATCTTGGGATATTTTATAAAGAGACATGGATCAAATTATTATTATTAGCATGACAGAACATTTCTGCCAGAGAAAGGAATCTACATGAACCTACACAACATTAACTGTGGATATAGAATCACAACTATCATGAACTGTTATGAATCCATTTCTAAAATGTGATAATATAATATTTAAGTACAACAAGATTATACCCAGGTTGCATTTACATAGAGCTATACGACTTGAGACACGTTATCCCTTGTTCTACTCTTGTTATTGAGACAGAAGGTCTGTTACCTTTATATTTGAGAGTAATTTGTTGTCTATCTTTTCTTTATTCAGACATCTTGTATTTATACAAAAGGTAGCAGACCTACACAAGCTAGCAAACTACTATTACAGGTAACTAACTACTTAACTAACAACTGTTACAGGTAACCAATAAATAAACTAACTACTAATTACATCCAACACTACCAAAGTTGGACCAAAGATGTTAATCATTCTCAATTTGTACTTATAATATGGGCCAATCGACCGGTTCACCTACAATGGCACACTGAGTGGTATTCGCACTAGGAGTGGATAGGCAATATATTCCGCTGACTGGCTTAATTCTTGTAAAACTCGGGCCATGGTGGCACAAATACCATGTTATTTTTATATTTGAGAGTAATTTTCTGTCTTAACTTTTCTTTACACACATTTTGTATTTATACAAAAGGTACCTACATTAGATTGTAGACCCACACCAGGTAGCAAACTACTGTAACAGGTAACTAACAAACTAACTACTATTTACATCCAACAGTCCATAAAAAAATCTATTATTAAATTAGTTTCATACAATATGGCAATTGGTCCACAACTTGTAAGATTTAGTTATGGATGCAAACTAGCTGTTAATCAATAGAACATTAGAAACACACTCTCAGATGTCAACAAACAAACAAGAGGCAACAAATAAGTTTCATGTAGTAGTTGCCACAATAGCTGAACCCCAGTATTAAAAATCACAGACAGTAATAAAACCGATACGTGGACAGTGTAAATAAAAATCACAGACAGTAATCAACCAACTTTGCATGTATCCCTCAAGCCGGAGTCTATATTCAAGCTAATCAAGTTCTTAAAGGGCGAAGGACGAGCAAATAGTAACTCCGGGAATGAGGAAATACACTGCACATATAAAGGTTATTTATGCATATAACTACACAAGTTGTATACATGTTCTCTTATCAAAAACATTACGCATTAAAAGAATATTTCAGGCCATCTGATCATTTGAAGAAAGACCTTGAAAAGGCATGTTCAAGTCGAGGGGTAATAATATCGAAAACCTTAGCATTGACGGTCAATTTTTTTAAAGTGAGGTTCTGTAAGTTGACAGGGCATTGATGTCCAAATAAGCTTCCATCTTGGAGACAACAACAAACACGTTGGCCATGACATTTATGATTAAGAAGTCGGAGATTAGATAGTCGAGGGGTGATAATCTCAAAAACCAATGCCTTGACCGTAACACGTTCTAAAGTGAGGTTTTGCAAGTTAACTGTGAAAGAAAAGAAATGAAGTGAAGAGGAGTGAAATGGAAGGAAGCTTGATCATTCCAATTTGGAAGGAAAGTTTGAAGGGAAAATTAGGCTAAATGTATGAATTCCCTTCCATCCACTTCTTTTATACTAAAACTCTGGAACACCAATTTCATTTAAATCTTTTCTCTTCTCTCCAAACTTTGGAGTCTGGAATTAACAAACATTCGAGTACAGATAAAATGATGATTACACCAAACAATTAGTACAAGATAATAAATAGATCCTAACAATTTCACAAATGTAAATTATATCGTAGAGTTGACAGGTGTAAAATTGAAGAATAAACACGCTTAGAGGAAAATTAGGGTTTATGAAAAAACTTTAATTACGTACCTTTGATCTTTGAGGAAGAAGAGATTACATGTCGAATGGGATTCAATTGTCAATCGTGCGTAATGTTAGGTCACCCGACTAACAAACAAAATTAGTACTCCTTCCCTCCCAGATATCTATTGTAGTCGCACAAAAAACACAAAGCAGTGACACATGTATTTTTTCTGTCCAATTCTACCACTTACTTTTTACCCAATTTTTTTTTGTTTTACTTGTATGTTGTATGGCACAAAAGAAATTTATCACAATATTTCTTTTCATTTATGAAAGTGAACAATTAATTTGGGACATCAATAAAAAAAATATGGACAATATATATGAAACAGAGGGAGTAACTGCATTTGAGTTACTAGTATATACGGGTCGGGTTTTTAAGACCAAAGATTCGAATAGTGTTTTTTGATGAGCTTAATTAAGTTCAACAAATCTCTAGATATGATGATTAGTAGTACGATATTAACCACTATAGTAGAATGTGATTGATATTTCTAACTCACTTTTTGATAAATCCACACAAGAGTTAATGTATTACAAAAACTTTTTGATTGAATATAGTAAAGGGTGTTTCTAAAAGATAGCATGTAATATGTGTGGATATATAAAAAAATAAAATTTAGAATTATCACTACTCATAGTAGAATAGAATATAGAAAAAAAAATAATCAAATTTTACAAACACCTAAAATATTACTGTAATTGGACAAGATAGTGGATGATTTGATGATAAGAATCATTATATTGTACTTGGAGCTCTTTCAATGAACTTATATTTTAGGTAATGATATATCTACTCACATTTTTTAAATATGTATTGTATATTTGTACTGTACACGTCTGCAGTGCAAAGTATGAGTGGATCTATCAAATTTATAAGTGAATTTATCGTTGGCCATTTTATAAACGTGTTATACATTTATAATAAACTAGTGTACATCCCTGAATTCGCAACTAGTGTACATCCCTGAATTCGCGAAATTAATAAGTAACGGATAATTATAAGTAGTAATTGATATGGTGATTCGGTGGTGATCCGGTGCTCCGAGAAGTGATCTGGTGGTGGTCTAGTGGTGTTCCGGTAGTTCAGTGGTGTTCTGTTGGTCTGGTGGTGTTTTGGTGGTCTTTAGGTAGTCTGGTGGTGGCCCGTTGGTCCAGTTTCAGAGTCTGGTTTTCTAGTGGTGGTTCGCTTTTCCGATGGTGGCCTGTTTTTTAGGTGTTCCAGTGGTGGTTTGTTGGGAATTCGGTGTTTCGGTAATTTTTTGATGTGTATATATATATATATATATATATATATATATATATATATATATATATATATATATATATATATATATATATATATATATATATATGTGTGTGTGTGTGTGTGATTTCACAAGATAGTTACGATCTACCATGGACTTCATAAAAGTGCTTTTGAAAGTCATCATATAACAATTATACAATAACAATTAGAAGTAAAGGCATAAGAAAAGGTACAAAGTACAAAAAGTAAGATTCGTTTCATTTTTTTGCCAAAAAAAAAAACGAAAAGTAAGATTCAAAGCTTCAAAAAAGTCAACGCCTAACAGTGATAACCTACATTTTCATGGAAAGTTTTCATTGATCTAGCGAAGACAAACATCTTCAAGTTGGCACTTCTATAGCAGCCACCGTCTTCAAGTTGGCATGATCTGCATAGACATTGGACAACGAACATAACCATAAAAATGGATGAAATTGAGCGAGACCAAAAGCAGCTAAGCTTGCAGAGTTTAATCAGACAAGCAACAAGTTCAAAGACACCATGATGTAAGTAGAAAAACTTTTGTTAGCACTTCAGTTGTGTAACTGAATAAATTATGGTTAATGTTTTGCATAAATTAGAATATGCAACTTCTATGTACACCAAATGATATTAGAACATATAGTATGAAGAAAAAGAATGAGACAGTTATGTAACCAGGATACTTTCAAAAACAGCACAATGCTTAATAGTTGGATTTATGAATAAGCGCGCAGCCGCTGCATATAAAAAATACGTACCTCACCTGGGCAGGTGGTTCACAGCTCATGGCATTGGGTTGTTGATACTTGAGTTGAGGTCGAGGGTGTAGGAACCTGACATTAATTATAAACATGTTAGAAAGCCAGATTACTGGATTACAACTGTGAAAGTTAAGGTCCCATTTGGTTATAAATGGGTCGAGTTTTATTTCCAGCATATATAATAGAACAATATGAAGAAAAAAAAAGAAAGAATCAGACTGAGTAACTAAATTGGTTTGTCTTACAAGTTACAATTTGGGTTTCAAATAAAAGACTTTTTTATTTGCAAATTGCAAGGAGATTTCATTTTTCATTTAAAGATGTTAGGAATATTTTTCTCACAACATAGTAAAGTAATCATTATGCTAGCCTTAAATGATGACTGTAAATTGGGAGAAAGCACAGATCAGAACCATTTCCAATTGAAGAGAGGAAAGTTATTACCGATGGTCAATTTTTTGGGTTAAGGATGTGAAAAAAATGGGAGATGGAAGGAATTAATTAGGTTGGTGAAAGTTGGGAGTTGGCCGGAAAAATTAAAATACACCGGTTGGAGACGTTGGGCATGAGTGCTGTAAAGCAATTTCTAATCACTAATACTAATACTAACATTTTCTTATGTGATCTTATAACTCAATAATAACTTCCAAAAAAAAATTATTAAAAGGATGAACCAATCCTGACTCCACCTGGCTTAAGCCCCTACTAAATATGAAGCGATTCAACCAAACCCCATAACCCACACATATAACCTGCAAGTCTGTAACTAAGGACAGACAGATTCAAATATGAAATAAATAAAAAACTCACAATCGTTGAAGAAGATGATGTTTGTGATGGCAGAGGATGTCTGGTGCTGGAAACAACTTGAGATATTGAAGACCTAAACGCACCAATAATTTTGGTTTTTGAGGCCTGAAGAGCACTCAGTGCTTCTACTTGTTCAACCTGACGAGCAATCAGTGGTTCAAGAGCATCCATCATTTTATATACAAAATCCTTGAGTGATGCTTGACGGGTAATTAGTGCGGTTGCTTGTGCTACTACTTGACCATGCTGCCTATAATACGCTACCATATGTTCCCTATGTCTTTTAGGCAAGATACATAATAAACATCTGATCTGCATCGTCTTTGAAATCAAGGGTTCAAGATCGTTAACTAATTGCATTAACATATCCACAATATCTCTCAATCTAGACACTATCTCCTCTATTTGAACCCTCTCAGAAGATTCAATTTGGGTCTCTTTTTTCTTGGTCCATATTTTTTGTATATCATTCAAAAGGTTCTCGATAACTACCTTTTTCTCAGTAATTATACTGTCCTGCTCTAGTAATGCTTTTAGTTTCCTCAGAAGATCTTCAATGTCTGCCTTTATCTGCTCCTTCACCTCTTTCTCTTTCATTGCTTCTGTATGTTGTTCCTGCATGCAAGTTAAGTAACTTGAGACAAGGTATCCCTTGAGTTACTCTTGTTATTAAGACAAAAGGTCCATAGGAACACTCTATTATTCAATCAGTTTCATGCAGTTGAAAATCACACACAGTAATATAATCGATACGTGGAAAGTACAAATAAATAAAATGATGAAAGTACCTTTACGGTGAATGTGGCAGTTGGGGATTTCTCAAGCAAGAACTTTCTAGCTTCAGTAGATATATTAACCTTGCATGTATCCCTTGTCCCACAATCTACTTTCAAGCTAATCAAGTTGCTAAATGGCGAAGGCTGACCAGATACTAACTCCGGGAATGAGGAAATACACTGCACATATAATAAAGATTATTTATGCATACAAAGATTAATTATGCATATAAATAAATAAACAAGTTCTATACCCGTTCACCTTTCAAAGATCTTGAATAGCACGGCTAATGAAAACCACACATTATATATAAATATGGAAAAAACTATGCATACAGATCTACTTCATTTCTGTTCAATTGTAATAACCAACTCTAATTATGTATGCTAAGAAAATGGTATCAGTACTCATGTAAGAATAATGTTAACATATCATTAAAGCCCATACTAGATCACCGTACCTCAACAATGTCCACGTTAAGCGTCAGAAATCTGACACTACGTAGGTCCTGAAGCAAGTTAATAATACCACGAGCCTCTTCCTGCATATATGGCTGATTTGAAAAATATATGGACAAGCTGATAGTTACTTTGTTCACAGAATGAAAACACTTTTTAAACCACTGTGGAGGATCGTAACCTTTGTAGTAGAATGACGAAAATCCTGATTGAATATTCAAGTCCTTAATTGAGCAATCAATTATAGTTAGACTCTCAAGTTGAGGTGCAATCACATTGATAGCATTTGAGTCTGTGTCATTAATAACTCTAAGTCTGAGATTAGAAAGTCGGGGGGTGTTAATGTCAAAAACCTTAGCCATTACCGTAACACGTTCTAAAGTGAGGTCACCGACTTGATTAAATAAATATGGGAACTGTATTTAATTTTTTTTACTCGTCGTATTTGTTAATTGTCAGACTATTTGTAGTGATTGGGGGTCTGCGGTGAATTGATTTTGTTGGATCACAGCCTTAGGGATTGCAATGGATACCCGATCAAGTGGATATCCATCCGATCCACCCGATTATTCGTGAATATGGACGATCTAAATGGATATGAACGAAAAAATTTCATCTACGGATGAACCCGCTTTCACCCGAAATAACTAAATATATAAATTTATCACTCAAATTAGTATCATTTATGTAGTGATAGTTCATTAATTATATTCATATTCATCTTTCGTTATATTTTCTCTAAAAATATAACTTTATTCTTATATTTTATTTTGTTTAATTTATTTAAATGTATTTATCGTACTTTGATGGTTTAAATGTGATTTCATGTAATTAAAAGTAAGCAACTTACATGTCGATATCTTTACACATTTAATAAGCTATTTATTGAATATTTGTTATATAGATTAGTAAAAATGTGACTTTCGGTCGCATAAACTATTAAAAAATATTACTTTTGATCGTATATAATGAACCACCGCTTATAATTGTTAAAAATAAGATAAATCTAAACGGATATGGATAATTATCCATTAACCCGCTTCACCCGACGGATATGGATATGGATGGATGAAAACTAAAAAAAATAAATGGATATGGATATGGATACGGCCTCATCCGTCCATATTCGATCCATTGCCATCCCTAATCACAGGTCCTAACAATTCAAATGAAAAACAAAATACGGAATATAATTTATTTTTGTGTCGTGAATTTGCAAAAAAAAATAAAGAGCAAATGATATGCGTAGGACTACATGGCTACGGCTGCATCTTTTCATTCACATTAAAGTGGATATAAATAACTAAAACAAAGAGATATTCTAGCAACTAACTAGCACACGTTTTTTTATGGACCCATTATCAACCCACATTCCTAAACTGATTGTAACGACCCTGGAATTTCCAACGTTTATTTATTAATAATTGTTATTATTAATACTTGTGATTAAACGAATGTATGTTATTACATTTACATGTTGCCATGATTACCCGTACTTGACTTTAATTGCCCGAAACGTCTTTGTGACACACGAAACTTACACGAATAATATTTTCAAGTATTATTTACATTCATGATTAATTTTATTAATCATTTTGATTAACTAAGACTATTAGTTAGTTACTTGGGCTTTAATTGGTTTAACTTGTGATTTATGGAACTTGAGCTTGTTTAAAGTTAATGGACTCATGATTAGGAGCTTATAGGCCCACCCTACATTTTAAATGGACTTAATTAGCCCATAAGACTTGTAACTATTACTTGTATATGGTAACTAGTTAGTTAAGGAGATAAGAATCTAGTTTGTCCATAATCCCCATGAACTAACACCAAGTATCCAACTTTTAAGACTTTTCATCTAAGTAACCAACAAACAAATCCTTCCCCTCTTCCTTTTGCTGCCGACCGTGGGCTTCTTCCATGGGGGAGTGGGTTTTATTTTCAAACTTTGATTTATTTCTTACTTGTAGCCTTCACATGTTCATTACACTTCACACACACCTTACTTTCTTCCAACTTTTCTCTCTTTCTCTCAAGTTCTTGTAAGCATTATGAACTTCTTTTCTTCCTTTTCTTTTCTTACAAAACCGTGACATATTCACCTCTAATCATCATCATCATTTGTTGTTTGATACTTGTTGCTCATTGTTGTTAGTTACTTGTCTTTGTTAGTTAGTTACTTACATGTTATTATGAATCAAACTCACTAGTTTGTTCATCACTTTATCTTGTATTAACAAGAACATTCAAGAACTAAACTCTCTAGTTTAGGTTCTACATATACTTTCTTTAAAGATTGCAAGTTCATGTGTTGATTAAAATCATACTTGTGATTCATAAAGTAAACTTCAAGTTTACATTCTTAAAGATCAAACTTTGGTTTGAATCTTTAAAAGTATGAACAACCATGAACAAATTACATGTTTACTTAGTTTACTTCTTCATTCTTGCACTTTAATTTCATGTAACTAGTTTAAATGGTCAAGTACTACAAGTTAGTCTTGATCTCATTAATCTTGAACTAAAAGTTAACTTTGAAAGTTCAAGAACATGTAAATAAGTTTTCTTTAAATATAACTTTGTATACTTATGCTTGATCTAGACTTTTGGGTCTTGGATCTTCAAGATCTAACTAAGAACTATGTTCTACATTTTAAGATCTTGATTAGTTAGTTTACTTTCAAGTTTATAGTTCTACATTACTTTCATATTTCATGTATGTGTTAAAACTAAGACTTTGATGTAACTTTGGTTCATCAAAACACTTACAACTCTTAAGTGAAGTTGTGCTACATGTCTTAGACTTGCACAAGGGTTATGATGGTCAAAACTTGGTAAATATGATGTAAACACATCAATGAGTTGTACACTTGAAGCTATAGGCATCAAGGATGAGAACCATGATGAACATCAAACACCAAACCCACTGGAACCCATTATTTTTCTGCTTACTGTTCTCTGCCTACTGTTTTGCTGTTTCTGTAACAGACCAGTAGACCTGGGCTACTGAGACCTTAATTTTCAGATAGATATTTTCGAGTAGATAACTTTTCATATAGGACTCGTCTTAATCCGAGTTACGGTTTAGAATTTATGGCCCTCCGATCGTCACTATGTCCTTTAACGTTGTGCAGAAATTTCTGACCTACTCGCACTTAGACCGTTGCCACGGTCAAACGAAGACGAGTTTGCTTCTGTAAATTTTACCACACTTAAAGGACTCATATACGGAGCCATGGCCACTGTTCTCACCTTAATTCAGTAAGGGTAGAGGCCGTGGTGAGTGATCGAAGTCAGCTTTTGTTTTAAACTACTTTCATGAACGAAACCTACTTTACACCTTTTGTTAAATGATGAATGATGATGACCCTTAAGACCTTATTTACATACTTTTATACCTATTAAGACGATTTACTGACTTAGTACTATTTGCCTTAGGTTGAGGACCTTCGGACCGATTACTTGCACACCTTTTCCGAACTGACTTTACGACTACATTATCATTGTGAGTTATAGCATTCCCTTTTTACTTTAACTTATTTTGGGAACTGAGAATACATGCGGATTTTATGTTTTACATACTAGGCACGAGTACTTAAACTTATATATGTGTGGGTTATACAACGGCATAAACATTCCCTTTAGCTCGGTAACGTTTAATCATTGGTTTTTGAACCATGAACGCGAATCTTAGATATGGATCCATAGGGTTTGACATCCCCACTCGGGCTAGTAGCGCTAGCATTTAACGAGTGTTTAATACTGTGACGATCGCTCCAAATCCATATGGACGAACACGTCATTAATTGATTTCATTGCGAGGTATTTGACCTCTATATGATACGTTTTATAAACATTGCATTCTTTTGAAAAGGCGCACCATAAATGAATATTTAAATCAAAGGTTTTCGACATATGATGATTTTTACATATAGACAATCACCATAAATAATAGTTTACAACAGTATTTCCGTTGACAATGCAGTCAAAATAAGATACATGGTGATGATTTGGTGAATGCAACGTTTCCTTGAAAATATGTCATGTAAGACTCCATGCACATAGCTTGTCTAACATCTAAGCAAACAGCGGAAGACTTCTAGGGAACCTGAGAATAAACATGCTTCAAGTGTCAACACAAAGGTTGGTGAGTTCATAGTTTTAATATTACACATAATCCGTATATCAATGTGGATTACAAAAGTTCAGTTGTTTCATTCAAAACGTTTATCATTATGTTTTAAATAAAAGGTGGACCACAAGATTTCAGTTGTTTCATCCGAAACGTTTATCAATCGGTTCTACAAAATTGAGCACCCTGGTAACTAAACTTTAACGTATATATAATTTGTACCCTTTGTATAATCATCTTAATAATACACGCAAACCAACGTGTACGCTTCTCAAATAGCATACGTCCGTTAAAAGGCTAGCGCTCTAGCTCGGACGGGGATGTCAAGCCCTATGGATCCATATACTACTACTCGCGCCCACCAGTTCTTATAACTGGCAGTTACTAGTTACCAAAGCTAAGGGATTTTCGGTTCAAACTCAGTGTAGAATTTAGTATGTACTTGTATCTACTGCGTTTAAAATAAAGTGCATGTATTCTCAGCCCAAAAATATATATTGCAAAAGCAATTAAAAAATGGATCAATGAAACTCACACAAAATCAGTTTTAGTATTTGTATCCATTTAGTAAAACAGTTTATAAAACTGCGCATGTATTCTCAGCCCAAAAATATAGTTTGAAAAAGGGATCATATGAAACTCACTGTTTAATATTGATATACAATATTGTAGGAAAGCATGTAGACGCATCGGAGATAATAACACGAGGTTTGATTCACAAAAATACCCCCGAACATTACCCATAACCTCCTTGGCAATAACCCATATTTTCCTTAGCTCTAGCTCTCTCGGAAACTCGTTTTGAAAATTACTTGGACAGTACTCCGTCGTAATATTTTATGTACATTATTATTTTTGTATCGCAAAAATAATAATACTAATAATAAGATTAATAAGATTAATAATAATCTTAATAATAATAATAATAATAATAATAATAATAATAATAATAAATATTATACGGAGTAATATATATTTGTGTATGTGTGTTTTATTTTTCATTCGAGCAAAACACCTGAATTTATAGTACCTGGCCTGGAATCTGGAGTCATGCGACTCGCATGGAAATGGCCTTCTGGCCATGCGACTCGCATGAGGACCAGGGACAGCTCACATTGTTTTGGCTCCTAGCTTGTCGACATAATATAAAATAAATATAAATATAATATATATAATTTAAATTAATTAATTATATATTATATTAAATTCACGTGCATAGTTGACTTGTAATTTTTGTTCCGATAAGTCGTACGTTGTCACTCGACTTATGTCCCGGTTCCGGTTTTTCGAACGCCCTTTCGTACGCTGAGAAAACTTGTACTTTACGTTTCGTGAATCGTACCTTTGTCAAAATATAGTCTTAAATCATCCATAAAATATACCACTGTAGCAAAGTTACGGTAGCAAAGGCAATTTTTACTGTAGCAATTCACTGTAGCAAAGTCAATTTCACTGTAGCAAATAGTGATTTTCAAAAACACTGTAGCATTTTGGGTACTGTAGCAATTTGAAATGTTACTATCGTTTACTAAATAACTTGAAATTATATATATGTATATATCTTTTTAATATATATAAATCAGTTTTTTTAAATACACATTGGAAGTTATTTATAAATAAATTTTAATAATAAATATTTCAACTTATCATATATATTCAAATAGATATTTAAACCAATAAGTTTAATGTACGGTATCAGACAATTAATACATTGTTACCTTTTCATGTTATAGTATATATGTATCTATTTACATATAATTGTTCGCGAATCGTCGAAAACAACCGAAGGGTATTTAAATATATAAAAGTAATTCAAAAATTTTGAGATTCAGTTTTACAGACTTTGATTATCGTGTTGGAAATGTTAATCATACAAAGATTAAGTTTAAATTTAGTCGAAATTTCTGGGTCATCACAAATACTTTGTATACATACGCACTTGCCAAGTGTACTTTCAGGGGGTATAAACGTTAAGTTAGTTACCAAGTGCCCACGGTTAACATATACTTTATCATACTATTTTGAAACGCTCTTTGTAGCACTGAAATCTCATGGCCTACCTTACATACTGTTATACTTAAACTATAGCTCACCAACCTTTGTGTTGACGTTTTTAAGCATGTTTTCCTCAGGTGCTTGAGGTTAGCTTCCGCTGTGTACTAGTCGTGCTGTAGACACCCGCTGCTTAGAGTTGTCGTCGCATGAACTACTTTATCTTGCATTCATACTTTACTACTTTTGAACTATGACTTGTAACGACCGTTGTGGTCACATACACTTATTATTTGCTTCTACTTAGTGAAGCATGCTTTTGGATTGTAAAACATTCGATGTTGGATTAGACATCACTTTATTTATGAATGCAAACTCTTTTTGAAAACGCATATAGTACTTAACCTTGTAATGATCCTGTTGTTGATGATTCGTACACGATGGTTTTGTACGGGGCATCACACTTGTGGTTGTTGCTAAATACCAATTCAGAAAACTACCGACTCAAATATTAATTAAACTTATAACATCTAAGTAAATATTAATTAATCAAAACTTAGCATAAAATGTTGTCCAAACATTGTGATATAACCGATTAAATCCAACAGATTTTTGTACCTTTTTGTTGACTAGAACGTTGATTTTGTTGTGTAGTGGTAGTGTGGTGTTTTGATATGGGTTAGGAGTATTGTGATGATATGTTAAAATATAATTGGTTAAGTATTAAAAGGAGTAAAAATAAGATTTTTAAAATAATAAAAATTAATAAAATTGCAACCCACTCCGTTGATTCTTTAGTTGCAGGGCAAAGAAGGCCTCAAAAAATGCCCCATCCCACACATTGATACACCATAAATTGGTGTTGGTTGCTTGCCACCTAGGCTTGCCACGCCCCCAAACTTAACCGATACAATCGGTCTTATGGAAAATATCCCGCCATCTGTTATTGGAATTGGTAACGATATCGACACAACACGGGTCGAGTTGGGACGTGAAATTAGGTTTTAGTTTTGAATAGTACTGTTTTTATGGATAACGGTGAAATTATATCGGGGGAAAAAATGAAAACTTTATAACCGAACACTTTCATCATACAATGAAAGAGCCAACAAAACCAACAATTATAAAGAAAAATCAACGAGCTTCGAAACTAGAAAATGATATAACTTTACTACATGCTATTTACGAGCGAGTCACGATCCACGAGAATGGTCTGCATCCATTTCTTCAGCGGCGGAACTTAAACTCGACTACAGAAGGGGCGAGTCTAAAAATTTAATAAATTTTTCATTGTCAGGCGAACACTAAAAAAAACCTTATTTTTTGGTAAAAAAAAAATTTTTTAGTGTAAAATTTTTTTTCCCGTTAAATCCAGGGGGACGGATACCCACTTTGGGTTGCTCTATGTTCCGCCACTGCATTTCTTGTTTCTCTCCATGCACTTTTTGTTAGGAAATATGGATTGTCCAATAAAACTAGAATCATGAATTACTTTCTCAATAGAGTATTTCGCCCCTATGGGTCTTGGGTTGCACGAAATCAATATTGGGATAAGACTAGTTTTAACAATCTTTTTCAAGACCAAGAAAAATTGTCCTTGCAAAAGTATAATGCAGGAAATGTTTGCTAGAATGATGAGAGTGTGAGAGAGGAAAAAAAATCTGAAACCTTTTTCTCAAATGAATGTGCATTTTATTTATAGTTGACCAATGTGTGAATCAAGAGGCACAACCTTTCATAAGTGACCATAATGAAATGGTACACCTCTTGGGAATCAACACCACTTATTTGGTGTCTAAATATGTTGTTTCAATGATAAAAACCGTTCCAAAGTGACCAGAAAAAGCCAAGCAACGTTTTGAACCAACATGCCTTTTGGATCAAAAGGCACCCTTTCAGATTCCAGGCTACAAGTCGCGCCGCGGCCTTACACCATACCTAACGTCCACTAGTTTGGCAAAATTCGGTAACCAATTCTGCCTTGGGGCCGCGTTGCGCCTCATATGGCCGCGGTGCGGTGTTGTGATGACCCGAAATTTTCTGACCAAATTTAAACTTAATCTTTGTATGATTAACATTTCCGACACGATAAGCAAAGTCTGTAAAACTGAATCTCAAAATTTTTGAACTACTTTTATATATTTAAATACCCTTCGGTTGTTTTCGACGATTCGCGAACAATTATATGTAAATAGATACATATATACTATAACTTGAAAAGGTAACAATGTATTAATTGTTTGATACCGTACATTAAACTTATTGGTTTAAATATCTATTTGAATATATATGATAAGTTGAAATATTTATTATTAAAATTTATTTATAAATAACTTCCAATGTGTATTTAAAAACTGATTTATGTATATTAAAAAGATATATACATATATATAATTTCAAGTTATTTAGTAAACGATAGTAACATTCGTTTATTGATTCGATTGATATTTAGATAAGTTAACTAAAGCGTTTAAGATGAACCGGTAAAACACTAATTTGCTACAGTATTTTCAAATTGCTACAGTACCCAAAATGCTACAGTGTTTTCGAAAATCACTATTTGCTACAGTGAATTGTTATAGTAGAAATTGTATTTGCTACAGTGAATTGCTACAGTGAAAATTGACTTTGCTACAGTAACTTTGTTACAGTAAAACACTATTTTAAAATGTATTTTAACAAATATCGAGACAATGATTTATAGAAGTAAATGACCAAAACACTCAAATGTATAAGTTATATTTCGAGTGATATAATTTAGGGATAATTTAAGGCTATATTTTGACTAAGGTACGTGTCCCAAAATGTAATGTACAAGTTTTCTCAGCGTACGAAGGGACACTCGAAAAACCGGAACCGGGACATAAGTCGCGTAACAACGTACGACTTATCGGAACAAAAATTACAAGTTAACTATGCATGTGAATTTAATATAATATATAATTAATTATATAAATTAAATATATTATATATATTATTAATTATTATGTCGACAAACAAAAATACAAAAAAAATGTGAGCTGGATTTTGGGGCCATGCGATCGCATGGAAAATAGGCATAAAACCCATGCGATCGCATGGGGTCAGATTTCAGGAAAGGTCTATAAATTGAATTCGTTTTTGCTCAGTTTACACACTTATTACTCCGTATTTATTTTATTTAAATTATTATTATTATTATTATTATTATTATTATTATTATTATTATTATTATTATTATTATTATTATTATTATTATTATATTATTAAATTATTATTAATCTTAATATTTTAGTAATATTATACATAAAATATTACGACGAGGTTATGAGCATGTCGCTTTTAAAAATGAGTTTTACGAGCGGGATAGAACTAAGGAAATTATGGGCTATTGCCAAGGAGGTTATGGGTAATGTTCGGGGATATATTTATGAATCAAACCTAGTGTTTATCATCTCCGTTACGTCTACGTACTTTCCTACAATATTGAATCTCAATATTAATACGTAAGTACTTATATTTTATCTATTATATATTAATAGTGTATCCATGTCTAGTACTCGAGTATATATATTTATACATGTTTGTATGCTAAATTTCGTCGTTAAACAGTTTATAATGAATCACGAATTAAATCCATATATTACTGGTAAAAGGTATATGATATACATGTTTTTGGAAAGCTGGCGAAAAATCGATAACTTTTCATTTAGACACCGAATAGTTTTGATGAACGGATTAAAAGATATGATCAACTGAATTATGATTGACGTTAATTGAAATTACTTTTGAATCTACAATTAAGATTTAAACAACTTGTTTACGAGATTGATAAAGTGAATTTTTAAATATTACCAACCGAGTAAATGAATCTTTATATAAGGCAAGTCTCATTTTATTAAACTATTGTCAAAATTGACTTTTTGAAACGACTTTGGATAACTTTTGTATGTCGATCTCGAGCATTAGGATTGTGATACACTATGACCTGACCTAGCTTGATACACATTTATTGACCAACATATGTTCTCTAGGTTGAGATCTACGATTCTTTGATATACCGAGTTTCAGTCACATTACGATGAATAACTGTATGTGCTGCTAAGGTGAGTTTCATTGATCCCTTTTTAATTGTTTTTGCAATATATATTTTTGGGCTGAGAATACATGCACTTTATTTTAAACGCAATGGATACAAGTACATACTAAATTCTACACTGAGTTTGAACCGAAAATACCTTAGCTTTGGTAACTAGTAACTGCCAGTTATAAGAACTGGTGGGCGCGAGTAGTAGTATATGGATCCATAGGGCTTGATATCCCCGTCCGAGCTAGAGCACTAGCCTTTTAACGGATGTATGCTATTTGAGAAGCGTACACGTTGGTTTGCGTGTATTATTAAGATGATTATACAAAGGGTACAAATTATATATACTTTAAAGTTTAGTTACCAGGGTGCTCAATTTCGTAGAATATTTTGATAAACATTTCGGATGAAACAACTGAAATCTTGTGATCCACCTTTATATACAGATTATACGAAACATTAAAACTATGAACTCACCAACCTTTGTGTTGACACTTGTTAGCATGTTTATTCTCAGGTTTCCTAGAAGTCTTCCGCCGTTTGCTTAGATGTTAGACAAGCTATGTGCATGGAGTCTTACATGACATATTTTTCAAGGAAACGTTGCATTCACCAAATCATCACCATGTATCTTATTTTGACTGCATTATCAACGGAAGTACTGTTGTAAACTATTATTTATGGTGATTGTCTATATGTAGAAATCATCAGATGTCGAAAACCTTTGATTTAAATATTCATTTATGGTGTGCCTTTTCAAAAGAATGCAATGTTTACAAAACGTATCATATAGAGGTCAAATACCTCGCAATGAAATCAATGAATGACGTGTTCATCCATATGGATTTGGAGCGATCGTCACAGGTGTAGTGCCTTGTTCCAAACCAGAAACAACCAAAGGTTCTGCCCCAGATTACAATAAGGCTCGTGGCGCGGCTTAGTCTGATTCTTAGTGAGTCAGCCATTTTCAAGCACTTATTCTTCCAAGCTCAACTATATACTAAGTGATCGGTTTTACTCTTTACGAACGTGTACTCCACACTTCCCAAAATTGTGTAGAGTATTAAACAATCACTTCCAAGTAATCCAATAACCTAAAACCTTGATCATGTTGGATCACACTAAAATCACCAACACTTTTATAGTCGAATGTAGTTTTACTTTCATTTAATACATTCACTTTCATGAAGAAATATAAGTAAAGAGTAAAACTGTAATGTGTATCTATTGTTTGAAATTTATTAATTTTTTTATTTATTTAATATTTTTTTTTTGCAAAAAACACTATATATATATATATATATATATATATATATATATATATATATATATATATATATATATATAGTAGAGAGATCAAATGAGAACTTTTTTGGTGTGAGAACCCTGAGAACTCAAAAATACACTGAAATTCCAGCAAAAAAGGGAAATTAAAGCAAAAATGAGACACGGCCGAACAAAAAAGGGGAAATTCGAGCAAAAAATGGGGTAGTCGAACAAAAAATGGGATAGTCGAACAAAAAAAAACATGGCCGAACAAAAAAAAAGAAATTCGAACAAAAATTTTGAATTAGAAAAAAAAATGTGTTCTACATTTTTGTATTCGAACAAAAAATTGTAGAACATGAGGGTAGTCGAACGAAAAATTGATATTCGAACAAAAATGTGTTCTACATTTTTTTTCTAAAAAAATAAAAATAAAAATAAATTTTTTTTTGCTCGACTATGATTTTTTGTTCGTCCGTGTTTTTGAATTTTGCTCGAATTTCATTTTTTTTGTTCGTCCGTGCCCCTTTTTGCTCGAATTTTAGTGTATTTTGAGTGTTTTTGGAGTTCCTAGAGTTCTCATACTAAAAAAGTTCTCACTAGATCCTCTCCATATATATATATATATATATATATATATATATATATATATATATAGAGAGAGAGAGAGAGAGAGAGAGAGAGAGAGACACACACACACACACACACAGAGAGAGAGAGAGAGAGAGAGAGAGAGAGAGAGAGAGAGAGAGAGAGAGGACTAGCCAACAAATTGATGGCTTGATCCAATTACAAAGCAAGACACCATCTTAATCTTTCAACGTATATATATGATCGATATGCACACTATCAAAGGTAATACACAAACCCATAAAGAGGCGTAAACATAAGCCTAACTAACATGTACGACTTGAAATGAAAATTTGAGATTAGAGCTAAAACCATTCATATCTATTTTATACGTGGTAATTCATGAGAATAGTATAACTTTGTTCTTGAAGCCCAATCAAATGATCATAATAACACACACGTCCAACACATGAATTCATCATTAAAGAAAACGTAGTTTCGTGCAAGCGAAGTATTCCATATCGTTGTGGGGCCGGTTAGTCTTTGAAATTTAGCTGCAATGGACCCAATACCCGGACACCAATAACCATCTTATCTCTAGCAAAAACTATCAACCAACCGTGGAGTACAACATTAACTTGAAAACCTTTTTAGACATTAAACCAACTTCGAGAACATTCCATCTACAGAACTTAATAACACAGCAGGACAAACCCATAAAAATGTCGCCGAAAACCACAAGTTACCCATCGTATTCCATGAGACGAGCCTCATCAATTGATCTTTGTAGGTGGAATTGGTGGATCACTATATTTAGTCATCCCGCTTATAAACTCACCAAAGCTTTTTATTTACACAACCCTTTTATCTGGGTTAACTAACTTTCCAATAACTTTAGTAGGTTTGCGGTTGGGTACGAAATCAGTAAGCCCATCATCATCATCATCATCAACATCATCATCATCATCATCATTAACAGCCTCTAAGGGGATGTCGAAAGCTTCTTTGTTGAGGTTACCAGCTTTTGTTTTATACTTCTTCTTTCTAGCACTTTCAGAAGAGTTGGGGATGCTACAAGTAACATTTGATGCAGATTCAATATACTTGAGAAATTGAACATTCTTTTTAGGGCATAATTTATGTCAAGAAAAATGGAGTTTATATTTGCTTATGTTCAAGGTGATAGAGAACATTTATTTTACATAGATTAAGTGGGCTACGTTTTGGCCATCTACCTGTTGATAGATTCTTTTCATGCTTATATATTTGCCAAAATGATGGTTATCTAAGCAAGCAAGTATAGCTTTTTGGGTGGTTATATTTAAAAGATAGAGTAAAAGCCACCAAAAGTAACAGCTGTAATAAAGTAAAGTTTTGACGATTATAACCTACTAACATTTTCATGAAAAAATTCATTAATCCAACTGCCGACAAACATCTTCAAGTTGACACTATCTTTAGCACCCAACATCTTCAAGTTGGCAGGATCTGCATAGAATTTGATTAGAACAATCTATCAATAATTCGGATAGGTTGAATAAAATTAAAAACACCATGACTGTAAGTACACAGTTAACTGTTAGCACTTTAATTGGGTAATATTGTTCAATATTAGAATTCGGAAGTCATCACATTTGACTTCAAGATACTCCCCAAATGATTGTTGATCTTTTGCAAACATTAGAAAAAAGCAAATTCTATGTACATCAACTGATATTAGAGAATACAATTTGAAGATATAGAATGAGAGAGCTATTTAATTTGGATGCATTCTAAAACAGCGCAAAGTTTGATAAGAGTCTATAATTAAGCGGGCAAGCCGAAGAATAGTTACCTCACCGGGGCAGGCGGTTCACACCTCATGGCATTGGGGTTGTAACCGGGATACTTTTTAGTACAGCACAACGCTTGAATAAGCGGGCACGCCGTTGCATATAAGAATAGTAGTTACCTTGAGTTGAGGTGGAGGGTGCAGGAACCTGATACTGATTAAACATGTTAAAAAGCCATGTTATTGGATTACAACTGTGGAAATTGAGGTCCCATTTGGTTCTGAATGGGTCAACGTTGGTTGGATTTATTTCCAGCATTTAGAATAGAATGGTATAAAGAAAAGAAGTTTACTTCTAAAAAATAGAATGGTATATAGAAAAGAAGATAGAAGCAGATTTTTTAAAGATCCGAAGTTTACTTTTATTGAGCACAAGCACAGGCTACTTGATCAATTTTTTTATTCTGAAGACAAAAAACTGGTTGGTATTTATCGTTGTAATACTATTGTTTTTTTTTTTTCTTATAACTAAATTATGAATTCCAGAAATAATAATAAAAGGACAAAAAAGAAAAAGTCTGTAGGTTAAGCAAATTGACTCCGTCTGTTTAAGCCGCTACTAAAAATGAACCAACTCAACCAAAACCCTATAACCCGCTCATTTAGCCACCTGCAGGCTGCAACAACTATGGAAAGACAGTCAAATATGAAAACTAAAAAAACTTACAATTGTTGAAGAAGAAGATGATTTTGTCAATAATTTTGTCAACGAAATTACTATGTGAGGGAGGCCATACGAGCAATCAGTGCTTCTACTTGTTCAAGCTGGTGAGAGTAGCGTGCTTCCATCAGGGTTTCCTTTTTCGTTTACGCAATTTATCCAATAAACATCTGACCTGCCTCTTCTTTGAAATAAAGGGTCTGACATCATCAATTTCTTGAATAAACATTTCCTTCATTTCTCCCAAACTAACCGTAAACTGTGCCACCAAATATCTTTCAAGACAATGGAATAATGGGCTCAAATATATTTTAAGGCAATACTACATTATAATTATCTCTTTGTTCTACAACCTTTTTATTTCATCATCAGCCACGGAAATGATATCTTTGGTTAGCATTGAGTTTAATGATGTTGTTAAATTTAAAAGGTGGAGCATGTGAAAAATATGGAGACATCTTGGGATATTTTATAAAGAGACATGGATCAAATTATTATTATTAGCATGACAGAACATTTCTGCCAGAGAAAGGAATCTACATGAACCTACACAACATTAACTGTGGATATAGAATCACAACTATCATGAACTGTTATGAATCCATTTCTAAAATGTGATAATATAATATTTAAGTACAACAAGATTATACCCAGGTTGCATTTACATAGAGCTATACGACTTGAGACACGTTATCCCTTGTTCTACTCTTGTTATTGAGACAGAAGGTCTGTTACCTTTATATTTGAGAGTAATTTGTTGTCTATCTTTTCTTTATTCAGACATCTTGTATTTATACAAAAGGTAGCAGACCTACAAAAGCTAGCAAACTACTATTACAGGTAACTAACTACTTAACTAACAACTGTTACAGGTAACCAATAAATAAACTAACTACTAATTACATCCAACACTACCAAAGTTGGACCAAAGATGTTAATCATTCTCAATTTGTACTTATAATATGGGCCAATCGACCGGTTCACCTACAATGGCACACTGAGTGGTATTCGCACTAGGAGTGGATAGGCAATATATTCCGCTGACTGGCTTAATTCTTGTAAAACTCGGGCCATGGTGGCACAAATACCATGTTATTTTTATATTTGAGAGTAATTTTCTGTCTTAACTTTTCTTTACACACATTTTGTATTTATACAAAAGGTACCTACATTAGATTGTAGACCCACACCAGGTAGCAAACTACTGTAACAGGTAACTAACAAACTAACTACTATTTACATCCAACAGTCCATAAAAAAATCTATTATTAAATTAGTTTCATACAATATGGCAATTGGTCCACAACTTGTAAGATTTAGTTATGGATGCAAACTAGCTGTTAATCAATAGAACATTAGAAACACACTCTCAGATGTCAACAAACAAACAAGAGGCAACAAATAAGTTTCATGTAGTAGTTGCCACAATAGCTGAACCCCAGTATTAAAAATCACAGACAGTAATAAAACCGATACGTGGACAGTGTAAATAAAAATCACAGACAGTAATCAACCAACTTTGCATGTATCCCTCAAGCCGGAGTCTATATTCAAGCTAATCAAGTTCTTAAAGGGCGAAGGACGAGCAAATAGTAACTCCGGGAATGAGGAAATACACTGCACATATAAAGGTTATTTATGCATATAACTACACAAGTTGTATACATGTTCTCTTATCAAAAACATTACGCATTAAAAGAATATTTCAGGCCATCTGATCATTTGAAGAAAGACCTTGAAAAGGCATGTTCAAGTCGAGGGGTAATAATATCGAAAACCTTAGCATTGACGGTCAATTTTTTTAAAGTGAGGTTCTGTAAGTTGACAGGGCATTGATGTCCAAATAAGCTTCCATCTTGGAGACAACAACAAACACGTTGGCCATGACATTTATGATTAAGAAGTCGGAGATTAGATAGTCGAGGGGTGATAATCTCAAAAACCAATGCCTTGACCGTAACACGTTCTAAAGTGAGGTTTTGCAAGTTAACTGTGAAAGAAAAGAAATGAAGTGAAGAGGAGTGAAATGGAAGGAAGCTTGATCATTCCAATTTGGAAGGAAAGTTTGAAGGGAAAATTAGGCTAAATGTATGAATTCCCTTCCATCCACTTCTTTTATACTAAAACTCTGGAACACCAATTTCATTTAAATCTTTTCTCTTCTCTCCAAACTTTGGAGTCTGGAATTAACAAACATTCGAGTACAGATAAAATGATGATTACACCAAACAATTAGTACAAGATAATAAATAGATCCTAACAATTTCACAAATGTAAATTATATCGTAGAGTTGACAGGTGTAAAATTGAAGAATAAACACGCTTAGAGGAAAATTAGGGTTTATGAAAAAACTTTAATTACGTACCTTTGATCTTTGAGGAAGAAGAGATTACATGTCGAATGGGATTCAATTGTCAATCGTGCGTAATGTTAGGTCACCCGACTAACAAACAAAATTAGTACTCCTTCCCTCCCAGATATCTATTGTAGTCGCACAAAAAACACAAAGCAGTGACACATGTATTTTTTCTGTCCAATTCTACCACTTACTTTTTACCCAATTTTTTTTTGTTTTACTTGTATGTTGTATGGCACAAAAGAAATTTATCACAATATTTCTTTTCATTTATGAAAGTGAACAATTAATTTGGGACATCAATAAAAAAAATATGGACAATATATATGAAACAGAGGGAGTAACTGCATTTGAGTTACTAGTATATACGGGTCGGGTTTTTAAGACCAAAGATTCGAATAGTGTTTTTTGATGAGCTTAATTAAGTTCAACAAATCTCTAGATATGATGATTAGTAGTACGATATTAACCACTATAGTAGAATGTGATTGATATTTCTAACTCACTTTTTGATAAATCCACACAAGAGTTAATGTATTACAAAAACTTTTTGATTGAATATAGTAAAGGGTGTTTCTAAAAGATAGCATGTAATATGTGTGGATATATAAAAAAATAAAATTTAGAATTATCACTACTCATAGTAGAATAGAATATAGAAAAAAAAATAATCAAATTTTACAAACACCTAAAATATTACTGTAATTGGACAAGATAGTGGATGATTTGATGATAAGAATCATTATATTGTACTTGGAGCTCTTTCAATGAACTTATATTTTAGGTAATGATATATCTACTCACATTTTTTAAATATGTATTGTATATTTGTACTGTACACGTCTGCAGTGCAAAGTATGAGTGGATCTATCAAATTTATAAGTGAATTTATCGTTGGCCATTTTATAAACGTGTTATACATTTATAATAAACTAGTGTACATCCCTGAATTCGCAACTAGTGTACATCCCTGAATTCGCGAAATTAATAAGTAACGGATAATTATAAGTAGTAATTGATATGGTGATTCGGTGGTGATCCGGTGCTCCGAGAAGTGATCTGGTGGTGGTCTAGTGGTGTTCCGGTAGTTCAGTGGTGTTCTGTTGGTCTGGTGGTGTTTTGGTGGTCTTTAGGTAGTCTGGTGGTGGCCCGTTGGTCCAGTTTCAGAGTCTGGTTTTCTAGTGGTGGTTCGCTTTTCCGATGGTGGCCTGTTTTTTAGGTGTTCCAGTGGTGGTTTGTTGGGAATTCGGTGTTTCGGTAATTTTTTGATGTGTATATATATATATATATATATATATATATATATATATATATATATATATATATATATATATATATATATATATATATATATATATATATATGTGTGTGTGTGTGATTTCACAAGATAGTTACGATCTACCATGGACTTCATAAAAGTGCTTTTGAAAGTCATCATATAACAATTATACAATAACAATTAGAAGTAAAGGCATAAGAAAAGGTACAAAGTACAAAAAGTAAGATTCGTTTCATTTTTTTGCCAAAAAAAAAAACGAAAAGTAAGATTCAAAGCTTCAAAAAAGTCAACGCCTAACAGTGATAACCTACATTTTCATGGAAAGTTTTCATTGATCTAGCGAAGACAAACATCTTCAAGTTGGCACTTCTATAGCAGCCACCGTCTTCAAGTTGGCATGATCTGCATAGACATTGGACAACGAACATAACCATAAAAATGGATGAAATTGAGCGAGACCAAAAGCAGCTAAGCTTGCAGAGTTTAATCAGACAAGCAACAAGTTCAAAGACACCATGATGTAAGTAGAAAAACTTTTGTTAGCACTTCAGTTGTGTAACTGAATAAATTATGGTTAATGTTTTGCATAAATTAGAATATGCAACTTCTATGTACACCAAATGATATTAGAACATATAGTATGAAGAAAAAGAATGAGACAGTTATGTAACCAGGATACTTTCAAAAACAGCACAATGCTTAATAGTTGGATTTATGAATAAGCGCGCAGCCGCTGCATATAAAAAATACGTACCTCACCTGGGCAGGTGGTTCACAGCTCATGGCATTGGGTTGTTGATACTTGAGTTGAGGTCGAGGGTGTAGGAACCTGACATTAATTATAAACATGTTAGAAAGCCAGATTACTGGATTACAACTGTGAAAGTTAAGGTCCCATTTGGTTATAAATGGGTCGAGTTTTATTTCCAGCATATATAATAGAACAATATGAAGAAAAAAAAAGAAAGAATCAGACTGAGTAACTAAATTGGTTTGTCTTACAAGTTACAATTTGGGTTTCAAATAAAAGACTTTTTTATTTGCAAATTGCAAGGAGATTTCATTTTTCATTTAAAGATGTTAGGAATATTTTTCTCACAACATAGTAAAGTAATCATTATGCTAGCCTTAAATGATGACTGTAAATTGGGAGAAAGCACAGATCAGAACCATTTCCAATTGAAGAGAGGAAAGTTATTACCGATGGTCAATTTTTTGGGTTAAGGATGTGAAAAAAATGGGAGATGGAAGGAATTAATTAGGTTGGTGAAAGTTGGGAGTTGGCCGGAAAAATTAAAATACACCGGTTGGAGACGTTGGGCATGAGTGCTGTAAAGCAATTTCTAATCACTAATACTAATACTAACATTTTCTTATGTGATCTTATAACTCAATAATAACTTCCAAAAAAAAATTATTAAAAGGATGAACCAATCCTGACTCCACCTGGCTTAAGCCCCTACTAAATATGAAGCGATTCAACCAAACCCCATAACCCACACATATAACCTGCAAGTCTGTAACTAAGGACAGACAGATTCAAATATGAAATAAATAAAAAACTCACAATCGTTGAAGAAGATGATGTTTGTGATGGCAGAGGATGTCTGGTGCTGGAAACAACTTGAGATATTGAAGACCTAAACGCACCAATAATTTTGGTTTTTGAGGCCTGAAGAGCACTCAGTGCTTCTACTTGTTCAACCTGACGAGCAATCAGTGGTTCAAGAGCATCCATCATTTTATATACAAAATCCTTGAGTGATGCTTGACGGGTAATTAGTGCGGTTGCTTGTGCTACTACTTGACCATGCTGCCTATAATACGCTACCATATGTTCCCTATGTCTTTTAGGCAAGATACATAATAAACATCTGATCTGCATCGTCTTTGAAATCAAGGGTTCAAGATCGTTAACTAATTGCATTAACATATCCACAATATCTCTCAATCTAGACACTATCTCCTCTATTTGAACCCTCTCAGAAGATTCAATTTGGGTCTCTTTTTTCTTGGTCCATATTTTTTGTATATCATTCAAAAGGTTCTCGATAACTACCTTTTTCTCAGTAATTATACTGTCCTGCTCTAGTAATGCTTTTAGTTTCCTCAGAAGATCTTCAATGTCTGCCTTTATCTGCTCCTTCACCTCTTTCTCTTTCATTGCTTCTGTATGTTGTTCCTGCATGCAAGTTAAGTAACTTGAGACAAGGTATCCCTTGAGTTACTCTTGTTATTAAGACAAAAGGTCCATAGGAACACTCTATTATTCAATCAGTTTCATGCAGTTGAAAATCACACACAGTAATATAATCGATACGTGGAAAGTACAAATAAATAAAATGATGAAAGTACCTTTACGGTGAATGTGGCAGTTGGGGATTTCTCAAGCAAGAACTTTCTAGCTTCAGTAGATATATTAACCTTGCATGTATCCCTTGTCCCACAATCTACTTTCAAGCTAATCAAGTTGCTAAATGGCGAAGGCTGACCAGATACTAACTCCGGGAATGAGGAAATACACTGCACATATAATAAAGATTATTTATGCATACAAAGATTAATTATGCATATAAATAAATAAACAAGTTCTATACCCGTTCACCTTTCAAAGATCTTGAATAGCACGGCTAATGAAAACCACACATTATATATAAATATGGAAAAAACTATGCATACAGATCTACTTCATTTCTGTTCAATTGTAATAACCAACTCTAATTATGTATGCTAAGAAAATGGTATCAGTACTCATGTAAGAATAATGTTAACATATCATTAAAGCCCATACTAGATCACCGTACCTCAACAATGTCCACGTTAAGCGTCAGAAATCTGACACTACGTAGGTCCTGAAGCAAGTTAATAATACCACGAGCCTCTTCCTGCATATATGGCTGATTTGAAAAATATATGGACAAGCTGATAGTTACTTTGTTCACAGAATGAAAACACTTTTTAAACCACTGTGGAGGATCGTAACCTTTGTAGTAGAATGACGAAAATCCTGATTGAATATTCAAGTCCTTAATTGAGCAATCAATTATAGTTAGACTCTCAAGTTGAGGTGCAATCACATTGATAGCATTTGAGTCTGTGTCATTAATAAGTCTAAGTCTGAGATTAGAAAGTCGGGGGGTGTTAATGTCAAAAACCTTAGCCATTACCGTAACACGTTCTAAAGTGAGGTCACCGACTTGATTAAATAAATATGGGAACTGTATTTAATTTTTTTTACTCGTCGTATTTGTTAATTGTCAGACTATTTGTAGTGATTGGGGGTCTGCGGTGAATTGATTTTGTTGGATCACAGCCTTAGGGATTGCAATGGATACCCGATCAAGTGGATATCCATCCGATCCACCCGATTATTCGTGAATATGGACGATCTAAATGGATATGAACGAAAAAATTTCATCTACGGATGAACCCGCTTTCACCCGAAATAACTAAATATATAAATTTATCACTCAAATTAGTATCATTTATGTAGTGATAGTTCATTAATTATATTCATATTCATCTTTCGTTATATTTTCTCTAAAAATATAACTTTATTCTTATATTTTATTTTGTTTAATTTATTTAAATGTATTTATCGTACTTTGATGGTTTAAATGTGATTTCATGTAATTAAAAGTAAGCAACTTACATGTCGATATCTTTACACATTTAATAAGCTATTTATTGAATATTTGTTATATAGATTAGTAAAAATGTGACTTTCGGTCGCATAAACTATTAAAAAATATTACTTTTGATCGTATATAATGAACCACCGCTTATAATTGTTAAAAATAAGATAAATCTAAACGGATATGGATAATTATCCATTAACCCGCTTCACCCGACGGATATGGATATGGATGGATGAAAACTAAAAAAAATAAATGGATATGGATATGGATACGGCCTCATCCGTCCATATTCGATCCATTGCCATCCCTAATCACAGGTCCTAACAATTCAAATGAAAAACAAAATACGGAATATAATTTATTTTTGTGTCGTGAATTTGCAAAAAAAAATAAAGAGCAAATGATATGCGTAGGACTACATGGCTACGGCTGCATCTTTTCATTCACATTAAAGTGGATATAAATAACTAAAACAAAGAGATATTCTAGCAACTAACTAGCACACGTTTTTTTATGGACCCATTATCAACCCACATTCCTAAACTGATTGTAACGACCCTGTAATTTCCAACGTTTATTTATTAATAATTGTTATTATTAATACTTGTGATTAAACGAATGTATGTTATTACATTTACATGTTGCCATGATTACCCGTACTTGACTTTAATTGCCCGAAACGTCTTTGTGACACACGAAACTTACACGAATAATATTTTCAAGTATTATTTACATTCATGATTAATTTTATTAATCATTTTGATTAACTAAGACTATTAGTTAGTTACTTGGGCTTTAATTGGTTTAACTTGTGATTTATGGAACTTGAGCTTGTTTAAAGTTAATGGACTCATGATTAGGAGCTTATAGGCCCACCCTACATTTTAAATGGACTTAATTAGCCCATAAGACTTGTAACTATTACTTGTATATGGTAACTAGTTAGTTAAGGAGATAAGAATCTAGTTTGTCCATAATCCCCATGAACTAACACCAAGTATCCAACTTTTAAGACTTTTCATCTAAGTAACCAACAAACAAATCCTTCCCCTCTTCCTTTTGCTGCCGACCGTGGGCTTCTTCCATGGGGGAGTGGGTTTTATTTTCAAACTTTGATTTATTTCTTACTTGTAGCCTTCACATGTTCATTACACTTCACACACACCTTACTTTCTTCCAACTTTTCTCTCTTTCTCTCAAGTTCTTGTAAGCATTATGAACTTCTTTTCTTCCTTTTCTTTTCTTACAAAACCGTGACATATTCACCTCTAATCATCATCATCATTTGTTGTTTGATACTTGTTGCTCATTGTTGTTAGTTACTTGTCTTTGTTAGTTAGTTACTTACATGTTATTATGAATCAAACTCACTAGTTTGTTCATCACTTTATCTTGTATTAACAAGAACATTCAAGAACTAAACTCTCTAGTTTAGGTTCTACATATACTTTCTTTAAAGATTGCAAGTTCATGTGTTGATTAAAATCATACTTGTGATTCATAAAGTAAACTTCAAGTTTACATTCTTAAAGATCAAACTTTGGTTTGAATCTTTAAAAGTATGAACAACCATGAACAAATTACATGTTTACTTAGTTTACTTCTTCATTCTTGCACTTTAATTTCATGTAACTAGTTTAAATGGTCAAGTACTACAAGTTAGTCTTGATCTCATTAATCTTGAACTAAAAGTTAACTTTGAAAGTTCAAGAACATGTAAATAAGTTTTCTTTAAATATAACTTTGTATACTTATGCTTGATCTAGACTTTTGGGTCTTGGATCTTCAAGATCTAACTAAGAACTATGTTCTACATTTTAAGATCTTGATTAGTTAGTTTACTTTCAAGTTTATAGTTCTACATTACTTTCATATTTCATGTATGTGTTAAAACTAAGACTTTGATGTAACTTTGGTTCATCAAAACACTTACAACTCTTAAGTGAAGTTGTGCTACATGTCTTAGACTTGCACAAGGGTTATGATGGTCAAAACTTGGTAAATATGATGTAAACACATCAATGAGTTGTACACTTGAAGCTATAGGCATCAAGGATGAGAACCATGATGAACATCAAACACCAAACCCACTGGAACCCATTATTTTTCTGCTTACTGTTCTCTGCCTACTGTTTTGCTGTTTCTGTAACAGACCAGTAGACCTGGGCTACTGAGACCTTAATTTTCAGATAGATATTTTCGAGTAGATAACTTTTCATATAGGACTCGTCTTAATCCGAGTTACGGTTTAGAATTTATGGCCCTCCGATCGTCACTATGTCCTTTAACGTTGTGCAGAAATTTCTGACCTACTCGCACTTAGACCGTTGCCACGGTCAAACGAAGACGAGTTTGCTTCTGTAAATTTTACCACACTTAAAGGACTCATATACGGAGCCATGGCCACTGTTCTCACCTTAATTCAGTAAGGGTAGAGGCCGTGGTGAGTGATCGAAGTCAGCTTTTGTTTTAAACTACTTTCATGAACGAAACCTACTTTACACCTTTTGTTAAATGATGAATGATGATGACCCTTAAGACCTTATTTACATACTTTTATACCTATTAAGACGATTTACTGACTTAGTACTATTTGCCTTAGGTTGAGGACCTTCGGACCGATTACTTGCACACCTTTTCCGAACTGACTTTACGACTACATTATCATTGTGAGTTATAGCATTCCCTTTTTACTTTAACTTATTTTGGGAACTGAGAATACATGCGGATTTTATGTTTTACATACTAGGCACGAGTACTTAAACTTATATATGTGTGGGTTATACAACGGCATAAACATTCCCTTTAGCTCGGTAACGTTTAATCATTGGTTTTTGAACCATGAACGCGAATCTTAGATATGGATCCATAGGGTTTGACATCCCCACTCGGGCTAGTAGCGCTAGCATTTAACGAGTGTTTAATACTGTGACGATCGCTCCAAATCCATATGGACGAACACGTCATTAATTGATTTCATTGCGAGGTATTTGACCTCTATATGATACGTTTTATAAACATTGCATTCTTTTGAAAAGGCGCACCATAAATGAATATTTAAATCAAAGGTTTTCGACATATGATGATTTTTACATATAGACAATCACCATAAATAATAGTTTACAACAGTATTTCCGTTGACAATGCAGTCAAAATAAGATACATGGTGATGATTTGGTGAATGCAACGTTTCCTTGAAAATATGTCATGTAAGACTCCATGCACATAGCTTGTCTAACATCTAAGCAAACAGCGGAAGACTTCTAGGGAACCTGAGAATAAACATGCTTCAAGTGTCAACACAAAGGTTGGTGAGTTCATAGTTTTAATATTACACATAATCCGTATATCAATGTGGATTACAAAAGTTCAGTTGTTTCATTCAAAACGTTTATCATTATGTTTTAAATAAAAGGTGGACCACAAGATTTCAGTTGTTTCATCCGAAACGTTTATCAATCGGTTCTACAAAATTGAGCACCCTGGTAACTAAACTTTAACGTATATATAATTTGTACCCTTTGTATAATCATCTTAATAATACACGCAAACCAACGTGTACGCTTCTCAAATAGCATACGTCCGTTAAAAGGCTAGCGCTCTAGCTCGGACGGGGATGTCAAGCCCTATGGATCCATATACTACTACTCGCGCCCACCAGTTCTTATAACTGGCAGTTACTAGTTACCAAAGCTAAGGGATTTTCGGTTCAAACTCAGTGTAGAATTTAGTATGTACTTGTATCTACTGCGTTTAAAATAAAGTGCATGTATTCTCAGCCCAAAAATATATATTGCAAAAGCAATTAAAAAATGGATCAATGAAACTCACACAAAATCAGTTTTAGTATTTGTATCCATTTAGTAAAACAGTTTATAAAACTGCGCATGTATTCTCAGCCCAAAAATATAGTTTGAAAAAGGGATCATATGAAACTCACTGTTTAATATTGATATACAATATTGTAGGAAAGCATGTAGACGCATCGGAGATAATAACACGAGGTTTGATTCACAAAAATACCCCCGAACATTACCCATAACCTCCTTGGCAATAACCCATATTTTCCTTAGCTCTAGCTCTCTCGGAAACTCGTTTTGAAAATTACTTGGACAGTACTCCGTCGTAATATTTTATGTACATTATTATTTTTGTATCGCAAAAATAATAATACTAATAATAAGATTAATAAGATTAATAATAATCTTAATAATAATAATAATAATAATAATAATAATAATAATAATAAATATTATACGGAGTAATATATATTTGTGTATGTGTGTTTTATTTTTCATTCGAGCAAAACACCTGAATTTATAGTACCTGGCCTGGAATCTGGAGTCATGCGACTCGCATGGAAATGGCCTTCTGGCCATGCGACTCGCATGAGGACCAGGGACAGCTCACATTGTTTTGGCTCCTAGCTTGTCGACATAATATAAAATAAATATAAATATAATATATATAATTTAAATTAATTAATTATATATTATATTAAATTCACGTGCATAGTTGACTTGTAATTTTTGTTCCGATAAGTCGTACGTTGTCACTCGACTTATGTCCCGGTTCCGGTTTTTCGAACGCCCTTTCGTACGCTGAGAAAACTTGTACTTTACGTTTCGTGAATCGTACCTTTGTCAAAATATAGTCTTAAATCATCCATAAAATATACCACTGTAGCAAAGTTACGGTAGCAAAGGCAATTTTTACTGTAGCAATTCACTGTAGCAAAGTCAATTTCACTGTAGCAAATAGTGATTTTCAAAAACACTGTAGCATTTTGGGTACTGTAGCAATTTGAAATGTTACTATCGTTTACTAAATAACTTGAAATTATATATATGTATATATCTTTTTAATATATATAAATCAGTTTTTTTAAATACACATTGGAAGTTATTTATAAATAAATTTTAATAATAAATATTTCAACTTATCATATATATTCAAATAGATATTTAAACCAATAAGTTTAATGTACGGTATCAGACAATTAATACATTGTTACCTTTTTATGTTATAGTATATATGTATCTATTTACATATAATTGTTCGCGAATCGTCGAAAACAACCGAAGGGTATTTAAATATATAAAAGTAATTCAAAAATTTTGAGATTCAGTTTTACAGACTTTGATTATCGTGTTGGAAATGTTAATCATACAAAGATTAAGTTTAAATTTAGTCGAAATTTCTGGGTCATCACAAATACTTTGTATACATACGCACTTGCCAAGTGTACTTTCAGGGGGTATAAAAGTTAAGTTAGTTACCAAGTGCCCACGGTTAACATATACTTTATCATACTATTTTGAAACGCTCTTTGTAGCACTGAAATCTCATGGCCTACCTTACATACTGTTATACTTAAACTATAGCTCACCAACCTTTGTGTTGACGTTTTTAAGCATGTTTTCCTCAGGTGCTTGAGGTTAGCTTCCGCTGTGTACTAGTCGTGCTGTAGACACCCGCTGCTTAGAGTTGTCGTCGCATGAACTACTTTATCTTGCATTCATACTTTACTACTTTTGAACTATGACTTGTAACGACCGTTGTGGTCACATACACTTATTATTTGCTTCTACTTAGTGAAGCATGCTTTTGGATTGTAAAACATTCGATGTTGGATTAGACATCACTTTATTTATGAATGCAAACTCTTTTTGAAAACGCATATAGTACTTAACCTTGTAATGATCCTGTTGTTGATGATTCGTACACGATGGTTTTGTACGGGGCATCACACTTGTGGTTGTTGCTAAATACCAATTCAGAAAACTACCGACTCAAATATTAATTAAACTTATAACATCTAAGTAAATATTAATTAATCAAAACTTAGCATAAAATGTTGTCCAAACATTGTGATATAACCGATTAAATCCAACAGATTTTTGTACCTTTTTGTTGACTAGAACGTTGATTTTGTTGTGTAGTGGTAGTGTGGTGTTTTGATATGGGTTAGGAGTATTGTGATGATATGTTAAAATATAATTGGTTAAGTATTAAAAGGAGTAAAAATAAGATTTTTAAAATAATAAAAATTAATAAAATTGCAACCCACTCCGTTGATTCTTTAGTTGCAGGGCAAAGAAGGCCTCAAAAAATGCCCCATCCCACACATTGATACACCATAAATTGGTGTTGGTTGCTTGCCACCTAGGCTTGCCACGCCCCCAAACTTAACCGATACAATCGGTCTTATGGAAAATATCCCGCCATCTGTTATTGGAATTGGTAACGATATCGACACAACACGGGTCGAGTTGGGACGTGAAATTAGGTTTTAGTTTTGAATAGTACTGTTTTTATGGATAACGGTGAAATTATATCGGGGGAAAAAATGAAAACTTTATAACCGAACACTTTCATCATACAATGAAAGAGCCAACAAAACCAACAATTATAAAGAAAAATCAACGAGCTTCGAAACTAGAAAATGATATAACTTTACTACATGCTATTTACGAGCGAGTCACGATCCACGAGAATGGTCTGCATCCATTTCTTCAGCGGCGGAACTTAAACTCGACTACAGAAGGGGCGAGTCTAAAAATTTAATAAATTTTTCATTGTCAGGCGAACACTAAAAAAAACCTTATTTTTTGGTAAAAAAAAAATTTTTTAGTGTAAAATTTTTTTTCCCGTTAAATCCAGGGGGACGGATACCCACTTTGGGTTGCTCTATGTTCCGCCACTGCATTTCTTGTTTCTCTCCATGCACTTTTTGTTAGGAAATATGGATTGTCCAATAAAACTAGAATCATGAATTACTTTCTCAATAGAGTATTTCGCCCCTATGGGTCTTGGGTTGCACGAAATCAATATTGGGATAAGACTAGTTTTAACAATCTTTTTCAAGACCAAGAAAAATTGTCCTTGCAAAAGTATAATGCAGGAAATGTTTGCTAGAATGATGAGAGTGTGAGAGAGGAAAAAAAATCTGAAACCTTTTTCTCAAATGAATGTGCATTTTATTTATAGTTGACCAATGTGTGAATCAAGAGGCACAACCTTTCATAAGTGACCATAATGAAATGGTACACCTCTTGGGAATCAACACCACTTATTTGGTGTCTAAATATGTTGTTTCAATGATAAAAACCGTTCCAAAGTGACCAGAAAAAGCCAAGCAACGTTTTGAACCAACATGCCTTTTGGATCAAAAGGCACCCTTTCAGATTCCAGGCTACAAGTCGCGCCGCGGCCTTACACCATACCTAACGTCCACTAGTTTGGCAAAATTCGGTAACCAATTCTGCCTTGGGGCCGCGTTGCGCCTCATATGGCCGCGGTGCGGTGTTGTGATGACCCGAAATTTTCTGACCAAATTTAAACTTAATCTTTGTATGATTAACATTTCCGACACGATAAGCAAAGTCTGTAAAACTGAATCTCAAAATTTTTGAACTACTTTTATATATTTAAATACCCTTCGGTTGTTTTCGACGATTCGCGAACAATTATATGTAAATAGATACATATATACTATAACTTGAAAAGGTAACAATGTATTAATTGTTTGATACCGTACATTAAACTTATTGGTTTAAATATCTATTTGAATATATATGATAAGTTGAAATATTTATTATTAAAATTTATTTATAAATAACTTCCAGTGTGTATTTAAAAACTGATTTATGTATATTAAAAAGATATATACATATATATAATTTCAAGTTATTTAGTAAACGATAGTAACATTCGTTTATTGATTCGATTGATATTTAGATAAGTTAACTAAAGCGTTTAAGATGAACCGGTAAAACACTAATTTGCTACAGTATTTTCAAATTGCTACAGTACCCAAAATGCTACAGTGTTTTCGAAAATCACTATTTGCTACAGTGAATTGTTATAGTAGAAATTGTATTTGCTACAGTGAATTGCTACAGTGAAAATTGACTTTGCTACAGTAACTTTGTTACAGTAAAACACTATTTTAAAATGTATTTTAACAAATATCGAGACAATGATTTATAGAAGTAAATGACCAAAACACTCAAATGTATAAGTTATATTTCGAGTGATATAATTTAGGGATAATTTAAGGCTATATTTTGACTAAGGTACGTGTCCCAAAATGTAATGTACAAGTTTTCTCAGCGTACGAAGGGACACTCGAAAAACCGGAACCGGGACATAAGTCGCGTAACAACGTACGACTTATCGGAACAAAAATTACAAGTTAACTATGCATGTGAATTTAATATAATATATAATTAATTATATAAATTAAATATATTATATATATTATTAATTATTATGTCGACAAACAAAAATACAAAAAAAATGTGAGCTGGATTTTGGGGCCATGCGATCGCATGGAAAATAGGCATAAAACCCATGCGATCGCATGGGGTCAGATTTCAGGAAAGGTCTATAAATTGAATTCGTTTTTGCTCAGTTTACACACTTATTACTCCGTATTTATTTTATTTAAATTATTATTATTATTATTATTATTATTATTATTATTATTATTATTATTATTATTATTATTATTATTATTATATTATTATTAAATTATTATTAATCTTAATATTTTAGTAATATTATACATAAAATATTACGACGAGGTTATGAGCATGTCGCTTTTAAAAATGAGTTTTACGAGCGGGATAGAACTAAGGAAATTATGGGCTATTGCCAAGGAGGTTATGGGTAATGTTCGGGGATATATTTATGAATCAAACCTAGTGTTTATCATCTCCGTTACGTCTACGTACTTTCCTACAATATTGAATCTCAATATTAATACGTAAGTACTTATATTTTATCTATTATATATTAATAGTGTATCCATGTCTAGTACTCGAGTATATATATTTATACATGTTTGTATGCTAAATTTCGTCGTTAAACAGTTTATAATGAATCACGAATTAAATCCATATATTACTGGTAAAAGGTATATGATATACATTTGCAAGATCTATCCTTTTGAGAGTCCTTGGGATTATTGCTATTAAGATCAATCCCTCCCTCTTCTTCATCGCTATAATCCTTCAAATAAAACGTATCATCCCTCTCACTCTTCTTCTTTCCTTTACCTCTCTCATCTTTAAAAATATTTTATTTCTTACATATTTCATACAAAAGAGCACCAGCGAGACACGAAATCAGTAAACAAGATCAAACAAAGACAACGACCAAACGCTAACTAACCCAAGCCTCGCCGAAAAACCTAACATACACCTAAAACGCAAGGCCATAAACAAAACCAACACCTACATATAAAACACATCAGAAACAAAAACAATCAAGGACCAACGTTGTTGTCGTCCCCGCCATCCATGGGAAGAAAATTTAAGATGAAATATGTAAGAAATAAAATATTTTTAATTTAACAAATTGGATTGGAAATTTGGAATGTTCCTTAAATTCGCCATTGTTTTTAAATACATCTAAAGTGAACACTTTTACATCAGAATCCACAGCTTTAACTTGTTGCCCTTCATCCTTTTCCAATGGCTCTTATCACCCACAACAAAATATAATCAAAGACACAATTAGTCTGCAGCATATAAAATGAAAAATATGAACAAATTTGAGATTACCAGGTGGCAGAGGTTTTGGCTGGCAACATATTCTGCAGCATTCTTGCAAACTTTCCTGACTTCAAATACGTATTCGAATTCACTTCTTCTATTGCTCACGACTTAAGAAACGAAACATTTGACAAACAATCAGTTACATACTTGTAACATAAACTATAGTGTAAAGTAATATACTAATATGCATGGTCGCATGGACATAGTCATATTTGTAACCAAGCTGACCTACCAATACAAGTCTCAGGTTCAAACATCCCTAACATCTTCAGGTAAGAGTGTTAAGTAATTTGCAAAAAATTCATAAGTTTATAGTCATGAGAAGCCATCGAAACTTAAAACTTGACAATAATAATTACGACATGTTTCAAAATAAGTTTCCCCTCGAGAAGCAACACAGCATTATGTAATTTACAATAATTGTTATGAACGGGACGTGGTGATTATGCATATTGAGATAATGATCTCAAAATGATAATAATAAGGTCCTTAAAACATAACGACAATCTCAACATCTTTTATGCACTCCGATATATCATGAATCTCTATGGTTCGAAATAAGTTAGATCAAGTTACAAGACACCAAAAGTATGATCCACGAATAGTTGTAATAAAGTCAAGGTTTGATGATAATAACCTAACATTTTCATGAAAAACAATTCATTAATCCAACGAGCACAAACATCTTCAAGTTGGCACTATCCTAAGCACCCACCATCATTAAGTTGGCATTATCTGAACATAATTGGGTTAGATCAACGAAAATAACTCTAAAAATGTATGAAATCAATCATTAAATAAATTGAATGTAACCAAAAGCAGTTAAGTTGGCAGAGTTTAATAACACAAGCAAACATGTTTAAAGACACCATGACTGTGAATACAAAATTTACTTGTTAGCACTTCAATTGTCTACATAACGTTTAACTTAAAATTGGGAGGTCATTACAATTGAGTTCAAGATGCTCCCAAAATTATTGTCAATGCTTTGCATACACCAGAGTAGCGTGCTTCCATTTGTTTCCTCTGTCGTTTAGGCAATCTATTCAATAAACATCTGACATGTCTCTTCTTTGACATCAAAGGTATGACATCATCAATTTCTTGATCAACCATCTCCTGCGTTTCTCCCGACTTGTCCTCAACTGTGCCACCAGCCTAGTTCCTTTATAGCCTCTTTCACTTTCATTGCTTCCGTGTAGGTAGTTCCTGCAAATTAACAAAAATATCACTATAATTGAACCCTGATAATAAAACCGATACATGGAAAGTATAAATAAAATACCAAATTGATGAAAGTACCTTCATGAAGATTGTGGCGTCTGGCGAGTTTTCAAGAAAGAAATTTCTGGCTTTGGTGGACATTTTTACTTTACATGTATCCCTTGAGCCAGAGTCTATATTCAAGCTAATCAAGTTCCTAAAGGGCGAAGGCTGAGCAGATAGTAAATCCGAGAATGAGGAGATACACTGCATATATATAGATTATTATGCATATGAATACACAAGTTGTTTAATACTTCCCTTGTCAAAAACTTTAGGCATTAAAAACGATATTACAGGAGCATCTGGTCATTTGAATAAATGTTCATAAATTACAAAATACAGTTATGACACGGTTAACCAAAACCACCGATTATAGTTGGTAGGTGCATATGGATAGAATTTTGCATACAGATCTACTTCCCTTTCCGTTTAAATGTAATTACCAACGTTAATTATTTATTCTAAGAAAAGGGTGTCAGACAATAAACATGTCATTATAGCTGATACTAGATCACCGTACCTCAACAATGTCTAAGTTAAGCGTAAGAAATCTGACACTATGGAGGTCTTGAAACATGTTAATAAAACGACGAGCATCTTCCGACCTCTTTCCGTAAATGCGCAAACTGACAGTCACTTTGTTCACAGAAAAATGCCAGTTTTTAAACCAATGTGGAGTATGGTAACCTTTGTAGCAGAATGACGAAAGTCCTGATGGTATATTCAAGTCTCCAATTGAACATTGAATTATAGTAAGATTCACAAGTTGATGTTCAATCACATTGATATTATAACCTCTGTTATTATCTAGTCTAAGATTAGCAAGTCGGGGGGTGATAATTTCTAAAACCTTAGCCTCGACCGTAATATTTTCTAAAGTGAGGTTCTGTAAGTTGACACATTTGGAGAAAAGATCAAGGGATTCACGTCGATCATCACACAATGACATATCTTTTAGATACAAAGTCGTTAATGCTGGAAAGTCCCAAGGTGTTTTGGGTGTAAGGCAAAGCGCATAAACGGAGGTTCTAAATGTGAGATGCTTAAGAGTCTGAGACTTAAAGAGAGAAGGAGGACATTCATTCCTGGTTGTACTATACACGATTAGTTCATGGACATTGTGAGAAAACGCATAATTTGCAATCTCTTTCACAAAACCTTGAGCAGCTTCTCCATGGAAACATAGATTTACTGAGGACACTTCTACTTGATGGTTGCGGTGAGACAGAACATGGGTCACGAATTTTGAGAAATCGGCTAATGTTTTAATTCCACTATTCGAAAATTTGAGAGATGGCAATAATGTCCAGAAAAGCTTCCATCTTGGAAACAACAGCAAACACGTTTGAATAGCTAATTTAGTGTCAACGCGAGAGAGGATTTCAAGAATAAGCTCAAGAGGCAAGCCGCTCAATCTATCTTCATCGAGTGCTGCTCTCACATTATTAAGGTCAAAGTCCATTAAATTAGCTCGATACAACAAATGATAACCTGCGGTTCACAATGTATAACTTCATATCGATTACTTGGAAAAAAAAACTATGAGTACTATTTTGATGTGATAAATGTAACCAATAATTTAACAATAAATACAATTTAACAATTATCACACAAATAGAAAACTAATCCTAATCGTGCAGTGACAGTTTAACAGTACGTGTCTGATTCGTTCCACAAGGAGTTGAGTTTTGAAGAATTTATTCACTGATAATTAACTATGTAAGGGGGTTTTGGTTTTTGATTGATTTAAAAATTAAAAAAAAAAAACAATAATTAAAGTAAACGAATAACCAATGAGGGACAACGGTGTTCACTTAGACATTTCCCCTTAATGCTGATTGTTTTTGCGCTGAACCAGTTATCAATGTTCATACAATATATCGTCTTATGGCTACTCATTGATATTCACAAAACCTTAGTTGATAAGACATGATTAACTCACATCAATCTTTTCACATCAACAAAACTATATCTGATTATAGAAATTAGACTCAATCTGGTTTTACTAACATAAAACTCAAACCACACCGATCACCCGAATGCGATTACACAATTGTGAAATTAAAATACCATCCAGTCACCAACTACACTTGTACCCTAATCACTTAGAAATACTCATGTAATTGTCTAGATCACTAGAAGTGTTAAAGCACAAGTTATATATTACGAATTGACTCACATTAGCTGTTTAATAAACTATGTGATTGAATTAAAATATCAAATAAACACAATAATAGATCTTTTGGTTGAACCCTAGTTAAACAATCAATTAATATCAAGAATTGAACAACGCAACATCAACGATTACACAAAAAATATTTGAGTACTCATATATAAACTTGAATCAATGATTAAACAATTAAGCACAAATATTTAATAATTAATCATTGTATAAAACAAATAATTAAAATAAAGATTACCAATTGTATAATGCGGAACAAGAAACCAAATGACTCCGTATGAAGCAACCCCTTGAATTTATGTCTGACTTTCGTCAGCCTCCAGGAACAGGAACAAGAATAAAGAGAATCTTACGGAGTAATTATTAAAATAGAACCTAAAGTGAAAACTAACTCTAAAACTAATTATTTAATAATTGCTATGGGTTGCTAGGAATATTTATTTATAGCCCAAAGACACAAGCGTGCAACCTCCTCCACAACTAAATAAAGGTCGGCCCAACATCAGATAACCGCCAAATGCGAAATCCTTGACCCAAGATTTCAACAAATAATGTTCGCTCTTTTGATTTAAATTTGGCGTTTGAGCTGCTTCCATGGGCACTTCATGTTTGGCGAGGTCAAGTCACGATCCACGAGAATGGTCTGCATCCATTTCTTCAGCGGCGGAACTTAAACTCGACTACAGAAGGGGCGAGTCTAAAAATTTAATAAATTTTTCATTGTCAGGCGAACACTAAAAAAAACCTTATTTTTTGGTAAAAAAAAAATTTTTTAGTGTAAAATTTTTTTTCCCGTTAAATCCAGGGGGACGGATACCCCCTTTGGGTTGCTCTATGTTCCGCCACTGCATTTCTTGTTTCTCTCCATGCACTTTTTGTTAGGAAATATGGATTGTCCAATAAAACTAGAATCATGAATTACTTTCTCAATAGAGTATTTCGCCCCTATGGGTCTTGGGTTGCACGAAATCAATATTGGGATAAGACTAGTTTTAACAATCTTTTTCAAGACCAAGAAAAATTGTCCTTGCAAAAGTATAATGCAGGAAATGTTTGCTAGAATGATGAGAGTGTGAGAGAGGAAAAAAAATCTGAAACCTTTTTCTCAAATGAATGTGCATTTTATTTATAGTTGACCAATGTGTGAATCAAGAGGCACAACCTTTCATAAGTGACCATAATGAAATGGTACACCTCTTGGGAATCAACACCACTTATTTGGTGTCTAAATATGTTGTTTCAATGATAAAAACCGTTCCAAAGTGACCAGAAAATGCCAAGCAACGTTTTGAACCAACATGCCTTTTGGATCAAAAGGTACCCTTTCAGATTCCAGGCTACAAGTCGCGCCGCGGCCTTACACCATACCTAACGTCCACTAGTTTGGCAAAATTCGGTAACCAATTCTGCCTTGGGGCCGCGTTGCGCCTCATATGGCCGCGGTGCGGTGTTGTGATGACCCGAAATTTTCTGACCAAATTTAAACTTAATCTTTGTATGATTAACATTTCCGACACGATAAGCAAAGTCTGTAAAACTGAATCTCAAAATTTTTGAACTACTTTTATATATTTAAATACCCTTCGGTTGTTTTCGACGATTCGCGAACAATTATATGTAAATAGATACATATATACTATAACTTGAAAAGGTAACAATGTATTAATTGTTTGATACCGTACATTAAACTTATTGGTTTAAATATCTATTTGAATATATATGATAAGTTGAAATATTTATTATTAAAATTTATTTATAAATAACTTCCAATGTGTATTTAAAAACTGATTTATGTATATTAAAAAGATATATACATATATATAATTTCAAGTTATTTAGTAAACGATAGTAACATTCGTTTATTGATTCGATTGATATTTAGATAAGTTAACTAAAGCGTTTAAGATGAACCGGTAAAACACTAATTTGCTACAGTATTTTCAAATTGCTACAGTACCCAAAATGCTACAGTGTTTTCGAAAATCACTATTTGCTACAGTGAATTGTTATAGTAGAAATTGTATTTGCTATAGTGAATTGCTACAGTGAAAATTGACTTTGCTACAGTAACTTTGTTACAGTAAAACACTATTTTAAAATGTATTTTAACAAATATCGAGACAATGATTTATAGAAGTAAATGACCAAAACACTCAAATGTATAAGTTATATTTCGAGTGATATAATTTAGGGATAATTTAAGGCTATATTTTGACTAAGGTACGTGTCCCAAAATGTAATGTACAAGTTTTCTCAGCGTACGAAGGGACACTCGAAAAACCGGAACCGGGACATAAGTCGCGTAACAACGTACGACTTATCGGAACAAAAATTACAAGTTAACTATGCATGTGAATTTAATATAATATATAATTAATTATATAAATTAAATATATTATATATATTATTAATTATTATGTCGACAAACAAAAATACAAAAAAAATGTGAGCTGGATTTTGGGGCCATGCGATCGCATGGAAAATAGGCATAAAACCCATGCGATCGCATGGGGTCAGATTTCAGGAAAGGTCTATAAATTGAATTCGTTTTTGCTCAGTTTACACACTTATTACTCCGTATTTATTTTATTTAAATTATTATTATTATTATTATTATTATTATTATTATTATTATTATTATTATTATTATTATTATTATTATTATTATTATATTATTAAATTATTATTAATCTTAATATTTTAGTAATATTATACATAAAATATTACGACGAGGTTATGAGCATGTCGCTTTTAAAAATGAGTTTTACGAGCGGGATAGAACTAAGGAAATTATGGGCTATTGCCAAGGAGGTTATGGGTAATGTTCGGGGATATATTTATGAATCAAACCTAGTGTTTATCATCTCCGTTACGTCTACGTACTTTCCTACAATATTGAATCTCAATATTAATACGTAAGTACTTATATTTTATCTATTATATATTAATAGTGTATCCATGTCTAGTACTCGAGTATATATATTTATACATGTTTGTATGCTAAATTTCGTCGTTAAACAGTTTATAATGAATCACGAATTAAATCCATATATTACTGGTAAAAGGTATATGATATACATGTTTTTGGAAAGCTGGCGAAAAATCGATAACTTTTCATTTAGACACCGAATAGTTTTGATGAACGGATTAAAAGATATGATCAACTGAATTATGATTGACGTTAATTGAAATTACTTTTGAATCTACAATTAAGATTTAAACAACTTGTTTACGAGATTGATAAAGTGAATTTTTAAATATTACCAACCGAGTAAATGAATCTTTATATAAGGCAAGTCTCATTTTATTAAACTATTGTCAAAATTGACTTTTTGAAACGACTTTGGATAACTTTTGTATGTCGATCTCGAGCATTAGGATTGTGATACACTATGACCTGACCTAGCTTGATACACATTTATTGACCAACATATGTTCTCTAGGTTGAGATCTACGATTCTTTGATATACCGAGTTTCAGTCACATTACGATGAATAACTGTATGTGCTGCTAAGGTGAGTTTCATTGATCCCTTTTTAATTGTTTTTGCAATATATATTTTTGGGCTGAGAATACATGCACTTTATTTTAAACGCAATGGATACAAGTACATACTAAATTCTACACTGAGTTTGAACCGAAAATACCTTAGCTTTGGTAACTAGTAACTGCCAGTTATAAGAACTGGTGGGCGCGAGTAGTAGTATATGGATCCATAGGGCTTGATATCCCCGTCCGAGCTAGAGCACTAGCCTTTTAACGGATGTATGCTATTTGAGAAGCGTACACGTTGGTTTGCGTGTATTATTAAGATGATTATACAAAGGGTACAAATTATATATACTTTAAAGTTTAGTTACCAGGGTGCTCAATTTCGTAGAATATTTTGATAAACATTTCGGATGAAACAACTGAAATCTTGTGATCCACCTTTATATACAGATTATACGAAACATTAAAACTATGAACTCACCAACCTTTGTGTTGACACTTGTTAGCATGTTTATTCTCAGGTTTCCTAGAAGTCTTCCGCCGTTTGCTTAGATGTTAGACAAGCTATGTGCATGGAGTCTTACATGACATATTTTTCAAGGAAACGTTGCATTCACCAAATCATCACCATGTATCTTATTTTGACTGCATTATCAACGGAAGTACTGTTGTAAACTATTATTTATGGTGATTGTCTATATGTAGAAATCATCAGATGTCGAAAACCTTTGATTTAAATATTCATTTATGGTGTGCCTTTTCAAAAGAATGCAATGTTTACAAAACGTATCATATAGAGGTCAAATACCTCGCAATGAAATCAATGAATGACGTGTTCGTCCATATGGATTTGGAGCGATCGTCACAGGTGTAGTGCCTTGTTCCAAACCAGAAACAACCAAAGGTTCTGCCCCAGATTACAATAAGGCTCGTGGCGCGGCTTAGTCTGATTCTTAGTGAGTCAGCCATTTTCAAGCACTTATTCTTCCAAGCTCAACTATATACTAAGTGATCGGTTTTACTCTTTACGAACGTGTACTCCACACTTCCCAAAATTGTGTAGAGTATTAAACAATCACTTCCAAGTAATCCAATAACCTAAAACCTTGATCATGTTGGATCACACTAAAATCACCAACACTTTTATAGTCGAATGTAGTTTTACTTTCATTTAATACATTCACTTTCATGAAGAAATATAAGTAAAGAGTAAAACTGTAATGTGTATCTATTGTTTGAAATTTATTAATTTTTTTATTTATTTAATATTTTTTTTTTGCAAAAAACACTATATATATATATATATATATATATATATATATATATATATATATATATATATAGTAGAGAGATCAAATGAGAACTTTTTTGGTGTGAGAACCCTGAGAACTCAAAAATACACTGAAATTCGAGCAAAAAAGGGAAATTAAAGCAAAAATGAGACACGGCCGAACAAAAAAGGGGAAATTCGAGCAAAAAATGGGGTAGTCGAACAAAAAATGGGATAGTCGAACAAAAAAAAACATGGCCGAACAAAAAAAAAGAAATTCGAACAAAAATTTTGAATTAGAAAAAAAAATGTGTTCTACATTTTTGTATTCGAACAAAAAATTGTAGAACATGAGGGTAGTCGAACGAAAAATTGATATTCGAACAAAAATGTGTTCTACATTTTTTTTCTAAAAAAATAAAAATAAAAATAAATTTTTTTTTTGCTCGACTATGATTTTTTGTTCGTCCGTGTTTTTGAATTTTGCTCGAATTTCATTTTTTTTGTTCGTCCGTGCCCCTTTTTGCTCGAATTTTAGTGTATTTTGAGTGTTTTTGGAGTTCCTAGAGTTCTCATACTAAAAAAGTTCTCACTAGATCCTCTCCATATATATATATATATATATATATATATATATATAGAGAGAGAGAGAGAGAGAGAGAGAGAGAGAGAGACACACACACACACACACACACAGAGAGAGAGAGAGAGAGAGAGAGAGAGAGAGAGAGAGAGAGAGAGAGAGAGAGAGAGAGAGAGAGAGGACTAGCCAACAAATTGATGGCTTGATCCAATTACAAAGCAAGACACCATCTTAATCTTTCAACGTATATATATGATCGATATGCACACTATCAAAGGTAATACACAAACCCATAAAGAGGCGTAAACATAAGCCTAACTAACATGTACGACTTGAAATGAAAATTTGAGATTAGAGCTAAAACCATTCATATCTATTTTATACGTGGTAATTCATGAGAATAGTATAACTTTGTTCTTGAAGCCCAATCAAATGATCATAATAACACACACGTCCAACACATGAATTCATCATTAAAGAAAACGTAGTTTCGTGCAAGCGAAGTATTCCATATCGTTGTGGGGCCGGTTAGTCTTTGAAATTTAGCTGCAATGGACCCAATACCCGGACACCAATAACCATCTTATCTCTAGCAAAAACTATCAACCAACCGTGGAGTACAACATTAACTTGAAAACCTTTTTAGACATTAAACCAACTTCGAGAACATTCCATCTACAGAACTTAATAACACAGCAGGACAAACCCATAAAAATGTCGCCGAAAACCACAAGTTACCCATCGTATTCCATGAGACGAGCCTCATCAATTGATCTTTGTAGGTGGAATTGGTGGATCACTATATTTAGTCATCCCGCTTATAAACTCACCAAAGCTTTTTATTTACACAACCCTTTTATCTGGGTTAACTAACTTTCCAATAACTTTAGTAGGTTTGCGGTTGGGTACGAAATCAGTAAGCCCATCATCATCATCATCATCAACATCATCATCATCATCATCATTAACAGCCTCTAAGGGGATGTCGAAAGCTTCTTTGTTGAGGTTACCAGCTTTTGTTTTATACTTCTTCTTTCTAGCACTTTCAGAAGAGTTGGGGATGCTACAAGTAACATTTGATGCAGATTCAATATACTTGAGAAATTGAACATTCTTTTTAGGGCATAATTTATGTCAAGAAAAATGGAGTTTATATTTGCTTATGTTCAAGGTGATAGAGAACATTTATTTTACATAGATTAAGTGGGCTACGTTTTGGCCATCTACCTGTTGATAGATTCTTTTCATGCTTATATATTTGCCAAAATGATGGTTATCTAAGCAAGCAAGTATAGCTTTTTGGGTGGTTATATTTAAAAGATAGAGTAAAAGCCACCAAAAGTAACAGCTGTAATAAAGTAAAGTTTTGACGATTATAACCTACTAACATTTTCATGAAAAAATTCATTAATCCAACTGCCGACAAACATCTTCAAGTTGACACTATCTTTAGCACCCAACATCTTCAAGTTGGCAGGATCTGCATAGAATTTGATTAGAACAATCTATCAATAATTCGGATAGGTTGAATAAAATTAAAAACACCATGACTGTAAGTACACAGTTAACTGTTAGCACTTTAATTGGGTAATATTGTTCAATATTAGAATTCGGAAGTCATCACATTTGACTTCAAGATACTCCCCAAATGATTGTTGATCTTTTGCAAACATTAGAAAAAAGCAAATTCTATGTACATCAACTGATATTAGAGAATACAATTTGAAGATATAGAATGAGAGAGCTATTTAATTTGGATGCATTCTAAAACAGCGCAAAGTTTGATAAGAGTCTATAATTAAGCGGGCAAGCCGAAGAATAGTTACCTCACCGGGGCAGGCGGTTCACACCTCATGGCATTGGGGTTGTAACCGGGATACTTTTTAGTACAGCACAACGCTTGAATAAGCGGGCACGCCGTTGCATATAAGAATAGTAGTTACCTTGAGTTGAGGTGGAGGGTGCAGGAACCTGATACTGATTAAACATGTTAAAAAGCCATGTTATTGGATTACAACTGTGGAAATTGAGGTCCCATTTGGTTCTGAATGGGTCAACGTTGGTTGGATTTATTTCCAGCATTTAGAATAGAATGGTATAAAGAAAAGAAGTTTACTTCTAAAAAATAGAATGGTATATAGAAAAGAAGATAGAAGCAGATTTTTTAAAGATCCGAAGTTTACTTTTATTGAGCACAAGCACAGGCTACTTGATCAATTTTTTTATTCTGAAGACAAAAAACTGGTTGGTATTTATCGTTGTAATACTATTGTTTTTTTTTTTCTTATAACTAAATTATGAATTCCAGAAATAATAATAAAAGGACAAAAAAGAAAAAGTCTGTAGGTTAAGCAAATTGACTCCGTCTGTTTAAGCCGCTACTAAAAATGAACCAACTCAACCAAAACCCTATAACCCGCTCATTTAGCCACCTGCAGGCTGCAACAACTATGGAAAGACAGTCAAATATGAAAACTAAAAAAACTTACAATTGTTGAAGAAGAAGATGATTTTGTCAATAATTTTGTCAACGAAATTACTATGTGAGGGAGGCCATACGAGCAATCAGTGCTTCTACTTGTTCAAGCTGGTGAGAGTAGCGTGCTTCCATCAGGGTTTCCTTTTTCGTTTACGCAATTTATCCAATAAACATCTGACCTGCCTCTTCTTTGAAATAAAGGGTCTGACATCATCAATTTCTTGAATAAACATTTCCTTCATTTCTCCCAAACTAACCGTAAACTGTGCCACCAAATATCTTTCAAGACAATGGAATAATGGGCTCAAATATATTTTAAGGCAATACTACATTATAATTATCTCTTTGTTCTACAACCTTTTTATTTCATCATCAGCCACGGAAATGATATCTTTGGTTAGCATTGAGTTTAATGATGTTGTTAAATTTAAAAGGTGGAGCATGTGAAAAATATGGAGACATCTTGGGATATTTTATAAAGAGACATGGATCAAATTATTATTATTAGCATGACAGAACATTTCTGCCAGAGAAAGGAATCTACATGAACCTACACAACATTAACTGTGGATATAGAATCACAACTATCATGAACTGTTATGAATCCATTTCTAAAATGTGATAATATAATATTTAAGTACAACAAGATTATACCCAGGTTGCATTTACATAGAGCTATACGACTTGAGACACGTTATCCCTTGTTCTACTCTTGTTATTGAGACAGAAGGTCTGTTACCTTTATATTTGAGAGTAATTTGTTGTCTATCTTTTCTTTATTCAGACATCTTGTATTTATACAAAAGGTAGCAGACCCACACAAGCTAGCAAACTACTATTACAGGTAACTAACTACTTAACTAACAACTGTTACAGGTAACCAATAAATAAACTAACTACTAATTACATCCAACACTACCAAAGTTGGACCAAAGATGTTAATCATTCTCAATTTGTACTTATAATATGGGCCAATCGACCGGTTCACCTACAATGGCACACTGAGTGGTATTCGCACTAGGAGTGGATAGGCAATATATTCCGCTGACTGGCTTAATTCTTGTAAAACTCGGGCCATGGTGGCACAAATACCATGTTATTTTTATATTTGAGAGTAATTTTCTGTCTTAACTTTTCTTTACACACATTTTGTATTTATACAAAAGGTACCTACATTAGATTGTAGACCCACACCAGGTAGCAAACTACTGTAACAGGTAACTAACAAACTAACTACTATTTACATCCAACAGTCCATAAAAAAATCTATTATTAAATTAGTTTCATACAATATGGCAATTGGTCCACAACTTGTAAGATTTAGTTATGGATGCAAACTAGCTGTTAATCAATAGAACATTAGAAACACACTCTCAGATGTCAACAAACAAACAAGAGGCAACAAATAAGTTTCATGTAGTAGTTGCCACAATAGCTGAACCCCAGTATTAAAAATCACAGACAGTAATAAAACCGATACGTGGACAGTGTAAATAAAAATCACAGACAGTAATCAACCAACTTTGCATGTATCCCTCAAGCCGGAGTCTATATTCAAGCTAATCAAGTTCTTAAAGGGCGAAGGACGAGCAAATAGTAACTCCGGGAATGAGGAAATACACTGCACATATAAAGGTTATTTATGCATATAACTACACAAGTTGTATACATGTTCTCTTATCAAAAACATTACGCATTAAAAGAATATTTCAGGCCATCTGATCATTTGAAGAAAGACCTTGAAAAGGCATGTTCAAGTCGAGGGGTAATAATATCGAAAACCTTAGCATTGACGGTCAATTTTTTTAAAGTGAGGTTCTGTAAGTTGACAGGGCATTGATGTCCAAATAAGCTTCCATCTTGGAGACAACAACAAACACGTTGGCCATGACATTTATGATTAAGAAGTCGGAGATTAGATAGTCGAGGGGTGATAATCTCAAAAACCAATGCCTTGACCGTAACACGTTCTAAAGTGAGGTTTTGCAAGTTAACTGTGAAAGAAAAGAAATGAAGTGAAGAGGAGTGAAATGGAAGGAAGCTTGATCATTCCAATTTGGAAGGAAAGTTTGAAGGGAAAATTAGGCTAAATGTATGAATTCCCTTCCATCCACTTCTTTTATACTAAAACTCTGGAACACCAATTTCATTTAAATCTTTTCTCTTCTCTCCAAACTTTGGAGTCTGGAATTAACAAACATTCGAGTACAGATAAAATGATGATTACACCAAACAATTAGTACAAGATAATAAATAGATCCTAACAATTTCACAAATGTAAATTATATCGTAGAGTTGACAGGTGTAAAATTGAAGAATAAACACGCTTAGAGGAAAATTAGGGTTTATGAAAAAACTTTAATTACGTACCTTTGATCTTTGAGGAAGAAGAGATTACATGTCGAATGGGATTCAATTGTCAATCGTGCGTAATGTTAGGTCACCCGACTAACAAACAAAATTAGTACTCCTTCCCTCCCAGATATCTATTGTAGTCGCACAAAAAACACAAAGCAGTGACACATGTATTTTTTCTGTCCAATTCTACCACTTACTTTTTACCCAATTTTTTTTTGTTTTACTTGTATGGCACAAAAGAAATTTATCACAATATTTCTTTTCATTTATGAAAGTGAACAATTAATTTGGGACATCAATAAAAAAAATATGGACAATATATATGAAACAGAGGGAGTAACTGCATTTGAGTTACTAGTATATACGGGTCGGGTTTTTAAGACCAAAGATTCGAATAGTGTTTTTTGATGAGCTTAATTAAGTTCAACAAATCTCTAGATATGATGATTAGTAGTACGATATTAACCACTATAGTAGAATGTGATTGATATTTCTAACTCACTTTTTGATAAATCCACACAAGAGTTAATGTATTACAAAAACTTTTTGATTGAATATAGTAAAGGGTGTTTCTAAAAGATAGCATGTAATATGTGTGGATATATAAAAAAATAAAATTTAGAATTATCACTACTCATAGTAGAATAGAATATAGAAAAAAAAATAATCAAATTTTACAAACACCTAAAATATTACTGTAATTGGACAAGATAGTGGATGATTTGATGATAAGAATCATTATATTGTACTTGGAGCTCTTTCAATGAACTTATATTTTAGGTAATGATATATCTACTCACATTTTTTAAATATGTATTGTATATTTGTACTGTACACGTCTGCAGTGCAAAGTATGAGTGGATCTATCAAATTTATAAGTGAATTTATCGTTGGCCATTTTATAAACGTGTTATACATTTATAATAAACTAGTGTACATCCCTGAATTCGCAACTAGTGTACATCCCTGAATTCGCGAAATTAATAAGTAACGGATAATTATAAGTAGTAATTGATATGGTGATTCGGTGGTGATCCGGTGCTCCGAGAAGTGATCTGGTGGTGGTCTAGTGGTGTTCCGGTAGTTCAGTGGTGTTCTGTTGGTCTGGTGGTGTTTTGGTGGTCTTTAGGTAGTCTGGTGGTGGCCCGTTGGTCCAGTTTCAGAGTCTGGTTTTCTAGTGGTGGTTCGCTTTTCCGATGGTGGCCTGTTTTTTAGGTGTTCCAGTGGTGGTTTGTTGGGAATTCGGTGTTTCGGTAATTTTTTGATGTGTATATATATATATATATATATATATATATATATATATATATATATATATATATATATGTGTGTGTGTGATTTCACAAGATAGTTACGATCTACCATGGACTTCATAAAAGTGCTTTTGAAAGTCATCATATAACAATTATACAATAACAATTAGAAGTAAAGGCATAAGAAAAGGTACAAAGTACAAAAAGTAAGATTCGTTTCATTTTTTTGCCAAAAAAAAAAACGAAAAGTAAGATTCAAAGCTTCAAAAAAGTCAACGCCTAACAGTGATAACCTACATTTTCATGGAAAGTTTTCATTGATCTAGCGAAGACAAACATCTTCAAGTTGGCACTTCTATAGCAGCCACCGTCTTCAAGTTGGCATGATCTGCATAGACATTGGACAACGAACATAACCATAAAAATGGATGAAATTGAGCGAGACCAAAAGCAGCTAAGCTTGCAGAGTTTAATCAGACAAGCAACAAGTTCAAAGACACCATGATGTAAGTAGAAAAACTTTTGTTAGCACTTCAGTTGTGTAACTGAATAAATTATGGTTAATGTTTTGCATAAATTAGAATATGCAACTTCTATGTACACCAAATGATATTAGAACATATAGTATGAAGAAAAAGAATGAGACAGTTATGTAACCAGGATACTTTCAAAAACAGCACAATGCTTAATAGTTGGATTTATGAATAAGCGCGCAGCCGCTGCATATAAAAAATACGTACCTCACCTGGGCAGGTGGTTCACAGCTCATGGCATTGGGTTGTTGATACTTGAGTTGAGGTCGAGGGTGTAGGAACCTGACATTAATTATAAACATGTTAGAAAGCCAGATTACTGGATTACAACTGTGAAAGTTAAGGTCCCATTTGGTTATAAATGGGTCGAGTTTTATTTCCAGCATATATAATAGAACAATATGAAGAAAAAAAAAGAAAGAATCAGACTGAGTAACTAAATTGGTTTGTCTTACAAGTTACAATTTGGGTTTCAAATAAAAGACTTTTTTATTTGCAAATTGCAAGGAGATTTCATTTTTCATTTAAAGATGTTAGGAATATTTTTCTCACAACATAGTAAAGTAATCATTATGCTAGCCTTAAATGATGACTGTAAATTGGGAGAAAGCACAGATCAGAACCATTTCCAATTGAAGAGAGGAAAGTTATTACCGATGGTCAATTTTTTGGGTTAAGGATGTGAAAAAAATGGGAGATGGAAGGAATTAATTAGGTTGGTGAAAGTTGGGAGTTGGCCGGAAAAATTAAAATACACCGGTTGGAGACGTTGGGCATGAGTGCTGTAAAGCAATTTCTAATCACTAATACTAATACTAACATTTTCTTATGTGATCTTATAACTCAATAATAACTTCCAAAAAAAAATTATTAAAAGGATGAACCAATCCTGACTCCACCTGGCTTAAGCCCCTACTAAATATGAAGCGATTCAACCAAACCCCATAACCCACACATATAACCTGCAAGTCTGTAACTAAGGACAGACAGATTCAAATATGAAATAAATAAAAAACTCACAATCGTTGAAGAAGATGATGTTTGTGATGGCAGAGGATGTCTGGTGCTGGAAACAACTTGAGATATTGAAGACCTAAACGCACCAATAATTTTGGTTTTTGAGGCCTGAAGAGCACTCAGTGCTTCTACTTGTTCAACCTGACGAGCAATCAGTGGTTCAAGAGCATCCATCATTTTATATACAAAATCCTTGAGTGATGCTTGACGGGTAATTAGTGCGGTTGCTTGTGCTACTACTTGACCATGCTGCCTATAATACGCTACCATATGTTCCCTATGTCTTTTAGGCAAGATACATAATAAACATCTGATCTGCATCGTCTTTGAAATCAAGGGTTCAAGATCGTTAACTAATTGCATTAACATATCCACAATATCTCTCAATCTAGACACTATCTCCTCTATTTGAACCCTCTCAGAAGATTCAATTTGGGTCTCTTTTTTCTTGGTCCATATTTTTTGTATATCATTCAAAAGGTTCTCGATAACTACCTTTTTCTCAGTAATTATACTGTCCTGCTCTAGTAATGCTTTTAGTTTCCTCAGAAGATCTTCAATGTCTGCCTTTATCTGCTCCTTCACCTCTTTCTCTTTCATTGCTTCTGTATGTTGTTCCTGCATGCAAGTTAAGTAACTTGAGACAAGGTATCCCTTGAGTTACTCTTGTTATTAAGACAAAAGGTCCATAGGAACACTCTATTATTCAATCAGTTTCATGCAGTTGAAAATCACACACAGTAATATAATCGATACGTGGAAAGTACAAATAAATAAAATGATGAAAGTACCTTTACGGTGAATGTGGCAGTTGGGGATTTCTCAAGCAAGAACTTTCTAGCTTCAGTAGATATATTAACCTTGCATGTATCCCTTGTCCCACAATCTACTTTCAAGCTAATCAAGTTGCTAAATGGCGAAGGCTGACCAGATACTAACTCCGGGAATGAGGAAATACACTGCACATATAATAAAGATTATTTATGCATACAAAGATTAATTATGCATATAAATAAATAAACAAGTTCTATACCCGTTCACCTTTCAAAGATCTTGAATAGCACGGCTAATGAAAACCACACATTATATATAAATATGGAAAAAACTATGCATACAGATCTACTTCATTTCTGTTCAATTGTAATAACCAACTCTAATTATGTATGCTAAGAAAATGGTATCAGTACTCATGTAAGAATAATGTTAACATATCATTAAAGCCCATACTAGATCACCGTACCTCAACAATGTCCACGTTAAGCGTCAGAAATCTGACACTACGTAGGTCCTGAAGCAAGTTAATAATACCACGAGCCTCTTCCTGCATATATGGCTGATTTGAAAAATATATGGACAAGCTGATAGTTACTTTGTTCACAGAATGAAAACACTTTTTAAACCACTGTGGAGGATCGTAACCTTTGTAGTAGAATGACGAAAATCCTGATTGAATATTCAAGTCCTTAATTGAGCAATCAATTATAGTTAGACTCTCAAGTTGAGGTGCAATCACATTGATAGCATTTGAGTCTGTGTCATTAATAAGTCTAAGTCTGAGATTAGAAAGTCGGGGGGTGTTAATGTCAAAAACCTTAGCCATTACCGTAACACGTTCTAAAGTGAGGTCACCGACTTGATTAAATAAATATGGGAACTGTATTTAATTTTTTTTTACTCGTCGTATTTGTTAATTGTCAGACTATTTGTAGTGATTGGGGGTCTGCGGTGAATTGATTTTGTTGGATCACAGCCTTAGGGATTGCAATGGATACCCGATCAAGTGGATATCCATCCGATCCACCTGATTATTCGTGAATATGGACGATCTAAATGGATATGAACGAAAAAATTTCATCTACGGATGAACCCGCTTTCACCCGAAATAACTAAATATATAAATTTATCACTCAAATTAGTATCATTTATGTAGTGATAGTTCATTAATTATATTCATATTCATCTTTCGTTATATTTTCTCTAAAAATATAACTTTATTCTTATATTTTATTTTGTTTAATTTATTTAAATGTATTTATCGTACTTTGATGGTTTAAATGTGATTTCATGTAATTAAAAGTAAGCAACTTACATGTCGATATCTTTACACATTTAATAAGCTATTTATTGAATATTTGTTATATAGATTAGTAAAAATGTGACTTTCGGTCGCATAAACTATTAAAAAATATTACTTTTGATCGTATATAATGAACCACCGCTTATAATTGTTAAAAATAAGATAAATCTAAACGGATATGGATAATTATCCATTAACCCGCTTCACCCGACGGATATGGATATGGATGGATGAAAACTAAAAAAAATAAATGGATATGGATATGGATACGGCCTCATCCGTCCATATTCGATCCATTGCCATCCCTAATCACAGGTCCTAACAATTCAAATGAAAAACAAAATACAGAATATAATTTATTTTTGTGTCGTGAATTTGCAAAAAAAAATAAAGAGCAAATGATATGCGTAGGACTACATGGCTACGGCTGCATCTTTTCATTCACATTAAAGTGGATATAAATAACTAAAACAAAGAGATATTCTAGCAACTAACTAGCACACGTTTTTTTATGGACCCATTATCAACCCACATTCCTAAACTGATTGTAACGACCCTGGAATTTCCAACGTTTATTTATTAATAATTGTTATTATTAATACTTGTGATTAAACGAATGTATGTTATTACATTTACATGTTGCCATGATTACCCGTACTTGACTTTAATTGCCCGAAACGTCTTTGTGACACACGAAACTTACATGAATAATATTTTCAAGTATTATTTACATTCATGATTAATTTTATTAATCATTTTGATTAACTAAGACTATTAGTTAGTTACTTGGGCTTTAATTGGTTTAACTTGTGATTTATGGAACTTGAGCTTGTTTAAAGTTAATGGACTCATGATTAGGAGCTTATAGGCCCACCCTACATTTTAAATGGACTTAATTAGCCCATAAGACTTGTAACTATTACTTGTATATGGTAACTAGTTAGTTAAGGAGATAAGAATCTAGTTTGTCCATAATCCCCATGAACTAACACCAAGTATCCAACTTTTAAGACTTTTCATCTAAGTAACCAACAAACAAATCCTTCCCCTCTTCCTTTTGCTGCCGACCGTGGGCTTCTTCCATGGGGGAGTGGGTTTTATTTTCAAACTTTGATTTATTTCTTACTTGTAGCCTTCACATGTTCATTACACTTCACACACACCTTACTTTCTTCCAACTTTTCTCTCTTTCTCTCAAGTTCTTGTAAGCATTATGAACTTCTTTTCTTCCTTTTCTTTTCTTACAAAACCGTGACATATTCACCTCTAATCATCATCATCATTTGTTGTTTGATACTTGTTGCTCATTGTTGTTAGTTACTTGTCTTTGTTAGTTAGTTACTTACATGTTATTATGAATCAAACTCACTAGTTTGTTCATCACTTTATCTTGTATTAACAAGAACATTCAAGAACTAAACTCTCTAGTTTAGGTTCTACATATACTTTCTTTAAAGATTGCAAGTTCATGTGTTGATTAAAATCATACTTGTGATTCATAAAGTAAACTTCAAGTTTACATTCTTAAAGATCAAACTTTGGTTTGAATCTTTAAAAGTATGAACAACCATGAACAAATTACATGTTTACTTAGTTTACTTCTTCATTCTTGCACTTTAATTTCATGTAACTAGTTTAAATGGTCAAGTACTACAAGTTAGTCTTGATCTCATTAATCTTGAACTAAAAGTTAACTTTGAAAGTTCAAGAACATGTAAATAAGTTTTCTTTAAATATAACTTTGTATACTTATGCTTGATCTAGACTTTTGGGTCTTGGATCTTCAAGATCTAACTAAGAACTATGTTCTACATTTTAAGATCTTGATTAGTTAGTTTACTTTTAAGTTTATAGTTCTACATTACTTTCATATTTCATGTATGTGTTAAAACTAAGACTTTGATGTAACTTTGGTTCATCAAAACACTTACAACTCTTAAGTGAAGTTGTGCTACATGTCTTAGACTTGCACAAGGGTTATGATGGTCAAAACTTGGTAAATATGATGTAAACACATCAATGAGTTGTACACTTGAAGCTATAGGCATCAAGGATGAGAACCATGATGAACATCAAACACCAAACCCACCGGAACCCATTATTTTTCTGCTTACTGTTCTCTGCCTACTGTTTTGCTGTTTCTGTAACAGACCAGTAGACCTGGGCTACTGAGACCTTGATTTTCAGATAGATATTTTCGAGTAGATAACTTTTCATATAGGACTCGTCTTAATCCGAGTTACGGTTTAGAATTTATGGCCCTCCGATCGTCACTATGTCCTTTAACGTTGTGCAGAAATTTCTGACCTACTCGCACTTAGACCGTTGCCACGGTCAAACGAAGACGAGTTTGCTTCTGTAAATTTTACCACACTTAAAGGACTCATATACGGAGCCATGGCCACTGTTCTCACCTTAATTCAGTAAGGGTAGAGGCCGTGGTGACTGATCGAAGTCAGCTTTTGTTTTAAACTACTTTCATGAACGAAACCTACTTTACACCTTTTGTTAAATGATGAATGATGATGACCCTTAAGACCTTATTTACATACTTTTATACCTATTAAGACGATTTACTGACTTAGTACTATTTGCCTTAGGTTGAGGACCTTCGGACCGATTACTTGCACACCTTTTCCGAACTGACTTTACGACTACATTATCATTGTGAGTTATAGCATTCCCTTTTTACTTTAACTTATTTTGGGAACTGAGAATACATGCGGATTTTATGTTTTACATACTAGGCACGAGTACTTAAACTTATATATGTGTGGGTTATACAACGGCATAAACATTCCCTTTAGCTCGGTAACGTTTAATCATTGGTTTTTGAACCATGAACGCGAATCTTAGATATGGATCCATAGGGTTTGACATCCCCACTCGGGCTAGTAGCGCTAGCATTTAACGAGTGTTTAATACTGTGACGATCGCTCCAAATCCATATGGACGAACACGTCATTAATTGATTTCATTGCGAGGTATTTGACCTCTATATGATACGTTTTATAAACATTGCATTCTTTTAAAAAGGCGCACCATAAATGAATATTTAAATCAAAGGTTTTCGACATATGATGATTTTTACATATAGACAATCACCATAAATAATAGTTTACAACAGTATTTCCGTTGACAATGCAGTCAAAATAAGATACATGGTGATGATTTGGTGAATGCAACGTTTCCTTGAAAATATGTCATGTAAGACTCCATGCACATAGCTTGTCTAACATCTAAGCAAACAGCGGAAGACTTCTAGGGAACCTGAGAATAAACATGCTTCAAGTGTCAACACAAAGGTTGGTGAGTTCATAGTTTTAATATTACACATAATCCGTATATCAATGTGGATTACAAAAGTTCAGTTGTTTCATTCAAAACGTTTATCATTATGTTTTAAATAAAAGGTGGACCACAAGATTTCAGTTGTTTCATCCGAAACGTTTATCAATCGGTTCTACAAAATTGAGCACCCTGGTAACTAAACTTTAACGTATATATAATTTGTACCCTTTGTATAATCATCTTAATAATACACGCAAACCAACGTGTACGCTTCTCAAATAGCATACGTCCGTTAAAAGGCTAGCGCTCTAGCTCGGACGGGGATGTCAAGCCCTATGGATCCATATACTACTACTCGCGCCCACCAGTTCTTATAACTGGCAGTTACTAGTTACCAAAGCTAAGGGATTTTCGGTTCAAACTCAGTGTAGAATTTAGTATGTACTTGTATCTACTGCGTTTAAAATAAAGTGCATGTATTCTCAGCCCAAAAATATATATTGCAAAAGCAATTAAAAAATGGATCAATGAAACTCACACAAAATCAGTTTTAGTATTTGTATCCATTTAGTAAAACAGTTTATAAAACTGCGCATGTATTCTCAGCCCAAAAATATAGTTTGAAAAAGGGATCATATGAAACTCACTGTTTAATATTGATATACAATATTGTAGGAAAGCATGTAGACGCATCGGAGATAATAACACGAGGTTTGATTCACAAAAATACCCCCGAACATTACCCATAACCTCCTTGGCAATAACCCATATTTTCCTTAGCTCTAGCTCTCTCGGAAACTCGTTTTGAAAATTACTTGGACAGTACTCCGTCGTAATATTTTATGTACATTATTATTTTTGTATCGCAAAAATAATAATACTAATAATAAGATTAATAAGATTAATAATAATCTTAATAATAATAATAATAATAATAATAATAATAATAATAATAATAAATATTATACGGAGTAATATATATTTGTGTATGTGTGTTTTATTTTTCATTCGAGCAAAACACCTGAATTTATAGTACCTGGCCTGGAATCTGGAGTCATGCGACTCGCATGGAAATGGCCTTCTGGCCATGCGACTCGCATGAGGACCAGGGACAGCTCACATTGTTTTGGCTCCTAGCTTGTCGACATAATATAAAATAAATATAAATATAATATATATAATTTAAATTAATTAATTATATATTATATTAAATTCACGTGCATAGTTGACTTGTAATTTTTGTTCCGATAAGTCGTACGTTGTCACTCGACTTATGTCCCGGTTCCGGTTTTTCGAACGCCCTTTCGTACGCTGAGAAAACTTGTACTTTACGTTTCGTGAATCGTACCTTTGTCAAAATATAGTCTTAAATCATCCATAAAATATACCACTGTAGCAAAGTTACGGTAGCAAAGGCAATTTTTACTGTAGCAATTCACTGTAGCAAAGTCAATTTCACTGTAGCAAATAGTGATTTTCAAAAACACTGTAGCATTTTGGGTACTGTAGCAATTTGAAATGTTACTATCGTTTACTAAATAACTTGAAATTATATATATGTATATATCTTTTTAATATATATAAATCAGTTTTTTTAAATACACATTGGAAGTTATTTATAAATAAATTTTAATAATAAATATTTCAACTTATCATATATATTCAAATAGATATTTAAACCAATAAGTTTAATGTACGGTATCAGACAATTAATACATTGTTACCTTTTCATGTTATAGTATATATGTATCTATTTACATATAATTGTTCGCGAATCGTCGAAAACAACCGAAGGGTATTTAAATATATAAAAGTAATTCAAAAATTTTGAGATTCAGTTTTACAGACTTTGATTATCGTGTTGGAAATGTTAATCATACAAAGATTAAGTTTAAATTTAGTCGAAATTTCTGGGTCATCACAAATACTTTGTATACATACGCACTTGCCAAGTGTACTTTCAGGGGGTATAAACGTTAAGTTAGTTACCAAGTGCCCACGGTTAACATATACTTTATCATACTATTTTGAAACGCTCTTTGTAGCACTGAAATCTCATGGCCTACCTTACATACTGTTATACTTAAACTATAGCTCACCAACCTTTGTGTTGACGTTTTTAAGCATGTTTTCCTCAGGTGCTTGAGGTTAGCTTCCGCTGTGTACTAGTCGTGCTGTAGACACCCGCTGCTTAGAGTTGTCGTCGCATGAACTACTTTATCTTGCATTCATACTTTACTACTTTTGAACTATGATTTGTAACGACCGTTGTGGTCACATACACTTATTATTTGCTTCTACTTAGTGAAGCATGCTTTTGGATTGTAAAACATTCGATGTTGGATTAGACATCACTTTATTTATGAATGCAAACTCTTTTTGAAAACGCATATAGTACTTAACCTTGTAATGATCCTGTTGTTGATGATTCGTACACGATGGTTTTGTACGGGGCATCACACTTGTGGTTGTTGCTAAATACCAATTCAGAAAACTACCGACTCAAATATTAATTAAACTTATAACATCTAAGTAAATATTAATTAATCAAAACTTAGCATAAAATGTTGTCCAAACATTGTGATATAACCGATTAAATCCAACAGATTTTTGTACCTTTTTGTTGACTAGAACGTTGATTTTGTTGTGTAGTGGTAGTGTGGTGTTTTGATATGGGTTAGGAGTATTGTGATGATATGTTAAAATATAATTGGTTAAGTATTAAAAGGAGTAAAAATAAGATTTTTAAAATAATAAAAATTAATAAAATTGCAACCCACTCCGTTGATTCTTTAGTTGCAGGGCAAAGAAGGCCTCAAAAAATGCCCCATCCCACACATTGATACACCATAAATTGGTGTTGGTTGCTTGCCACCTAGGCTTGCCACGCCCCCAAACTTAACCGATACAATCGGTCTTATGGAAAATATCCCGCCATCTGTTATTGGAATTGGTAACGATATCGACACAATACGGGTCGAGTTGGGACGTGAAATTAGGTTTTAGTTTTGAATAGTACTGTTTTTATGGATAACGGTGAAATTATATCGGGGGAAAAAATGAAAACTTTATAACCGAACACTTTCATCATACAATGAAAGAGCCAACAAAACCAACAATTATAAAGAAAAATCAACGAGCTTCGAAACTAGAAAATGATATAACTTTACTACATGCTATTTACGAGCGAGTCTCGTCAAGCAGACTACACAAGAACGCAACTAAGACCATTTTTAACTATGATGGACAAAAGTGGCGTGTTGAGGGGTGAGGTGAGTTTTTTGACGGACGTGCTGGTAAACTGGTAAATAATGAGGTGACGTGCTGAGTAATGTGTTAAAATATAATTGGAAGTTGGGTAAAAATGGATATAAAAATATAAAAAAAGGACCAATCAGAAAAAGACGTGTGTCAACACACCACATTTTCTTCCCGTGCTACTAGCAAGCCCGCCCGGTGAGCACACCATCAACACATCCAACTAGGGGCGCGCATTACCTTTTTTACTTTTAGAATTCGAATTTAATACATTTCCTTCCACATGTTGAGAATTAAACGCCTTCTCTATAGGGCCCGGTTTAACTAAACTCCCATCTACTTTAGAACAATGAAACCCGAACGCGAATTGAAGGAGTGATAAGACGTTCGACGAACCACTCCAATCGACGATCCACAGGCTTAGCCAATCCGTTGAAAAACCAAAAACTTTTTTAGAAAAGTGTTTTTATAAGATCTTTTTTAGCATCTAAAATTGTGCTTAGTTTGCTGTTAAAAATTATGCTTAGTACAATAATATGATGTTTGTTGAAACCCAAAAACATTTTTTCATATAATTTTTTATTAATTAAAATTTCATTAGTTTTGGCTGCTGCAACCGTAATGGAAAACAAGCTTATAAAATCATGTTTGCGTAATCGATGAATGATGAGTTTTAAAACAGTTGTCTTATTGGTGACATATGAAGAAGATCAATTGATAGTGTTACAGATGAAGCAATTACGGATTGTTTTCAACAAACGAAATGTAGTAGGAGACATTCGTGCAACAACAGGTACCTTTGATCCATGATACAAACCTGGATCGGCAGAATCTAACCCAAACAAAATCCTACGGTTCAAAGGGGCGATATCACATGGCTTGATCGCACCATCAAACAACGAAGCCGTTGGGAACGGCTCATGTACTTCTATAGCCCGAACACTAATTTTAACAGCACAAGAATCGCTTTTGGAAGCAATAATATCGGCCAATTATGGATCCACCAAACCTGTGACAACGAGGACAGATGTCTTCACTCCACAAACACCACCACCAGCAATCTTCTTAACCATCATCACATCCCCAAAATCTTTGGCCCTTTGATAACGTTCTCCATCGAATCGTGTACAATCATGACAACAAACTCGTTCAGATTCGAAACCGCTGGATAAAGAAGCTTATCCCCCATTAACCTCATTGGCACAATTGATAACCAAACCAAAAGGCCACCACTTTGGACACGAGATTACCATGACACCTCTGTTTTTAAATAAACTTGACAACCCTGTGTTAGCTAGCCTCTACCAATCGGCAACGAGCACATTGAACTCAAAATCAGTCAGGCTCACATCGTTACCAACATGTAGTTTAGCCTCGAACTCACTCAGCCCGGACCTGCTTTAAAATCGAACAAAAACTACTTGAGGACCGAGTCCTGTTTGACCATCCAACAAAAATAGGGAATCCAGCCACCGTAGTACCGTTCATCTTCCTGACCACTTCCATTAGTGTCCTGAGATCCAAACTTTTATGAAAGCATAACTTCCATTATTAAGGTTATATAGACATATAGTACGAGTATTATTATATTTGATACATTAAACATATGAGAAAATGTCAATATATGAAGGTACAATACTAAGTTTATATATCACAACAATAACCACATTCTAACACTTAAAAGTTTACAACCCTTAACTTGAAACTAATTATTTTCTTCCTCGTTATATAGGCAAAAGGTACAAGACATAAAAAGTAGATCATCATTCAGCTGCAATAAAGTCAAGTTCCGAGGATGATAACCTGACATTTTTGTGAAAAAAGCACATTAATCCAACGAGGACAAACATTTTCAAGTTGGAACTATCTTTAGCAGCCACCATCTTCAAGTTGGCATGATCTGCATAGAATTTGGTTAACAAAAGTAACTACAATGTACAACAATCCCACCAAAGTGAGGTAGAATAAAAGGGAAGCCAAAAGCTGCCAAGTTTGTAGAGTTTAATCACACAAGCAACAACTTCAAATACACCATGATTGTAAGTACGCAATCTGTTGATAGCACTTGAATTATGTAATATTGTTCAAGTTTAAAATTTGGAAGTCATCACATTTGAGATCAAGATACACACCAAATTATTATCAATGCTTTGCATACATTAGAATATGCAAACATCAACTGATATTAAAAAATACAAATTGAAGAGAAAGAATGAGACAGTTAAGAGACGTCACCTGGGCAGGTGATCCACATCTCATGGCATTGGGTTGAAACTTGAGGTGGACGGAGTAGGAACCTGCAGACATTAAGCACGTTGAAAAGCCAGATTACTATTGTACTACAACTATCAGATTAGGAAATTGAGGTCCCATTTGGTAATGAATGGGTAGACTTTGGTTGAGTTCTATTATCAGCATATAGAGCAAAATGATACATAGAGAAGGAGAAAGAATCACAGTTTACTTTTATTGAGCACAAACACAGTCTACTTAGTCATTTTTTCTCAACAAGCAAAATATGGTTACTACTGGTTATTATATATAACTAAATAATGATTTTTAAAACGAATATTAAGAAGACAAAAAAACAAAGTTTGTAAGCAAACCAGCCCCAGCTCAGCCTGTTTAAGCCATGACTGAAAATGATTTGTTTCGACCCAAACCAGCTCATCTAGCCACCTGTAACAACTATGGATAGACAGAGTCAAATATGGAATCAAAAACTTACAATTGTTGAAGAACATGATGTTTGTGATGGCAGTGGATGTGTGCTACTGGAAACATCTTCAGATGTTGAAGACCCATTTTTCCTAAACGCATCATCAAATTTTTCTAGAAGAATTTTATATGGGGCCGGACGAGCAATCAGTGCTTCAGCCTGTTCAAGCTGGCGAGAGTAGTGTGCTTCCATTTGTTTCCTCTGTCGTTTAGGTAATCTATCCAATAAAGATCTGACCCGCCTCATATTTAAAATCAAGGGTATGACATAGTCCATTTCTTTATAAGACATCTTCTTCATTTCTCTCATACTTGCCCTCAACTGTGCCCTCAGCCTAGTCATATTCTCCTCTATTTCAACCCTCTCAGATTCAATTTGTAACATTTTTTTGTTGGTCCATACTTTTATATCATCCACAAGGTTCTCAATAACTACTTTAGCCTTATCGATAGCCTGGTTTCTGTCAGTAAGTATATTGTCTTGCTCTAATGATGCTTGTAGTTCCTTCATCACATCTTCAATGTCTGCAACCAATTTGGCCTTAGCCTCTTTGTTTTTCATTGCTTCCGTAGGTAGTTCCTGCAAATTAACAGATCACATACTTGTAGAGTATTGATAACATAACAAATTATCGGAAGTACCTTCATGATGAATGTGGCGTTTGGGGAGTTCTCAAGCAGGAAATTTCTAGCTTCAGTTGACATTTTAACTTTACATGTATCCCTCGTGCCAGAGTCTATATTCAACCTAATCATGTTGCTAAAGGGTGAAGGCTGAGCATATAGCAAATCCGGGAATGCGGAAATACACTGCACAAAACAAGTTGTATACCCATTGTCATACATAAAAACTTACGCATTAAAAAAGATATTTCAGGCCATCTGCTCATCTGAATAAGACCTTAAAAAGGCATGATCAATAAAATTACCAAAAGTTTTGACTTATAGATGATAGATGAATATGGAAATAAATTTGAATACAAATCTACTTCTTTTCCATTTAACTAAACTTATCCACTCTAATGATTTATGCTACAAATGGAGTCAGACTGTCACATGAGAATAATCAAACAATTAACATATTAAAATAGGTATAGCTATACAAAATTGCACCTCAACAATGTCTAAGTTAAGCGCCAGATATCTGGCACTATGGAGCTCCTGAAGCATGTTAATAATACCACGAGCATCTTCCTGCTTATATACAACTTTAGGACAATACATGTACAAACTGACAGTCACGTTGTTCACAGAATTAACACATTTTTTAAACCATCGTGGAGGATGGTAGCCTTTGTAGCAGAATGATGAAAGTCCTGATGGAATATTTAAGTCATTGATCGAGGATTCAGTAATAGTGAGATTCTCAAGTTGATGTGCAATCACATTGATAACATTTGAGTATTTGTGATTAAGGAGTCGGAGATTAGAAAGTCGAGGGGTGATAATGTCAAAAACCTTTGCCTTAACCTTAACACGTTCTAAAGTGAGGTTCTCTAAGTTGACACACTTAGAGAACAGATTAATGGATTCACGTTCATCGTCACACAACGAGATTTCTTTCAAATGCAAAGTCGTTAAAGCTGGAAAATCCCAAGGTGTTTTGGGTGTAAGGCAAGGTTCATAAATGTAGGTTTTAAAAGTGACATGCTTAAGAGTCTGAGAGCTAAAGAGACAAGGAGGAAATTCATAGTGGTTTTTGGGATCACAAATAACAGATATTTCTTGTACATTGTGAGAAAACGCATAAGTTGCAATCTTTCTCACAAAAGCTTGAGAAGCTGCTCCACGGAAATTTAGTTTTACTGAGGACACTTCTACTTGATGATTGCGGTGAGACAGAACATGGGTAACGAATTTGGAGAACTTGGCTAAAGTTTTAAATCCATTACTTGAAAAGTCGAGACAGGGCATTGATGTCCAGATAAGCTTCCATCTTGGAGACAACAACAAACACGTTTGAACAACAAATTTGGTGTCAAAGCGAGAGAGGATTTGATGAATAAGCTCATGAGGCAAGCTGATCAATCTATCTTCATTGAGCGCTGCTCTAACATTATTATGGTCAAAGTCCATTTACTTAATGTAACAATTGATAACCTGCAGTTCACAATGCATATCTTCATATCAATGACTTGGATAACAAAAATATGAGTACTATTGATGTAAAATGCGGACAACCTCAACTAAGTATGTAATATGAGTCAGGATACAGAAACAATCATGCACTTTTGTAGGAGAACAAATTTTTTTTTTTCTCATAGTCCATCGTGAAACATCAACACTTTTGTAGGTGTTGTTAAGTAATAAACCTTACTTGCTAACTTCAGCACTCATTTAGCAAGCTAATAAATTTATGATTATGGTTTTTACCAAATCTATTCAAAAGACTGTGCTATAGCAAACACAAATTATAATAAAGAATACAAAGTTGACATAATTATTCTATTTTTAATAAACTGTGGTCATGTACTCATGCTTTTACTACAATCATACGAGTGAATACATGCCCAAAACAAGTTATTATATTTTACTACCAAGATTACAAATGCTTATATCATCACTTAATAATAAGGAATCTAATTAACTAGGTAAGAGAGTAATAAAATGCCTAAAAATAAGAATACTTCAAATAATAACTAATATGACTCGCAGGTGGCTTAGCTATGCAACTTAAAACTTAATATCATTCGAGTACAGATAAAGTGATGATTGCATCAAACAATTAGTAGAGGATGAAAAACCCTAAGCAGTTCATAAGTACAAATTGTCGAAAAGATTGAAACCGAGATGTACCGATTCTGTGTCGTAGAGTAAACAGATGTAAAAAAAAATTCAAAAAGCAAACAGATGTAAAATAGATATGTTAGTGGACGGTTAGTGTAAAATTAGGGTTTGAGAAGAAAGTATACTTAAGTACCGTAGATGTTTCAAGAAGAGGAAGAAGAAATTACAAGCATAGTGGCGATTCAGTTGTCAACCGTGCCTTAATTCTAGGTCACCCGAGTAACAAATAAAAAGTTTTACTGATCTGATTTATTTTTATTTATCTTATTTTTATTTCGTGGACCAGATCGACACAATACGGGTCGGGTTGGGAGTTGGGACGTTGAATTGGGTTTCATTTTTGAGAAGGGTGTTTTTGTTTTTTTTTTGTTTTTTTTTTTTAAAAAAAATAAAAATACTAGCTACAAGAGTATGTAGCCAACTTGCTCTACGTTTTTAGTCAAACGCTGTCGTTTCTTATTTTTGGAAGTTATATATTACAATATTTATTTTACGCTAAATCACTGTATTATGCAAAACCTACATTCCACTATTTTTGCCATCTATTTATGGCTCTATTAATATGGTTAACAGTAACTGTTGATTTATTGACGACTTGACTGTCTCTTAGCCTAAATTAAACTTCAGTCAAACTCATGAAAATTTAATTCTACCATTTTCATGGTACGTAACATTTTATTTTTCTTTTCTTTATATTTTTATTTTTTTAACTTACTTATTGGCCGGAGGTTCATTCGGAAGCAATCTCTCTATTCATAGAACATTGAGAGGAAAAACTTTCTCTACTCTTGAGTTGTTTCACTCTGAGAGGAGAAACGACTTCTCTATATTCTAATATAGGAGAATGATTATCTACATCTTACCTCCTTCATACCCCACTTTTGTGAGATTATGTTTTGATGTTGTACTAAGCATTTAAAAATCTTAAAAGCTCGTCTTCTTTTGATATCGGTAAACTAGATCACTTATTCAATCGCAATATCATTATCAATACACCAGATCATATGTGCAATCATAAATTTATGCTGACACAACTACACCAGCAACCAAAAAAACATAAAGACGTCAGTTTCAGCAAAAAAAAAAAAAACAAAAAAAAAAAAAAAGGCCCAAACGACAAGGAAAATAACGATAGACAGAAAATCGGCAACAATTCTAGCGAAATCACCGTGAAAACCGGCAATAATTCATACTCTTTTTTTTTTTTTTTGCGTTTCAATGAATGAATTCAAGTGAACACTTGTTTGTAACAAAGAGAGTTTTAAGTATGAGTGTTCATAAATTCAGCTTACGATTTCCTCGATTTATTCGGTTTGGATTCTTAGGTAAAAATTTGGAGGCAAACCGAAATCAATTTCAGATCCGAAACCGAAAAGAAAACCAAATTTAAATTAGGTAGGGTTTCGATTAAAATTGAAATTCCAAATATAATCATAATCTTAAACCTCCATCACTAAGTATTCATACAAATGGATTTGAGTACTGGTTCATAAATTCAGTAGTTTTAGTAATAACTTGTGAACATCTTCATCCCTCAATTAAAGATCCTCGACAAACGTCACCTTATCCAAACTCTCAACAGCAGGTACCGTTGATCCATAATACAACCCTGTATCAACAAAATCTAACCCAGGCAAAATCCGACTGTTCAAAGCAGCGATTTAACATTGCTTGATCACACCATCAAACAAGGAAGCCGTAGAAAAGGCTCATGTACTTCTACAGCCCGAACAGTTTTAAAAGCAGAAGAACCACCTATGAAGCAACAACATCAGACAAAACACGATCCACCAAACCTGTGACAATGAGGACATATGTCTTCCCTCCACGAACAACAACACCAGCAATCTTCTTAACCGTTATCACATCCCCGAAATCTTTGCCGCTTCGATAACATTCTCCACCGAATCATGTACATATTGGAAAGCCAGAGATGTCAAGCTTTGTAATTCTAAAGAACGAATCAGCCAAGGAGATCACGACAACAAACTCGTTCAGATTCAAAACCACTGGATGAAGAAACTTTTACCGATTAACCTCATTGGCACACTTGATAACCAAACCAAAAGGCCCCCACTTTGGGCACGACATTACCATGACACCTCTGTTTTTAATAAACTTGACAACCCTATCTTTGCTAGCCTCTACCAAATCGGTAACGAGCACATTGAACTCAAAATCAGTCAGGCTCACATCGTTACCATTATGTATTTTAAGTTTATACATCACAATAATAACCACATTCTAGCACTTACAGGTTTACAACCCTGTCCCATATTAAGGCAAATGTTTTTTTCTTCCTCGTGATTTAATACCAGAAACGGTTGACAAACAACAATCACACAAAGATACTGAATACTTGTAACATAAACTATAGCGTACATTAACATACATGGAGATAATCATATCATATATGTAAATAATTATAATCACCAAGGTAGCCTAATAGAGTGATCAGGTTGTCTCTCCATAACTTTTTAAATCCTTTATCAAAATTTTATAAATCATCATTGAATATATTATTATGATCATGATTATGAGAAGTAGTAATATAGAATACAACCATGGAATTTGTATAGAGTTAAAGCAAGGATGGTGGTGGCAGTAATTTGATGTGCATGAAATGAATATTGAAGATACATGTGAGTTGACATTTGACAAAGATAGTCATGAAATACCTTGGACTTCAGAAAAGTGCTAATGATAGTCATCATATCACATACTCTAGTAAAGGTATAGCAAAAGGTACAAGACATAAAAAGTAAGATCCACATTCAGCTGCAATAAAGTCAAGTTTTGATGATGATAACCTGACATTTTCGTAGAAGAAGAAAAAAAAAAAAAAACATTACTCCAATGAGAACAAACATCTTCAAGTTGGCATGATCTGCATAAAAATTGGTTAACAAAAGTCACTATAGCAATGTACGTAATCAATCACTCAAGTAGACTGAGTGAAACCAATGACAACTAAGTTTGAATAGTTTAATCACACAGGCAACAACTTCAAATACACCATGACTAAGTATACAATTTTTTGTTAGCACTTTAATTGTGTAGCGATCAAGTTAAAATTGGGAGGTCATCACATTTGAGTTCAAGATACACCCCAAATTATTATCAAAAGTTTGCATACGTTAGAAATGCAACTTTATGTACATCAACTGATATTAGAATATACAATTAGAAGAAAAAGAATGAGACAATTAGGTAACCTGGATAGGTTCTAAAACACCACAATGCTTGATACATATATTTAGGAATAAGTGGGTACGCCGTTGCATATAGAAATAGTCACCTCAGCTGGGGGCAGGTGGTTCACACATCATGGCATTGGGTTGATACTTGAGGTTGAGGTGGATGGTGTAGAAACCTGCAGACATTAGTTAAACATGTTGAAAAAGCCAGATTACTGGATTATAACTATTAATTGAGGTCCCATTTGGTTAGGAATGGGTCGACTTTGGTTGAGATTTATTTCCAGCATATAGAATAAAATTATACAGAGAAAAGGAGAAAGAATCAGACCAGTTAAAAGTACTCGAAGGTTAGTTTTATGGAGCACAAGCACAGTTTACTTGATCATTTTTTTCCCAAGATGAAAAATTGGTTGGTACTGATTTCTATTTTTAACACTATTGTTTATTTTCAATCATCTTATAACTAATGTAGGCAAACCAAACCCGACTCCGCTTATTTAAGCCATGACTGAAAACAAACTGTTTCAACCAAAACCGCATAACCAACTCATCTAGCTGTTGGAGATATGGAGAACTTTAAACAATTAGAGGGAAGATTCCAGAAAACTCACACGAAGCTTCCACGAAGTTGTTAGGAAACTCACATGTAGCTTCCATGAAGCTGTCAGGAAACTCACATGAAGCTTCAAGGAATTGTTTTTAGCTTACTCCTTAAACCATTCTATAAATAGACCCTCTTGTAACTCATTGTAAACACACCACAAATATTCAGTAAATACATTCTCTAGTTGGTCCGTGGACTAAAGCAATCACAACGATTGCATATAACCACGTTATCTCTTGTGTCGATTTACATTTCTTGCATTTATAATCTTTCGTTCATTAAGTGGGTTAGTAATCTTGTAGAATTACTATCGGTGAGTGATCTTGTTGAATCACTTGCGTTGTTTTGGGTCCTAATATCCTTACAACTGGTATCAGAGCAAAAGGTTTCGTTAAGGGAACGATGGCGGAAAACGAAAAGTTTAGAATCGACCGATTCGATGGGAGAGACTTTGGCTTTTGGAAGATGCAAATTGAAGATTACTTGTATCAAAAGAAGCTACATCAACCTCTGTTAGAGACCAAGGCCGAAAGCATGAGCGATGCCGATTGGATGCTTTTGGATCGTCAAGCTTTGGGCGCGATTCGTCTTTCACTTGCTAAGAACGTTGCATACAACGTTGTGAATGAGAAGACGACGTTTGCTTGCTTGAAAGCACTCTCTAACATGTATGAGAAACCTACCGCTTCTAATAAGGTTTTTCTCATGCGACAATTGTTCAATACGAAGATGAAGGAAGATACGAGTGCAACGGATCATATCAACGAGTTCAACAACATCATATCGAGGTTAGCATCGGTAGATATTGTGTTTGATGATGAGTTAAAGGCACTAATCTTGCTTTCATCATTACCGGAAAGTTGGTCGGGTACTGTTACCGCAGTTAGTAGCTCTACAGGAACTACTAAGCTAGCGTTTGAAGGAATAAGGGATTTGATTCTTGGTGAAGATACTCGTAGGAGAAACTCGGGGGAATCGACATCTGGTTCCTTGTTAAGTACCGACAACCGTGGTAGGAAATTTGATCGCGGTGAGAAGAAGGGTAGAAAGAATCTAAGAAGAGGTATCCATCGAAAGATAGAAGTGAAGCTGTTTGTTGGGGTTGCAATCAAAAAGGGCACTTTCAAAGGAATTGTAAAAATGGTCCGGCGAAAGGTGTGAACTTGACCGAGGAAGAAAGTGATGATGCACTTTTATGTAGTGTTGAAAATTCTATGGAGTCTTGGATTTTGGATTCGGGAGCTTCGTTTCATGCTACTCATGTCAAAAGCATGATGAAGAATTTTCGTTCATATCAAGGCAAGGTGAGATTGGCGGACGACAAACAACTCAATATAGAGGGCATTGGAGATGTTGTATTGAAGACTACTCTTGGCTCTAATTGGACCTTGAAAAACGTAAGGTACATTCCTAAATTAAAAAGGAAACTTATTTCGGTTGGTCAATTAGATGATGAAGGTAACGCGGTTACTTTTGAAAACTGCCAATGGAAGGTGGTTAAGGGTAGTTGTATTGTGGCTCGTGGACATAAAAGGGGAACTCTTTATATGGTTTGAAGTGTTTGATGAAGACACGGTAGTTGCTACAGTTAATGTTGAGTCCGAATCAACTCTATGGCACCGAAGACTCGGGCATATGAGTGAGAAGGGTATGAAGATGCTTATTTCGAGTGGGGGAATTCCGAATTTGAAAAAGGTAGAACTTGGGTTTTGCGAACCATGTGTATATGGGAAGCAAAAGAAGGTGACTTTTGAAAAATCAGGGAATGCACCTAAGTTAGAGAAATTGGAGCTCGTTCATACGGATGTGTTTGGTCCAACCAATGTAGAATCACATGGAGGTTCTCGCTATTATGTCACCTTCATTGACGACTCCACTCGAAAGGTATGGGTTTATTTTCTTAAAGCTAAATCCGATGTATTTAATACTTTTGTGAAGTGGAAAGCTATGGTAGAAAATGAGACTAACTTGAAGGTCAAGTGCTTGAAGTCGGATAATGGAGGGGAATATGGTAGTCTTGAGTTTAAAGACCATTGTGCAAAGCTCGGTATTAGAATGTTGAAAACGGTACCGGAGACACCGCAACACAATAGGGTCGCCGAACGTATGAATCGTACGTTAAATGAAAGGGTTAAGAGTATGAGACTACATGCCGGTTTGCCTAAAATGTTTTGGGCGGATGCGGTTAACACGGCGGCTTACTTGATAAATAGGGGACCCTCAACACCGTTGGGTTTCCGAATTCCCGAGGAAGAATGGCAAGGTAAGAAGGTTCTAGTGGGAGTTTGGAAAACAATGAATTGCCAAATGACGGTGAGGTGTCGGGAAATGCTAATGATGGAGATGGTTCGGAAAGCGGTGATGATTCCGAACATAGTGCGAGTTCTATTGATGAGGAGGATACAAATGAAACCGGTCCAACCATTTCGGTTACTCCTACACTAAGACGCTCGACTAGAGTGCCCAAACCTAATCCTAGGTATTCTCCATCAGCAAACTACTTGCTCTATACCGAGAATGGTGAACCCGAAAGTTACTTTGAGGCAAGGAAGACAAAAGAATCCATACAATGGGAGCTTGCCATGAAAGAAGAGATGAGGTCACTTGAGAAGAATAAAACTTGGTCACTAGTGAAGTTACCTCATGATAAAAGGGTGTTGCAAAGTAAATGGGTGTATCGAATCAAGAATGAGTTAGATGGCAAGAAAAGGTACGAGGCTCGTTTGGTGGTTAAAGGCTTTTAACAAAAGAAAGGAGTTGACTACCAAGAGATATTTTCACCGGTGGTGAAGATGACTACTATTCATTTGGTACTTTCTATGGTTGCATCCGAAGACTTACATCTAGAGCAACTAGATGTGAAGACCGCATTCTTGCATGGTGATCTTGTTGAAGAGATCTACATGAGGCAACCCGAGGGCTTTGAGGTAAAGGGTAAAGAGAAGTGGGTTTGTAAGCTAAAGAAAAGTTTGTATGGATTGAAGCAAGCACCTCGGCAATGGTACTTGAAGTTTGATGATTTTATGAAGAAGATTGGTTTCTTAAGATGTGAAGCGGATCACTGTTGCTACTTGAAGAAACTCAAGTCTTCTTATATAATTTTATTGTTGTATGTTGATGACATGTTACTTGCAGGTTCCAACATGTCCGAAATTAACAAGTTGAAGGGATTACTTTCTCGTGCTTTCGAGATGAAAGATCTTGGTGGTGCTAGGCAAATACTTGGCATGAGTATTGTGCGTGATCGTGTGAAGGGTACTCTATACTTGTCTCAATCCAAATATATTGAGAAAGTTGTAGATAGGTTTAACATGGAAAATTCAAAGGCTCGTTCTATGCCTTTGGGTAGCACGATAAAGCTATCGAAAAGTCAATCACCTAAAACGGAAGAAGACAAAATGGAGATGGAAAAGGTTCCATATGCATCGGCCGTGGGTAGTGTTATGTATGCCATGGTTTGTACAAGACCCGATATTGCTCACGCAGTGGGAGTTGTAAGTCGTTATATGTCTAATCCGGGGAAAGAGCATTGGGAAGCGGTTAAATGGTTACTTCGTTATTTGAAAGGTACTTCTAATATGGGATTGTGCTTCTCTAAAAGCAATGTCATACTTAGAGGTTATGCGGATGCTAATTTGGGTGGATGTGACGATTCGGGGAAAAGCACTACGGGTTATGTTTTCACAATAGGGAAGACGGCGGTTAGTTGGATGTCTCGACTACAAAAGAGTGTTGCTTTATCAACCACCGAAGCCGAATATATGGCTATTGCAGAAGCTTCTAAAGAGCTTGATTGGTTGAAGAACTTCTTAGGTGAGTTGGGTAAAAGACAAGACTATTGCGTCTTGTATGGTGATAATCAAAGTGCAATACATCTTGGGAAGAATCCGGTGTTTCATAGTCGTACGATGCACATCAAGATAAGGTATCATTTTATTCGACAACATATAAATGATGGTACTTTATTATTGGAGAAAATCCTTGGTACGAAGAATCCTGCTGATATGTTTACTAAGGTTGTTACGACAGAGAAATTGAGGTTTTGCATTACCTCAATTGGTCTTCTAATGAATTGATGAGAGAAGACCCCAACTAGAGAATTAGAGAGTTAATGTTTCAATTCTAACAAGTAGTGTTGAAGACCTTGTATCGAAAGTCTGCTCATCCGAAGTATGTGTTGAGTGTGCGTGTCCCAAATGGAGTTTGGCGGTATAATGGTGGTTTAACGTTCTTGGTATCGTTGATATTTTGGGTTGACGAAGGTTGGGTTTGTTCAAAGTCTCCAAGTGGGAGATTGTTGGAGATATGGAGAACTTTAAACAATTAGAGGGAAGATTCCAGGAAACTCACACGAAGCTTCCACGAAGTTGTTAGGAAACTCACATGTAGCTTCCATGAAGCTGTCAGGAAACTCACATGAAGCTTCAAGGAATTGTTTTTAGCTTACTCCTTAAACCATTCTATAAATAGACCCTCTTGTAACTCATTGTAAACACACCACAAATATTCAGTAAATACATTCTCTAGTTGGTCCGTGGACTAAAGCAATCACAACGATTGCATATAACCACGTTATCTCTTGTGTCGATTTACATTTCTTGCATTTATAATCTTTCGTTCATTAAGTGGGTTAGTAATCTTGTAGAATTACTATCGGTGAGTGAACTTGTTGAATCACTTGCGTTGTTTTGGGTCCTAATATCCTTACACTAGCCACCTGTAACAACTATGCATAGACAGTCAAAATGGAATAAAAAACTTACAATTGTTGAAGAAGATGATGATGATGTTTGTGATGGCAGAGGATCTTTACTAATCGCGTCAATAATTTTGTCAATGAAATTACTATGTGAGGCCTGACGATCAATCAGTGCTTTTGCTTGTACAAGAAATAATTTTGTCAATGAATAGCGTGCTTCCAACAGTTTCCTCTCTCGTTTAGGCAAGCTACACAATAAACATCTGACCTGCCTCTTCTTTAAAATCAAGTGTCTGACATCATCAATTTCTTGAATAAATATTTCTTTTATTTCTCCCAGACTAGCCGTAAACTGTGCCACCAATCTAGACACTAACTCCTCTATTTGACCCCTCTCGAATTCATATTGTAGCATTTTTTTGTTGGTCCATATTTGTATATCATTCACAACTCACAAGGTTCTCAATGACTACTTTTGTCTTATCCAAAGCCTAGTTTCTCTCAATACTTATATTGTCTTGCTCTAGCGATGCTTCTAGTTCCTTCATAAGATTTTCAATGTCTGAAACTACTTTGGGCTCAAATATCTCTTAACACAATGCTACATTATAATTATCTCTCTGGTCTACAACCTTTTATTGCATCATCAGCCACATATGATAACTTTGGTTAGCATTGAGTTTTAATGATGTTAAATTATATAAGTGGAGCAAGTGAAAAAAATGGAGACATCTTGGGATATTTTATAAAGAGACATGGATCAAATTATTATTATTATTAGCATTGCAGAAACTTTCCGCCAGACAAAGGAATTTACATGAACCTACACAACATTAACTGTGGATACAGAATCACAACTATCATGAACTGTTATGAATCCATTTATAAAACATGATAATATAATATTTAAGTACAACAAGATTATACCCAGGTTGCATTTACATAGAGCTAAGCGACTTGAGACAAGTTATCCCTTGTTTTGACTCTTGTTACTGAGACAAAAGGTCTGTTACATTTATATTTGAGAGAGTAATTTGTTGTCTATCTTTTCTTTGTTCACACATCTTGTATTTATACAAGAGGAAGCAGACCTACACTAGCTAGCAAACTACTGTGAAGGGTAACTAACAAACTAACTACTAATTACATCAAACAGTCCATATAAACAATCTATTATTCAATTAGTTTCATATAATATGGCAGTTGGTCCACAACCTGTAAGATTTACTTATGGATGCAGACTAGCAGTTAATCAATAGAACATTAGAACCACTCTCTTAGATGTCAACCAACAAACAAGAGGCAACAAATAAGTTTCATGTAGTAGTTGCCACAATGGATGAACCCCAGTATTGAAAATCAAAAATCACAGACATTAATAAAATCGATATGTGCAAAGTATAAATAATGTACGAAACTGATGAAAGTACCTTCATGATGAATGTGGCGTTTGGGAGTTCTTAAGCAAGAAATTTCTACCTTCAGTAGACATTTTAAGTTTGCATGTATCCCTCATGCCAGAGTTTATATTCAATCTAATCAAGTTCCTAAAGGGAGAAGTCAGAGCAGAACTCCCGGAATGAGGAAATACACTGCACATATAAAGGTTATTTATGCATATAGATACACAAGTTGTGTACCTGTTCTCTTATCAAAAACATTACGCATAAAATGAATATTTCAGGCCATCTGGTCATGTGAATAAGACCTTGAAAAGGCATGTTCAAGTCGAGGGGTAATAATGTCAAAACACCATAGCATTGACAATAAAATTTTTTTTAAAGTGAGGTCACTTGGAGAATAGATCAGCGGATTCATGTTGATCATCATACAACCAAATCTCACCTAGATACAAAGTCGTTAAAGCTGGAAATTCCCATGGTGTTTTTGGTGCAAGGCAAGGGGAAAAATTGAAGGATCCAAAGGTGAGATGCTTAAGAGTCTGCGAGCTAAAGAGACAAAGAGAAATTTTATAGTAAGTATTGGGTAAAGTTTTAAATCCACTACTTGAAAAGTTGAGACAGGGCATAGATGTCCAAATAAGCTTCCACCGAGGGGTGATGATGTCATAAACCTTTGCCTTGACCGTAAAACGTTCTAAAGTGAGGTTATGTAAGTTGACACATTTGGAGAACAGAATCTGTTAGGGCTTAATGACTATTGATTGGTTCTCCAAGTGTGTCAACTTACAGAACCTCACAGATTCACGTTCAAGTGCATTGAGCTTCTGTAAGTTGACACATTTTCAAGAAAGGGCACTGATGTCCAGATAAGCTTCATTGAGCACTGCTCTAACAATATTATGGTCAAAGTCCATTACACAATATAACAAATGATAACCTGTAGTTCACAATATATTAATTCGTATCAATTACTTGGATAACAAATATGTGAATTATGTAAAATGCAAACAACCCTAACTTAATATGGTACTCGAGTCAGAATATAGCAACAATCATGTGAACACAATTTCTTTTTTGTAACATCAGTTCATCAACAAACATCAATACGTTATTACCACTTTTGTAGGTGCCGTAAAATAACTTTATGCTATGATTATAGTTATTACCAAATCATATATCATACTCAATAATTAATGATGACGAAACTAGTTGATTAGTTAAGAAAGTAATTGTCTAAATAGTAAAATTGATTAAAATTAAAATGTGATAATAAAAATAAAACTTCAAACTAATGTAACTAATACGACTATTGCAGATAGACTAGCTATGATAACAATCATGTTGGGAAATTACGGTCTCACTAATTCCCACCACCCAGCCCAACAATAATAGTAAAGAAATAAGAACAATACACAACACAAGATTTAACGTGGAAACTCCAAAACAGGAGAAAAACCACCGGCCCCCAAAGAGAGAAAATACACTATATCACAAATTGTTACAATGATATAGACGACTCTCTTAAGCCAACTACACTCTCCAAAATATTTAACTAATACAACTCTCAAACAAGGGTAAGAAAGAAAGAAATAATCAAATACTTAAAGTGTATTGATTGGTGCGATTTGGAATGAAGACTTAGCCCCTCTTATATAACCAAGTCACTCACCCCTCACATCTTCCTCCCACCAATGTGGGATAAACATATCTTCTACTAGCCAAAATAAACCAACAAATCTCCACCTTTTGGATAGAAGAAGATAACCATGCTTCCACATTGCAAGATAACCGACGTAGATGCTTCCTCGACGACAACTTCAAGATCCTCATCTTCATGCCGTTGACATTATCTCCCAAGAGACAAAACTTGCATCTTCATCGAACATTGTCTAAACCGACAATCATTGTCATCATAGACAATCATAACTCTTAACAGAATTATCATACTCCACCATTAAGAGTATAGCACTTAGAATATCACATTCCAAGCATTTCACCTCGACACATGTTGTTGAACAACCAGCTGAAACTTTATGGTGCAACTTCCCTGTTTAGCTTTCCCGAAAGTCCCATCAGCTACAACATCAGTTTCCACCACACAACCTGCATAAATGCCAAACCAATGCCCATGTGTAATTGTGGAACCGCTAACAAACATCCCTTTCCATGGTGGCGCGGACACACCATGAGGATGACGTGACTTCAGAGGAATTCGTCACTCTCCGTAACAACGGAGACAATGTTAGCGTCTTTGGAGCCATTTGCCGGATTAGCTCCACCTGGACAATTAACCCTTACATGCCCAGTCTTCCCGCACTTCCAGCATGTCGGATTCTTTCTAGAGTTTCTCTTTCGCCTATCCGAACACAACACTATCGTATCTCCTGATGACGAGACCCCGTTACCTTCCAGTCTTTTCTCCTCGGATAGGAGCTTGCTAGTAACGTCTTCAAACTTCAGAGTTTCTTTCCCATACATCAAAATAGGTTTCATGTGTTCATAAGACGATGACAAAGATAATATCAACCTCAAAGCTTTATCTTCATCATCCACTTTAACTCCAATAGCTTCAAGTTCTGAAACAATAGCATTAAGAATACTTAGATGATCTGAAATCTTTGAACCCCCATCCATACGCAGAGTATGAAATTGTTCTTTAAGACACAACCGATTTGAGATGCCCTTGCCCTGGTACAACTGCTCTAGTTTAACCCAAAGCTCATTTGCCGTTGATAACCCTTGCACATTTGCAAGACACAAACGAATCGCACTTGCAGCCCTCAAATCCATATCATCCCATTCATCTTCATCGAACTTCTTGCTAGAATCACTGCCGGGAACAAGGGTGGGTTTACCCTTCAAAGCCTTGTGTAAACCAGACTGAATCAACACATCCTTGACTTGAACCTGCCATAAGCCAAAATTGATCCTCCCATCAAATTTCTCTACATCAAACCTCATTGGACTGAACTTCGACATCGTATCTGTATCCTATAAACAACACTTTCTCTGATTTTGCTCACGTTTGTAATACCAAAAGATGTAGCAGGTAGCCAGGACCCTTTAAATCGGAAATCCACAACTAGGCCACTAACAAATCCAACTATTACTACGAATCAGAAAAAATATTGTCTAACCAGATACCCTATACGATCAATAGAACTCGTTTCTGATGTGGACGATCCACTCCCGTGGCAACCACAGAGCATACTCCGACTCCTATAACCGAGACCCCCGTCAAACCTGACGCTCTGATACCAGTTGTTGGGAAATTACGGTCTCACTAATTCCCACCACCCAGCCCAACAATAATAGTAAAGAAATAAGAACAATACACAACACAAGATTTAACGTGGAAACTCCAAAACAGGAGAAAAACCACCGGCCCCCAAAGAGAGAAAATACACTATATCACAAATTGTTACAATGATATAGACGACTCTCTTAAGCCAACTACACTCTCCAAAATATTTAACTAATACAACTCTCAAACAAGGGTAAGAAAGAAAGAAATAATCAAATACTTAAAGTGTATTGATTGGTGCGATTTGGAATGAAGACTTAGCCCCTCTTATATAACCAAGTCACTCACCCCTCACATCTTCCTCCCACCAATGTGGGATAAACATATCTTCTACTAGCCAAAATAAACCAACAAATCATTCGAGTACAGATAAAATGATGATTACACCAAACAATTAGTACAAGATAATAAATAGATCCTAAGAATTTCACAAATGTAAATTATATCGTAGAGTTGACAAGTGTAAAATTGATGAATAAACACGCTTAGATGAAAATTAGGGTTTATGAAAGAAATTCCAATTATGTACCTTGATCTTTGAAGAAGAAGAAATTACAAATCGAATAGGATTCAATTATCATTCGTGTCTAATGTTAAGTCACCCCTAACGGAAAAATGGCAACTGCATTTGAGTTATTCGTATGTACGGGTAGGGTTGGGACTTAGAATTGGGTTTTAATTTTGAAGATATATATATATACTCACTCACCACTTAAAATTCCAGAAATACCCTTAATTCTTAAATCAAAGGTAGGAGGTTTTTCCTGTTCAGGCTACCCGGAAGGGCGTGTAATCCGACCTCATACTCTAATGTACGTAGCCCAACAGGATTAATCTCTGGCTGTTTCCAACTCATCCCTGACCACCACTAAATATTCGTTTCAGATAGAATTCGAACCTGAGACCTCATGCAAGGATTAGGCTATCTAGTGATGGTTATAATTCTTAACATTAGACAAGTCGAATAGGATTCAATTGTCAATCGTGTCTAATGTTGGGTCACCCCTAATAGAAAAATGGTAATTGCATTTGAGTTACTCGTATGTATGGGTATCTATCTATATCTATATACATAATCATAAAGTACATGAATTAAATCCTACGTGTCATTTTCAAAATTAATCTGAACTAAATAATCTTACGTGTAAAATTTTCAATCAACTAATCCTACGTATTATTTTATTATTAAACCAAATTAAATTTTAAAATCTATAATAATCATAATCATTATTATTATTATAAAAAAGATATGGTATGGATATGGTATATAATGTGGTATGGATTACTCCATATTTTATTTTATATATAAATAAATATTTCTCAATTCTCAAATATATCTTATGATGATTGTGATGATATACCGAGTAATATATATTATATATTATATTTATGGTAACAAACTTATAAAGTTTCATCTATATCATTATTATTATTATTTTGATTTCAAATATATTATTATATTTTATACCGGAGTTATTATATAATGATAACATAGAATAAATATAGCTTAGACTTTACTAACGTGTTTGTGTCACAAATTTCCAATAAACTCATATTTTCTCTAAATATTACGTGGTATATAATAATTTATATATAATTAAAAAGATATTAATGGTGAGAAATAAAAAAAATGTAGACGCTAAGTTACTAACACCGCCCAAAACCATTTTTAAAATTTGTCAATACCACGGGCCCTTAAACTCAAAAGAACTTCTAAAATTTGTCAACACCACGGACTCTTAAACTTAAAAGAATAATTATTTGAAAAAATCAATTAATTCTGCACGATTATTTTACCTACCTGCAACGCACGTGTCATAACCCGTCCTTAACCGTAAGAACGTGTTAGATAACGTATGATTTCATTGCGAGGTATTGACCTCTATATGCGACATTTTTAAAAGAAAAACTGCATATATTATACATTACAGCATGGGCTCTAAAACCTAGTTACATAATATAACTTATATGTTAGAATTGAATTGAGGACATTGTTGAAAAATAGCATTAAATAATAGTGGATCCATCATATATGTGCTTGAAAATATCACTTCCAATTTTGAAGGTAAACGAAAAAGGAGCACGGTATCTAGTGATGAATGCCCATTCAGAATTACAGGTAGCAACTAAGAAGGGACGCAAAGCCGCGAATGTATTTTGGGTGTTTAAGTCAAACACTTGCACACAACCATGAGCCATTCAATGATATCTTTGTTCATCCATCAATTATCACCGACAAGGTACGAGTTGTAAAAGACGTGATTTGGGCTGATATCGTTAGTATTTCATGCTATAATATCCATACGTTTTTATTTTTCAGGATGGAGAGAATTATATTTGGGCCCTCAATATTTTAAGGTGATTCTTGAATACGCGAAGCAACTTTTGAAGATTATATCAGATGGAGAATTAATAAATTAATGAATGCCATAACGAAATATTTTCATCCACAACAAATCTTTTATGTGTTTGACATATTGAAAAGAATATATTGACAAATTGTAAAGAAGTATTTTTTGATATGCCGAAAATTTTGATATGTTCAGACAAAAAATGTAGTGTTATAATATATAAATATATATATATATATAAATGGATAGTCAATTATTGATACACAAAAGTAATATTATTGTATTCCCTAAACTTGTGATATTTTTGCTATAAATAGCCATGAATGCAAGCATTAAACTTGCACCATTTCTCACACTTACAAAGTGTTTCTTTCTTTCTCTCCATTATCATCTTTGTTCTTACACTTCATTATTAGTATTCTTAATCAAGAATCAAATCACTAAAGGTAGTTATAAGCCTACTGAATTATAACATCAAGAATCAAACCACTAAAGGTAGTTATAAGCCTACTGAATTATAACACGTTATCAGCACGATAATCTTAATACTAATTATGGTTGGCTCTGCCACCTAAATGATATATGGTCGGTTATACCACCTGAATAATATATGGTCGACACTGTCGTCTAATTATCATTTATGTTACTAACATTTATATTTCAATTACCTAACATTTATATGGCCGACACTGTCGCCTAATTATCATTTATGTTACTAACATTTATATTTCTATTATCTAACATTTATATGGCCGACACTGTCGCCTAATTATCATTTATGTTTACTAATATTTATATTTATGTTATATAACATTTATTAATGATTGCTTACATATGGTCGACACTGTCACCTACTTATCATTTATGTTATATTAAATTTATGTTTAATGTTTATATACTTATGAATATAAAGTGACTATAATTTATCATGTTGTTTGTTTTAATAGAAAATGTTGAATCTGAAAAAGCTTAAATTTACTCCTTTAGAATCAACTGGAAACAACTACATGTCATGGATTATAAAAGTAAAAATGCATCTTAAATCAATGGGCTTCTTGAAGCCATAAATGAAAACAACACTTGTTCTGAAAAAGAACAAGCAACGGCATGTTGCTTTATTCATCAACATATTGATGAATGCTTACAAAATAATTATGTGACTGTAGAAGATCCCCATGTTTTATGGGAAGGTCTCAAAAGCAGATTCAATAATCAAAGAGAAATTTTACTTCCAGCTGCTATGGAACAATGGAGAACATTAAGGTTCCAAGACTTTAAGAAAGTAAATGAATATAGCTTATCTCTGTATAATACATGTTCACAACTTAAATTCTGTGGACATGAAATAAGTGATGCAGACATGATGGAGAAAACTTTCTCCACAATGAATGCTGCAAACATCACAGTGCAAAGAAATTTGAGAATGCTAAAGTTCAAAACATATCTTGAACTTAATTCATATCTCTTAGTTGCAGAGCAAAATGATGAGCTATTAATGAAAAATCAGCAATCCCGTCCTACTGGTACACTTGCAATCCCTGAAGCAAATACTGCAAATAATTATAAATAGGGACAAGGACGCAGGCAAGGTCGTGGTTATAATAACCATCACCATCATCATGCCAAAAGCCATAACTATGGTAGAAACCATCCTTATGGTAATGGTAATGGGCGAGGACGTGGTCGTGGTCGTGGCCATGGTGGTCAAAGAAATAATAATCCACGAAAATATAAATATCAACCACAAAACAAGCCCACTAAACAAGATGTTGAAGAAAATTCTTCTAAAAATTCTGAAGAATCTTGCTACAGATGTGGTAGAATGGGCCACTGGACTAATACTTGCCGAACATCTAAACATCTTGTTAAGATGTATCAGGATTCGCTGAAAGATAAAGAAAAGGAAGTAAACTTTGTGGATAACGTCGATCCAACAGTCACTGAGAAACCATCTGATTTATATGAAGATTTCTTGAATGTTTAAGTTGTGTGTCTTTCGAAAAATAAACGATTTAATATCGTCTGTCTTTGTCATTATGTTTGCTAAATGTTTCAGTACTATCTATTTGCGTTTAAAATATTGTGTAATATTAATGTACTCACTATTTATTTCTTATATATGAAGTTCAATATGAATTTTGCTGGAATACAACATCAATCAAGTGGTGGAGATCTCTGTATAGCAGACAGTGGAACTACACACACTATACTTAAATCCGAGAAATATTTTATTGATCTAAAACCAACGGAAGGAACTATACATACAATATCAGGACCTGCTAACTTGATAAAAGGGATAGGAAAGGCAAATTTCATACTACCAAATGGTACAAAATTTTTAATAAATGATGCCTTATTTTCTCCCAAGTCAAGCAGAAATTTATTGAGTTTCTCCGACATATACCTTAACGGGTATGATTATCAGTCAGTGACAACAGAAAATGAGAAATATTTAAGTATCACTGACAAGAGTCATGTGGTTGAAAAACTGCCAAGACTTAGTTCTGGATTACATTATACACATATAAATGTACCAGAAATACATATGGTAGTTAACGAAAAATATATTGATCCTGGTGTATTCAATTTATGGCATAACAGATTAGGCCATCCAGGATCAACAATGATGAAAAGGATTATTGAATGTACTCATGGACATCCACTAAAGGATAGAAAAATCCATCATGATACAATGGTTCCATGTACATCTTGCTCTCTTGGAAAATTGATAACTAGACCCTCACCACTTAAGGTTGAGGAAGAATCACCAATGTTTCTTGAAAGAATTCAAGGTGATATATGTGGACCAATTCATCCACCATGTGGACCACTTAGATATTTCATGGTTCTAATAGACGCATCTAGCAGATGGTCTCATGTTTGTCTGTTATCAAGCCGTAATGTGGCATTTGCAAAATTTCTTTCCCAAATTATTAAATTGATAGCTCATTTTCCTGATTACACCATTAAAAGGGTGAGACTTGATAATGCTGGTGAATTTACATCTCAAGCATTTAATGACTATTGCATGTCTATAGGAATTGTTGTTGAACATTCTGTTGCTCATGTGCATACACAAAATGGTTTAGCCGAGTCATTGATTAAACGTTTACAGTTAATCGCTAGACCATTGATAATGAGAACAAAACTCCCTGTATCTATATGGGGTCATGCAATTTTACATGCTGCTGCATTGATTCGCATCATACCAAGTGCAAGTCATAAATATTCCCCCCTACAACTTGCTTTTGGTCAAGAGCCAAATATTTTCCATCTTAGAACATTTGGTTGTGCAGTGTATGTTCCAATTGCGACACCACAACGTACAAAAATGGGTCCTCAAAGGAGGTTGGGAATATATGTTGGATATGAAACATCTTCAATATTAAGGTATATTGAACCTATGACAGGTGACGTTTTTACAGCACGTTTTACTGATTGTCATTTTAATGAAACATTGTTCCCTAGATTAGGGGGAGAAATGAAAAATAAAGAAAATGATGTTTCATGGTGTGAACCTCAATTAAAGTATCTTGATCCTCGCACAAAAGAATGCGAGACAGAAGTTCAAAAGATAATGCATATACAAGAACTTGCAAATCAATTGCCTGATGCATTTACAGATACAAAAACAGTGACAAAATCATATATACCAGCAGTAAATACTCCAGCTCGAATTGAAATTCCAAAAGATGGCAATAACGTCACTCATGAATCTTTGCCACGTCAGAAACGTGGAAGACCAATTGGTTCAAAGGATAAAAATCCTCGAAAAAGAAAATCAGCGGATAATGAAGTAAAAGAAAGTGTTCAAGAAGAACCACAAATCAGTACTCCTACTGCAGAGGAGATTGATGATGTCAATACATAAATTGCAATCAATTATGCATATTCAAAAATATGATGGAACCGAAATGAAATGAAAAATCTTGATGAGAAATTTTCATTTAATGTTGCATATGACATCATGAATAATGATGATGATCCAGAACCAACATCTATGGTTGAATGTCAAAATAGATGAAATGTCCCGTTCTTATTGATTAAAAACGTTCCATATTAATTGATTTCGTTGCGAGGTTTTGACCTCTATATGAGACGTTTTTCAAAGACTGCATTCATTTTAAAACAAACCATAACCTTTATTTTCATCAATAAAGGTTTAAAAAGCTTTACGTAGATTATCAAATAATGATAATCTAAAATATCCTGTTTACACACGACCATTACATAATGGTTTACAATACAAATATGTTACAACAAAATAAGTTTCTTGAATGCAGTTTTTACACAATATCATACAAGCATAGACTCCAAATCTCGTCCTTATTTAAGTATGCGACAGCGGAAGCTCTTAATAATCACCTGAGAATAAACATGCTTAAAACGTCAACAAAAATGTTGGTGAGTTATAGGTTTAACCTATATATATCAAATCATAATAATAGACCACAAGATTTCATATTTCAATACACATCCCATACATAGAGATAAAAATCATTCATATGGTGAACACCTGGTAACCGACATTAACAAGATGCATATATAAGAATATCCCCATCATTCCGGGACACCCTTCGGATATGATATAAATTTCGAAGTACTAAAGCATCCGGTACTTTGGATGGGGCTTGTTGGGCCCGATAGATCTATCTTTAGGATTCGCGTCAATTAGGGTGTCTGTTCCTTAATTCTTAGATTACCAGACTTAATAAAAAGGGGCATATTTGATTTCGATAATTCAACCATAGAATGTAGTTTCATGTACTTGTGTCTATTTTGTAAATCATTTATAAAACTTGCATGTATTCTCATCTCAAAAATATTAGATTTTAAAAGTGGGACTATAACTCACTTTCACAGATTTTTACTTCGTCGGGAAGTAAGACTTGGCCACTGGTTGATTCACGAACCTATAACAATATATACATATATATCAAAGTATGTTCAAAATATATTTACAACACTTTTAATATATTTTGATGTTTTAAGTTTATTAAGTCAGCTGTCCTCGTTAGTAACCTACAACTAGTTGTCCACAGTTAGATGTACAGAAATAAATCGATAAATATTATCTTGAATCAATCCACGACCCAGTGTATACGTATCTCAGTATTGATCACAACTCAAACTATATATATTTTGGAATCAACCTCAACCCTGTATAGCTAACTCCAACATTCACATATAGAGTGTCTATGGTTGTTCCGAAATATATATAGATGTGTCGACATGATAGGTCGAAACATTGTATACGTGTCTATGGTATCTCAAGATTACATAATATACAATACAAGTTGATTAAGTTATGTTTGGAATAGATTTGTTACCAATTTTCACGTAGCTAAAATGAGAAAAAGTATCCAATCTTGTTTTACCCATAACTTCTTCATTTTAAATCCGTTTTGAGTGAATAAAATTGCTATGGTTTCATATTGAACTCTATTTTATGAATCTAAACAGAAAAAGTATAGGTTTATAGTCGGAAAAATAAGTTACAAGTCATTTTTGTAAAGGTAGTCATTTCAATCGAAAGAACGACGTCTAGATGACCATTTTAGAAAACATACTTCCACTTTGAGTTTAACCATAATTTTTAGATATAGTTTCATGTTAATAATAAAAAATCATTTTCCCATAATAACAACTTTTAAATCAAAGTTTATCATAGTTTTTAATTAACTAACCCAAAACAGCCCGCGGTGTTACTACGACGGCGTAAATCCGGTTTTACGATGTTTTTCGTGTTTCCAGGTTTTAAATCATTAAGTTAGCATATCATATAGATATATAACATGTGTTTATTTGATTTTAAAAGTCAAGTTAGAAGGATTAACTCTTTTTTTGCGAACAAGTTTAGAATTAACTAAACTATGTTCTAGTGATTACAAGTTTAAACCTTCGAATAAGATAGCTTTATATGTATGAATCAAATGATGTTATGAATATCATTACTACCTTAAGTTCCTTGGATAAACCTACTGGAAAAGAGAAAAATGGATCTAGCTTCAACGGATCCTTGGATGGCTCGAAGTTCTTGAAGCAGAATCATGACACGAAAACAAGTTCAAGTAAGATCATCACTTGAAATAAGATTGTTATAGTTATAGAAATTGAACCAAAGTTTGAATATGATTATTACCTTGTATTATAATTATAACCTACTGTAAGAAACAAAGATTTCTTGAGGTTGGATGATCACCTTACAAGATTAGAAGTGAGCTAGCAAACTTGAAAGTATTCTTGATTTTATGTAACTAGAACTTGTAGAATTTATGAAGAACACTTAGAACTTGAAGATAGAACTTGAGAGAGATCAATTAGATGAAGAAAATTGAAGAATGAAAGTGTTTATAGGTGTTTTTGGTCGTTGGTGTATGGATTAGATATAAAGGATATGTAATTTTGTTTTCATGTAAATAAGTCATGAATGATTACTCATATTTTTGTAATTTTATGAGATATTTCATGCTAGTTGCCAAATGATGGTTCCCACATGTGTTAGGTGACTCACATGGGCTGCTAAGAGCTGATCATTGGAGTGTATATACCAATAGTACATACATCTAAAAGCTGTGTATTGTACGAGTACGAATACGGGTGCATACGAGTAGAATTGTTGATGAAACTGAACGAGGATGTAATTGTAAGCATTTTTGTTAAGTATAAGTATTTTGATAAGTGTATTGAAGTCTTTCAAAAGTGTATAAATACATATTAAAACACTACATGTATATACATTTTAACTGAGTCGTTAAGTCATCGTTAGTCGTTACGTGTAAGTGTTGTTTTGAAACCTTTAGGTTAACGATCTTGTTAAATGTTGTTAACCCAATGTTTATAATATCAAATGAGATTTTAAATTATTATATTATCATGATATTATCATGATATTATCATGTATGAATATCTCTTAATATGATATATATACATTAAATGTCTTTACAACGATAATCGTTACATATATGTCTCGTTTAAAAATCATTAAGTTAGTAGTCTTGTTTTTACATATGTAGTTCATTGTTAATATACTTAATGATATGTTTACTTATCATAATATCATGTTAACTATATATATATATATATATATCCATATATATGTCATCATATAGTTTTTACAAGTTTTAACGTTCATGAATCACCGGTCAACTTGGGTGGTCAATTGTCTATATGAAACATATTTCAATTAATCAAGTCTTAACAAGTTTGATTGCTTAACATGTTGGAAACATTTAATCATGTAAATATCAATCTCAATTAATATATATAAACATGGAAAAGTTCGGGTCACTACAGTACCTACCCGTTAAATAAATTTCGTCCCGAAATTTTAAGCTGTTGAAGGTGTTGACGAATCTTCTGGAAATAGATGCGGGTATTTCTTCTTCATCTGATCTTCACACTCCCAGTTGAACTCGGGTCCTCTACGAGCATTCCATCGAACCTTAATAATTGGTATCTTGTTTTGCTTAAGTCTTTTAACCTCACGATCCATTATTTCGACGGGTTCTTCGATGAATTGGAGTTTTTCGTTTTTTTGGATTTCATCTAACGGAATAGTGAGATCTTCTTTTGCAAAACATTTCTTCAAATTCGAGACGTGGAAAGTGTTATGTACCGCCGCGAGTTGTTGAGGTAACTCAAGTCGGTAAGCTACTGGTCCGACACGATCAATAATCTTGAATGGTCCAATATACCTTGGATTTAATTTCTCTCGTTTACCAAATCGAACAACGCCTTTCCAAGGTGCAACTTTAAGCATGACCATCTCTCCAATTTCAAATTCTATATCTTTTCTTTTAATGTCAGCGTAGCTCTTTTGTCGACTTTGGGCGGTTTTCAACCGTTGTTGAATTTGGATGATCTTCTCGGTAGTTTCTTGTATAATCTCCGGACCCGTAATCTGTCTATCCCCCACTTCACTCCAACAAATCAGAGACCTGCACTTTCTACCATAAAGTGCTTCAAACAGCGCCATCTCAATGCTTGAATGGTAGCTGTTGTTGTAGGAAAATTCTGCTAACGGTAGATGTCGATCCCAACTGTTTTCGAAATCAATAACACATGCTCGTAGCATGTCTTCAAGCGTTTGTATCGTCCTTTCGCTCTGCCCATCAGTTTATGGATGATAGGCAGTACTCATGTCTAGACGAGTTCCTGATGCTGCTGTAATGTCTGCCAGAATCTTGAAATAAATCTGCCATCCCTATCAGAGATAATAGAGATTGGTATTCCATGTCTGGAGACGACTTCCTTCAAATACAGTCGTGCTAACTTCTCCATCTTGTCATCTTCTCTTATTGGCAGGAAGTGTGCTGATTTGGTGAGACGATCAACTATTACCCAAATAGTATCAAAACCACTTGCAGTCCTTGGCAATTTAGTGATGAAATCCATGGTAATGTTTTCCCATTTCCATTCCGGGATTTCGGGTTGTTGAAGTAGACCTGATGGTTTCTGATGCTCAGCTTTGACCTTAGAACACGTCAAACATTCTCCTACGTATTTAGCAACATCGGCTTTCATACCCGGCCACCAAAAATATTTCTTGAGATCCTTGTACATCTTCCCCGTTCCAGGATGTATTGAGTATCTGGTTTTATGAGCTTCTCTAAGTACCATTTCTCTCATATCTCCAAATTTTGGTACCTAAATCCTTTCAGCCCTATACCGGGTTCCGTCTTCCCGAATATTAAGATGCTTCTCCGATCCTTTGGGTATTTCATCCTTTAAATTTCCCTCTTTTAAAACTCCTTGTTGCGCCTCCTTTATTTAAGTAGTAAGGTTATTATGAATCATTATATTCATAGATTTTACTCGAATGGGTTCTCTGTCCTTCCTGCTCAAGGCATCGGCTACCACATTTGCCTTCCCCGGGTGGTAACGAATCTCAAAGTCGTAATCTTTCAATAATTCAATCCACCTACGCTGCCTCATATTCAGTTGTTTCTGATTAAATATGTGTTGAAGACTTTTGTGGTAGGTATATATAATACTTTTGACCCCATATAAGTAGTGCCTCCAAGTCTTTAATGCAAAAACAACCGCGCCTAATTCCAAATCATGCGTCGTATAATTTTGTTCGTGAATCTTCAATTGTCTAGACGCATAAGCAATCACCTTCGTTCGTTGCATTAATACACAACTGAGACCTTGCTTTGATGCGTCACAATAAATCACAAAATCATCATTCCCTTCAGGCAATGACAATATAGGTGTCGTAGTTAGCTTTTTCTTCAATAACTGAAACGCTTTCTCTTGTTCATCATTCCATTCAAATTTCTTCCCTTTATGCGTTAATGCAGTCAAGGGTTTTGCTATTCTGGAAAAGTCTTGGATGAACCTTCTGTAGTAACCAGGTAGTCCTAAAAACTGGCGTATGTGTTTTGGAGTTTTCGGGGTTTCCCACTTTTCAACAGTTTCTATCTTTGCCGGATCCACCTTAATACCTTCTTTGTTCACTATGTGACCGAGGAATTGAACTTCTTCCAACTAAAATGCACACTTTGAAAACTTAGCGTACAATTCTTCCTTCCTCAATACTTCTAACACCTTTCTCAAATGTTCACCGTGTTCTTGGTCATTCTTTGAGTAAATAAGTATGTCATCAATGAAAACAATGACAAACTTGTCAAGGTATGGTCCACACACTCGGTTCATAAGGTCCATGAACACAGCTGGTGCATTAGTTAAACCAAATGGCATGACCATAAACTCGTAATGACCGTAACGTGTTCTGAAAGCAGTCTTTGGAATATCATCTTCTTTCACCCGCATTTGATGATACCCGGAACGTAAGTCAATCTTTGAATAAACAGACGAGCCTTGTAGTTGATCAAATAAGTCGCCGATTCTCGGTAGTGGGTAGCGGTTCTTGATGGTAAGTTTGTTCAACTTTCGGTAGTCGATACACAACCTGAATGTACCATCTTTCTTCTTGACAAACAAAACAGGAGCTCCCCACGGTGATGTGCTTGGTCGAATGAAACGACGCTCTAAAAGTTCTTGTAATTAGCTTTGCAGTTCTTTCATCTCGCTGGGTGCGAGTCTGTAAGGAGCACGAGCTATTGGTGCAGCTCCTGGTACAAGATCTATTTGAAATTCAACGGATCGATGTGGGGTAATCCCGGTAATTCCTTCGGAAATACATCGGGAAATTCTTTTAAAATGGGAACATCATTGATGCTCTTTTCTTCAGTTTGTACTTTCTCGACGTGTGCTAGAACAGCATAGCAACCTTTTCTTATTAGTTTTTGTGCCTTCAAATTACTAATAAGATGTAGCTTCGTGTTGCCCTTTTCTCCTTGCACCATTAAGGGTTTTCCTTTTTCTCGTATAATGCGAATTGCATTTTTGTAACAAACGATCTCTGCTTTCACTTCTTTCAACCAGTCCATACCGATTATCACCTCAAAACTCCCTAACTCTACTGGTATCAAATCAATCTTAAATGTTTCGCTAACCAGTTTAATTTCTCGATTCCGACATATATTATCTGCTGAAATTAATTTACCATTTGCTAATTCGAGTAAAAATTTACTATCCAAAGGCGTCAATGGACAACTTAATTTAGCACAAAAATCTCTACTCATATAGCTTCTATCCGCACCCGAATCAAATAAAACGTAAGCAGATTTATTGTCAATAAGAAACGTACCCGTAACAAGCTCCGGGTCTTCCTGTGCCTCTGCCGCATTAATATTGAAAACTCTTCCGCGGCCTTGTCCATTCGTGTTGTCCTGGTTCGGGCAATTTCTAATAATGTGGCCCGGTTTTCCACATTTATAACAAACTACATTGGCATAACTTGCTCCGACACTACTTGCTCCGCCATTACTCGTTCTGACACCATTTGTTCCTTTCGTTCTATTAACCCCTGGTCCGTAGACCTCACACTTCGCCGCACTATGACCATTTCTTTTACACTTGTTGCAAAATTTGGTGCAGAACCCCGAGTGATACTTTTCACACCTTTGGCATAGCTGCTTCTGATTGTTGTTGTTGTTGTTGTTGTTGTTGCGGTTATTATTGTTGTTGGGATGATTGTTGTAGTTGCTGTTGTTGTTGTTGTTGTTTTTGTTGTTGGGCCGTTTGTTGTTGTTGCGATTGATGTTGCGATTGTTGGGATAATTGTTGCGATTATTGTTGTAATTGCTGTTGTTGTTGTATTGGTGATTCTTATCACCGTTTTCCTCCCACTTTCTTTTGACTTGCTTCACATTGGCCTCTTCAGCAGTCTGTTCTTTAATTCTTTCTTCAATCTGGTTTACTAGTTTGTGAGCCATTCTACATGCCTGTTGTATGGAGGCGGGCTCGTGTGAACTTATATCTTCTTGGATTCTTTCCGGTAATCCTTTCACAAACGCGTCGATCTTCTCTTCCTCATCTTCGAATGCTCCCGGACACAATAGGCACAATTCTGTGAATCGTATTTCGTACGTGGTAATATCAAATCCTTGGGTTCGTAACCCTCTAAGTTCTGTCTTGAGCTTATTGACCTCGGTTCTGGGACGGTACTTCTCGTTCATCAAGTGCTTGAATGCTGACCACGGTAGTGCGTACGCATCGTCTTGTCCCACTTGCTCTAGATAGGTATTCCACCATGTTAACGCAGAACCTGTGAAGGTATGCGTAGCGTACTTCACTTTGTCCTCTTCAGTACACTTACTTATGGCAAACACCGATTCGACCTTCTCGGTCCACCGTTTCAATCCGATCGTTCCTTCGGTTCCATCAAATTCCAAAGGTTTGCAGGCAGTGAATTCTTTGTAGGTGCATCCTACACGATTTCCTGTACTGCTAGATCCAAGGTTATTGTTGGTATGTAGTGCAGCCTGTACTGCGTCTATGTTTGAAGCTAGAAAAGTACGGAATTCCTCTTCATTCATATTCACGGTGTGTCGAGTAGTCGGTGCCATTTCCTTCAAAATAGTCAAATGGAACAAGTTAATCATACAGAATATTAAGAGTAGTTAATAGTATTTCGTAGCATAATATGAACTCATTTATAAAAGCTTTTTCTTCATATTAGCGTTTTATAAGTTTAAATTCGGGTAGTACCTACCCGTTAAGTTCATACTTAGTAGCTAATATACAGTTCAACTACTACAATTCTATATGAAAAACTGATTATAATAATATTTCGCGTTCAAACTTTTACACAATATTTTACAAACTTACAATACCGCTTATTTTACATATAGCATGAAATATAACACACAATAAATTTGATACAAGATGGTTGTGAAGATAATTCTAGCTATTACACAAGTCGTTCAGCAAAGGCAATAAAGACACGTAATTCATACGTCCAGAAACAAGTCATGCATTCTGGTTTTACTAGGATTACTTCCCATCCTTGGTCTTGTGGAACATAACCATTATGGCCGTTGATAAGACAGCGTGTTATAACGTCGTCAAAGGGACGAGGGTTACGTAATGTCCAACAGTCCCGTAACAATCTAAAAACCTCATTTCTTACCCCAATTACCAACTCCGTCACTTATGGGAACGTTTTGTTTAATAGTTGTAGCCCGATGTTCTTGTTCTCACTTTGGTGAGAAGCGAACATTACTAATCCGTAAGCATAACATGCTTCTTTATGTTGCATGTTAGCCACTTTTTCTAAATCACGAAGTCCAATATTCGGATATATTGAGTCAAAATAATTTCTTAACCCATTGCGTAAAATAGCATTTGGGTTCCCCGCAATATATGCGTCAAAGTAAACACATCGTAACTTATGGATTTCCCAATGTGATATCCCCCATCTTTCGAACGAAAGCCTTTTATAAACCAAGGCATTCTTGGAACGTTCTTCGAATGTCTTACAAACTGATCTCGCCTTAAATAGTTGTGCCGAAGAATTCTGACCGACTCTAGACAAGATTTCATCAATCATGTCTCCGGGTAGGTCTCTTAAAATATTGGGTTGTCTATCCATTTTGTGATTTATACTGTAAAATAGACAAGTGTTAGATTCATAAAAAAAATACTTATTAATACAAGCAATTTTTACATATATCATAAAGCATAAGCACACTATATTACATATATTACACCACACGAATACAACTATCTTATTCCGACTCGCTTGTTTCTTCTTCTTCGGTTTTGGTTCGTTTTGCCAAGTTTCTAGGGATATATGATGTTCCCCTAATACGAGCCGTCGTTTTCCACATTGGTTTAGAAAAACCTGGTGGTTTAGAGGTTCCCGGGTCATTGTTACAACTTAAGGACTTCGGGGGTTGACGATACATATAAAGTTCATCGGGGTTGGAATTAGATTTCTCTATTTTTATGCCCTTTCCCTTATTATTTTCTTTTGCCTTTTTAAATTCAGTTGGGGTAATTTCTATAACATCATCGGAATTCTCGTCGGAATCCGATTCATCGGAGAATTGGTAATCCTCCCAATATTTTGCTTCCTTGGCGGAAACACCATTGACCATAATTAACCTTGGTCAGTTGGTTGAGGATTTTCTTTTACTTAACCGTTTTATTATTTCCCCCACCGGTTCTATTTCTTCATCCGGTTCCGATTCTTCTTCCGGTTCCGATTCTTCTTCCGGTTCCGACTCTTCTTCCGGTTCCTCTTCGGGAACTTGTGAATCAGTCCACGAATTATTCCAATTTACATTTGACTCTTCATTATTATTAGGTGAGTCAATGGGACTTGTTCTAGAGGTAGACATCTATCACATAATATCAAACGCGTTAAGAGATTAATATATCACATAATATTCACATGTTAAAAATATATAGTTTCCAACAAAATTTGTTAAGCAATCATTTTTCAAGTAAACACGGTCGAAGTCCAGACTCACTAATGCATCCTAACAAACTCGATAAGACACACTAATGCAAAATTCTGGTTCTCTAAGACCAACGCTCGGATACCAACTGAAATGTCCCGTTCTTATTGATTAAAAACGTTCCATATTAATTGATTTCGTTGCGAGGTTTTGACCTCTATATGAGACGTTTTTCAAAGACTGCATTCATTTTAAAACAAACCATAACCTTTATTTCATTAATAAAGGTTTAAAAAGCTTTACGTAGATTATTAAATAATGATAATCTAAAATATCCTGTTTACACACGACCATTACATAATGGTTTACAATACAAATATGTTACAACAAAATAAGTTTCTTGAATGCAGTTTTTACACAATATCATACAAGCATGGACTCCAAATCTCGTCCTTATTTAAGTATGCGACAGCGGAAGCTCTTAATAATCACCTGAGAATAAACATGCTTAAAACGTCAACAAAAATGTTGGTGAGTTATAGGTTTAACCTATATATATCAAATCATAATAATAGACCACAAGATTTCATATTTCAATACACATCCCATACATAGAGATAAAAATCATTCATATGGTGAACACCTGGTAACCGACATTAACAAGATGCATATATAAGAATATCCCCATCATTCCGGGACACCCTTCGGATATGATATAAATTTCGAAGTACTAAAGCATCCGGTACTTTGGATGGGGCTTGTTGGGCCCGATAGATCTATCTTTAGGATTCGCGTCAATTAGGGTGTCTGTTCCCTAATTCTTAGATTACCAGACTTAATAAAAAGGGGCATATTCGATTTCGATAATTCAACCATAGAATGTAGTTTCACGTACTTGTGTCTATTTTGTAAATCATTTATAAAATTTGCATGTATTCTCATCCCAAAAATATTAGATTTTAAAAGTGGGACTATAACTCACTTTCACAGATTTTTACTTCGTCGGGAAGTAAGACTTGGCCACTGGTTGATTCACGAACCTATAACAATATATACATATATATCAAAGTATGTTCAAAATATATTTACAACACTTTTAATATATTTTGATGTTTTAAGTTTATTAAGTCAGCTGTCCTCGTTAGTAACCTACAACTAGTTGTCCACAGTTAGATGTACAGAAATAAATCGATAAATATTATCTTGAATCAATCCACGACCCAGTGTATACGTATCTCAGTATTGATCACAACTCAAACTATATATATTTTGGAATCAACATCAACCCTGTATAGCTAACTCCAACATTCACATATAGAGTGTCTATGGTTGTTCCGAAATATATATAGATATGTCGACATGATAGGTCGAAACATTGTATACGTGTCTATGGTATCTCAAGATTACATAATATACAATACAAGTTGATTAAGTTATGGTTGGAATAGATTTGTTACCAATTTTCACGTAGCTAAAATGAGAAAAATTATCCAATCTTGTTTTACCCATAACTTCTTCATTTTAAATCCGTTTTGAGTGAATCAAATTGCTATGGTTTCATATTGAACTCTATTTTATGAATCTAAACAGAAAAAGTATAGGTTTATAGTCGGAAAAATAAGTTACAAGTCATTTTTGTAAAGGTAGTCATTTCAGTCGAAAGAACGACGTCTAGATGACCATTTTAGAAAACATACTTCCACTTTGAGTTTAACCATAATTTTTAGATATAGTTTCATGTTCATAATAAAAAATCATTTTCCCAGAATAACAACTTTTAAATCAAAGTTTATCATAGTTTTTAATTAACTAACCCAAAACAGCCCGCGGTGTTACTACGACGGCGTAAATCCGGTTTTACGGTGTTTTTCGTGTTTCCAGGTTTTAAATTATTAAGTTAGCATATCATATAGATATAGAACATGTGTTTAGTTGATTTTAAAAGTCAAGTTAGAAGGATTAACTTTTGTTTGCGAACAAGTTTAGAATTAACTAAACTATGTTCTAGTGATTACAAGTTTAAACCTTCGAATAAGATAGCTTTATATGTATGAATCGAATGATGTTATGAATATCATTACTACCTTAAGTTCCTTGGATAAACCTACTGGAAAAGAGAAAAATGGATCTAGCTTCAACGGATCCTTGGATGGCTCGAAGTTCTTGAAGCAGAATCATGACACGAAAACAAGTTCAAGTAAGATCATCACTTGAAATAAGATTGTTATAGTTATAGAAATTGAACCAAAGTTTGAATATGATTATTACCTTGTATTAGAATGATAACCTACTGTAATAAACAAAGATTTCTTGAGGTTGGATGATCACCTTACAAGATTGGAAGTGAGCTAGCAAACTTGAAAGTATTCTTGATTTTATGTAACTAGAACTTGTAGAATTTATGAAGAACACTTAGAACTTGAAGATAGAACTTGAGAGAGATCAATTAGATGAAGAAAATTGAAGAATGAAAGTGTTTGTAGGTGTTTTTGGTCATTGGTGTATGGATTAGATATAAAGGATATGTAATTTTGTTTTCATGTAAATAAGTCATGAATGATTACTCATATTTTTGTAATTTTATGAGATATTTCATGCTAGTTGCCAAATGATGGTTCCCACATGTGTTAGGTGACTCACATGGGCTGCTAAGAGCTGATCATTGGAGTGTATATACCAATAGTACATACATCTAAAAGCTGTGTATTGTACGAGTACGAATACGGGTGCATACGAGTAGAATTGTTGATGAAACTGAACGAGGATGTAATTGTAAGAATTTTTGTTAAGTAGAAGTATTTTGATAAGTGTATTGAAGTCTTTCAAAAGTATATAAATACATATTAAAACACTACATGTATATACATTTTAACTGAGTCGTTAAGTCATCGTTAGTCGTTACATGTAAGTGTTGTTTTGAAACCTTTAGGTTAACGATCTTGTTAAATGTTGTTAACCCAATGTTTATAATATCAAATGAGATTTTAAATTATTATATTATCATGATATTATCATGTATGAATATCTCTTAATATGATATATATACATTAAATGTCTTTACAACGATAATCGTTACATATATGTCTCGTTTAAAAATCATTAAGTTAGTAGTCTTGTTTTTACATATGTAGTTCATTGTTAACATACTTAATGATATGTTTACTTATCATAGTATCATGTTAACTATATATATATATATCCATATATATGTCATCATATAGTTTTTACAAGTTTTAACGTTCGTGAATCACCGGTCAACTTGGGTGGTCAATTGTCTATATGAAACATATTTCAATTAATCAAGTCTTAACAAGTTTGATTGCTTAACATGTTGGAAACATTTAATCATGTAAATATCAATCTCAATTAATATATATAAACATGGAAAAGTTCGGGTCACTACAATAGACATGATTGGGCTCAATGGAAAGAAGCAATACGAGCTGAATTAGAATCACTCAATAAAAGAAAAGTTTTCGGATCCATCATTCTCACTCCTAAAGATGTGAAACCTGTAGGATACAGATGGATTTTTGTCCGAAAAAGAAATGAGAAAAATGAAGTTACAAGGTATAAAGCTAGACTTGTAGCTCAAGGTTTTTCTCAAAGACCGGGAATTGATTATGAAGAAACTTATTCCCCTGTTATGGATGCAATTACTTTTAGGTACTTAATCAGCCTGGCAGTTTCTAAAAATTTAGAAATGCATCTCATGGATGTTGTGACTGCTTACCTATATGGATCACTTGATAGTGATATATATATGAAGATACCTGAAGGATTTAAGGTACCAGAAGCATCAAATGCAAAACCCAAAGAAATGTATTCGATTAAATTACAAAGATCTTTATATGGGTTAAAACAATCGGGATGTATGTGGTATAACCGATTAAGTGATTACTTGATAAGCAAAGGGTATACAAATAACCTTACTTGTCCTTGTGTTTTCATTAAGAAAACAACATCCGGATATGTGATCATAGCTATTTATGTTGATGATCTAAACATCATAGGTACAAATAAAGAGATCCATGAAGCCATTCAACTTCTAAAGAAAGAATTTGAAATGAAAGATCTCGGAAAAACCAAGTATTGCCTAGGTTTACAAATTGAGCATATGCCTAATGGTTTACTTGTACATCAAACAACATATACTGAAAAGATTCTGAAACGTTTCAATATGGACAAGGCAAAACCATTAAGTACTCCTATGGTTGTTAGATCACTCAATGTTGAAACTGATCCATTTCGTCCATGTGAAGATCATGAAGATATTCTTAGACCAGAAGTACCATATCTTAGTGCAATTGGAGCTCTTATGTATCTTACAAATTGTACAAGACCTGACATTTCTTTTGCAGTTAATTTGTTGGCAAGGTTCAGCTCTTCTCCTACCAAAAGACACTAGAATGGGATCAAACACATATTTCGATGTCTTCAAGGAACTACTGATTTAGGATTATTTTATTCTAACGAATCAAAACAAGATTTGGTTGGTTATGCTGATGCAGGTTATTTATCTGATCCACATAAAGCTAAATCTCAAACTGGATATGTATTCCTAAATGGAGGTACTGCAATATCATGGCGTTCTCAAAAACAAACACTTGTTGCTACATCATCAAATCATGCCGAAGTGATTGCATTACATGAAGCTACTCGGGAATATTTTTGGTTGAGATCAATGAAAAAATCATTACTGATTCTTGTGGACTAGAACGCGATAAAAGTCCAACAATTATCTATGAAGATAATGCAGCTTGCATAGCACAGATGAAAGAAGGGTATATCAAAAGTGACCGAACCAAACACATACCTCCTAGATTCTTCTCATACACTCAAAATCTCATTAAGGACAACGAGATTGAAATGAGATATGTTCAATCCAGCAAAAACTCTGCTGATCTTTTCACGAAAGCACTTCCAACTACTATTTTCAGAACACACGTTCATAACATTGGCATGAGACATGTTCAAAAGATGTAACAACCGAAGCGATGTCTATTTGAGGGGGATTCAACTCCATGCTGCACTCTTTTTCCCTTAGCTAAAGTTTTTCCCACTGGGTTTTCTTTAGCAAGGTTTTTAACGAGGCAGTAACTTACAGTTGATCTTCAACAAACAAAATTGCTATCCAAGGGGGAGTGTTATAATATATAAATATATATATATATATATATATAAATGGATAGTCAATTATTGATACACAAAAGTAATATTATTGTATTACCTAAACTTGTGATATTTTTGCTATAAATAGCCATGAATGCAAGCATTAAACTTGCACCATTTTTCACACTTACAAAGTGTTTCTTTCTTTCTCTCCATTATCATCTTTGTTCTTACACTTCATTATTAGTATTCTTAATCAAGAATCAAATCACTAAAGGTAGTTATAAGCCTACTGAATTATAACATCAAGAATCAAACCACTAAAGGTAGTTATAAGCCTACTGAATTATAACATGTAGTATATTTAACACTAGAAGCATTTCATGTAGACATCAGGTCTTAGAATTAATTATTGCTCATCCTAACTTGTTGTATATCCATTGTAACTTGTATATCCATTGTAAGTGATGTTCTACGTAAAGGTATAACAAAGGGATTGTTAGTGTATATAAATGGGATTTATGTATTTTGTGTTGAAATTAAACTTTTTTATTCAGTTGGTCCCTGTATTAAACATTTAAACCTTTGATTTGTAAAAATTTGCAATCATCATCCATCCATCTAAAATCCATTAAAAATCCGTTAACTCTTGACATATGCATTGCATGTGAGGATAAATTCGTCTTTTTACTCTTTTTCTTAATCTGGGCAGATTCATTTTTTTTCTAAAACATCCTAACCCTAATTAACATGATTTAGGTTAATAAAACAAAAGCGTTATGAGTAAAACTAAACATCTGGTGATGATTGACCCATTTTACTTGTTTCACTGTAAGTTATTTTTTTTTCTGCCCATCTGTTTAATAAAAAAACACAACCCGTATAAACTAATCGACCAATTAAATATATCAAAGCTGCTCCATCTAATAGCGTAACTTTTATAACTGGCCTTTTATGATAATACCATATCCTTTTTCTTGTGTGGATTTTTGCAATTGGGGTTTTAAGGCCGACTTTGTTAGAGTGCAGCAACAACAACAAGAAAGTCAAATTACCATATTTGGTAATTTGACTTTTCGGGATCAGAATTCTAAGTTCATCATTTCCTGTTTGAGACAAGTCACATGTTCAACTAGAAGCCAACTCAACGGATTAAACAACAGCCTTATTTCCTCATCTGTACATGGGGGTTCCAAAAGCATAATTGGATCTATCCCATTATTAGAAGTAGCTGTTATAGGGTGTTCATGTATAAAACACAAACCAGCTGATAGTATTCTCCAATTCAATTTGTATCAAATCAATCAATAATCAATAAAAAGATCAGATTAACATTTCAGATTATCTTTTTATCTTTTAAAACATGGTATCAGAGCTAAAGAAGTGTTGATCCTGGATCAAAATGCCTCTTTTTTGCTTCAATCATTTACCAGAATCATAAGCTGCCATGTCTATGTTTGACGGCAACTCAAAATTAAAGAAGCAAAAGAGCTTCTTAAACAGAACTACCATGTCAAAACTTGACGGCAGTTTTGTTAATCAAACTTTGAAACCTGTTCAATTAAATGTCATGAAGAACAGTTACCTGGAGGCTTTGTGTCACCGGAAACCACCAACTGTTGCCAGCACAGAAAAAATCATAACCAACCACCATCAACCACTTCAAGAACTCAGTTGTGTCTATTGTGGAAAGAAACGACACACAATAATCCAGTGCTTCGAGCTTATCGGTTATCCCAATTGGTGGAATAAACAAGAGCAAGATGGAATGGTGATGGCGGTGGCAGACGTGACCGGCAACAGAAAAGGTAATCCGAATTCCCTGCTTCAACCACATAAATCGACCAAATGGGTGAGGGTCAAACCCTCAAACCCTAATTTAGTTAATCCATGTGTTAAATCGAAAAAGAACCCAAATCTGCTCCCTAAAACCGTTGATTTTCGTTCCCAAAATCGGTTTAATTATTTACAAACAATCGAAGAGATTGAACATATTTTTCCTGTACCCGAATCCATAAAGGAAAAAGGGGTGAAGAGTATTAACCTCAAGAAAAAGAGGTGTAACGATTTAGGGATAAGAGTTTTTGGGAGAAACAATTTGGGGATAAATGATATTGGGAGGAACAAAGGGGACGATACAACATGTATCGGTCAAATGAATTCCAGTCAAAATCTTTTAAAAGAAAAAAGAGATTATTTGGGCTTGAATCCATGGCAAACGAATTTAAAAGAAAAATTAAAAGTCTTGGGCCAAAATACTATTAAAGGAAACAACTTGGGCCAAGATGGGCTGGTTGCTTGTAAAGGAGAACTTAATACAGTTTTTCAGACCCAAAATCATGATATGAACAAAAAAATTAAATCAGGCCAAAACTTTTTTAAAGATGAAATTAAAAACTCCCTGGTTTACCGGAAAAGCTAATATGATTTCAAACAACGTAAAGAATAACTAGTGGATTTTTGACTGTGGTGCTACTCACACCATGACGTTTGAAAAATCGGATTTTTGTTCCACATCAAAACCTCGGGTTAATAATATTCAAACAGCTAACGGGGGCATTGTACAAGTAGAAGGGGGAGGGAAAATCGAGATTACTCCGACTATGAAATTATCCAATTGCTTATATATTCCAACCCTATCTCACAAATTATTATCCGTTAGTCATGTTACAAAAGAATTAAATTGTTCTGTTGTATTACACCCCACTTTCTGTATCCTCTAAGATATCATGACTGGGGTGATCATTGGACGTGGTACCGAACGGGGCGGGTTATACTATGTGAACGAAGTAACTCAACAAGGTACCGTGATGCTTACTCCTGGGACACCTACGAGGGAAGCTTGGTTGTGGCATAGGAGGTTGGGTCACCCATCTGCCGGATACTTACATGCCTTATTTCCAAGTCTTTTTTCGTCAAATGTTACCTTAAATTGTGAAACTTGTGTTTTGGCTAAAAGCCACCGAAGTACTTTTAAACCTAGTAATACAAGAAAAGATGCCCCTTTTGCATTAATTCATTCGGATGTTTGGGGTCCTGCACCAGTCATTGGGGGGAAGAACTTCCGATATTTTGTCTTATTTATGGATGACCATTCACGCATGACATGGATTTATTTTTTAACCCATAAATCAGAAGTGTTTGAAAAATTTTCCCACTTTTATAAAATGATACAAACTCAATTTAACAAAAACATCCAAATCTTGAGGTCCGATAATGGGGGTGAGTTTGTGAATACTTCAATGAAACAATTTTGTGAAAATAAAGGGATTATTCATCAAACATCTTGCGCTCATACTCCCGAACAAAATGGAGTAGCCGAACGGAAAATTGACTACTTTTAGAAATGACAAGAGCGTTATTAATTGAATTCAAAGTTCCGAAGAGTTTTTGGCCCGAAGCCCTTGCTTCCGCTACCTATCTCATCAACCGTTTACCTACCAAAGTTTTGGGCACAAAAACCCCTAAAGATATACTTTCTCAATTCCATACTCTTCCGACTTTATTTAGCATTGAACCTCGCATATTTGTGTGCTCGGTCTTTGTCCATATTCCAAAACATGAGCGTACCAAACTTGATCCATGTGCGGAAAAATGTGTCATGGTAGGCTATGGAATAAACCAAAAAGGATATCGGTGTTACAGTCCCAAAAGACGTCATGTTTTTACCACAATGAACTGTGATTTTGTTGAAACTGAATATTTTTACAATAATGCCCAACTCACGAGTGAGGGGGAGAATGAAAGTACTGACACTCTCAGTTGGATGACATGGGTTCTACCTCAAATACCTGAACCACCTCAAACACAAGAGCCCGAACCAACACAAGACCATGAACCCACAGAAACTACACCAAATCTCGAACCAACACAAGACCATGAACCCATAGAAACTACACCAAATGCCGAACCAACACAAGACCATGAACCCACAGAAACTATCCCACCAAACTACGAGACTACTGAAACCTCCTCGAACGATGAACATCAAACCGATGAGGAACAAAATGACATAAATTCTGATGAAACCACCCAACGATATGTCTTACCTCAAAGAGTCAATAGAGGTATCCCACCTAAACGATACTCACCTGAAAAAGAAGCACAAAGATCCAGATATCCTATGGCTAATATTGAAATGTCCCGTTCATATTGATTATAAACGTTCCATATTAATTGATTTCGTTGCGAGGTTTTGACCTCTATACGAGACGTTTTTCAAAGACTGCATTCATTTTTAAAACAACCATAACCTTTATTTTATCAATAAAGGTTTCAAAAGCATTACGTAGATTATCAAATAATGATAATCTAAAAGATACTGTTTACACACGACCATTACATAATGGTTTACAATAGAAATATATTACATCGACATATGTTTCTTAAATGCAGTTTTTACACAATATCATACAAACATGGACTCCAAATCTTGTCCTTATTTTAGTATTCAATAGCGGAAGCTCTTAGTATTCACCTGAGAATAAACATGCTTTAAACGTTAATAAAAATGTTGGTGAGTTATAGGTTTAACCTATATATATATCAAATCGTAACAATAGACCACAAGATTTCATATTTCAATACACATCCCATACATAGAGATAAAAATCATTCATATGGTGAACACCTGGTAACCGACATTAACAAGATGCATATATAAGAATATCCCCATCATTCCGGGACACCCTTCGGATATGATATAAATTTCGAAGTACTAAAGCATCTGGTACTTTGGATGAGGTTTGTTAGACCCAATAGATCTATCTTTATGATTCGCGTCAATTAGGGTGTCTGTTCCCTAATTCTTAGATTACCAGACTTAATAAAAAGGGGCATATTCGATTTCGATAATTCAACCATAGAATGTAGTTTCACGTACTTGTGTCTATTTTGTAAATCATTTATAAAACCTGCATGTATTCTCATCTCAAAAATATTAGATTTTAAAAGTGGGACTATAACTCACTTTCACAGATTTTTACTTCGTCGGGAAGTAAGACTTGGCCACTGGTCGATTCACGAACCTATAACCAATATGTACATATATATCAAAGTATATTCAAAATATATTTACAACACTTTTAATACATTTTGATGTTTTAAATTTATTAAGTCAGCTGTCCTCGTTAGTAATCTACAACTAGTTGTCCAACGTTAGATGTACAGAAAAAATTGATATATATTATCTTGAATCAATCCACGACCCAGTGTATACATGCCTCAGGCTAGATCACAACTAAAAGTATATATATTTTTGGAATCAACCTCAACCCTGTATAGCTAACTCCCACATTACTGCATATAGAGTGTCTATGGTTGTTCTAAATAATATATACACATGGGTCGATATGATATGTCAAAACATTTGCATACGTGTCTATGGTATCCCAAGATTACATAATATATTAGAATACATGTATAATACAATATAAGTTAGCTAGGATATAATTAATATAGATTCGTTACCAATTTTCACGTTGCTACAACAAGAAAAATTATCCAATATTGTTTTACCCATAACTTCTTCATTTTAAATCCGTTTTGAGTGAATCAAATTGCTATGGTTTCATATTGAATTCTATTTTATGAATCTAAACAGAAAAAGTATAAGTTTATAGTCGGAAATATAAGTTACAAGTCGTTTTTGTAAAGGTAGTCATTTCAGTCGAAAGAACGACGTCTAGATGACCATTTTAGAAAACATACTTCCACTTTGAGTTTAATCATGATTTTTGGATATAGTTTCATGTTCATAAGAAAAATCATTTTCCCAGAAGAACAACTTTTAAATCAAAGTTTATCATAGTTTTTAATTAATTAACCCAAAACAGCCCGCGGTGTTACTACGACGGCGTATGTCCGGTTTTACAGTGTTCTTCGTGTTTCCAGGTTTTAAATCATTAAGTTAGCATATCATATAGATATAGAACATGTGTTTAGTTGATTTTAAAAGTCAAGTTAGAAGGATTAACTTTTGTTTGCGAACAAGTTTAGAATTAACTAAACTATGTTCTAGTGATTACAAGTTTAAACCTTCGAATAAGATAGCTTTATATGTATGAATCGAATGATATTATGAACATCATTACTACCTCAAGTTTTCTGGATAAAGCTACTGGAAATGAGAAAAATGGATCTAGCTTCAAAGGATCCTTGGATGGCTTGAAAGTTCTTGAAGCAGAATCATGACACGAAAACAAGTTCAAGTAAGATTTCCACTCGAAATAAGATTGTTATAGTTATAAAAATTGAATCAAAGTTTGAATATGAGTATTACCTTGTATTAGAAAGATATCTTACTGAAAATAAGAAAGATTTCTTGAGGTTGGATGATCACTCTACAAGATTGGAAGTAAGCTAGCAAACTTGGAAGTATTCTTGATTTTATGAAACTAGAACTTGTAGAATTTATGAAGAACACTTAGAACTTGAAGATAGAACTTGAGAGAGATCAATTAGATGAAGAAAATTGAAGAATGAAAGTGTTTGTAGGTGTTTTTGGTCGTTGGTGTATGGATTAGATATATAGGATATGTAATTTTGTTTTCATGTAAATAAGTCATGAATGATTACTCATATTTTTGTAATTTTATAAGATATTTCATGCTAGTTGCCAAATGATGGTTCTCACATGTGTTAGGTGACTCACATGGGCTGCTAAGAGCTGATCATTGTAGTGTATATACCAATATTACATACATCTAAAAGCTGTGTATTGTACGAGTACGAATACGGGTGCATACGAGTAGAATTGTTGATGAAACTGAACGAGGATGTAATTGTAAGCATTTTTGTTAAGTAGAAGTATTTTGATAAGTGTATTGAAGTCTTTAAAAAGTGTATGAATACATATTAAAACACTACATGTATATACATTTTAACTGAGTCGTTAAGTCATCGTTAGTCGTTACATGTAAGTGTTGTTTTGAAACTTTTAGGTTAACGATCTTGTTAAATGTTGTTAACCCATTGTTTATTAAATCAAATGAGATGTTAAATTATTACATTATCATGATATCATGATGTATTAATATATCTTAATATGATATATATACATTAAATGTCGTTACAACGATAATCGTTACATATATGTCTCGTTTCAAAATCATTAAGTTAGTAGTCTTGTTTTTACATATATAGTTCATTGCTAATATACTTAATGATATGTTTACTTATCATAATATCATGTTTATATATATATCCATATATACGTCATCATATAGATTTTACAAGTTTTAACGTTCGTGAATCGCCGGTCAACTTGGGTGGTCAATTGTCTATATGAAACCTATTTCAATTAATCAAGTCTTAACAAGTTTGATTGCTTAACATGTTGGAAACACTTAATCATGTAAATAACAATTTAATTTAATATATATATATATATATATATATATATATATATATAAACATGGAAAAGTTCGGGTCACTACAGTACCTACCCGTTAAGTAAATTTCGTCCCGAAATTTTAAGCAGTTGGAGGTGTTAATGTATCTTCTGGAAATAAATGCGGGTATTTCTTCTTCATCTGATCTTCTCGTTCCCAGGTGAACTCGGGCCCTCTACGAGCATTCCATCGAACCTTAACAATTGGTATCTTGTTTTGCTTAAGTCTTTTAACCTCACGATCCATTATTTCGACGGGTTCTTCGATGAATTGAAGTTTTTCGTTGATTTGGATTTCATCTAACGGAATAGTGAGATCTTCTTTAGCAAAACATTTCTTCAAATTCGAGACGTGGAAAGTGTTATGTACAGCCGCGAGTTGTTGAGGTAACTCAAGTCGGTAAGCTACTGGTCTGACACGATCAATAATCTTGAATGGTTCAGTATACCTTGGATTTAATTTCCCTCGTTTACCAAATCAAACAACACCTTTCCAAGGTGCAACCTTAAGCATGACCATCTCTCCAATTTCAAATTCTATATCTTTTCTTTTAATGTCGGCGTTGCTCTTTTGTCGACTTTGGGCGGTTTTCAACTGTTGTTAAATTTGAATGATCTTCTCGGTAGTTTCTTGTATTATCTCCGGACCCGTAATCTGTCTATCCCCCACTTCACTCCAACAAATCGGAGACCTGCAATTTCTACCATAAAGTGCTTCAAACGGCGCCATCTCAATGCTTGAATGATAGCTGTTGTTGTAGGAAAATTCTGCTAACGGTAGATGTCGATCCCAACTATTTCTGAAATCAATAACACATGCTCGTAGCATGTCTTCAAGCGTTTGTATCGTCCTTTCGCTCTACCCATCAGTTTGTGGATGATAGGCAGTACTCATGTCTAGACGAGTTCCTAATGCTTGCTGTAATGTCTGCCAGAATCTTGAAATAAATCTGCCATCCCTATCAGAGATAATAGAGATTGGTATTCCATGTCTAGAGACGACTTCCTTCAAATACAGTTGTGCTAAATTCTCCATCTTGTCATCTTCTCTTATTGGCAGGAAGTGTGCTGATTTGGTGAGACGATCAACTATTACCCAAATAGTATCAAAACCACTTGCAGTCCTTGGTAATTTAGTGTTGAAATCCATGGTAATGTTTTCCCATTTCCATTCTGGGATTTCAGGTTGTTGTAGTAGACCTGATGGTTTCTGATGTTCAGCTTTGACCTTAGAACACGTCAAACATTCTCCTACATATTTAGCAATATCGGCTTTCATACCTGGCCACCAAAAATGTTTCTTAAGATCCTTGTACATCTTCCCCGTTCCAGGATGTATTGAGTATCTGGTTTTATGAGCTTCTCTAAGTACCATTTCTCTCATATCTCCAAATTTTGGTACCCAAATTCTTTCAACCCTATACCGGGTTCCGTCTTCCCGAATATTAAGATGCTTCTCCGATCCTTTGGGTATTTCATCCTTTAAATTTTCCTCTTTTAAAACTCCTTGTTGCGCCTCCTTTATTTGAGTAGTAAGGTTAGTGTGAATCATTATATTCATAGATTTTACTCGAATGGGTTCTCTGTCCTTTCTGTTCAAGGCGTCGGCTACCACATTTGCCTTCCCCGGGTGGTAACGAATCTCAAAGTCGTAATCATTCAACAATTCAATCCACCTACGCTGCCTCATATTCAGTTGTTTCTGATTAAATATGTGTTGAAAACTTTTGTGGTCGGTATATATAATACTTTTGACCCCATATAAGTAGTGCCTCCAAATCTTTAATGCAAAAACAACCGCGCCTAATTCCAAATCATGTGTCGTATAATTTTGTTCGTGAATCTTTAATTGTCTAGATGCATAAGCAATCACCTTCGTTTGTTGCATTAATACACAACCGAGACCTTGCTTTTATGCGTCACAATAAATCACAAAATCATCATTCCCTTCAGACAATGACAATATAGGTGCCGTAGTTAGCTTTTTCTTCAATAATTGAAACGCCTTCTCTTGTTCATCCTTCCATTCAAATTTCTTCCCTTTATGCGTTAATGCAGTCAAGGGTTTTGCTATTTTGGAGAAATCTTGGATGAATCTTCTGTAGTAACCAGCCAATCCTAAAAATTGACGTATATGCTTCAGAGTTTTTGGGGTTTCCCACTTTTCAACGGTTTCGATCTTTGCCGGGTCCACCTGGATACCTTCTTTGTTCACTATGTGACCGAGGAATTGAACTTCTTCCAACCAAAATGCACACTTTGAAAACTTAGCATACAGTTTTTCTTTCCTCAATACTTCTAGCACTTTTCTCAAATGTTCTTCATGCTCTTGATCATTCTTTGAGTAAATAAGTATGTCATCGATGAAAACAATGACAAACTTGTCAAGATATGGCCCACACACTCGGTTCATAAGGTCCATGAACACAGCTGGTGCGTTAGTCAATCCAAACGGCATAACCATAAACTCGTAATGACCATAACGCGTCCTAAAAGCAGTTTTTGGAATATCATCCTCCTTTACTCGCATTTGATGATATCCAGAACGTAAATCGATCTTCGAATAAACTGACAAGCCTTGTAGTTGATCAAATAAGTCGTCAATTCTCGGCAGTGGATAACGGTTTTTGATGGTAAGTTTGTTCAACTCTCTGTAGTCAATACACAACCTAAATGTACCATCCTTCTTCTTGACAAACAAAACAGGAGATCCCCATGGTGATGTGCTTGGTCGAATGAAACCACGTTCTAATAGTTCTTGCAGTTGGCTTTGCAGTTCTTTCATCTTACTGGGTGCGAGTCTATAAGGAGCACGAGCTATTGGTGCAGCTCCTAGTACAAGATCTATTTGAAATTCAACAGATCGATGTGGAGGTAGTCCCGGTAATTCTTTCAAAAATACATCGGGAAATTCTTTTGCGACGGGAACATCATTGATGCTCTTTTCTTCAGTTTGTACTTTCTCGACGTGTGCTAGAACAGCATAGTAACCTTTTCTTATCAGTTTTTGTGCCTTCAAATTACTAATAAGATGTAGCTTCGTGTTGCCCTTTTCTCCGTACACCATTAAGGGTTCTCCTTCTTCTCGTACAATGCGAATTGCATTTTTATAACATACGATCTCTGCTTTCACCTTCTTCAGCCAGTCCATGCCAACTATTACATCAAAACTCCCTAACTCTACTGGTATCAAATCAATCTTAAATATTTCGCTACCCAGTTTAATTTCTCGATTCCGGCATATATAATCTGCTGAAATTAATTTACCGTTTGCTAATTCGAGTAAAAATTTACTATCCAACGGCGTCAATGGACAACTTAATTTAGCACAAAAATCTCTACTCATATAGCTTCTATCCGCACCCGAATCAAATAAAACGTAAGCAGATTTATTGTTAATAAGAAACGTACCCGTAACAAGCTCCGGGTCTTTCTGTGCCTCTGCCGCATTAAAATTGAAAACTCTTCCGCGGCCTTGTCCATTCGTGTTCTCCTGTTTTGGGCAATTTCTAATAATGTGGCCTGGTTTTCCACATTTATAACAAACTACATTGGCATAACTTGCTCCGACACTACTTGCTACGCCATTACTCGTTCCGACACCATTTGTTCCTTTCGTTCTGTTAACCCCTGGTCCGTAGACCTCACACTTCACCACGCTATGACCATTTCTTTTACACTTGTTGCAAAATTTGGTGCAGAACCCCGAGTGATACTTTTCACACCTTTGGCATAGCTGCTTCTGATTGTTGTTGTTGTTGCGGTTGTTATTGTTGTTGGGATGATTGTTGTAGTTGTTGTTGTTGTTGTTGTTGTTGTTGTTGTTGTTGTTGTTGTTGTTGTTGTTGGGCCGTTTGTTATAGTTGCAATTGATGTTGCAATTGTTGGGATAGTTGTTGCGATTATTGTTGTAATTGCTGTTGTTGTTGCATTGGTGATTCTTTTCACCGTTTTCCTCCCACTTTCTTTTGACTTGCTTCACATTGGCCTCTTCAGCCGCCTGTTCTTTAATTCTTTCCTCAATCTGGTTTACTAGTTTATGAGCCATTCTACATGCCTGTTGTATGGAGGCGGGCTCGTGTGAACTTATATCTTCTTGGATTCTTTCTGGTAATCCTTTCACAAACGCGTCGATCTTCTCTTCCTCATCTTCGAATGCTCTCGGACACAATAGGCACAATTCTGTGAATCGTCTTTCGTACGTGGTAATATCAAATCCTTGGGTTCGTAACCCTCTAAGTTCTGTCTTGAGCTTATTGACCTCGGTTATGGGACGGTACTTCTCATTCATCAAGTGCTTGAATGCTGACCACGGTAGTGCGTAAGCATCATCTTGTCCCACTTGCTCTAGATAGGTATTCCACCATGTTAACGCAGTACCTGTGAAGGTATGCGTAGCGTACTTCACTTTGTCCTCTTCAGTACACTTACTTATGGCAAATACCGATTCGACCTTCTCGGTCCACCGTTTCAATCCGATCGGTCCTTCGGTTCCATCAAATTCCAAAGGTTTGCAGGCAGTGAATTCTTTGTAGGTGCATCCTACACGATTTCTTGCACCGTTAGCTGCATTGCTAGATTCGGAGTTATTGTTGGTATGTAGCGCAGCCTGTACTGTGGCTATGTTTGCAGCAAGAAAGGTACGAAATTCCTCTTCGCTCATATTCATGGTTTGTCGAGTAGTCGGTGCCATTTCCTTCAAATAGTCAAATGAAACAAGTTAATCATACAGAATATTATGAGTAGTCAATAGTATCTCGTAGCATAATATGAACTCATTTATAAAAGCTTTTTCTTCATATTAGCATTTTATAAGTTTAAATTCGAGTAGTACCTACCCGTTAAGTTCATACTTAGTAGCTTATATACAATTCAACTACTACAATTCTATATGAAAAACTGATTATAATAATATTTCGCGTTCAAACTTTTACACAATATTTTACAAACTTACAATACCGCTTATTTTACATATAGCATGAAATATAGCACACAATAACTTTGATACAAGATAGTTGTGAAGATAATTCTAGCTAGTACACAAGTCGTTCAGTAAAGGCAATAAAGACACGTAATTCATACGTCCAGAAACAAGTCATGCATTCTGGTTTTACTAGGACTACTTCCCATCCTTGGTCTTGTGGAACATAACCGTTATGGCCGTTGATAAGACAACGTGTTGTAACGTCGTCAAAGGGACGAGGGTTACGTAATGTCCAACAGTCCCGTAACAATCTAAAAACCTCATTTCTTACCCCAATTACCGGCTCCGTCACTTGTGGAAATGTTTTATTTAATAGTTGTAGCCCGATGTTCTTGTTCTCACTTTGGTGAGAAGCGAACATTACTAACCCGTAAGCATAACATGCTTCTTTATGTTGCATGTTAACCGCTTTTTCTAAATCACGAAGTCCTATATTCGGATATATTGAGTCAAAATAATTTCTTAACCCGTTGCGTAAAATAGCATTTGGGTTCCCCGCAATATATGCGTCAAAGTAAACACATCGTAACTTATGGATTTCCCAATGTGATATCCCCCATCTTTCGAGCGAAAGCCTTTTATAAACCAAGGCATTCTTGGAACGTTCTTCGAATGTCTTACAAACCGATCTCGCCTTAAATAGTTGTGCCGAGGAATTCTGACCGACTCTAGACAAGATTTCATCAATCATGTCTCCGGGTAGGTCTCTTAAAATATTGGGTTGTCTATCCATTTTGTGTTTTTAAACTGTAAAATAGACAAGAGTTAGATTCATAAAAAAAAAATACTCATTAATACAAGCAATTTTTACATATATCATAAAGCATAAGCACACTATATTACATATATTACACCACACGAATACAACTATCTTATTCCGACTCGCTCATTTCTTCTTCTTCTGTTTTGGTTCGTTTTGCCAAGTTTCTAGGGATATATGATGTTCCCCTAATACGAGCCGTCGTTTTCCACATTGGTTTAGAAAAACCTGGTGGTTTAGAGGTTCCCGGGTTATTGTCACAACTTAAGAAATACGGGTGTTGACGATACATATAAAGTTCATCGGGTTTGGAATCAAATTTCTCTATTTTTATGCCCTTTCCCTTATTGTTCTCTTTTGCCTTATTAAATTGTGTTGGGGTAATTTCTATAACATCATCGGAATCCTTGTCGGGATCCGATTCATCGGAGAATTGGTAATCCTCCCAATACTTTGCTTCCTTGGCGGAAACACCATTGACCATAATTAACTTTGGTCGGTTGGTTGAGGATTTTCTTCTACTTAACCATTTTATTATTTCCCCCACTGGTTCTATTTCTTCTTCCGGTTCCGATTCTTCTTCCGGTTCCGACTCTTCTTCCGGTTCCTCTTCGGGAACTTGTGAATCAGTCCACGAATCATTCCAATTTACATTTGACTCTTCATTATTATTAGGTGAGTCAATGGGATTTATTCTAGAGGTAGACATCTATCACATAATATCAAACAAATTAAGAGATTAATATATCACATAATATTCACATGTTAAAAATATATAGTTTCCAACAAAATTTGTTAAGCAATCATTTTTCAAGTAAACACGGTCGAAGTCCAGACTCACTAATGCATCCTAACAAACTCGATAAGACACACTAATGCAAAATTCTGGTTCTCTAAGACCAACGCTCTGATACCAACTGAAATGTCCCGTTCATATTGATTATAAACGTTCCATATTAATTGATTTCGTTGCGAGATTTTGACCTCTATATGAGGCGTTTTTCAAAGACTTCATTCATTTTTAAAACAACCATAACCTTTATTTTATCAATAAAGGTTTCAAAAGCATTACGTAGATTATCAAATAATGATAATCTAAAATATACTGTTTACACACGACCATTACATAATGGTTTACAATAGAAATATATTACATCGACATATGTTTCTTAAATGCAGTTTTTACACAATATCATACAAATATGGACTCCAAATCTTGTCCTTATTTTAGTATGCAAAAGCGGAAGCTCTTAGTATTCACCTGAGAATAAACATGCTTTAAACGTCAACAAAAATGTTGGTGAGTTATAGGTTTAACCTATATATATATATATATATATATATATATATATATATATATATATATATATATATATATATATATATATATATATATATATATCAAATCGTAACAATAGACCACAAGATTTCATATTTCAATACACATTCCATACATAGAGATAAAAATCATTCATATGGTGAACACCTGGTAACCGACATTAACAAGATGCATATATAAGAATATCCCCATCATTCCGGGACACCCTTCGGATATGATATAAATTTCAAAGTACTAAAGCATCCGATACTTTGGATGGGGTTTGTTAGACCCAATAGATCTATCTTTAGGATTCGCGTCAATTAGGGTGTCTGTTCCCTAATTCTTAGATTACCAGACTTAATAAAAAGGGGCATATTCGATTTCGATAATTCAACCATAGAATGTAGTTTCACGTACTTGTGTCTATTTTGTAAATCATTTATAAAACCTGCATGTATTCTCATCCAAAAAATATTAGATTTTAAAAGTGGGACTATAACTCACTTTCACAGATTTTTACTTCGTCGGGAAGTAAGAGTTGGCCACTGGTCGATTCACGAACCTATAACAAATATGTACATATATATCAAAGTATATTCAAAATATATTTACAACACTTTTAATACATTTTGATGTTTTAAGTTTATTAAGTCAGCTGTCCTCGTTAGTAACCTACAACTAGTTGTCCAACGTTAGATGTACAGAAAAAAATTGATATATATTATCTTGAATCAATCTACGACCCAGTGTATACACGTCTCAGGCTAGATCACAACTCAAAGTATATATATATTTTTGGAATCAACTTCAACCCTGTATAGCTAACTCCCACATTACTGCATATAGAGTGTCTATGGTTGTTCCAAATAATATATACACATGGGTCGATATGATATGTCAAAACATTTGCATACGTGTCTATGGTATCCCAAGATTACATAATATATTAGAATACATGTATAATACAATATAAGTTAGCTAGGATATGATTAATATAGATTTGTTACCAATTTTCACGTTGCTACAACAAGAAAAATTATCCAATCTTGTTTTACCCATAACTTCTTCATTTTAAATCCGTTTTGAGTGAATCAAATTGCTATGGTTTCATATTGAACTCTATTTTATGAATCTAAATAGAAAAATTATAGGTTTATAGTCAGAAATATAAGTTACAAGTCATTTTTGTAAAGGTAGTCATTTCAGTCGAAAGAACGACGTCTAGATGACCATTTTAGAAAACATACTTCCACTCTGAGTTTAATAATGATTTTTGGATATAGTTTCATGTTCATAAGAAAAATCATTTTCCCAGAAGAACAACTTTTAAATCAAAGTTTATCATAGTTTTTAATTAACTAACCCAAAACAGCCCGCGGTGTTACTACGACGGCGTATGTCCGGTTTTACAGTGTTCTTCGTGTTTCCAGGTTTTAAATCATTAAGTTAGCATATCATATAGATAAATAACATGTGTTTAGTTGATTTTAAAATTCAAGTTAGAAGGATTAACTTTTGTTTGCGAACAAGTTTAGAATTAACTAAACTATGTTCTAGTGATTACAAGTTTAAACCTTCGAATAAGATAGCTTTATATGTATGAATCGAATGATGTTATGAACATCATTACTACCTCAAGTTTTCTGGATAAAGCTACTGGAAATGAGAAAAATGGATCTAGCTTCAAAGGATCCTTGGATGGCTTGAAAGTTCTTGAAGCAGAATCATGACACGAAAACAAGTTCAAGTAAGATTTCCACTCGAAATAAGATTGTTATAGTTATAGAAATTGAATCAAAGTTTGAATATGAGTATTACCTTGTATTAAAAAGATATCTTACTGAAAATAAGAAAGATTTCTTGAGGATGGATGATCACTCTACAAGATTGGAAGTAAGCTAGCAAACTTGGAAGTATTCTTGATTTTATGAAACTAGAACTTGTAGAATTTATGAAGAACACTTAGAACTTGAAGATAGAACTTGAGAGAGATCAATTAGATGAAGAAAATTGAAGAATGAAAGTGTTTGTAGGTGTTTTTGGTCGTTGGTGTATGGATTAGATATGTAGGATATGTAATTTTGTTTTCATGTAAATAAGTCATGAATGATTACTCATATTTTTGTAATTTTATGAGATATTTCATGCTAGTTGCCAAATGATGGTTCCCACATGTGTTAGGTGACTCACATGGGCTGCTAAGAGCTGATCATTGGAGTGTATATACCAATAGTACATACATCTAAAAGCTGTGTATTGTACGAGTACGAATACAGGTGCATACGAGTAGAATTGTTGATGAAACTGAACGAGGATGTAATTGTAAGCATTTTTGTTAAGTAGAAGTATTTTGATAAGTGTATTGAAGTCTTTCAAAAGTGTATGAATACATATTAAAACACTACATGTATATACATTTTAACTGAGTCGTTAAGTCATCGTTAGTCGTTACATGTAAGTGTTGTTTTGAAACCTTTAGGTTAACGATCTTGTTAAATGTTGTTAACCCATTGTTTATTAAATCAAATGAGATGTTAAATTATTACATTATCATGATATCATGATGTATTAATATATCTTAATATGATATATATACATTAAATGTCGTTACAACGATAATCGTTACATATATGTCTCGTTTCAAAATTATTAAATTAGTAGTCTTGTTTTTACATATATAGTTCATTGCTAATATACTTAATGATATGTTTACTTATCATAATATCATGTTAACTATATATATATATATATATATATATATATATATATATATATATATATATATATATATATATTTGTCATCATATAGTTTTTACAAGTTTTAACGTTCGTGAATCGCCGGTCAACTTGGGTGGTCAATTGTCTATATGAAACCTATTTCAATTAATCAAGTCTTAACAAGTTTGATTGCTTAACATGTTGGAAACACTTAATCATGTAAATAACAATTTCATTTAATATATATATAAACATGGAAAAGTTGGGGCACTACAAATATAGCACATGGAAATCTGTCAAAAGAAGCTCATCAATTTAATTCCGCAATTTACTCTGAAAATATTCCAACTTCCGTTGAACAAGCTCAAAAATCAAAAAACTGGAAAGAAGCAATGGAGGTTGAAATGAAAGCCTTGAATGAAAATAACACGTGGGAAAAATGTGTCATGCCTGAAGGGAAGAAACCAGTGGCATGTCGATGGGTATTTACGATAAAATATAAGCCAGATGGAAATATTGAAAGATATAAAGCTCGACTGGTTGCGAAAGGATACACTCAGACATATGGGATTGATTACTCCGAAACCTTCTCACCTGTTTCGAAGATTGATACCATTAGAGTTCTCTTTTCTATCGCTGCAAATGAAGATTGGCCACTTCATCAATTTGATGTGAAGAATGCTTTTCTACATGGCAAATTAAAGGAAGAAGTCTATATGGAAGCACCACCGGGATTCACTGACAACTTCAAAAACAGGGAAGTTTGTCGACTTAAAAAGGCTTTATATGGGTTAAAACAATCCCCACGGGCTTGGTTTGGGAGATTTACGTTATTTATGAAAAAATACGATTTCAAACAAAGTAACTCGGATCATACTCTCTTCTTTAAACGAAAAGGAAAGTTAATTATATGTTTAATCATTTATGTTGATGATATGATAATAACTGGAAATGATAAAGTGGAAATTTCTAACTTAAAAATTAACTTATTTAAAGAATTTGAAATGAAAGACTTGGGCAGAGCTGAAATATTTTTTGGGGATTGAGGTATTACGATCCCAACAGGGAATATTTATCTGTCAAAAGAAGTATGTTCTTGATTTTCTTGCAGAAACAGGTATGATTGATTGCAAATCAGCTGATACTCCAATGATTCCAAACCAGAAGCTATATATGGAAGATGAAGCTGATCTTGCTGATAAAGGGCAATACCAAAGGATGGTGGGAAAACTCATCTATCTTGCTCATACTCGACCTAATATAGCACATGCAGTTGGAGTTGTGAGTCAATTCATGCATCGACCACAGGTTCATCATATGGAAGCTGTAACGAGAATCATCAGATATTTGAAGAAAACAGCGGATCATGGAGTTGTTTTCAAAAGAAATGGACATCTAAGAACTCAAATATACACGGATGCAAGTTGGGCTGGTGAGAAAGGAGATAGAAAATCTACATCTGGATTCTTCTCATTAGTCGGGGGCAATCTTGTGGCATGGAAAAGTAAGAAACAAAAAGTTGTCTCACTTTCAAGTGCCGAATCAGAATTTAGAGGAATAGCCAAAGGAGTAGTCGAAGCACTATAGATCCGAAAACTTTTGACAGAAATTGGGTTCCCTCCAAAAGAAGTCATTCAAATCTTATGCGACAACGAAGCCGCCATTGGCATTTCAGAAAATCCAGTTCAACACGACAGAACTAAGCATGTTGAAATCGACAGACATTTTATTAGAGAAAAGTTAGATGCCGAAATTATCTCTCTTCCATCAATCAGATCAGAAGATCAGGTAGCCGACATCCTCACCAAATCAGTCAACGGAAGACTCTTCAGCGAAGTTCTCGGCAAGTTGAACATTAGAAACCTCACTATTCAACTTGATGGGGAGCGTTAGAGTGCAGCAACAACAACAACAAGAAAGTCAAATTACCATATTTGGTAATTTGACTTTTCAGGATCAGAATTCTAAGTTCATCATTTCCTGTTTGAGACAAGTCACATGTTCAACTAGAAGCCAACTCAACGGATTAAACAACAGCCTTATTTCCTCATCTGTACATGGGGTTCCAAAAGCATAATTGGATCCATCTCATTATTAGAAGTAGCTGTTATAGGGTGTTCATGTATAAAACACAAACCAGCTGATAGTATTCTCCAATTCAATTTGTATCAAATCAATCAATAATCAATAAAAAGATCAGATTAACATTTCAGATTATCTTTTTATCTTTTAAAACAGACTTGAACGTTGAATCAGCGGAGTAGCCTTCAGGAGATGACGAAGAAGATGGTTAAAAAGACGGTTTTACTCTTACATGCATTACACATGTCAAGACTTAATGGACTAATTTAACAGAAGTTTGAAGGAGGGATGCTGATTACAAATTTTTGAAAAACAAAAAATTCTAAAAGTAAAAAAAACCTGAGGGACGCTGTTAGCAATATGGGGTATAATACATGGACCAACATAGCAAAAAAGCTATGAAATTATGCTAATTTTATGTCGGTATTCAAGAAAGGTAATATGTACAGAGCTTTTTCACGCGTTTTTTTTTTTCTTCTTTTCCTCAATGGAGAGTTTAGCTTTACACATGTAGAGTCACGGGACACCACCATTATGGAATTTTATGTAGAAAATACTCTTTAAGATTGTATAGGACACCACTAAATTTAACTACTCGAATCACATATATTTTTCGAATTTGTAGTGTTTGAAAGCAATGACCACTAAAATAACATTTAAATATAACTAACACTGACAAAAAAAAATAAAAAAATAAATGGGGATTGCATTGAATTATGAACATGAAATCAACACTGCTTTTCCTCCTTGTTTGGCTGGTTTGGCCCGTGTTCATTTGTGTCTTCTCTCCTTCGTTGGTTTCTTTGTGTGTTCTCTCCTTTGTTGGTTTCATCTTGCTCCAAAATTTAGAAGTGTTAATACTTTAAAGTAATACTCCGTATATTATTTGGTGCCAAATAAAATACCTAGCGTACCTTAAAAATTATTTTAGGTGTTTCGTAACAGGTTGGACATTTTAGGAGAATTGATATTCTAAAATACATACGAGTTTAAGAAAAATATATATAACATAACTACAAATTTCCTTCCACCCATTTTAGTTCTTAACATCAAGTGGAAACAAATTTTGTGTGCTTTTAGTTCACCAACTTGAAATCAACAAAATCAAAATCAAGCCATCAAATTTTTGGTGTTCATCATCCGTTTATCAAGCCCTAGTGAGAGTTTCACCTCCATCTCAAAATCGAATGCAATGGGCTACTGATGATTTTTTTGGATGTGTAATCTAAATATATTTGTTAGAACTGTAATAGGTAAAGCTTCAAGTTGAATTGTCTGGTCATCTTTTTAAATCATATCAGGGAGTTAGACATGTGATTTCCCAAAGATAGTTACGATTTTTTTTTTTTAGTTATGAAATACCTTTGACTCCATATAGTGCTACTGATAGTCGTCACAAAACACTTAGTAGTAAAGGCATAACAAAGGTTCGCTGCAATGAAGCCGAAAGTCTGGCGGCGATAACCTAACATTTTCATTTATCCAAAAAGAACATCTTCAACTCGGGGAGAACATAGTTATAATGATAGTCATCATAAACCACTTAGAAGTAAAAGCATGGCAAAAGTTACAAGACACCAAAAGTAAGAACCACGAACAATTGCAATAAAGTCGAGGTCTGATGATGATAACCTAACATTTTCAAAAAAATAAAAAACATTAATCCAACACGCATAAACATCTTCAAGTTGGCACCAATCCCACTAGTGGCCACCATCTTTAAGTTGGCATGATCTGCATAAAATTGGGTTAGATCAACGAAATAACTCTAAAAATGCATGAAATCAACATTCAAATAAATAGAATAAAACTGAAAGCAGCTAAGTAGGCAGAGTTTAATCACACAAGTAACATGTTCAAAAACTGAAAGCAGCTAAGTAGGCAGAGTTTAATCAACAGTTAGTTGGGGATCACCCAGGGGGACTTAACCACCCCCACGATATTCTCCCACAATTGATATACCCGCCCCCCAACTGCGTGCCCAGGAGAAATTGTGTGGTTAATATGTAGCCAACGAGGGTCGAACTCCTGACCTCCCCTAAAGGAGGCAGACCACCAACCGCTGGACCACATCACAACTTCATCATATAACTAAATTATGATTTCTATAAAGGACAAACAAGCTAAGTCTGTAGGTAAACCATACCGAACTCCTCCAGTCCTGTTTAAGCCTATAAACAAAATTAAGTGTTTCAACTAAAACAGTATAACCTGATCATCTAGCCACCTGTAGCAACTATGTACAGACAGAGTCAAATATGGAATCACTAACTTACAAGTGTTGAAGAAGATGATGATGGTTGTGAGGGCAGAGAATGTTTGAAGCTGGAAACATCTTCAGATGTTGAAGACTCATTTTTCCTAATTACATCACCAATTTTTTTAATAAAAATTTTATGTGAGGCCGTACGAGCAATCAACGCTTGTACTTGTTCAAGCGGGCGAGAGTAGCGTGCTTCCATTTGATTCCTCTGTCGTTTAGGCAACCTATCTAATAAACATCTGACATGCTCCTCCTTTGAAATCAAGGGTTCGAGATCGTCAATTTCTTGATCAAACATGTCACTCCATTCTCCAAAACTAGCCCTAAACCGTGCCATTAATCTAGCCACAATCTCCACCGTTTGACCCCTCTCGGATTCAATTTGAAACATTTTTTTCTTGGTCCAAAATTGTATATCATCCACAAGGTTCTCAACAACTGCTTTTGTCTTATCGATAGCCCGAATTCTCTCAAAAATTATATTGTCCTGCTCTAAAGATGCTTGTAGTTCCTTCATAACATCTTCAATGTCTGAAACTAGTTTGGCCTTTTTCTTCTCCTTATCCTCTTTGTTTTTCATTGCTTGCGTAGGTAGTTCCTGCAAGCAAATTTACAAGATTATCACTTGCTCTATCCAATATTTATAACTCACATCAAATCCACTCTCTCTTTGAACCAAAATAATCAAAATCAAATACTAATAGAAAGGGTATAGTTAAGACATGAGAAATCTGCTCGTCTTTATTTAGTAATGTGAAAAAGAATGATAACTTTAGTTCATCATCTGCCACAACAAAGATAACTTTGGTCCCAGTTAAGTTTTATAAATGTAAATAAGTGGGGCGAGTGAAAAAAATGGCAGTAGATCTCTATCTAAAAAACAAAGATAACCTCATGCAACTACCCAACATTAAAATGTGATAAGACAAAAGGTCCATTAAAACAGTCTATTATTCAAATGGATTCATACAGTTGGCATTTAGTCTACAACCTATAAGATGCTAGGAGCTGTTAATTAACAGGAGAACCACTTTTTCAGATGTCAACCAACAAACAAGAGGCAACAAATAATAAGTTTCAAGTTGTAATAAGAAATCCAGAGTCTCAACATTAAGATGCTAAAGACTACAATAATAATACATAGAATATAGTAGTTGTCAGAATAACTGAACCTTGAGTATCAAATCACAGACTTTAATAAAATCGATACGTGAAAAGTATAAATAAATAAAATACCAAACTAATGTAAATACCTTCATGATGAATGTGGCGTTTGGAGAGTTACTCAAGCAAGAAATTTCTAGCTTCAGTTGACATTTTAATATCGCAGGTATCCCTCGTGCTAGAGTCTATATTCAACCTAATCAAGTTGCTAAAAGGCGAAGGCTGAGCAGATAGTAACTCCGGGAATGAGGAAATACACTGCACATATAAATAGAGGTAATTTATTTATTAATATATATTAATAAAAATACACAACAATGATGTATACCTTCACTCCTATTAAAAACTTTACGCATTAAAGAAGATATTTCAGGGCATCTGGTCATTTGAAAATAGACCTTAAAAGGCATGTTCAGAAATTACCAAATCAGTTATGACACGGTCAGTCAAAAGCAACTCTATTTACTTATGCTAATAAGACAATGGTGACAGATTGTCACGTAAGAATAATCAGACAATTAACATATCACTATAGCTGATACTACATCATTGTACCTCAACAATGTCCAAGTTAAGTGTAAGAAATCTGGCACTACAGAGCTGTTGAAGCACGTTAATAATACCACGAGCTTTTTCCTCCTTATACGCCATTTTCGGACAATACATGTGCAAAATGAAAGTCACTTTGTTCACAGAATGGAAATGGTTTTTAAGCCACTTTGGAATACTATAACCTTGGTAGTAGAATGATGAAAGTCCAGATGGAATGATCAAGTCCTTCATGTCGCAATCATTTATAGTGATAGTATCAAGTTGAGGTGCAACCACATTAATAACAATCGAGTCTTCGCCTTTAATAAGTTTGAGATTAGAAAGTCGAGGTGTAATAATGTCAACAACCTTAGCCTTGACCTTAAAACTTTCTAAAGTGAGATTTTGTAAGTTCACACATTTGGTGAAAAGATCAATGGATTCACGTCGATCATCACACAGAGAAATATCATCAAGAAACAAAGTCGTTAATGCTGGAAAATCCCATGGTGTTTTGGGTGTAAGGCAAGGCGTAAAAAAGTAGGTTCTGAATGTGAGATTCTTAAGAGTCTGAGAGCTAAAGAGACAAGGAGGAAATTCATGGTGCTTCGTGGGACTACTAACAACAGTTATTTGTTGAACATTGTGAGAAAAAGCATAACTTACAATCTTTCTCACAAAAACTTGAGTAGCTGCTCCATTAAATCTTAGATTTACAGAGGAAACTTCTACTTGATGGTTGCGTTGAGACAAAACATGTTTCACGAATTTTGCAAACTTGGGTAAAGTTTTAAATTCGTTACTTGAAAAGTTGAGACAGGGCATAAATGTCCATATAAGCTTCCATCTTAGAGACAACAATAAACACGTTTGAACAATAAATTTAGTGTCAAAGCGAGAGAGGATTTGATGAATGAGCTCAAGGGGCAGGCTGCTTAATCTATCTTCATCGAGCGTTACTCTAACATTAGAATGGTCAAAGTCCATTTACTCGATATAACAAGTGGACAACCTGCAGTTCACAATGTATAAATTCATATCAATCACTTGGATGACAAAAATATGACTACTATTGATGAAAATGCAAACAAATCCAACAAAATATGTAACACAAGTCAGCATACAGCAACAATCGTGCACTTGAATATTGCTACAAATACAATTACTGTTGGTCTTATCATCAGATGTCCTCCCTCAGGAGAACAAAACTATTTTTTTGTTCTAACATCGAGAAACATCAATACATTATACTCACTTTTGTAGGTGTTGTTAAGTAATACACCTCTATTTGTAAACTTCAACACTCTTTTTGCAAGCTAATAATGGACTGTAGTATATAGCAACCACATACCTCATTAACCTCACTGTCGTGAGGATACTGTAGTTATTGTCGTATTTAATATATAGCAAACAAAATTAAGAATATCAAGTGACATAATTATTCTGTTTTATATAACCGTGGTCATGTTATTGCAAGGATCATACGAGTAAATAAATGCCCCAAGTGAGTTACGCGTATTATATTTTACCACTAAGGTATATCATATATCATATTATCATCCTTAATGATAAGAAAATTAATCAACAGAGGTAAAAGAGTAACAAAATGCCTTAAAAAAACTCAATATCTATGTAGCTTAAAAACTCGATAACAATCATTCAAGTACTGATAAAATGATGATTAGTACACGATGGTAACCCTAAGCATTTCAAATGTATATAATATCGAAAAGAATGCCAATTTCTATGTCGTAGAGTAATTAAGCAGATGTAGAATTGATGAACTAATGCACGGTTTGAGAAGAAATTACAAGTGGAATGAAATGGCGATTTAAAGGTTAATCGTGGCTTAATTATAGGTCATCCGGCTAACAAAGAAAAATGGTAACTGCAGTTGATTTACCCGCCTCTTATTTTTCTTTTTGAACAAATCCCGCCGTCGGTTAATCGGGTTGATAACAAGATCGACACAATACGGGTCGGGTTGTGACTTTAAATTGGGTTTGAGACTTAAGATTCGATTAGCGTTGTTTGGTTAGTTGGAACAAGTTCTCAACAAAATTCTAGAAATGATAATTAGCACGAAATTAACTATTGTACGTTTTTGGTAAAGAGAAATGTATATGTATATTTTACAATTGCTAAATTATTATTAATTAGTTGTACAAGTAACTGAGTAATAATTGCTCCTTAATTCAAATTCAAATAAGCAGTATAAAATATGAGAAATGCTAATGACAATCTTTAGTGTTGTCATTAAAAAGTTTTTTAATGCAGAAAGAATTGTACATATGTAAGTTAGAGGGTAATTTTTTTCATGGAAATATATACTTATTGAAAATGTACAATGAAAACATGTGTCTAAATTTCTTAATGACACGCCTTAGTTTTGTCATTAACATTTTCCATAAAATATTTGAGAATTGCTAATGTGCTCAACTATGAACAGCGGGGTTGGTAATAAAGTAAGGTCTACTTCCAACGTGGGGTCATGAGTTCGAATTAACAAAATTGAAAAAATTAATTTCGTCGTGGTCACGGAGACTCATCCACGATGACTTCGGGCTGCCATGAAGCAAGTAGCCTCCTCGAGTTTAGTATTGTTCGCAAAACGAGTCGGAAACCAATGTATACAAAAAAAATGTCTCTATAGCAAACAATAAAAAAAGGTAAAAGGTAGAATATTTCCGTGTTTCGGCCCGAGCCCCGAGATGGCGAGTAATCCGACAACATACTTTGGTGTATGCAGCCCAGCAGGATTACCCTTCTGTTTCCAACCCTTCTCTGGCCATCACGAATATTCGTTATAAACAATATTCAAACTTGAAACCTCTTGCAAGGAACTCAGAGCACCAACCACTAGGCTATCTTGTAATGGTTTATGGCAAACATTAACCAACATCTAATAAAGTCGAATTTATTTTTGAACTTTGTTAACGATTTGCCTTATGGATGTCGTTAATATGTATTAAATTATTGTAAATGGCGGTTATTAATTAGTTTTATTTTAACAATTATCCAAATGTACAACATCCACAAGCGTGTTAGCGACAATTCTTTGAGTTGTCGTTAGCAAAACCAATTTTTCTTATATATTATTATTTGCATTGAATACAAATTATTTCAATCTAATATCTACGACCACTTAAGGACCCAAACCACCTAACACCGCCATTATCGTCGATCAAACACCACCAGAACTCCGACAACAAACCAAAACATATGAACCCAACAACTACCATCGAAACCAAAATCTAAATCTATAGAATGAAATCACCCCAAACCCAACCACGAAGTAGTGAACCCAAACAACCATTTGAAAAACCTAACAACCGTGACATTTACCCGTCGAGAGATCACTCACACGCCTGGGAAGAGAACTTTTGGGGGTGGACTAGCCGAAAAGTAAACCACCAAAAATCCACAGATGTAGAAACAACAAACGCATAAGTTCAAACATTTACAAACCGACCACGCAGTTGTGACCAAACCCATAAACTATTTGATGAAACTAACCACCGTGACATTTCTTGGCCGGGACATCACTCACATAGCCAGGAGTTGAACATGTAAGGGTGGAATCGCCTGGAAAAGCAACCCTCCAAAAAGCCACGACAACATAGCAACAAACACCGTAGCTTGGGTGAAAGTGAAAACATTGACAAGCCTAGAAGTAAGTAATAAGGACAGGGAAAAGTTTGGAGGGTGAAGGTGAAAACATTAACAAGCCTAGAAGTTGGCGATTTTTCATCTTCAGATTCAGACTTGTAGAAGGTTTTGGCTCAGGTGTTCGGCTAGCTCGGGATTTCATGTTTCATTTTATTGGGTTGGCCTTCACTCATGTTACAATTTTTTCGCTTGGTTGGCATTAGTTTAGTTAGACCAGTTGACTATTTAGGGTGTGTTAGTTTAGTTAGACCAGTCGACCATTTAGGGTGTGGTTTGTATTTTGTAATACTATGTCTACGCTGTATTGTAAAATAGGGTGTGCGTGATGATAATCTTTTCATGTTGCATTTTTTTTTTACTTATTGCCAAGGACATCATAAAATTGCTAATGATAGTCCTCGTAAAACACTAGTAAATAAAGGCATATCAAAAGTTACACGAAGAGTATAATAAAGTCAAGGTCATGGTGATGAAAACCTAACATTTGCATGAAAACTAATTAAATGACAACTAATTAAATGACCCGTGAAATCACGGGTTATGTTAAGAAAATACTAAAAACTGACAATTTATATATAATGTATGTATACAATCAATATACAAATAACTTTGCAACTTGATTCATTTGTTGAAGCTTTCCATGCTTTCATCTACATGGACAATAGATAGAAGACATGTGATAGGAATGAAATAGATAGAAGACAATCATACCATCAAAATCGCTAATCATCTATCAAATCTAAAACTTGCTCATATTGTATTATCACATAAACTTGTAAATCATCAAGAATAAGTTCATAGATATTTACATTACTTCGATCCATCATCAAAATCACTCCATAAAATTACATACTCCCTGATATTTAAATGACTTTTTTGTTCCGTTGGTCCTTCAATTATACACGAAATTGCAATCCGAGTCCCTCAAGTTTTTTTTTGGGTTTTCGAGTCCTTAAAATTGCAAAATTTTGCAATCCGAGTCCCTCCGTCTAACTTCCGTCTAAATTGACCGTTAACCTTTGACATGTGCCATGCATGTGAGGATAAAATCGTCTTTTTACACTTTTCTTTGACTTTTTTGCTTCGTTGGTCCTTCGTTTATACATAAAATTGCAATCCGAGTCCCTCAACTTTTTAATTCGAATTTTTATCTGTTTTTTTATCTTTAATTCATACTTTTTATCTTTGATTCGACTTTTTATCATCATCATCTCTCATCTTCTTCTTCTAACTTTCTTTGGCGCTTCGCATCGCCGTCAAGGAATGGGTAGGGTTTGTCCGATTTAAAACGCTTGTTAGTTCATGTTCTTCGTCATCTTGTTTGTTCACCATCGTCATCATCTTCATCGAATCATCGTCAAATCATCATCGACAGATCTGAAGTTCGTTCGGATTCGAAATCAGGAAGAAATTTTTTTTTCCTAGGTGGTTGTTCGTCATCATCTTATGTTCTAGGTAAGAAATTAAGTGTTAAGCATCAAATTAGTCGCAATTTGATTTGTTGTGTTAAAAAGCTTGGAATATGTGATTGAACATGTTCTTGCGATTTTATCAATTTAATGGTTATTTTCAGCTAAAGTTAAGTTGTTTTGAATTCATTAAAGGTTATAGAATTGGTTAGATTCATAAGTTCGTTTGGACTTAAGGTTTAAATTTAAGATTCAAATCGATTTTCTGAGTTTTGGTTCATGTGTTTATCGATGTTCAAACTACCGGGATTTTAATTTTAAGGTGAAGAAGACCAAGTGCCATTTTAATTTAAGGTGAAGAAGACCAAGTACCAACGCAATGTTTCATGCTTAGTCAACGAATCCATATGCCGTTCTAAAATTTCAATTATGTAATACTCCATAATTCTTAGTAAACATATCATAATTTGATCTGATGAGTATGAATTAAAGATGACTAGACGAGTATGAATTAATGATAAAAAGTCGAACAAAGATAAAAGTATGAATTAAAGATAAAAAAACAGATAAAAAGTCGAATTAAAAAGTTGAGGGACTCGGATTGCAATTTTGTGTATAAACGAAGGACCAACGAAGCAAAAAAGTCAAAGAAAAGAGTAAAAAGACGATTTTACCCTCACATGCATGGCACATGTCAAAGGTTAACGGTCAATTTAGATGGAAGTTAGACGGAGGGACTCAGATTGCAAAATTTTGTAATTTTAAGGACTCGAAATTCCAAAAAAAAAAAACTTGAGGGACTCGAATTGCAATTTCGTGTATAATTGAAGGACCAACGGAACAAAAAAGTCTATTTAAATATACATTTTTTAGTGTTTACATATACATGGCAGATAGCTATTTTTGTTTAATGAAACGATAAATTAAATATTCACTAAGAACAGATATAGGAGCTGAAGTGCATTACTGTCAGTCTATCACTATGCATACATGTTACTTCGTATTAGTTATAGGAGCAAACCACATAAGCATCACATGGATATCTCCTTTGGTAGATTGCTTAATATTTAACAATGCATCTTCTTTTTATTTGTTAATATTTCATGTAAAGCTTCTTCATTTCACATGGATATATCCGTTTGTAGGCTGCATGAAATTGGACAATATAAACAACCAAATTGGCTTCGAGAATAAACCCAAGCACCTCCAAACACTCATTTAAGTTTTTATAGAGGAAAAAATATATATTCAAACGTATACACACAATATGCTTGTGAAAGGTGTTGGGAAATTACGGTCTCACTAATTCCCACCACCCAGCCCAACAATAATAGTAAAGAAATAAAAACAATACACAACACAAGATTTAACGTGGAAACTCCAAAACAGGAGATAAACCACCGGCCCCCAAAGAGAGAAATACACTATATCACAAATTGTTACAATGATATAGACGACTCTCTTAAGCCAACTACACTCTCCAAAATATTTAACTAATACAACTCTCAAACAAGGGTAAGAAAGAAAGAAATAATCAAATACTTAAAGTGTATTGATTGGTGCAATTTGGAATGAAGACTTAGCCCCTCTTATATAACCAAGTCACTCACCCCTCACATCTTCCTCCCACCAATGTGGGATAAACATATCTTCTACTAGCCAAAATAAACCAACAAATCTCCACCTTTTGGATAGAAGAAGATAACCATGCTTCCACATTGCAAGGATAACCGATGTAGACGCTTCCTTGACGACAACTTCAAGATCCTCATCTTCATGCCGTTGACATTATCTCCCAAGAGACAAAACTTGCATCTTCATCGAACATTGTCTAAACCGACAATCATTGTCATCACAGACAATCATAACTCTTAACAAGAATTATCATACTCCACCATTAAGAGTATAGCACTTAGAATATCATATTCCAAGCATTTCACCTCGGCACATGTTGTTGAACAACCAGCTGAAACTTTATGGTGCAACTTCCTTGTTTGGCTTTCCCGAAAGTCCCATCAGCTACAACATCAGTTTCCACCACACAGCCTGCATCAACGCCAAACCAATGCCCATGTGTAATTGTGGAACCGCTAACGAACATCCCTTTCCACGGTGGCGCGGACACACCATGAGGATGACGTGACTTCAGAGGAATTCGTCACTCTCCGTAACAACGGAGACAATGTTAGCGTCTTTGGAGCCATTTGCCGGATTAGCTCCACCGGGACAATTAACCCTTACATGTCCAGTCATTCCGCACTTCCAGCATGTCAGATTCTTTCTAGAGTTTCTCTTCTGCCTATCCGAACACAACACTATCGTATCTCCTGATGACGAGACCCCGTTACCTTCCAGTCTTTTCTCCTCGGATAGGAGCTTGCTAGTAACGTCTTCAAACTTCAGAGTTTTCTTCCCATACATCAAAATAGGTTTCATGTGTTCATAAGACGATGATAAAGATAATATCAACCTCAAAGCTTTATCTTCATCATCCGTTTTAACTCCAATAGCCTCCAGTTCTGAAACAATACCGTTAAGAATACTTAGATGATCTGAAATCTTTGAACCCCCATCCATACGCAGAGTATGAAATTGTTCTTTAAGACACAACCGATTTGAGATGCCCTTGCCCTGGTACAACTGCTCTAGTTTAACCCAAAGCTCCTTTGCCGTTGATAACCCGTGCACATTTGCAAGCACGTTCTTTGCAAGACACAAACGAATCGCACTTGCTGCCCTCAAATCCATATCATCCCATTCTTCTTCATCGAACTTACTGCTAGAATCACTGCCAGGAACAAGGGTGGGTTTACCCTTCAAAGCCTTGTGTAAACCGGACTGATTCAACACATCCTTGACTTGAACCTGCCATAAGCCAAAATTGATCATCCCATCAAATTTCTCTACATCAAACCTCATTGGACTGAACTTCGACATCGTATCCGTATCCTATAGACAACAACTTTCTCTGATTTTGCTCACGTTTCGAATAGCCAAAAGATGTAGCAGGTAGCCAGGACCCTTTAAATCGGAAATCCACAACTAGGCCACTAACAAATCCAACTATTACTACGAATCAGAAAAAATATTGTCTAACCAGATACCCTATACGATCAATAGAACTCGTTTCTGATGTGGACGATCCACTCCCGTGGCAACCACAGAGCATACTCCGACTCCTATAACCGAGACCTCCGTCAAACCTGACGCTCTGATACCAGTTGTTGGAAAATTACGGTCTCACTAATTCCCACCACCCAGCCCAACAATAATAGTAAAGAAATAAAAACAATACACAACACAAGATTTAACGTGGAAACTCCAAAACAGGAGAAAAACCACCGGCCCCCAAAGAGAGAAATACACTATATCACAAATTGTTACAATGATATAGACGACTCTCTTAAGCCAACTACACTCTCCAAAATATTTAACTAATACAACTCTCAAACAAGGGTAAGAAAGAAAGAAATAATCAAATACTTAAAGTGTATTGATTGGTGCAATTTGGAATGAAGACTTAGCCCCTCTTATATAACCAAGTCACTCACCCCTCACATCTTCCTCCCACCAATGTGGGATAAACATATCTTCTACTAGCCAAAATAAACCAACAAAAGGTACCTAAAAAAACATACCAAGGTAGTAAATGAGTTTGGATTTAATGTGCAATAGTAAATTTGTATAAGTAAAACTCCAACCTTCAATACATTGTAATTGTGTCCATATTGACAAATGAAAAGAATTAAAGCTGATTTATGAATTATGTACTGCAAACTAATCAATTAACTACTGAGTACTATTATTGCAAGAATATTATATATCTCTGTACTTGTAATAATTATTAGAACCTCAACACAACAATATTCCGAAGTAAGAGATTTAAAACTACAGTATAAGATAATGAGACTGCTATTACATTTGAACAAAACGAAGATAAAAAGAGTAGTTAGATAATGAGACATCTGTCACAACAAATTTGGGTCAAAAGCTATATCTTAGTATAGGTCTATGAATCTTTGGTTTCTTGAAACAACCTTAACAAAGATAGATAGGTAAGACTAAAAGAATCTCTATCGTGACAATACTCTTTGAAGTCGATCTATAGGGACTGGTGGACTCATTAATGCCAACATTTTAATAAGAGCACCTAAAATGGTCATATGACTATGCACCAAAAACAACATACTTGTTCTTTGAAGTTGAATACTGGACACAAATATTGAAACTAAATTAAAAAATATATGCTAGATAATAAACTTGATCATACTACAATAGCAACAGATAAGACTACTTTTAAAATGAAAGAAGGCCAGTTCGACTTTTAGTAGAAAGGAATGCATTTTATGGAGATTAATGCTTTAATCTTTATATAAAATTACCCGAAATGAAGTTTGAAATAGCATACCTTTTGTTCTATGTCGTATTGCATAAGACTACTTTTATGAGGTAATGTAAATACTAACTCCAAACATCAAATTCTTGTTTGACATTTCATCGAACACATTGTGTGCATCCAATAATCCTTCACGCTTCTACGAATACATATAAGAACGATGAACATAAAATCTTTCTACATCTTACAGCTTTCACCAATAAACCAAACTTAAATAACAAAACTATTCATTGAACAAAAAATGGGTGAGATACATAATCAAACTGTTAACTAAAAAACTTTACCAAAACTTAAACAAATCAGAACGATCAGCAAAAACATCTAATATACATGTATTGTTGTTACAGAACCGTGATTAATCGAATTAGGCGTGAATCGCTACAAAAGCAAGCAATTCACGCAATGAAAAACCCTGAATTGTAATGTTGTTATTGTAAAAACGGATGTTTTAGATTGCACATTTACATGAAACATAAAACATGATAATAATAATAATATCTCCTATATCATTATTAGTGAATCTAAAAATCGTACGAAAAAAAAAATAAAAATACCTGATATTGTTATTGAATTGCTAGCGCTAGAAAAATGCAGATGCTTGTATGGGAAAGTAGAATGGAAATACGATCATGAATTTCTGTTACAGATGCGTTTAAGGTGATTAAATCAGTTACTCTATTTACAGTTCATATTCTGTAATTTTATATTTGCTTTATACATTTTTTTTTTTTAAAGGAATTTTCTAATATTAGCCCTTAGGGAACTAACTTTCAATTAACTTTAACTAATTTATATAAAATAAATAAATAAATTATGTTAAAACTACCCCACGTTCACATAAAGTCAATACAGTTTTATTTTCCTTTATTTCTTGGATATAAAATATAAATAAACTACTCCGGATACATTTAAAAAATGGCTTTACTAATTTCTTTGATAAAAACTGCTGTGTACAAATTAAAAAAATCTATCTACTCTTCCATTGACAAAATTAGAACAAAATCTATGTTACTCCATAATTTCAAGATCGATTAGAAAAACTTGATATAAAACAATTTTAGTTGATTCTTCACATATATAACACACATCGGTTTGATTATCTATGTTTTATAGAAACTCATCTTTTTAGATTTTATAGAGATATTGATATGATATTGAATTGTGTATACTGAACGTGTATTCACTCTTTGTATGGAGATTATTTTAATACTCAAATCAATAAACCGTGTAATGTTTGGTTAAAGTCTTATACCACGTATAGATGCACAAACCGGATTCGGACAAAAAAAAACCGGATTTTTTTGTCCGGATTTTTCGGAACCGGTTCCGGATCCGGTTCTCGGCGTCGGATTTTTTTCGGATTTTTTTCCGGAACCGGTTCTTTTTCGGATCTCGATCGGATTTTTTCGGATTTTTCTTGGACTAGGATTCGATTTTGCGAATTATATTTTTACCGGTTCTATTTTTTTAACGTTTGACAACAATAATATAATCGGTATAAAGAAAAGTTATAATGCTCAACTGCTTAACACAATAGATAATATAAATAACAATATTCGAACAATACAATTATATAAATAACACTTTTATTCGAACGATACAATAATAAAAATAAAAACACTTTTATTCGAACAATACAATTATAATTAATACATTTCGAGCTTCGGCATGGCCATCACCCAATAATGTATTAAGACTAAAGTATATCGAGCTTCGGCATGGCCATCACCCGTTATACTTTAGTCGTCAAATGACCCAAATGTGTTATCTTGTTGAGCGCGTTGAGGATGGTGCCTTCGATCGTAGTCTTCAAAAGCGGGTCATCAACTAGAGAAAGGTAAGCTTGTTGGTAACCCGATACATTCATTTCGGTTTGGTCCATATCAAACGGTTCATAGTCACCTTCATCCACTTCGTTTAGTTCATTGTCGGAATTCTCTTCGGTTGTTGTAGGTGATAATCCCGCTAAATTTTCTTCAAACTCTATACATTCTTCAATGTCGTTATATAACGGACCTTCTAATGAAGTTTGATCTTGTATCCTATCTACCCCATCCAAATAATCTTTCAAACATACACATACTTTCACAGCTTGGGGGGTAAGTCTTGACCTTCTTTCCGATATAATTCGACCACTCAAAGAAAAGGCCGATTCGGAAGCTACGGTTGAAGCTTGAACGGTAAATAAGTCACGAGCCATAATGCTTAATATTGGATATGTGTCTTGTTTTGTTTCCCACCATTTTAAAATGTCAAGGTTGTTAAATTGTTCTTCACTCATGTTTAGTGCAAAGTTTGCCATCTTATAATTTCCCAACTCGCTTGTGGGTGCCGATGTTCGTGCGCGTTTGGAAGCGTCTTCACGTACCAAGTTAAAAAGACTTATTTTGAGGTCTCGGCTCCTTCGAGAAGATGATCCGGGTTGGTCAACAATTGGGTTTGATTGTCGACCATATTTTGTTGCATAAATACCAAACGTATTCTCAAAAACATCATTAAAAGCGTGTACTTGGTTCAAAAGGTAGTTGGGTTCGGCATCAAAAACACCATGCACACAATCAAAGTTGGTATATATTGTTGTCATCAATCGTTCAACCCCATTAAAATTTAATCGTGGGTCAAGTGCGGCCGCACATAAAAATACCTTCGGTATCTCTCCAAAATATTTTTTTAGTTTTTTTCTTATATGAAAAATCGCTTGTCTAAAAATAACATTATTTGAGTTCGCAAATTCGCATATTTTTCCGTCATTATATAAAATTGTTCTAAAACTAGTACGCTAGTTGGGTAATAAACACCCGATAACATTGTTGATGCCTCTTTAAAAACTTGTAAAAAACTTGTTAATGATTCCAAGTCATCCCATTCGTCGTCACTAATTGGTTCGGAAAATCCCTTTCTAAGTAGTTTTCTATTAAAAGCGATTAACGTTTCTTTTTGACGTAAAATATTTTCGAACATTAAACAAGTAGAATTCCATCTTGTATTATTATCAAAATAAGGACCTAACCAAGTGCCATGACAATCTTTAACAAAAGCCTTATAGTTATGATGTCGTGCGTTGCTCGTACGATAAATCGTTACTAATAATCTTCTAAATTTTTCTTTTAATGAAGAACAAAAAGTTAAACAATCTTGAACTCAAAAGTTTATAATATGAGCAACATAACGTGTATGAATAAATGCACCATTTAAAATCGGTCTAAGTGCAATTTTTAACTCACTCATGGCCGCATCATTATTAGATGCATTATCTAGCGAAATTGTAAAAACTTTATCGATTAAATTATATTCTTCTAAAGTGTCTTGTAACGCTTTTTTTATATTATTACCGTTATGTGGATAACCAAATATTTTAAAATCGATAACACGTTTCATTAAAAGCCACGAATCGGGATTAAACCAATGAGCGGTAACGGCTAAATAAGAATTTGCCGTTCCATGTGGTGCGCTCCAAACATTACAAGTTATAGAAACCCTATGTTTATATGTTCGAAAACCTTCAATTATTTCAGTTTTAGCTTTTTTCCATAATTTAAAGGCGTCACGTCTTAAGGTAGAACGACTTACATTGCTATATCGCGGTTGTAGTCGATTCCGAATTAGCTCCGTAAGCCTTGGATTGTCGAAGTGGTTGAAAGGAAGCGCTTGTTGAATGACAAACCTTGACAAATCTTGCCGAAGAGCTTCGGCATCGTATTCAAAAATCGAACCATCGGCCCGCATTGTTTGTTGTCTCGGGTCTTGCCTTGCACTACAACTTTTGTCAAGATGTTTTCTTAACGTTGTGTTACCCGAAACACTCATGAACTTCATACATTGTGTACAACGAGCTTTTTCCGCACCATCCTTCATTACACACAACTCGAATTTGAACCAAACGTCCCCTTTTCGCTTTGTTTCTTTTTTGTAATCAATATCGGCCGTAGTGTAGCCTTGTGAAGATGTTCCAACGGAAGCGGAACTGGAAACGGAAGCTTGTGAATTATCCATTATGGGATAATTAGACTATAGATTAGAGAATATTTAGTGATTTAGAAATAAATATGAGAATGTTTGTTGGTGCATTTTCAACCAAGGCATTACCATGTATTTATAATGGACTTTGTGGGGTTAAAATGGTATAAAAAAAAACTCAAAAAACTGCAAAAAAAGGCTGAAACTGCAAAAAAAAAAAAAAAAAAAACGGCTAGTTTTTTGAAAATCCGGATCCAAACCGGATCGGATAAAATCCGGTTTATATCCGGAAAAAATCCGGTTTTCTTGAAAAACTGGATCCGGGTGGAACCGGATCGGATCTCGGATCCGGATCCGGTTTTTGCTGTGTCCGGTTTTTCTTGGATCCGGTTCCGGATCGGGTCACCGGATCGGATCTGGATCCGGTTTTTTTGCCCATCTATAATACCACGGTTATCAAAATAAGAAAACAGAAAAGTCAATTTAATTTATTGTAAAACCGCCACAAGTAGTTAATTATAGATTGAAAGTTAACCCCTTAAGGATAGTCCTAAGAGCGAACATTAGAAAAATCCTTTTTTTTATTTTAGTTTATGACATCATACGGACGTCTAAGATTTTATCTTTTTTATTTTGATTTTTTTTAAGGTTGAAAAATGTTTATTTATTACATCATCATTTTAGAGATTTAATAGAAGTTATAGATATTAATATCAATATCAATTAATCTAATGAGGCCTAACGTCTTCAAGATGACATTATCTTTAGCAGCCACCATCAGTAAGCATGATCTTCATAGATTGGGTTAATACAACTCGAAAATAACAATAAAACTGTACAAAATCAATCATTCATATAGATTGAGCGAAACTAAAAGAAGCCAAGTTTGCAGTCACAGGAGCAACAAAATCAAAGACGCGTGCTGTAAGTACACTAGTTTTTTTATACAACTTTAAACTGTGTAATAGTGTTAAAATATAAAAATTTGGAGGTCATCACATTTAAGTTCATGATATTCCCCAAATTATTGTTGATGCTTTGCAACTTGACTAACTTCTATGTGCATCAACTGAAATTAGAAAATACAAATTGAATAGAAAGAATGAGACAGTTATGTAATTGAGATACATTCTATAAAAAAAAGCAAAATGGTTGATAGTTAGATGAATGAATAAGCAGGCAAGTCGTTGTATAGAAGAATAGTTACCTCAAGGCATTGGGTTGATACTTGAGGTAGAGGGTGTAGGAGCCTGACATTAATTAATTAATTAATTAAACATGTTGAAAAGCCATATTTCAAATTAAAACTATTATATGTGAAAATTGAGGTCCCATTTGGTTATGAATGGGTCGAATTTCGTTAATTATTTCCAGTATAGAATAGAATGTTATAGAGAAAAGGAGAAAGGAATCAGACTGGTTGAAATATGGAATCAAAAAACTTACAATTGTTGAAGAAGATGAAGATGTGTGTTGTGACAGAGGATGTTTGGTGCCGGAAACATCTTCAATAATTTTAGTTACAAAATCAGTATATGAGACATGCCGAGAATTCAGTGATTCTTCTAGTGCTACTACTATATCAAGCTGGATATATTGTGCTTCCATCTGTTCCCTATGTCTTTTAGGCAAGCTACACAATAAACATCTGACCTGCTTCGACTTTGAAATCAAGGGTTTGACATCGTTAACTGCTTGCCTAAACATATCCATAAAATCTCTCAGGCTCGCCCAAAATTGTGCCATCAATCTAGCCTCTATTAGGCCACCCCTCTCAGATTCCATTTGAGTCTTTTTTTTGTTGGTCCATATTTTTTGTATATCATATAGAAGGTTCATGATAACTACTTTTATCTCAATAATTATAGCGTCCTGCTCAAGTGATGCTTGTAGTCCCTTCATTAGATCTTCAATGTCTGCCTTTATCTGCTCCTTCACCTCTTTCTCTTTCATTGCTTCTGTAGGTTGTTCCTGCATGCAACCAAATATACAACGATATTACTACATCCATCCAAAAATTACAACCAAAAATATATCAAGAGTAAACACTGGGATGTCAATAGCAAAAGGAGGGTTAAGCCTACATCATTGTATCTGGTCAAGTGAAAATAAAATAAATTGAGATAATGGATCCAGCTAACTACACAGACAGTGCTAAGTATTATTATTGCTAATTAAAATCTCTCTAGTCTACATCATTTTATTTCATCATTTGCCACAACAATAATAAACCTCCTGGCGTCCAGTTATGAGAATGTAAAATAAGTGAAGCAAGCGAAAAAGGGGTAACTTGAAATATAAATAAAATACCAAACTGATGAAAGTACCTTCACGATGAATGTGGCAGTTGGGGAGTTCTCTAAAAAGAACTTTCTAGCTTCAGCAGATATTTTAACCTTGCATGCATCCCTTGTGCCACACTCTACTTTCAAGCTAATCAAGTTGCTAAAGGGCGAAGGCTGACCAGATAGTAAATCCGGGAATGAGGAAATACACTGCACATGTAAAGATTATTTATTTATGCATATAAAGTTTATTTATACACAAAAATAAACAAGTTGTATATCCATTGACCTATCAAAGACTTTAGGCATCAAAACCACAGCACGAGTGGTAATGAAAACCAACCATTATATATGAATATGGAAATAATTATGCATACGTATCTACTTTATTTCCGTTAAATTGTAATTACCAACTCGAGTTAAATATGCCAGGAAAAGTGTGTCAGACTGTCATGTAAGAATAATCAGAGAATTAAAACGTCATGATAGCTGATACTAGATCAACGTACCTCAACAATGTCTAAGTTAAGCGCAAGAAATTTGGCACTACGCAACTCTTGAAGCATGTTAACAATACCACGAGCATCTTCCTGCAAATATGGCTGATTTGGACAATATATAGACAAACTGACAGTTACTTTGTTCACAGAATGAAAACACCCTTTAAACCACTGTGAAGGATCGTAACCTTTGTAGTAGAATGACGAAAATCCTGATGGAATATTCAATTCCTTAATTGAGCAATCAATTATAGTGAGATTCTCAAGTCGAGGTGCAATCACTTTGATAGCATTTGAGTCTATGTCATTAATAAGTCTAAGTCTGAGATCAGAAAGTCGGGGGGTAATAATGTCAAAAACCTTAGCCTTGACTGTAATTCTTTCTAAAGTGAGGTTCCGTAAGTTGACACACTTGGAGAAAAGATCAACATATTCACGTTCATCATCACACAACGAAATATCATCTAGATACAAAGTCGTTAAAGCTGGAAAATCCCATGGTGTTTTCGGTGTAAGGCAACGCTCAAAAGTAAAAGTTCTAAAGGTGAGATGCTCAAGAGTGTGAGAGCTAAAGAGGCAAGGAGAAATTTCATGGTGTGCCTCGGGACTACTACTATCAACAGTTAGTTCTTGGACACTTGCTCCAGTGAAATCTACTGTATGGTTGCGATGAGACAGAACATGTTTCACGAATTCTGCAAACTTGGGTAATGTTTTGAAATCTCCACTTGAAAACATGAGACAGGGCATCGATGTCCAGATAAGCTTCCATCTTGGAGACAACAACAAACACGTTTGAACCACAAATTTAGTGTCAAAGTCAGATAGGATTTGATGAATAAGCTCATGAGGCAAGCTGCTCAATCTATCTTCATCCAGCGCTGCTCTAAACTGTATTTGATTGATTTTACTCGTATTTATTCAAATCCAGCATCGGTTATTCGGGTTGATAACAAAATCATCACAATACGGGTCTGGTTGGGAGTATACATTGGCATTGTTTGTTGAGTGATCCTGACACTTTTTTTTTTAATCACTTTTTTTTTTTACAGGGCAACTACCGGCTTTGCGAGTAGTCCGAAGTTATTGCAGGCGAACCTCCATGGTCATGAGAGAGAATAACTTTATGAATGGCAGGAAGCGAACCCTTGACCTCCACATTGGAAGGTCAGGGTCTTACCATGCCACCACCACCCTCATGGTTATATAATACTCTTATATGATTAGAACTTTTTGCCATACTTATAATTAAATTAATAATACAAGTTCTTGATTAATCTATGAGTATAATTATGAATTATAAAACAAAAATGTGTATCGATTAAAAATTAGTGTGTGATGATCAACTCCTTTATACGATAGATGCGATAAATTATTATAAGAGATAAATTAGTCAAATTCAAATCCAAAATAAATCTAAAATGTGAATGGATAAAACTTTTTTTGCGAGGATCACTTCCCTTCAGTTTTGTGTAAATAGTTTATAACTAAATATCTTATTAGTGTTTTTTTATTTGAAATAAGTTCAATAAATCCGTAGAAATGATAAGTGGTATTGTACAATATTAACTTTAACTGATGTAATTTATTTTAGGTTAATTAATATAATTTATTTTAAGTAGATGTATATTTTGTTTATGTGAACTTATTTTTCAAACTTCTTTTCCTAAGGTTGTGTCGAGTTCATACACGGATCAACCAGATAATACTTGATGTGTGTTTTCTACACCTAGTTAAATTATCCCTATATACTAATCATCAAAGTCACTACTATCCCTCTACAATTACTGTTTCATTCGTCCTTGATTGTCCTTTCACAATATTTTCGAGGCTAACTTGGTCATTCTGCATACAAACTCAGCATCATATTCACGTTTTTTTTATTAGAACTAAACCTAATAATTAATTTCACACAAATAAGCAACTATCTCAATCGTATGTAGCTAGCACATATAAGTTCATGTTTGTCCACATAGAGTAGTTGTTTAGAATTTAAAAGACTAATAATTATCCTAAAGAATAAGTTGTAAAATGAGGGTTTTGATTAACTAAATACGAAATAAAATAAACAAATAAATAGATGGACGAAGCAGTGTTGACTCAGATGATTTACCAATGACGTAGATTGTTCTTTTAATTAAAACTGGATAAATTGTCTGATAAATTATAACCCAAACATTCAAAATTAACTAACTCACATTAGTCCCATTCAAACAATTAAACCATAAATGATTAAACTATTGTGATTTAATCTAGGTTAAACTCACATAAAACTTTAATTACACCGATGACTCGGAGTAACTACACGACTGTGTTATCGAATTACCAATTAATCACCATTCACACTCACATGTTAATGTCTAGATCTCCTAAGAGTTGGAGTATGACCTGTTTATCACTAATAAACTCACGTAAACTAGCCAACAAATTATGTAATTAAAGTAAAGTAATTGATTCACACAATAATGGATCTTTTGATTAAACACGGTAATCATAAACCTATAAGATTGAGCTATTAAGATTTGATCCGGATTAAAATTACTTAAAATCCTAACTACAAAGATCACTCAATGTAATTACACAATTATGATGTCAAACTATCATTCAATCACCGCATGAACACTTAATTCAATCACTTGAAATCAAATACCTACACGTCTAGATCACTTATTACATTGAAGTACACATTATCTATCACTATTTATCTCACAATAACTAGTTGATAACATGCATAATTGAATTAAAGTAGCAAGCATGCATAACAATGGGTCTATGACCAAACTTAATAAAACTAAATCAATCAAACATTAAATCCAAATATAGGGGAACAATCCAACAATCAAAAGCAAGTACATCTGAGCAAACACTAAAGGGTTTTAGCCTAACATGCTAGAAAAATCAACCAAACAAGAGATAACAAAAGTATTCATGTTTAAAATCACTAATAAAGATGAATAAACAATTGTACCAATGATAAAGATGAATAAACCACTAACTTGGATGAATAGCCCTCTTAAAAATGATAAGATAGGGTTTAAAACCCCTAAAATCACCTGGAAATCGCCCAAAATTGGATAGAATTCGTAATCTCCAAAACTAAAACGATTGCTGAAATTTATAGATGTGGTATGGTCGACACAAGCTCGTGATCGCGAGCCTCTATGTGATTCCACCCTCGCGATCGCGAAACCTGCAGATTTTTGGGTTTCACGGTCGCTTTTCCATTTTTCGGTTCGCGAACTTGCCTCCGACTTCATTCTCGCGATTGGGGACCCAATTCTATCAATAACGAAATCTAAAACGACTTTTTACGCTTGAAAACTCACTCTAATTTTTGGCGTTAACCCCGGTTCGAACCTGAACTTATACTCGATATTTTAGTTCAGAAACACTCGAAAATCACCATAAACAAGCAAATAACACCATGATACAAATAGGCGTAAATCTTCAACTATAATTATCATAAAATCTTCATTATAAGGCATGAAACTAACCGAAATATAACCCGATATTGCGAGATAATATAGTGTAAACTAAGCAATATCAAACTCTCACACACTTGAACCTTGCTTGTCCTCAAGTAAGTCTATCATCAAATAATATCAAACAATGCAAGAATAAACACACTAGAAGCGTGTATTCAACAATAATAAAACTAAGATGCACCAATATTATCATCATGAACAAGTAAAATCAATATGTGTGATCTTCAACAAGCATTTGCAAGGTTCAAGTCTTCAAGTGTATAATCATCAATGAGCACATGACAAGAAAACTCGGTACACATTGCATACTACATTCTAGTTATAAAACAATAAGCATTACCATCAATTCTAGCGTGAAACTCAGTTAAACCGGTGGGTGTGCCAAGATGGCTATCCCCAGGTTCGGGACAACGACACTCATCAAGTGCCCCAGCGACCACGCCGGTGACTCTCGGAGCAGGGTGAACACTTGAAGGAAGGTCATAGAAATTAAGTCCCACGTAACTTATATTGAAATTAAATTATTTGAAGGTATATATCTACATGACGTATCTCACATTTCAGTTGATCACCTCAAGTTTTGAAATTATCACATTCTGTGAGAACATAATCAGAACTCGAGATGTTGAATCAAAGTCGAGATTTTCAGTTGCTACTCTTCTTCACTCGATCGAAACCCATGTTCTTTTGTTTTGTTCCGATTCCTTCCATATTTCATTTAAATCATCACATTGTCTCATAAAACATGGAATTCATTATCTTATACATTAAGTATCGAAAATCCTTGAATTTGACCCACTAACAATAAAACGAGACCGATATTGCCTTTTATTGAACGTGTAAAACATGTACAAATTGGGCAATATTAGTGGACGATTCTCTTGGTGGATCAGATGTTTGTTCGATCTTGGCTGGCATTTTGCTATGGGGTGCAAGAGTGGTGATTGTAAGGTAGTTGCAGGTTCATGTTCTGAATTTTCGATATGGTTATGAAGAATTTTGAAGCGACTAAAATGTAACGACCCTTCAAAATCGTCATTGACGGCGCCGTCAACTCAGGTCCCGTAACGTGGTCATAGTCCCTAAATGAGACACGTTTGACCAAAAATATGTCGCATTCATTTGAAACGTGTATGACTTGCAAAGTTTTATGATACCAAATGGTTCGACAAGAAGTTTAAGTTTACAAAAGTTATAAAGTATAATTGAAATAACTTGCGACATAATATAAGTTGAAAATCAAGAATGCTATCAATAGCGTATGCATGTAAACATTAAGTTTAAATCCCAAGGTGCTATCACTAGCGTATGCATGTATGCTTAACTCCAAGCAAGTAATCAAAGTGTGCGGAAGCATGTATCAAGTAGCCAAGTATGAACCTGAGAAACATATAGTAAACTGTCAACAAAAAATGTTGGTGAAATCATAGGTGTATTTGTAAACGTTGTTTTTGAGCCACAAGATTTTGTATAGTTGATTATCCAAATCGTTTGCATTCCAAAAGTACGTTCGCGAGCACCCAATTAACTGTTTTGTACCCTGTTACGTAGTGTTAGAACATACACTATACCCGAAAATATATTCCATCCGCTAACGGTAGCGAACCGTCCGAATGAGGGCTCGTCAAGCCCATGTGATCAGATAACATAAGTTCACGTTTACACCCTGCAAGTGTAACTAATGATAATTGAATTGAGGCTTTTTGTTCTAACTCGCTGTGGAATGTTTGTGTGACGTCCTCCAGATAGGGCCTGGAAGAATAACGTCACTAAATATATCAAATCACAGTTGTATAAACGAGAACGACTCTATATGAGACGTTTTATTGAGTTTTGCAGCGGAAGATAAATAGATTACATTGTATTTAATGAACAACGCATTAAATGCCTTTTAATTGATATGATATGAAATGAAGACTCCAAGCATGGCAAGCAATCATCATCAAAGCAGTAGATATACAGCGAAAGCAATATTTAAGTACATGAGAATAAACATGCTTAAAAAGTCAACACTAGGTTGAGTGAGTTTATAGGTTTGTCATAAATAATGATTTCAGTAATAGTGTTAGACCACAAGATTTTTGTTCATAAGCTTGGCCTCGCAGGGACCAATTAGTAGATCTCGCAGATCCAAAAGTTGTTCATAAAGTTGGTCTCGCAGGGACCAAAAAAGTAGATCACGCAGATCCAAAAGTTATTCATAAGTTTGGTCTCACAAGGACCAATTAGTAGATCACGCAGATCCAAAAGTTGTTCATAAGCTTGGTCTCACATGGACCAATTAGTAGATCACGCAGATCCAAAAGTTGTTCATAAGCTTGGTCTCGCAGGGACCAATTAGTAGATCACGCAGATCCAAAAGTTGTTCATAAACTTGGTCTCACATGGACCAATTAGTAGATCAAGCAGATCCAAAAGTTGTTCAAAGTTTGCCCCAAAGACAAGTTGTGTTTATACTTGTTGGTTAGGAATTTAGTCGGACATAGCCGGGTATAGCATAGTTTAAAGTTAGTACTTGTGTCTAGCGTGTAAAGCAGTTATAAAAGTTGTGCATGTATTCTCAGCCCAAAAATGTAAAGAGTAAATAGGAATCAAATAAACTCACACAAAATCAGTTTTAGTATCTGTATTCATTTCATAAAACAGTTATAAAAGTAGCGCATGTATTCTCAGCCCAAAAATGTAAAGAGTAAAAGGGAATCAAATAAACTCACGAAAAATCAGTTTTAGTATTTGTATTCGTTTCATAAAAACAGTTATAAAAGTTGTGCATGTATTCTCAGCCCAAAAATGTAAAGAGTAAAAGGGATCTATAAACTCACCTTAAATAGCAGTTGAAGTATTCCTTGAAAGGAATAAAACGAATGGAAATAAGTAACCGGGATCTCAACCTAGAGATAGAATGTACGATCAGATGTTATCTAATAGACATAAGTATGGTAACTATACCAATGATAATGGTTTTCTGAAAGAAATTCCATTTTCGGAAAGGTTACTATCTATGGAAAGTTTCCACTTTTAGTAAGTTTCCATGTTTAGTAAGTTAGTGTTGAATACTAGTGAGTTGTTCTTAATAAGTCCACCACTTATTAAGTGTGTAAGTGACTAAGTGTTGTTCACTTAGTGAGTGTATGATTACTATAGTCGGGTTTGATATTGTGCACCATACCCAAACATCTATGCCACCGCCTAGTCACTTGAATGATCTATTTTTACCGGTTGGCCCGGGATTTCTCGACCAAAATCTAAGTTTGGCATTCGAAATCCACAAGCGTCCCATAGTGGTACCAACGATCACCCTAGGCCTTAAGTAGCGTTGAGGTTCATATATAGTGCACGTTATCTTGATTATAACCTTGGTGATAAAAATGATAGTAATAATAATAATAATTGAAAATGGAAACATCACTCACGTATCAATATTGTGACTCAATATTGCAGGAAAAAGTACGCAGATGTAACGGACATTACAAATGCTATGTTGACCTCACGAACAATACCCATAACCTCCATAGCTATAACCCATACTTTCCTTAGCTCTATCCCGCTCATAAAACCCATTTTGAAATGACCCGCTCATGACTTCGTCGTAGTATTTTATGTATAGATAATAATATGTTATAATTCAGTAGGCTTATAACTACCTTTAGTGGTTTGATTCTTGATTAAGAATACTAATAATGAAGTGTAAGAACAAAGATGATAATGGAGAGAAAGAAAGAAACACTTTGTAAGTGTGAGAAATGGTGCAAGTTTAATGCTTACATTCATGAGTATTTATAGCCTAAAATTTCAATATAAAAATACATACTTTATGTACCAAAATTGACTATATGTATACTAGTTTATAATTTTATTTTTAGTCAACATAAGGATGTACTAGTTTATACTTTCCTTCTTTTTTTAGGTAATATAAGGATGTATTGGTTTAGGATTTTTTTTAGTCTCATTATTATTATTATTATTATTATTATTATTATTATTATTATTATTATTATTATTATTATTATTATTATTATTATTATTATTATTATTATTATTACTACATGATAAGTATTATTTTCTTTTTACTGATTCATTACATTGAAATATATATATATATATATATATATATATATATATATATATATATATATTCATTTCGAAATATATATTTGAAATATTTATTTAATATTTAGTTTTTCAAAATCAATTATATTTTAAAGTTTATTTTAAAATCATTTAAATAATATAAATTATTATAACACGTAACGTTTTTAATTACATATATATATATATATATATATATATATATATATATATATATATATATATACATAAAATTGTTCATGAATCGTCGGAATCATATAAAAGTTAGGTTTAAATTTAGTCGAAAATTTCCGGGTTGTTATAGTACATACCCGTTAAAAGAAATTTCGTCCCGAAATTTAGTTGTTGCCATCAATCGGCGTTGTTTGTAAATAGGTGAGGATATTTTTAATACGTCATTCTTTATCATCAAACTTTTGGCCATTAAAACCATCTATAGCTTTTGCTGCTTCGTCAGCATTCTCAAGGTTAACGAATCTGAATCATTGATTATCAATCCGAGATGGTTTCAAGAAATTTTATTTTTAGATGATTAAACGCTGATTGTAATCGTCAACAGATTTAATGGTTGACGAATAGGCGTTGTTGATTTCAAAAGTAATGAATGATAATTTCGTTGGTTTGATGTGATAATTCATCATAGAATACGAATGAATATAATTTATGAATGTAGTGATCTATAGGAAGATAACACCTGCTAAAGCTTTACTTGGATTCTGATATGTCAAAATCAGAATATGTAATTGAATTTGTATGAGAATGGTTGTTCCTTAGTGAACAGATACATATGTGGATGTAAGTAGTATAGTTACTGATTATTGAATCAGAATTAGAGAATGTACAATGTAACATATTAATGTGAGATATAAGTATTTCTCGGGTTTTACCTACCCGTTAAAATATTTTCACAATTAACAGTTTGTACAAAAGGATTTTTAATCACCATCTTTATGAAGATATGCGTTCATATATATATATTCTTGAGATGTAATCATGGTTTTAATGAGTTAATATAATATTAAACTCATTTGATTTGCGGTTGGAATGAGAATAAATAATCTCCAAAACTTGAGAGTACATAATCGTCGCGGAATATTTCTTTAATGAAGTTATGAATCAATACTTTATCGTTCATTGTTATTGATATACCTCGGTATATGATGTTGATGCTCGTGAAATTCTTGTGAAATTCACAAGGCACGAATGATGTTTTCTAGAAAGTTTCGAGTACTTCGAAAATGGAAGTGTAAAATCAACCATGTATTTGAATAATACATTTGTTTATTATGAAATAAAGTTTATTGTACTGAAGTAGTAATTAACGATTGTTAAGTCATTAACGAAAGATGTTCATCATAGCATATTAGTGATATGAATTAACCAAGTAGTACATACTAGTTAAGATTCATACGTAATAGCTTAGTACGAAAAGATTTATTATTGTTCCAATCCATATATATGAATTATACATATATAATTCTTCAGGAAGAATGAGTCAATACATCATAACTGATTATTACTAATATTCCTTGGTATCTATGGGGCGTATTGATGTTGATATCTGAGGTACTGAGTGTGATGTTGAGGCGTGGGATGCGGATGTTGTTGTTGGTGAAGCTGATGCTGTTGGTGGTGATGCTGATGGTGCTTACAGTGCTGGTTATGCTGCTGGTGCTGTTGCTAGTGCTGCTGATGCTTATAGATTTTGCACCATATTCTCCAGAGCCACTATTCGAGTGCGAAGCTCGTTGACTTCTTCTCTTACTCCGGGATGATTGGCGGTTCGGACAAGTGGATGAATAAGATATAGAATTCTAGATAATATATACTCGTGACGGGATATCCTGGAAATGAGGGTGAAAATGGTGTTTCGGATCGGTTCCCCGGTAAGTGCTTCAGGTTCTTCGCCAATAGGACAATGTGGTGGGTGAAAAGGATCACCTTCTTCACTTCTCCATTGATTAAGTCGACTACGAACCCATCCCCAATTCATCCAGAAAAGATGATGACTAATTGGTTGGTTCGTTCCGGTTACGCTGCTATTGGAGCTCGAGGAATCAGATGAGAAATCCATATTATGTGATCGGATAAGGGTTTCGATATGAGATGAGTTGTTGAATACTGAATGATATATTTGTCTCCTTGAATATGTGTATATAGCAAAAGATTTACGTAATTTACGGCGAAAATTTAGGAAAAGTGTTAGACAAAGTATATTAAGATAGATATGATAAGATATAATAAGATATGATGTGTCTATACTCCAATAATGGCAGTATGACGTGTCGAGATCATAAAATGATAAGTATGTAATCTGATAATCTTTCGATTAAAGACTTTCAATTCGTATACTGTGATAACCCAATGACATTTTTCGGTTCGCAAACTGATGCATATAGGCATAAGGCATATAGGTATGTGATATAACAGGGAGTTTTATACGTTTGAGTATGAATAGTAACGAATATAGAAGTTTCAAAAATCATGGATAATATTTCAGGTAATACATATGTAATACACAAAACCATGATAAATGACATAGGAATGTCAAGAATTTCTGAAATCATGGTGTTGCATTTAAATGCGGTGGCGTAATTGGATAGCACTTTAGGAAAGTTGTAACGACCCGACTTTTTCGAGTTGTTTTTGTGCTTTATGATTTTTGCGAAACTGCGTATTTGTGCGTACTGTGCTACTTTATACTCTAGAATCTTTATACACATGGCTTACTTTCATTTATGTGTTAAAACGTGCCTTTAAGTACGTAGGATACTTGACTTAATCACCGGATGCCTTTATGACCGTTAGTGTCACTTGACGTTACGAATAAACTGCGTACTGCATACACGTTTAACTTTTGTCGTAATCGGAATATTATGACTACGAAATCTTAATTATTATTTTATAATAATAATTACTTGGGTTTTTGGATGCTTAATTACACGTAGTAATTTACTTATGCTTACTAGTTAGTCTTGTTGGACTTTCTACCTTGTTGGGCCTTATCCCACCCTATACTAGTTAGTGGATAATTTAATTACCCCAATTATTAATAGCTAGTGACCCATTATTATGTAAGACAAATGCCCATTTATTAGAGGGAACATGCTAGCATTTATGTCAAGTATTATCCTTAATGTTGCATGAGATCCTAACATAAGCACCAACTTTAGACAACCATTAACCAAAAAGCAAAAGTTGGTCTCCCTTGTCCCCCCTCCAAAATCACGGCCAAACCCCCCTCCCCTCACCTCATTCACCTATAAATACAAGCCTTATTCCATCCATTTTACACTTGCTTTCATTTGTAATTTACACACACTCCCTCTCTAATTCTTTCTCTATTCTTTCTCTCTCTAAAAAGTGTAAGTATTGATTTTTCTTCTTCTTCTTTCCTCTCTCTCTCTCATGAATTCATCATCATCATCATCATCATCATCATCATCATCATCATGGGTCTAGCTTTTTAGCTTTGATCTTGATTATATCTTGTAGATTCAAACTTGGATTTGAATCCTTCAAGAACATGGAAGATTCAAGCTTTCTAGCTTTGAATCTTCACCTACTTTGTAGATCTATATCTTTTAACTTTAATCTTGCTATTTTGTTATAAAGATTCAAATTTGTGTTTGTAATCTTCATGTAACTTAAAGATCCAAGCTTTATGCTTCAAGATCTTCAAGAACAACCAAGATGCAAGCTTTCTAGCTTGAATCTTCATATCTTTTGTTAGATCTAAGTTTTCTAACTTATGAACTCATTATTTTGTTATAAAGATCAAAACTTGTGTTTATGGTCTTCATATAACTTAAAGATCTAAGCTTTATGCTTCAAGTTCTTCAAGAACACTAAAGGTTCAAGCTTTCTAGCTTTGTGACCTTATAACTTGTGTGAAAAGGATCCAAGCTCTCTAGCTTAGGGTTTCATCACTTCATTTGACTTAGATTATGTTCATACTTGCTTGATTGAAGTAAAGTTTATAGCATTAGTTGTAAATGTAACTTGTAATTGTGTTAAGACTAAGGATATGATGTAACCTTGGTTCATCATCCATCTAAAACTCTTAAATGAGTTATGTTCTTACTTGTGTGATGACCCGGGAATTTCCGACCAAATTTAAACTTAATCTTTATATATTTCCGACACGATAAGCAAAAATCTGTAATGTTGAGTCTCGAAAGTTTTGAAACCTATAGTCATGTAATCGAATACCCTTTGACTGTGCCCGACGATTCACGAACAATTGTTACAAATAAATATAAATATAAAATTTGAATTGGATTATATTTATTATTAATGTTATTATTCTTCATTAATAATATATGATTATCTATATATCTATAAATTTTGACTCCAAGTGTCATAAATAAGTCCATTAACCCACTTCATTTACTATTGTTTTTTTTATCCACTATAACCACTTAACCATATGGTAAAAGTTTTTAATATTTTATTATTCTATATCTAATCTATATTTATATCTATATCTATCTTTTTATATTGAGTCATAGATCAGTAAATGAAGCTAATAAATTATGGTAGTCTAAAGAACACACAATATGTCAATTAAATACGTGATCAATAAAGGGAGTCTAAAAGTTGTAAGGAAGCACAAGAGACTCGAATTCCTCTTAGATTATATAAACCAATTTTTTCTTTTCATTTTGTTTTAGCTTTTATTTCTCTATGTAATGTAATATGTAATATCTTATTATACAAATACGATCATATTTCTTATCTTGAAAAGCAACCACCATAATGAGATACCATAGTTGTGCATGAACTTGCTGGTAGCCTGGTACTTCATATCATTTTGTAATTTTTGTTGCGTACATATTTTCTCTGTTCAGTTTAAAAATTATATTATTTCAGTTAGATTGCATAGTCAACCATCACAAAATGTGTTATGCTTTTGTTTACTAATTATACGTCTGCAACTTTCTTTAGTTAACAGGGAAAGCGATAGCCTCAATAATATTTTTGATCAAGACAAGCTGAAAAGAATGTTGAAGCAGGGGATTCAATGTCTGATGGAACAGTTCAGGTTGTTGGCTAGAGGCCTCTCTTTTACATTTCATTTAATTTGTAGGTTCCTGTTAATGAACATTTTCAAATCATCAATTATTTTCTTCAAACAATTACATATTATTTTGGTCTGTTTGCAATAGCAAATTTTAGTTTTTAATTATTACTACTCTGCATTTATAGCAACATTCATAACAAGATTTGTAGTGGTGGTGGAATTGGAAAATTATAGTATATCTTTCATATGTTGTTTGATAGTAATAATTATCGAAATAACTGAGCTAGCACAAATGGTTATAAAGTAGCGGATGCTGAGGCATATTACATCTGTTATCTGCATTGCATCGTGTTAAGTTTTATATTTGAGTTTTATAAATGTTTGTTTTATTAGTCATATACCATGTCAATTCTTTTATTTGAGTTCCGTAATCATTAAATGATATTGGGTTCTCTTAAACATTTATTGATTTCATTGACGTTGAACTATGTAACTAACGTTTTATTATCAGCTATATCTCTAAGAAGCTTCGTCATTAATGTTTGGGATTACTTAATAATTCACTAATCTCATTAACAGAATCTTCGTTGTAATGTTTTTGACCCCTCACTAATCATCTAAGTGTGATAATGTTTAACCATGTAATCATTACATAGTTTTCGTTACCTTCAACAAATCATCAAATACAAACACGGTAGGTTTTCCAAATGGGTAAACATACGACATGGGGTAAGGGATTAAATTAGTGTTAAAAATTGCATTTCAGCCCATTTCTCCCATGTTAGAGATATAGCATGTCTGTCACATGAGGGTTCATTTGTTACGGGTGTTTTCATTTGAAATTCATATATTCTCATTATGTCAACTAAGTCGGCCATCATGACATCATAACCACAGGTGTCTTAGATACAGGTTAGCTAGCCTCTTTGTAATTATATTTTGAAAAGGCCGTGATACTTTATTTTTTGTAATGATTTTATTTTAACCCACTTTTTATGACTCTATGAACTATATGCATGGTGGCAACCGCACTCTTAAAGCCCAAATGAATGACTAGGGTTTAACTTCAAATCTTCAATCGTTGTCTTACACTATGTTATACTCCATATGTATTTATCGTCATTGTCTATTTATCTTACAGTTTTGGTTCAATGTTCGGTTATTGAGCATAGGCATATAGCCACTCCTACCAACACGACGATATAACTACAACAACAACAACATGGTTTCACAACGCTCCTTTGACAACATGTAACAAAATATCCAAATCTTTAATCTACAATTAGATTATTAAAACGTGAGACAAATCGTGCAACGCACGGGCATTGCCCACTAGTAACTAGTATTATTACTAGTATCATTAATAAGACTATTATTATCATAAGTAGTGTTAATATTAGTAATATTATTGTTATCATTATTATTATTATGGTTATTATTATATTATTAAACTTATTAAAGTTATAAACTTTATGATTATTAGTACCATTTTTATTTATTATTATTATTATATTTATTATTACTAGAAATATTAATATTATTATCAATATTATTATTTCTATTACTAATACTATTATGATTAGTAATACTATTATTATTCTCTATCATTTTGATTTTTTTAACTAATAATATTATTATTATTATTAATATAATTAATATTATTATAAATTCTTAATATTAGTATTTAATATAAATAAAAATTTCATGAGATCACTTTTTGTTTGAAGTCTCAATCGAGACTGTGCTTGATTGATTCCACAAATCAAATTCTTGTACGAACCAGGATATCAGACATCAACATAAAACAAATCCTTCACTACTAGTGACTAGTAACTAAGTATTGATCGAAGGATTGATAAAGTGATTGATACTTGTTTTGTTTTACTTACACTTTAAAACTCTTCAAGTACGTACATAATTTACATACACAAAGAGAGGGGATATAGATAGATTAATGATAACAAATAACACCACTCCAACACCATCGTAATACATCTTCATCCCTTCATACTTCTGACGTGCACCACAACTCCAAAACCATAAGCCATTAGCACACCAATGATCACCTTCTTAAAGGTTGGACGACTACCACCATCGAACCACTATCATCATCACCACTTTAAACTCGAAATCATGATCACAAAACTGCTAGAATAATTCGGTTAAACCGAGACTCATACGTACTCCAAAAGCTCACCTCCAACTGCTATAATACTCCTTTTTTGATCAAAGACCCAAACGCCACCATCTCCACTGTTTCAGTCCCTGTATTACGGACTGAGCACATGATCTCAATCCACATCAACTGCTATTCCCGCTGCTCTATATCTGTTTCTATCTCTGTTCATCTTCGAAACTCTCAATCAAAACATCATTATATTCGCTGCTATTAGTTTATGTCTTCCTGTTTATATTTCAGCCATCAAAAACCACCATCTGTTACTACTACCTGTTGCTATTCCAACTGTTATTGTTATTCGAAAACTACCAATCAAACCATCACCTTCTTTTCGATCTACTGGTTCTACTGCTATTCCTTTCTGTCTAGCAATCCAAACACCATCTTCATAAAACCGCCATCACCTTTGTCTTTCTTCTTCTCTTCGATTAAACCACCACTGAAAACCACAGCTATATTTTTTTTTTTCTGATTCTTCTTCTTCGTAACAGACTAAACCAACCCAGCTAAATCACAACTGCAGCTACAATATTTCTGTTTTAATTAATATATATATAAAATGAATAAAGTTGAGGACATGGCGAGCAGCTGTAAAGTCGATGATATTTATAAAGTAACATCAATTTTGGCAGGTAATCTTTCTAATATAATAAAGGATAATGGATGATAATGATTGATGATGAATATATTGGATGATGACAAGATGATGATGATAAACGATATTGGGGATCGAGAAAGAAGAGGTAGACCCGCCATCCTTTTCTTTATCTTTTTTTTTCTCTGCTACAATTCCTTTGTGTCTTGTTTGCTTCCATCGAACAGCAACTCAGATCAAAGAAGCCTTAAGTTGTTAAGTGGATCTAGGATTTTAGATTGTTGGGCCATTGTGAATTCAGTTGGGCTAAAATAATAATGGACCAAGCTTTTGCGGATTAAAAACGTACATAAGGTTTAAGATACAAGTTAATTCAGAAATTAGTAAATGGAGCATATGGTTAAGGGTGTTTGTGGGTGAGCGGGAGGTTACGGGTTCGAGCCTGGGCGCGGGCAGCTTTATTTTTTTTGGGAAAATCATTGTGAGGTAGTTTTTCTCACTATTATTATTTATTATCATTATTATTATTATTATTATCATTATTATTATTATTATTATTATTATTATTATTATTATTATTATTAAATGTTAGGAATATTAGGATTTTATTATTATTATTATTATCATTAGGTATTAAAATTATAATTATTATTAGTATTATCATTATTAATAAAACTATTACTATGGTCAGTATTAGTAAACCATTATTATCAAAACTATTTTTTTTTATATATAATTATTATGTACATAAAGTAAACAGATTATATATGCCATAATTATATTAACATTTCATATAACCATATATCAAACATTGTATTATTTCTCTTATAAATACTTTCGTATAACAAACTACTGATTTTAAAAAATAATATTAATCATACATATCACTATATGAATATACATACTAATATAACTAATTGAATAGATATTAATCATTTTAAATATAAATATATATAAAATAAATATATATAACATGTAATATAAAATATAATATAAGTATATTTTTTTTTTAAATGGAATTTAGTATAAATCCTATATTACTACAAATAGATAAATAATATATATTAATAAACTAAAATTAGGTGATTTCCAGTATATGTTTTAATATATATACAAATGATATAGGTTCGTGAATCCAAGGCTAACCCTGCATTGTTCAGTTGTTAAATATCGTAATATGTATTTTTACTACAAAATACATTAGGTGAGTTTCATTATTCCCTTTTACTCATTACATTTTTGGGCTGAGAATACATGCACTGTTTTAATAACTGTTTTACAATATTTATATGTGTGAGTTTCATTAATCCCTTTTTAAATGCTTTCGCAATATATATTTTGGGACTGAGAATACATGCGCTGCTTTTATAACTGTTTTACGAAATAGACACAAGTACTTAAAACTACATTCTATGGCTGGATTATTAAACTGAATATGCCCCTTTTTATTAAAGTCTGGTAATCTAAGAATTAGGAAACAGACACCCTAATTGACGCGAACTCTAAAGATAGATCTATCGGGCTCAACAAGCCCCATCCAAAGTACCGGATGCTTTAGTACTTCGAAATTTATATCATGTCCGAAGGAGGATCCCGGAATGATGGGGATATTCTTATATGCATATTGTGAATGTCGGTTACCAGGTGTTCAATCCATATGAATGATATTTTTGTCTCTATGTATGGGACGTATGATTATGAGAAATGGAAGTATGAAATCTTGTGGTCTATTAAAATTATGAAATGATTCTTTATGATAAACTAATGAACTCACCAGCCTTTTGGTTGACACTTTAAAGCATGTTTATTCTCAGGTACGAAAGAAATCTTTCGCTGTGCATTTGCTCATATTAGAGATATTACTTGGAGTCATTCATGACATATTTCAAAAGATGTTGCATTCGAGTCGTTGAGTTCATCAAGATTATTATTAAGTCAATTATATTTGGATATATTATGAAATGCTTTACATGCCTGTCAACTGTCGATGTAACGAAAGTTTGTCTTTTAAAAACGAATGCAATGTTTGTAAAATTTATCATATATAGGTCAATTACCTCGCGATATAATCAACTGTTGTGAATCGTTTGTAATCGATATGGACTTCGTCCGGATGGATTAGGACGGGTCTCTACAGTTGGTATCAGAGCGGTGGTCTTAGCGAACCAGGTCTTGCATTAGCGTACCTAACTGATAGTCGTTAGGATGCATTAGTGAGTCTGGACTTCGACCGTGTCTGCATGTCAAAAGTTTTGCTTATCATTTTTATCGAAAAACATTTGCTTATCATCCTTAGGAAATTACCTACTCATTATTCTTAGTCTAGACACGTTTTACTGCATTGACTGCATGAATAGTGTATAGACAAAATTCATATCTTAGCGTATCTGCTACTTCATATCTTAGCGTATCTGTTACTGTAACTTTGCCTGAAAACTTCCGTAGATTCCTCCGTAACTTATGGGATTTTAGTATTATATATGCATATGTAAATTATGTATTGCAGGGTACAAATCTACATCCTATAATCTATTTCTTATCGAAAATCCTTCATCTGATCGTACGAGATGAATCCTGTAACCAGTTCGAGTCCCTCAGATTCCGATAGCTATTCCAATAGTTATTCCGACAGCTATTCCGACATAGATGTTCACCTAAGCTCTGAAAACAGCATCATCAGCATGAATCAACCAATCAGCCATTATCAATTCATCTGATGGGTTCGTAGTTGACTTAATTAATGGAAACGCGCAGAAGGCAATCCCTTCCATCAACCGAATTCACCTCTTGATAATGAACCTGAAGCGTTTACCGGCGAACCTGTTCGAGACACCATTTTCAGTCTCATTTCCAGGGTAACTCGACAAGATCATATTCTATCCACAATTCTGAACCTTATTCATCTGCTCGTTCCGACCGACAATCATCCTGGAGTAATAAGTCAACGAACTTCGCGCTCGAATAATCAATTCGGAGAATATGGTGCAAAATGTACCAGCTTCAGCAACATCACCGGCACCAACAGTACAATCAATAACAGCACCAGTACCATCAACAATCCATGCTTCAATATCATCATGTGTACTTTGAGTATGATCTTTGTTCGACATGTCGAATATGTAATCTCTAAAGTTTTAAAGATTATTTATTGTAGTTCCAACCGAAAAGCAAATGGGTTTAATATTATATTAACTCATTAAATCCATGAATACATCTGAAGAAAATATATATGTATATATGTTTTCATAAAGATTGTAATTAAAAATTCTCTTGTACAAACTGTTAATGGTGAAAATATTTTAACGGGTAGGTAATACCCGAGGACTATTTAAATTTCACATTAATAAGTTACATTGTACGTTCTTCGAATCTGTTTCAACAGTCATATACTACCCTACTTACATCCACCGATATACAAATCCGTTCACCACAGAATAACCATATTCATCCAATTACATATTTGGATTTTGACCTATCAGAATCCAACAAGTGGCATAATGAAGAAATAATGGACACAATAAAAATTGATTAGAAACAGATTAATTAACAATATGAAATTCTATTAAGAATCCACGCTAACAAAATCCTAGCTAACTGTTCCTAGCTTACTGTTAATTCCGTATTACCATTTAATTATCGCAATTTATTTATCACAGTTTATTTATCGCAATTTACATTCTCGCAATTTTATTTATCATCATTTAATTTCTGTTATTTATTTTACGCACTTTAAATATCGGGACACGTATACAAGGTTTTGACATATCATATCGACGCATCTATATATATTATTTGGAATCACCATAGACACTCTATATGCAGTAATGATCGAGTTCTCTATACAGGGTTGAGGTTGATTCTCAAATAATATATATACTTTGAGTTGTGATCGAGTCTGAGACATGTACACGGGTCATGATATTTAGTAATTAATTCGAATATTAGATATTAAACTATATATAAATTATTAGACTGTTAACTGTGGACTATCGACTGTGGACTAATAACATTGGGCAATTAAAATGAATTAAAAATATTGATTATAATATATGAAACTAAACAATTCTTCAAGTTTTCCACTTGATTTCATTTTAAACCTCATTTGTATCTTGACGATTGCCATCTGCGTTCAAACCTTTCAAAATTCTTGAAAACACCTCAATCGAGAGGATGAACCAACCGCACCTAATTCATGGAAGAAAAGATTGATGCGTATAGTTATGCACCTGAGAAACTCTCGGCAACTGAGTAAAAGTTTAACACGTAGCTGCGTCAGATCCTTTGGCATTTATTAGCAAAAATAATTTTTGCGATCCCTTTTCAAAGTAGCCAATTTTGTCACAGCTTCAGCAAATCAACTTCGACTTTTCGTTCGAAACAACCTTATTATCACCTTGATTTATATGTATGTTCTTTTATTGTTACCGGGAAACTTTTTATATTCCACCATATTACCGTCAGCGTTTAATCATCTAAAAACACAATTTTCTTGAAATCACCTTGGATCGATAACCAATGATTCAAATATGGTAGCAGTAAATGTAGAGGAATCGGCAATCAGTAATTTGAAAACTCACATCATATCTACATCAACAGTTATATGTATAACATTTACCTTTTAGAATAATGATCTTCCATTCTGAAATTTTGAAAAGCACCCAGCCTACGAATTAATACATTGAACTTTGAAAAAGTTGAATGAAGCAGCAGAAACTGTAGAAAATCGTAAACGACCTTAACCGTCGAAAGTTTGACGATAAAGAATGGAGTATTGAAAACACTCAATAGAAAATTTAGTACCGAAAAGCGGATTATGCGAAACTATGAAGGAAGCCGTGGACAAATCACAAAGAATAAGTTTGACTTCAAAGAATCCAAATGATTCTGTTTCTGATGAAATCTTTAGTGAATACCTTCCTTCCAAATCTAAACCCTTACGGATAAATCTTCTTCATCACCTATCGATATTAGAAATTCCAAAATATCATCGTATCTTTCATTATAAATATCCTCCATATTTCTGAAAATATTTTTATAACTATTCTTATCTGAAATCATTAATCTCTTCGTGCTATCAGTATTACATCATATAGAAACTGTTAGTTTCTATATTCTATAAACTTTCGAGTTTAAAATATGAATGTTTTTGAAGTAGTGTTGGGAACTGATGCATGAGTTAGTATAATATAATGACACTTGATCAACATGATTATATTACGGTAAGTCATGCTGAGTTTCTAATGAAATGTGATGATTCACAGTACCATCATCATGTGCCATGTTACACGACTCTTACATTCTATCTAATCTCCAAACATATCAAGAATATATCTTCTTGATAGTTCTTTTTTTTTTCTTTTCTTTGAATCCTGGTAATTTAACCAACCAAGATCGTGCTATAACAATCTCCCTCGTAGAACATTAGTCATGTTAATTCGAAACTCCATACCTACGAATTTTGGACCATTACTTGTAGTACTTAGAGTCGAGAAGAGAATAAAAAGGCAAAGAGCTCAGAGTTATAAAAGAAAATATAAATCTCGACAACAACACATAAATTAAAAACCGTGCATATCAATACGTATTGCCACGTAAAGGAACGGGAGAATTAAAATTACTATAACCCCAAGATAATAGTAGAAGTAAATAGATTCTTCTGGCGGCAGCGAAAGAGAAGAATGACAGATATGAAAGTTAGGAGTATATCAAGGATCAGAACGGGATGGAGCATATTGATGAATACTTTAAGGTATGAGTTGAGGGAGAAAGAATAGAAGGTGTGAGTTGTGGAAAATAAGGAAACGAAGGGAGTAGATTTATAGTGAAATATCCGGCAGAGCAATCGAAATAGATCATCGCATTTAACCAAAGAGGATTCTAATTTCCTTAAGAATGAAATCTTATTACGAAGATTTCCTCTAAATTCCTTGAATTCCGGAAATCAACCCTATCTACGTCAAAAGATATGACGAAACTTTATTTTCTCATTTCACTCTTTTGTGATAACTTCACTCGTACACTTCACACGATCGAATCGTTTTATCTATATTAATCAATAATGATAAAACTCTAGGTATCAACTCATATTCGTCATGAAAACATTTTTATAGTTAGCCATGACGACCTCGATCAAATTTCGGGACGAAATTTCTTTAACGGGTAGGTACTGTGATGACCCGGGAATTTCCGGCCAAATTTAAACTTAATCTTTATATATTTCCGACACGATAAGCAAAAATCTGTAATGTTGAGTCTCGAAAGTTTTGAAACCTATAGTCATGTAATCGAATACCCTTTGACTGTGCCTGACGATTCACGAACAATTGTTACAAATAAATATAAATATAAAATTTGAATTGGATTATATTTATTATTAATGTTATTATTCTTCATTAATAATATATGATTATAACTAGTATTATTACTAGTATCATTAATAAGACTATTATTATCATAAGTAGTGTTAATATTAGTAATATTATTGTTATCATTATTATTATTATGGTTATTATTATTAAACTTATTAAAGTTATAAACTTTATGATTATTAGTACCATTTTTATTTATTATTATTATATTTATTATTACTAGAAATATTAATATTATTATCAATATTATTATTTCTATTACTAATACTATTCTGATTAGTAATACTATTATTATTCTCTATCATTTTTATTTTTTTTAACTAATAATATTATTATTATTATTAATATAATTAATATTATTATAAATTCTTAATATTAGTATTTAATATAAATAAAAATTTCATGAGATCACTTTCTGTTTGAAGTCTCAATCGAGACTGTGCTTGATTGATTCCACAAATCAAATTCTTGTACGAACCAGGATATCAGACATCAACATAAAACAAATCCTTCACTGCTAGTGACTAGTAACTAAGTATTGATTGAAGGATTGATAAAGTGATTGATACTTGTTTTGTTTTACTTACACTTTAAAACTCTTCAAGTAATATGTACGTACATAATTTACATACACAAAGAGAGGGGATATAGATAGATTAATGATAACAAATAACACCACTCCAACACCATCGTAATACATCTTCATCCCTTCATACTTCTGACGTGCACCACAACTCCAAAACCATAAGCCATTAGCACACCCATGATCACCTTCTTAAAGGTTGGATGACTACCACCATCGAACCAATATCATCATCACCACTTTAAACTCGTAATCATGATCACAAAATGGCTAGAATAATTCGGTTAAACCGAGACTCATACGTACTCCAAAAGCTCACCTCCAACTGCTATAATACTCCTTTTTTGATCAAAGACCCAAACGCCACCATCTCCACTATTTCAGTCCCTGTATTACGGACTGAGCACATGATCTCAATCCACATCAACTGCTATTCCCGCTGCTCTATATCTATTTCTATCTCTGTTCATCTTCGAAACTCTCAATCAAAACATCATTATATTCGCTGCTATTAGTTTCTGTCTTCCTGTTTATATTTCAGCCATCAAAAACCACCATCTGTTACTACTACCTGTTGCAATTCCAACTGTTATTGTTATTCGAAAACTACCAATCAAACCATCACCTGCTTTTCGATCTACTGGTTCTACTGCTATTCCTTTCTGTCTAGCAATCCAAACACCATCTTCATAAAACCGCCATCACCTTTGTCTTTCTTCTTCTCTTCGATTAAACCACCACTGAAAACCACAGCTATATTTTTTTTCTGATTCTTCTTCTTCGTAACAGACTAAACTAACCCAGCTAAATCACAACTGCAGCTACAATATTTCTGTTTTAATTAATATATATAAAACGAATAAAGTTGAGGACATGGCGAGCAGCTGTAAAGTCAATGATATTTATAAAGTAACATCAATTTTGGCTGGTAATCTTTCTAATATAATAAAGGATAATGGATGATAATGATTGATGATGAATATATTGGATGATGACAAGATGATGATGATAAACGATATTGGGGATCGAGAAAGAAGATGTAGACCCGCCATCCTTTTCTTTTTCTTTTTTTTTTCTCTGCTACAATTCCTTTGTGTCTTGTTTGCTTCCATCGAACAGCAACTCAGATCAAAGAAGCCTTAAGTTGTTAAGTGGACCTAGGATTTTAGATTGTTGGGCCATTGTGAATTCTGTTGGGCCAAAATAATAATGGACCAAGCTTTTGCGGATTAAAAACGTACATAAGGTTTAAGATACAAGTTAATTCAGAAATTAGTAAATGGAGCATATGGTTAAGGGTGTTTGTGGGTAAGCGGGAGGTCACGGGTTCGAGCCTGGGCGCGGGCAGCTTTATTTTTTTTGGGAAAATCATTGTGAGGTAGTTTTTCTCACTATTATTATTTATTATCATTATTATTATTATTATCATTATCATTATTATTATTATTATTATTATTATTATTATTATTATTATTATTATTATTATTATTATTATTATTATTATTATTATTATTATTATTATTAAATGTTAGGAATATTAGGATTTTATTATTATTATTATTATCATTAGGTATTAAAATTATAATTATTATTAGTATTATCATTATTAATAAAACTATTACTATGGTCAGTATTAGTAAACCATTATTATCAAAACTATTTTTTTATATATAATTATTATGTACATAAAGTAAACAGATTATATATGCCATAATTATATTAACATTTCATATAACCATATATCAAACATTGTATTATTTCTCTTATAAATACTTTCGTATAACAAACTACTGCTTTTTAAAAAATAATATTAATCATACATATCACTATATGAATATACATACTAATATAACTAATTGAACAGATATTAATCATTTTAAATATAAATATATATAAAATAAATATATATAACATGTAATATAAAATATAATATAAGTATATTTTTTTTTAAATGGAATTTAGTATAAATCCTATATTACTACAAATAGATAAATAATATATATTAATAAACTAAAATTAGGTGATTTCCAGTATCTGTTTTAATATATATACAAATGATATAGGTTCGTGAATCCAAGGCTAACCCTGCATTGTTCAGTTGTTAAATATCGTAATATGTATTTTTACTACAAAATACATTAGGTGAGTTTCATTATTCCCTTTTACTCATTACATTTTTGGGCTGAGAATACATGCACTATTTTAATAACTGTTTTACAATATTTATATGTGTGAGTTTCATTAATCCCTTTTTAAATGCTTTCGCAATATATATTTTGGGACTGAGAATACATGCGCTGCTTTTATAACTGTTTTACGAAATAGACACAAGTACTTAAAACTACATTCTATGGCTGGATTATTAAACTGAATATGCCCCTTTTTATTAAAGTCTGGTAATCTAAGAATTAGGGAACAGACACCCTAATTGACGCGAACTCTAAAGATAGATCTATCGGGCCCAACAAGCCCCATCCAAAGTATCGTATGCTTTAGTACTTCGAAATTTATATCATGTCCGAAGGAGGATCCCGGAATGATGGGGATATTCTTATATGCATATTGTGAATGTCGGTTACCAGGTGTTCAATCCATATGAATGATATTTTTGTCTCTATGTATGGGACGTATGATTATGAGAAATGGAAGTATGAAATCTTGTGGTCTATTAAAATTATGAAATGATTCTTTATGATAAACTAATGAACTCACCAACCTTTTGGTTGACACTTTAAAGCATGTTTATTCTCAGGTACGAAAGAAATCTTCCGCTGTGCATTTTCTCATATTAGAGATATTACTTGGAGTCATTCATGACATATTTCAAAAGATGTTGCATTCGAGTCTTTGAGTTCATCAAGATTATTATTAAGTCAATTATATTTGGATATATTATGAAATGCTTTACATGCCTGTCAACTGTCGATGTAACGAAAGTTTGTCTTTTAAAAACGAATGCAATGTTTGTAAAATTTATCATATAGAGGTCAATTACCTCGCGATGTAATCAACTGTTGTGAATCGTTTGTAATCGATATGGACTTCGTCCGGATGGATTAGGACGGGTCTCTACAACTTGGTCTTAACATATTGTGAGTTGATGGTAGAATCTTGGTCAAGGTGATGCTCACCCATTAACGAGTTGTACACTTAAAGCTACAAGCATCAAGGATGAGAACCGTGATGAGCATCAAACACTAAGAACCCCACCGGAGCACCTTGCTTACTATTTTCAGGATCTGATCAGACCACCTGGGCTACTGTAAAATTGATTTTCAGTCAGTTTGGTTCGAGTAGATGATTTTCCCTTTAGACCTCGTCTTAATCCGAGTTACGGTTTAGGATCTATGGCCTTCCGAAAGTCACTACACCCTATTAACGTTGTGCTGAAATTTCTGACATACTCTCACATAAACCATCACCACGGTCAAATGAAGACGAGTTTGGTTCTGGAAATTGGTCAGAAATAGAGGACTTCTATACGGAGCCATAGCCACTGATTACGCGTCTTTTCGATTTACGTAGAGGTCGTAGCAGCTGACCGAAGTCAGCCTATTGTTTCAATCTCTATTCTTGTCAAACTTACTTAGCTTTTATGATGATGAATGATGATGATGAATGATGATGATGATGACACTTAAACTAATTTTATGCACTATTAGAACTTATGAGGATAACATACTGACCTAGTAATCTTTGACTTAGGTTGATGACCTTTCGGACCGACTTACTACTTGCATACTTTCATTATCGACTTTACCGCTCTTATTACTGTGAGTTATAGTATCCCTTTTTTACTTTAACTATTTTGGAACTGAGAATACATGCGCTTTTACGTTTTACATACTAGGCACGAGTACTTAAACTTTATATATGTGTGGGTTATACAACGGCATAAACTTTCCCCTTAGCTCGGTAACGTTTAGTCATTGGTTTTTGAACCGGTGAACGTGAATCTTAGATATGGATCCATAGGGTTTGACATCCCCACTCATGCTAGTCGCGCTAGCATTTAACGGTTGTTTAATACTTCGTAAACTTACGCACTCGCCAAGTGTACTCTTAGGGGGTTATAAACGTTAAGTTAGTTACCAAGTGTCCACGGTTAAACATATACTTTTCATACTGTTTTTGAACACTGAAATCTCGTGGCCTACCTTACATTACTGTTACAACTTAAACTATAGCTCACCAACATTATTGTTGACGTTTTTAAGCATGTTTTCTCAGGTGCTTAGAGGTTTGTTGCTTCCGCTATTTAGATTTTCCGTCTTGGTGTTAAACTTGCTGTTAATGACCTGCTGTGCTAGAATTCCGCTGCATTACTTAGAGATGTCTCAATCATGGAACTTTTCTTTTGCATTCGTAGTTTATGTTATTTTCAAATAATGACTTCTTTTATGAATGTAAAACTGGTTTTCAAATAGCATGTAGTATTCGACCGTGTAAAGATCCTGTTGTTGACGAATCGTACACGATGGTTTTGTACGGGGCGTCACATTTGGTATCAGAGCATTGGTTGTAGGGAATTAGGTTGCATTAGTGAGTCTAGACCGGGCCAAGTAGGATTCACTAATAGGACTAATCTACAACTTGCTAGTTTACTTGTTTCCACGAAACTTACTGCATGCTGCTGCTTACTTTTACTGCTATATGACGTATACTGCTACTTGATTTTCACTACTGCATGACATTATCTGCTTTCGATTGCATGATACTTCTGTACGATTTGCTATTATTGCCATGCTATTTACTGCTATAGATGATCTAGACTGTCGTAGTTATTTTGCCTAATACGTGCTTGCTTTATGACTTACTGACATGGAAAAAGTTATTTTTCCCTGTTCAGATGTCGGATGTCCCGCCCGTTATCACCTCGCCTGCCATTGTTGCCGATTCACAGATCCAGTCATCGACACCCTCCAGTGACTCTGGCGCTTCGTCCTCTGGAGCCAGTGGCCATGCACCCGACCCAGTGATCACCTCAGACGGACACGAGGATCCACCGGAGATTCCAGCTCCACTCATTCCAGGACCCTCGGAGCCACAGCACTGTAACAACCCAACCCATATGCAATCGAAATATGCAAATAAAAATATATATATATATATATATATATATATATATATATATATATATATATATATATATATATATATATATATATATATATATATATATATATTTTTGTACAGCATAGTGGCGCGGCGCACCACTGACCTGCGTGGCGCGCCAAAACGGCCTGTCCAACTTTTCCTTTTTTGTGAAAAAGATCGCCCACTTCCCGACATATTTAGACGAAACGCTTTTAACAACATATTCCAATATGTAAAACTAACACGATTTAAACATAAAATAAGTTTTACAAAGCGGGGCCCACATCGGCCCGAATTACGAGTTTAATATATAACGTAAGTTTCGACCGCAAAAAGTTTAAATACCAAACGACACTAAGAGCATGGTGTTTGGGGTTAAACTACTCAAGTCTCGGTCAAACTCCAAAAGCTAACATATCCAAAAAGCGTCCCCCAACAACAAGCGGGAATCTCTAATCCAAAATAACGCCCTTACCTTTATCCACGCCGGAGCCTATAAAAAAGATAAACAACGAGAGAGTAAGCAAAGCTTAGTGAATGCAATAATTATACATACACATATCTAATCTATATACTTGCATTCACTTACACAATACCGGATTTAAGCTAGTAATTCAACAACTATGCAACCATCATGCACAAACCAATTTCCGCAATACATAACGAGCTAGCGACAACAATAGCATATAGTCCAAAATTAAATATGCTAATACCCTATTCACACATCCATGGTTAACCAATCGTAAGAGGAATGGTACTCAAGCTTTCCACCGGCGTTCATAACAACCGTTAGTGTACAACACATATATCACTAATCCTTGGACAACACATATCCGTTTACAAAATCGTTAGTGTACAACACATATATCACTAAATTGGACAACACATATCCATTTATACAATCGTTAGTGTACAACACATATAGCACTAACTTGGACAACACATATCCACTCATACAAATAAACACATCATATACGTACATGTATACTTATTCCACTCACCTTACGCCTTCGGTGAATCAATAACCCAAGCTTGAAACTTCAAGGTAACGCACCTATACAATGTACATATAATCAATCATTCATTTAAGTTGGTCAAACTCACAACACTCACCATTACTAGGTCATTTTGACCCATTCGGACACTTAACCCTAAGATTGGGTCATCTTTTGCCAAAACCCTAACATTAGACAAGTTAGGTCTTAAAACACATTTCAACCCAAGGTTTATGCATTACTCACCAACATTAACTAACTTAGGTCCATCTTGACCCATTTGACCAATTTAAGGTCAACACACCCAATTCGGGTCATCCACTAACCCACACAACACCCATTTACTTATATATATGTGTGCTAGTAATTAACTAACCTATTTAAGTTCATAGACATCAATTAAAACTTTGAAAACCCTAGGTTAGTCATCTTTGAGTCTCATGACCCAAATTCACTCAAAACCCCCAAATCTCTAACAAATGGGTTTTAAGTTCAACATTAACCCAAACCCTAACCCTTAACAAAATTAAATAAGGAAATCAAGATTAGAGCATACCACTACAACCAAAACGTAGCTAGAGGATAGATGAACAACTTTAAAGCTTGCACATAGTCCCGAAATCGGCTTCTTCTTCCTTGATTTGAGTTCTCTCACTCTAGAAAACCCTTTCTCTCACTAATTTAATTTGGAAGAGGTGAAGTAGATGAAAATGGTGTTATGAGGCTCACCAAACTGAATCTAGAGCCTTAAAGTCGGCCCTTTAGTGAATTTACCAATTTGCCCTCAAAATATCTAATTTAAAAGAGAGGAATCTGTCACAGACTATCGGCGCGGCGCGCCAACACCCTGCGCGGCGCACAAAACCCCCAGATCAGAATCTGTCCCCTTTTTAAATATGTACAACAAAACCCCACTTCAAGTATCTTAATTACACTTATGTACACTATAAATAATCGGGTCTTACAACTCTCCCCCACTTGAATCGGGGCGCGTTCTCGCGATCCAAGCCGCATGACAAGAGGGAAGATAAACCAACACAAATTCTTCGGGCTCCCAAGTAAACTCAGAACCTTTACTATGACGCCATTGGACTTTAAAAGTCCTAACCTCTTTATGTCTCAACCTTTTGACCTTCTCATCAGGTATGGCAATTGGTTCCTCAATATACTCCAACTTATTATTTAGCTCAATCTCTTCTAATGGCACCCAAGAGGAATCATCCGCAAGACACTTACGGAGATGGGAAACATGAAATGTATTATAGATCCCCGCAAACTCTTCAGGTAATTCCAAACGATACGCGATTTCACCAACATGGACTAAAACTTTAAATGGCCCAATAAACCAAGGAGCTAACTTTCCCCATTTTTGGAATCGAATAATACCTTTCCATGGTGAAACCTTGAGCATAACCATGTCACCTTCTTGAAATTCAATCATTCGTCTACGTTTATCGGCATACGACTTTTGTCTATCTTGAGCCTTCTTCAAATGATCCCGAATAATATCAATCTTGTTATTCATTTCTAAGACCAAATCGGTACTCCCGATTTATTTTTGACCAACATCACCCCAACAAATCGGAGTTCGACACCTCCGCCCATAAAGCATCTCGTAAGGTGGCATCCCAATACTAGTATGATAACTATTATTGTACAAGAATTCCACCAAAGGTAAGTGCTCATCCCAACTACCACCGAAATCAATAATACACGCCCGTAACATATCCTCCAATGTTTGATTCGTACGTTCGGTTTGACCGTCCATTTGAGGATGGTACGCCGTGCTCAATTTCAATTGTGTACCCATATCTTCATGAAACTTTTCCCAAAACCGAGATGTGAAACGGGTATCTCGATCCGAAATAATAGATATAGGAACCCCATGTCGCGAGACCACCTCCATGATAAATAACTTAGCCAAGGCCTCCGACGATATTGCTTCTTTAATGGGAAGAAACAAAGCACTTTTCGTTATCCTATCAACTATCACCCAAATCGAATCAAATTGGGTTCTAGCCGTTTTAGGCAACTTTGTAATGAAATCCATGGTAATGTGCTCCCATTTCCACTTCGGAATTTTTAACGGTTGTAACTTACCATACGGCTTTTGGTGTTCGGCTTTAACTTGCAAACACGTGATGCATTGCTCAACATACTTCACAACATCACGTTTCATGCCCGGACACCAATAATCCTTCCTCAAATCATGATACATTTTCGTCGCGCCCGGATGAATGGAATACTTTGACTTATGTGCTTTATCAAGTAGCACCCGCCGGTAATCACTCATCTTAGGCACCCACACCCTTCCTTGAAAAGACAACAAACCACGCGAACCCATAGTAATGAATTCCAATTGCCCCACAATTCGTTCCGCATGCTTGTTGTGAACGTAAGCCTCTATTTGAGTCACACCAAGTTTTTCAAGAAAATCGTTAGTAATAATCATACGTAACAATCCCAATCGTAACGCTGGGTGGTGACTCTTTCGACTTAACGCATCCGCGACCACATTCACCTTGCCCGGATGATAAAGTATTTCACAATCATAATCTTTTACCACATCCATCCACCTACGCTGGCGATAATTCAAATCTTGTTGATTGAAGAGGTGTTTCAAACTCTTATGATCCGAATAAATCGTACTCTTGACACCATACAAGCAATGGCGCCAAATTTTCAATGCATGCACAACCGCCGCCAACTCAAGATCATGAGTCAGATATCTCGTTTTGTGTTCCTTTAGTTGTCGAGAGGCATAAGCGATGACTTTACCTCTTTGCATTAGAACACACCCGAGCCCATTTAACGAAGCATCACAATAAACCATCATGTCTTCCACTCCTTCCGGCAACACTAACACCGGAGCTTGACACAACTTCTCTTTTAGCAACTAAAAAGCAATTTCTTGCTCGTTCTCCCAATTAAATCTCGTGTTCTTCCTCATCAACTTCGTCAATGAAGAAGCGATCTTAGAAAAGTCTTGGATAAACCGACGATAATAACCGGCCAATCCAAGAAAACTTCGGATCTCTGTAGGCGTAGTCGGTTGTCTCCAACTCTTCACCGTCTCTATCTTCTCCGGATCTACTTGAATACCGTCTTTGTTCACAATGTGGCCAAGGAATTGAACCTCCCTTAGCCAAAATTCACATTTGGAGAACTTAGCATACAACTTCTCCTTTCGTAACGTCTTCAATACTTCACGCAAATGACGTTCATGTTCGTTCATACTTTTCGAGTAGACTAGTATGTCATCAATGAACACAATCACCGACTTGTCTGACACACTCGATTCATAAGATCCATGAATGCCGCCGGTGCATTCGTAAGACCAAAAGGCATAACTACGAATTCAAAATGCCCATAACGCATTCGAAAGGCCATTTTCTCGATATCTTCCTCACGGACTCGCATTTGGTGATAGCCGGACCGTAGGTCGATTTTGGAGAAATACGTTGCACCCTGGAGTTAGTCAAACAAATCGTCAATCCTAGGCAAAGGATAACGATTCTTGATTCTCACTTTGTTCAACTCCGGATAATCGATGCACATCCGCATGCTACCATCCTTCTTCTTTACGAATAAAACCGGAGCGCCCCAAGGCGAAGCACTCGGTCGAATAAAACCCTTTTCAAGTAACTCTTGGGTTTGATTTAACAACTCTTGCATTTCCGTCGACGCTAAATGATAAAGAGTTTTAGCAATGGGAGTAGCTCCCGGAACCAACTCAATGCGAAATTCAACTTGTCTTTCCGCCGGAACACCCGATAACTCGTCCGAAAAAACGTCTTCGAATTCGCTAACCACCGGAATTTCACGAACGGGTGGTGGCTCATCACGAGTATCAACAACATGGGCAAGAAAAGCCATGCCACCACTAACAAGGAAACGACATGCCCATGTAAAAGTGCATATCGGCACAAGTCTTCTCCGCTTATCGCCATGAATAATTAACTCTCCCCCACTTGGGGTCTTTACCCGAATAAACTTATCATGGCATGCAATATCGGCTCTATTATGATCGAGCTAATCCATACCAACAACGATATCAAAATCACCCAAAGTCATCGGAATGAGATCGATTTTAAAACTTTCGGCACCAAACACAACATTAAAATTTTTACACACATCAACCACTAGCGCCGTCTTGCCATCCGCTATTTCAACTTCTACCGGACGACTTAACTTAACTAGTGGTTTATTTAACTTAGGCACAAAACTTGGAGACACAAACGACAAATTAGCACCACTATCAAAAAGTATCCGTGCCGGATTAGAGTTAACCATGAAAGTACCTGAAACTACTTCGTTGGATTGCTTGGCCTCCTCATTCGTCATCAAATAGTTGCAACCCCTAGCCGTGCCTGCCGTTTTCTCCAACCGTTTAACATGATCGGCGTTCAAACCGGGACACTCGGGCCTTTTGTGCCCTTCTTTACCACAATTGTAACATGTAACTTTGTTCGACGCATTTGGACAATCACGAGCCATGTGTCCTTTTTGTCCACAAGTATAGCAAGTGACCACATAACCACCGAATCCACCCTTCTTCACGCTATTAACACTTTCGGAGCCCTTCTTGCTATTCTTGTTTGAAAAGTTCGAATGGCTCGAACCCTGAAACTTTCTTTTGCCGAAGGTAAAACCACTCTTTCTCAAAACGAGCGCCTCAAAACCCTTTGCCATGTTGAACAATTCATCAAAGCTTTTTACCACATTAACACTAATCTTTTCTTGATAGTTATCGTTCAAGATTCGGTAAAAATCTTCTTTCAATATTTTATCATTCCCGACATACTCCGGGCAAAATTGGGGCTTTGACAAGAAAACGGATTTGAGAGTGTTCAAATCCATCGACCCTTGCCTCAAGGAACGTAACTCGTCCTTAAGCCTCGTGAGATCGGCCAAAGTTCGGTATTCATCGAAAAACTCCTTCTTGAACTCATCCCAAGTGAATTCCATGCATTGCTCTTCGCCATAAAGTCGGATCTTCGCGTCCCACCACAATTTGGCGTCACCTCTTAACATGCTACAACCATATCTCGTCTTCTTATCGGAAGAACATTCACAAGTACGGAAGACCCCTCCATATTGGAGATCCAACGGGCACTCTTTAGAGGGTCTCGTTCACCTTCAAAAGTGGGAGGTTGAGAATCCTTGGAATTCTTATAAAAGAAGTCCCGTCTCCCCACATTATCCCCTTGTAGAACAAGCTTAACTTATTCCCTAACCACATTAACTAGTTGCTCGTCGATCGTATCTAGAAACATCTTCTTAACGTCTTCGAGAAACTCTGCTTTTTGACGTTTAAAGATGGCCTCAACTTTGGCCGTGAATTCGGGGTCCTCGCTCGTACCCCCATTATCGGTGTCGTGTCCATTTCTCATCTTCATTCTCTAAAACGAGAGAGGTTAAACAATGAATGAAAAGACATGACATGCACATATACACATATTCATCATACCGCTCCACCTTGCTCAACAATCGTCGTACATCGCTCGTTTGACACGATTTGCACCCGTAACAATGGTAGCTAGTCATTGCTACGCGAGCACGTCGCATTAACTCGTTAGTACAATGTCTATCTCACTCGATGATTACAACTACAATACAAAACAATTAGTGCAAGGTTAAATCACATAAACCTAAGTATTAACAATTCCCGATTCGACCCGAAGTCCTACAAGTCCAGCATAAAGCGCACACACAATAAAGTCTAAGTCTAGGCACCTATCTCAAGTCGCCTAAATCCCTTAGACCATGCTCTGATACCACTTGTAACAACCCAACCCATATGCAATCAAAATATGCAAATAAAAATATATATATATATTTTTGTACAGCATAGTGGCGCGGCGCGCCACTGACCTGCGCGGCGCGCCAAAACGGCCTGTCCAACTTTTCCTTTTTTGTGAAAAAGATCGCCCACTTCCCGACATATTTAGACGAAACGCTTTTAACAACATATTCCAATACGTAAAACTAACACGATTCAAACATAAAATAAGTTTTACAAAGCAGGGCCCACATTGGCCCGAATTACGAGTTTAATACATAACGTGAGTTTCGATCGCAAAAAGTTTAAATACCAAATGACACTAAGAGCATGGTGTTTGGGGTTAAACTACTCAAGTCTCGGTCAAACTCCAAAAGCTAACACATCCAAAAAGCGTCCCCCAACAACAAGCGGGAATCTCTAATCCAAAATAACGCCCTTACCCTTATCCACGCCGGAGCCTATAAAAAAGATAAACAACGAGAGGGTAAGCAAAGCTTAGTGAATGCAATAATTATACATACACATATCTAATCTATCTACTTGCATTCACTTACACAATACCGGATTTAAGCTAGTAATTCAACAACTATGCAACCATCATGCACAAACCAATATCCGCAATACATAACGAGCTAGCGACAACAATAGCATATAGTCCAAAATTAAATATGCTAATACCCTATTCACACATCCATGGTTAACCAATCGTAAGAGGAATGGTACTCAAATTTCCCACCGGCGTTCATAACAACCGTTAGTGTACAACACATATATCACTAATCCTTGGACAACACATATCCGTTTACAAAATCGTTAGTGTACAACACATATATCACTAAATTGGACAACACATATCCATTTATACAATCGTTAGTGTACAACACATATAGCACTAACTTGGACAACACATATCCACTCATACAAATAAACACATCATATATGAAATGTCCCGTTCATATTGATTATAAACGTTCCATATTAATTGATTTCGTCTCGAGGTTTTGACCTCTATATGAGACGTTTTTCAAAGACTGCATTCATTTTTATAACAACCATAACCTTTATTTTATCGATAAAGGTTTAAAAAGCATTACGTAGATTATCAAATAATGATAATCTAAAATATACCGTTTACACACGACCATTACATAATGGTTTTCAATAAAAATATATTGCATCAAAGTAAGTTTCTTGAATGCAGTTTTTACACAATATCATACAAGCATGGACTCCAAATCTTGTCCTTATTTTAGTATGCAATAGCGGAAGCTCTTAATAATCACCTGAGAATAAACATGCTTAAAACGTCAACAAAAATGTTGGTGAGTTATAGGTTTAACCTATATATTATCAAATCATAATAATAGACCACAAGATTTCTCATTTTTCATAAATATCATTACACTCGCAAGTGCATAAAAATCATTCATATGTTGAACACCTGGTAACCGACGTTAACTTAATGCATAGAATTTCCCCAAAACAGAACCTCTCGTCTGTATAATAATCTCGAAGTACTAAACCATCCATAACCTGAATGGGGGTTGTTACGCCCAATAGATTTATCTTTAGGATTCGCGTCAATTGGGGGCCATTTCCCTAATTCTTAGGCTACCAGACTTGAAGGGCGATATTCGGTTTAATAATCTAACCATAGAATGTAGTTTTGCATACTTGTGTCTATTTTGTAAAACATTTATAAAACTGCATGTATTCTCATCCCAAAAATATTAGATTTTAAAAAATGGGACTATAACTCACTTTCACAGATTTTTACTTCGTCGGGATGTAAGACTTGGGCACTGGTCGATTCACGAACCTATAACAAATATGTATGTATATATCAAAGTATGATCAAAATATATTCACAACACTTTTTATTACGTTTTAATGATTTAAGTGTATTAAGTCAGCTGTCCTCGTTAGTAACCTACAACTAGTTGTCCATAGTTTGATGTACAGAAATAAATTGATATATATTATCTTGAATCAATCCACGACCCAGTGTATACACGTCTCAGGCTAGATCACAACTCAAAGTGTATATATTTTTGGAATCAACCTCAACCCTGTATAGCTAACTCCAACATTACTGCATATAGAGTGTCTATGGTTGTTCCAAATAATATATATACATGGGTCGATATGATATGTCAAAACATTTGCATACGTGTCTATGGTATCCCAAGATTACATAATATATTAGAATACATGTATAATATAATATAAGTTAGCTAGGATATGATTGATATAGATTTGTTACCAATTTTCATGTAGCTACAACAAGCAAAATTATCCAATCTTGTTTTACCCATAACTTCTTCGTTTTAAATCCGTTTTGAGTGAATCAAATTGCTATGGTTTCATATTGAACTTAAGTTTATGAATCAAAGCGGAAAAATTATAAGTTTATAGTCAGAAATATAGGTTACATGTCATTTACTAAAGAGGTAGTCATTTCCGTTGAAAGAACGACATCTTGATGACTATTTTGAAAAACATACTTCCACTTTGAGTTTAACCATGAGTTTTGGATATAGTTTCATGTTCATAATAAAAACCATTTTCCCAGAAGAATAACTTTTAAATCAAATTTTATCATAGTTTTTAATTAACTAACCCAAAACAGCCCGCTGTGTTACTACGACGGCGTATGTCCGGTTTTACGGTGTTCATCGTGTTTCCAAGTTTTAAATCATTAAGTTAGCATATCATATAGATATAGAACATGTGTTTAGTTTATTTTAAAAGTCAAGTTAGAAGGATTAACTTCTATTTGCGAACAAGTTTAGAATTAACTAAACTATGTTCTAGTGATTACAAGTTTAAACATTCGAATAAGATATCTTTATATGTATGAATCGAATGATGTTATGAACATCATTACTACCTCAAGTTTTATGGATAAACCTACTGGAAAATAGAAAAATGGATCTAGCTTCAAAAGATCCTTGGATGGCTTGAAAGTTCTTGAAGCAGAATCATGACACGAAAACAAGTTCAAGTAAGGTTTCCACTCGAAATAAGATTGTTATAGTTATAGAAATTGAATCAAAGTTTGAATATGAGTATTACCTTGAATTAGAAAGATATCTTACTGTAAATAAGAAAGATTTCTTGAGATTGGATGATCACTTGAAATGGATTTGCAAGATTGGAAGTAAACTAGCAAGATTTCTTGAAGTGTTCTTGAATGGTTGTTTTTATGATGATTAAAGCTTGTAATTGAAGCTAAAAGATGGTGAAAATGCTTGGAGATGATCAAGTATGATGTTAGGAGTATTTTGAGAGAGAATTTGGAGTGTAAGTATGAGAAAATGGAATGGAAAAATGGGGTGAAATCATAAAAACTAAATTACTTGTTATAAAGAAAAAAAGATCCTTAAGTTTGTTTTTATCTCATTAGTCATACAAGTTGTTAAATAATGGTTCCAAATATTTTTGACTCTAAGATGGCTGCTAAGAATGAATGATTAAAGGTGTATATACCAATAGTAAATACATCTAGAAGCTGTGTATTGTACGAGTACAAATATAGGTGTACACGAGTAGAATTGTTGATGGAAACGAATGAGAATGTAATTTTGAGCATTTTTGCTAAGTAGAAATACTTTGATATATGTCTTGAAGTCTTTCAAAAGTGTATTAATACATCTTAATACACTACATGTATATACATTTTAACTGAGTTGTTAAGTCACCGTTAGTCATTACATGTAAGTGTTGTTTTAAGACCTTTAAGTTAACGATCTTGTTAAATGTAATTAATCCATTGTTATTATACTTAAATGAGATGTTAAATTATTACATTATCATGATATTATAATGTATGAATATATCTTAATATGATATATATACATTAAAATGTCGTTACAACGATAATCGTTACATATATGCCTCGTTTCGAAATTCTTAAGTTAGTAGTCTTGTTTTACATATGTAGTTCATTGTTAACACACTTAATGATATACTTAATTATCATTTTATCATGTTAAACATAGTGTATCAATATCTTAATATGATTCATATGTATTTGGTAAGATGTTGTTATAACGATAATCGTTATATATATCGTTTGCGAGTTTCTTAATTCAATAAACTCATTTTTATGTATATCACTCATTGTTAATATACTTAGTGAGATACTTACTTATCATAATCTCATGTTAACCATATATATATATATATATATATCCATATATATATATATATATCATCATGTAGTTTTTACAAATTTTTAACGTTCGTGAATCGCCGGTCAACTTGGGTGGTCACTTGTCTATATGAAGCACATTTCAAATAATCAAGTATTAACAAGATTGATTGCTTAACATGTTGGAAACATTTAATCATACAAATATAGTTTTCATTTAATATATAACATGGAAAAGTTCGGGTCACTACAATATGTTGGAATTCAATATAACAATATGTTCTTAATGTTAACATAATTACTAAACCAATTTAGTAAGATATAAGCATGATTTATTAAGAAAACAAGTGTATATATTTAACCATTTATTTAAATTCCAAGTAGATATCAAGTCTTGATAATATGCTTACAAATATAACAAGTAAAGAAGAGTGTTTATACCTCCTCAAAGATTGTTTGAGGGCTGAATTTTGGACAGCAAAATGAAGGAGAAGATGATGGAGAATATAGCTTCTAACTTGAAGCCTCAAGCAAGTAATACCCCAAGCAATAACACCAACACCCTTGCCTTTTGTTAGGATTTGATTAACACTTAAATTAGCTTGCAAAAAAAAAAACTTGAAGAACTCCCCTATGAGCTCCAAACCCCACGGCCCAAAATGCTGCAGAATGCAGTTTTTTTTTTTTGCTATTTTACTTGATATGTTTGCTAGTGTGTGTGTGTAGCATTGAGTCAATAAACTTGCTTATAGATGGATGGAAAAGTATGGTCAATCCAAGAAGGAATCTTAGCATGTTTTCTTTAGTCCCAATGCCACTTACATTCATTTAAATAAAATGTTTTTAAAAGATTTTATAAAATCCATTTTATAAAACGTTCAATAAATTTTATAAAATACATTTTATAAAACTTCCATTTTATTTATTATGTGTACATTATTTATAAAACCTATTTTATAAAATGTAACATAATTAATTAATTATTTAACCTATAAATAATTAAATCCATATCATATAAATTATTCCATAATTTATATATATACATATCAAGTGTCATTTAAGAAAACCATTTTTCTTAAAGTTCAAGTGTCGCATATTTAATCAATGATCCAATCGTTAAGATCAAATACAAATAAGGTGTCGGTAAGCTTGTTATTGGGTATGACCCAACTTGGATCAAAACATATTAGCCACGTTAGTTTAATATGTCTCTCGGGCATATGAAATAGGCACAATTCGAATGCTCCCGGACACAATAGGCACAATTCTGTGAATCGTCTTTCGTACGTGGTAATATCAAATCCTTGGGTTCGTAACCCTCTAAGTTCTGTCTTGAGCTTATTGACCTCGGTTCTGGGACGGTACTTCTCGTTCATCAATGCTTGAATGCTGACCACGGTATTGCGTACGCATCATCTTGTCCCACTTGCTCTAGATAGGTATTCCACCATGTTAACGCAGAACCTGTGAAGGTATGTGTAGCGTACTTCACTTTGTCCTCTTCAGTACACTTACTTATGGCAACACCGATTCGACCTTCTCGGTCCACCGTTTCAATCCGATTGGTCCTTCGGTTCCATCAAATTCCAAAGGTTTGCAGGCAGTGAATTCTTTGTAGGTGCATCCTACACGATTTCCTGTACTGCCAGATCCAAGGTTATTGTTGGTATGTAGTGAAATGTCCCGTTCTTATTGATTAAAAACGTTCCATATTAATTGATTTCGTTGCGAGGTTTTGACCTCTATATGAGACGTTTTTCAAAGACTGCATTCATTTTAAAACAAACCATAACCTTTATTTCATCAATAAAGGTTTAAAAAGCTTTACGTAGATTATCAAATAATGATTGTAACATCCTCACTCGAGCCTAGATGTAAGATTACTAATGTGCCCTTAAGTTAGTATTGTGTTACTATGTGCTTTTATTTTTATTTAATATTTATTATTAAATAATAATGTGGTTAGGACCAGTTTGTGACAAGGGTCACAGAACAGGTTTGTTTATTTAATTTGGACTTCGTTTGGGTTACCAAATGATGTACGAAAGATATCAGATAACTGATAAATACCCGTGTGTCACACAGTGTGGGAATTAAACCCAATTAAGTGACTAGTGGGCTGTGTTCTTCTTCCCATTTCTAGAAAAATCTCAAACACTCCCGTACCCTCCCTTTCACCTACAATCAAACCCTAATTCCCCATTGTTGATCTTGAGCTCGAATTGGTCTTGGAATCACGTTCTTTACACTCTACTGATTCTTTTAAGGTATGAATCATGAGCTTTCATGATCAATTTGGTGTTAAAATGGTGTTTTTAAGTGTATTTGTTCAAAAGCTTGAATTTGTGTCAAAACAAGTGATTTAAGTGTTGTTATGGTCAAATTGTTGTGGGTTTATAGTCTATAACATGTAGTAATTGAGTTGTGGTAAGTTTTGATGTCGAAAACGAGCTCTAGATCGAGTTTTGGTGAATTTAGCTTGAAGTCCGTAGCCTATGTTCAGTTTCTGAAGAAGATGAACACACTCGGCCGACTGTCGGTCGACAATCGACCGACCGAGGGTGAACCGACCGATTAACGAAGACAACCGACCGACTGGCGAGTGAACCGACCGATTGAGTTTGACTTTCGGCCGATTGTGGAAATACCAAATAAGTCGACCGACTGGTAAGGTCAGTCGACCGACTGTGTCGACAGTCGACCGACTGAAATAGTCAGTCGACCGACTGAGTGTCCAGGGCAGAATATTTTACCAAAGTGTTGCTTTTTAGCCGTTATGCTGCCCGTTACCCATAACTTCTTCATTTTAAATCCGTTTTGAGTGAATCAAATTGCTATGGTTTCATATTGAACTATATTTTATGAATCTAAATAGAAAAAGTATAGGTTTATAGTCGGAAAAATAAGTTACAAGTCATTTTTGTAAAGGTAGTCATTTGAGTCGAAAGAACGACGTCTAGATGACCATTTTAGAAAACATACTTCCACTTTGAGTTTAACCATAATTTTTGGATATAGTTTCATGTTCATAATAAAAATCATTTTCTCAGAATAACAACTTTTAAATCAAAGTTTATCATAGTTTTTAATTAACTAACCCAAAACAGCCCGCGGTGTTACTACGACGGCGTAAATCCGGTTTTACGGTGTTTTTCATGTTTCCAGGTTTTAAATCATTAAGTTAGCATATCATATAGATATAGAACATGTGTTTAGTTGATTTTAAAAGTCAAGTTAGAAGGATTAACTTTTGTTTGCGAACAAGTTTAGAATTAACTAAACTATGTTCTAGTGATTACAAGTTTAAACCTTCGAATAAGATAGCTTTATATGTATGAATCGAATGATGTTATGAATATCATTACTACCTTAATTTCCTTGGATAAACCTACTGGAAAAGAGAAAAAATGGATCTAGCTTCAACGGATCCTTGGATGGCTCGAAGTTCTTGAAGCAGAATCATGACACGAAAACAAGTTCAAGTAAGATCATCACTTGAAATAAGATTGTTATAGTTATAGAAATTGAACCAAAGTTTGAATATGATTATTACCTTGTATTAGAATGATAACCTACTGTAAGAAACAAAGATTTCTTGAGGTTGGATGATCACCTTACAAGATTGGAAGTGAGCTAGCAAACTTGAAAGTATTCTTGATTTTATGAAACTAGAACTTTTGGAATTTATGAAGAACACTTAGAACTTGAAGATAGAACTTGAGAGAGATCAATTAGATGAAGAAAATTGAAGAATGAAAGTGTTTGTAGGTGTTTTTGGTCGTTGGTGTATGGATTAGATATAAAGGATATGTAATTTTGTTTTCATGTAAATAAGTCATGAATGATTACTCATATTTTTGTAATTTTATGAGATATTTCATGCTAGTTGCCAAATGATGGTTCCCACATGTGTTAGGTGACTCACATGGGCTGCTAAGAGCTGATCATTGGAGTGTATATACCAATAGTACATACATCTAAAAGCTGTGTATTGTACGAGTACGAATACGGGTGCATACGAGTAGAATTGTTGATGAAATTGAACGAGGATGTAATTGTAAGCATTTTTGTTAAGTAGAAGTATTTTGATAAGTGTCTTGAAGTCTTTAAAAAGTGTATGAATACATATTAAAACACTACATGTATATACATTTTAACTGAGTCGTTAAGTCATCGTTAGTCGTTACATGTAAATGTTGTTTTGAAACCTTTAGGTTAATGATCTTGTTGAATGTTGTTAACCCATTGTTTATTATAACAATTGAGATGTTAAATTGTTATATTATCATGATATTATGATATATAATATATCTCAGTATGATGTATATACAGTTAAATGTCGTTACAACGATAATCGTTACATATATGTCTCGTTTCGAAATCATTAAGTTAGTAGTCTTATTTTTACATATGTATTTCATTGTTAATACACTTAATAATATATTTACTTATCATTTAACATAATTAACCAAGTGTATCAATATCTTAATATGATTCATATGTACCTAGTAAGACGTTGTTATAACGATAATCGTTATATATATCGTTTTCGAGTTTCTTAAATTAATAGTCCCATTTTTATGTATATAACTCATTGTTAAAATACCTAATGAGATACATACTTATAATAAAAACATGTTTACTATATATATAACCATATATATGTCATCGTATAGTTTTTACAAGTTTTAACGTTCGTGAATCACCGGTCAACTTGGGTGGTCAATTGTCTATATGAAACATATTTCAATTAATCAAGGCTTAACAAGTTTGATTGCTTAACATGTTGGAAACATTTAATCATGTAAATATCAATCTCAATTAATATATATAAACATGGAAAAGTTCGGGTCACTACAGTACCTACCCGTTAAATAAATTTCGTCCCGAAATTTTAAGCTGTTGAAGGTGTTGACGAATCTTCTGGAAATAGATGCGGGTATTTCTTCTTCATCTGATCTTCACGCTCCCAGGTGAACTCGGGTCCTCTACGAGCATTCCATCGAACTTTAACAATTGGTATCTTGTTTTGCTTAAGTCTTTTAACCTCACGATCCATTATTTCGACGGGTTCTTCGATGAATTGAAGTTTTTCGTTGATTTGGATTTCATCTAACGGAATAGTGAGATCTTCTTTAGCAAAACATTTCTTCAAATTCGAGACGTGGAAAGTGTTATGTACAGCCGCGAGTTGTTGAGGTAACTCTAGTCGGTAAGCTACTGGTCCGACACGATCAATAATCTTGAATGGTCCAATATACCTTGGATTTAATTTCCCTCGTTTACCAAATCGAACAACGCCTTTCCAAGGTGCAACTTTAAGCATGACCATCTCTCCAATTTCAAATTCTATATCTTTTCTTTTAATGTCAGCGTAGCTCTTTTGTCGACTTTGGGCGGTTTTCAACCGTTGTTGAATTTGGATGATCTTCTCGGTAGTTTCTTGTATAATCTCTGGACCCGTAATCTATCTATCCCCCACTTCACTCCAAAAAATCGGAGACCTGCACTTTCTACCATAAAGTGCTTCAAACGGCGCCATCTCAATGCTTGAATGGTAGCTGTTGTTGTAGGAAAATTCTGCTAACGGTAGATGTCGATCCCAACTATTTCCGAAATCAATAACACATGCTCGTAGCATGTCTTCAAGCGTTTGTATCGTCCTTTCGCTCTGCCCATAAGTTTGTGGATGATAGGCAGTACTCATGTCTAGACGAGTTCCTAATGCTTGCTGTAATGTCTGCCAGAATCTTGAAATAAATCTGCCATCCCTATCAGAGATAACAGAGATTGGTATTCCATGTCTGGAGATGACTTCCTTCAAATACAGTCGTGCTAACTTCTCCATCTTGTCATCTTCTCTTATTGGTAGGAAGTGTGCTGATTTGGTGAGACGATCAACTATTACCCAAATAGTATCAAAACCACTTGCAGTTCTTGGCAATTTAGTGATGAAATCCATGGTAATGTTTTCCCATTTCCATTCCGGGATTTCGGGTTGTTGAAGTAGACCTGATGGTTTTTGATGCTCAGCTTTGACCTTAGAACACGTCAAACATTCTCCTACGTATTTAGCAACATCGGCTTTCATACCCGGCCACCAAAAATGTTTCTTGAGATCCTTGTACATCTTCCCCGTTCCAGGATGTATTGAGTATCTGGTTTTATGAGCTTCTCTAAGTACCATTTCTCTCATATCTCCAAATTTTGGTACCCAAATCCTTTCAGCCCTATACCGGGTTCCGTCTTCCCGAATATTAAGATGCTTCTCCGATCCTTTGGGTATTTCATCCTTTAAATTTCCCTCTTTTAAAACTCCTTGTTGCGCCTCCTTTATTTGAGTAGTAATGTTATTATGAATCATTATATTCATAGATTTTACTCGAATGGGTTCTTTGTCCTTCCTGCTCAAGGCATCGGCTACCACATTTGCCTTCCCCGGGTGGTAACGAATCTCAAAGTCGTAATCATTCAATAATTCAATCCACCTACGCTGCCTCATATTCAGTTGTTTCTGATTAAATATGTGTTGAAGACTTTTGTGGTCGGTATATATAATACTTTTGACCCCATATAAGTAGTGCCTCCAAGTCTTTAATGCAAAAACAACCGCGCCTAATTCCAAATCATGCGTCGTATAATTTTGTTCGTGAATCTTCAATTGTCTAGACGCATAAGCAATCACCTTCATTCGTTGCATTAATACACAACCGAGACCTTGCTTTGATGCATCACAATAAATCACAAAATCATCATTCCCTTCAGGCAATGACAATATAGGTGCCGTAGTTAGCTTTTTCTTCAATAACTGAAACGCTTTCTCTTGTTCATCATTCCATTCAAATTTCTTCCCTTTATGCGTTAATGCAGTCAAGGGTTTGGCTATTCTGGAAAAATCTTGGATGAACCTTCTGTAGTAACCAGCTAGTCCTAAAAACTGGCGTATGTGTTTCGGAGTTTTCGGGGTTTCCCACTTTTCAACAGTTTCTATCTTTGCCGGATCCACCTTAATACCTTCTTTGTTCACTATGTGACCGAGGAATTGAACTTCTTCCAACCAAAATGCACACTTTGAAACTTAGCGTACAATTCTTCCTTCCTCAATACTTCTAACACCTTTCTCAAATGTTCACCATGTTCTTGGTCATTCTTTGAGTAAATAAGTATGTCATCAATGAAAACAATGACAAACTTGTCAAGGTATGGTCCACACACTCGGTTCATAAGGTCCATGAACATAGCTGGTGCATAAGTTAAACCAAATGGCATGACCATAAACTCGTAATGACCGTAACGTGTTCTGAAAGCAGTCTTTGGAATATCATCTTCTTTCACCCGCATTTGATGATACCCGGAACGTAAGTCAATCTTTGAATAAACAGACGAGCCTTGTAGTTGATCAAATAAGTCGTCGATTCTCGGTAGTGGGTAGCGGTTCTTGATGGTAAGTTTGTTCAACTCTCGGTAGTCGATACACAACCTGAATGTACCATCTTTCTTCTTGACAAACAAAACAGGAGCTCCCCACGGTGATGTGCTTGGTCGAATGAAACCACGCTCTAAAAGTTCTTGTAATTGGCTTTGCAGTTCTTTCATCTCGCTGGGTGCGAGTCTGTAAGGAGCACGAGCTATTGGTGTAGCTCCTGGTACAAGATCTATTTGAAATTCAACAGATCGATGTGGGGGTAATCCCGGTAATTCTTTCGGAAATACATCGGGAAATTCTTTTGCAATGGGAACATCATTGATGCTCTTTTCTTCAGTTTGTACTTTCTCGACGTGTGCTAGAACAGCATAGCAAGCTTTTCTTATTAGTTTTTGTGCCTTCAAATTACTAATAAGATGTAGCTTCGTGTTGCCCTTTTCTCCGTACACCATTAAGGGTTTTCCTTTTTCTCGTATAATGCGAATTGCATTTTTGTAACAGACGATCTCTGCTTTCACTTCTTTCAACCAGTCCATACCGATTATCACATCAAAACTCCCTAACTCTACTGGTATCAAATCAATCTTAAATGTTTCGCTAACCAGTTTAATTTCTCGATTCCGACATATATTATCTGCTGAAATTAATTTACCATTTGCTAATTCGAGTAAAAATTTACTATCCAAAGGCGTCAATGGACAACTTAATTTAGCACAAAAATCTCTACTCATATAGCTTCTATCCGCACCCGAATCAAATAAAACGTAAGCAGATTTATTGTCAATAAGAAACGTACCCGTAACAAGCTCCGGGTCTTCCTGTGCCTCTGCCGTATTAATATTGAAAACTCTTCCGTGGCCTTGTCCATTCGTGTTCTCCTGGTTCGGGCAATTTCTAATAATGTGGCCCGGTTTTCCACATTTATAACAAACTACATTGGCATAACTTGCTCCGACACTACTTGCTCCGCCATTACTCGTTCCGACACCATTTGTTCCTTTCGTTCTATTAACCCCTGGTCTGTAGACCTCACACTTCGCCGCGCTATGACCATTTCTTTTACACTTGTTGCAAAATTTGGTGCAGAACCCCGAGTGATACTTTTCACACCTTTGGCATAGCTGCTTCTGATTGTTGTTGTTGTTGCGGTTATTATTATTGTTGGGATGATTGTTGTAGTTGCTGTTGTTGTTGTTGTTGTTGTTGTTGGGCCATTTGTTGTAGTTGCGATTGATGTTGCGATTGTTGGGATAATTGTTGCGATTATTGTTGTAATTGCTGTTGTTGTTGTATTGGTGATTCTTATCACCGTTTTCCTCCCACTTTCTTTTGACTTGCTTCACATTGGCCTCTTCAGCAGTCTGTTCTTTAATTCTTTCTTCAATCTGGTTCACTAGTTTGTGAGCCATTCTACATGCCTGTTGTATAGAGGCGGGCTCGTGTGAACTTATATCTTCTTGGATTCTTTCCGGTAATCCTTTCACAAACGCGTCGATCTTCTCTTCCTCATCTTCGAATGCTCCCGGACACAATAGGCACAATTCTGTGAATCGTCTTTCGTACGTGGTAATATCAAATCCTTGGGTTCGTAACCCTCTAAGTTCTGTCTTGAGCTTATTGACCTCGGTTCTGGGACGGTACTTCTCGTTCATCAAGTGCTTGAATGCTGACCACGGTAGTGCGTATGCATCGTCTTGTCCCACTTACTCTAGATAGGTATTCCACCATGTTAACGCAGAACCTGTGAAGGTATGCGTAGCATACTTTACTTTGTCCTCTTCAGTACACTTACTTATGGCAAACACCGATTCGACCTTCTCGGTCCACCGTTTCAATCCGATCGGTCCTTCGGTTCCATCAAATTCCAAAGGTTTGCAGGCAGTGAATTCTTTGTAGGTGCATCCTACACGATTTCCTGTACTGCTAGATCCAAGGTTATTGTTGGTATGTAGTGCAGCCTGTACTGCGGCTATATTTGAAGCTAGAAAAGTACGGAATTCCTCTTCATTCATATTCACGGTGTGTCGAGTAGTCGGTGCCATTTCCTTCAAAATAGTCAAATGGAACAAGTTAATCATACAGAATATTAAGAGTAGTTAATAGTATTTCGTAGCATAATATGAACTCATTTATAAAAGCTTTTTCTTCATATTAGCGTTTTATAAGTTTAAATTCGGGTAGTACCTACCCGTTAAGTTCATACTTAGTAGCTAATATACAATTCAACTACTACAATTCTATATGAAAAACTGATTATAATAATATTTCGCGTTCAAACTTTTATACAATATTTTACAAACTTACAATACCGCTTATTTTACATAAAGCATGAAATATAGCACACAATAACTTTGATACAAGATAGTTGTGAAGATAATTCTAGCTAGTACACAAGTCGTTCAGCAAAGGCAATAAAGATACGTAATTCATACGTCCAGAAACAAGTCATGCATTCTGGTTTTACTAGGATTACTTCCCATCCTTGGTCTTGTGGAACATAACCGTTATGGCCGTTGATAAGACAGCGTGTTGTAATGTCGTCAAAAGGACGAGGGTTACGTAATGTCCAACAGTCCCGTAACAATCTAAAAACCTCATTTCTTACCCCAATTACCGACTCCGTCACTTGTGGAAACGTTTTGTTTAATAGTTGTAGCCCGATGTTCTTGTTCTCACTTTGGTGAGAAGCGAACATTACTAATCCGTAAGCATAACATGCTTCTTTATATTGCATGTTAGCCGCTTTTTCTAAATCACGAAGTCCAATATTCGGATATATTGAGTCAAAATAATTTCTTAACCCATTGCGTAAAATAGCATTTGGGTTCCCCGCAATATATGCGTCAAAGTAAACACATCGTAACTTATGGGTTTCCCAATGTGATATCCCCCATCTTTCAAACGAAAGTCTCTTATAAACCAAGACATTCTTGGAACGTTCTTCGAATGTCTTACAAACTAATCTCGCCTTAAATAGTTGTGCCGAAGAATTCTGACCGACTCTAGACAAGATTTCATCAATCATGTCTCTGGGTAGGTCTCTTAAAATATTGGGTTGTCTATCCATTTTGTGTTTTTATACTGTAAAATAGACAAGAGTTAGATTCATAAAAAAAATACTTATTAATACAAGCAATTTTTACATATATCATAAAGCATAAGCACACTATATTACATATATTACACCACACGAATACAACTATCTTATTTCGACTCGCTTGTTTCTTCTTCTTCGGTTTTGGTTCGTTTTGCCAAGTTTCTAGGGATATATGATGTTCCCCTAATACGAGCCGTTATTTTCCACATTGGTTTAGAAAAACCTGGTGGTTTAGAGGTTCCCGGGTCATTGTTACAACTTAAGGACTTCGGGGGTTGACGATACATATAAAGTTCATCGGGGTTGGAATTAGATTTCTCTATTTTTATGCCCTTTCCCTTATTATTTTCTTTTGCCTTTTTAAATTCAGTTGGGGTAATTTCTATAACATCATCGGAATTCTCGTCGGAATCCGATTCATCGGAGAATTTGTAATCCTCCCAATATTTTGCTTCCTTGGCGGAAACACCATTGACCATAATTAACCTTGGTCGGTTGGTTGAGGATTTTCTTTTACTCAACCGTTTTATTATTTCCTCCACCGGTTCCATTTCTTCATCCGGTTCCGATTCTTCTTCCGGTTCCGATTCTTCTTCCGGTTCTGACTCTTCTTCCGGTTCCCCTTCGGGAACTTGTGAATCAGTCCACGAATCATTCCAATTTACATTTGACTCTTCATTATTATTAGGTGAGTCAATGGGACTTGTTCTAGAGGTAGACATCTATCACATAATATCAAACGCGTTAAGAGATTAATATATCACATAATATTCACATGTTAAAAATATATAGTTTCCAACAAAATTTGTTAAGCAATCATTTTTCAAGTAAACACGGTCGAAGTCCAGACTCACTAATGCATCCTAACAAACTCGATAAGACACACTAATGCAAAATTCTGGTTCTCTAAGACCAACGCTCGGATACCAACTGAAATGTCCCGTTCTTATTGATTAAAAACGTTCCATATTAATTGATTTCGTTGCGAGGTTTTGACCTCTATATGAGACGTTTTTCAAAGACTGCATTCATTTTAAAACAAACCATAACCTTTATTTCATCAATAAAGGTTTAAAAAGCTTTACGTAGATTATCAAATAATGATAATCTAAAATATCCTGTTTACACACGACCATTACATAATGGTTTACAATACAAATATGTTACAACAAAATAAGTTTCTTGAATGCAGTTTTTTTACACAATATCATACAAACATGGACTCCAAATCTCGTCCTTATTTAAGTATGCGACAGCGGAAGCTCTTAATAATCACCTGAGAATAAACATGCTTAAAACGTCAACAAAAATGTTGGTGAGTTATAGGTTTAACCTATATATATCAAATCGTAACAATAGACCACAAGATTTCATATTTCAATACACATCCCATACATAGAGATAAAAAATTCATTCATGTGGTGAACACCTGGTAACCGACATTAACAAGATGCATATATAAGAATATCCCCATCATTCCGGGACACCCTTCGGATATGATATAAATTTTGAAGTACTAAAGCATCCGGTACTTTGGATGGGGCTTGTTGGGCCCGATAGATCTATCTTTAGGATTCACGTCAATTAGGGTGTCTGTTCCCTAATTCTTAGATTACCAGACTTAATAAAAAGGGGCATATTCGATTTCGATAATTCAACCATAGAATGTAGTTTCACGTACTTGTGTCTATTTTGTAAATCATTTATAAAACCTGCATGTATTCTCATCCCAAAAATATTAGATTTTAAAAGTGAGACTATAACTCACTTTCACAGATTTTTACTTCGTCGGGAAGTAAGACTTGGCCACTGGTTGATTCACGAACCTATAACAATATATACATATATATCAAAGTATGTTCAAAATATATTTACAACACTTTTAATATATTTTGATGTTTTAAGTTTATTAAGTCAGCTGTCCTCGTTAGTAACCTACAACTAGTTGTCCACAATTAGATGTACAGAAATAAATCGATAAATATTATCTTGAATCAATCCACGACCCAGTGTATACGTATCTCAGTATTGATCACAACTCAAACTATATATATTTTGGAATCAACCTCAACCCTGTATAGCTAACTCCAACATTCACATATAGAGTGTCTATGGTTGTTCCGAAATATATATAGATGTGTCGACATGATAGGTCGAAACATTGTATACGTGTCTATGGTATCTCAAGATTACATAATATACAATACAAGTTGATTAAGTTATGGTTGGAATAGATTTGTTACCAATTTTCACGTAGCTAAAATGAGAAAAATTATCCAATCTTGTTTTACCCATAACTTCTTCATTTTAAATCCGTTTTGAGTGAATCAAATTGCTATGGTTTCATATTGAACTCTATTTTATGAATCTAAATAGAAAAAGTATATGTTTATAGTCGGAAAATTAAGTTACAAGTCGTTTTTGTAAAGATAGTCATTTCAGTCGAAAGAACGACGTCTAGATGACCATTTTAGAAAACATACTTCCACTTTGAGTTTAACCATAATTTTTGGATATAGTTTCATGTTTATAATAAAAATCATTTTCTCAGAATAACAACTTTTAAATCAAAGTTTATCATAGTTTTTAATTAACTAACCCAAAACAGCCCGCGGTGTTACTACGACGGCGTAAATCCGGTTTTACGGTGTTTTTCGTGTTTCCAGGTTTTAAATCATTAAGTTAGCATATCATATAGATATAGAACATGTGTTTAGTTGATTTTAAAAGTCAAGTTAGAAGGATTAACTTTTGTTTGCGAATAAGTTTAGAATTAACTAAACTATGTTCTAGTGATTACAAGTTTAAACCTTCGAATAAGATAGCTTTATATGTATGAATCGAATGATGTTATGAACATCATTACTACCTTAAGTTCCTTAGATAAACCTACTGTAAAAGAGAAAAATAGATCTAGCTTCAATGGATCCTTGGATGGCTCGAAGTTCTTGAAGCAGAATCATGACACGAAAACAAGTTCAAGTAAGATCATCACTTGAAATAAGATTGTTATAGTTATAGAAATTGAACCAAAGTTTGAATATGATTATTACCTTGTATTAGAATGATAACCTACTGTAAGAAACAAAGATTTCTTGAGGTTTGATGATCACCTTACAAGATTGGAAGTGAGCTAGCAAACTTGAAAGTATTCTTGATTTTATGTAACTAGAACTTGTAAAATATATGAAGAACACTTAGAACTTGAAGATAGAACTTGAGAGAGATCAATTAGATGAAGAAAATTGAAGAATGAAAGTGTTTGTAGGTGTTTTTGGTCGTTGGTGTATGGATTAGATATAAAGGATATGTAATTTTGTTTTCATGTAAATAAGTCATGAATGATTACTCATATTTTTGTAATTTTATGAGATATTTCATGCTAGTTGCCAAATGATGGTTCCCACATGTGTTAGGTGACTCACATGGGCTGCTAAGAGCTGATCATTGGAGTGTATATACCAATAGTACATACATCTAAAAGCTGTGTATTGTACGAGTACGAATACGGGTGCATACGAGTAGAATTGTTGATGAAATTGAACGAGGATGTAATTGTAAGCATTTTTGTTAAGTAGAAGTATTTTGATAAGTGTCTTGAAGTCTTTCAAAAGTGTATGAATACATATTAAAACACTACATGTATATACATTTTAACTGAGTCGTTAAGTCATCGTTAGTCGTTACATGTAAATGTTGTTTTGAAACCTTTAGGTTAATGATCTTGTTGAATGTTGTTAACCCATTGTTTATTATAACAATTGAGATGTTAAATTGTTATATTATGATGATATTATGATATATAATATATCTCAGTATGATGTATATACAGTTAAATGTCGTTACAACGATAATCGTTACATATATGTCTCGTTTCGAAATCATTAAGTTAGTAGTCTTATTTTTACATATGTATTTCATTGTTAATACACTTAATAATATATTTAATTATCATTTAACATAATTAACCAAGTGTATCAATATCTTAATATGATTCATATGTACCTAGTAAGACGTTGTTATAACGATAATCGTTATATATATCGTTTTCGAGTTTCTTAAATTAATAGTCCCATTTTTATGTATATAACTCATTGTTAAAATACCAAATGAGATACATACTTATAATAAAAACATGTTTACTATATATATAACCATATATATGTCATCGTATAGTTTTTACAAGTTTTAACGTTCGTGAATCACCGGTCAACTTGGGAGGTCAATTGTCTATATGAAACATATTTCAATTAATCAAGGCTTAACAAGTTTGATTGCTTAACATGTTGGAAACATTTAATCATGTAAATATCAATCTCAATTAATATATATAAACATGGAAAAGTTCGGGTCACTACATGTAGCGCAGCCTGTACCGCGGCTATGTTTGAAGCTAGAAAAGTACGGAATTCCTCTTCATTCATATTCACGGTGTGTCGAGTAGTCGGTGCCATTTCCTTCAAAATAGTCAAATGGAACAAGTTAATCATACAGAATATTAAGAGTAGTTAATAGTATTTCGTAGCATAATATGAACTCATTTATAAAAGCTTTTTCTTCATATTAGCATTTTATAAGTTTAAATTCGGGTAGTACCTACCCGTTAAGTTCATACTTAGTAGCTAATATACAATTCAACTACTACAATTCTATATGAAAAACTGATTGTAATAATATTTCACGTTCAAACTTTTATACAATATTTTACAAACTTACAATACCGCTTATTTTATATAAAGCATGAAATATAGCACACAATAACTTTGATACAAGATAGTTGTGAAGATAATTCTAGCTAGTACACAAGTCGTTCAGCAAAGGCAATAAAGACACGTAATTCATACGTCCAGAAACAAGTCATGCATTCTGGTTTTACTAGGACTACTTCCCATCCTTGGTCTTGTGGAACATAACCGTTATGGCCGTTGATAAGACAGCGTGTTGTAACGTCGTCAAAGGGACGAGGGTTACGTAATGACCAACAGTCTCGTAATAACCTAAAAACCTCATTTCTTATCCCAATTACCGACTCCGTTACTTGTGGGAACGTTTTGTTTAATAGTTGTAGCCCGATGTTCTTATTCTCACTTTGTTGAGAAGCGAACATTACTAACCCGTAAGCATAACATGCTTCTTTATGTTGCATGTTAGCCGCTTTTTCTAAATCACGAAGTCCTATATTCAGATATACTGAGTCAAAATAATTTCTTAACCCGTTGCGTAAAATAGCATTTGGGTTCCCCGCAATATATGCGTCAAAGTAAACACATCGTAACTTATGGATTTCCCAATGTGATATCCCCCATCTTCCGAACAAAAGCCTTTTATAAACCAAGGCATTCTTCGAACGTTCTTCGAATGTCTTACAAACTGATCTCGCCTTAAATAGTTGTGCCGAGGAATTCTGACCGACTCTAGACAAGATTTCATCAATCATGTCTCCGGATAGGTCTCTTAAAATATTGGGTTGTCTATCCATTTTGTGTTTTTATACTGTAAAATAGACAATAGTTAGATTCATAAAAAAAATACTTATTAATACAAGCAATTTTTACATATATCATAAAGCATAAGCACACTATATTACATATATTACACCACACGAATATAACTATCTTATTCCGACTCGCTCGTTTCTTCTTGTTCGGTTTTGGTTCGTTTTGCCAAGTTTCTAGGGATATATGATGTTCCCCTAATACGAGCCGTCGTTGTCCACATTGGTTTAGAAAAACCTGGTGGTTTAGAGGTTCCCGGGTCATTGTTACAACTTAAGGACTTTGGGGGTTGACGATACATATAAAGTTCATCGGGGTTGGAATTAGATTTCTCTATTTTTATGCCCTTTCCCTTATTATTTTCTTTTGCCTTTTTAAATTCAGTTGGGGTAATTTCTATAACATCATCGGAATTCTCGTCGGAATCCGATTCATCGGAGAATTGGTAATCCTCCCAATATTTTGCTTCCTTGGTGGAAACACCATTGACCATAATTAACCTTGGTCGGTTGGTTGAGGATTCTCTTTTACTTAACCGTTTTATTATTTCCCCCACCGGTTCTATTTCTTCTTCCGGTTCCGATTCTTCTTCCGGTTCTGATTCTTCTTCCGGTTCCGACTCTTCTTCCGGTTCCTCTTCGGGAACTTGTGAATCAGTCCATGAATCATTCCAATTTACATTTGACTCTTCATTATTATTAGGTGAGTCAATGGGACTTGTTCTAGAGGTAGACATCTATCACATAATATCAAACACGTTAAGAGATTAATATATCACATAATATTCATATGTTAAAAATATATAGTTTCCAACAAAAATGTTAAGCAATCATTTTTAAAGAAAACACGGTCGAAGTCCAGACTCACTAATGCATCCTAACAAACTCGATAAGACACACTAATACAAATTTTCTGGTTCTCTAAGACCAACGCTCGGATACCAACTGAGATGTCCCGTTCTTATTGATTAAAAACGTTCCATATTAATTGATTTCGTTGCGAGATTTTGACCTCTATATGAGACGTTTTTCAAAGACTGCATTCATTTTTAAAACAAACCATAACCTTTATTTCATAGATAAAGGTTTTAAAAAGCTTTACGTAGATTATCAAATAATGATAATCTAAAATATTCTGTTTACACACGACCATTACATAATGGTTTACAATACAAATATGTTACAACAAAATAAGTTTCTTGAATGCAGTTTTTACACAATATCATACAAACATGGACTCCAAATCTTGTCCTTATTTTAGTATGCAACAGCGGAAGCTCTTAGTATTCACCTGAGAATAAACATGCTTTAAACGTCAACAAAAATGTTGGTGAGTTATAGGTTTAACCTATATATATCAAATCGTAACAATAGACCACAAGATTTCATATTTCAATACACATCCCATACATAGAGATAAAAATCATTCATATGGTGAACACCTGGTAACCGACAATAACAAGATGCATATATAAGAATATCCCCATCATTCCGGGACACCCTTCGGATATGATATAAATTTCGAAGTACTAAAGCATCCGGTACTTTAGATGGGGTTTGTTAGGCCCAATAGATCTATCTTTAGGATTCGCGTCAATTAGGGTGTCTGTTCCCTAATTCTTAGATTACCAGACTTAATAAAAAGGGGCATATTCGATTTCGATAATTCAACCATAGAATGTAGTTTCACATGCTTGTGTCTATTTTGTAAATCATTTATAAAACCTGCATGTATTCTCATCCCAAAAATATTAGATTTTAAAAGTGGGACTATAACTCACTTTCACAGATTTTTACTTCGTCGGGAAGTAAGACTTGGCCACTAGTTGATTCACGAACCTATAACAATATATACATATATATCAAAGTATGTTCAAAATATATTTACAACACTTTTAATATATTTTGATGTTTTAAGTTTATTAAGTCAGCTGTCCTCGTTAGTAACCTACAACTAGTTGTCCACAGTTAGATGTACAGAAATAAATCAATAAATATTATCTTGAATCAATCCACGACCCAGTGTATACGTATCTCAGTATTGATCACAACTCAAACTATATATATTTTGGAATCAACCTCAACCCTGTATAGCTAACTCCAACATTCACATATAGAGTGTCTATGGTTGTTCCAAAATATATATAAATGTGTCGACATGATAGGTCAAAACATTGTATACGTGTCTATGGTATCTCAAGATTACATAATATACAATACAAGTTGATTAAGTTATGGTTGGAATAGATTTGTTACCAATTTTCACGTAGCTAAAATGAGAAAAATTATCCAATCTTGTTTTACCCATAACTTCTTCATTTTAAATCCGTTTTGAGTGAATCAAATTGCTATGGTTTCATATTGAACTCTATTTTATGAATCTAAACAGAAAAATTATAGGTTTATAGTCGGAAAAATAAGTTACAAGTCATTTTTGTAAAGGTAGTCATTTCAGTCGAAAGAACGACGTCTAGATGACCATTTTAGAAAACATACTTCCACTTTGAGTTTAACCATAATTTTTGGATATAGTTTCATGTTCATAATAAAAATAATTTTCTCAGAATAACAACTTTTAAATCAAAGTTTATCATAGTTTTTAATTAACTAACCCAAAACAGCCCGCGGTGTTACTACGACGGCGTAAATCCGGTTTTACGGTGTTTTTCGTGTTTCCAGGTTTTAAATCATTAAGTTAGCATATAATATAGATATAGAACATGTGTTTAGTTGATTTTAAAAGTCAAGTTAGAAGGATTAACTTTTGTTTGCGAACAAGTTTAGAATTAACTAAACTATGTTCTAGTGATTACAAGTTTAAACCTTCGAATAAGATAGCTTTATATGTATGAATCGAATGATGTTATGAACATCATTACTACCTTAATTTCCTTGGATAAACCTACTGGAAAAGAGAAAAATGGATCTAGCTTCAATGGATCCTTGGATGGCTCGAAGTTCTTGAAGCAGAATCATGACATGAAAACAAGTTCAAGTAAGATCATCACTTGAAATAAGATTGTTATAGTTATAGAAATTGAACCAAAGTTTGAATATGATTATTACCTTGTATTAGAATGATAACCTACTGTAAGAAACAAAGATTTCTTGAGGTTGGATGATCACCTTACAAGATTGGAAGTGAGCTAGCAAACTTGAAAGTATTCTTGATTTTATGAAACTAGAACTTTTGGAATTTATGAAGAACACTTAGAACTTGAAGATAGAACTTGAGAGAGATCAATTAGATGAAGAAAATTGAAGAATGAAAGTGTTTTTAGGTGTTTTTGGTCGTTGGTGTATGGATTAGATATAAAGGATTTGTTATTTTGTTTTCATGTAAATAAGTCATGAATGATTACTCATATTTTTGTAATTTTATGAGATATTTCATGCTAGTTGCCAAATGATGGTTCCCACATGTGTTAGGTGACTCACATGGGCTGCTAAGAGCTGATCATTGGAGTGTATATACCAATAGTACATACATCTAAAAGCTGTGTATTGTACGAGTACGAATACGGGTGCATACGAGTAGAATTGTTGATGAAACTGAACGAGGATGTAATTGTAAGAATTTTTGTTAAGTAGAAGTATTTTGATAAGTGTCTTGAAGTCTTTCAAAAGTGTATGAATACATATTAAAACACTACATGTATATACATTTTAACTGAGTCGTTAAGTCATCGTTAGTCGTTACATGTAAATGTTGTTTTGAAACCTTTAGGTTAACGATCTTGTTAAATGTTGTTAACCCAATGTTTATAATATCAAATGAGATTTTAAATTATTATATTATCATGATATTATCATGTATGAATATCTCTTAATATGATATATATACATTAAATGTCTTTACAACGATAATCGTTACATATATGTCTCGTTTAAAAATCATTAAGTTAGTAGTCTTGTTTTTACATATGTAGTTCATTGTTAATATACTTAATGATATGTTTACTTATCATAGTATCATGTTAACTATATATATATCCATATATATGTCATCATATAGTTTTTACAAGTTTTAACGTTCGTGAATCACCGGTCAAGTTGGGTGGTCAATTGTCTATATGAAACATATTTCAATTAATCAAGTCTTAACAAGTTTGATTGCTTAACATGTTGGAAACATTTAATCATGTAAATATCAATCTCAATTAATATATATAAACATGGAAAAGTTCGGGTCACTACAGTACCTACCCATTAAATAAATTTCGTCCCGAAATTTTAAGCTGTTGAAGGTGTTGACGAATCTTCTGGAAATAGATGCGGGTATTTCTTCTTCATCTGATCTTCACGCTCTCAGGTGAACTCGGGTCCTCTACGAGCATTCCATCGAACCTTAACAATTGGTATCTTGTTTTGCTTAAGTCTTTTAACCTCACGATCCATTATTTCGACGGGTTCTTCGATGAATTGGAGTTTTTCGTTGATTTGGATTTCATCTAACGGAATAGTGAGATCTTCTTTAGCAAAACATTTCTTCAAATTCGAGACGTGGAAAGTGTTATGTACAGCCACGAGTTGTTGAGGTAACTCAAGTCGGTAAGCTACTGGTCCGACACGATCAATAATCTTGAATGGTCCAATATACCTTGGATTTAATTTCCCTCGTTTACCAAATCGAACAACGCCTTTCCAAGGTGCAACTTTAAGCATGACCATCTCTCCAATTTCAAATTCTATATCTTTTCTTTTAATGTCAGCATAGCTCTTTTGTCGACTTTGGGCGGTTTTCAACCGTTGTTAAATTTGGATGATCTTCTCGGTAGTTTCTTGTATAATCTCCGGACCCGTAATCTGTCTATCCCCCACTTCACTCCAACAAATCGGAGACCTGCACTTTCTACCATAAAGTGCTTCAAACGGCGCCATCTCAATGCTTGAATGGTAGCTGTTGTTGTAGGAAAATTCTACTAACGGTAGATGTCGATCCCAACTGTTTCCGAAATCAATAACACATGCTCGTAGCATGTCTTCAAGCGTTTGTATCGTCCTTTCGCTCTGCCCATTAGTTTGTGGATGATAGGCAGTACTCATGTCTAGACGAGTTCCTAATGCTTGCTGTAATGTCTGACAGAATCTTGAAATAAATCTGCCATCCCTATCAGAGATAATAGAGATTGGTATTCCATGTCTGGAGATGACTTCCTTCAAATACAGTCGTGCTAACTTCTCCATCTTGTCATCTTCTCTTATTGGCAGGAAGTGTGCTGATTTGGTGAGACGATCAACTATTACCCAAATAGTATCAAAACCACTTGCAGTCCTTGGTAATTTAGTGATGAAATCCATGGTAATGTTTTCCCATTTCCATTCCGGGATTTCGGGTTGTTGAAGTAGACCTGATGGTTTCTGATGCTCAGCTTTGACCTTAGAACACGTCAAACATTCTCCTACATATTTAGCAACATCGGCTTTCATACCCGGCCACCAAAAATGTGTCTTGAGATCCTTGTACATCTTCCCCGTTCCAGGATGTATTGAGTATCTGGTTTTATGAGCTTCTCTAAATACCATTTCTCTCATATCTCCAAATTTTGGTACCCAAATCCTTTCAGCCCTATACCGGGTTCCGTCTTCCCGAATATTAAGATGCTTCTCCGATCCTTTGGGTATTTCATCCTTTAAATTTCCCTCTTTTAAAACTCCTTGTTGCGCCTCCTTTATTTGAGTAGTAAGGTTATTATGAATCATTATATTCATAGATTTTACTCGAATAGGTTCTCTGTCCTTCCTGCTCAAGGCATCGGCTACCACATTTGCCTTCCCCGGGTGGTAACGAATCTCAAAGTCGTAATCATTCAATAATTCAATCCACCTACGCTGCCTCATATTCAGTTGTTTCTGATTAAATATGTGTTGAAGACTTTTGTGGTCGGTATATATAATACTTTTAACCCCATATAAGTAGTGCCTCCAAGTCTTTAATGCAAAAACAACTGCGCCTAATTCCAAATCATGCGTCGTATAATTTTGTTCGTGAATCTTCAATTGTCTAGACGCATAAGCAATCACCTTCGTTCGTTGCATTAATACACAACCGAGACCTTGCTTTGATGCGTCACAATAAATCACAAAATCATCATTCCCTTCAGGCAATGACAATATAGGTGCCGTAGTTAGCTTTTTCTTCAATAACTGAAACGCTTTCTCTTGTTCATCATTCCATTCAAATTTCTTCCCTTTATGCGTTAATGCAGTCAAGGGTTTTGCTATTCTGGAAAAGTCTTGGATGAACCTTCTGTAGTAACCAGCTAGTCCTAAAAACTGGCGTATGTGTTTCGGAGTTTTCGGGGTTTCCCACTTTTCAACAGTTTCTATCTTTGCCGGATCCACCTTAATACCTTCTTTGTTCACTATGTGACCGAGGAATTGAACTTCTTCCAACCAAAATGCACACTTTGAAAACTTAGCGTACAATTCTTCCTTCCTCAATACTTCTAACACCTTTCTCAAATGTTCACCGTGTTCTTGGTCATTCTTTGAGTAAATAAGTATGTCATCAATGAAAACAATGACAAACTTGTCAAGGTATGGTCCACACACTCGGTTCATAAGGTCCATGAACACAGCTGGTGCATTAGTTAAACCAAACGGCATGACCATAAACTCATAATGACCGTAACGTGTTCTGAAAGCAGTCTTTGGAATATCATATTCTTTCACCCGCATTTGATGATACCCGGAACGTAAGTCAATCTTTGAATAAATAGACGAGCCTTGTAGTTGATCAAATAAGTCGTCGATTCTCGGTAGTGGGTAGCGGTTCTTGATGGTAAGTTTGTTCAACTATCGGTAGTCGATACACAACCTGAATGTACCATCTTTCTTCTTGACAAACAAAACAGGAGCTCCCCACGGTGATGTGCTTGGTCGAATGAAACCACGCTCTAAAAGTTCTTGTAATTGGCTTTGCAGTTCTTTCATCTCGCTGGGTGCGAGTCTGTAAGGAGCACGAGCTATTGGTGCAGCTCCTGGTACAAGATCTATTTGAAATTCAACGGATCGATGTGGGGGTAATCCCGGTAATTCTTTCGGAAATACATCGAGAAATTCTTTTGCAATGGGAACATCATTGATGATCTTTTCTTCAGTTTGTACGTTCTCGATGTGTGCTAGAACAGCATAGCAACCTTTTCTTATTAGTTTTTGTGCCTTCAAATTACTAATAAGATGTAGCTTCGTGTTGCCCTTTTCTCCGTACACCATTAAGGGTTTTCCTTTTTCTCGTATAATGCGAATTGCATTTTTGTAACAAACGATCTCTGCTTTCACCTCTTTCAACCAGTCCATACCTATTATCACATCAAAACTCCCTAACTCTACTGGTATCAAATCAATCTTAAATGTTTCGCTAACCAGTTTAATTTCTCGATTCCGACATATATTATCTGCTGAAATTAATTTACCATTTGCTAATTCGAGTAAAAATTTACTATCCAAAGGCGTCAATGGACAACTTAATTTAGCACAAAAATCTCTACTCATATAGCTTCTATCCGCACCCGAATCAAATAAAACGTAAGCAGATTTATTGTCAATAAGAAACGTACCCGTAACAAGCTCCGGGTCTTCTTGTGCCTCTACCGCATTAATATTGAAAACTCTTCCGCGGCCTTGTCCATTCGTGTTCTCCTGGTTCGGGCAATTTCTAATAATGTGGCCCGGTTTTCCACATTTATAACAAACTACATTGGCATAACTTGCTCCGACACTACTTACTCCGCCATTACTCGTTCCGACACCATTTGTTCCTTTCGTTCTATTAACCCCTGGTCCGTAGACCTCACACTTCACCGCGCTATGACCATTTCTTTTACACTTGTTGCAAAATTTGGTGCAGAACCCCGAGTGATACTTTTCACACCTTTGGCATAGCTGCTTCTGATTGTTGTTGTTGTTGCGGTTATTATTGTTGTTGGGATGATTGTTGTAGTTGCTGTTGTTGTTGTTGTTGTTGTTGTTGTTGTTGTTGTTGGGCCGTTTGTTGTAGTTGTGATTGATGTTGCGATTGTTGGGATAATTGTTGCGATTATTGTTGTAATTGCTGTTGTTGTTGTATTGGTGATTCTTATCACCGTTTTCCTCCCACTTTCTTTTGACTTGCTTCACATTGGCCTCTTCAGCAGTCTGTTCTTTAATTCTTTCTTCAATCTGGTTCACTAGTTTGTGAGCCATTCTTCATGCCTGTTGTATGGAGGCGGGCTCGTGTGAACTTATATCTTCTTGGATTCTTTCCGGTAATCCTTTCACAAACGCGTCGATCTTCTCTTCCTCATCTTCGAATGCTCCCGGACACAATAGGCACAATTCTGTGAATCGTCTTTCGTACGTGGTAATATCAAATCCTTGGGTTCGTAACCCTCTAAGTTCTGTCTTGAGCTTATTGACCTCGGTTCTGGGACGGTACTTCTCGTTCATCAAGTGCTTGAATGCTGACCACGGTAGTGCGTACGCATCATCTTGTCCCACTTGCTCTAGATAGGTATTCCACCATGTTAACGCAGAACCTGTGAAGGTATGCGTAGCGTACTTCACTTTGTCCTCTTCAGTACACTTACTTATGGCAAACACCGATTCGACCTTCTCGGTCCACCGTTTCAATCCGATTGGTCCTTCGGTTCCATCAAATTTTAAAGGTTTGCAGGCAGTGAATTCTTTGTAGGTGCATCCTACACGATTTCCTGTACTGCCAGATCCAAGGTTATTGTTGGTATGTAGCGCAGCCTGTACCGCGGCTATGTTTGAAGCTAGAAAAGTACGGAATTCCTCTTCATTCATATTCACGGTGTGTCGAGTAGTCGGTGCCATTTCCTTCAAAATAGTCAAATGGAACAAGTTAATCATACAGAATATTAAGAGTAGTTAATAGTAGTTCGTAGCATAATATGAACTCATTTATAAAAGCTTTTTCTTCATATTAGCATTTTATAAGTTTAAATTCGGGTAGTACCTACCCGTTAAGTTCATACTTAGTAGCTAATATACAATTCAACTACTACAATTCTATATGAAAAACTGATTGTAATAATATTTCACGTTCAAACTTTTATACAATATTTTACAAACTTACAATACCGCTTATTTTACATAAAGCATGAAATATAGCACACAATAACTTTGATACAAGATAGTTGTGAAGATAATTCTAGCTAGTACACAAGTCGTTCAGCAAAGGCAATAAAGACACGTAATTCATACGTCCAGAAACAAGTCATGCATTCTGGTTTTACTAGGACTACTTCCCATCCTTGGTCTTGTGGAACATAGCCGTTATGGCCGTTGATAAGACAGCGTGTTGTAACGTCGTCAAAGGGACGAGGGTTACGTAATGACCAACAGTCTCGTAATAACCTAAAAACCTCATTTCTTATCCCAATTACGGACTCCGTTACTTGTGGGAACGTTTTGTTTAATAGTTGTAGCCCGATGTTCTTGTTCTCACTTTGTTGAGAAGCGAACATTACTAACCCGTAAGCATAACATGCTTCTTTAAGTTTCATGTTAGCCGCTTTTTCTAAATCACGAAGTCCTATATTCGGATATACTGAGTCAAAATAATTTCTTAACCCGTTGCGTAAAATAGCATTTGGGTTCCCCGCAATATATGCGTCAAAGTAAACACATCGTAACTTATGGATTTCCCAATGTGATATCCCCCATCTTCCGAACGAAAGCCTTTTATAAACCAAGGCATTCTTCGAACGTTCTTCGAATGTCTTACAAACTGATCTCGCCTTAAATAGTTGTGCCGAGGAATTCTGACCGACTCTAGACAAGATTTCATCAATCATGTCTCCGGATAGGTCTCTTAAAATATTGGGTTGTCTATCCATTTTGTGTTTTTATACTGTAAAATAGACAAGAGTTAGATTCATAAAAAAAATACTTATTAATACAAGCAATTTTTACATATATCATAAAGCATAAGCACACTATATTACATATATTACACCACACGAATATAACTATCTTATTCCGACTCGCTCGTTTCTTCTTGTTCGGTTTTGGTTCGTTTTGCCAAGTTTCTAGGGATATATGATGTTCCCCTAATACGAGCCGTCGTTGTCCACATTGGTTTAGAAAAACCTGGTGGTTTAGAGGTTCCCGGGTCATTGTTACAACTTAAGGACTTCGGGGGTTGACGATACATATAAAGTTCATCGGGGTTGGAATTAGATTTCTCTATTTTTATGCCCTTTCCCTTATTATTTTCTTTTGCCTTTTTAAATTCAGTTGGGGTAATTTCTATAACATCATCGGAATTCTCGTCGGAATCCGATTCATCGGAGAATTGGTAATCCTCCCAATATTTTGCTTCCTTGGTGGAAACACCATTGACCATAATTAACCTTGATCGGTTGGTTGAGGATTCTCTTTTACTTAACCGTTTTATTATTTCCCCCACCGGTTCTATTTCTTCTTCCGGTTCCGATTCTTCTTCCGGTTCTGATTCTTCTTCCGGTTCTGACTCTTCTTCCGGTTCCTCTTCGGAAACTTGTGAATCAGTCCATGAATCATTCCAATTTACATTTGACTCTTCATTATTATTAGGTGAGTCAATGGGACTTGTTCTAGAGGTAGACATCCATCACATAATATCAAACACGTTAAGAGATTAATATATCACATAATATTCATATGTTAAAAATATATAGTTTCCAACAAAAATGTTAAGCAATCATTTTTAAAGAAAACACGGTCGAAGTCCAGACTCACTAATGCATCCTAACAAACTCGATAAGACACACTAATGCAAATTTTCTGGTTCTCTAAGACCAACGCTCGGATACCAACTGAGATGTCCCGTTCTTATTGATTAAAAACGTTCCATATTAATTGATTTCGTTGAGAGATTTTGACCTCTATATGAGACGTTTTTCAAAGACTGCATTCATTTTTAAAACAAACCATAACCTTTATTTCATAGATAAAGGTTTTAAAAAGCTTTACGTAGATTATCAAATAATGATAATCTAAAATATCCTGTTTACACACGACCATTACATAATGGTTTACAATACAAATATGTTACAACAAAATAAGTTTCTTGAATGCAATTTTTACACAATATCATACAAACATGGACTCCAAATCTTGTCCTTATTTTAGTATGCAACAGCGGAAGCTCTTAGTATTCACCTGAGAATAAACATGCTTTAAACGTCAACAAAAATGTTGGTGAGTTATAAGTTTAACCTATATATATCAAATCGTAACAATAGACCACAAGATTTCATATTTCAATACACATCCCATACATAGAGATAAAAATCATTCATATGGTGAACACCTGGTAACCGACAATAACAAGATGCATATATAAGAATATCCCCATCATTCCGGGACACCCTTCGGATATGATATAAATTTCGAAGTACTAAAGCATCCGGTACTTTGGATGGGGTTTGTTAGGCCCAATAGATCTATCTTTAGGATTCGCGTCAATTAGGGTGTCTGTTCCCTAATTCTTAGATTACCAGACTTAATAAAAAGGGGCATATTCGATTTCGATAATTCAACCATAGAATGTAGTTTCACGTACTTGAGTCTATTTTGTAAATCATTTATAAAACCTGCATGTATTCTCATCCCAAAAATATTAGATTTTAAAAGTGGGACTATAACTCACTTTCACAGATTTTTACTTCGTCGGGAAGTAATACTTGGCCACTAGTTGATTCACGAACCTATAACAATATATACATATATATCAAAGTATGTTCAAAATATATTTACAACACTTTTAATATATTTTGATGTTTTAAGTTTATTAAGTCAGCTGTCCTCGTTAGTAACCTACAACTAGTTGTCCACAGTTAGATGTACAGAAATAAATCAATAAATATTATCTTGAATCAATCCACGACCCAGTGTATACGTATCTCAGTATTGATCACAACTCAAACTATATATATTTTGGAATCAACCTCAACCCTGTATAGCTAACTCCAACATTCACATATAGAGTGTCTATGGTTGTTCCGAAATATATATAGATGTATCGACATGATAGGTCGAAACATTGTATACGTGTCTATGGTATCTCAAGATTACATAATATACAATACAAGTTGATTAAGTTATGGTTGGAATAGATTTGTTACCAATTTTCACGTAGCTAAAATGTGAAAAATTATCCAATCTTGTTTTACCCATAACTTCTTCATTTTAAATCCGTTTTGAGTGAATCAAATTGCTATGGTTTCATATTGAACTCTATTTTATGAATCTAAATATAAAAAGTATAGGTTTATAGTCGGAAAAATAAGTTACAAGTCGTTTTTGTAAAGGTAGTCATTTCAGTCGAAAGAACGACGTCTAGATGACCATTTTAGAAAACATACTTCCACTTTGAGTTTAACCATAATTTTTGGATATAGTTTCATGTTCATAATAAAAATCATTTTCTCAGAATAACAACTTTTAAATCAAAGTTTATCATAGTTTTTAATTAACTAACCCAAAACAGCCCGCGGTGTTACTACGACGGCGTAAATCCGGTTTTACGGTGTTTTTCGTGTTTCCAGGTTTTAAATCATTAAGTTAGCATATAATATAGATATAGAACATGTGTTTAGTTGATTTTAAAAGTCAAGTTAGAAGGATTAACTTTTGTTTGCGAACAAGTTTAGAATTAACTAAACTATGTTCTAGTGATTACAAGTTTAAACCTTCGAATAAGATAGCTTTATATGTATGAATCGAATGATGTTATGAACATCATTACTACCTTAATTTCCTTGGATAAACCTACTGGAAAAGAGAAAAAATGGATCTAGCTTCAATGGATCCTTGGATGGCTCGAAGTTCTTGAAGCAGAATCATGACATGAAAACAAGTTCAAGTAAGATCATCACTTGAAATAAGATTGTTATAGTTATAGAAATTGAACCAAAGTTTGAATATGATTATTACCTTGTATTAGAATGATAACCTACTGTAAGAAACAAAGATTTCTTGAGGTTGGATGATCACCTTACAAGATTGGAAGTGAGCTAGCAAACTTGAAAGTATTCTTGATTTTATGAAACTAGAACTTTTGGAATTTATGAAGAACACTTAGAACTTGAAGATAGAACTTGAGAGAGATCAATTAGATGAAGAAAATTGAAGAATGAAAGTGTTTTTAGGTGTTTTTGGTCGTTGGTGTATGGATTAGATATAAAGGATTTGTTATTTTGTTTTCATGTAAATAAGTCATGAATGATTACTCATATTTTTGTAATTTTATGAGATATTTCATGCTAGTTGCCAAATGATGGTTCCCACATGTGTTAGGTGACTCACATGGGCTGCTAAGAGTTGATCATTGGAGTGTATATACCAATAGTACATACATCTAAAAGCTGTGTATTGTACGAGTACGAATACGGGTGCATACGAGTAGAATTGTTGATGAAACTGAACGAGGATGTAATTGTAAGAATTTTTGTTAAGTAGAAGTATTTTGATAAGTGTCTTGAAGTCTTTCAAAAGTGTATGAATACATATTAAAACACTACATGTATATACATTTTAACTGAGTCGTTAAGTCATCGTTAGTCGTTACATGTAAATGTTGTTTTGAAACCTTTAGGTTAACGATCTTGTTAAATGTTGTTAACCCAATGTTTATAATATCAAATGAGATTTTAAATTATTATATTATCATGATATTATCATGTATGAATATCTCTTAATATGATATATATACATTAAATGTCTTTACAACGATAATCGTTACATATATGTCTCGTTTAAAAATCATTAAGTTAGTAGTCTTGTTTTTACATATGTAGTTCATTGTTAATATACTTAATGATATGTTTACTTATCATAGTATCATGTTAACTATATATATATCCATATATATGTCATCATATAGTTTTTACAAGTTTTAACGTTCGTGAATCACCGGTCAAGTTGGGTGGTCAATTGTCTATATGAAACATATTTCAATTAATCAAGTCTTAACAAGTTTGATTGCTTAACATGTTGGAAACATTTAATCATGTAAATATCAATCTCAATTAATATATATAAACATGGAAAAGTTCGGGTCACTACAGTACCTACCCGTTAAATAAATTTCGTCCCGAAATTTTAAGCTGTTGAAGGTGTTGACGAATCTTCTGGAAATAGATGCGGGTATTTCTTCTTCATCTGATCTTCACGCTCTCAGGTGAACTCGGGTCCTCTACGAGCATTCCATCGAACCTTAACAATTGGTATCTTGTTTTGCTTAAGTCTTTTAACCTCACGATCCATTATTTCGACGGGTTCTTCGATGAATTGGAGTTTTTCGTTGATTTGGATTTCATCTAACGGAATAGTGAGATCTTCTTTAGCAAAACGTTTCTTCAAATTCGAGACGTGGAAAGTGTTATGTACAGCCGCGAGTTGTTGAGGTAACTCAAGGCGGTAAGCTACTGGTCTGACACGATCAATAATCTTGAATGGTCCAATATACCTTGGATTTAATTTCCCTCGTTTACCAAATCGAACAACGCCTTTCCAAGGTGCAACTTTAAGCATGACCATCTCTCCAATTTCAAATTCTATATCTTTTCTTTTAATGTCAGCATAGCTCTTTTGTCGACTTTGGGCGGTTTTCAACCGTTGTTGAATTTGGATGATCTTCTCGGTAGTTTCTTGTATAATCTCCGGACCCGTAATCTGTCTATCCCCCACTTCACTCCAACAAATCGGAGACCTGCACTTTCTACCATAAAGTGCTTCAAATGGCGCCATCTCAATGCTTGAATGGTAGCTGTTGTTGTAGGAAAATTCTACAAACGGTAGATGTCGATCCCAACTGTTTCCGAAATCAATAACACATGCTCGTAGCATGTCTTCAAGCGTTTGTATCGTCCTTTCGCTCTGCCCATCAGTTTGTGGATGATAGGCAGTACTCATGTCTAGACGAGTTCCTAATGCTTGCTGTAATGTCTGCCAGAATCTTGAAATAAATCTGCCATCCCTATCAGAGATAATAGAGATTGGTATTCCATGTCTGGAGATGACTTCCTTCAAATACAGTCGTGCTAACTTCTCCATCTTGTCATCTTCTCTTATTGGCAGGAAGTGTGCTGATTTGGTGAGACGATCAACTATTACCCAAATAGTATCAAAACCACTTGCAGTCCTTGGCAATTTAGTGATGAAATCCATGGTAATGTTTTCCCATTTCCATTCCGGGATTTCGGGTTGTTGAAGTAGACCTGATGGTTTCTGATGCTCAGCTTTGACCTTAGAACACGTCAAACATTCTCCTACGTATTTAGCAACATCGGCTTTCATACCCGGCCACCAAAAATGTGTCTTGAGATCCTTGTACATCTTCCCCGTTCCAGGATGTATTGAGTATCTGGTTTTATGAGCTTCTCTAAGTACCATTTCTCTCATATCTCCAAATTTTGGTACCCAAATCCTTTCAGCCCTATACCGGGTTCCGTCTTCCCGAATATTAAGATGCTTCTCCGATCCTTTGGGTATTTCATCCTTTAAATTTCCCTCTTTTAAAACTCCTTGTTGCGCCTCCTTTATTTGAGTAGTAAGGTTATTATGAATCATTATATTCATAGATTTTACTCGAATAGGTTCTCTGTCCTTCCTGCTCAAGGCATCGGCTACCACATTTGCCTTCCCCGGGTGGTAACGAATCTCAAAGTCGTAATCATTCAATAATTCAATCCACCTATGCTGCCTCATATTCAGTTGTTTCTGATTAAATATGTGTTGAAGACTTTTGTGGTCGGTATATATAATACTTTTAACCCCATATAAGTAGTGCCTCCAAGTCTTTAATGCAAAAACAATTGCGCCTAATTCCAAATCATGCGTCGTATAATTTTGTTCGTGAATCTTCAATTGTCTAGATGCATAAGCAATCACCTTCGTTCGTTGCATTAATACACAACCGAGACCTTGCTTTGATGCATCACAATAAATCACAAAATCATCATTCCCTTCAGGCAATGACAATATAGGTGCCGTAGTTAGCTTTTTCTTCAATAACTGAAACGCTTTCTCTTGTTCATCATTCCATTCAAATTTCTTCCCTTTATGCGTTAATGCAGTCAAGGGTTTTGCTATTCTGGAAAAGTCTTGGATGAACCTTCTGTAGTAACCAGCTAGTCCTAAAAACTGGCTTATGTGTTTTGGAGTTTTCGGGGTTTCCCACTTTTCAACAGTTTCTATCTTTGCCGGATCCACCTTAATACCTTCTTTGTTCACTATGTGACCGAGGAATTGAACTTCTTCCAACCAAAATGCACACTTTGAAAACTTAGCGTACAATTCTTCCTTCCTCAATACTTCTAACACCTTTCTCAAATGTTCACCGTGTTCTTGGTCATTCTTTGAGTAAATAAGTATGTCATCAATGAAAACAATGACAAACTTGTCAAGGTATGGTCCACACACTCGGTTCATAAGGTCCATGAACACAGCTGGTGCATTAGTTAAACCAAACGGCATGACCATAAACTCGTAATGACCGTAACGTGTTCTGAAAGCAGTCTTTGGAATATCATCTTCTTTCACCCGCATTTGATGATACCCGAAACGTAAGTCAATCTTTGAATAAATAGACGAGCCTTGTAGTTGATCAAATAAGTCGTCGATTCTCGGTAGTGGGTAGCGGTTCTTGATGGTAAGTTTGTTCAACTCTCGGTAGTCGATACACAACCTGAATGTACCATCTTTCTTCTTGACAAACAAAACAGGAGCTCCCCACGGTGATGTGCTTGGTCGAATGAAACCACGCTCTAAAAGTTCTTGTAATTGGCTTTGCAGTTCTTTCATCTCACTGGGTACGAGTCTGTAAGGAGCACGAGCTATTGGTGCAGCTCCTGGTACAATATCTATTTGAAATTCAACGGATCGATGTGGGGGTAATCCCGGTAATTCTTTCGGAAATACATCGAGAAATTCTTTTGCAATGGGAACATCATTGATGATCTTTTCTTCAGTTTGTACTTTCTTGATGTGTGCTAGAACAGCATAGCAACCTTTTCTTATTAGTTTTTGTGCCTTCAAATTACTAATAAGATGTAGCTTCGTGTTGCCCTTTTCTCCGTACACCATTAAGGGTTTTCCTTTTTCTCGTATAATGCGAATTGCATTTTTGTAACAAACGATCTCTGCTTTCACCTCTTTCAACCAGTCCATACCTATTATCACATCAAAACTCCCTAACTCTACTGGTATCAAATCAATCTTAAATGTTTCGCTAACCAGTTTAATTTCTCGATTCCGACATATATTATCTGCTGAAATTAATTTACCATTTGCTAATTCGAGTAAAAATTTACTATCCAAAGGCGTCAATGGACAACTTAATTTAGCACAAAAATCTCTACTCATATAGCTTCTATCCGCACCCGAATCAAATAAAACGTAAGCAGATTTATTGTCAATAAGAAACGTACCCGTAACAAGCTCCGGGTCTTCTTGTGCCTCTGCCGCATTAATATTGAAAACTCTTCCGCGGCCTTGTCCATTCGTGTTCTCCTGGTTCGGGCAATTTCTAATAATGTGGCCCGGTTTTCCACATTTATAACAAACTACATTGGCATAACTTGCTCCGACACTACTTGCTCCGCCATTACTCGTTCCGACACCATTTGTTCCTTTCGTTCTATTAACCCCTGGTTCGTAGACCTCACACTTCGCCGCGCTATGACCATTTCTTTTACACTTGTTGCAAAATTTGGTGCAGAACCCCGAGTGATACTTTTCACACCTTTGGCATAGCTGCTTCTAATTGTTGTTGTTGTTGCGGTTATTATTATTGTTGGGATAATTGTTGTAGTTGCTGTTGTTGTTGTTGTTGTTGTTGTTGTTATTGGGCCGTTTGTTGTAGTTGTGATTGATGTTGCGATTGTTGGGATAATTGTTGCGATTATTGTTGTAATTGCTGTTGTTGTTGTATTGGTGATTCTTATCACCGTTTTCCTCCCACTTTCTTTTGACTTGCTTCACATTGGCCTCTTCAGCAGTCTGTTCTTTAATTCTTTCTTCAATCTGGTTCACTAGTTTGTGAGCCATTCTACATGCCTGTTGTATGGAGGCGGGCTCGTGTGAACTTATATCTTCTTGGATTCTTTCCGGTAATCCTTTCACAAACGCGTCGATCTTCTCTTCCTCATCTTCGAATGCTCCCGGACACAATAGGCACAATTCTGTGAATCGTCTTTCGTACGTGGTAATATCAAATCCTTGGGTTCGTAACCCTCTAAGTTCTGTCTTGAGCTTATTGACCTCGGTTCTGGGACGGTACTTCTCGTTCATCAAGTGCTTGAATGCTGACCATGGTAGTGCGTACGCATCATCTTGTCCCACTTGCTCTAGATAGGTATTCTACCATGTTAACGCAGAACCTGTGAAGGTATGCGTAGCGTACTTCACTTTGTCCTCTTCAGTACACTTACTTATGGCAAACACCGATTCGACCTTCTCGGTCCACCGTTTCAATCCGATTGGTCCTTCGGTTCCATCAAATTCCAAAGGTTTGTAGGCAGTGAATTCTTTGTAGGTGCATCCTACACGATTTCCTATACTGCCAGATCCAAGGTTATTGTTGGTATGTAGCGCAGCCTGTACCGCGGCTATGTTTGAAGCTAGAAAAGTACGGAATTCCTCTTCATTCATATTCACGGTGTGTCGAGTAGTCGGTGCCATTTCCTTCAAAATAGTCAAATGGAACAAGTTAATCATACAGAATATTAAGAGTAGTTAATAGTATTTCGTAGCATAATATGAACTCATTTATAAAAGCTTTTTCTTCATATTAGCATTTTATAAGTTTAAATTCGGGTAGTACCTACCCGTTAAGTTTATACTTAGTAGCTAATATACAATTCAACTACTACAATTCTATATGAAAAACTGATTGTAATAATATTTCACGTTCAAACTTTTATACAATATTTTACAAACTTACAATACCGCTTATTTTACATAAAGCATGAAATATAGCACATAATAACTTTGATACAAGATAGTTGTGAAGATAATTCTAGCTAGTACACAAGTCGTTCAGCAAAGGCAATAAAGACACGTAATTCATACGTCCAGAAACAAGTCATGCATTCTGGTTTTACTAGGACTACTTCCCATCCTTGGTCTTGTGGAACATAACCGTCATGGCCTTTGATAAGACAGCGTGTTGTAACGTCGTCAAAGGGACGAGGGTTACGTAATGACCAACAGTCTCGTAATAACCTAAAAACCTCATTTCTTATCCCAATTACCGACTCCGTTACTTGTGGGAACGTTTTGTTTAATAGTTGTAGCCCGATGTTCTTGTTCTCACTTTGTTGAGAAGCGAACATTACTAACCCGTAAGCATAACATGCTTCTTTATGTTGCATGTTAGCCGCTTTTTCTAAATCACGAAGTCCTATATTCGGATATACTGAGTCAAAATAATTTCTTAACCCGTTGCGTAAAATAGCATTTGGGTTCCCCGCAATATATGCGTCAAAGTAAACACATCGTAACTTATGGATTTCCCAATGTGATATCCCCCATCTTCCGAACGAAAGCCTTTTATAAACCAAGGCATTCTTCGAACGTTCTTCGAATGTCTTACAAACTGATCTCGCCTTAGATAGTTGTGCCGAGGAATTCTGACCGACTCTAGACAAGATTTCATCAATCATGTCTCCGGATAGGTCTCTTAAAATATTGGGTTGTCTATCCATTTTGTGTTTTTATACTGTAAAATAGACAAGAGTTAGATTCATAAAAAAAATACTTATTAATACAAGCAATTTTTACATATATCATAAAGCATAAGCACACTATATTACATATATTACACCACACGAATATAACTATCTTATTCCGACTCGCTCGTTTCTTCTTGTTCGGTTTTGGTTCGTTTTGCCAAGTTTCTAGGGATATATGATGTTCCCCTAATACGAGCCGTCGTTGTCCACATTGGTTTAGAAAAACCTGGTGGTTTAGAGGTTCCCGGGTCATTGTTACAACTTAAGGACTTCGGGGGTTGACGATACATATAAAGTTCATCGGGGTTGGAATTAGATTTCTCTATTTTTATGCCCTTTCCCTTATTATTTTCTTTTGCCTTTTTAAATTCAGTTGGGGTAATTTCTATAACATCATCGGAATTCTCGTCGGAATCCGATTCATCGGAGAATTGGTAATCCTCCCAATATTTTGCTTCCTTGGTGGAAACACCATTGACCATAATTAACCTTGGTCGGTTGGTTGAGGATTCTCTTTTACTTAACCGTTTTATTATTTCCCCCACCGGTTCTATTTCTTCTTCCGGTTCCGATTCTTCTTCCGGTTCTGATTCTTCTTCCGGTTCCGACTCTTCTTCCGGTTCCTCTTCGGGAACTTGTGAATCAGTCCATGAATCATTCCAATTTACATTTGACTCTTCATTATTATTAGGTGAGTCAATGGGACTTGTTCTAGAGGTAGACATCTATCACATAATATCAAACACGTTAAGAGATTAATATATCACATAATATTCATATGTTAAAAATATATAGTTTCCAACAAAAATGTTAAGCAATCATTTTTAAAGAAAACACGGTCGAAGTCCAGACTCACTAATGCATCCTAAAAAACTCGATAAGACACATTAATGCAAATTTTCTGGTTCTCTAAGACCAACGCTCGGATACCAACTGAGATGTCCCGTTCTTATTGATTAAAAACGTTCCATATTAATTGATTTTGTTGCGAGATTTTGACCTCTATATGAGACGTTTTTCAAAGACTGCATTCATTTTTAAAACAAACCATAACCTTTATTTCATAGATAAAGGTTTTAAAAAGCTTTACGTAGATTATCAAATAATGATAATCTAAAATATCCTGTTTACACACGACCATTACATAATGGTTTACAATACAAATATGTTACAACAAAATAAGTTTCTTGAATGCAGTTTTTACACAATATCATACAAACATGGACTCCAAATCTTGTCCTTATTTTAGTATGCAACAGCGGAAGCTCTTAGTATTCACCTGAGAATAAACATGCTTTAAACGTCAACAAAAATGTTGGTGAGTTATAGGTTTAACCTATATATATCAAATCGTAACAATAGACCACAAGATTTCATATTTCAATACACATCCCATACATAGAGATAAAAATCATTCATATGATGAACACCTGGTAACCGATAATAACAAGATGCATATATAAGAATATCCCCATCATTCCGGGACACCCTTCGGATATGATATAAATTTCGAAGTACTAAAGCATCCGGTACTTTGGATGGAGTTTGTTAGGCCCAATAGATCTATCTTTAGGATTCGCGTCAATTAGGGTGTCTGTTCCCTAATTCTTAGATTACCAGACTTAATAAAAAGGGGCATATTCGATTTCGATAATTCAACCATAGAATGTGGTTTCACGTACTTGTGTCTATTTTGTAAATCATTTATAAAACCTGCATGTATTCTCATCCCAAAAATATTAGATTTTAAAAGTGGGACTATAACTCACTTTCACAGATTTTTACTTCGTCGGGAAGTAAGACTTGGCCACTGGTTGATTCACGAACCTATAACAATATATACATATATATCAAAGTATGTTCAAAATATATTTACAACACTTTTAATATATTTTGATGTTTTAAGTTTATTAAGTCAGCTGTCCTCGTTAGTAACCTACAACTAGTTGTCCACAGTTAGATGTACAGAAATAAATCAATAAATATTATCTTGAATCAATCCACGACCCAGTGTATACGTATCTCAGTATTGATCACAACTCAAACTATATATATTTTGGAATCAACCTCAACCCTGTATAGCTAACTCCAACATTCACATATAGAGTGTCTATGGTTGTTCCGAAATATATATAGATGTGTCGACATGATAGGTCGAAACATTGTATACGTGTCTATGGTATCTCAAGATTACATAATATACAATACAAGTTGATTAAGTTATGGTTGGAATAGATTTGTTACCAATTTTCACGTAGCTAAAATGAGAAAAATTATCCAATCTTGTTTTACCCATAACTTCTTCATTTTAAATCCGTTTTGAGTGAATCAAATTGCTATGGTTTCATATTGAACTCTATTTTATGAATCTAAACAGAAAAAGTATAGGTTTATAGTCGGAAAAATAAGTTACAAGTCGTTTTTGTAAAGGTAGTCATTTCAGTCGAAAGAACGACGTCTAGATGACCATTTTAGAAAACATACTTCCACTTTGAGTTTAACCATAATTTTTGGATATAGTTTCATGTTCATAATAAAAATCATTTTCTCAGAATAACAACTTTTAAATCAAAGTTTATCATAGTTTTTAATTAACTAACCCAAAACAGCCCGCGGTGTTACTACGACGGCGTAAATCCGGTTTTACGGTGTTTTTCGTGTTTCCAGGTTTTAAATCATTAAGTTAGCATATAATATAGATATAGAACATGTGTTTAGTTAATTTTAAAAGTCAATTTAGAAGGATTAACTTTTGTTTGCGAACAAGTTTAGAATTAACTAAACTATGTTCTAGTGATTACAAGTTTAAACCTTCGAATAAGATAGCTTTATATGTATGAATCGAATGATGTTATGAACATCATTACTACCTTAATTTCCTTGGATAAACCTACTGGAAAATAGAAAAATGGATCTAGCTTCAATGGATCCTTGGATGGCTCGAAGTTCTTGAAGCAGAATCATGACATGAAAACAAGTTCAAGTAAGATCATCACTTGAAATAAGATTGTTATAGTTATAGAAATTGAACCAAAGTTTTAATATGATTATTACCTTGTATTAGAATGATAACCTACTGTAAGAAACAAAGATTTCTTGAGGTTGGATGATCACCTTACAAGATTGGAAGTGAGCTAGCAAACTTGAAAGTATTCTTGATTTTATGAAACTAGAACTTTTGGAATTTATGAAGAACACTTAGAACTTGAAGATAGAACTTGAGAGAGATCAATTAGATGAAGAAAATTGAAGAATGAAAGTGTTTGTAGGTGTTTTTGGTCGTTGGTGTATGGATTAGATATAAAGGATTTGTTATTTTGTTTTCATGTAAATAAGTCATGAATGATTACTCATATTTTTGTAATTTTATGAGATATTTCATGCTAGTTGCCAAATGATGGTTCCCACATGTGTTAGGTGACTCACATGGGCTGCTAAGAGCTGATCATTGGAGTGTATATACCAATAGTACATACATCTAAAAGCTGTGTATTGTACGAGTATGAATACGGGTGCATACGAGTAGAATTGTTGATGAAACTGAACGAGGATGTAATTGTAAGCATTTTTGTTAAGTAGAAGTATTTTGATAAGTGTCTTGAAGTCTTTCAAAAGTGTATGAATACATATTAAAACACTACATGTATATACATTTTAACTGAGTCGTTAAGTCATCGTTAGTCGTTACATGTAAATGTTGTTTTGAAACCTTTAGGTTAACGATCTTGTTAAATGTTGTTAACCCAATGTTTATAATATCAAATGAGATTTTAAATTATTATATTATCATGATATTATCATGTATGAATATCTCTTAATATGATATATATACATTAAATGTCTTTACAACGATAATCGTTACATATATGTCTCGTTTAAAAATCATTAAGTTAGTAGTCTTGTTTTTACATATGTAGTTCATTGTTAATATACTTAATGATATGTTTACTTATCATAGTATCATGTTAACTATATATATATCCATATATATGTCATCATATAGTTTTTACAAGTTTTAACGTTCGTGAATCACCGGTCAAGTTGGGTGGTCAATTGTCTATATGAAACATATTTCAATTAATCAAGTCTTAACAAGTTTGATTGCTTAACATGTTGGAAACATTTAATCATGTAAATATCAATCTCAATTAATATATATAAACATGGAAAAGTTCGGGTCACTACACATAAGAAATTAATGCAAGTGATGGATACCACCTAACGACCGTCCATCACCCCCAACATGTTATGACTTTGTGCCATTCAATAACATCATCCCTTTCGAGTTCCCATCTTGAATATGAATAGGTGAATCTTTCATTTATCCTTTTATCCTAGATGTCATGTTAAATCCAAGAGATACAAAGTGATCACTCTCTTTTAGATTTAACTTTATCAGGCCTTAGACATCTGACTCTCAACAAATAAGAGGGACAAATCCCATCTTGACTACATACGTCCTAGATATATACCTTGCATTATACCTGAGCTCTTCCTTATGAACTACCATATTTCAGAATAGCGAAGGAAAGAATCAAGGCACAATACCTGGTGGATATCCGAACCCAATATGTATCTCCGGTCAGAGGATACAATGATATTCACCTTTACTCAAGATTACATGTGATCAACCACAAAGGCTCCATTTAGTAAATCTTGAGGGCGGGTCTTCCAATATTTGTATCCCACAAATATCTATGAACCTTGGTTGCAACCTTGCTCCACATTCATCCCATGAATGTATACCAATCCAAGTTCATAATAGTCTAAACCTCACACTTGTTTCCACAAATGTAATCGACTACGGAGTTTAGAATAATTACTTATTCATGGATAAAATATGCAAAATAGGAACTTGACTCAAAATAAATTAATACCATAATTATATTAATGAGTTTGAATAATTTCGTTCCATTACAATACTTAAAACAGATCACAACCAATCACTAGAATATCGAAGCCCTAATGCACTAACATGCCCTTGATGTTTTGCACCATGTAAGAGTTTCGTGAGTGGATCCGCTATATTAAGATCTGTGTGAACTTTGCGAATACATATCTTTCTCTTTTTAACTTCATCCCTTATATAGTTGAATCTCCGCTCAATGTGACGGGTCTTTTGGTGAGCACGAGGTTCCTTGATTTGAGCAATCACACCCTAGTTGTCACAAAAGATCTCAAGAGGGTCCTGAATGGAAGGGACTACTCCTAAGTCGTCGATGAATTTCTTCATCCATGCAGCTTCCTGAGCTGCCAATGAGGCAGCAATGTACTCTGAATCTGTAGTGGATAATGCAACAACATCCTGTTTTGAACTCTTCTAAGAGACTGCACCACCATTTAACGTGAAGACATAACCGGATTGTGATCGAGAATCATCTCGATCAGTTTGGAAACTCGCATCCACGTAACCTTTTACAGCGAGTTCCTCCTCACCAGACCCATATATTAGAAACATATCCTTAGTCCTCCTAAGGTATTTCAATATACTTTTGACAGCAATCCAATGATTGTTTCCTGGGTTATTCTGGTATCTACTTGTCAGGCTAAGAGCGCATGACACATCCTGTCTAGTGCATATCATTGCATACATGATTGACCCAATGGCAGATGCATATGGGACTTTCTTCATTCTCTCATGTTCATCTTTCGTGGTAGGGCACTGAGATGAACTGAGAAGTGTTCCCTTTTGAATAGGTACCAAACCTTTCTTAGACTTCTCCATCTTGAACCTTTTCAAGATCTTTTCAATGTATGCACTTTGATTCAAACCTATCAGTTTCTTGGATCTATCCCTGTAGATCCCAATCCCCAAAACATATTGTGCTTCTCCAAGATCCTTAATGGAGAAGCATTTACTTAGCCAAGTTTTAACACTTTGCATTGCCGGAATATCATTTCCAAATAACAATATATCATCCACATATAGTACAAGGAACATGATTGTGCTCCCAGTAGCCTTCTTGTATACACAAGCTTCATCACCATTTTTAATGAAGCCAAATTTCTTGGCTTCCTCATTAAAACGATGATTCCACATTCTAGATGCTTGTTTCAATCCGTAGATTGACTTCTTTAACTTGCATACCTTTTTAGGACACTTCTGATCAACAAAACCTTCAGGCTGAACCATATAGACATCTTCCTCAAGATGTCCATTTAGGAAAGCGGTCTTGACATCCATTTACCATATTTCATAATCATAATGAGCAGCAATGGCAAGTAATATCCTAATAGACTTTAGCATTGCCACAGGCAAAAAAGTTTCATCATAGTCAACCCCTTGAGTTTGAGTGAAACCTTTTGCTACAAGTCTAGCTTTATATGTATCCAAGTTTCCATGTATGTCAGTTTTCATTTTGAAAAGCCATTTACAATCAACTAGCCTTGAGCTAGTAGGTTGTTCAACAAGTTCCCAAACTTGGTTGTCATACATGGATTGCATCTCAGCGTTCATGGCTTCCTGCCATTTATCCTTATCAATCCTTGATAAAGCATCTTGATAGTTTGTTAGTTCATCCAAATCAACCCCATAGCAACCATCCATGAGAAACCCATATCTCTCAGGAGGATTACTAATCCTACCAGATCTGCGAACGTCTTGTGTATTTTGATCATCCATTTGATCACTCTTAACATTTTCATGTTGAGTGCTAGTGCCAGCCAATTGTGTATCATCTACTTGATCTTGAACCTCTTCAAGATCTATCTTCCTTTCACTATTTCCTTCCATTAGGAACTTAGTTTCAAGGAATTCTGCCTTCCGAGCAACAAATACATTCTGCTCAGATGGATCATAGAAATAATATCCCATATCATCCTTGGGATATCCTATGAAGATACACTTCGTAGATCAAGCATTCAACTTATTAGGGACGTAACGCTTAGGATAAGCTTCACATCCCCATACCTTTAAGTATGATAGAGATGGAGGTTTTCCAAACCACATCTCATGAGGAGTTCGTTCCACTTTCTTGGTTGGGGCCATATTTAGAATACGAGCCGCGGAGCATAGACAATAACCCCAGAATGATAGAGGTACCGAGCTTCTAGCCATCATAGATCAAACCATATCCATTAAGGTTTAGTTCCTTCTTTCGAATACACCATTAAGTTGTGGTGTCCCGGGTGGAGTAAGTTGCGAGATAATCCCACAACTTCTAAGATGATCTTGGAAAGCATCACTTAGGTATTCACCTCCTCTATCGGTACGAAGTACCTTTATTGTCTTGTTGAGTTGATTTTGTACTTCGTTTTGATATTCCTTGAATGCTTCAAAAGTTTCGTCCTTATGTCTTAACAAGTAGACATATCCGAAACGACTAAAGTCATCAATGAAAGTGACGAAGTATCTTTCACCTTTCCTAGTCATGGGCTTAAAGGGTCCACATACATCCAAATGTATTAATCCCAATAAGTCCTTAGCCCTTTCATAGGTCCCTTTGAAAGGTGCTTTAGTCATTTTGCCTTGTAAACAAGATTCACATACATCAAACGAGTCTAGTTCATTTGATTTCAAAAGGCCATTCCTTTGAAGTGTATGCATTCGATTCTTGTTTATGTGACCAAGGCGACAATGCCATAAGTAGGAATCACTCAAATCCCTTTTGAGTTTCTTGGTGTTTGCATGGAACATTGAGTTATTGTATGATGTGTCATCATGAACCAATTCATAAATACCATTCGAAGGCGAAGCCTTAAAACAGAACACATTATCTAAAGAAACATGGATATCATCATTAATGAAATTAAGATTAAAACCATATCGTTTCAAACGGGATACAGAAATAATGTTTAGAGATAAATCGGGTGCATACAAAACATTTTTCAAAACAAGCTCCAAACCACTTGGTAGCTTTAAAACAAAGTCTCCTTGAGCTTTCACCACCCTTGCTCCATTTCCCATGAAGGGACTTGTTGTTCCCGCATCTTGATCACTTCTTTTGAACCCCTGCAAAGTATTGCAAATATGAGTTCCACATCCTGTGTCTAATACCCATGTATTAGAAGAAGTAATACTAAGCTCAATGTATACCATATATATATTACCTGAGGTTTGCCCTGCATCCCTCTTTTTCTTCAACTCCTTGAGGTAGACCGGGCAGTTGCGTTTCCAGTGACCCATTTCACCGCAACCGAAGCACGGATCTTCCTTGGGGTTAGCCTTTCCGGCAACCTTTTGCTTCTTGTTGTTGTTGGTTGGGGTAACCACCTTCCCCTTTCCCTTGCCCTTGCCTAGGTAGGAGGGTCCTTTCCTCTTAGCCGCCTTCGGCTTAGAAGTGTTATTGTTTTTGGACCCGCCTTCATTGATCATAAACACGGGTGAAGCCCTTTTACCCATGCTTGCCTCTGCCGTCTTAAGCATGGCATGTAATTCGCTAATGCTTTTATCCCATCCATTCATGTTGTAATTCATTACAAATGTGTCAAACCTCTTTGACAAGGAATTAAGGATAAGGTCCGTGGCTAATTCATTAGACACGTTGCAGTTTAGACGGTTCACTCGATCAATTAGGCTTTTCATCTTAAGGACATAAGATGAAACGGATTGGGAGTCTTCCATCCAACATGCATGAAGCGCTCGGACCGTTTTAAAGCGCTCGACACGAGCTTGTTGAAGGAACATCTCCTTAAACTGTGTGATCATATCATATGCACTATGATGCTCAAAATCCTTTTGGAGTTCTGGTATCATAGTCCCAAGCATGAGGCAAGAAACTTGCACCGAATCGGTGCAATATTTCTCCCAATAAGCCATGCCTTCCGTATCATCCTCGTCCGGTTGATCGGGAATGGGGTCTTCCAACACATACGCCCTATCCTCAAGTTTGAGGACAATTCTTAGATTGCGGAACCAATCCATGAAGTTTGTATGGTTGAGTTTTTCCTTTTCGAGGATTGACCTCAACGATAGGTTGTTAAAGTTGATAGGTGCGTTTGGAATGTTGTTGTTGTTATTGGCAGCCATCTACAAAATTTAACAAAGTTGTTTAAGTATTAATTTTAATTTAACAATCAATACCCTTTAAATCCAATTGATATTTATTAAATTTTAGAATCCAACGGTAAACCAAATTTTGGTTAGGTGACCTTTATCCCGTCATTTAATTTAGCTAGGTAGTCATTGCATGACAATTGCAATCCTTTTGCAACTTCTAAGTTATGGGATCATGCAATCCTTTTGCATGGCATATTTATCCCATCAACACCTATTTGTTTCTCATGCTTCGGTGACCCTAAGTTCATGATTCCCAAATCAAGTCGTCCTACTTGTGTAAACGTGTAAATTTAACATACAAGTGGTTAGGTGACCTTTATCCCACAAGTGTGCGAAATTCACCTTAATCATATTAGTTTGCTCATAACGGTTAGGTGACCTTTATCCCATTATGAGTTCCCTAATATTTTTAAGTGTTGCACAAAAGGATGGCGTTTAACTTGTTTACCTTGTTAATAAGGGATTTTAAGTTTTCATTAATTCTAGTTTGAGAAAACTATCATGCCATACACCAACATGCATTTAGTGTATGGTTCATTTGAAATCCATTTTCAAGTCTTGTAATTTTAGCCAATTACTTGATATAAAGCATTTTATATATATGATCCTTATCATGTTATTAATAACCGTTTATTAATGTCCTTTTAGCCGTTTTTAATTTAACCATTTAAATTGACGTTTTGCATGTCGTTAATAATGTTTAATTTAACCAATTAAATTGTCATTTTTCTTGTTAACTTGTGTGATTAACTTGTAGCATACAAACATACAATCCACAATCATACAAAACAACTATGCATGCAAAACAAATATGTTCACAATCAAGCCAATTAGGTAGACATTTGTTTAGCCGAAAACAAATGCCACCGGTAAGGGTTATAACACAAAGTAGGAGATTTTAAATCTCCCACTTAATCTTGCATCCAAATGCTTCTTCTTGTGTTCTTCAAGTCTTCATTATCTTCATCATTTTACAAAATATATCCTAATACATTTTTCTAAAAATGAAAATACAACCTAATCTATTTTACATACCAAATATAAAATAAATTACATAACCAAATGAATAATTATTACAAACCAAATTGAATAAATTATTACAAACCAAATGAATGAATAAATCAACCAAACAAATATCCATTCAAACACAAGGTCGTGGCTATGATTGTGAACAACAAATATGACCAAAATGGAACAACCCAAAACCCATTTTGGGTGTCCAAGAATTCGGCCAAACAAAGTAACCCTCCAAACCCGAAAAGTTTTTGCAATCTACTTTCATGCATGTTTATAGATTACAAAATTCATGGGTTTATTAACCATATAAGAAGCATATTCCAAAGACCTCGGCTCTAGATACCATTGTTGGAATTCAATATAACAATATGTTCTTAATGTTAACATAATTACTAAACCAATTTAGTAAGATATATAGCAAGCGGAAGCATGATTTATTATGAAAACAAGTGTATATATTTAACCATTTATTTGAATTCCAAGTAGATATCAAGTCTTGATAATATGCTTACAAATATAACAAGTAAAGAAGAGTGTTTATACCTCCTTAAAGATTGTTTGAGGGCTGAATTTTGGACAGCAAAATGAAGGAGAAGATGATGGAGAATGTAGCTTCTAACTTGAAGCCTCAAGCAAGTAATACCCCAAGCAATAACACCAACACCCTTTCCTTTTGTTAGGATTTGATTAACACTTAAATTAGCTTGCAAAAAAAAAACTTGAAGAACTCCCCTATGAGCTCCAAACCCCACGGCCCAAAATGCTGCAGAATGCAGTTTTTTTTTTTGCTATTTTATTTGATATGTTTGCTAGTGTGTGTGTGTGTAGCATTGAGTCAATAAACTTGCTTATAGATGGATGGAAAAGTATGGTCAATCCAAGAAGGAATCTTAGCATGTTTTCTTTAGTCCCAATGCCACTTACATTCATTTAAATAAAATGTTTTTAAAAGATTTTATAAAATCCATTTTATAAAACGTTCAATAAATTTTATAAAATACATTTTATAAAACTTCCATTTTATTTATTATGTGTACATTATTTATAAAACCTATTTTATAAAATGTAACATAATTAATTAATTATTTAACCTATAAATAATTAAATCCATATCATATAAATTATTCCATAATTTATATATATACATATCAAGTGTCATTTAAGAAAACCATTTTTCTTAAAGTTCAAGTGTCGCGTATTTAATCAATGATCCAATCGTTAAGATCAAATACAAATAAGGTGTCGGTAAGCTTGTTATTGGGTATGACCCAACTTGGATCAAAACATATTAGCCACGTTAGTTTAATATGTCTCTCGGGCATATGAAATACTTTCACAATATACGTACATGTATACTTATTCCACTCACCTTACGCCTTCGGTGAATCAATAACCCAAGCTTGAAACTTCAAGGTAACGCACCTATACAATGTACATATAATCAATCATTCATTTAAGCTGGTTAAACTCACAACACTCACCATTACTAGGTCATTTTGACCCATTTGGACACTTAACCCTAAGATTGGGTCATCTTTCGCCAAAACCCTAACATTAGCCAAGTTAGGTCTTAAAACACATTTCAACCCAAGGTTTATGCATTACTCACCAACATTAACTAACTTAGGTCCATCTTGACCCATTTGACCAATTTAAGGTCAACACACCCAATTCGGGTCATCCACTAACCCACACAACACCCATTTACTTATATATACGTCTGCTAGTAATTAACTAACCTATTTAAGTTCATAGACATCAATTAACACTTTGAAAACCCTAGGTTAGTCATCTTTGAGTCTCATGACCCAAATTCACTCAAAACCCCCAAATCTCTAACAAATGGGTTTTAAGTTCAACATTAACCCAAACTCTAACCCTTAACAAAATTAAATAAGGAAATCAAGATTAGAGTATACCACTACAACTAAAACGTAGCTAGAGGATAGATGAACAACTTTAAAGCTTGCACTTAGTCCCGAAATCAGCTTCTTCTTCCTTGATTTGAGTTCTCTCACTCTAGAAAACCCTTTCTCTCACTAATTTAATTTGGAAGAGGTGAAGTAGATGAAAATGGTGTTATGAGGCTCACCAAACTGAATCTAGAGCCTTAAAGTCGGCCCTTTAGTGAATTTACCAATTTGCCCTCAAAATATCTAATTTAAAAGAGAGGAATCTGTCACAGACTATCGGCGCGGCGCGCCAACACCCTGCGCGGCGCGCAAAACCCCCAGATCAGAATCTGTCCCCTTTTTAAATATGTACAGCAAAGCCCCACTTCAAGTATCTTAATTACACTTATGTACACTACAAATAATCGGGTCTTACAAGCACCATTCCGGTGGTGTTGTGATTCCCAGGGAATACGGGGACGTACCGTTCCGTAATGAGCATAACCATTGGGCTAGACGCCTTCCTGATGGACGTGTCGTACCGATCCCACTTTTCAGATATCGAATTATGACTACCGGCCGAGCAGAGCCACCTCTAGCTGTTTTTAACGACTCATCATCTGACGACTCATCCTCTGATGACTCCAGTGACGTGGATTCCGACGAGGACCCTGAGGAGGCGCCCGTGCAGCCACCCTCTACCCCGCCAAAGAAGCGGTATCGTTTCGATGTTACCGTTATTCCAGGGGTTAACGGAGGTAGGTCTTCCGTTAACGCACATGGACTGAGGACTAGGGTCACCGCCCGCAAGCGGGTTGTGCCGTATCCTACCGATCCATTCGTGCGTAAGGCTTACCGTTACACACCATCTACTTCTGGCGATGGAACGTCTGCACCACCTGCACTACCTGTACCGACTTCACCGCCTGCCCCACCATCTCCCTCTGTCGAGGAACTGACGAGGGAAGTGGAGATCCTCCGTGCTCGGGTAACTGAGCTCGAGGACCAGATGTCCCACGTAATGGACATCCTTTACCCACCGTCACCATAGGGCATTGTAGTAGATTTCATTATGTAATCTCGTTTGTAGTTTCATGTTTTACTCATGTATTGTACGAACCTATGCAGATGTATGCAACTTATTATTAATGAATGGAACTTAGTGTTGTTTACTTTTTGCACGGTGTTCTAATTACGTTACTGTATGATGATTCTGTGGTATATGTATCTAGTTGCATTACTTAGTTAACATGTGTTGCGTTGATTCTATGTTGGTTGCCAAATACTATATTATTATTTATTAAATGCTGGATTTTAACTTAAGTCAAAATTTTTGTTTAGAAGAGCAATGGCAAATGGAAGAGCAGCGCCCACAGCAGCAAAAATTGAGGAAATGATTGCCGAAAGAGTAGCCGCAGCTATTGAGAAAATCAACCCACAAGCTCCACCAGTTAACCAGCCCATTCGTAACGAGTGTACATATAAGGAGTTTCAAAGCTGCAAGCCCCACAACTTTAGTGGTACTGAGGGGCCAGTTGGATTGACTAGGTAGTTTGAGAAACTAGAAGCTGTGTTCCGTGTAAGCAACTGCTCAGAGATGAACAAAACCAAGTATACCTCCTGTACGCTATCGAACGACGCCGTAACCTGGTGGAACACACTTGCTCAAGCCAAAGGTACTGACAAGGCTTATGCTACTCCTTGGAAAGAATTTAAGGGAACCATGATCGAAGAGTACTGCCTCAGAACATAGATACAGAAAATGGAGGTTGAGTTCTAGGAGTTGAAGGTTGTGGGAAACGATCTTGATGGTTACAACCGTAGGTATCTGGAATTAGCACTGATGTGTCCTACGATGGTTACCCCGGAGTTTAAGAGAATGAAACGATACTTGTGGGGACTTCCCAAGTCCATTCAGGGAAATGTCACCTCTTCTATGCCACCCAACATCCCGGAAGTTATGCGCATGGCGCACACCTTGATGAACCAGATCACCCGCAAGGAACTTGGGAAAGCGAAATCAGAATTGGGGACTAGTCATGAGAAGCGTAAGTGGGATGGAAACAAAGGAAAGGTCTTTGATCAAAACCCAGCTAAGAGGCATGAGGGTTTCAAGGGAAACAACGACTGGAGGAACCCCAACCCAACCCGTAGCTAGAACCCCAACTACAAGGGTACTCTACTGCAGTGCAAAAGGTGCTACAAGCACCATACTGGGTACTATAATGTGGTCTGTGAAAAGTGCAAAAGGATCGGGCATATTGGTAAGGACTGTAAGATTCCCACCACAACGGTGAAGACAAACCCTACTAGACCAAGGCAGTGCCATGAGTGCGGACAACAGGGCCACTTCAGGAATGAATGTCCCAACAAAAGAAAGGACGGCGGTCCAGCGCGTGGAAGAGCTTTCAATGTAAACACAAGGGATGCCCGTGAGAACCCCAAATTGGTTACAGGTATATTCACTATCAACAATCTATTAGCTTCTGTCCTATTTGATACTGGTGCCGATAGGAGTTATGTTTGTAGACACTTTTGTTCTAAGATAGATTGGTCGTTAGTTCCTTTAAAAGAGAGTATGCTTGTTGAGGTAGCCAGTGGAAAACTTGAGAAAGTTGACCAAATTGGCCAAGGAGCTATTATCAACATAGCTGGTGTGAATTTCGAGATTGACTTGATACCCATCAAATTGGGAAGCTTCGATGTGATTGTCGGTATGGATTGGTTGACCAAAGTAAGGGCCGACATTATCTGTGGAGATAAAGCTCTTCATATACCCCACGGAGGTGGTGAGCCACTGATTATTTACGGAGAGAGATGTAGTTCGAAGCTGAACCTCATTAGTTGCATGAAAGCACAAAAGATCATGAAGAAAGGACGTCTTGCTGTTTTAGCATATGTGAAAACGTTAGAAGCCGAGGTGAAAAGTGTGAATGATGTACGAATTGTGAACAAATTTCTCGATGTCTTTTCGGAAGAATTGCCTAGATTACCGCCACCGAGAGCAATGGAGTTCCAGATCGATCTAGTGCCGGGAGCTGCACTTGTAGCTCGCGCACCTTATCGACTAGCACCTTCCGAACTGCAAGAGTTGCAGAGTCAACTGCAGGAATTGCTAGATCGTGGATTTATCCAACCGAGTTCATCGCCTTGGGGAGCACCTGTTTTATTCGTGAAGAAGAAGGATGGATCTTTCCGCATGTGTATCGATTATCGTGAGCTGAACAAGTTGACGATTAAGAATCGGTATCCCCTTCCCAGAATTGACGATCTTTTCAATCAGCTGCAAGGATCCAGCATTTACTCCAAGATCGATTTGCGATCAGGTTATCACCAGTTGAGGGTGAAGGAGAGCGATGTGATGAAAATTGTGTTTAGAACCCGTTATGGTCACTATGAGTTTCTAGTGATGCCATTCGGTTTAACCAATGCACCTGCCGTGTTTATGGATCTCATGAATCGAGTATGCAAGCCATATCTGGACAAGTTCGTTATCATTTTCATAGATGATATCCTCATCTATTCCCGAAGTGAAGAAGAACATGAACAACATCTTCGACTAGTGTTGGAACTCTTGAGACAAGAGCAACTTTATGCCAAATTCTCCAAATGTGAATTTTGGTTGAAGGAAGTCCAATTTCTGGGTCATATTGTGAGTGATCAAGGTATCAAAGTTGATCCCGCAAATATCGAAGCTATCAGCAAGTGGGAAACCCCCACTACTCCGACTCACATCCGCCAATTTCTAGGTCTTTCCGGTTACTACCGAAGATTTATTGAAGGTTTCTCTCTGATTTCGCGTCCTTTGACCGTGCTAACTCACAAAGGGAAGAAGTTCGTTTGAGAAAAAGAACACGAATCAACATTTCAAAACTTGAAGCAGAAATTGACCACCACACCTATCTTATCTCTTCCTGAAGGCAATGATGATTTTGTCGTATATTGTGATGCCTCGAAAAATGGTTTTGGTTACGTATTGATGCAAAGATCGAAGGTTATTGCCTTTGTTTCTCGTCAACTAAAGATTCACAAGCGAAACTACACTACTCATGACCTCGAACTTGGAGCCGTTGTCTTTACGCTCAAATTATGGAAACACTATCAGTACCATCTTCACCAACCACAAAAGCCTCCAGCACATATTCGATCAGAAACAACTGAACATGAGGTAGCGACGATGGATCGAGACGCTGAACGACTATGATTGTGAACTTCGTTACCATCCTGGAAAGTCAAATGTTGTAGCCGATGCCCTGAGCCGGAAGGAGAGGATGGTACCTCTTCGTGTACGTGCCTTGAACATCACCATTCATTCAAATCTCAATAGCCAGATCCGAGTAGCCCAAGATGAGGCTCTTAAAGAGGAGAATATTTCTCGAGAACACTTGAACATTCTCGTTTCACAATTTGAGGTTAAGGAGACTGGACTCCGATGCTTTGCCGGAAGGATTTCGGTACCTAGTTATGGAGATCTACGGAGTCTTATACTAGCTGAAGCCCACAAGTCGAGATATTCGATTCATCCAGGAGCCGGTAAAATGTACCACGATCTCAAGGAACAGTATTGGTGGCCTAATCTTAAGAAGGATGTTGCAACTTACGTTGGTAAGTGTTTGACTTGCTCGAAAGTTAAGGCCGAACATCAAAGGCCATCTGGATTACTTCAACAACCGAAAATCCCGCAATGGAAGTGGGAAAGGATAACGATGGACTTCATTATAAAGCTACCGAAGATGGTAGGCGGTTATGATACCATCTGGGTTATCGTTGACCGACTTACTAAATCAGCACACTTCTTAGCCATGAAGGAAATGGATACGATGGAGAGACTCGCTCAACTATACATCAAAGAGGCTGTATCTCGTCATGGTATGCCCTTATCGATTATCTCAGATCGCGATACCTATTTTGCTTCCAGATTTTGGCATTTTTTACAAGAAGCCTTGGGAACACGTCTCGACATGAGTACCGCATATCACCCGCAGACCGACGGTCAGAGCGAACGAACGATTTAGACTTTGGAGGACATGTTGCGTGCCTGTGTTATTGACTTTGGAAAGGCTTGGGAGAGACATTTGCCGCTAGCTGAATTCTCTTACAATAACAGTTATCATTCGAGTAATAATGCCGCACCTTTTGAAGCGTTGTATGGCCGCAAATGCCGTTCTCCTATTTGTTGGGCCGAAGTAGGCGAAAAGCAAATCACCAGACCCGAGGTAGTCCATGAAACAACAGAGAAGATTGTCCAAATTCAAGCGAGACTTAAGGCGGCCCGTGATCGCCAAAAGAGTTACGCCAACCTTAAACGTAAAGACTTCGAATTCAACATGGGTGACCGTGTAATGTTAAAGGTCGCACCTTGGAAGGGTGTGATCCATTTTGGAAAGCGCGAAAAGTTGAACCCGCGATATATTGGTCCTTTTGAAATCTTGGAGCGTGTTGGACCCGTTGCTTACCGTTTGGATCTTCCGACTCAGTTGAGCGCAGTTCACCCTACTTTTCACGTGTCGAATCTGAAGAAATGTCTTGCCAAACCAGAACTTGTCATCCCTCTCGATGAACTTACGATTGATGACAAACTCCACTTTGTGGAAGAACCTGTCGAAATCATGGACCGTGAGGTCAAGACTTTGAAGCACAATAAGATTCCAATTGTCCGAGTCCGATGGAATGCCAAACGTGGACCCGAGTTTACCTGGGAACGAGAGGATCAAATGATGCAGAAGTATCCTCACCTTTTCCCGACTCCAACACCTACCTCAGCTTAAATTTCGGGACAAAATTTCTATTAACATGTGGGTAATGTAACGACCCGACTTTTTCGAGTTGTTTTTGTGCCTTGTGATTTTTGCTAAACTGCGTATTTGTGCGTACTGTGCTACTTTATACTCTGGAATCTTTATACACATGGCTTACTTTCATTTATGTGTTAAAACATGCCTTTAAGTACGTAAGATACTTGACTTAATCACTGGATGCCTTTATGACCGTTAGTGTCACTTGACGTTACAAACAAACTAGGTACTGCATATACGTTTAACTTTTGTCGTAATCGGTGTGATGACCCGGTAATTTCCGACTAAATTTAAACTTAATCTTTATATGATTTTGATACGATAAGCAAAGTCTATAATCTTAAGTCTGCAAAATTTTGAACTGTTTCATGTAACCTTTGACTATTCCCGATGATTCATGAACAATTGTGCGTAAATAGATGTGTGTATATATAAATATATATATAAGTATATATGTCTATATAAAAATAAATATAAACAAAAGTATAAATAATAATTTGAAATAATCAATTGGAATTAAAAATGTAAACTAATGAACAAAATCATTAAGTTGCTATGAATATATATATATATATATATATATATATATATATATATATATATATATATATATATATATATATATATATATATGTATGAAATATATACATCAGTAATGGTATATATACAAGTATTATATGTATACAACTTATAAATAATCAATATTCGGTAAGAGATATTATATAATATATATTACATACTTATTTAATATTACATTAAATTAATTACAAGTTAAAATATAGTGGTTATATTTATTAATTACTTTCATTTTATTATTAATAATGATATTAATATAAGTATTATTAAATAAAATTTGATATGCATAATTTATACCATTATTACTATCAATATTAATATTATTAATATCACTAATGTTATTACTATTAGTAAAATTATTATTAACATTATTAGTAATAAATATCATTATTCTTGTTATTTATATTATTAAATATCATTCTTATTATTAGTATTTTTATTTTTTCTAATATTATTAAATGTATTATTATTATTTAATATATTTATAGTTATTAATTATTAATACAATAATCCCTAGAGCATCATAGAAATAAACAGATTCTTCAGGTGGGAGTTGGAAAAGAAGAAAGATCATTACGATAGTTAGAATAAGAACAAGGATCAGAACAGGGTTAAGCATTTTCATAAATCTTTTGAATTTGGGAATTGAGTATAGAAGTGGTGAAAATAAATGGAACGGAAAAGGTAAATTTATAAAGGAAATATCAGACGTAGTAATCGGGGCAGATCACCGTATTTAATTAAAGAGATCTTAATTTCCATAAATCCCAAAGAATCAGATCTTATAGATCTTCAAGATTTTCTTTAAATCCCTTGAATTCCGGAATTCAATCAAGGCAATGTCGAAAGTTAAGACGCGCCTTATTTTCCAAATTCAACCAAGACAACGTCTAAAGTTAAGATACATCTTATTTTCTAAATTCAATAGTGACTACAACAAAAGTCAAGATGAATCTTTATTTCTCATTTCACTCTTTCTTGATAGCTTCACTTGTACTCTTCGCGTAATCAAATGGTTTTATCCATATTACTCACTGATGATAAAACTTTATTTATCAGCTCATATTCGTCAGGAAAACATTCTTATTGTTAGCCATGATGATCCCACTCAAATTTCGGGACGAAATTTCTTTAACGGGTAGGTACTGTGATGACCCGGGAATTTCCGACTAAATTTAAACTTAATCTTTATATGATTTCGATACGATAAGCAAAGTCTATAATCTTAAGTCTGCAAAATTTTGAACTGTTTTATGTAACCTTTGACTATTCCCGACGATTCATGAACAATTGTGCGTAAATAGATGTGTGTGTATATATATATATATATATATATATATATATATATATATATATATATATATATATATATATATATATATATAAGTATATATGTCTATATAAAAATAAATATAAACAAAAGTATAAATAATAATTTGAAATAATCAATTGGAATTAAAAATGTAAACTAATGAACAAAATCATTAAGTTGCTATGAATATATATATATATATATATATATATATATATATATATATATATATATATGTATATATATATATATGTATGTATATATATATATATATATATATATATATATATATATATATATATATATATATATATATATATATATATGTATGAAATATATACATCAGTAATGGTATATATATGTGACGACCCGGAAATTTCTGACCAAATTTAAACTTTAATCTTTATATTATTCCGACACGATAAGAAAAGTTTGTTAAGTTAAATCTCAAGAATTTTAAACTGTGTTCATACATTCATTATAACCTCAACCAAATTCCGACGATTCATGAACCGTTATATATAAATAGATATGTATATGTATATATATATATTATAACTTGAGAATATTAATAAAGTATTAAACGTATAATACTTTACACGAACGTATTTGTTTCAATATGATTTTTGACAAAATTAAAAAAATATATTAAATGATTGAATTATCAGACACATTGAATTATGATTACAAGTCTCTGTTGAGAGGTCCACTATGATTTGAGAAAATCTATTCCTCTTAACGATATTCAGAATAATTTGTAAAGCTATTTATAAATAAAAACAAAAAGTGTCATTTACGAAAGTTAGACAAAAGTTAGTGAAGAATTGGTTTCCATAATATTCTATTAATCTATTTTCAAACGTACAAAGACGTTTTCAGTTTAAAAAAGAACTTTATTATTAAAACGTATATAACTTTTATAAATATCTAGATTCACTTTTGACAACTCATTACTTAACCAGTATAATAAATATAACGATATTTATATTTTATTTCATTAAATATATATAACGATTTAAATTAATATTATATATATTTATACGCGTATTATACATACATAGTTTTTATACTTTTGCTATACTTTAACTTTACCTTTACTTTACTTTTACTTTACTTTAACTTTAATAATTCACTTTAATAATTCATACTTTAATAATTCACTTTAATAATTCATACTTTAATAATTCACTTTAATAATTCATACTTTAATAATTCACTTTAATAATTCATACTTTAATAATTCACTTTAATAATTCATACTTTAATAATTCACTTTAATAATCCATACTTTAATAATTCACTTTAATAATTCAAAAATCTATTATAAATAGAATTCAATAGGTTTCATTATTTCATAGAAACTTGAAAATATATTTCTCTAAACTCTCTCAATCGATTTATATATATATATATATATTTGCTCTGTATTATTTCAAGATATTATTAGTATATATAAAATATTACGACGGAGTGCTGTTCGAGTGATTTCAAAATAGTTTTTTTGAATGAGTCGAAGCTAAGAAAATTATGGGTTATAGCTATGGAGGTGATGGGTATGGTTCATGGGTATGCTCGTGAGGTCAATCTAGTGTTTATCATCTCTGTTGCGTCTACGTACTTTCCTGCAATATTGAATCTCAATATTGATACGTTCGTGAATCCAAGGCCAACCTTGCACTTGTTAAATGATGTTATATGTATTTTTACTACGAAATACAGTATTGTGAGTTTCATTTGCTCCCTTTTTAATTGCTTTTGCAATATGTATTTTTGGGCTGAGAATACATGCGCTGTTTTATAAATGTTTTACAAAGTAGGCACAAGTACTAAAACTAATTCTATGTGGGTTTAAACCAGAAATATACCCTTAGCTTGGTAACATTAAACTACTTGTCTATGTACGGTAGGCGCGAATCCTAAAGATAGATCTATTGGGCCTGACAAACCCCATCCTGACTATGGGATGCTTTAGTACTTCGAGGTTATTTTAAACACACCTGATCTGGTGTACTTTAGAGGGTAAAACATGAACGTTAAGGCTTGTTACCGGGTGCCTACAACTTATAGAATACTTTTATACACTTGCGAGTGTACATATATTTATAAACGGAAATCTTGTGGTCTATTAATATATTGAAATGATTGTTATGATAAACCTGTGAACTCACCAACCTTTTGGTTGACACTTTAAAGCATGTTTATTCTCAGGTATTAAAGAAATCTTCCGCTGTGCATTAGCTCATTTTAAGGATATTACTTGGAGTCATTCATGGCATATTTTGAAAGACGTTGCATTCGAGTCATTGAGTTCATCAAGATTATTATTAAGCCAATTATAGTTGGATGTATTATGAAATGGTGTGCATGCCGTCAACTTTCGTTGTAAAAAAAGTTTGGCTTTTAAAAATGAATGCAATGTTTGTAAAATGTATCATATAGAGGTCAAATACCTCGCGATGTAATCAACTATTGTGAATCGTTTATAATGTATATGAACGGGTCCTTTCAGTTGGTATCAGAGCGGTGGTCTTAGCGAACCAGGTCTGCATTAGTGTGTCTAACTGATAGTCCTTAGGATGCATTAGTGAGTCTGGACTTCGACCGTGTCTGCATGTCAAAAGTTTTGCTCATCATTTTTGTCAGAAATTACCTGCTTATCATTCTTAGTCTAGACACATCTTATTGCAATGATTGCATGAATAGTGTATAGACAAAATTCATATCTTAGCGTATCTGTTACTGTAAACTTTGCCTGACATATTCCGTAAATTCCTCCGTAATCTACGAAACCTTTTGCTCTATATAATTAGAATACCACCCGATAGCTGAAAAATCATTTCATATCGAAAAATTCTTTATTCAATCGTACGAAATGGAATTTGTCATTAGTTCAAGTCCCTCGGATTCCGAAATGGAATCCCACTCAAGTTCCGAAAGCAGTGTGACCGGAATGGATCAACCAATTAGTCATCATCTATTCTGGATGAATTGGGGATGGGTTCGTAGCCTCCTTAATCATTGGAGACCAGAAGAAGGTGATCCCTTCCATCCACCACATTGTCCTCTTGGCGAAGAACCTGAAGCACTTACCGGCGAACCTATCCGAAACACCATTTTCTCTCTTATTTCTAGAGTATCTCGTCACGATTACATACTACACCAAATTCTAGATTTTATTTATCCGCTCGTCCGAACCGAAAATCACCCCGGTGTAATAGAAGAAGTCAACGAGCTTCGCGCTCGGGTAGTGGCTTTGGAGAATATGGTGCAAAGGTTACAAACACCAGCAGCAGCACCAGCAGCATAAACAGTACCACCATCAGCAACACCAACAGTACCATCACCACCACCAACAACAACATCCACATCCCATACCGCAACATCACAATCTGTATCTCAAACATCAACGTCATAAGCCCTGTAAATATCCAGGAATATCAACAACAACAAACGATGAAGTATTAATTCATAAACTTCATTGAAGAGATATCTCTGCGGCAGTTATGTAATCTCCAAAATCTTAGAGATTATTTAATTCTGACCGTAAATTGGATGAGTGAACGGAGATGGTAGAGTAGAAACTTTGATCGAAAATGGTGTACGATTTACAAGCGAGAATTGTTTTACCAATAGCATCAACAGGACCGTAGCATCATCAACACAGTCAGTGCCGTCAGTATCGTCAGAATCAACAGCACCTTAACATCACAAACTCTGTCAGTTCAAGAATCATTGTGGACATCATTACGAATCAACAACAAATATATTGTATCAACGAGTTATGAAGTATTAACTCATTTCCAATCGAAAGATTTATATGTATATTTTATATGTATAAATTTTTAAACCATAATAAATCTTCCCGTACTAAGCTATTATGTGTGAATCTTAACTACTCAGTTAATTCATATTACAAATATGTAATGATGTACGTCCTTCGTCCGCAACTTAACCATCGTTAATTACAATCTCTGTCTCAATTCAATAAAAATCCAATTCATAATTAATCAAGTGTATTATTCGAATATATGTTTGATTTTACACTTTCATCATCGATGTACTCGAAACTTTTCAAATAACATCATTCGTACCTTGCGAAGTTCACAAGAATTTCACGAAAACCAACAAATAACAAAGTAATGATTCATAATTTCAATATTATTGAAGAAATACTTATGTAATTTATAAAGTTTTAGGGATTACTCAATTATAGTTCCAACCATAAAACAAATGAGTTTAATTTAATATTAACTCATTAAATCTATATTACATCTAAAGAAAATATACACATATATTTTCATAAAGACTGTAATAAACTTCTTTTGTACAAAATATTAATTGTGAAAATTTTTTTAACGGGTAGGTAATACCAGAGAGATAAATAAATTCACAATTAATATATTACATTTTTCGAAACTGATTCAGCAATCATCAACTATACTCCCTACTTTCACAACAATATCCATTCTTTCATATAAATCAAAACAATCATACTCATTCAAATTCAATTACATATTCTGATTTTGAAATCGCATAATTCAATTCGAAATATAACCAGTATCATCACTCTTAGATTCCTATATCTTTTAAAGCTATACTTTGACTTCAAAACTGTGTTAGAACATCATATGTATTAACGATTACAATATGTGCTCAAACCCTTCGAAATTCCTGAAGACACTTCAACTAAGGAACAATCGAGATGATGATCCAAACACATGTTACCCACAGTTATACACCTGAAAAACTCTCAAAACCCAAGTCATAGTTCGACACGTATCCGTGTTAGACCCTTTGGCATTTACTAGCTAAAATAACTTTTCAATTCCGTTTCAAAATAGACAGTTTTGTCACAGCTTCAGCAAGTCATCTTCGACTTCTCAATCAAAACAGTCTTATTATAACCTCGATAGATACGTTGCCCTTTCGACAACGTTACCGGGGAATCGTTTATATTCACCACATTAGCAATAAACTTACCAACAACTTCATTGATCTTTGACTTTCCAAAAAAAAAATCATTATAATTATCGAAACCCTATCATATACTCATTCGTACCTTATAACAAGAATTGTCATACCAATTATTGAGAATCAGCAATCAGTATTTTGAAACCTCGCAGCATGTCTACATCAACAATTACATATACACACAACGTCTACCTCCAAGACTTACATTCTTTGAATGAGAAATTTCTGAAAAACACCCTAAACTGCGAACCAGTTCTCCAAATTTTGAAAAATGCTGATGAAGCAGCAAAAACTGTAAACGACCTTAACAGTAAAAAGTTGGATGATAAAGGATAGTATATTGGCAAAGCTCAGAAAAAGAGAAGCTTTGGAACTGGAAAACAGATTGAGCAAAGTATGAATGAGGCTGTGGACAAATCACAAAGGCTGAACCTGCCTTCAAAGAATCGAAATGATTCAGTACTTGCTGAAGTCATTAACCAATACCTTGCTCCTGACTCTAAACCCCTGCGGACAATATCCTTCATCATCCTCTGATATTAGACATTTTAAGATATTTTTATAATTATTCTTATCTGAAATCATTTACCTCTTCGCGCTATCTGTATTATATCATAAAAGAAACTATTTTAGTTTCTAAATTCTGAAACATTCGAGTTTAAAATAGTAATATTCTTGAAAAAGTGTTGGGAGCTGAAGCATGAGTTAGTATAATATAATGACACTTGATCAACGTGATTATATTACAGTAATTCATGCTGAGTTTCTAAATGGAACATGATGATTCACAGATCATAACGTCATCATGTGCTATGTTACACGACTCTTATATTCTCTTTGATCTGTTCATTCCGAAATTTATATCTGCGAATTCTGGACCATTACAAGCGGTGCTTAATCGCAAGAAGAAGAAATGAAAGGACAAAGCTCCGAACTAGAAATGGGAGTATAAATCATAGCAAATAGAAGAGAGCATTAACTGTGGATGACAATGATTATAGAAGAAGCAAGGACTTTGAAATATAAGGGAAGATATAAAACCCAACAACAACCCAGAAATCACAAACTGCATATAGCAATATAAAGACACGGGAGAACTAAAAACACTATAAAACCAAGAGTATAGTAGAAGTAAATAGATTCTTCCTGAGGCAGATGAAAAAGAAGAGCGACAGATATGAAAGTGAGGAGTATATCAAGAATCAGCACTGGATGAAGCATATTGACAAATACTTTAAAATATGAGTTGAGAAGGTGTGAGTTGTAAGAAAACAAATGAGGTGGATTTATAGTGAAATATCCGACAGAGAAATCAAAATGGATTATCGCATTAATTCGAAGAGGATCATAATTTCCTTAATCGCCGAATAATCAAATCCAATATAGATTACAAAGATTTTCTTTTCGAAGATCAATCGTGATGACGTCAAAAGATACGACGAATCACTATTATCTTATTTCATTCACTTACGATAACTTCACTCACACACTTCGAGTAATCGAATTATTTTATCCATTCTTCTTGAACATGATAAAACTCTATAATCGTTATAATAACATTCTCATTGTTAGTCATGACGACCTCTATCAAATTTCGGGGACAAAATTTCTTTAACGGGTAGGTACTGTGACGACCCGGAAATTTCTGACCAAATTTAAACTTTAATCTTTATATTATTCCGACACGATAAGAAAAGTTTGTTAAGTTAAATCTCAAGAATTTTAAACTGTGTTCATACATTCATTATAACCTCGACCAAATTCCGACGATTCATGAACCGTTATATATAAATAGATATGTATATGTATATATATATATATATATTATAACTTGAGAATATTAATAAAGTATTAAACGTATAATACTTTACACGAACGTATTTGTTTCAATATGATTTTTGACAAAATTAAAAAAATATATTAAATGATTGAATTATCAGAAATATTGAATTATGATTACAAGTCTCTGTTGAGAGGTCCACTATGATTTGAGAAAATCTATTCCTCTTAACGATATTCAGAATAATTTGTAAAGCTATTTATAAATAAAAACAAAAAGTGTCATTTACGAAAGTTAGACAAAAGTTAGTGGAGAATTGGTTTCCATAATATTCAATTAATCTATTTTCAAACGTACAAAGACGTTTTCAGTTTTAAAAAAGAACTTTATTATTAAAACGTATATAACTTTTATAAATATCAAGAATCACTTTTGACAACTCATTACTTAACCAGTATAATAAATATAACGATATTTATATTTTATTTCATTAAATATATATAACAATTTAAATTAATATTATATATATTTATACACGTATTATACATACATAGTTTTTATACTTTTACTATACTTTAACTTTACCTTTACTTTACTTTTACTTTACTTTAACTTTAATAATTCACTTTAATAATTCATACTTTAATAATTCACTTTAATAATTCATACTTTAATAATTCACTTTAATAATTCATACTTTAATAATTCACTTTAATAATTCATACTTTAATAATTCATACTTTAATAATTCATACTTTAATAATTCACTTTAATAATCCATATTTTAATAATTCACTTTAATAATTCATAAATTTATTATAAATAGAATTCAATAGGTTTCATTATTTCATAGAAACTTGAAAATATATTTCTCTAAACTCTCTCAATCGATTTATATATATATATATTTGCTCTGTATTATTTCAAGATATTATTAGTATATATAAAATATTACGACGGGGTGCTGTCCGAGTGATTTCAAAATAGTTTTTTTGAATGAGTCGAAGCTAAGAAAATTATGGGTTATAGCTATGGAGGTGATGGGTATGGTTCATGGGTATGCTCGTGAGGTCAATCTAGTGTTTATCATCTCCGTTGCGTCTACGTACTTTCCTGCAATATTGAATCTCAATATTGATACGTTCGTGAATCCAAGGCCAACCTTGCACTTGTTAAATGACGTTATATGTATTTTTACTACGAAATACAGTATTGTGAGTTTCATTTGCTCCCTTTTTAATTGCTTTTGCAATATATATTTTTGGGCTGAGAATACATGCGCTGTTTTATAAATGTTTTACGAAGTAGGCACAAGTACTAAAACTAATTCTATGTGGGTTTAAACCAGAAATATACCCTTAGCTTGGTAACATTAAACTACTTGTCTATGTACGGTAGGCGCGAATCCTAAAGATAGATCTATTGGGCCTGACAAACCCCATCCTGACTATGGGATGCTTTAGTACTTCGAGGTTATTTTAACCACACCTGATCTGGTGTACTTCAGAGGGTAAAACATGAACGTTAAGGCTTGTTACCGGGTGCCTACAACTTATAGAATACTTTTATACACTTGCGAGTGTACATATATTTATAAACGGAAATCTTGTGGTCTATTAATATATTGAAATGATTGTTATGATAAACCTGTGAACTCACCAACCTTTTGGTTGACACTTTAAAGCATGTTTATTCTCAGGTATTAAAGAAATCTTCCGCTGTGCATTAGCTCATTTTAAGGATATTACTTGGAGTCATTCATGGCATATTTTGAAAGACGTTGCATTCGAGTCATTGAGTTCATCAAGATTATTATTAAGCCAATTATAGTTGGATGTATTATGAAATGGTGTGCATGCCGTCAACTTTCGTTGTAAAGAAAGTTTGTCTTTTAAAAACGAATGCAATGTTTGTAAAATGTATCATATAGAGGTCAAATACCTCGCGATGTAATCAACTATTGTGAATCGTTTATAATGTATATGAACGGGTCCTTTCAGTATATAAGTATTATATATATACAACTTATAAATAATCAATATTCGGTGAGAGATATTATATAATATATATATTACATACTTATTGAATATTACATTAAATTAATTACAAGTTAAAATATAGTGGTTATATTTATTAATTACTTTCATTTTATTATTAATAATGATATTAATATAAGTATTATTAAATAAAATTTGATATGCATAATTTATATCATTATTACTATCAATATTAATATTATTAATATCACTAATGTTATTACTATTAGTAAAATTATTATTAACATTATTAGTAATAAATATCATTATTCTTGTTATTTATATTATTAAATATCATTCTTATTATTAGTATTTTTATTATTTCTAATATTATTAAATGTATTATTATTATTATTTAATATATTTATAGTTATTAATTATTAATATTAATAAAAATCAGATAAAGAATCCAATATTGTTATGCATCACCATCGGCATCTACTTTATTTATTTTCCTCCTTCTTGTTCGTTTCTTCCCTGCACGCTGTCAACCACCATCACTACCCAACAAGAGATCATATCAGGTTTAGTGTTTCAATTATTCGGATAACATAATAATTATCGTTTATATAGGCCTTTATCTACTGCTAATCGAAAAATAAAACCCAAATAATAATAAAAAAAGAGTTCATCTCTGCTTTTCACGAACAGTTTCAATCAAAAGATCAATTCCTTATCATTTATCAAAAATCCAAGAATGCAGTTGTGTTAGAAATCTCATTATCGAACTAACTGCTGAATTTCAGACCCAAATTCTTCTGATTGATTATGAATTTTGAAGTCAAAGCATTTGAAGAAAAAGTCAACAGAATGTTAATTATTCAAATTTGAAATTTATAGGTCGTTTCAAGTTCAATTGATAACGTACGAGTATTTTAATGGCGATTTGAAGCAGGTCTCTTGAAGAAATCAAGATCTAAAACTCCTTAGATTTTGATATTCGTTTTTGAGTTCAATAAATTGAAACGGTTCCTGTTCTTTGTTAAATTTCACTTTTTGTTGCTGTTATGAAGCTAGTTACTTCACAGATGATGTTAATTGCTGCTTAAGAGATCTGTTTCAACCATTTTGGTGCTTCAATTGGTTGATTCACACTGTTGCCTCAGATATATATATATATATATATATATATATATATATATATATATATATATATATATATATATATATATATATATATATATATATATATATATATATATATATATATATATATATCTATTTTTTTTCTTTTCTTTTTTTTTTCTTTCTGTGTGAGTAAACCCAGATACGAATCATCAAACCTTGCTAACCAACTTGAAACACGATGATTGATTTTCTGTTGCTGTCACCTGCTCGAACCATCTCAAAACACCACGACCGAAACCTGTTTCCTTCTTCTGCTGAATGTACAATCAACACGCACACTTTTTATTTTGTTAAGGGATCTTTTGTTTTGGTTGGTGGACTACTAGTGTTTATATGGACTTGCATTTTAGATTTTTGATATTGGGCTTCAAATTAGATTAAACTGGTTGGGCCACTTAAACTATTGAAGGCATCATTGAACTTATGCAATTAGAATTGTTGTTGGGCCAGCCAAATCAGGCCAAGCCCAGCAGCTGTCCGAAGGAGCTTGAACCGAAACACATGTGCCGTATAACACTCACTCATTTTTTTCTCATTTCAAGGTATAATCTATCAATTTATGTATGCGTACGAATACGTGTATGTATATATATATATATATATACAAAGTTTATAGTTGTACACATAGGAATATATATGTAACACAACCCTTTTATTAATAATATCATCATTATTATGTTATCATTATTAATATTATCAATATTATTATTTTTACTAATCTTAATATTATTATTATTATTGTTATCACTTTATGATTATAATTATATAAAAACGTGTATTATTATTATAATTATAAATATAAAGATTATGGGTACAAATATTATTATGGAAATGAGTAACATTATAATTAAGTTAGGGATTAAATGAATTATTATTATTACCATTATTATCATAACAAATAAATATTATTTATATAAAAATATACTTTTTACATATACTCTAATATTACATATAATTATGTACTAAACATATTAACATTATATATATAAATATTTACATATAACATTATTGATTATTGATATAATAGTAATTAAATTATATAAAATATATTAATATAATTATATGTATAAATATTAGTTATTTAAAATTATTAATTAAACATGTTAATATTAATTATGTAATAAAACATTTTAATAAGAATTTAAAATGTTGATAATAATAAATTATTTTGATGAAATTCTAACTAATATAACATATAATATATCAAGTATGTTACTAATAATAATATAAACTTGTTCGATTACTATTATATGTTTTAATATATATTACTGATATAGGTTCGTGAATCTGAGGCCAACCCTGCATTGTTCAATGTCGTCATATGTATTTTTACTACAAAATACAGTACAGTGAGTTTCATTTGCCTTTTTACTCTTTACATTTTTGGGCTGAGAATACATGCGCAATTTTTATAAATGTTTTTACGAAATAGACACAAGTAATCAAAACTACATTATATGGTTGAATGATCGAAATCGAATATGCCCCTTTGTATTAAGTCTGGTAATCTAAGAATTAGGGAACAGACACCCTAATTGACGCGAAATCTAAAGATAGATCTATCGGGCCCAACAAGCCCCATCCAAAGTACCGGATGCTTTAGTACTTCGAAATTTATATCATGTCCGAAGGAGGATCCCGGAATGATGGGGGTATTCTTATATGTATATTGTGAATGTCGGCTACCAGGTGTTCAACCCATATGAATGATATTTTTGTCTCTATGCATGGGACGTATGTTTATGAGAAATGGAAATATGAATTCTTGTGGTCTATTAAAAATATGAAATGAGTATTTATGCTAAACTAATGAACTCACCAACCTTTTGGTTGATACTTGAAAGCATGTTTATTCTCAGGTATAAAAGAAGTATTCCGCTGTGCAATTGCTCATTTAAAAGATATTACTTGGAGTCATTCATGACATATTTCAAAAGATGTTGCATTCGAGTCGTCGGGTTCATCAAGATTATTATTTAGACAATTATAGTTGAATATATTATGAAATGATTTGCATGTCATCAATTTTCGATATAAAGCAAGTTTGTCTTTTAAAAACGAATGCAATGTTTGTAAAATGTATCATATAGAGGTCAAGTACCTCGCGATGTAACCAACTATTGTGAATCATTTGCAATCGATATGGACTTTGTCCGGATGGATTAGGACGGGTCCTTTCAGTTGGTATCAGTGTTGGTATAACGTCGTCCATGTGTGGTGGGTTAGTCGTAAAGGAGGTTCTCATAGTGTTACCTGTGACGAAGCATTGGCTCTTACTCCTTGCGATCCCTTACGAGGGTTGACATTAGCCGAGAGGCAGGCCCTAAAATCAGTATCTGAGGTACACTCAGTGGTCACCAGGCGGTTAGCTGGGAAGGCACTGGGTGATACGGTGGTTGTCCCCAACTGTCTTTCAGTTGGTATCAGAACGGTGGTCTTAGTGAACCAGATTTTGCATTAGTGTGTCTAACTGATAGTCGTTAGGATACATTAGTAAGTCTAGACTTCGACCGTGTCTGCATGTCAAAAGTTTTGCTTATCATTTTTGTTGGAAATCATCTGTTTATCATCCTTAGGAAATTACCTGCTTATTATTCTTAGTCTAGACACATCTTACTACAATGATTGCATGAATAGTGTATAGACAAAATTCGTATCTTAGCATATCTACTAATTCATATCTTAGCATATCTATTACTGTAGACTTTGCCTGACAGATTCCGTAAATTCCTCCGTAACTTGTGGGATTTTAGTATTATATATGCATATGTAATTTATGTATTGCAGGGTACTAATCTACATCCTATAATCTATTTCTTATCGAAAATCCTTCATCTGATCGTACGAGATGAATCCCTCAACCAGTTCGAGTCCCTCAGATTCTGATAGCTATTCCGATAGTTATTCCGATAGCTATTCCGACATAGATGTTCACCTAAGCTCCGAAAACAGCGTCATCGGCATGAATCAACCAATCAGCCATTATCAATTCAGCTGATGGGTTCGTAGTCGACTTAATTAATGGAAACGCGCAGAAGGCAATCCCTTCCACCAACCGAATTCACCTCTTGACAATGAACCTGAAGCGTTTACTGACGAACCTGTTCGAGACACCATTTTTAGTCTCATTTCCAGGGTAACTCGACAAGATTATATTCTATCCACAATTCTGAACCTAATTCATCCGCTCATTCCGACCGACAATCATCCTGGAGTAATAGGTCAACGAACTTCGTGCTCGAATAATCAATTCGGAGAATATGGTGCAAAATGTACCAGCTTCAGTAACATCACTGGCACCAACAGTACCATCAATAACAGCACCAGTACCATCAACAATCCATGCTTTAATATCATCAGCTGTACTTTGAGTATGATCTTCGTCTTACGTATCGTTCTACCTCATTTATCTTCGTTCGACATGGCGAATATGTAATCTCTAAAGTTTTAGAGATTATTTATTCTAGTTCCAACCGAAAAGTAAATGAGTTTAATATCATATTAACTCATTAAATCCATGAATACGTCTGAAGAAAATATATATGCATATATGTTTTCATAAAGATTGTAATTAAGAATTCTCTTGTACAAACTGTTAATGGTGAAAATATTTTAACGGGTAGGTAATACCCGAGGAATATTTAAATTTCACATTAATAAGTTACATTGTACGTTCTTCGAATCTATTTCAACAGTCATATACTATCCTACTTACATCTACCGATATATGAATCCGTTCACCACAGAATAACCATTTTCATTCAATTTCATATTTGGATTTTGATTTATCAGAATCCAACAAGTGGCATAATGAAGAAAACATTGGACAAGATAAAATTTGTTAGAAACAAACAAATTAACTATGAGAAATTTTGTTAAGAATCCACGCTAATGAAATCCTAGCTAACTGTTCCTAGCTAACTGTTCCTAGCTAACTGTTAATTCCATATTACATTTTAATTTATCGCAATTTATTTATCGCAATTTAATTATCGCAATTTATTTATCGCAGTTTATTTATCTCAATTTATATTCTCGCAATTTTATTTATCTTCATTTAATTTCTGTTCTTTATTTTACGCACTTTAAATATCGGGACACGTATACAAAGTTTTGACATATCATATCGACCCATCTATATATATTATTTGGAATAACCATAGACACTCTATATGCAGTAATGTGGGAGTTAGCTATACTGGGTCGAGGTTGATTCTACAATAATATATATAGTTTGAGTTGTGATCGAGTCTGAGACATGTACACGGGTCACGATACGTATTAATTAATTCGAATATTATATATTAAACTATGTATGAATTATTGGACTGTCAACTGTGGACTATCGCCTGAGGACTAATAACATTAGACAATTAAAATGAATTAAAATATTGATTATAACATATGAAACTAAATATTTCTTCAAGTTTGCCACTTGATTTCACCTTAAACCTCATTTGTATCTTGACGATTACAATCTGCGTTCAAACCTTTCATGATTCTTGAAAACACCTCAACTGATAGGATGAATCAACCGCACTTCATCTACGGAAGAAAAGATTGATGCATATAGTTATGCACTTGAAAAACTCTCGAAAACTGAGTAAACGATTGACACATAACTGTGCTAATTTCTTTAGTGTTATTATTACCCAAAATAACTTTGCAGCTTCTTCTTCAAAATAGCCAAATTTGTCACAGCTTCAATAAGACAACTTCGACTTTTCGTACGAAACAACCTTATTATAACGTTGATATATACGCGTGCTCTTTTATTGTTACCAGGGAACCTTTCATATTCCACCATATTACCATCAGCGTTTAATCATCTAAAAACACAATTCTCCTGAAACCACCTCGGATTAATAACCGATGATTCAGATATCATAGCATTAAATGCAGTGGAAACAGAAAAATGGTAGATGATCTAAACGGCCAAAAGTTTGATGATAAAGAAAGGAGTGTTAGGAATGCTCGGTAGAAAATTGGGTATTGAAAAACAGATTGAGCTACCCATGAAGGAGACCAAGGACAAGTACAGGGACCAAACCCTATATTCAAAGAATTCAGGTAATTCTGGATCAGTTGAAATCTTTAGAGAATATTTTGCTCCGAAGTCATGTTAAAATCTTGCAGAATTTTTTTTTTCAACCATCGAACTTAGAAATTCCAAAATATCATCATCAATATCTTCGATATTTCCGAGGATATTTTCATAAATATTCTCATCCGAAATTATATACCTCTTCGTGCTCCCTGTGTATCATTATATTGGAAACATTCAATAGAAAATTTAGTACCGAAAAGCAGATTATGCGAAATTATGAAGAAAGCCGTGGACAAATCACAAAGAATAAGTTTGACTTCAAAGAATCCAAATGATTCAATGTCTGTTAAAGTCTTTAGTGAATATCTTACTCCTCACTCTAAACCCTTGCAGACAATAGTTTCTATCATCCTCTGATCTTAGATATTCCGAGATATCATCGTATCTTTCATTATAAATATCCTCCATATTTCTGAAGATATTTTTATAATTATTCTTATCTGAAATCATTAATCTCTTCGTGTTATCAGTGTTACATCATATAGAAACTGTTAGTTTCTATATTCTGTAAACTTTCGAGCTTAAATTATGAATGTTTTTGTAGTAGTGTTGGGAATTGATGCATGAGTTAGTATAATATAATGACACTTGATCAACGTGATTATATTACAGTAGGTCATGCTGAGTTTCTAATGGAACGTGATGATTCACAGATTATAACGTCATCATGTGCCATGTTACACGACTCATTCATTCTACTTCACCTTCGAACATATCAAGAAAATATATTCTTGATAGTTCTGTTCTCAGTGATTCTGGTAATTTGACAAATCAAATCGTGCCATTACGATTTCCTTCTTAGAACATTAACAATGTTCATTCTGAAACTTATATCTACAAAATTCTGGACCATTACAAAAGATGCCCAATCGCAAGAAGAAGAAACGAAGGGACAAAGCTCCGAAATAGAAATTTGAGTATAAATCGTAGCAAATAGGGGAGAAGTATTAACTGGGGATGACAATGATTATAGAAAACAGAAGCAAGGACTTCGAGGTATAAGGGAAGATATAAAGCCCAATGACAACACCGAAGTTACAAACTGTGGATATCAGTGCGTATAGCAATATAAAGACACGGGAGGATTATAAATACAATAATCCCTAGAGCATCATAGAAATAAACAGATTCTTCAGGTGGGAGTTGGAAAAGAAGAACGATCATTACGATAGTTAAAATAAGAACAAGGATCAGAACAGGGTTAAGCATTTTCATAAATCTTTTGAATTTGGGAATTGAGTATAGAAGTGGTGAAAATAAATGGAACGAAAAAGGTAAATTTATAAAGGAAATATCAGACGTAGTAATCGGGGCAGATCACCGTATTTAATTAAAGAGATCTTAATTTCCATAAATCCCGAAGAATCAGATCTTATAGATCTTCAAGATTTTCTTTAAATCCCTTGAATTCCGGAATTCAATCAAGGCAATGTCGAAAGTTAAGACGCGCCTTATTTTCCAAATTCAACCAAGACAACGTCAAAAGTTAAGATACATCTTATTTTCTAAATTCAACAGTGACTACAACAAAAGTCAAGATGAATCTTTATTTCTCATTTCACTCTTTCTTGATAGCTTCACTTGTACTCTTCGCGTAATCAAATGGTTTTATCCATATTACTCACTGATGATAAAACTTTATTTATCAGCTCATATTCGTCAGAAAAACATTCTTATTGTTAGCCATGATGATCCCACTCAAATTTCGGGACGAAATTTCTTTAACGGGTAGGTACTGTGATGACCCGGGAATTTCCGACTAAATTTAAACTTAATCTTTATATGATTTCGATACGATAAGCAAAGTCTATAATCTTAAGTCTGCAAAATTTTGAACTGTTTCATGTAACCTTTGACTATTCCCGACGATTCATGAACAATTGTGCGTAAATAGATGTGTGTGTGTGTGTGTATATATATATATATATATATATATATATATATAAGTATATATGTCTATATAAAAATAAATATAAACAAAAGTATAAATAATAATTTGAAATAATCAATTGGAATTAAAAATGTAAACTAATGAACAAAATCATTAAGTTGCTATGAATATATATATATATATATATATATATATATATATATATATATATATATATATATATATATATATATATATATATATATATATATATATATATATGTATGAAATATATACATCAGTAATGGTATATATACAAGTATTATATATATATACAACTTATAAATAATCAATATTCGGTAAGAGATATTATATAATATATATATTACATACTTATTGAATATTACATTAAATTAATTACAAGTTAAAATATAGTGGTTATATTTATTAATTACTTTCATTTTATTATTAATAATGATATTAATATAAGTATTATTAAATAAAATTTGATATACATAATTTATATCATTATTACTATCAATATTAATATTATTAATATCACTAATGTTATTACTATTAGTAAAATTATTATTAACATTATTAGTAATAAAAATCATTATTCTTGTTATTTATATTATTAAATATCATTCTTATTATTAGTATTTTTATTATTTCTAATATTATTAAATGTATTATTATTATTTAATATATTTATAGTTATTAATTATTAATATTAATAAAAATCAGATAAAGAATCCAATATTGTTATGCATCACCATCGGCATCTACTTTATTTATTTTCCTCCTTCTTGTTCATTTCTTCCCTGCACGCTGTCAACCACCATCACTACCCAACAAGAGATCATATCAGGTTTAGTGTTTCAATTATTCGGATAACAAAATAATTATCGTTTATATAGGCCTTTATCTACTGCTAATCGAAAAATAAAACCCAAAAAAAAAAAAAAAAAAAGTTCATCTCTGCTTTTCACGAACAGTTTCAATCAAAAGATCAATTCCTTATCATTTATCAAAAATCCAAGAATGCAGTTGTGTTAGAAATCTCATTATCGAACTAACTGCTGAATCTCAGACCCAAATTCTTCTGATTGATTATGAATTTCGAAGTCAAAGCATTTGAAGAAAAAGTCAACAGAATGTTAATTATTCAAATTCGAAATTTATAGGTCGTTTCAAGTTCAATTGATAACGTACGAGTATTTTAATGGCGATTTGAAGCAGTTCTCTTGAAGAAATCAAGATCTAAAACTCCTTAGATTTTGATATTCGATTTTGAGTTCAATAAATTGAAACGGTTCCTGTTCTTTGTTAAATTTCACTTTTTGTTGCTGTTATGAAGCTAGTTACTTCACAGATGATGTTAATTGCTGCTTAAGAGATCTGTTTCAACCATTTTGGTGCATCAATTGGTTGATTCACACTGTTGTGTTCCTCAGATATATATATATATATATATATATATATATATATATATATATATATATATATATATATATATATATATATATATATATATATATATATATATATATATATATATATCTCTATTTTTTTTCTTTTCTTTTTTTTTCTTTCTGTATGAGTAAACCCAGATACGAATCATCAAACCTTGCTAACCAACTTGAAACACGATGATTGATTTTCTGTTGCTGTCACCTGCTCGAACCATCTCAAAACACCACGACCGAAACCTGTTTCCTTCTTCTGTTGAATGTACAATCAACACGCACACTTTTTATTTTGTTAAGGGATCTTTTGTTTTGGTTGGTGGACTACTAGTGTTTATATTGTAGTGACCCGAACTTTTCCATGTTTATATATATTAATTAAGATTGATATTTACATGATTAAATGTTTCCAACATGTTAAGCAATCAAACTTGTTAAGACTTGATTAATTGAAATATGTTTCATATAGACAATTAACCACCCAAGTTGACCGGTGATTCACGAACGTTAAAACTTGTAAAAACTATATGATGACATATATATGGATATATATATAGTTAACATGATACTATGATAAGTAAACATATCATTAAGTATATTAACAATGAACTACATATGTAAAAACAAGACTACTAACTTAATGATTTTTAACGAGACATATATGTAACGATTATCGTTGTAAAGACATTTAATGTATATATATCATATTAAGAGATATTCATACATGATAATATCATGATAATATAATAATTTAAAATCTCATTTGATATTATAAACAATGGGTTAACAACATTTAACAAGATCGTTAACCTAAAGGTTTCAAAACAACACTTACATGTAACGACTAACGATGACTTAACGACTCAGTTAAAATGTATATACATGTAGTGTTTTAATATGTATTTATAAACTTTTGAAAGACTTCAAGACACTTATCAAAATACTTCTACTTAACAAAAATGCTTACAATTACATCCTCGTTCAGTTTCATCAACAATTCTACTCGTATGCACCCGTATTCGTACTCATACAATACACAGCTTTTAGATGTATGTACTATTGGTATATACACTTCAATGATCAGCTCTTAGCAGCCCATGTGAGTCACCTAACACATGTGGGAACCATTATTTGGCAACTAGCATGAAATATCTCATAAAATTACAAAAATATGAGTAATCATTCATGACTTATTTACATGAAAACAAAATTACATATCCTTTATATCTAATCCATACACCAACGACCAAAAACACCTACAAACACTTTAATTCTTCAATTTTCTTCATCTAATTGATCTCTCTCAAGTTCTATCTTCAAGTTCTAAGTGTTCTTCATATATTCTACAAGTTCTAGTTACATAAAATCAAGAATACTTTCAAGTTTGCTAGCTCACTTCCAATCTTGTAAGGTGATCATCCATCCTCAAGAAATATTTGTTTCTTACAGTAGGTTATCATTCTAATACAAGGTAATAATCATATTCAAACTTTGGTTCAATTTCTATAACTATAACAATCTTATTTCAAGTGATGATCTTACTTGAACTTGTTTTCGTGTCATGATTCTGCTTCAAGAACTTCGAGCCATCCAAGGATCCATTGAAGCTAGATCCATTTTTCTCTTTTCCAGTAGGTTTATCCAAGGAACTTAAGGTAGTAATGATGTTCATAACATCATTCGATTCATACATATAAAGCTATCTTATTCGAAGGTTTAAACTTGTAATCACTAGAACATAGTTTAGTTAATTCTAAACTTGTTCGCAAACAAAAGTTAATCCTTCTAACTTGACTTTTAAAATCAACTAAACACATGTTCTATATCTATATGATATGCTAACTTAATGATTTAAAACCTGGAAACACGAAAAACACCGTAAAACCGGATTTACGCCGTCGTAGTAACACTGCGGGCTGTTTTGGGTTAGTTAATTAAAAACTATGATAAACTTTGATTTAAAAGTTGTTATTCTGAGAAAATTATTTTTATTATGAACATGAAACTATATCCAAAAATTATGGTTAAACTCAAAGTGGAAGTATGTTTTCTAAAATGGTCATCTAGACGTCGTTCTTTCGACTGAAATGACTACCTTTACAAAAATGACTTGTAACTTATTTTTCCGACTATAAACCTATACTTTTTCTGTTTAGATTCATAAAATAGAGTTCAATATGAAACCATAGCAATTTTATTCACTCAAAACGGATTTAAAATGAAGAAGTTATGGGTAAAACAAGATTGGATAATTTTTCTCATTTTAGCTACGTGAAAATTGGTAACAAATCTATTCCAACCATAACTTAATCAACTTGTATTGTATATTATGTAATCTTGAGATACCATAGACACGTATACAATGTTTCAACCTATCATGTCGACACATCTATATATATTTCGGAACAACCATAGACACTCTATATGTGAATGTTGGAGTTAGCTATACAGGGTTGAGGTTGATTCCAAAATATATATAGTTTGAGTTGTGATCAATACTGAGATATGTATACACTGGGTCGTGGATTGATTCATGATAATATTTATCGATTTATTTATGTACATCTAACTGTGGACAACTAGTTGTAGGTTACTAACGAGGACAGCTGACTTAATAAACTTAAAACATCAAAATATATTAAAAGTGTTGTAAATATATTTTGAACATACTTTGATATATATGTATATATTGTTATAGGTTCGTGAATCAACCAGTGGCCAAGTCTTACTTCCCGACGAAGTAAAAATCTGTGAAAGTGAGTTATAGTCCCACTTTTAAAATCTAATATTTTTGGGATGAGAATACATGCAGGTTTTATAAATGATTTACAAAATAGACACAAGTACGTGAAACTACATTCTATGGTTGAATTATCGAAATCGAATATGCCCCTTTTTATTAAGTCTGGTAATCTAAGAATTAGGGAACAGACACCCTAATTGACGCGAATCCTAAAGATAGATCTATTGGGCCTAACAAACCTCATCCAAAGTACCGGATGCTTTAGTACTTCGAAATTTATATCATATCCGAAGGGTGTCCCGGAATGATGGGGATATTCTTATATATGCATCTTGTTAATGTCGGTTACCAGGTGTTCACCATATGAATGATTTTTATCTCTATGTATGGGATGTGTATTGAAATATGAAATCTTGTGGTCTATTATTATGAATTGATATATATAGGTTAAACCTATAACTCACCAACATTTTGTTGACGTTTTAAGCATGTTTATTCTCAGGTGATTATTAAGAGCTTCCGCTGTCGCATACTTAAATAAGGACGAGATTTGGAGTCCATGCTTGTATGATATTGTGTAAAAACTGCATTCAAGAAACTTATTTTGTTGTAACATATTTGTATTGTAAACCATTATGTAATGGTCGTGTGTAAACAGGATATTTTAGATTATCATTATTTGATAATCTACGTAAAGCTTTTTAAACCTTTATTAATTAAATAAAGGTTATGGTTTGTTTTAAAATGAATGCAGTCTATGAAAAACGTCTCATATAGAGGTCAAAACCTCGCAACGAAATCAATTAATATGGAACGTTTTTAATCAATAAGAACGGGACATTTCAGTTGGTATCCGAGCGTTGGTCTTAGAGAACCAGAATTTTGCATTAGTGTGTCTTATCTAGTTTGTTAGGATGCATTAGTGAGTCTGGACTTCGACCGTGTTTACTTGAAAAATGATTGCTTAACAAATTTTGTTGGAAACTATATATTTTTAACATGTGAATATTATGTGATATATTAATCTCTTAACGCGTTTGATATTATGTGATAGATGTCTACCTCTAGAACAAGTCCCATTGACTCACCTAATAATAATGAAGAGTTAAATGTAAATTGGAATGATTCGTGGACTGATTCACAAGTTCCCGAAGAGGAACCGGAAGAAGAGTCGGAACCGGAAGAAGAATCGGAACCGGAAGAAGAATCGGAACCGGATGAAGAAATACAACCGGTGGGGGAAATAATAAAACGGTTAAGTAAAAGAAAATCCTCAACCAACCGACCAAGGTTAATTATGGTCAATGGTGTTTCCGCCAAGGAAGCAAAATATTGGGAGGATTACCAATTCTCCGATGAATCGGATTCCGACGAGAATTCCGATGATGTTATAGAAATTACCCCAACTGAATTTAAAAAGGCAAAAGAAAATAATAAGGGAAAGGGCATAAAAATAGAAAAATCTAATTCCAACCCCGATGAACTTTATATGTATCGTCAACCCCCGAAGTCCTTAAGTTGTAACAATGACCCGGGAACCTCTAAACCACCAGGTTTTTCTAAACCAATGTGGATAACGACGGCTCGTATTAGGGGAACATCATATATCCCTAGAAACTTGGCAAAACGAACCAAAACTGAAGAAGAAGAAGAAACAAGCGAGTCGGAATAAGATAGTTGTATTCGTGTGGTGTAATATAAGTAATATAGTGTGCTTATGCTTTATGATATATGTAAAAATTGCTTGTATTAATAAGTATTTTTTTATGAATCTAACTCTTGTCTATTTTACAGTATAAAAACACAAAATGGATAGACAACCCAATATTTTAAGAGACCTACCCGGAGACATGATTGATGAAATCTTGTCTAGAGTCGGTCAGAATTCTTCGGCACAATTATTTAAGGCGAGATCAGTTTGTAAGACATTCGAAGAACGTTCCAAGAATGTCTTGATTTATAAGAGACTTTCGTTTGAAAGATGGGGGATATCACATTGGGAAACCCATAAGTTACGATGTGTTTACTTTGACGCATATATTGCGGGGAACCCAAATGCTATTTTACGCAACGGGTTAAGAAATTATTTTGACTCAATATATCCGAATATTGGACTTCGTGATTTAGAAAAAGCGGCTAACATGCAACATAAAGAAGCATGTTATGCTTACGGATTAGTAATGTTCGCTTCTCACCAAAGTGAGAACAAGAACATCGGGCTACAACTATTAAACAAAACGTTTCCACAAGTGACGGAGTCGGTAATTGGGGTAAGAAATGAGGTTTTTAGATTGTTACGGGACTGTTGGACATTACGTAACCCTCGTCCCTTTGACGACGTTACAACACGCTGTCTTATCAATGACCATAACGGTTATGTTCCACAAGACCAAGGATGGGAAGTAATCCTAGTAAAACCAGAATGCATGACTTGTTTCTGGACATATGAATTACGTGTCTTTATTACCTTTGCTGAACGACTTGTGTACTAGCTAGAATTATCTTCACAACTATCTTGTATCAAAGTTATTGTGTGCTATATTTCATGCTTTATGTAAAATAAGCGGTATTGTAAGTTTGTAAAATATTGTATAAAAGTTTGAACGCGAAATATTATAATCAGTTTTTCATATAGAATTGTAGTAGTTGAATTGTATATTAGCTACTAAGTATGAACTTAACGGGTAGGTACTACCCGAATTTAAACTTATAAAACGCTAATATGAAGAAAAAGCTTTTATAAATGAGTTCATATTATGCTACGAAATACTATTAACTACTCTTAATATTCTGTATGATTAACTTGTTCCATTTGACTATTTTGAAGGAAATGGCACCGACTACTCGACACACCGTGAATATGAATGAAGAGGAATTCCGTACTTTTCTATCTTCAAACATAGCCGCAGTACAGGCTGCGCTACATACCAACAATAACCTTGGATCTGGCAGTACAGGAAATCGTGTAGGATGCACCTACAAAGAATTCACTGCCTGTAAACCTTTGGAATTTGATGGTACCGAAGGACCGATCGGATTGAAACGGTGGACCGAGAAGGTCGAATCGGTGTTTGCTATAAGTAAGTGTACTGAAGAGGACAAAGTAAAGTACGCTACGCATACCTTCACATGTTCTGCGTTAACATGGTGGAATACCTATCTAGAGCAAGTGGGACAAGATGATGCGTACGCACTACCGTGGTCAGCATTCAAACACTTGATGAACGAGAAGTACCGTCCCAGAACCGAGGTCAATAAGCTCAAGACAGAACTTAGAGGGTTTCGAACCCAAGGATTTGATATTACCACGTACGAAAGGCGATTCACAGAATTGTGCCTATTGTGTCCGGGAGCATTCGAAGATGAGGAAGAGAAGATCGACGCGTTTGTGAAAGGATTACCGGAAAGAATCCAAGAAGATATAAGTTCACACGAGCCCGCCTCCATACAACAGGCATGTAGAATGGCTCACAAACTAGTGAACCAGATTGAAGAAAGAATTAAAGAACAGACTGCGGAAGAGACCAATGTGAAGCAAGTCAAAAGAAAGTGGGAGGAAAACGGTGATAAGAATCACCAATACAACAACAACAGCAATTACAACAATAATCGCAACAATTACCCCAACAATCGCAACATCAATCGCAACTACAACAAACGGCCCAACAACAACAACAACAACAACAACAACAACATCAACTACAACAATCATCCCAACAACAATAATAACCGCAACAACAACAACAATCAGAAGCAGCTATGCCAAAGGTGTGAAAAGTATCACTCGGGGTTCTGCACCAAATTTTACAACAAGTGTAAAAGAAATGGTCATAGCACGGCGAAGTGTGAGGTCTACGGACCAGGGGTTAATAGAACGAAAGGAACAAATGGTGTCGGAACGAGTAATGGCGGAGCAAGTAGTGTCGGAGCAAGTTATGCCAATGTAGTTTGTTATAAATGTGGAAAACCGGGCCACATTATTAGAAATTGCCCGAACCAGGAGAATACGAATGGACAAGGCCGCGGAAGAGTTTTCAATATTAATGCGGCAGAGGCACAGGAAGACCCAGAGCTTGTTACGGGTACGTTTCTTATTGATAATAAATCTGCTTACGTATTATTTGATTCGGGTGCGGATAGAAGCTATATGAGTAGAGATTTTTGTGCTAAATTAAGTTGTCCATTGACGCCTTTGGATAGTAAATTTTTACTCGAATTAGCAAATGGTAAATTAATTTCAGCAGATAATATATGTCGGAATCGAGAAATTAAACTGGTTAGCGAAACATTTAAGATTGATTTGATACCAGTAGAGTTAGGGAGTTTTGATGTGATAATCGGTATGGACTGGTTGAAAGAAGTGAAAGCAGAGATCGTTTGTTACAAAAATGCAATTATCATTATACGAGAAAAAGGAAAACCCTTAATGGTGTACGGAGAAAAGGGCAACACGAAGCTACATATTATTAGTAATTTGAAGGCACAAAAACTATTAAGAAAAGGTTACTATGCTGTTCTAGCACACGTCGAGAAAGTACAAACTGAAGAAAAGAGCATCAATGATGTTCCCATTGCAAAAGAATTTCCCGATGTATTTCCGAAAGAATTACCGGGATTACCCCCACATCGATCCGTTGAATTTCAAATAGATCTTGTACCAGGAGCTGCACCAATAGCTCGTGCTCCTTACAGACTCGCACCTAGCGAGATGAAAGAACTGCAAAGCCAATTACAAGAACTTTTAGAGCGTGGTTTCATTCGACCAAGCACATCACCGTGGGGAGCTCCTGTTTTGTTTGTCAAGAAGAAAGATGGTACATTCAGGTTGTGTATCGACTACCGAGAGTTAAACAAACTTACCATCAAGAACCGCTACCCACTACCGAGAATCGACGACTTATTTGATCAACTACAAGGCTCGACTGTTTATTCAAAGATTGACTTACGTTCCGGGTATCATCAAATGCGGGTGAAAGAAGATGATATTCCAAAGACTGCTTTCAGAACACGTTATGGTCATTACAAGTTTATGGTCATGCCGTTTGGTTTAACTAATGCACCAGCTGTGTTCATGGACCTTATGAACCGAGTGTGTGGACCATACCTTGACAAGTTTGTCATTGTTTTCATTGATGACATACTTATTTACTCAAAGAATGACCAAGAACACGGTGAACATTTGAGAAAGGTGTTAGAAGTATTGAGGAAGGAAGAATTGTACGCTAAGTTTTCAAAGTGTGCATTTTGGTTGGAAGAAGTTCAATTCCTCGGTCACATAGTGAACAAAGGAGGTATTAAGGTGGATCCGGCAAAGATAGAAACTGTTGAAAAGTGGGAAACCCCGAAAACTCCAAAACACATACGCCAGTTTTTAGGACTAGCTGGTTACTACAGAAGGTTCATCCAAGACTTTTCCAGAATAGCAAAACCCTTGACTTCATTAACGCATAAAGGGAAGAAATTTGAATGGAATGATGAACAAGAGAAAGCGTTTCAGTTATTGAAGAAAAAGCTAACTACGGCACCTATATTGTCATTGCCTGAAGGGAATGATGATTTTGTGATTTATTGTGACGCATCAAAGCAAGGTCTCGGTTGTGTATTAATGCAACGAACGAAGGTGATTGCTTATGCGTCTAGACAATTGAAGATTCACGAACAAAATTATACGACGCATGATTTGGAATTAGGCGCGGTTGTTTTTGCATTAAAGACTTGGAGGCACTACTTATATGGGGTTAAAAGTATTATATATACCGACCACAAAAGTCTTCAACACATATTTAATCAGAAACAACTGAATATGAGGCAGCGTAGGTGGATTGAATTATTGAATGATTACGACTTTGAGATTCGTTACCACCCGGGGAAGGCAAATGTGGTAGCCGATGCCTTGAGCAGGAAGGACAGAGAACCCATTCGAGTAAAATCTATGAATATAATGATTCATAATAACATTACTACTCAAATAAAGGAGGCACAACAAGGAGTTTTAAAAGAGGGAAATTTAAAGGATGAAATACCCAAAGGATCGGAGAAGCATCTTAATATTCGGGAAGACGGAACCCGGTATAGGGCTGAAAGGATTTGGGTACCAAAATTTGGAGATATGAGAGAAATGGTACTTAGAGAAGCTCATAAAACCAGATACTCAATACATCCTGGAACGGGGAAGATGTATAAGGATCTCAAGAAACATTTTTGGTGGTCGGGTATGAAAGCCGATGTTGCTAAATACGTAGGAGAATGTTTGACGTATTCTAAGGTCAAAGCTGAGCATCAGAAACCATCAGGTCTACTTCAACAACCCGAAATCCCGGAATGGAAATGGGAAAACATTACCATGGATTTCATCACTAAATTGCCAAGGACTGCAAGTGGTTTTGATACTATTTGGGTAATAGTTGATCGTCTCACCAAATCAGCACATTTCCTGCCAATAAGAGAAGATGACAAGATGGAGAAGTTAGCACGACTGTATTTGAAGGAAGTCATCTCCAGACATGGAATACCAATCTCTATTATCTCTGATAGGGATGGCAGATTTATTTCAAGATTCTGGCAGACATTACAGCAAGCATTAGGAACTCGTCTAGACATGAGTACTGCCTATCATCCACAAACTGATGGGCAGAGCGAAAGGACGATACAAACGCTTGAAGACATGCTACGAGCATGTGTTATTGATTTCGGAAACAGTTGGGATCGACATCTACCGTTAGCAGAATTTTCCTACAACAACAGCTACCATTCAAGCATTGAGATGGCGCCGTTTGAAGCACTTTATGGTAGAAAGTGCAGGTCTCCAATTTGTTGGAGTGAAGTGGGGGATAGACAGATTACGGGTCCGGAGATTATACAAGAAACTACCGAGAAGATCATCCAAATTCAACAACGGTTGAAAACCGCCCAAAGTCGACAAAAGAGCTACGCTGACATTAAAAGAAAAGATATAGAATTTGAAATTGGAGAGATGGTCATGCTTAAAGTTGCACCTTGTAAAGGCGTTGTTCGATTTGGTAAACGAGGGAAATTAAATCCAAGGTATATTGGACCATTCAAGATTATTGATCGTGTCGGACCAGTAGCTTACCGACTTGAGTTACCTCAACAACTCGCGGGTGTACATAACACTTTCCACGTCTCGAATTTGAAGAAATGTTTTGCTAAAGAAGATCTCACTATTCCGTTAGATGAAATCCAAATCAACGAAAAACTTCAATTCATCGAAGAACCCATCGAAATAATGGATCGTGAGGTTAAAAGACTTAAGCAAAACAAGATACCAATTGTTAAGGTTCGATGGAATGCTCGTAGAGGACCCGAGTTCACCTGGGAGCGTGAAGATCAGATGAAGAAGAAATACCCGCATCTATTTCCAGAAGATTCGTCAACACCTTCAACAGCTTAAAATTTCGGGACGAAATTTATTTAACGGGTAGGTACTGTAGTGACCCGAACTTTTCCATGTTTATATATATTAATTAAGATTGATATTTACATGATTAAATGTTTCCAACATGTTAAGCAATCAAACTTGTTAAGACTTGATTAATTGAAATATGTTTCATATAGACAATTGACCACCCAAGTTGACCGGTGATTCACGAACGTTAAAACTTGTAAAAACTATATGATGACATATATATGGATATATATATAGTTAACATGATACTATGATAAGTAAACATATCATTAAGTATATTAACAATGAACTACATATGTAAAAACAAGACTACTAACTTAATGATTTTTAACGAGACATATATGTAACGATTATCGTTGTAAAGACATTTAATGTATATATATCATATTAAGAGATATTCATACATGATAATATCATGATAATATAATAATTTAAAATCTCATTTGATATTATAAACATTGGGTTAACAACATTTAACAAGATCGTTAACCTAAAGGTTTCAAAACAACACTTACATGTAACGACTAACGATGACTTAACGACTCAGTTAAAATGTATATACATGTAGTGTTTTAATATGTATTTATACACTTTTGAAAGAATTCAAGACACTTATCAAAATACTTCTACTTAACAAAAATGCTTACAATTACATCCTCGTTCAGTTTCATCAACAATTCTACTCGTATGCACCCGTATTCGTACTCATACAATACACAGCTTTTAGATGTATGTACTATTGGTATATACACTCCAATGATCAGCTCTTAGCAGCCCATGTGAGTCACCTAACACATGTGGGAACCATCATTTGGCAACTAGCATGAAATATCTCATAAAATTACAAAAATATGAGTAATCATTCATGACTTATTTACATGAAAACAAAATTACATATCCTTTATATCTAATCCATACACCAACGACCAAAAACACCTACAAACACTTTCATTCTTCAATTTTCTTCATCTAATTGATCTCTCTCAAGTTCTATCTTCAAGTTCTAAGTGTTCTTCATATATTCTACAAGTTCTAGTTACATAAAATCAAGAATACTTTCAAGTTTGCTAGCTCACTTCCAATCTTGTAAGGTGATCATCCAACCTCAAGAAATATTTGTTTCTTACAGTAGGTTATCATTCTAATACAAGGTAATAATCATATTCAAACTTTGGTTCAATTTCTATAACTATAACAATCTTATTTCAAGTGATGATCTTACTTGAACTTGTTTTCGTGTCATGATTCTGCTTCAAGAACTTCGAGCCATCCAAGGATCCATTGAAGCTAGATCCATTTTTCTCTTTTACAGTAGGTTTATCCAAGGAACTTAAGGTAGTAATGATGTTCATAACATCATTCGATTCATACATATAAAGCTATCTTATTCGAAGGTTTAAACTTGTAATCACTAGAACATAGTTTAGTTAATTCTAAACTTGTTCGCAAACAAAAGTTAATCCTTCTAACTTGACTTTTAAAATCAACTAAACACATGTTCTATATCTATATGATATGCTAACTTAATGATTTAAAACCTGGAAACACGAAAAACACCGTAAAACCGGATTTACGCCGTCGTAGTAACACTGCGGGCTGTTTTGGGTTAGTTAATTAAAAACTATGATAAACTTTGATTTAAAAGTTGTTATTCTGAGAAAATGATTTTTATTATGAACATGAAACTATATCCAAAAATTATGGTTAAACTCAAAGTGGAAGTATGTTTTCTAAAATGGTCATCTAGACGTCGTTCTTTCGACTGAAATGACTACCTTTACAAAAATGACTTGTAACTTATTTTTCCGACTATAAACCTATACTTTTTCTGTTTAGATTCATAAAATAGAGTTCAATATGAAACCATAGCAATTTGATTCACTCAAAACGGATTTAAAATGAAGAAGTTATGGGTAAAACAAGATTGGATAATTTTTCTCATTTTAGCTACGTGAAAATTGGTAACAAATCTATTCCAACCATAACTTAATCAACTTGTATTGTATATTATGTAATCTTGAGATACCATAGACACGTATACAATGTTTCGACCTATCATGTCGACACATCTATATATATTTCGGAACAACCATAGACACTCTATATGTGAATGTTGGAGTTAGCTATACAGGGTTGAGGTTGATTCCAAAATATATATAGTTTGAGTTGTGATCAATACTGAGATACGTATACACTGGGTCGTGGATTGATTCAAGATAATATTTATCGATTTATTTCTGTACATCTAACTGTGGACAACTAGTTGTAGGTTACTAACGAGGACAGCTGACTTAATAAACTTAAAACATCAAAATATATTAAAAGTGTTGTAAATATATTTTGAACATACTTTGATATATATGTATATATTGTTATAGGTTCGTGAATCAACCAGTGGCCAAGTCTTACTTCCAGACGAAGTAAAAATCTGTGAAAGTGAGTTATAGTCCCACTTTTAAAATCTAATATTTTTGGGATGAGAATACATGCAGGTTTTATAAATGATTTACAAAATAGACACAAGTACGTGAAACTACATTCTATGGTTGAATTATCGAAATCGAATATGCCCCTTTTTATTAAGTCTGGTAATCTAATAATTAGGGAACAGACACCCTAATTGACGCGAATCCTAAAGATAGATCTATTGGGCCTAACAAACCCCATCCAAAGTACCGGATGCTTTAGTACTTCGAAATTTATATCATATCCGAAGGGTGTCCCGGAATGATGGGGATATTCTTATATATGCATCTTGTTAATGTCGGTTACCAGGTGTTCACCATATGAATGATTTTTATCTCTATGTATGGGATGTGTATTGAAATATGAAATCTTGTGGTCTATTATTATGAATTGATATATATAGGTTAAACCTATAACTCACCAACATTTTTGTTGACGTTTTAAGCATGTTTATTCTCAGGTGATTATTAAGAGCTTCCGCTGTCGCATACTTAAATAAGGACGAGATTTGGAGTCCATGCTTGTATGATATTGTGTAAAAACTGCATTCAAGAAACTTATTTTGTTGTAACATATTTGTATTGTAAACCATTATGTAATGGTCGTGTGTAAACAGGATATTTTAGATTATCATTATTTGATAATCTACGTAAAGCTTTTTAAACCTTTATTAATGAAATAAAGGCTATGGTTTGTTTTAAAATGAATGCAGTCTTTGAAAAACGTCTCATATAGAGGTCAAAACCTCGCAACGAAATCAATTAATATGGAACGTTTTTAATCAATAAGAACGGGACATTTCATATATGGACTTGCATTTTAGATTTTTGATATTGGGCTTCAAATTAGATTAAACTGGTTGGGCCACTTAAACTATTGAAGGCATCATTGAACTTATGCAATTAGAATTGTTGTTGGGCCAGCCAAATCAGGCCAAGCCCAGCAGCTGTCCGAAGGAGCTTGAACCGAAACACATGTGCCGTATAACACTCACTCATTTTTTTCTCGTTTCAAGGTATAATCTATCAATTTATGTATGCGTACGAATACGTGTATATATATATATATACAAAGTTTATAGTTATACGCATAGGAATATATATGTAACACAACCCTTTTATTAATAATATCATCATTATTATGTTATCATTATTAATATTATCAATATTATTATTTTTACTAATCTTAATATTATTATTATTATTATTATCACTTTATGATTATAATTATATAAAAACGTATATTATTATTATAATTATAAATATAAAGATTATGGGTACAAATATTATTATGGAAATGAGTAACATTATAATTAAGTTAGGGATTAAATGAATTATTATTATTACCATTATTATCATAACAAATAAATATTATTTATATAAAAATATACTTTTTACATATACTCTAATATTACATATAATTATGTACTAAACATATTAACATTATATATATAAATATTTACATATAACATTATTGATTATTGATATAATAGTAATTAAATTATATAAAATATATTAATATAATTATATGTATAAATATTAGTTATTTAAAATTATTAATTAAACATGTTAATATTAATTATGTAATAAAACATTTTAATAAGAATTTAAAATGTTGATAATAATAAATTATTTTGATGAAATTCTAACTAATATAACATATAATATATCAAGTATGTTACTAATAATAATATAAACTTGTTCGATTACTATTATATGTTTTAATATATATTACTGATATAGGTTCGTGAATCCGAGGCCAACCCTGCATTGTTCAATGTCGTCATATGTATTTTTACTACAAAATACAGTACAGTGAGTTTCATTTGCCTTTTTACTCTTTACATTTTTGGGCTGAGAATACATGCGCAATTTTTATAAATGTTTTTACGAAATAGACACAAGTAATCAAAACTACATTATATGGTTGAATGATCGAAATCGAATATGCCCCTTTGTATTAAGTCTGATAATCTAAGAATTAGGGAACAGACACCCTAATTGGCGCGAAATCTAAAGATAGATCTATCGGGCCCAACAAGCCCCATCCAAAGTACCGGATGCTTTAGTACTTCGAAATTTATATCATGTCCGAAGGAGGATCCCGGATTGATGGGGGTATTCTTATATGTATATTGTGAATGTCGGTTACCAGGTGTTCAACCCATATGAATGATATTTTTGTCTCTATGCATGGGACGTATGTTTATGAGAAATGGAAATATGAATTCTTTTGGTCTATTAAAAATATGAAATGATTATTTATGCTAAACTAATGAACTCACCAACCTTTTGGTTGATACTTGAAAGCATGTTTATTCTCAGGTATAAAAGAAGTATTCCGCTGTGCAATTGCTCATTTAAAAGATATTACTTGGAGTCATTCATGACATATTTCAAAAGATGTTGCATTCGAGTCATCGGGTTCATCAAGATTATTATTTAGACAATTATAGTTGAATATATTATGAAATGATTTGCATGTCATCAATTTTCGATATAAAGCAAGTTTATCTTTTAAAAACGAATGCAATGTTTGTAAAATGTATCATATAGAGGTCAAGTACCTCGCGATGTAACCAACTATTGTGAATCGTTTGTAATCGATATGGACTTTGTCCGGATGGATTAGGACGGGTCCTTTCAATCGGAATATTATGACTACGAAATCTTAATTATTATTTTATAATAATAATTACTTGGATTTTTGGATACTTAATTATGCGTAGTAATTTACTTATGCTTACTAGTTAGTCTTGTTGGACTTTCTACCTTGTTGGGCCTTAGCCCACCCTACACTAGTTAGGGGACTATTTAATTAGCCCAATTATTAATAGCTAGTGACCCATTATTATGAAAGACAAATGCCCATTTATTAGAGGGAACGTTATAGCATTTATGTCAAGTATTATCCTTAATGTTGCATGGGATCCTAACATAAGCACCAACTTTAGACAACCATTAACTAAAAAGCAAAAGTTGGTCTCCCTTGTCCCCCCTCTAAAATCACGGCCAAACCCCCCTCCCCTCACCTCATTCACCTATAAATACAAGCCTTATTCCATCCATTTTACACTTGCTTTCATTTGTAAATTACACACATTCACTCTGTAATTCTTTCTCTAGTTCTTTCTCTCTCTAAAAAGTGTAAGTATTGATTTTTCTTCTTCTTCTTTCCTCTCTCTCTCATGAATTCATCATCATCATCATTATCGTCATCATCATGGGTCTAGCTTTTTAGCTTTGATCTTGATTACATCTTGTAGATTCAAACTTGGATTTGAATCCTTCAAGAACGTGGAAGATTCAAGCTTTCTAGCTTTGAATCTTCACCTACTTTGTAGATCTATATCTTTTAGCTTTAATCTTGCTATTTTGTTATAAAGATTCAAACTTGTGTTTGTAATCTTCATGTAACTTAAAGATCCAAGCTTTATGCTTCAAGATCTTCAAGAACAACCAAGATGCAAGCTTTCTAGCTTGAATCTTCATATCTTTTGTTGGATCTAAGTTTCCTAACTTATGATCTCATTATTTTGTTATAAAGATCAAAACTTGTGTTTATGGTCTTCATATAACTTAAAGATCAAAGCTTTATGCTTCAAGTTCATCAAGAACACTAAAGGTTCAAGCTTTCTAGCTTTGTGACCTTATAACTTGTGTGAAAAGGATCCAAGCTCTCTAGCTTAGGGTTCCATCACTTCATTTGACTTAGATTATGTTCATACTTGATTGATTGAAGTAAAGTTTGTAGCTTTAGTTGTAAATGTAACTTGTAATTGTATTAAGACTAAGGATATGATGTAACCTTGGTTCATCATCCATGATGTAACCTTGGTTCATCATCCATCTAAGACTCTTAAATGAGTTATGTTCTTACTTGGTCTTAACATATTGTGTGTTGATGGTAGAATCTTGGTCAAGGTGATGCTAACCCATCAACGAGTTGTACACTTGAAGCAACAAGCATCAAGGATGAGAAGCGTGATGAGCATCAAACACTAAGAACCCCACCGGAGCACCTTGCTTACTATTTTTTGGATCTGATCAGACCACCTAGGCTACTGGAAAATTGATTTTCAGGTAGTTCAGTTCGAGTAGATGATTTTCCGTTTAGACCTCGTCTTAATCCGAGTTACGGTTTAGGATCTATGGCCTTCCGAAAGTCACTACACCCTATTAACGTTGTGCTGAAATTTCTGACATACTCGCACTTAAACCATCACCACGGTCAAATGAAGATTCTGAAAATTGGTTAGCAACTAGAGGACTCCTATACGGAGCCATAGCCACTGATTACGTGTCTTTTCGATTTACGTAGGGGTCGTAGCAGCTGATCGAAGTCAGCCTATTATTTCGATCTCTATTCTTGTCAAACTTACTTAGCTTTTATAATGATGACACTTAAACTAATTTTATGCACTATTAGAACTTATGAGGATAACATACTGACCTAGTAATCTTTGACTTAGGTTGACGACCTTTCGGACCGATTTACTACTTGCATACTTTCATTATCGACTTTACCGCTCTTATCACTGTGAGTTATAGCATCCCTTTTTACTTTAACTATTTTGGAACTGAGAATACACGCGCTTTTAAGTTTTACATACTAGGCACGAGTACTTAAACTTTATATATGTGTGGGTTATACAACGGCATAAACTTTCCCCCTTAGCTCGGTAACGTTTAGTCATTGGTTTTTGAACCGGTGAACGTGAAACTTAGATATGGATCCATAGGGTTTGACATCCCCACTCGGGCTAGTCGTGCTAGCATTTAACGGGTGTTTAATACTTGGTAAACTTACGCACTCACCAAGTGTACTCTTAGGGGGTAATAAACGTTAAGTTAGTTACCAAGTGCCCACGGTTAAACATATACTTTTCATACTGTTTTGGAACACTGAAATCTCGTGGCCTACTTTGCATTACTGTTACAACTTAAACTATAGCTCACCAACATTATTGTTGACGTTTTTAAGCATGTTTTCTCAGGTGCTTAGAGGTTTGTTGCTTCCGCTGTTTAGACTTGCTGTCTTGGTGTTAAACTTGCTGTTAAGGACCTGCTGTGCTAGAATTCCGCTGCATTACTTAGAGATGTCTCAATCATGGAACTTTTCTTTTGCATTCGTAGTTTATGTTATTTTCAAATAATGACTTTGTAACGACCTTTGTGTCACGTTATCTTTTGTAAATGCTATCTTTTATGAATGCAAAACTAGTTTTCAAATAGCATGTAGTATTCGACCATGTAAAGATCCTGTTGTTGACGAATCGTACACGATGGTTTTGTACGGGGCGTCACAAAAGTGAGCAGAGTTCTTAGATTGGCTTGGCATTCTAAGATAAGTAAAGTTTCTAAAGTATAGTGTAGCATTTAACAATTAAAGGCAACAATTAAAGGCACTATGGTTAAGGAAAGTTGTTGTCCTACATTGATAAGGTACCTAATTGTATAAGGCACACATAAAATGCAATCCTGGTTCTCTACAACAAACTGCTCTGATACCAATCTGTGACATCCTCCAGATAGGGCCTGGAAGAATAACGTCACTAAATATATCAAATCACAGTTGTGTAAATGAGAACGACTCTATATGAGACGTTTTATTGAGTTTTGCAGCGGAAGATAAATAGATTACATTGTATTTAATGAAAAACGCATTAAATGTCTTTTAATTGATATGATATAAAATGAAGACTCCAAGCATGGCAAGCAGTCATCATCAAAGCAGCAGATATATAGCAGAAGCAATATTTAAGTACCTGAGAATAAACATGCTTAAAAAGTCAACACTAGGTTGAGTGAGTTCATAGGTTTGTCATAAATAATGAATTTAGTAATAGTGTTAGACCACAAGATTTTTGTTCATAAGCTTGGCCTCGCAGGGACCAATTAGTAGATCTCGCAGATTCAAAAGTTGTTCATAAAGTTGGTCTCGCAGGGACCAAAAAAGTAGATCACGCAGATCCAAAAGTTATTCATAAGCTTGGTCTCACAAGGACCAATTAGTAGATCACGCAGATCCAAAAGTTGTTCATAAGCTTGGTCTCACATGGACCAATTAGTAGATCACGCAGATCTAAAAGTTGTTCATAAGCTTGGTCTCGTAGGGACCAATTAGTAGATCACGCAGATCCAAAAGTTACTCATAAGCTTGGTCTCACATGGACCAATTAGTAGATCAAGCAGATCCAAAAGTTGTTCAAAGTTTGCCCCAAAGACAAGTTGTGTTTATACTTGTCGGTTAGGAATTTAGTCGGACATAGCTGGGTATAGCATAGTTTAAAGTTGGTACTTGTGTCTAGCGTGTAAAACGGTTATAAAAGTTGTGCATGTATTCTCAGCCCAAAAATGTAAAGAGTAAAAGGGAATCAAATAAACTCACACAAAATCAGTTTTAGTATTTGTATTCATTTCATAAAACAGTTATAAAAGTAGCGCATGTATTCTCAGCCCAAAAATGTAAAGAGTAAAAGGGAATCAAATAAACTCACGAAAAATCAGTTTTGGTATTTGTATTCATTTCATAAAAATAGTTATAAAAGTTGTGCATGTATTCTCAGCCCAAAAATGTAAAGAGTAAAAGGGATCTATAAATTCACCTTAAATAGCAGTTGAAGCTTGAAAGGAATGAAATGAATGGAAATAAGTGACCGGGATCTCAACCTAGAGATAGAATGTACGATCAGATGTTATCTAATAGACATAAGTATGGTAACTATACCAATGATAATGGTTTTCTGAAAGAAATTCCATTTTCAGAAAGGTTACTATCTATGGAAAGTTTCCACTTTTAGTAAGTTTCCATGTTTAGTAAGTTAGTGTTGAATACTAGTGAGTTGTTCTTAATAAGTCCACCACTTATTAAGTGTGTAAGTGACTAAGTGTTGTTCACTTAGTGAGTGTATGATTACTATAGTCGGTTTGATATTGTGCACCATACCCAAACATCTATGCCACCGTCGAGTCACTTGAATGATCTTTTTTCTGGTTGGCCCAGGATTTCTCGACCAAAATCTAAGTTTAGCATTCGAAATCCACAAGCGTCCCATAGTGGTACCAACGATCACCCTAGGCCTTAAGTAGCGTTGAGGTTCATATATAGTGCACGTTATCTTGATTATAACCTTGGTGATAATAACGATAGTAATAATAATAATAATAATTGAAAATGGAAACATCACTCACGTATCAATATTGTGACTCAATATTGCAGGAAAAAGTACGCAGATGTAACGGACATTACAAATGCTAGGTTGACCTCACGAACAATACCCATAACCTCCATAGCTATAACCCATACTTTCCTTAGCTCTATCCCGCTCATAAAACCCATTTTGAAATGACCCGCTCATGACTTCATCGTAGTATTTTATGTATAGATAATAATATGTTATAATTCAGTAGGCTTGTAACTACCTTTAGTGGTTTGATTCTTGATTAAGAATACTAATAATGAAGTGTAAGAACAAAGATGATAATGGAGAGAAAGAAAGAAACACTTTGTAAGTGTGAGAAATGGTGCAAGTTTAATGCTTGCATTCATGAGTATTTATAGCCTAAAATTTCAATATAAAAATACATACTTTATGTACCAAAATTGACTATATGTATACTAGTTTATAATTTTATTTTTAGTCAACATAAGGATGTACTAGTTTATACTTCCTTTTTTTTTAGTCAACATAAGGATGTATTTGTTTAGGATTCTTTTTAGTCTCATTATTATTATTATTATTACATTTACTACATGATAACTATTATTTTCTTTTTAGTAATTCATTACATTGAAATATATATATATATATATATATATATATATATATATATATATATATATATATTCATTTCGAAATATATATTTGAAATATTTATTTAATATTTAGTTTTTCAAAATCAATTATATTTTAAAGTTTATTTTAAAATCGTTTAAATAATAGAAATTATTATAACACGTAACGTTTTTAATATATATATATATATATATATATATATATATATATATATATATATATATATATATATATATATATATATATATATATATATATATATACATAAAATTGTTCGTGAATCGTCGGAATCATATAAAAGTTAGGTTTAAATTTAGTCGAAAATTTCCGGGTTGTTATAGTTTGTTTTCATACTTGTGTTCAAAGCATAAAATTATGATACGTATATGTTTCTCATCCCATGATTTAAAGAATAAAAGTTGTTGAAAAGATGGGACTATGATCTCACCGTAGTTGCATGCCAAAGTACTTGTAATTAAACGTTGTGCAATGAAAGTTGCTTAGCCTTGACCTAAACAAATAAGTTGTATCAATTACGGGTTACGACACAAGGTCGGACGAAATATGTTTAATTAGTCCTATGGCTCGTTACGACTCGATTAATATAGCATGTGAATCAAGTTGTCAAGTTTCATGCAAGATATAAGTGTAAAAGCACGTCAAAACGATTGCATATGTGTTTGGTCAAGTTTGACTAAAATTAAAACTTGGTCAAAGTCAAAGTCAATGGGTCGGGTCGGGTATCCGATGATTTTTCTTCACTTAGTAATCATATATGAACATGTTGGCCAAGTTTCATGTTAATCGGAGGTGCGTAGCATAGTTAGAATTAAACGGTAAACGACCAAGCAAAACAGAAATCTGCAGTTCATTTGAACGGCATCCAAAATGGCTGGATGGCATCCAGCAATGAAGGCCTGGACGGCGTCCAAGGATTGGGACGGCGTCCAAAACATCAGACCTGATGAGTTTCTGAAAATTTTCTAAGTGTCGAGCCAAACTTCAATCAAACGCAATTTATGAACCGAAAACACTTCAGACACGTATCTTATATCGTTGAAAAGGTATTTTGACAAGGAATACAACTAAACTCATATCATCAATCAAGTTCATCATTTACAACAACAAAAACCTCGTCAAAAGATCGTTAAAAGTCCATTATCAAAGTTTCAAGTTCGTAAAACGCATTCCATGATTCGGGAACTTACTACACACATATAATATGCCGTTTCGTAGGTAATTACGCATACAATACAACTAAACACTTACCAATAACATTGAAAAGCATTTTATGCATCGAAAGTTCGTTTTAGAATCTATCAAACCCTAACCAAGAATCATGAAATCAATAATCATGTTAATGAGGGCTTACCAAGCCAACCAACATATCAAATTGAAACTAATGATGCTAGTAACACATTTAACACAATAGGTTTAACATCTAACAACATTTGATCAATCAAAATTAAAGATTAAACTAACCCATTTCAAGTGTTCATGCTAGTTACACCAAATAACAAGATCGAGCATAAAAATTACATACACGACATCACAATGAGCCATAGACACTAATTAACACCATTTCAAGTCTAAAGGTCTAATTTATGAAAATTATAGATTTTGAAAAGCTTACCCCAAGCTATGAAATTGGTACCAAATTGAAGAGGATGATGAAAGGATCACAAATATGTAATTTGTTTTGGTGTTTGATTGCTAGATTGGATTTAGATGATGAATTAGTGAATTGGGTGTTTGAGAGTAAAAATGGAAGTAGTAGAGAAAGAGAGATGAGATTGAATGAATGAGTGGTGGTGGTGGTGGGTTGACTAGTTGACCTAGTCAACTAGTTTTGAAACGGCCCGTCCATATTACTATAAACGCGGTACGTTATTCATTGGTCCCATAGCGAGGTATTTGACCTCTATATGATACGTTTTAGAAAATATTGCATTCGTTTCTAAAAAAAAACACACAATTATTATACATAATGCATGTTTGAAATAAGTGGGCGATTATTTAAGAAGTATTCCCCAAAATACATCGGTTTCCAAATACTACACACGTGACATAACAATCGAATATAATACATGACAAAGGTTTTATTGAATGCAACACTTTATTTAAACCAAAGCATGAGACTCCATGCACAGCTTGCTCAGATAATGCAACAGCGGAAGACTTTCTTAAGGCCTGAGAATAAACATGCTTAAACAGTCAACACAAAGGCTGGTGAGATATATAGGTTTAGCATCGATATAAATATAGACCACAAGATTTCATAGTTATAAATATATGTACACTCGCAAGTGTATAAAAGTATTTTATAAGTTGTTGAGCGCTTCGGTAACCATACTTAACCACTAATGTGGCATATTCCCTTTATTATGAAATCTCCCTACACTGTACCAAGTGTAGTAAAAATGAAGTACTATGCAACCGTTTACGATACTAGAGCGACTAGCCCGATTGGGGTTGTCAAACCCGATAGATCTATCAATAGGATTCGCGCTTACATGTTCTTACAACATGTAAATATTAGTTACCAAGCTATTAGGGAAGATATGCAAGGTAGTACAACTCAACGTAGAATATATTTTAAGTACTTGTGTCTATGGCGTAAAACATAAAATGCATGTATTCTCATCCCAAAATATTTGTAGAGTTTAAAAATGGGACTATATACTCACAGTAGTAAAAGTATATTAATATTAAGTTTTCAACTTATTAAAAATATGACCGTCGTCCTTGGATTCACGAACCTATAACAATAATAACGATTCAGATAATAATACGACATATGAATAAAATAAAGCAAGTTCATAGAATATTATATAATAATTTTTAACATTTTATGTTAGTATTCCATTGTTAGTAGTCCTTTGTTAGTAGTCCCAAATAGTCCGAAAAGTCCAACAGTCCAATAATCGGTATATATATATATATATATATATATATATATATATATATATATATATATATATATATATATATATATATATATATATATATAATCTTAGAATTACCCCACGATGTATTGTATACGTATTGTCTTTACATCAACCCAGAGACGTATTGTATACATATTGTCTTAGAATTAACTAAGACATATTGTGTACGTATTGTCTTAGGATTTATCAAAACATATTGTATACTTATTGTGTTAGGACGTACCAAGAATATTATTATACATATATACAATCACAGAATTAACCAAGATTATAATATTTTGTTATACGACTGATAACATGTCCAAATATATATAGGATATAGGAAAAGTTAACAAGGATATGGTTAATATAGTTTTTATAATATAAATTTCGTCCATACAACGTTAATTTTAGCAGATTTTGTTTTGCTCGCCAAATATTCATTACAACTCCGTTTAAAGTGAATCAAATTGCTATGGATTCATTAAGAAGTAAATTTTACAAAACCATTTCGAAAAGTTCATCCCAAGTAGTAATTTTTAGAGCTTTACCCTCTTTTTGTGTTGGTGGACAGATTTGGAAAAATCCCGGCATCTACCCAATATATGATTTTTGATAAAATACTTCCACTTTGTCTAAAATCATGAAAAAAATACTAGAAGTCTTATTTACATATATTAATATATTTCCAAAGTATTAGCCTCGAACTCAAAGTCTAAGATAAGTTTTTAATTTCCAACCCAAAACAGCCCGCTTTTTACCGAATGGAGATTAAATGATATATGTTAAGTTTCAAGGTGTTTTTCATATGTACAAGTTATAAGTTCTTATATTAACTTAATATAACATCATAATACATATAAATAAGTGTTATTAGAGTTAAGTTAGAAAGATTAGATTAGTTTTTCAAACAAGCTTGGTGTTCACCAAAACAAGTTCTAGTTTTTACAAGTTTTATAAGTATAATAAGATAGCAACTATACAAGGAATTGAACAAGGATTTTGAGAAGTATTTTACCTTGATTATGAAGAGGAAAGTTGCTGAGATTAAAGTATGATATGAGAGCATTCAAGTGTGTGTTTTTAGTTTAAGAAAATGTGGAGTAAATATGAGTTAAAATGGTCCTTATTTATAAGCTTATAATTTTGGCTTTTAGTGAAAATATCTAAGATAAGTTAAATTGTATTAAGTCATGCATGGCATATTAAATTGATTAGGTCATGGATGACATATTACACAAATAATTGCAGATTTCTATTGGTATATACCAATAGTAAATACTTCTAGAAGTTGTGTATAATATGGGTAAAAATATCGTATGAATGCGAGTAGAATTCTTTGAGGAAATTGAACGAAAATACGAGCATAGCTATCCTTTATATGTATTGGTATATTATAAAGTGTATTCAATACTTGTAAGGATGTATTTACACTCGTAATACATTATATGTAAATACATTTTAACATAAGTTAATTACGTCGTTTAAATAGTAATATATATATATATATATATATATATATATATATATATATATATATATATATATATATTGTTTGAAAACTCTTTAAATTAGTAGTATGAAAATATATATATATATATATATATATATATATATATATATATATATATATATATATATATATATATATATATATATATATATATATATATATATATATATATATATATATATATATATATATATATATATATAATACTTTGTTAATATACTTAATGAGATATTTAATTATCATATTTTCAAGTTAAATATATATAAATCCATATATATACACAATAATTAATCAATTAAACAATTAAATCAAGTTATGACGTTCGTGAATCATCGGAATAAAAGGGTGACCAAAAGCTTGTGTAAAACTCTTTTCGGAGGTTCAAGATTTATTAAAATTCATTGCTTATCAAGTCGGAATTATATAAAGATTAAGTTTAAATTTGGTCAGAAATTTCCGGGTCGTCACAAGTTTGCCCACTTGGCAACTTTAGTCCCTCGAGTTTGAAAGCATGTGCGTGAATTAATCGAACGAATTATTTTAAACACGCGAGAGTAAACGGAAGATGTTATAATCCAATAATGGAAATATTAAGAACATTAGTTAACGGAAGGTACGAATTTAGATAACGAAAGATATTATCTAAAAAAAGACGGGCGTTAAAATAAATTAACGGAAAAAGGCGGGTTATTACATAAAATTTACGGAAAGTTGGTCAATAAAGTCAAGGTGAAAAGGGTGCACGAGGCCGATTTGAAGAATATCAATATCGGCGGTATTTGATTAGTTTGGTTCGTTTGGTGTTTGCACGTATGTGTCTCTTCGTTTTGGCCGTTGGTGGTAGTCTTTCGTTGGGCGGGAGTTTGTCTTTTTTTTTTATGCTTCATGTGTTGTTTTCGATTTTCTTGTTTGTATTGTAGGTTTGGTTCGGTTCTTAAGTTAGTTGTTTTGTGTAGGTTGTGTTTGAGTTTTGTTTCCTTTGTTTGTTTGTTGCCAAACTTTCCACGACCTCCTCTTTTATTTTCATTCATTTTTTCCCACCAAATATTAAGATAAAGAAAAAGACTCTCGACGATCTTTGGATGAAGTGTTTAGAGTATTTATATAGTTTATGGTTTTTTTTCCAGAAAAAATAAAATAATATATTAAACCAAGCACATAATACCTAGCGGTGTTCAAAATCGGATATCCGAAATTTGGATATCTAAAAATTCAGATAGTGGATTTGGACATTCGATATTCGAATCCGAATTTCGGATATCAGAAATTTCAAATTTGAATACCGGATTATCCGAAGGTTTTATTTTATTTTAGTTTTAAAAAACAAAAAAAATAAGGAGTATATAATAATAATAATAATCATATATATAAAATCACATACAAAAGTACTCATATACCACAAACAAATCTCACATTAATAAAAATGTAAGGAAAAATAAAACAAATACCAATGCTATGTTTGAGTATGTTTGGCGCGCAATTTTTTTAGGAGCTTTTAATTTTTAACATTTATGAAAAAACTCCAATTTATTAAAAATTTCCGTTTGGTCAGGAGCTTAAAACTTTAGACAGAGGAAAAAAAAACTGAGGAAAAAAAAAACTACAAGCTAAAAGTTATTAGAATTATCGTTTATCTTTTAATTTTTGGTTTTTAGTTTTTTGTCAGTTTACTTTTTATTTAACATATTCAACTATTCTAACATACACCAAAATATATCTGAAAAATTAACAGATACTAGTTGTCAAATAAAAGTTATTAGCTAATAGCAAAAAACTAAAAACTACCGGCTAGTTTTGTCAAACATACAGATGTTTCAAAGTTCAGATCCATTTATCAGGCCCAGGCCTTCTTCTTTTAGTTATTTGGCAACTAAGCCCATGTTCAATTTCAAAATATGATTGATTATTACAAAAAAAATATAAAATAAAATCGATGCAACAAAACCCATGGCGCGGGAAGCATAAAGCCATTTTGGTATTTTTGGTGTTAGGGTTCAGCCACGATCGACCCAACTACTAAGTTTGGTGTTTTTCTCGCACATTAAAAGGTACATATATTTTCTGGTTATGTACGTACGCAACTCTCTCATAAACCCTAATTTTTCACTTGATTTGAAGGTACATTTACACTTTTATTTCATAATTGCAAAAATGGGGCTCTTTGTTTCAAAAAGATTTGTTAAAAAGAGAGTTAGTTTTAAAAAAGATGATAACTTTGGTATACAGATCAAGAATTATATACACTTTTATTTCGTAATTGCAAAAATGGGTTCTTTGTTTTAAAAGGATTTGTAAAGAGAGTTAGTTAATAATCAAGATACAAACTTTGGTATACAGATCAAGAATAATTAGTACTCTGTTTTACTAATTTTTTTTTTTAACGGCAACTTTATTAAAAGGGCTTCTAGCAAGAAACTAGAAGCAAAACACAAATACAACTTTAGTACTCTGTATTAATTTTGGATTCTTGATTTGATTAGAACTCGTTAGGTTTTCCTAAAAAAAGTGGTCATTTCGAAAACAACCTGATACTCTTAACTACATTTGTGGGATTATGCATTCTGGGTTAATTTTTCTGTACAAAGAACCTTAGAGAGTTGTGGGATTATGCATTCTGGGTTAATTTTTCGGTTAGAATTTGAAACCCTAGACCCTTTTCTTGAATAAAACTGTTAACTTTTTGTTATCTTGTTACTTTGTTATTTTTCGTAGAAAACTTTAATTGGGTGATGCTACTTTTCTGCATCTATCTCGTGTTTGAATGATTTAATCTGAACTGGATTTGTTCAAAAGAGTAAAATGTTGATAGTTTGATATCTATTTATTTAGACGATCGAGGGGAAATTCAACCGATGGCTTGTAGGCGTAGTCTTACTATTGCAAGGGCGAAGCTTTTTGGTCAACAACGCATAATCACACCTTCATTATTTTCGTATGTTAACCACGACGAGGATCGAAAAAATTCTCAGCATTCAGATAATAAAGTGAACTTTTTTCTGCAAAGTCAATCGTACGGTGTCTCGGGTAACAAAACCAACACCGGGTTAGCATTCGGCGGAAGCGGTATCAGTATTCGTGATCCAAAATGGTCTCGGTTGATTAATGTACCACCGCTTATGACAACAACAAGTGGGTCTGGGTTCGGGTATTTGGTGGCTAGAAACATGTCCACTAGTATTGGAAACGGGTCAAATATGACCCATATTCTGGCAGATCAAACTATGGAAGCCGTTTCTACTCAAGCGGCAGCTGTTAGTGAAGTTGCTATTGCAGCTGCAGATTCTTGGTTCCCAGTTGCAGCTTTGCAGTATGCCATTGATGGAGTTCATATGTATACGGGACTCAATTGGTAACAAACATATCTAATAACTAACAAGTTTTTATATTTCATTATTGTTACTGTCGGTGATATCATATTCGTTCTTGTATACAGAGTAAATAATTATATCCTGGATATATACTGTGAATTGTGTACAAAACATTTATAGACACAAAAACAAGAGCATAAAACATATAAATTGTCTTTGCATGTGATGTTTTGAAACCAAAATGTAAGTTATATAAACAGAAAGTCAGTTGGAAATGAAAGCATGTCGACAAAAATGTTACAAATATAGCGAAATTGAAATTATTGAACCTCAAAGAACTTATCTCTTTTGTTTTATAGGAATACATTAATGTCCTTTTCCTGTATATATATGTGTGTGCGCGCGCGTGTGTGTTTCCTGAATGAATAATTTCTGTTTTTCTATTTGTGTTAGGTGGGCTGCAATTGCAGTGACAACTCTTATTATCAAAACCTTGTTAATTCCAGTCATGATTCATAGGTTGAAGGCTTCCTCAAAAATATCTGTGAGTTCTACTTAGGTGTATTTACGATATATCTTATATTTAGCTTTTAGTAAGTTTTTCTTAGAAAAAAATTGGCATATTTTTAGTTCTGTGATTGCTGTCTGAGTATCAAACAATTAATTATCTTTTCTTTAATGGTTGGTTTCAGTATAGCGTTGAGTTGTTTACGTATTGCATATTTTACGCAGAATTTGACACCAAAAATAGAAGAGATTAAGCAGGATATTGACGATCAGGTACTGACATTAAAGACTGTATTGCTAAAATTCTATTCTAACACACAGTATATTTGAGACCAAAAGTTTTTATTTTTTTTATTTTTTCTTTATCTCATTACTGAAATTTCTTTTCAGCGCATGGGTTTCTTTGAAGGCAATGAACAAATCCATAGGCTTTTTAAGGAGTAAGCACTTTTTGATGTTTGTTTTAGCAAGAAACAAAATGTATCAATAAGTATTTTTTTTTTCTTTTAAACAAGATTTAATTTTAATATACTATTATTGGAACTTAATATTTTCTGTAGGCATGGTGTCCATCCACTTGCTCCTCTGATGGGGATAGTGATCGACGCCCCTATTTTTATCAGCTTTTTCTTTGCAGTAAGTAACTAATAACATAGCCAGTGGTCTAATAAAGTACCAAACTTAATCAAATCGTTTTATTTATTTATTTATATATTTTTTTAATTTGTGTACACTTCATTTGCAGCTTGAAAACATGGTGGAAAAGGTTCCATCTTTTACAACTGGTGGGGTGTCTTGGTTCCTCGATCTTACGGCTACTGATCCTTTTTATATACTTCCTGTTGCATCGGGTTTTTTATTCTGGCTAAACGTAGAGGTACACATTCAATCGCTTCCTTTTTTTGATTTTGTGGATTTAAAATCTCGTTATTAGGGAAATGAAATACTTGTAATTCATAAGAAATTCGAATTTATATCGATTGTTGTATCAGTTTGGCACACAAGAAGGTATGGAAGGTAATGCTCGTGCTGCCATGATGAAAAATGTAGCAAGGGGGTTCGCGGCTTTAAGTATTCCTTTTTCTGCTAGTTTCCCTCAGGTACATATAACAACTTGTTCAAATCTTTATATATCTATAGTCTGTATCTATTACTATTTTTGCTCCATCACAGTTATAACTTTGCTTTTTATGAGGGTTTTTCCCTGTTCGAGTTATCTACGCACGCGGCATATTCAGAACAGTCCGTGACTGTTAACCAAACCGCGGTTGCGGCGGTTTGATATCCCGTCCCGTTTCACTCAAAACCGTGTAATTAGTCAGTCAACTCTAAATAGTCAGGTCAAAGTTGGGAAAAGCCGGGTCAAAGTTGATCGGTCAACGTCAGTCAAAAGTTGGTTTTTTGTCTGGCCTTGTTCTAGTATAAATGAAAATCTCGAGCCCATTATAATTATTATATATTATATAAAAACATTATAAAAAACCTATATATTATTTAAACTAACCTCACATCATCTTATTTGTAAATCATTTATTTTTAAAATACTTATGTTTCAAATATTTATATTTGATATATTTATATTTACAAGTCAACGTTGGTCAACGCCCATGTCGACTTTGTCTCGACCCCGTCTCGACCTTTTAAGGTTTGTCCGACTCGTCTCCGTCTCGCGCCTTTTTCAACCTTGGTCAAATGTATATACAAGCGAATTATCAAGTTGTCAGTTTTTGGTTATAGTTTGGCGTAGGAGTTTAACAAAAGTCCATCTATTTCTTATTGGTTTGTATCATAAATCTTATCAACAAGGTTTTATATGCTATCATCCAGGCATAGCCTGGGTGGCCACCAGGACTTCCAATGAAGCAAGAGGTCACGGGTTCGATTCCCTTCAAGGTAAATACTTGGGGCGAGCTCCATTTAGTGACTAATTGACTAGAGGATGCCTTGCCTGGTAGCGGTGGAGGCCTGGCTTGCCGTTTACCCGGGGTTTACCAACTAGAGGGGAGCCATTATGGCTCGTCGCTAGGGGGGTTCCTCGTATAAAAAAAAAAAAAAAAAAAAAAGGTTTTATATGCTTACACTTGCTAAATATCAGTTTCATATTTCTGCAGGCAATCTTTTGTTATTGGATCAGCTCCAGCTTGTTCGGTCTTGTATATGGACTAAGTACGTTACTAATTTCAACATTTAAAAATTGCTAATTTAATAAACCTATGTCATGCTAATTAATTTTCTGTTATTTAATAAACCTATGTCATGCTAATTTAATACACATTCGTCTTCTCCGTTTCGCTTATGTTAACATCTCATTATTATTCTTCCTTTTATATATATTGTATAAACACTAAAGTTCAGTCTGCAAAATTTACTTATTATTATTATTTTTCTGCTCAGTATTTAAACAAGAACAAGTGAGGAAGTTCTTTAACATACCCAAAATAGTACCTCATCTGCAATCTCAATCAAGCTTTGGTTCTCCTTTTGAAATGTTGAAAAAGTGCTATTCTGAATATTTACAACAACAACAACGAGCTGCTGGCATATCAAATCCTCGGGTACCAAATCTGCAAATATCAACTTCACAACAACAGAAATCTGCAAACGGAGGAGTATCATCGACTTCGGTTCTCAGTAACAGGATTCGAAATCTAGAGAAGAAAGTTAAAGGAAAAAAGAAGAACAAAAAGAGGTGAGTTTACATTGTGGCTTTCTAGTTTATGGCTTTGAATCTTTAGATAACTTAACTTTTTATTTTGTTTTTTATTAATCTACTTTTAGTTCATCTTGGATAGCCTCAGTTGCTAGAACATTTGGGTAGTGTCCCACTATGTTAACTTATTGTTTTCAGTCTAATATTTGTAAGCCTACACATATAGAGGCCTCTGAACATTCATATATTTGAAGACATGATGTTAACATATCACATTCATAGACTTGCAAACACGGCGTCAAAGGCGTGACAACTGAGGTTTACTTATAAATAATACAAAATGATCATGTTGATCTCACTTTTTTCTCAAATATATAATAAGTACGGCACGAAGAAATAGATCTACTTGTTAACGACGTGACAATTTCTTCTTATTTCGCCTTGTGTTCCAGTCAAAACCTTGAGTCCACCCATCCTGCTAATTGAGAAAGCAAATCCACCTTTAAAGTCTTGAAGGCTTTTAGCGTATTCATCGGTCAGATCACGAGTGTTGTCACCATAGAGCAATTGTTGGTCAACGCCTAAAACGGCTTTATTAGACAGCACTCTTTTGTAATAAGAGTTGGTGAACTTGTTATTCGGGTTTTCAGGGTTCAGATTAATTAGAGGGTTGGGTTGTCCCAACTTCACCTTCTTAGGACATTGCTTTTGTAATGAAGTTAATGTTGCTGGTTCCATGGTGGGGTCCGGTTTACCGGTGTTATTGAAGTTGTATAGCCTGTCTACAACGTTGCTGCAATGAGTCAAGCCCATCGTATGTCCTCCTGAAGTTGCCCAAAATGTAAATCAAGAAGTTAATTAAAAACGATACGATTGTGAGATTTTAAACAGAGGGTTCCCAAATGTTAGTAAAAGTTGAACTTGCAACGTACCTAGAAGTGTACCCATGTCTTGTAAGTTTAAACCTTTAGATGTAAAGTATGCGAGAGCTGATTCCCATGAGATGGACGGTGAAGGAAGGTCGACCCATGAAGCTTCTGATTTCAACCCGTCTCTTCTTCCCAAAAAGACCGGGTACGATGGTCCGCCTGACTGTAAATTTGTTTTTTGTAATAAGTGGCAGTTATATTAGATGTACAAACAATTAACAATTAATGTGTGTCTAAATGGCTTAATGACAGTCCTTAGAGCTGTCATTAAAAAACTCCTTAACACCATATATGTTTCTTAAACGCGACATAATGTATCAATTTGCGAGATTAACCCATCTTGCCACATCTGATGAAGGTATTACAAAAATAAATGAATAATCAGGAGGTCTTACGAAGAAAATGGCATCTCTAGTTGCAATTTTAAGAATGTCGGAACACGAGACTGCCCCGGGACACCTCGTTTCAATAACTTTCTTCACTTTGTCGATAACATTGAATGCCCCCAACCCTCGGTTCTTTGGCGATGCTTTCTCCGTGTTGTTACCATCCAACAAAATCGATGCATCACAGCCCTGTAGTTTCACACACATTGATCTCAGTTCATTTATCAACAAGGGTTTTTCTAACATGTGCCCTACACTTTGTACTTTATATATCGTATAGATATCTCACTATATATAGATATCTTCATTACTAATTAGTACTGAGTACAAAATAGTGAAATGTATAACATTAAGTGTGTAACCAAAGAAATGGATGAACATACATTAACCATGCAATCGGAGTAAAGCAACTTAATTAGCTTTGGCGTTATTGTTTTGTCTTTGTCAAACAAGAGCTTCATTTGATGTCGAACAAATGGTTCGACATTCGCACAAGTATTATGAACTTTATAGTAATGGCGGATCAACGGTGATGACTCTGGCGGCAATAATCCACTTGCCGCCACCTTAACACCGCAAACCGCTATCATAACTACAAAGGCAAGAAACAAACACCCTACTGATCTCTTCATCTCCTTATTGCAAAGTTAATTTCACCGCAGTTGTATGTTTTTATGGTATGTATGTTTGGTGATATGTGTATGGAGGATAGTTAACATGAAGGTATGTGTATATATATAGGTTTCAATTGTAGTCATCCTTAATATTTAATAACTTTTAGTAAATTAATATATAGCTTGGAAGCATCTTAATACATGTTGAAAGGCGCATAACTCGTTCTATTTCATTGTTTATTTGAAGATAAATTATTAACTTTATCGAATCTACATAAAAAAATTTGTCTGTACATCAAATTTAATTTTTGGTACATGGGTGTGTGGGATTGGTCGGCCATCTATGCATGATGTAGTCCCTAGAGATGCACGTACCCATGCATTAGATCCTAGATCTCGATACTTATTATTCTTATGAACAATCTCTATTTCATCTACTGTATTTGTTTCGAGCTTATAAACATTTTAATCTTCTTATTCATATACAACAAATATGGTATCTTTCATATTTTCTTCGTTTAAAAGTGCTATAGAGTCAAAATATATATAGTTATTTCCTTATTTGATCGTGTCTAGCATGTAAAGACATATACATATAAACTTATTCATATTTAGGCTACTCTGGAAGTAGGGAGTCTAATTGGATTATCCGTAACGATTTTAGACCATTACTCAGTCATCTCAAAATATATTATCAGTATGGTTTAAACTTGAAATCTTTTATAAGTATATCACGACCTCAACTATAGATTATATTGGGAGGGTTTAAGTCTAGCATTATACGTCAGTATCAATTAAAATTAATAATATAAAAAATAATAATTAATAATATAATATATATGTAGATAGGTAGATTATAGACGAAACATAAGAAGAAAAATTTAAAAATGCTTCATATAAAGCATGTTTACTAACCGTGATTGAGTTGTTTATTAACAAGTATTTATGCCTAATTAACCTCGATTACAAGGTAGTACGAGTAGTTGCAATAGTATTGTTTGTTTTGAGATCCTATTTATATGTATGTGAAGTTACAAAATTTTAGATGAAACTATGAAAGTGATTAGTTTATGGTTGCTTAATTAGACGATGTAAATGGTATCGAGGCCAATTTGAATGTTTTAATGCACCATAGAGTTGAAAACGTATAAAAAATAAATAAATGATAGCTAATATAATGACCGACTTGAGTAATTACTAACCATGTGAAAGGACCCGTTCATATACATTATAAACGATTCACAATAGTTGATTATATCGCGAAGTATTTGACATCTATATGATACATTTTACAAACATTGCATTCGTTTTTAAAAGACAAACTTTCTTTACATCGAAAATTGACGGCATGCATACCATTTCATAATGCATCCAACTATAATTGACTTAATAATAATCTTGATGAACTCAACGACTCGAATGCAACGTCTTTCGAAATATGCCATGAATGACTCCAAATAATATCTCTAAACTGAGCAAATGCACAGCGGAAGATTTCCTTAATACCTGAGAATAAACATGCTTTAAAGTGTCAACCAAAAGGTTGGTGAGTTCATTAGTTTATCATAATCATTTATTTCCATCATTTTAATAGACCACAAGATTTCATATATTGACACGCGTAACTAGCGAATTAAAATTCATTCATATGGTGAACACCTGGTAACCGACCTTAACAGGATGCATATAGAATATCCCCATCATTCCGGGACTCACATCGGACATGATAAATCGAAGTACTAAAGCAGTTCAAATTCTCTGACTGGGGCTTGTTAGTGCCCATAGATCTATCTTTTGGATTCGCGTCAATTGGTGGCAATTATAATAAACACCAATTCTTAGGCTACCAAGCTAAAAAGGGGCATATTCTGTTTGATAATTCAACCATAGAATGTATTTTCGATCACTTGTGTCTATTTCGTAAAGCATTTATAAAAGCAGCGCATGTATTCTCAGTCCCAAAAATATATATTGCAAAAGCATTTAAAAAGGAGCAAATGAAACTCACTATACAATATTTTGTAGTAAAAATATTCATACGACGCACTGAACAATGCAGGGTTGGCCTCGGATTCACGAATCTAGATCATTCATATATATATTAAAACATATAATCGTAACCAAACAAACTTATATATTATAATGTAATTTATATATTTAATACTTTGTAAGTTTTATTATTTATTTACATATTTTCATTTTATATGTATAAATATTAATATAGTTACGTTATGCGTATTAAATATGCTTATATACAAATATCATTTATTTGTTAAATTAATGCTAATACCAAAATAATGATAATAAATAATTAGATTTAATAATGGTGTTGAAAATAATAATTTTGGATATAAACATTTGTCACTTTATTTGTAGTAATAGTGATAGTGATAATAATAATATTAGTAAGGTAATAATAATAAGAGTAAAAATGTGAATTTTAATAAAAAAGTAATCTTAATAATCATGATCATAATCATACTTATTTTTCAGGATAATTCTAATAGTTTTAACAATAATACTTTTAATGATAATGATGATAAAATAATGTTTATATAATGTCGTGTCGATGATATTAATACTAATATTACTGATAATAATACCAACTATAAAAATAACCATTTTATTACTAATGATATTAATAATAATACTACTTAATAATATTACTAGTAAGAATAATAATATTAGTAATAACAATAATAATATTAATATTCCTAATTGTAATTATAACACTTATACTAATAACAACGATAATGATAACATTCTTAATGATAATGATACTTCTAAATATTAGGGATGTTAACAAAATTATCATAATAACAATAATACTAACTGATAACAATAATAATAATAATAATAATAATAATAATAATAATAATAATAATAATAATAATAATAATAATAATAATAATAATAATAATAATAATAATAATAATAATAATAATAATAATAATAACAACAACAACAACAACAACAATTAGAAAACTACCTTTCAAGGCTTATAGTAAAAAGAATGCCCCGAACCGGGCTCGAACCCACGATATCTCGTTCACCCAACCTATGCCTAACCATCCGTCTGTTTGTGCATTTCTGATTTTATCTATCTGCTAATTTATAAAACCCGTTTTTTTTTTATATAGTTTTCTTCCTAATTCTTCTTCTTTCCTCAAACCAACTCGACCCAAGCATAACTCGATCACAAATATAATACAGAGGTTCTTTTTTAATACATATGATTGAGACAAATGATAAGTGGGTGCTTAAAATAAATTAAAACAGAAAAAAAATATATAAAAAGCTGTACAGTCATAAAGAACACGTTGTTGAACTCTAAATCAAATTCGAATTTTAAATACGTTTTAGATCACGATTCCTGAAGGAAAAAGGTTTAAAATCACAATTAGAAACTTTCTGAATCCTCCATTGATCCAGAAACATCAAACCGAAATCGAATTTTAAGATGAACAAGTCATTTGACTTTTTAAGTTAGAACTTTGACTTCAAAATTTGATCTCAATTCGATGAATTGAGGTCTGAAACTTTTCAGATAGTTTAAATATGAGATTCCTAACAACACTTCATTTGTAATTTTTGAAATTCATTAAGAAATCGGGCTGTTTGAAAATAGGAGCAAGAACAGGAGGTATCGACTCATTTTTCTGTGTTTTTGGTTTTTTTATCTCAAAGTGCATAAGGGTCTAGCTTAATATAATGATAGATACCGTATAATTGAGGCTTTGTAAGGATGATAGGATTGATTTTGTCTGCAATGTAAAGTGATGTGGATTGAGAACGGATTTGGGACACAAGAATCAATCAGAAAAATTAAATTAATAAACCGGTGAATAAAATCAACCAATTTGTACGATTAATACAGTTTAGACGACGATTATTGAGATATAAACAAAATCAAAAAACAGTGTGATTGCTACGTTAAATAGTTTTTTATTCTAAATCTATATGCACGGTTTTTATATAAAAGATATTAATAATTAATAATTATAATTATATTAATAATAATATAAATACAAATAATAATAATAATAATAATAATAATAATAATAATAATAATAATAATAATAATAATAATAATAATAATAATAATAATAATAATAATAACAATAATAATAATAACAATAATAATAATAATAATAATAATAATAATAATAATAATAATAATAATAATAATAATAATAATAAGAGTAATAATAATACTAATAAGTCACAATAATAATTTTTTTTAATGAAATTGATAATAATAATATTATTAATGATAATTATAATAATAATACTAATAATAATAAGAATAATGACAAAAGTAGTAATAATAATAATTTGAAATAAAGATAATAATAATAATAATAATAATAATAATAATAATAATAATAATAATAATAATAATAATAATAATAATAATAATAATAATACTTAATAATGATATTACTAATAATAACTTTTAATCATAATAATTAAAATGATGATATTAGTAACAATCATAGTATTATTAATAATCATGATAATTAATTTAATGTTAATCAAATAATGATACAATAACAATATTAAAATAATTTACATGCATCACATTTCATATTTATATATATATATATATATTAAAAATAATAATATTAATAATACTGACGTTAATTTTAATATTAATATTAATGTTAGTAACACCAATGAAAGTAATAATAATAACAACTTATATTATAACTTGTAATTATATTTAATATTGTGACGATCGCTCCAAATCCATATGGACGAACACGTCATTCATCGATTTCATTGCGAGGTATTTGACCTCTATATGATACGTTTTGTAAACATTGCATTCTTTTAAAAAGGCACACCATAAATGAATATTTAAATCAAAGGTTTTCGACATCTGATTATTTCTACATATAGACAATCACCATAAATAATAGTTTACAACAGTACTTCCGTTGATAATGCAGTCAAAATAAGATACATGGTGATGATTTGGTGAATGCAACGTTTCCTTGAAAAATATGCCATGTAAAACTCCATGCACATAGCTTGTCTAACATATAAGCAAACAGCGGAAGACTTCTAGGGAACCTGAGAATAAACATGCTAACAAGTGTCAACACAAAGGTTGGTGAGTTCATAGTTTTAGTGTTTCGCATAATCTGTATATAAAAGTGGATCACAAGATTTCAGTTGTTTCATCCAGAAACGTTTATCAATAGATTCTACATAACAGAGCACCTTGGTAACTAAGCTTTAACGTTATAATGATAAATACCCCATTCGTTTTAATACACGCAAACCAACGTGTCCTAAACTCAAATAACACACGTCCGTTAAAAGGCTAGCGCTCTAGCTCGGACGGGGATGTCAAGCCCTATGGATCCATATACTGTTATTCGCGTCCACCAGTCCATATCCTATGTACTGGCAGTTACTAGTTACCAAAGCTAAGGGATTTTCGGTTCAAACTCAGTGTAGAATTAAGTATGTACTTGTATCCATTGCGTTTAAAATAAATTGCATGTATTCTCAGCCCAAAAATATATATTGCAAAAGCAATTAAAAAGGGAGCAATGAAACTCACCTTAGCAGCATATAAAGTTGTTCACCAAAATGTGACAGAAACTCAGTATATCAAATAATCGTAGATCTCAACCTAGAGAACATATGTTGGTCAATAAATGTCTATCAAGCTAGGTCAGGTCATAGTGTATCACAATCCTAATGCTCGAGATCGACACACAAAAGTTATCCAAAGTCATTTCAAAAAGTCAATTTTGACAGTTGTTTAACCAAACGAGACGTGTTTTATATAAGGATTCATTTAATCAACTGGTAATATTCAAAAATCCATTTTATCAATCTCGTAAACAAGTTGTTTAAATCCTAATTGCAGATTCAAAAGCAATTTCAATTAACGTCAATTATAATTCAGTTGACCATATCTTTTGATTCGTTCTTCGAAACTATCCGATATCTAAATGAAAAGTTATTGATTTTTCGCCAGCTTTTCGAAAACATGTATATCATATACCTTTTACCAGTAATATATGTATTTAATTCGTGATTCATTATAAACTGTTTAATGACGAAATTTAGTATACAAGCATGTATAAATATATACACTCGAGCACTAGTATGTATACACTATTAATTTATAAAATATAAAATATAAATGCTTACGTATTAATATTGAGATTCAATATTGTAGAAAAGTATGTAGACGTAACGGAGATGATAAACACTAGGTTTGATTCATAAATATACCCCCGAACATTACCCATAACCTCCTTGGCAATAACCCACAATTTCCTTAGCTTTAGCTTGCTCGTAAACTCGTTTTGAAAGTGACACGCTCATAACCTCGTCGTAGCATTTTATTTATTAATATTAATAATAATAATAATAATAATAATAATAATAATAATAATAATAATAATAATAATAATAATAATAATAATAATAATAATAATAAGATTAATATTAATAATCTTAATATTAATAATAATAATAATAATATAAATTATAAATATAATACAGTGTAATATAGATGGATATGTGTGTGTGCATTATGCCAGAGCTCGATCGAATTTATAGACTTTTCCTGAAATCTGACCCCATGCGATTGCATGGGTTTTGTGGGTAAATGCCATGCGATCGCATGGCCCGTAAATCCAGCTCACATCTGTTTTAACTTCTAGTTTGTCGACATATTAAATAAATATAAATATAATATATATAATTTATATAATTAATTATATATTATATTAAATTCATGTGCATAGTTGATTTGTAATTTTTGTTCCGATAAGTCGTACGTTGTCACACGACTTATGTCCCGGTTTCAGTTTTTCGAACGTCCTTACGTACACTGAGAAAACTGGCACTTTACCTTTCGTGACTCGTACATTTGTCAAAATATAGACTTAACTATCCATAAATTATATCACTCGAAATATAACTTATACATTCGAGTGTTTTGGTTATTTACTTCTATAAATCATCATCTCGTTATCTATCAAAGTAAATTTAATAATATTGTTTTAAATCAAAACGTTTAATAACCAAGTTAATATTCATAAACACGTTTTAAGTACACATCGCAAGTTATTCATACAATTACAATTCCAACTTATCATATATGTTCAAATAGATATTTAAACCAATAAGTTTAATGTACGGTATCAAACAATTAATACATTGTTACCTTTTCAAGTTATAGTATATATGTATCTATTTACATATAATTGTTCGCGAATCGTCGAGAACAACCGAAAGGTATTTGAATAGTTTAAAAATTTTAAGATTCAGTTTTACAGACTTTGCTTATCGTGTCGGAAATGTTAATCATACAAAGATTAAGTTTAAATTTGGTCAGAAATTTCTGGGTCATCACAGTACCTACCCGTTAAAGAAATTTCGTCTCGAAATTTGAGTGAGGTCGTCATGACTAACAATAAAAATGTTTTCATGCCTTACATGTGTTGATAAATAGAGTTTTATCACCGTTAAATAATATGGATAAAACAATCCGATTATTCGAAGCGTGTGAGAGAAGTTATCGTAATAGAGTGAAATGGAGAATAGAGATTCGTCTTATCTCTTGATGTAGTAACGATTGATTTCCGGAATTTAAGGAATAGAAAATCTTCATAATTTAAATAAGATTTGATTCTTCGGAATTTAAGGAAATTAGGATTTCCTTTGATTAAATGCGTAATCTGCCTCGATTGCTATGTCTGATATTTTGCTATAATTTGACCTCTTCCCTTTCATTTATTTTCACCACTCCTATAATCTTCTTTCTTATTTCATACTTCTTAATAGATTGTGAAAATGCTTAATCCTGTTCTGATTCTTGATATTTTCTTGGCTATCATATCCTTCATTCTTCTTTTTCATCTACCACCAGAGGAGGTTATTTTCTTCTACTATTACCTTGGGGTTATAGTGTTTTTCATTTCCCCGTATCTTTATATTGCTATACGCATCGATATACACGGTTTGTAATTTCGGGGTTGTTTTTGGGCTTTATATTTTCCGTTATATTTCGGAGCTTCATGATTTCGTTTTCTCGTCCCGACTTTAAGTCAAGCGAATAATAGTCCAAAATTCGTAGGTATGGATTTTGAAATGAACATAGTTAATGTTCTAAGAAAGAAATGGTAATGGCACAATCTGACTTGTCAAATTACCAGAATATCCGAAAAAACCGAATCATCAAGAAAAATATTTTCTTGATACGTTTGGAGGTTAAATAAAATGAAAGAGTTATGTAACATGGTTCATGATGAGGGTGGGATCTGTGAACCTTTATCACGTTCCATTAGAAACTCAGCATGACTTACTGTAATATAATCACGTTGATCAAGTTGTGACAACCCGGAAATTTCCAACCAAATTTAAACTTTAATCTTTATATGTTTCCGACACGATAAGCAATATTTGTTAAGTTAAATTTCAAGAATTTTAAACTATGTTCATACATTCATTCAACCTCGACCAAGTTCCAACGATTCACGAACCATTAAACGAATATGATTATATATGTATATGTGTATATATATTATAACTTGAAACGTAAACAAAATATTAGATTAAATACTTTATATGATTGTATCTGTTTCAAAATGTTTATCAATGGAATTAGAAGATAAGATCAAATAATTGAATTATCAGATATATTGAATTATGATTATAAGTCTCTGTTGAAAGGCCCACGTTGATTTGAGAAATCTTTTCATTTTAACAATATTCGGAAAATGGTAAAGTGATTTATAAATAAGAACAAATTGTCAATCATTGAGAACTAGACAAAGGATAGTGGAAGATTGAATCTCATAAAGACTCGATTGATCTATTTAGTTTCAAACGTACAAAAAACGTTTTCAGTTTAAAAAGAACTTTATTATTAAAATGTATATAACTTTTATAAATATCTAGAACCACTTTTGACAACTCATTACTTAACTAGTATGATAAAGATAACGATATTTATATTTTATTTTATTAAATATATATAACGATTTAAATTAATATTATATATATTTATACGCGTATTATACGTACATAGTTTTATACTTTTACTATACTTAAACTTTACCTTTACTTTATTTTTACTTTACTTTAACTTTAATAATTCACTTTAATAATTCATACTTTAATAATTCACTTTAATAATTCATACTTTAATAATTCATACTTTAATAATTCACTTTAATAATTCATACTTTAATAATTCACTTTAATAATTCAAAAATCTATTATAAATAAAATTCAATAGGTTTCATTATTTCATAGAAACTTGAAAATATTTTTCTCTAAACTCTCTCAATCGATTTACATATATATATTTACTCCGTATTATTTTAAGATATTATTAGTATACATAAAATATTACGACGGAGTGCTGTCCGAGTGATTTCGAAATTGTTTTTCGAGTAGGATAGGATTAAGGAAATTATGGGTTATAGCTATGGAGGTGATTGAGTATGGTTCATGGGTATGCTCGTGAGGTCAATATAGTGTTTATCATTTCCGTTGCGTCTACGTACCTTTCCTGCAATATTGAATCTCAATATTGATATGTGAGTACTCATAATTTAACTTTTACTTACTAATAGCGTATCTCTGACTAGTGCTCGAGTATTTAGGATTATGCATGCTTGTACTTTTGATATTGCCCTTAGACAGGTTAGGTTGAATATTGAATTAGTTACACTTGCGGTTGAGATAAGGTATAAGATATGCATGTCCTTGGAAAGCTAGCAAAAAATTAAGGACTTTTCCTTTAGATATCGAATGGTTTCGATGAACGAATTAGAAGTTATAATCAATTGAATTTTCGATATTTTTATTAAAAATGATTATTATTATCGTCGTTTTTATCGTCGTTCTAGTTTTATCTTATTATTATCATTACTATTATCTTTATCAATAAAAGGGATTTATCATTAAAAATTAATTTTTTTTTTATTATTACTATCGTTATTATCGTTAAAGTTATAATTAGTATTATTATTATTATCCAATTATTATTATTATTATTAGTATTATTATTATTATTATTATCATTATTATATATCATTATTTAAAAATGGTTATTGTTATTATTATTATTACTATATTATCATTAAGATAATTATTAGTATTATCGTTAATAATGTTATAGTAACTATCATTATTAATATCAGTGTAATTAAAATAAATATTTATAACACCTAATTATTTTGATTACTATTATTATCATTATTATGAACACGGTATAAAAGATGATTAAAAGCTATTAAACGAAACGATTAGGAAATAATGATTAAGAGTATCATGATGAAATTAAAATATTATAAGATATTGATTTAGATAAAATTATCATTCTTATTATTTTTATCATTACTATTATTATTAAAAGTATCGTTAGTATTAAAACTATCATTTTAACAAAAATTATCATTTTAATAGAAATGTCATTGTTACTATAAAATATCATTATTATTATTATTTTAAATAGAATTATTATTTTAAAGATAATATTAAAAATTATCGTAAATATTAAAGTTATCATAATTAGAATTATCGTTTTATCATAATGTCATCTTAGTAATTATAAATATTGATATTTTTATAATAATAATTCTTATTATAAAATAATACAACTTTTACTTACTATCATTATAGATATTATTTTATCAAATAAATATGTGATACAGGCATATTTTACTACGTGTAATAACTTACTTTAATAATACCTATCATATTATCTTTATGATATTAAATGAACCCTATAAATTTTATTACTTAATATATATAAAAGTATATTATATTATATAAATTTAATATAAAATTTTATTTATTAATAAATAAATTATATTATTTACTCTAATAAATCTTTTAAAAATATTTAAAAATATAAAACGACGATATTTAAACTATATATTAATCATGTATAGATTTTTGGAAATTATTTTGAGTCAAATTTACTTTTGTTGACTTTTGCATATTAGTCTCGAGCATTAGGATTGTGGTACACTATGACTTGACCTAATTTGTTAGACAAATATTGACAACACATAATTATATATAATTAATTTAGGTTCGTGAATTCGAGGCCAACCTTGCACTTGTTCAATGACGTTATATGTATTTTTACTACGAAATACAGTATGGTGAGTTTCATTTGCCTTTTTACCCTTTATATTTTTGGGACTGAGAATACATGCGCTTTTATAAATGTTTGACGAAATAGACACAAGTAATTGAAACTACATTCTATGGTTGAATTATCGAAATCGAATATGCCCCTTTTTATTAAAGTCTGGTAATCTAAGAATTAGGGAACAGACACCCTAATTGACGCGAATCCTAAAGATAGATCTATTGGGCCTAACAAACCCCATCCAAAGTACCGGATGCTTTAGTACTTCGAAATTTATATCATGTCCGAAGGAGGATCCCGAAATGATAGGGGATATTCTTATATGTATCTAGTTAATGTCGGTTACCAGGTGTTTACCATATGAATGATTATTTTTGTCTCTATGCATGGGACGTATATTTATGAGAACTGGAAATGAAATTCTTGTGGTCTATAAAAATGATGGAAATAAATGATTATGATAAACTAATAAACTCACCAACCTTTTGGTTGACACTTTAAAGCATGTTTATTCTCAGGTGTTAAAGAAATCTTTCGCTGTGCATTTGCTCATTTTAAAGATATTACTTGGAGTCTTTCATAGCATATTTCGAAGAACGTTGCATTCGAGTCATTGAGTTCATCAAAGATTATTATTAAATCAATTTATAGTTGGATAGTGGATATTATGAAATGGTATACATTCCTGTCAATTTTCGATGTAAAGAAAGTTTGTCTTTTAAAAACGAATGCAATGTTTGTAAAATGTATCATATAGAGGTCAAATACCTCGCAATGTAATCAACTATCGTGAATCGTTTATAATGTATATGAACGGGTCCTTTCAGTTGGTATCATAGCGGTGGTCTTAGCGAACCAGGTCTGCATTAATGGGTCTAACTTATAAGTCGTTAGGATGCATTAGTGAGTCTGGACTTCGACCGTGTCTGCATGTCAAAAGTTTTGCTTATCATTCTAGTCGGAAATCATCTGCTTATCATCCTTATGACATTACCTACTTATCATTATTAGTCTAGACATGTCTTGCTACATTAATTACATGAGTAGTGTATAGACAAAATTCATATCTTAGCGTATCTGCTAAATCATATCTTATCGTATCTATTACTTTAAACTTTGCCTGATATATCCCGCAAATTCCTCCGTAATCTATGAAATCTTTTGATCTATATATATAGATATCCTATGTAAATAGAATATCACCCGATAGCCAGAAAAATCATTTTATATCGAAAAATCCTTTATCAAATCGTACGAAATGGAATTCGTCGTTAGTTCAAGTCACTCGGATTCCGAAATGGAATCTCACTCAAGCTCCGAAAGCAGTGTGACCGGAATGGATCAACCAATCAGTCATCACCTATTCTGGATGAATTAGGGATGGATTCGTAGCCTCCTCAATCATTGGAGACAAGAAGAAGGTGATCCTTTCCATCCACCACATTACCCTCTTAACGAAGAACCTGAAGCACTTACCGGCGAACCTGTCCGAAACACCATTTTCTCGCTCATTTCCAGAGTATCTCGTCACGATTATATATTACATCAAATTTTAGATTTTATTTATCCGCTCGTCCGAACCGACAATCACCCTGGTGTAATAGAAGAAGTCAACGAGCTTCGCGCTCGGGTAGTGGCTTTGGAGAATATGGTGCAGAGATTACAAACACCAGCAGCAGCATAACCAGTACCACCATCATCAACGCCAATAGTACCATTACCACCTCCAACCACAACCGCGTCGTAAATCTCAACTTCACAATCTGTCCCACGAGCATCAACGTCATACGCACCATAGATACCAAGGAGTACCAACAACAATAACTGACGAAGTATTAATTCATAACTTCATTGGAGAAACATTCCGCGGCGATTATGTAATCTCTAAAGTCTTAGAGATTATCTAATCTAGCCCTAACCATAAATCAGTTAAGCGAACCAAAATGATAGAAGGAAGAGTAGAAACCCTGACAAAAATGGTGTGTGATTAACAAGCTAAACTTGCTTTACCAACAGCATCAACAGTACCGTCAGCGTTACCAGCATCGTCAGTACAGTCAACATCCGAATCAACAACACCGATAACATCACAAACTCCGTCAGTTCAAGAATCACTGTGGACATCATTACGAATCAATAACGTGTATATATATATATATTTTGAAATAAATCTTTCTGTGCTAAGCTATTGTGTGTGAATCTTAACTACTCGGTTAATTCATATTACAAATATGCAATAATGTACGTCCTTCGGCCGCAACTTAACCAGCGTTAACTACAATCTCTGTCTCAATTCAACAAATTCCAATTCATAATAAATCAAGTATATATTTGATTTTACACTTTCATCATCGATGTACCCGAAACTTTTCAGATAATATCATTCGTACTTTGCGAAATTCACAAGAATTCCACGAACCGAACATCATACATCAACAAATAACGAAGTATTGATTCATAATTTCAATGTCATTAAAGAAATACTGCGTAAAAGTTATGTACTTTTTAAAGCCTTTTGGGATTATTCAATTCTAGTTTCAACCGTAAATCAAATGAGTTTAATTTAACATTAACTCATTAAATCTATGTTACATCTGAAGAAAATATACATATATATATTTTCATAAAGACTGTAATAAAATTCGTTTGTACAAAATATTAATTGTGAATTTTTTTTTAACGGGTAGGTAATACCCGAGAGATATATAAATTCACAATTAATATGTTATATTCTTCGAATCTGATTCAGCAAATCACCATTATACTCCCTACTTTCACAACAATATACATTCTTTTATAGAAATCAAAACAACCATACTCATTCAAAATTTAATTACATATTCTGATTTTGAAATCTCAAAATTCAACTTGAGATATGACCAAAATCATCACTCTTAGATCCTTACATCTTTCACAAGCTATATTTTGACTTCAAAACTGTGTTAGAACATCAAATGTATGTTAACGATTACAATCTGTGTTCAAACCCTTCGAAAATTTTTGAAGACACTTCGAATGATGAGCAATCGAGATGATGATCCAACCACATGTTACCCACAGTTATGTACCCGAAAAACTCTTGAAAACAAAGTAAAAGTTTAAACAACGTATCCGCGTCAGATTCTTTGGCATTTATTAGCAAAAATAACTTTGCGACTCCTATTTAAAGTAGCCAGTTTTGTCACAGCTCCAGCAAGTCAACTTCAACTTTTCAGTCAGACTAACCTTATTATAACCTTGAGATATACACCATCATTACCAGGGAACCTTTTACATTCCACCACATTATTAGCAGATGTACCAACAACTTCATTACCCTTTGACTTTAGCCTCTCCAAAAAGTCATTATAATTATTCATTGAAACCCCATCATTTACTCATTCGCATCTTGTAATGAGAATTGCCATACGAATCATTGGGAATTAGCAATCAGTATTTTTGAAATCTCGCAGGATGTCTACGCCAACAGTTATATGTGTATATATAACGTCTATCTTCTGGACTTAATTTAAATGTGAAGTTTCTGAAAAACACTCCGAACTACGAATTGGTTCTCCGAAAATGGAAGGAAAAAAAATGCTGATGAAGCAGCAAAAACTATAAACGACTTTAAACGGTAAAAGCTGGATGATAATGATGAAGTGTGCTGGCAAAGCGCAGAAAAAGAGAAGTTTTGGAACTGGAAAACGGATTGAGCAAAGTAGGAAGGAGGCTGTGGACAAATTACAAAGACTGAACCTGACTTCAAAGGATCCAAATGATTCAGTACATGCTGAAGTCATTAACGAATACCTTGCTCCTGACTCTAAACTCCTGCGGACAATATTCTTCATCATCCTCTAATATTAGAAATTCTAAAATATCATCATATCTTTCATTATAAATATCCTCCATATTTCTGAAGATATTTTCTTAATTTTTCTTATTTGAAATCATTTACCTCTTCGCGCTATCTATATTACATCATAAAAGAAACTATTTTAGTTTCTAAATTCTGAAACATTCAAGTTTAAAATAGGAATATTTTAAAGTAATGTTGGGAACTGAAACATGAATTAGTATAATATAATGACACTTGATCAATGTGTTTATATTACAGTAAGTCATGCTGAGTTTCTAAATGGAACGTGATGATTCACAGATCATAACATCATCATGTGCCATGTTATATGACTCTTGTATTCTATTTAACCTCTAAAATATCAAGAAAATATTTCTTGATGATTCGGCCTTTTCCAAGGTATTCTAGTAATTTGACAAGTCAAGATCGTGCCATCACAATTTCCTTCCTAGAACATTAACAATGTTCATTCCGAAATTCATATCTGTGAATTCTGGACCATTACAAGCAGTGCTTAATCCCAAGAAGAAGAAACGAAAGGACAAAACTCCGAAATAGAAATTGGGGTATAAATTGCAGCAAATAAAAGAGAGCATTAACTGTGAATGATAATGATTATAGAAGACAGAAGCAGAGACTTTGAAATATAAAGGAATATATAAATTTCAACGACAAACCAGAAATTATAAACCATATTTATCGATGCATATAGCAATATAAAGACACGGGAGAACTAGAAACACTATAAACCCAAGAGTATAGTAGAAGTAAATAGATTCTTCCAGCGGTAGAGGAAAAAGAAGAATGACCGATATGAAAGTTAGAAGTATATCGAGAATCAGAACTGGATGGAGCATATTGATGAATACTTTAAAATATGAGTTGAGGGGGAAAGAATAGAAGGTGATGAAACATGACTAGGAACTTAGAAATCAATAGATTTAACTCACACAATGGCGGAATAAGTGAATTAAACCCTCTAGTGAATAGGTTAAGTTTTTTTTTATTAATTTAGTCAAACCACAACTAAATCAAGTGTGATTAGATCAACACCTAGAGCTATTATTCACCACCTGGGTGATTTGGACTGAGAGAGAATCGGAGGAGCTCACCAGATCTGAGTGTGTGTAACAAATAAGAGGCTTAACCTAAAAATGAAGAATATAAGACTTTATATACCCCTGCTGTTGACTCACCCGTACGATTCATCCATCACACGTACGAGTTGGCTTCATCAGCCGTACGGGTGATCACTCACTCGTGTCTTCTCATTTAGGTTGTAATTGTGACTTAGCTCAGCATCAACCGTGCGTATGAGCCTGTCAGCCGTACTAGTGAGGCTTCACTCGTACGTCTGACTAAGTCTAACATAGTCAAACATCCAAATCTCGTTCCTGCAGTTCCTGTAACCACATACAAACACGGATAGGATAATAACGAGCAATCATGGTGGCCTGTAAACTGTTGTACCTGCAATAGACGTGGGTAAATGTCTAGGGACTTGCATAAAATGCATCAACAGAAGGTGTGAGTTGTAAGGAAACGAAGGAGGTGAATTTATAAGAAAATCTCTGACAGAACAATTAAAATGGACGATCGCATTTAAAGCGGATCCTAATTCCCTTGATTACCATGGAGTCAAATCTTATTAAGAAGATTTTTCTCAAATCCCTTAAAATCTGGGAATCAATCATATCTACGTCAAATGATAAGATGAATCTACACTTACTCATTTCACTCTTCTAAGTTAGCTTCATTCGTACTCTTCATATAAATAGATTGTTTATCCAAATTATTCGCTGATGATAAAACTCTAATTTTCAGCCCGTATGCATCATGAAAACATACTTATTATCATTCACGACCTTTCCACTCAAATTTCGGGACGAAATTTCTTTAACGGGTAGGTACTGTGACAACCCGGAAATTTCCAACCAAATTTAAACTTTAATCTTTATATATTTCTGACACGATAAGTGTGATGACCCAAAAATTTTCGACCAAATTTAAACTTAATCTTATATGATTTCGATACGATAAGCAAAGTCTGTTAAACTGAATCTCAAAATTCTTGAACTATTCAATTACCTTTCGTTTATTCACGATGATGCACGAATAATTATATGTAAATAGATACATATAATATAACTTGAAAACGTAACTAAGTGTTGGGTATATGATACTGTGCATTAATCTTATTTGATTGATTACCGATTGATATATTTAACTACGGAGTTAAAAGATTATGCCAAACGATTCAAGTAAAAGACATTTACTGAGTCTCTTAAGGATTATGATATCATTACGGGTCTCTATTGAGAGGTCCACGTTAATTTGAGAAATCATTCATTTTTAACGGTATTCGGAACAAATGATAAAGTGTTTGTTTAAATAATGTAACTTGGACACATACAATAATAAGGAATATTAACTGTTGGAATTAGATATATGAATAACCTGTGTTATGTATTTTAAAAACGTGTTTATTAAATATTGAATATATATATTTAAATATAATATTAACTTGGTCATAAAACAATCTGTTATTATATATATAATAACAAATAACGAGACGATGATTTATAGAAGTAAATGACCAAAATACTCGAAAGTTTAAGATATACTTTGAGTGGTATAGTTTAGGAATAATTTAAGACTATATTTTGACAAAGGTACGAGTCGCGAAACGTAATGTACAAGTTTTCTCAACGTACGAAGAGACACTCGAAAAACCGGAACCGGGACATAAGTCGAGTGATGACGTACGACTTATCGGAACAAAAATTACAAGTCAACTATGCATGTGAATTTAATATAATATATAATTAATTATTTAAATTAAATATATTATATATATTATATTAAATTATGTCGACAAACAAAATTACAAAAAATATGTGAGCTGGATCTGACGGCCATGTGATCGCATGGCAAATAGGCATAAAACTCATGCAATCGCATGGGCATCAGAATCAGGCCACACCTATAAAAGCTCAAGCATTTTGGTCTCTGTCTTACACACATACATATCATACTCCATATTTATATTATTATTATTATTATTATTATTATTATTATTATTATTATTATTATTATTATTATTATTATTATTATTATTATTATTATTATTATTAAGATTAATATTATTATTAATCTTATTATTATTAATATTATTAATTAGTATTATACATAAAATACTACGACGAGGTTATGAGTGTGTCACTTTCAAAATGGTTTTAAGAGCGGGATAGAGCTAAGGAAATTATGGGTTATTGCCAAGGAGGTTATGGGTAATGTTCGGGGATATATTTATGAATCAAACCTAGTGTTTATCATCTCGTTACGTCTACGTACTTTCCTACAATATTGAATCTCAATATTTGGTCAAGACGTGTATATTGGCAGAGACACGCTAACTCTGTGTGCCGTAGCACCCACCAATCCCACCCCGAAAGGGACCTGTGCCAGAAAAGCACCTCCTCCCAGAAACCACAGTGACGGTAAGACGATCTTTACCCCAACTAGCTAATCCCCCGAAGCACTTCACATATCCCCCCCCGGAGGGGAGAATAATTCCATGCGGGGCGCCCAGACTGAGAATCGAACCTGCGCCTTTATTTGGTCAAGCTTCCCCCACTGTAGGTCCAGGGATCAAAGGCATCGGGTACCACTGAGCGAGAAGCTCGTTGGTTATTGAATCTCAATATTAATACGTAAGTACTTATATTTTATCTATTATATATTAATAGTGTATCCATGTCTAGTACTCGAGTATATATATTTATAAATGCTTGTATGCTAAATTTCGTCGTTAAACAGTTTATAATGAATCACGAATTAAATCCATATATTACTGGTAAAAGGTATATGATATACATGTTTTTGGAAAGCTGGTGAAAAATCGATAACTTTTCATTTAGACACCGAATAGTTTCGATGAACGGATTAAAAGATATGATCAACTGAATTATGATTGACGTTAATTGAAATTGCTTTTGAATCTACAATTAAGATTTAAACAACTTGTTTACGAGATTGATAAAGTGAATTTTTAAATATTGCTAACCGAGTAAATGAATCTTTATATAAGGCACGTCTCATTTTGTTAAACTATTGTCAAAATTGACTTTTTGAAACGACTTTGGATAACTTTTGTATGTCGATCTCGAGCATTAGGATTGTGATACACTATGACCTGACCTAGCTTGATAGACATTTATTGACCAACATATGTTCTCTAGGTTGAGATCTACGATTCTTTGATATACCGAGTTTCGGTCACATTACGATGAACAACTGTATGTGCTGCTAAGGTGAGTTTCATATGATCCCTTTTACTCAATATATTTTTGGGCTGGGAATACATGCGACTGTTTATAAATACTGAAAATACTAGATTTATATGCGTGAGTTTCATTTGCTCCCTTTTTAAATGCTTTTGCAATATATATTTTTGGGCTGAGAATACATACACTTTATTTAAACACAATGGATACAAGTACATACTAAATTCTACACTGAGTTTGAACCGAAAATCCCTTAGCTTTGGTAACTAGTAACTGCCAGTTATAAGAACTGGTGGGCGCGAGTAGTAGTATATGGATCCATAGGGCTTGATATCCCCGTCCGAGCTAGAGCACTAGCCTTTTAACGGACGTATGCTATTTGAGAAGGGTACACGTTGGTTTACGTGTATTATTAAGATGATTATACAAAGGGTACAAATTATATATACGTTAAGTTTAGTTACCAGGGTGCTCAATTTCGTAGAATATTTTGATAAACGTTTCTGGATGAAACAACTGAAATCTTGTTATCCACTTTTATATGCAGATTATGCGAAACACTAAAACTATGAACTCACCAACCTTTGTGTTGACACTTGTTAGCATGTTTATTCTCAGGTTCCCTAGAAGTCTTCCGCTGTTTGCTTATATGATAGACAAGCTATGTGCATGGAGTCTTACATGGCATATTTTTCAAGAAAACGTTGCATTCACCAATTCATCACCATGTACCTTATTTAGACTGCATTGTCAATGGAAGTACTGTTGTAAACTATTATATAAGGTGATTGTTTATATGTAGAAATCATCAGATGTCGAAAACCTTTGATTTAATATTCATTTATGGTGTGCCTTTTCAAAAGAATGCAATGCTTATAAAACGTATCATATAGAGGTCAAATACCTCGCAATGAAATCAATGAATGACGTATTCGGCCAAATGGATTTGGAGCGATCGCCACAGTTGGTATCAGAGCGTTGTTCCTAGCGAACCAGGTCTTACATGAATGTGTCTAACTGATAGTTGTTAAGATGCATTAGTAAGTCTGGACTTCGACCGTGTCTGCATGTTAAAAGTTTTGCTTATCATTTTTTGTCAAAAATTACATGCTTATCATTCTTAAGTCTAGACACGTTTTGCTGCATTGATTGCATAAATAGTGTATAGACAAAAATTCATATCTTAGCGTATCTGTTACTGTAAACTTTTCCTGACATCTTCCGAAAATTTCTCCGTGATTTATGGAATTTGGTATTATATATACATATGTAAATTATGTATTGAAGAATACCAAACTAAATTCTATAATCTATTTCATATCAAAAATCATCTATCTAATTATACAAGATGGATCCCGTATCTAGTTCAAATTCCTTAAATTCCGACAGCTATTCCGATATGGATATTCTCCTGAACTCTGAAGAAAGTGTAACTGGAATGGATCAACCAACTAGCCATCATCTATTCTGGATGAATTGGGGATGGGTTCGTAGCCTACTTAATTATTGGAGACAAGAAGAAGGCGATCCCTTCCATCCACCACATTGCCCTCTTGGCGAAGAACCTGAAGCACTTACCGGTGAACCTGTTCGTAATACCATTTTCTCTCTCATTTCCAGAGTATCTAGTCATGATTATATACTATCTCACATTCTAAATCTTATTCGTCCGCTCGTCCGAATCGACAATCATCCCGGTGTAGTAGAAGAAGTCAACGAGCTTCGCGCTCGGGTAGTGGCTTTGGAGAATATGGTGCAAAGGTTACAAGCACCAGCAGCATCACCGGCATCAACAGTACCACCGACAACAACACCAACAGTACCATTACCACCACCAACAACATCCGCATCGCAAACCTCAACTTCACAATCTGTTCCACGAGCATCAAGGTCATACGCACCGTAGTTACCAACAAATACCAGCAACAATAACCGATGAAGTATTAACTCATTTCCCCTGAAGAAATTTTATGTATATTTAATATATATGAATTTTGAAATCAAAATAAATCTTTTCGTACCAAGTTATTACGTGTGAATCTTAACTGGTAGGTACTACTCGGTTAATTCATATTACTAATATGCTATGATGTACATACTTCGTTAATGACTTAACCATCGTTAACTACAATCTCTGTTTCCAACTCAATGAATTCCATTTCATAATAAACTAAGTATATTATTCAATTATATGGTTGATTTTATACTTTCATCTTCGATGTATTCGAAACTTTCTAGAAAACATCATTCGTACCTTGCGAAGTTAGCAAGAGTTCCATGAGCACCAACATGATTCACTGAGAAAATATCAATAAAACTGAGTATTGATTACATTAGTGAAATACTCCGTAAAGATTATTAAATCTTTAATGTTTTATTCATTTCTAATTCAAGTCAAAAATCAAATGAGCTTAATATGATATTAACTCATCAAATCTGTATTACATCTGAAGAAAATATACATACATATATTTTCATAAAGACGGTAATAAAAATTCTTTTGTACAAAATATTACTTGTGAAATCTTTAACGGGTAGGTAATTCCCGGGAAATATTTAAGTTTACAATTAATATGTTACACTGTACATTCTTCAACTTTGATTCAAAAATTATTAACTATGCTCACAGCGATATACAATCGTTTCCATACAAATTCAATTACATATTCTGATATTGACGGATCAGAATCCAAGTCAAGATTTAATGGGTGACATCATTCTTAGATCTCTACATCTTTCAAAGCTATACTTTGACTTCAAAAATGTGAAAGATCCTTTAGCATTGTTATTACTGAAAATAACCTTGCAATTCCTTTCCAAAAGTATCCAGTATTATCAACCGTTCAACCAGTCAACGACGACCTTTCAGACTTGTAACTTTGGCATATACGTTTTTGTTACTGGGGAACTTTTCATGTTCCACCACATTAGCAGTAAATTTATCAACAACTTCATTGATCTTTGGCCTTCCGAAAAATCCTTATACTCATTGAAACCGTATCATGTACTCATCCACATCTTGTAACGGCAATTGCCATACTAACTATCAGGAATTAGCAATCAGTATTTTGAAATCTTGTAGCACGTCTACGCCAACAGTTATATGTGTACATATAACGTCTACCTATTGGACTTACATACTTCGAATGTGAAGTTTCCGAAAAACACCCCAAACTACTAAACTAGTTCTCCGAATTTTGGAAAAATGTTGATGAAGCAGCAAAAACTGTAAACGACCTTAACAGTCAAAAGTTTGATGATAAAGAATAGTATGGTGGTAAAGCTGAGAAAAAGAGAAAGTTTGGAACTGGAAAACGGATTGAGCAAAGTATGAAAGAGGCTGTGGATAAATCACAAGGACAAAAGCTGTCTTCAAAGAATCCAAATGATTCAGTATCTGTTGAAGCCATTAACGAATACCTTGCTTCCGAATCTAAACCCTTGCGGACAATATTCTTCATCATCCTCTGATATTAGAAATTCTAAGATATCATCGTATCTTTCATTATAAATATCCTCCATATTTCTGGAGATAATTTCATAATCATTCTTATCGAAAATCAATTTTCTCTTTACGATATCTGTGTTACACCATAAAAGAAACTATTTTAGTTTCTAAATTCTGAAACTTTCAAGTTTAAAGTATAAATGTTTTGAAGTAATGTTGGGAATTGAAGCATGAGTTAACATAATATAATGACACTTGATCAACGTGATTATATTACAGTAAGTCATGCTGAGTTTCTAATGGAACGTGATAAAGGTTCACAGATCATACCCTCATCATGAACCATGTTACATAACTCTTTCATTCTATTTAACCTCTAAACATATTAAGAAAATATTTTTCTTGATGATTCGGTCTTTTTCGAGGTATTCTGGTAATTTGACAAGTTAGATTGTGCCATTACCGTTTCTTTCTTAGAACATTAATTATGTTCATTTCAAAATCCATATCTACGAATTTTGAACCATTATTCGCTTGACTTAAAGTCGGGAAGAGAAAACGAAAGCATGAAGCTCCGAAATATAATGGAAAATATAAAGCCCGAAAACAACCCCGAAATTGCAAACCGTGTATATCAATGCGTATAGCAATATAAAGACACGGGAGAATGAAAAACAATATAACTCCAAGGTAATAGTAGAAGAAAATAACCTCCTCTGGTGGCAGATGAAAAAGAAGAATGAATGATATGATAGCCAAGAAAATATCAAGAATCAGAACTGGATGAAGCATTTTCACAAATCTTTTGTAAGTATGAAATAAGAAAGAAGATTATAGGAGTGGTGAAAATAAATGAAACGGAAGAGGTTAATTTATAGCAAAATATCAGACATAGCAATCGAGGCAGATTACGCATTTAATCAAAGGAAATCCCAATTTCCTTAAATTCCGAAGAATCAAATCTTATTTAGATAATGAAGATTTTCTATTCCTTAAATTACGAAAATCAATCATTAATATGTCAAGAGTTAAGACGAATCTATATTCTTCATTTCACTCTTTTACGATAACTTCCCTCATACGCTTCGAGTAATTGGATTGTGTTATCCATATTATTCAATGGTGATAAAACTCTAATTATCGACTCATATACGTCATGAAAACATTTTTATTATTAGCCATGACGACCTCACTCAAATTTCGGGACGAAATTTCTTTAACGGGTAGGTACTGTGATGACCCGAAAATTTTCGACCAAATTTAAACTTAATCTTATATGATTTCGATACGATAAGCAAAGTCTGTTAAACTGAATCTCAAAATTCTTGAACTATTCAATTACCTTTCGTTTATTCACGATGATGCACGAATAATTATATGTAAATAGATACATATAATATAACTTGAAAACGTAACTAAGTGTTGGGTATATGATACTGTGCATTAATCTTATTTGATTGATTACCTGATTGATATATTTAACTACGGAGTTAAAAGATTATGCCAAACGATTCAAGTAAAAGACATTTACTGAGTCTCTTAAGGATTATGATATCATTACGGGTCTCTATTGAGAGGTCCACGTTGATTTGAGAAATCATTCATTTTTAACGGTATTCGGAACAAATGATAAAGTGTTTGTTTAAATAACGTAACTTGGACACATACAATAATAAGGAATATTAACTGTTGGAATTAGATATATGAATAACCTGTGTTATGTATTTTAAAAACGTGTTTATTAAATATTGAATATATATATTTAAATATAATATTAACTTGGTCATAAAACAATCTGTTATTATATATATAATAACAAATAACGAGACGATGATTTATAGAAGTAAATGACCAAAATACTCGAAAGTTTAAGATATACTTTGAGTGGTATAGTTTAGGAATAATTTAAGACTATATTTTGACAAAGGTACGAGTCGCGAAACGTAATGTACAAGTTTTCTCAACGTACGAAGAGACACTCGAAAAACCGGAACCGGGACATAAGTCGAGTGATGACGTACGACTTATCGGAACAAAAATTACAAGTCAACTATGCATGTGAATTTAATATAATATATAATTAATTATTTAAATTAAATATATTATATATATTATATTAAATTATGTCGACAAACAAAATTACAAAAAATATGTGAGCTGGATCTGACGGCCATGTAATCGCATGGCAAATAGGCATAAAACCCATGCAATCGCATGGGCATCAGAATCAGGCCACACCTATAAAAGCTCAAGCATTTTGGTCTCTGTCTTACACACATACATATCATACTCCATATTTATATTATTATTATTATTATTATTATTATTATTATTATTATTATTATTATTATTATTATTATTATTATTATTATTATTATTATTATTATTATTAAGATTAATATTATTATTAATCTTATTATTATTAATATTATTAATTAGTATTATACATAAAATACTACGACGAGGTTATGAGTGTGTCACTTTCAAAATGGTTTTAAGAGCGGGATAGAGCTAAGGAAATTATGGGTTATTGCCAAGGAGGTTATGGGTAATGTTCGGGGATATATTTATGAATCAAACCTAGTGTTTATCATCTCGTTACGTCTACGTACTTTCCTACAATATTGAATCTCAATATTAATACGTAAGTACTTATATTTTATCTATTATATATTAATAGTGTATCCATGTCTAGTACTCGAGTATATATATTTATAAATGCTTGTATGCTAAATTTCGTCGTTAAACAGTTTATAATGAATCACGAATTAAATCCATATATTACTGGTAAAAGGTATATGATATACATGTTTTTGGAAAGCTGGCGAAAAATCGATAACTTTTCATTTAGACACCGAATAGTTTCGATGAACGGATTAAAAGATATGATCAACTGAATTATGATTGACGTTAATTGAAATTGCTTTTGAATCTACAATTAAGATTTAAACAACTTGTTTACGAGATTGATAAAGTGAATTTTTAAATATTGCTAACCGAGTAAATGAATCTTTATATAAGGCACGTCTCATTTTGTTAAACTATTGTCAAAATTGACTTTTTGAAACGACTTTGGATAACTTTTGTATGTCGATCTCGAGCATTAGGATTGTGATACACTATGACCTGACCTAGCTTGATAGACATTTATTGACCAACATATGTTCTCTAGGTTGAGATCTACGATTCTTTGATATACCGAGTTTCGGTCACATTACGATGAACAACTGTATGTGCTGCTAAGGTGAGTTTCATATGATCCCTTTTACTCAATATATTTTTGGGCTGGGAATACATGCGACTGTTTATAAATACTGAAAATACTAGATTTATATGCGTGAGTTTTATTTGCTCCCTTTTTAAATGCTTTTGCAATATATATTTTTGGGCTGTGAATACATACACTTTATTTAAACACAATGGATACAAGTACATACTAAATTCTACACTGAGTTTGAACCGAAAATCCCTTAGCTTTGGTAACTAGTAACTGCCAGTTATAAGAACTGGTGGGCGCGAGTAGTAGTATATGGATCCATAGGGCTTGATATCCCCGTCCGAGCTAGAGCACTAGCCTTTTAACGGACGTATGCTATTTGAGAAGCGTACACGTTGGTTTACGTGTATTATTAAGATGATTATACAAAGGGTACAAATTATATATACGTTAAGTTTAGTTACCAGGGTGCTCAATTTCGTAGAATATTTTGATAAACGTTTCTGGATGAAACAACTGAAATCTTGTTATCCACTTTTATATGCAGATTATGCGAAACACTAAAACTATGAACTCACCAACCTTTGTGTTGACACTTGTTAGCATGTTTATTCTCAGGTTCCCTAGAAGTCTTCCGCTGTTTGCTTATATGATAGACAAGTTATGTGCATGGAGTCTTACATGGCATATTTTTCAAGAAAATGTTGCATTCACCAATTCATCACCATGTACCTTATTTAGACTGCATTGTCAATGGAAGTACTGTTGTAAACTATTATATAAGGTGATTGTTTATATGTAAAAATCATCAGATGTCGAAAACCTTTGATTTAATATTCATTTATGGTGTGCCTTTTCAAAAGAATGCAATGCTTATAAAACGTATCATATAGAGGTCAAATACCTCGCAATGAAATCAATGAATGACGTATTCGGCCAAATGGATTTGGAGCGATCGCCACAATAAGCAATATTTGTTAAGTTAAATTTCAAGAATTTTAAACTATGTTCATACATTCATTCAACCTCGACCAAGTTCCAACGATTCACGAACCATTAAACGAATATGATTATATATGTATATGTGTATATATATTATAACTTGAAACGTAAACAAAATATTAGATTAAATACTTTATATGATTGTATCTGTTTCAAAATGTTTATCAATGGAATTAGAAGATAAGATCAAATAATTGAATTATCAGATATATTGAATAATGATTATAAGTCTCTGTTGAAAGGCCCACGTAGATTTGAGAAATCTTTTCATTTTAACAATATTCGGAAAATGGTAAAGTGATTTATAAATAAGAACAAATTGTCAATCATTGAGAACTAGACAAAGGATAGTGGAAGATTGAATCTCATAAAGACTCGATTGATCTATTTAGTTTCAAACGTACAAAAAACGTTTTCAGTTTAAAAAGAACTTTATTATTAAAACGTATATAACTTTTATAAATATCTAGAACCACTTTTGACAACTCATTACTTAACTAGTATGATAAAGATAATGATATTTATATTTTATTTTATTAAATATATATAACGATTTAAATTAATATTATATATGTTTATACGCGTATTATACGTACATAGTTTTATACTTTTACTATACTTAAACTTTACCTTTACTTTATTTTTAATAATTCACTTTAATAATTCATACTTTAATAATTCACTTTAATAATTCATACTTTAATAATTCATTTTAATAATTCATACTTTAATAATTCACTTTAATAATTCATACTTTAATAATTCACTTTAATAATTCAAAAATCTATTATAAATAGAATTCAATAGGTTTCATTATTTCATAGAAACTTGAAAATATTTTTCTCTAAACTCTCTCAATCGATTTACATATATATATTTACTCCGTATTATTTCAAGATATTATTAGTATACATAAAATATTACGACGGAGTGCTGTCCGAGTGATTTCGAAATTGTTTTTCGAGTAGGATAGGATTAAGGAAATTATGGGTTATAGCTATGGAGGTGATTGAGTATGGTTCATGGGTATGCTCGTGAGGTCAATATAGTGTTTATCATTTCCGTTGCGTCTACGTACCTTTCCTGCAATATTGAATCTCAATATTGATACGTGAGTACTCATAATTTAACTTTTTACATAATAATAGCGTATCCCTGACTAGTGCTCGAGTATTTAAGATTATGCATGCTTGTACTTTTGATATTGCCCTTAGACAGGTTAGGTTGAATATTGAATTAGTTACACTTGCAGTTGAGATAAGGTATAAGATATGCATGTCCTTGGAAAGCTAGCAAAAAATTAAGGACTTTTCCTTTAGATATCGAATGGTTTCGATGAACGAATTAGAAGTTATAATCAATTGAATTTTTGATATTTTTATTAAAAATGATTATTATTATCGTCGTTTTTATCGTCGTTCTAGTTTTATCTTATTATTATCATTATTATTATCTTTATCAATAAAAGGGATTTATCATTAAAAATTGTTATTTTTTTTATTATTACTATCGTTATTATCGTTAAAGTTATAATTAGTATTATTATTATTATCCAATTATTATTATTATTATTATTATTATTATTATTATTATTATTATTATTATTATTATTATTAGTATTATTATTATTATCATTATTATATATCATTATTTAAAAATGGTTATTGTTATTGTTATTATTATTATTACTATATTATCATTAAGATAATTATTAGTATTATCGTTAATAATGTTATAGTAACTATCATTATTAATATTAGTGTAATTAAAACAGATATTTGTAACACCTAATTATTTTGATTACTATTATTATCATTATTATGAACACGATATAAAAGACGATTAAAAGCTATTAAACGAAACGATTAGGAAATAATGAGTAAGAGTATCATGATGAAATTAAAATATTATAAGATATTGATTTAGATAAAATTAGCGTTCTTATTATTTTTATCATTACTATTATTATTAAAAGTATCGTTAGTATTAAAACTATCATTTTAACAAAAATTATCATTTTAATAGAAATGTCATTGTTACTATAAAATATCATTATTATTATTATTATTTTAAATAGAATTATTATTTTAAAGATAATATTAAAAATTATCGTAAATATTAAAGTTATCATAATTAGAATTATCGTTTTATCATAATGTCATCTTAGTAATTATAAATATTGATATTTTTATAATAATAATTCTTATTATAAAATAATACAACTTTTACTTACTATCATTATAGATATTATTTTATCAAATAAATATGTGATACAAACATATTTTACTACGTGTAATAACTTACTTTAATAATACCTATCATATTATCTTTATGATATTAAATGAACCCTATAAATTTTATTACTTAATATATATAAAAGTATATTATATTATATAAATTTAATATAAAATTTTATTTATTAATAAATAAATTATATTATTTACTCTAATAAATCTTTTAAAAATATTTAAAAATATAAAACGACGATATTTAAACTATATATTAATCATGTATAGATTTTTGGAAATTATTTTGAGTCAAATTTACTTTTGTTGACTTTTGCATATTAGTCTCGAGCATTAGGATTGTGGTACACTATGACTTGACCTAATTTGTTAGACAAATATTGACCAACACATAATTATATATAATTAATTTAGGTTCGTGAATCCGAGGCCAACCTTGCACTTGTTCAATGACGTTATATGTATTTTTTACTACGAAATACAATATGGTGAGTTTCATTTGCCTTTTTACCCTTTATATTTTTGGGACTGAGAATACATGCGCTTTTATAAATGTTTGACGAAGTAGACACAAGTAATTGAAACTACATTCTATGGTTGAATTATCGAAATCGAATATGCCCCTTTTTATTAAAGTCTGGTAATCTAAGAATTAGGGAACAGACACCCTAATTGACGCGAATCCTAAAGATAGATCTATTGGGCCTAACAAACCCCATCCAAAGTACCGGATGCTTTAGTACTTCAAAATTTATATCATGTCCTAAGGAGGATCCCGGAATGATAGGGGATATTCTTATATGTATCTAGTTAATGTCGGTTACCAGTTGTTCACCATATGAATGATTATTTTTGTCTCTATGCATGGGACGTATATTTATGAGAACTGGAAATGAAATTCTTGTGGTCTATTAAAATGATGGAAATAAATGATTATGATAAACTAATAAACTCACCAACCTTTTGGTTGACACTTTAAAGCATGTTTATTCTCAGGTGTTAAAGAAATCTTTTGCAGTGCATTTGCTCATTTTAAAGATATTACTTGGAGTCTTTCATAGCATATTTCGAAGAATGTTGCATTCGAGTCATTGAGTTCATCAAAGATTATTATTAAATCAATTTATAGTTGGATAGTGGATATTATGAAATGGTATGCATGTCTGTCAATTTTCGATGTAAAGAAAGTTTGTCTTTTAAAAACGAATGCAATGTTTATAAAATGTATCATATAGAGGTCAAATACCTCGCAATGTAATCAACTATTGTGAATCGTTTATAATGTATATGAACGGGTCCTTTCACAAGTGTCTTTATATTATACTAACTCATGCTTCAATTCCCAATACTACTTCAAAAATATTCATATTTTAAACTCGAAGGTTTTAGAATTTAGAAACTAAAATAGTTTCTTTTATGATGTAACACAGATATCATAAGGAGAAAATTGATTTCCGATAAGAATGATTATGGAAATATCTCCAGAAATATGGAGGATATTTATAATGAAAGATATGATGATATCTTAGAATTTCTAATATTTATGATAAGATCATGATGAAGAATATTGTCCGCAAAGGTTTTAGAGTAAGGAGCAAGGTATTCGCTAATGATTTCAGCAGACTATGAATCATTTGGATTCTTTGAAGGTAGATTTAGTCTTTGTGATTTGTCCACATCCTCCTTCATGGTCTGCTCAATCCGTTTTTCAATTCTAAACCTTCTCTTTTTCTCAGCTTTGCCACCATACTATTCTTTATCATCAAACTTTTAACTGTTAAGGTCGTTTATAGTTTTTGCTGCTTCATCAACATTTTTCCAAAATTCGGAGAACTAGTTTCGTAGTTTGGGGTGTTTTTCGAAAACTTCACATTCGAAGTATGTAAGTCCAGGAGGTAGACGTTATATGTACACATATAACTGTTGGCGTAGACGTGCTACAAGATTTCAAAATACTGATTGCTAATTCCCGATAGTTGGTATGGCAATTGTCGTTACAAGATGTGGATGAGTACATGATACGGTTTCAATGAGTATAATGATTTTTCGGAAGGTCAAAGATCAATGAAGTTGTTGGTAAATTTACTGCTAATGTGGTGGAACATGAAAGATTCCCCGATAAAAAAAAATATATGCCAAAGTTACAAGTCTGAAAGTCGTTGACTGGTTGAACGGTTGATAATACTGGATACTTTGAAAAGAAATTGCAAGGTTATTTTTTTTTTTTTTGAAAAGATAGCTTTGAAAGGTTATTTTTTTGTTAGCTTTGAAAGGTTATTTTTCGGAAGATCAAAGATAGCTTTGAAATTTCAAGGTTATTTTCAGTAATAACAATGCTAAAAGATCTTTCACATTTTTGAAGTCAAAGTATAGCTTTGAAAGATGTAGAGATCTAAGAATGATGTCACCCGTTAAATCTTGACTTGTATTCTGATCCGTCAATATCAGAATATGTAATTGAATTTGTATGGAAATGATTGTATATCGCTGTGAGCATAGTTAATAATTTTTGAATCAAAGTTGAAGAATGTACAGTATAACATATTAATTGTGAACTTATATATTTCCCGGGAATTACCTACCCGTTAAAGATTTCACAAGTAATATTTTGTATAAAATAATTTTTATTACCGTTTTTATGAAAATATATGTATGTATATTTTCTTCAGATGTAATACAGATTTGATGAGTTAATATCATATTAAGCTCATTTGATTTTTGACTTGAATTAGAAATGAATAATCTCTAAAACATTAAATATTTAATAATCTTTACGGAGTATTTCACTAATGTAATCAATACTCAGTTTTATTGATATTTTCTCGGTGAATCATGTTGGTGCTCATGGAACTCTTGCTAAGTTCGCAAGGTACGAATGATGTTTTCTAGAAAGTTTCGAATACATCGAAGATGAAAGTATAAAATCAACCATATAATTGAATAATATACTTAGTTTATTATGAAATGGAATTCATTGAGTTGGAAACAGAGATTGTAGTTAATGATGGTTAAGTCATTAACGAAGGATGTACATCATAGCATATTAGTAATAAGAATTAACCGAGTAGTACCTACCAGTTATGATTCACACGTAATAACTTGGTACGAAAAGATTTATTTTGATTTCAAAATTCATATATATTAAATATACATAAAATTTCTTCAGGGGAAATGAGTTAATACTTCATCGGTTATTGTTGCTGGTATTTCTTGGTAACTACGGTGCATATGACGTTGATGCTCGTGGAACAGATTGTGAAGTTGAGGTTTGCGATGCGGATGTTGTTGGTGGTGGTAATGGTACTGTTGGTGTTGTTGTCGGTGGTACTGTTGATGCCGGTGATGCTGCTGGTGCTTGTAACCTTTGCACCATATTCTCCAAAGCCACTACCCGAGCGCGAAGCTCGTTCACTTCTTCTACTACACCGGGATGATTGGCGGTTCGAACTAGCGGATGAATAAGATCCAGAATTTGAGAGAGTATATGATCATGACGAGATATTCTGGAGATGAGAGAGAAAATGGTATTACGAACAGGTTCGCCTGTAAGTGCTTCAGGTTCTTCGCCAAGAGGGCAATGTGGTGGATGGAAGGGATCGCCTTCTTCTTGTCTCCAATAATTAAGCAGGCTACGAACTCATCCCCAATTTATCCAGAATAGATGATGGCTAATTGGTTGATCCATTCCGGTTACACTTTCTTCAGAGTTCAGGTGAATATCCATATCGGAATAGCTGTCAGAGTTTAAGGAATTTGAACTAGATACGGGATCCATCTTGTATAATTAGGGAGATGATTTTTTTTATATGAATTAGATTATAGAATTTAGTTTGGTATTCTTCAATACATAATTTACATATGTATATATAATACCAAATTCCATAAATCATGGAGAAATTTTCGGAAGATGTCAGGAAAAGTTTACAGTAACAGATACGCTAAGATATGAATTTTGTCTATACACTATTCATGCAATCAATGCAGTAAAACGTGTCTAGACTAGGAATGATAAGCAGGTAATTTCCGACAAAAATGATAAGCAAAACTTTTGACATGCAGACACGGCCGAAGTCCAGACTTACTAATGCATCCTAACAACTATCAGTTAGACACACTCATGCAAGACCTGGTTCGCTAGGACCAACGCTCTGATACCAACTGTGACGATCGATCCAAATCTATATGGATGAACACGTCATTCATCGATTTCATTGCGAGGTATTTGACCTCTATATGATACGTTTTGTAAACATTGCATTCTTTTAAAAAGGCACACCATAAATGAATATTTAAATCAAAGGTTTTCGACATCTGATTATTTCTACATATAGACAATCACCATAAATAATAGTTTACAACAGTACTTTCGTTGATAATGCAGTCAAAATAAGATACATGATGATGATTTGGTGAATGCAACGTTTCCTTGAAAAATATGCCATGTAAAACTCCATGCACATAGCTTGTCTAACATATAAGCAAACAACGGAAGACTTCTAGGGAACCTGAGAATAAACATGCTAACAAGTGTCAACACAAAGGTTGGTGAGTTCATAGTTTTAGTGTTTCGCATAATCTGTATATAAAAGTGGATCACAAGATTTCAGTTGTTTCATCCAGAAACGTTTATCAATAGATTCTACATAACAGAGCACCCCGGTAACTAAGCTTTAACGTTATAATGATAAATACCCCATTCGTTTTAATACACGCAAACCAACGTGTCCTAAACTCAAATAACACACGTCCGTTAAAAGGCTAGCGCTCTAGCTCAGACGGGGATGTCAAGCCCTATGGATCCATATACTGTTATTCGCGTCCACCAGTCCATATCCTATGTACTGGCAGTTACTAGTTACCAAAGCTAAGGGGTTTTCGGTTCAAACTCAGTGTAGAATTAAGTATGTACTTGTATCCATTGCGTTTAAAATAAATTGCATGTATTCTCAGCCCAAAAATATATATTGCAAAAGCAATTAAAAAGGGAGCAATGAAACTCACCTTAGCAGCATATAAAGTTGTTCACCAAAATGTGACAGAAACTCGGTATATCAAATAATCGTAGATCTCAACCTAGAGAACATATGTTGGTCAATAAATGTCTATCAAGCTAGGTCAGGTCATAGTGTATCACAATCCTAATGCTCGAGATCGACACACAAAAGTTATCCAAAGTCGTTTCAAAAAGTCAATTTTGACAGTTGTTTAACCAAACGAGACGTGTTTTATATAATGATTCATTTACTCAGCTAGTAATATTCAAAAATCCATTTTATCAATCTCGTAAACAAGTTGTTTAAATCCTAATTGCAGATTCAAAAGCAATTTCAATTAACGTCAATTATAATTCAGTTGACCATATCTTTTGATTCGTTCTTCGAAACTATCCGATATCTAAATGAAAAGTTATTGATTTTTCGCCAGCTTTCTGAAAACATGTATATCATATACCTTTTACCAGTAATATATGTATTTAATTCGTGATTCATTATAAACTGTTTAATGACGAAATTTAGTATACAAGCATGTATAAATATATACACTCGAGCACTAGTATGTATACACTATTAATTTATAAAATATAAAATATAAATGCTTACGTATTAATATTGAGATTCAATATTGTAGAAAAGTATGTAGACGTAACGGAGATGATAAACACTAGGTTTGATTCATAAATATACCCCCGAACATTACCCATAACCTCCTTGGCAATAACTCACAATTTCCTTAGCTTTAGCTTGCTCGTAAACTCGTTTTGAAAGTGACACGCTCATAACCTCGTCGTAGTATTTTATGTATTAATATTAATAATAATAATAATAATAATAATAATAATAATAATAATAATAATAATAATAATAATAATAATAATAATAATAAGATTAATATTAATAATCTTAATATTAATAATAATAATAATAATATAAATTATAAATATAATACAGTGTAATATAGATGGATATGTGTGTGTGCATTATGCCAGAACTCGATCGAATTTATAGACTTTTCCTGAAATTTGACCCCATGCGATCGCATGGGTTTTGTGGGTAAATGCCATGCGATCGCATGGCCCGTAAATCCAGCTCATATCTGTTTTAACTTCTAGTTTGTCGACATATTAAATAAATATAAATATAATATATATAATTTATATAATTAATTATATATTATATTAAATTCACGTGCATAGTTGATTTGTAATTTTTGTTCCGATAAGTCGTACGTTGTCACACGACTTATGTCCCGGTTCCGGTTTTTCGAACGTCCTTACGTACACTGAGAAAACTGGCACTTTACCTTTCGTGACTCGTACATTTGTCAAAATATAGACTTAACTATCCATAAATTATATCACTCGAAATATAACTTATACATTCGAGTGTTTTGATCATTTACTTCTATAAATCATCATCTCGTTATCTATCAAAGTAAATTTAATAATATTGTTTTAAATCAAAACATTTAATAACCAAGTTAATATTCATAAACACGTTTTAAGTACACATCGCAAGTTATTCATACAATTACAATTCCAACTTATCATATATGTTCAAATAGATATTTAAACCAATAAGTTTAATGTACGGTATCAAACAATTAATACATTGTTACCTTTTCAAGTTATAGTATATATGTATCTATTTACATATAATTGTTCGTGAATCGTCGAGAACAACCGAAAGGTATTTGAATAGTTTAAAAATTTTAAGATTCAGTTTTACAGACTTTGCTTATCGTGTCGGAAATGTTAATCATACAAAGATTAAGTTTAAATTTGGTCAGAAATTTCCGGGTCATCACAAATATAGTAATATTATATATTATTATTTATGTATCATTTAATAATATCATATAATATTTTGACCTTTTATGTATAATCCAATATATATATATATATATATATATATATATATATATATATATATATATATATATATATATATATATATATATATATATATATATATATTGTATATATATATATATCATAATCATTATTTATAGAATTCATACACATTTATATATAGCTTTATTTTAATAACCAAATTATTATCTTTATCTTGTATATTATTTTACATACCTAATCTTAATGATCTATTGTATTTTATTATTTTAAATTATTGTATATACTTACTTTTATACGTATATATACATATATATACATATTTATTTACAAACAATTGTTCGTGAATCGTCGGACATAGTCAAAGGTTAAATGAATATATGAAGTAGTTCAAAATTTTCGAGACTCAACAATACAGACTTTTGCTTATCGTGTCGGAAACATTCAAAGATTAAGTTTAAATTTGGTCGGAAATTTCCGGGTCGTCACACCATGTAATTACATATATAATATATAATCACCGTAGGGCTAATGACTAACCGATATCGAGGTAATCTATCAGCATTGAATATTGAAGTGATGCTAGAATTATTTATGAATATTCGTAACATGCGTGTATGCGTCTGCCTTCAAATTTTTTTTTTTTTTTTTTTTACATATAATTAAAATTAAACCATTACATTAGCACAAAAATATTACTCCATTATAAATTATTCTTAAAAAAGTTAAAACAGTAGTTCAAAATTATAATCTATAAACTGTTAGATCTAATGGGTTTGACTCAAAAGTAAAAATAGCCCATTTGAAACTTTTTATCTTCATTTTTAAGTTACTCCTTGTGAACAACACTTTCCCATCCTTTATAACTAGGGGTGATCATACATTGTTTATTGGGCCTGGCATGCTGTGGGGAGGTGGGGGTTCGATTCCCACTAGGTGAGGATTTTCCAAATAATTGGGTCAAAAACCATTCTTACCGGACCCAAATGATCCCTTGGTCCCACGCATGCGAAGATTGAAACAATGACAATGCATGTTCGTTTATCGGGCCTGACATGCTGTGGGGAAATGGGTGATGGTGTTTCGCCAGGCTCCAGTGGGCTACCGGGGACCGCTGGATGGGTTGACAAAGTCAACACATGGCTAACATGTCCCTGCCGATACACATGTTTTGAAACAATACATTGGTTATTGAATTTCTCGATCTATTTGGGTTGTTTTATTATGCTTTGAAAATTGAAATTAATCAGAGCAAATCTAAATCAACTAAAACCGAATACAAATTTCGACACTCAAATCAAAATCGAAACTGAAACCAATTCCTAACCAAACTAAAGCTGAATACCAATTCTGTTCGGTTTCAATTAAAATGGAAAACTTAAAAAATCACGATCTAACCAAAATAACTATAAAAGTCAATTTTAAAAAATTGGATTTGTGGTGGATATATTTATTATTTATTTTATTACTCCCTTTCTATTAATTCATCGTCAGACAAATATACATAATAAGTAATATCATGTTAAACCATATTTTTTGTTTATTATCTTTTTATTTTATATGTATATATTTACATTTATTTATGGTATAAAAAAAACTTTACCTTTTATTTTTATCTATTTAATTATTAAAGTAGACATTTAAAGTAACAACTTAAAAAAGGATACTTCAAATTCTTCAAGTTCGATATTACATGTTCATGACATGTCAAACTTATAAATATGTGACTACGTACAATTTAAATTTGAAGAGTTGTCCATTAATGAGTTTGTAATAAGCAAGTTACGATACATGAAATTGTCATTCATTAATGTGACATGCAAAATGCAATGTGCTAAATAGCAATGTGGCATCTATTTATTTTCTAATCAACCTACTAATCCTTTGAATCATATTTGAAATGTGCAATATACTTGTTCTCTAATTTTTGATATGTGCCATCTACTTATATATATATATTTTTTCATGATTTACTAGTGAAACCAAATGTTAATGAATAGAATGATAACTGGTTGTGTGGGCCCCGGCCCCACCTTACTGGGGCAATTGAGGCAAGTCGGGTAAGCTAGCCGGTTTCTATAGTAAACCTAATCCTTCTAATCATAATAAATTTTTGACTTATGCAATCTACTTTCTTTTTTTTCTTTCACGATTTGTGAAACTAAATGTCAATGATCAGAATGCTAACTAGTGGTGTGAGCCCCACCTTATTGGGGTATTGAGACGGGTCGGGTAAGCTAGCTTGGTTTCTATGGTCTCCTTTGACTTACCTGATTTGGTATGTTTGAGAAGTAGAAAAATTTCGGCCCGCGCGATGCGACATGACTTTTCGAGTTGCATATTCATATTTAACATATCGTTATGTATTTACAGAATTAAAAACGCGTTGCTACGGGTATGACTGGAAACACGTGGTTAGTACCTAATGTGCGTAATGGACTCCACATTTTTTACCATCGGAAAAACCGCATAAAAAAGGAACAGAACCATCGATGTGATGTGCTTAGTTTGAGTTGTTCATTATACATGTATGTAATAATGTAAATGTATAAAAAATATCCCGAAATATTTAGCATTTTTTTAAAAACAGTGTGTTTCGTGCATAGCTAGTTACGTTGTGTTCGTAAATTTTTCGAGTTGAACGGTGATTTTGAAAGTTTTTAACTCAAAGCGTGCGGGAAGATGTGGCCCGTTAGAAAGTTTGAGTGGATTTTGTTTAAGTTTTTTAATTAAATAATAATTTTACAGTTTTTACCTATGAAAATTGTCATATTTAACATTGATACGTGGTTAGTACCTAATGTGCGTAATGGACTCCACATTTTTTACCATCGGAAAAACCACATAAAAAAGGAACAGAACTATCGATGTGATGTGCTTAGTTTGAGTTGTTCATTATACATGTATGTAATAATGTAAATGTATAAAAAATATCCCGAAATATCTAGCATTTTTTAAAAACAGTGTGTTTCGCGCATAGCTAGTTACGTTGTGTTCGTAAATTTATTTCGAGTTGAACGGTGATTTTGAAAGTTTTTAACTCCCCAAAGCTTGCGGGAAGATGTGGCCCGTTAGAAAGTTTGGGTGGATTTTGTTTAAGTTTTTTAATTAAATAATAATTTTACAGTTTTTACTCCTGAAAAATTGTCATATTTAACATTGATTGGGGGGAGTTTGGTAATATTTTTGTTGGTGTCGTTTGATAAGCTTGAGGAGGTCTAAACGACAGATGGAACTCTTTTAGTATATAGGATAAAAAAAAAAGGATAAAAATAAGATTTAGGGGAAAAATTCCTTGTTAGAAACTTAGAGTGCGTTTGATAAAACTGAATAATTTAGCACTGAATGGTTCAGAATCTGAATAGTTCATAGCCTCTGAATAAAGTTTGCTCTGAATAAAAATAAGCTGTTTGATAATCGTTTTAAATGAAATGATGTGAATTGAGTAAAATTACCTTATTAAAGTGTTAAATGAATAAAAAAAATACAATATACTTGTTGGTTACACGTTCTGGATGTGATTTGAAAAGAATATCACAGAAAAATTAGGCTGTTAATGGTTCAACACTGAATTCTGAACCATTCAGTACTGAATTCTGAATCATTCAGCACCATATGTTATTCAGAGGTCAGAAACAAACACACTGAATGCTGAATGGTTCAGTATTCAGCACTGAATCATTTCATTAAGAGGCAAACGTGATACACCACGCTTACTCTTACACATGTTGGCCGAAAGTAACCAAGGTTAAAGTAAAAAAAGAAAGAAAAAATTTAGACTTGTACGGTACAAGTTCGTAAAGCATGTCCAATATCTAATCGGAAAATAAAATATTTGCCGTATATCTATCGACGCCCGTAAAGATCGGAGGAAAGGTTAATTAATCGGCTGCCATTATTAGTGCTTGAATTGAATGGTTCGATCATCGCCATGGCGTCCTCTCTTAATCATCTAACTAATATTTCCCTCCCTTCTGACCCAGGTCTGCATATACGTACACATACCTATATCTTTTATACTCTCTTGTTATTATTAAAATATGTATATGTATATATATTTTAATTATATTATTTTATTTATTAATCAGTGTTCAATTAACGTTATTTGTATCAATTTCTAGTCTTATTATGATCTTAGGTACTCAGGGTTTAAGTTCGATCGTGGTAAATTGTTGCTTGTATTAACTTTGATCAACGTAATTAGGGTTTCAAATAGTTTGACTGATAGTCAAACAACTACTGAATGGAGTAGTTTGAAATGGTTTTTAATTTAAAGTGCTGCAATAGTTTCTTTTACTAGCAATAGAATTTTGCTATTTGGGGAATTGGTATTGAATTATTGATGTAATTAGGGTTTTGTTAGCATTTGACTAATAAAAATACAACTGAAATGGACTAGTTGATATGGTTTTTTTTTCCTTCTAATATACCACCTGTAATGTTTCTTTATTTGGCAAAAGAATCTAGCTATGTGGGCCTTTGGGGTACTAGTTTTGATTTATTCATGTAAATAGGTTTTTTTAAAGCATTTGAGTAATACTCCTTGTTAAAACAACTCCTTTGAAACTCGGGTGTTGCAGTTTCAACAATCAGGTCGGCGTAATTGATATATATTTTGTTAATCATTGTTCACCTGAATACAAGGTTGTAAAAGTCAGTAATGACTAATCGGCTGGGACCTTGTAAGACTAATCGGCCGAGTCAGAGACTAGTCGGGTACTAGTCGAACGTTCACAAACTTTGACTTTGACAGTGTCTGACTTACTTTGATTGAAAAATTTGACCTTGAATGAATAAATCCGACTAAATTGGAATACTTCAAAATCTCACCTAGTCGCGGACTAGTCGGCCTAGTCGGGGGACTTTTACTATGATTTCTGAATGTTTGATTTGCTTTGGTTCTTGTGTGTTGTAGTTATTGATTTGTTTAATTTTTATATATCTATTGTTTTTTCTTGAAATGGTCTACATTTTCATTCACTTCCATACTATTTTCATTTTTCTTTTTTAAAAAGCCATACTATTTTCATTTTAGGTGGACTGTGTGTATACAACAACACTTGGGCTTTAGAAAACACGATGTTTTATATTTTGCAGGTGGGGACGCTGTTCCTATACATATTGTTACTCATGCAAGCCAACTTCCGCCCGAGTTCTTGCAGCCATCACCTGATAAGAAGTTAGTTATTGGGTTTGACTGTGAGGGTGTTGACCTTTGTCGCAATGGAACTTTGTGTATCATGCAGGTAAATTGACGTAAACTAATGCATGTCACAGTTATCTTATATAAATTAATGGCGCACATTTGACTGTGATCTTGTTTGCTGCTTCACTTGTTCACTAATAGCTCAACTACATAAGTTGTTTTGGACCTATATCCGATTGGTTTGTAACACCTGAATTTCTGCGTTAATATGAAATTTTTGCTTATTGGTAATGGTCTATGTTTTTATGGTTTTGGCAGTTAGCGTTTTCAGATGCTATATATTTGGTTGATGCTATTGAAGGCGGAAGGGCACTTGTGGAAGCCTGTAAGCCTGCACTTGAATCTAGTTACATCACTAAAGTTATTCATGATTGCAAACGGGATAGTGAGGTCTCTTAATGATTCGATCCCACCTACCATTTTAATTCTGTTTTAAAATGGTTTTGTATAACACTTGTTGTTTACTTTCATTTTGAAGGCATTATATTTCCAGTTCAACATCAAATTACACAATGTCTTTGATACCCAGGTGAGTGTATAGATATAGATCTTTAAAGCTTCTATTTTTATGGGATCGTAAAGTCATAATTTTGCATCATTTAGTTCTAATTGTCAAGGTTGTAAGAGTCGAGAGTCGGGGACGATTCGTCCATTGACCAACGTTTGACTTTCTAACAGACATAAATATTTCAGACATATATATGTGGCAATTTGATTTTAAAAAATATAATTTTTCTGACGACTTTGACTTTTGACCGGCTCCAACAGACTGGCCGACTCAGCCCAACTTTGACCGAATCAGGCCGGATTTGACCGATTCTAAGCCGAATGTTTAGGCGTTTTTGAGCAAGTCAGTATAGGCTAGTTCCCAAACCAACACTCTGCCGACTTTTACAACAGTGCTAATTGTTTGTTCGTATTATCTTCCCGCTTTTTTTGCTGACCAATTTATATGTGACACAGATTGCTTACAGTTTAATTGAGGAACAAGAAGGTGCGACTAAAGTGCCAGATGATTACATATCATTTGTTGGTCTTCTTGCCGATCCACGTTATTGTGGTACTGAGCCTCTTATTTTGTCAAAAATAACTGTTCATTTTTTAATTTTTTTTTTTTTTTTCTATATGCAATATCTTAAACATATTAACTTACTTATATTCCCATCTTATTGTATTGAAAACAGGCATGTCTTATCTTGAGAAGGAAGAAGTTAGAGTTCTTCTCAGGCAGGTTCGTCATATACACGCTGATATATATGTTTCTTAGGATATGTTTTTTTTCGCTATAACATAGGCATCTGAGATATTGTAATAATAATAATAATAATAAACTATGCTATGTGTAATGTACCAGGACCCAAACTTCTGGAAATATAGACCATTATCTGAACTGATGGTGCGTGCAGCTACAGACGATGTCCGTTTTCTTCTGTATATATATAACAAAATGGTGGTGAAGATGAACCAAAAATCTTTGTGGTATCTTGCTGTTCGTGGTGAACTTTATTGTCGTTGTTTTTGCATTACTGAAAACAGTTATGCAGATTGGCCACCTCTCCCTGCAATCCCAGGTGTGGGGCCGTCAGAGGGTCGGTTTTACCCTTTCTTTTCTTGTTTCTTCTTTCATCTTTTTATGTTCATATATTATTATTATAAGCAGACGATAAAATTTTACGTTTTATTAAACTGCAGAAGATGTTGTCATGGATAATAATGCTTTCGAGCAAGAGATTCTGTCAGTCGTTGATGTCCCACCTGGAAAGATGGGACTTGTTATTGGACGAAAAGGCGCTTCCATTTTGGCTATTAAGGAGTCTTGCAAGTAATTATATATTTTGTTAAATTAATTTTTAAATTTTGTCGTTTACTTAAGTTTGTCAATTGATGATTTTGGTGTACTGGCAGTGCTGAAATATTCATTGGAGGCTCCAAGGGACCACCAGATAAGGTTTGTCAATACTTTAATTTCCTATATGAGCCTTTGTATTTTAATTAGAGGTGTCAAAGTGGGTTGGATCGGTTTGGTTAATGGGTCAACATTGCTTCCGGTCAACACTGGTATATTTCGTATAGGTTCAGTCTGATTAGATTTACCCCGGAACACATTTTTTGCCCAAAGTTCTTGGATATTTATATTAATAATAATAAAGAATGTTCAAAATGAGACGGTTTGGTTAATGGGTCAACATTGGTTCTGGTAAACAGGTATATTTCGTACAGGTTTTTTCTGATTGGATTGACCCGGAACACATTTGTTGCCCAAAGTTCTTGGATATTTATATTAATAAATAATATATAATGTCCAAAAATTATATACCAAATTGTCTCATTTTGTAAAGAAATAGGGGTGAACTTGACATCTTTACTTAGAATAATACTACACTGCATACGTAGTGCTTGTATATATTTGTGGTCTTAGTTCTCTTCGGTTGTCTTGTTTATCTACTGCCTTTTGTGATGGAGCTAAAATAGTAATAATGATTCAAATAGTATAAATGAACTACGATCTGGCAATGCGAAATGCTAACAATAATTTTGATACGATATCGTGTAGGTTTTTATAATCGGACCTGTGAAGCAAGTGAGGAAAGCTGAAGCCATATTAAGGGGAAAGATGCTGGGAGTGTTTTACTAAAATTCTGATTATGTCATGTATTACTTGTTCGTCCTGCTCACATCTTGTGTAATAAACCGAATGAAAAAAATGGTTACTTTTAAGTTTCGCAGTTGGGTAAGTTGAATGTTTCCCGTATATCATTGTGCTTCTTTTACAGAGCACGCCTATGATCGGTCGATTGTGGCCTAGCTCTAATGTTTTAATCTTTTGACCAATCTATAGTTATCGTTAGAGATGGAATGAGCTATGATGTATTATGTTCATTCACCTCAGTCGTTAATGATTATTGCCAACATTATTTATAGTCCTATACTCCTATGGATTTTATCTATACTATATTCTCCCTTAAGGGATATATGTAGTAACATGTTACAGATAATTCAAATACCAAGAATTTGCAAAATGTGTAGATAGGCAGGGACGCTAAACGCTGTTTTTACTATAGAAACTCGCAAAATCCACTATGTAAGAGTAGGATTTCTGTAAAATACTTCTACTAAATACCCCCCAAGTGACGGGAATGAGACTAATCTTATTGTGGCGAGAGGTGCAAATTTTTGAAACCGACGGGGCTCGAATACGCGTCCACATTTGCAAAGAGCTATCACATAGCAGGTCTCGGCTTCTAAGGCAACGCGTATTATTAATGCCGAGGCGCATTGGTCAAATGTCAAGAATTATAAAGCGGGTGCGAAACTGCAGTTATATCTAAATCATATTCGAGTATATGACATCATCATACTACTTATCAAATTTTTTATTCCAATATGTTTAGTGTTCATCGCAATCTCAGGAATTATTAAAAACTCCAATCTTGTCGTACTTAATGCTATCAACTATTTCACTCAAAATAACACTAACACAACGTAAAAAAGTTTCATATTTATATCTTAAAAAACAATAATGCGAATTGCCACATTATGATAAAAAAAAAAACCGTTGACATTGATAAAATTGAATCGAAGGTGCTGAAGAGCAATACGAAATAATGTTCAACATCACACCCACGTGTCACATAATGGCATACCTCTCTACTTGTACTCTACTCGTTAGAGTCCTTAGCTAAAAGGAAGTCAACCCTGCAAGAACAAATGAAATCGCATCAAATGATTATAACTACTTGCGACGAGTAAATTTGAACTCAATCATTTTACATTTCTTTTCTGCATTATACAGGTATTACCTTACTAAATTTAAAATCCTTGTAAACACATTCTGATCAGTTTGTACTAAATACCTATAATGATAACCTAAAGTAGTAATTGAACACTTACAACAGAACAGCTGGAGTATATATACAGATCGTGTTCACGTGCTCACAACACATCAAACAAAACCAACCAAAATGTTAGGTATTTATATAACCCGAAAGTAATATCCAGAATGCAAAATTGTTTAGTGCATTTGTTAATGATACTGAATGACAAGTAATGATGAACCGTTCAGCAATCTGTGTTGAACCATTCAGGGTTGAAATACTATCATTTAAAAGGTTAATACATTAATTTTATATTATCGGAGTTCATTCAAAATGATTATCAAACAAGTTATTGTCGTTTAGGACTAACTTTAATCCAAACCTTTGAATCATTCAAATTTTGAACCATAGCTCTTAATTATTCCGTTTTATCGAACGCATCCAACAATTAGCTTCGTAAACAGCAAGGCCTCATAAGGATTTGCTATTGATATACAAAGATATAAATGAAACCATATGTCACTGACGTGTCATATTCGGGTCAAAGAAGAAAATATCAGTCACCAAGAAAAGACTCCTGGAACATGTCAACATATCAAGCAAATTCTAGACTAAAATGTGCTTACATAACCTATACAATTTAGCAGACATTTACACAAAATCAGTTAGTATTAGACCACATCTAGTATTATTGGTAATTAGTAATGGTAATTATACAATTAGTTTCTAATCAGTGACTAGAAACTAAAAGAGAATACATAAAAATTGTTTCTTTACTAACCTTAGAGTATTAGTCCTTGTTCAAAACTTTCGGAACTTTTATGTATGGCTCCTCATAACTCGGAACAGCAGCTACTATAGCCTCCCTGTTACCCACCAGATACATTAATATTAGATTGTATATATAAAATAAAATAGTAAATCCCATTGAGCATGTTACAGACATACAAAAACGATATTAACCTATTGGCAAATGTTTCTGAACTATCCTCACGAAAGCTTCCTGCTTCAGTATCTGTAAATCAGTAGTGCATATTTACTCGGTTACTCCCCTATAAACGATAAACAGATAGATGCAGTGCTTCAACATAATCAAACCAAGCAAAAAAGCATAATAAAATCTAAAGAACTAAGCACCTGCACGTATTGAAGGTTCAATACTATGAAGATCCACATCTTGAAGTTGACCAAACCTGGACCAAATATTAATTCATGTCAAATAAACTCAATAGCCTTCATCTACTTGCAATCGAGATATCGTTCAACTTTTTGACAATTCTACACCAGTTTAACAAGAAGAAAGAGAAGTAAACCACTATTTTTTTTTTTTTTCAACAAAATCTTTACCCATTTATATAACTGCCTTCCGTAGTACCGATTATTCTCATCTTTGATGTTCTAAATAAATTGTGAACAGCCAAAACAATCTAATGTGTGAAGCGGATACAGCCTTGCAGGTCAATTTTCGTCTTAATATAGTTAGATAAAAATGTGTATGTGTCAATTTCTTACTCATAGAGCAAATGTAATGTAAATAGGTACAAAAAAGAGTCATTGTAACACAAGCTATATCTTTGATCATTTTACACAGTTAGATACAGGATTCAATTGAATCCTTTATCAGAAATTGTAAATTACAGTGACATATGACATCCACCATTGTGGTACGCAATTAATGTTAGAAAGAAAAACAAAATACAATAATATAAACTGATAGACAAGTAAATTACAGAATCACAAGTATTCAAGATTGGTTTATTTAAGATCGTTTGAACAACATAAAAAATGTGTAAACGAGTAAATCAAACTCAACGAAGGAGTCAAGAAGATACCAGTCTACCACTTGCTGGATTTTGGGGCCAAACTCTTCAGCCTATATACATAAAAAAAAAAAAATTTGATCAATATCCAATTAAAGGTCTATTTTGAGATGGTTAACACAATTTAATCTTCCCATAACTCATTTGTTTTCTAAAAGAAAGTTCAAATTGGAAACAGATACCTCTTGTGGAGTTAGAGATATACGAGCAGTTTCTGCTAAACGGGCCACATTGGGTCGTTCCAAATTCGAACAAACCGAGAAGTTGCAAGCTCCAACCCTAAACCTATTCTCCTTGTGTCTAAGGGCATGATGAAATCCAGATTTTGATAATTTATTAAACAGCATACGATTGCATAACAACGATGGTGCTAGTACAACTAATGCTCTGCTTCCCATTTTTTTTAATCTAAAATCTGAAACTGGAGTTAACAATTTACATACATCAACACACATGCCACTGTTTCTTAATATATTATTGAATCGAATTTAAGAGCTTTATCTAAACAAACTGTATCAAGTAAGCGACATTGGACTATCTTGTAAGCAAAATATGAAGTTTACAACTATTTAACAGTGTGTAATATCTATTTGCTAAAGAATTAAGTACAATCAGCGATAATCAGTGAGGGATAAAGCATACAAATTTAGTATTTTATCTAAATAATATAAAAAGATTAAACGCTAATTTTAGATAAACATTAACAGGTAAATAAATAAAATTACCTATAATTTTTTTTTTTTTTTACAAAAGCAGCCATTTTATTTAAGTATATCTACAATCAGACCATCCATGGGGATTAAGAACCCATGGACCTGTATATCATATATAGATAAAATACGAAGCCTACATATGGATACACATAATTGATTTATACTAGACCTGGCAATTGTGACCCATACACTCATATTCAGGTCAAATGGGTCAAGCTTTCAGGTTAATTGGGTCTTGAGAAAAATTAAGCCTAACAATGTAAATCAAAACTAAAAAAAGATTCAAATGGGTTTCTCTACATCCTATTGAGTCCTATAAAAAAAAATGAAGGAACGAATCTAATAGGTATCAATACTCAAAGATCAATAATAGAAATGGGTCAAATGGGTTTTGTGAATGGGTCAAATGGGTCAAGCACAAAAAGTCCCATCTATCAAAAAATTATGAAAGCATTAATGGTTATATCATTTATTATGTATATTAATAGTTCTTATGTATATATAATAAATAAAAATAACTAAAATAATGTAATAAATGTAAAAAAGTGACGTAACCCATTTGACCCATTTGACCCAACTGACCTGTGACCCGTTTCGACCCGTTACCCAAACCAACCCAACCTGACCCATTTTGACCCGTTTAAAAAATTGACCCGTTTGACCTATGACCCATTTCAACCCAAAACTATTTTGACCCGTTACCCAAACCGACCCAACCTGACCCGTTTGCCAGGCATAATTTATACTGAACAGAAAAGGCCAATGTTGCTGAGCATTAAGCAAGCAACCACCTGGGCGATCAGATGTCCTGAAATGTTAAATACACGCTCGGATTATGCCACTCGATACGAATCTTCTTAACGCGTTTCGATATCTATTCGTAGTGGTAGTTACTAACTTGGATTTCGCACCGGACCTGAGTTTACTGTTTGAATTGTCCTCGTATATCATTTCCCTTATTTATCATTTCTTTGTTCACTAATTTTTTTTTATAATCCGTCGGAATCAATATGATGAAAATTTGATTTTATGATTTTCATTGTGTCTCAATTTTATTTTATTTTAAAAAAAAAAATCCACGTAGTGGCCGGAGGTTCAATCGGAAACAATTTCTCTATCCGTCGAATAAAGAGGGATGACTTTCTCTACTTTTGAGGGTATTTTCTCTCTGGATGGAGAAATGACTTGTCTTTATTCTCGAATAGGGGAAAGATTGTCTACATCTCACCTCCCCATACACCACGTTGTATTGGGTTTTGTTGTGTTTGTTGTTGTACTAATTTTTTTTTTTTTTTCGTTTTTGACCAATCACGTTCAACTACTATCAATAAAATTACCGATATACCCCTTTCATCATGTAAACCCTTGCTTTCCTCTTTTTCTAAAAAAAAGTACTCTCTAATAGTCACTATCTCTCTCCCAAACCAAACACCACTCCGATCTTTAAACTCGGATAAAAGTACGAGTGGAACGACTTTAGTGTTGGTAGGTGCCTAAATGATGCGATTAAGCGAAGGGAGCTTTGCTGGTTTGATGGCCAGCTCGTGCAATCAATAAAAAATTATTCGTGTTAGTAAGCTAACTTTATAAGTGTCACACCCCCAAATAGGGCCGGGGTATTTGTGACTAATTATATCAAATCAAACAATTGTATAACGAGAACGACTCTATATGAGACATTTTATATAACTTTTATTGAGTTTTTGCAGCGGAAGATAAATAGTCATTACATTTTATTGAATGAACAAAGCATTAAATGTTTTTAAATGGAATGATAAGTAATGCATGAAGACTCCAAGCATAGCAAGCAATCATCATCAAAGCAGCACATCAACAGCTTCTAATTACCTGAGACAAACATGCTTAAAAAGTCAACACGAGGTTGAGTGAATAACATAGGTTTAAATTTGAGTAAGTTTGTTAGACCACAAGATTTAAATAAAGTCGATATATCATGTATATCAAAAGTATGCCATGAGCGTATAATATCAAAACTAAACGATTTTACCCCGTAACAATACATATGTAATTGTCGAGATCATTATTATACCACCAATTGACCTGAGGTCAACAGTGCGGGACGTTACTCCCAATAGCGCTATCTATAATAAATCCGTTTGCCACTTTAATTCATCTAGCAATTGATGATATTACAAAGCAGGGATTTGTATGTTTCAAATGAACATAATAAAATACTCATGTTGGTCGCATAATAAGTTTGTACTTGTGTCTAGCATGTCAAAGCATTTAAAATAAAGTATGTGTCTCACCCCAATGTAAAAACATAAAAATGTAAAAACGGGGCTATGAAATTCACCTTAAATAGCAGTTGAAGTATTCCACGCAAGAAGGAAAGTAAAGCAAGTAAGTGATCTGGATATCAACCTAGAGGTATGACGTTTGATTAGTTAATGTCTAACTTGACATAAAGTATGTTTATTAATATAGCAACTATATTGACAGTGAAGGTTTTCGAGAAAAGTTCCTATTTCTCAAAAGTTTCTATTTTTGGAAACCTACTACTTATGGAAAGCTTCCACTTATAGTAAGCTTCTAGTTTAAGAATGTTCGGGTTATAATTCTTAACAAAGATGTTGTACAATCTCACCCAAACTTCGTTGCTAACATGCAAGTCACTCGAATGATCTATTGTTACCGAGCGGCCCAGGATCTCTTGACAAGAATCTAAGTCTTGGCATTCGAGATCCACAAACGTCCCATAATGGTAACAAGGATCACCCTAGGCCACAAGTAGCGGTGATGTTTGTAGTCTTTGTACGCTATCTTTAATTATAACCTTCACGTTAGGTACGTATATACATATATATTCATTAATTCGATTTTAAATATAATTCCTATATATTAATTCATAAAAATACTTTTATAATTTTTAGTAACATATATTACTAATTATAACATGTTATTTATTTTTATTTTAATTGCATATAATTTATAACATTATTTACATGTTTCGGTAAAAGAATAATAAACCGAAGTAAATAGTAAATAGTAAAAAAGTAAAAAGTAAGAAAAGAATACTTACTAGTAGTAATTCTTCAAAGAGAGAATGAGAGAAATTTTGGTGTGAGTTTGAATGAGAAATGAGGGGTATTTATACTTGAAAAAATTAGGTAAAAAGAATAAAATAATTAAAATAAAAAGAAATATTTTAATTTTTAATGGGATTTTAAAATTCAAAAGTATTAAATGTTAGGTCATGGGATAATGCACAAAATAAAATAATAAAAGTAGTTTTCCATTATAATTTTTAATTAAAAAGTAATTTATTTATTTATTTTTTTTAAATTCGTTTATTTTAAGGATTATATATATATATATATATATATATATATATATATATATATATATATATATATATATATATATATATATATATATATATATATATAAAATAAACAAATTGATTTAGTACTTTTCCAAGAATATTTGTCAATATTTTTTTATTTTTATTTAATTAATAAATACAAATTTTGCATAAAAATAATAAATAATTCAGTATTTTGTATTTTTAATAATAATTATGATTTTAATTATTAACTATAGTTTTAGTAAGTTTGTAAATATTATTACATTTATATATATATTTGGATTTATTATATAGTTAAATATATAATATATTAACTAAATAATAAAAGTGATACAAAGTTTATATACTTAGTTAAATTATGTCAAATTATATAAATTAATAATATATTATTTATTTAAGCGTACGTTGTTGACTAAAAATTACTATTCGGTCAATATTTAATTGTATATAACAACCCTTAATACATATAGTCAGGTAGATAACCCTAGGGTTAATTCAGTAAATTTAGAAGTTGAAAAGTGAGGGTTGTTATAGTACCTCCCCGTTAATAAAAACTTCGTCCCGAAGTTTTAGGTAGACTTCTCGGATGCATCAGCGGTTGAGAAGAGATGGGGATATTTCTGTTTCATTTGGTCTTCATGTTCCTAGGTATACTCGGGGCCACGTCGTGAATTCCAACGGATCTTAACAATAGGTATGGTGCTTTGTTTCAAGCGTTTAGCAGATCAGTCAATGACTTCTACGGGTTCCTCTATGAAGTGCATTTATCATCAATGCGAATGTCATCCAAAGGAATAACAAGAGTGTCATCAGCGAGACACTTTTTAAGATTCGAGACATGAAATACGTCGTGTGCGCTGCTAAGTTCAGCAGGTAATTCTAATCGATAAGCCACGGGTCCGATTCTTTCAGTAATCTTGAAGGGTCCAACAAAACGCGGACTTAGTTTGCTTCGTTTATCAAAACGAACGACGCCTTTCCAAGGGGATACTTTCAACATGACTTTGTCACCAACTTGAAATTCCAAATCTTTCTGACCTTTATTAGCATAGCTTTTCTATCGGCTGCGGGCAGTTTCTATTCGTTTCTTAATCTGAACTATCTTTTCGGTTGTCTCGTGTATGATTTCAGGACCGGTTAACTGTTTGTCCTCTAATTCATCCCAGCACAGTGGGGATCTACATTTTCGCCTGTATAAGGCCTCAAAAGGTGCAGCCTTAATACTTGAGTGGTAACTATTATTTTAAGAGAATTCAACCAAAGGCAAATGTCTATCCCAGCCTTTGCCGAAGTCGATAACACAAGCGTGAAGCATATCTTCCAACGTTTGAATGGTTCGTTTACTTTAACCATCGGTTTGCGGATGATAAGCAATACTCATGTCGAGTTGAGTTCCAAGAGCAGTTTGTAAGGATTTCCAGAATCTGAAAGTGAATCTACTGTCGCGATCGGATATGATTGATATAGGAACACCATGACGAGAGACAATTTCTTTGATATACAGTTGTGACAATCTCTCCATCTTATCGGTCTCCTTGATCGGTAAGAAATGAGCAGATTTAGTAAGACGATCTACTATGACCCATATAGTATCATTACCACTAGAAGTCTTGAGCAATTTAGTAATAAAGTCCATAGCGATACATTCCCACTTCCACTGCGGAATATCCGGTTGTTGCAGTAAACCAGACGGCTTTTGATGCTCGGCCTTAACTTTTAAACAAGTAAGACACTTGCTCACATATTCAGCAATATCATATTTCAGATTAGTCCACCAATAAAATTCTTTCACATCATGATACATCTTACTGGAGCCTGGGTGAATAGAATATCTAGTCTTATGTGCTTCATCCAAGACTAGCTTTCGCAGATTTTCGAATTGAGGAACCCAAATACGGTTGTTGTAGTACCGTGTTCCGTTCTCCTTGATTTGTAATTGGTTTTCAAATCCTGAAGGTCCTTTGATATTACTCAAATTAGTCATATCTTTAGTCGTAATATCACTTCCTATTGTTGTTTATTTCGTATGTAAATATAGTAATTCCGTTTGTATTCCATATTATTGTAATATAGTCTAGAATCATTGTAAACTTGAAGAAATATGAAGATTATGTATAATAACAGCTCAGAGATCGAAAACAAGACTAGAAACCCAAAGACAGAAGAGTGCGCTCAGCGCACCACAAAGGGTGCGCTCAGCGCACAATGCTAAAATTTGATCAGAGGATTTCTTGGCCAAAACCAAAGTGCGCCAAGCACACATTTTGATGGTGCGCGGCGTGCACAGTAGTGCGCTCAGCGCACCCATAAGCGTACTTTTAACAGAAAAGAAGATTTGAACGTGCGTTGTCGAGCTGTAAAGGAAAAAGTGGAGTAGGTAAGAGTGCGCTCAGCGCACCCCTACTGTGCGCGCCGCGCACAGTGCTTTTCACCAACTTTTTAGCTTATTTAATTCCATTTCCAGTTTCATTTCAAGGGTACCAGTTTCCTTTCTGATTCAGAGACGAAAACATACGATTCAAAGAAGTTCTTGGGCTTATCAAAATGCATCTAAGCACTCAAATCATTGAAGAATCCAAGATCATTCAAGAGCTTCATCTGTGATGACCCGGAAATTTCTGACCAAATTTAAACTTAATCTTTGTATGATTAACATTTCCGACACGATAAGGAAAGTCTGTAAACTGAATCTCAAAATTTTTGAACTACTTTCATATATTCAAATACCTTTCGGTTGTTCTTGACAATTCGCGAACAATTATATGTATATAGATACATATATATATATATATATATATATATATATATATATATATATATATATATATATATATATATATATATATATATATATATATATATATATTTATATATTTATATATATATATATATATACTATAACTTGAAAACGTAACAATGTATTAATTGTTTAATACCGTACATTAAACTTATTGGTTTAAATATTTATTTAAATATATATGATAAGTTAGAATATTAATTGTATGAATAACTTGCGACGTATATTTTAAAACGTGTTTAAAAATATTGAGAATAGATATTAACTTGGTTATGAAACGTTTGATAAATACTATTATATTAATAAATAACGAGACAATGATTTATAGAAGTAAATGACCAAAACACTCGAAAGATTAAGATATACTTTGAGTGATATAGTTTATGGATAATTTAAGGCTATATTTTGACAAAGGTACGTGTCACGAAACGTAAAATGCAAGTTTTCTAAGTGTACAAAAATGCATTTGAGAAACCGAAACCGGGACATAAGTTGAGTAACAACGTACGAGTCATCGGAACGAAAATTACAGGTCAACTATGCACATGAATTTAATATAATATATAATTAATTATATAAATTAAATATATTATATATATTTAAATAATATGTCGACAAACAAGAAAACAAAAGTTTGTGAGCTGGATCAGAGGGCCATGCGATCGCATGGCCTTGAAGCACAAATCCCATGCGATCGCATGGGGTGCTTTTTCAGAAAAAGTTCTATAAATTGCACGATTCTGGTTCAGTTTTCTCACACTTTATATTACTCCGTATTACTTATGTTATTTATTTAATTTATTATTTATAATTATTATAATTATAATAATAATAATAATAATAATTATTATTATTAATATTAAGATTATTATTATTAATCTTATTATTAATATTATTAGTATTATTATTTTTACGATACAAAAATAATAATATATATATAATATCACGACGGATGGATGTCCAAATGATTTCGAAACGGGTTTTCGAGCAAGCTAGAGCTAAGGAAATTATGGGTTATTGTCAAAGAGGTTATGGGTAATATTCGGGGGTATATTTGTGAATCAAACCTAGTGTTTATCATCTCTGTTGCGTCTACGTAATTTCCTACAATATTAAATCTCAATATTGGTACGTAAGCACTCATATTTTATCTTTTATATATTAATTGTATATCCATATCTAGTGCTCGAGTATATATATTTATACATGCTTGTATGCTAAATTTCGTCGCTAAATAATTTATAATGATTCACGAATTAAATACATATATTACTGGTAAAAGGTATATGATATACATATTTCTGGAAAGCTGGCGAAAAATCAATAACTTTTCATTTAGATATCGAATAATTTCGATGAACGGATTAAAAGATACGATCAACTGAATTATGATTGACGTTAATTGGAATTGCTTTTGAATCTGCAATTAATATTTAAAACAACTTGTTTGCAAGATTGATAAATTGGATTTTTGAATATTACCAACCGAGTAAATGAATCCTTATATAAGGTATGTCTCGTTTTGTTAAACTATTGTCAAAATTGAATTTTTGAAACGACTTTGGATAACTTTTGTATGTCGATCTCGAGCATTAGAATTGCGATACACTATGACCTGACCTAGCTTGATAGACATTTATTGACCAACATATATTCTCTAGGTTGAGATCTACGGTTATCTGGTAATCCGAGTTTCGATCACATTTTGGTGAACAACTTTATATGCTGCTAAGGTGAGTTTCATATGATCCCTTTTACCCATTACATTTTTGGGCTGAGAATACATGCAAATGCTTTATTAACTGATTTACAATATTTATATGCGTGAGTTTCATTTGCTCCCTTTTTAATTGCTTTTGCAATATATATTTTTGGGCTGGGAATACATGCACTTTATTTTAAACGCAATGGATACAAGTACATACTAAATTCTACACCGAGTTTGAACCGAAAATCCCTTAGCTTTGGTAACTAGTAACTGCCGGTTATAAGAACTGGTAGGCGCGAGTAGTTATATATGGATCCATAGGGCTTGACATCCCCGTCTGTTCCAGGTATAGAAACCCTAGCCTGAACTATAAAACAGACGTATGCTATTTGAGTTTAGTACACGTTGGTTTGCGTGTATTGTACATGTTGGTTGCATGTATGTTAAAACAGGGGTACTTATTATAACGTTAAAGTTTAGTTACCAGGGTGCTCAATCTTGTAGAATATTTTGATAAACGTTTCTGGATGAAACAACTGAAATCTTGTGATCCATCTTTATGTACAGATTTTGCAAAACATTAAAACTATGAACTCACCAACCTTTGTGTTGACACTTGTTAGCATGTTTATTCTCAGGTTCCCCAGGAGTCTTCCGCTGTTTGATTATATGTTAGACAAGCTATGTGCATGGAGTCTTACATGGCATATTTTTCAAGGAAACGTTGCATTCACCAAATCATCACCATGTATCTTATTTTGACTGCATTGTCAACGGAAGTACTATTGTAAACTATTATTTATGGTAATTGTCTATATGTAGAAATCATAAGATGTCGAAAACATTTGATTTAAATATTCATTTATGGTGTGCCTTTTCAAAAGAATGCAATGTTTACAAAACGTATCATATAGAGGTCAAATACCTCGCAATGAAATCGATGAATGACGTGTTCGTCCATATGGATTTGGAGCGATCGTCACAGTTGGTATCAGAGCGTTGGTCCTAGCGAACCAGGTCTTGCATGAGTGTGTCTAACTGATAGTTGTTAGGATGCATAAGTAAGTCTGGACTTCGACCGTATCTGCATGTTAAAAGTTTTGCTTATCAGTTCTTGTCGGAAATTACATGCTTATCATTCTTAAGTCTAGACACGTTTTCCTGTATTTATTGCATAAATAGTGTATAGACAAAAATACATATCTTAGCATATCTGTTACTGTAAACTTTTCCTGACATCTTCCGAAAATTTCTCCGTGATTTATGGAATTTGGTATTATATATACATATGTAAATTATGTATTGAAGAATACCAAACTAAATTCTATAATCTAATTCATATAAAAAAATCATCTCCATAATTATACAAGATGGATCCCGTATCTAGTTCAAAATCCTTAAACTCCGACAGCTATTCCGATATGGATATTCACCTGAATTCCAAAGACAGTGTAACAGGAATGGATCAACCAATCAGCCATCACCTATTCTGGATGAATTGGGGATGGGTTCGTAGCCTACTTAATTATTGGAGACAGGAAGAAGGCGATCCCTTCCATCCACCACATTGCCCTCTGGGCGAAGAACCTGAAGCACTTACCGGCGAACCTGTTCGTAATACCATTTTCTCTCTCATCTCCAGAATATCTCGTCATGATCATATACTCTCTCAAATTCTGGATCTTATTCATCCGCTCGTCCGAACCGCCAATCATCCTGGTGTAGTAGAAGAAGTCAACGAGCTTCGTGCTCGGGTAGTGGCTTTGGAGAATATAGTGCAAAGGTTACAGACACCAGCAACATCACCGGCATCAACAGTACCACCGACAACAACGCCAATAGTACCATTACCACCACCAACAACATCCGCATCGCAAACCTCAACTTCACAATCTCTCCCACGAGCATCAATGTCATACGCACCGTAGTTATCAAGAAATACCAGCAACAATAACCGATAAAGTATTAACTCATTTCTCCTGAAGAAATTTTATGTATATTTAATATATATGAATTTTGAAATCAAAATAAATCTTTTTGTACCAAGTTATTACGTGTGAATCTTAACTGGTAGGTACTACTCGGTTAATTCATATTACTAATATGCTATGATGTACATCCTTCGTTAATGACTTAACCATCGTTAACTACAATCTCTGTTTCCAACTCAATGAATTCCATTTCATAATAACCTAAGTATATTATTCAATTATATGGTTGATTTTATACTTTCATCTTCGATGTATTCGAAACTTTCTAGAAAACATCATTCGTACCTTGTGAAGTTAGCAAGAGTTCCATGAGCACCAACATGATTCACTGAGAAAATATCAATAAAACTGAGTATTGATTACATTAGTGAAATACTCCGTAAAGATTATTAAATCTTTAATGTTTTAGAGATTATTCATTTCTAATTCAAGTCAAAAATCAAATGAGCTTAATATGATATTAACTCATCAAATCTGTATTACATCTGAAGAAAATATACATACATATATTTTCGTAAAAACGATAATAAAAATTCTTTTGTACAAAATATTACTTGTGAAATCTTTAACGGGTAGGTAATTCCCGGGAAATATATAAGTTCACAATTAATATGTTATACTGTACATTCTTCAACTTTGATTCAAAAATTATTAACTATGCTCACAGCGATATACAATCGTTTCCATACAAATTCAATTACATATTCTGATATTGACGGATCAGAATCCAAGTCAAGATTTAACGGGTAACATCATTCTTAGATCTCTACATCTTTCAAAGCTATACTTTGACTTCAAAAATGTGAAAGATCCTTTAGCATTGTTATTACTAAAAATAACCTTGCAATTTCTTTTCAAAGTATCCAGTATTATCAACCGTTTAACCAGTCAACGATGACCTTTCAGACTTGTAACTTTGGCATATACGTTTTTGTTATCTGGGAATCTTTCATGTTCCACCATATTAGCAGTAAATTTACCAACAACTTCATTGATCATTGACCTTCCAAAAAATCCTTATACTCATTGAAACCGTATCATGTACTCATCCACATCTTGTAATGGCAATTGCCATACCAACTATCGGGAATTAGCAATCAGTATTTTGAAATCTTGTAGCACGTCTACGCCAATAGTTATATGTGTACATATAACGTCTACCTCTTGGACTTACATACTTCGAATGTGAAGTTTCCGAAAAACACCCCAAACAACGAAACTAGTTCTCCGAATTTTGGAAAAATGTTGATGAAGCAGCAAAAACTATAAACGACCTTAACAGTCAAAAGTTTGATGATAAAGAATAGTATGGTGGTAAAGCTGAGAAAAAGAGAAGGTTTGGAATTGAAAAACGGATTGAGCAGACCATGAAGGAGGCTGTGAACAAATCACAAAGACTAAATCTACCTTCAAAGAATGCAAATGATTCAGAGTCTGCTGAAATCATTAGCGAATACCTTGCTCCTTACTCTAAAACCTTTGCGGACAATATTCTTCATCATCATCTTATCTTAAATATTCTAAGATATCATCGTATCTCCCATTATAAATATCCTCCATATTTCTGAAGATATTTTTCGAAAACATTCTTATCTGAAATCATTACCTCTTCGCGCTATCTGTGTTACATCATAAAAGAAACTATTTTAGTTTCTAAAATCTGAAAAATTCGAAAAAATGGATTTTTGAAGTAATGTTGGGAACTGAAGCATGAGTTAGTATAATACAATGACACTTGATCAACGTGATTATATTACAGTAAGTCATGTTGAGTTTCTAATGGAACGTGACAAAGGTTCACATATCATACCCTCATCATGAACCATGTTACATAACTCTTTTATTCTATTTAACCTCTAAACATATAAAGAAAATATTTTTCTTGATGATTCGGTCTTTTTCGAGGTATTCTGGTAATTTGACAAGTCAGATTGTGCCATTACCGTTTCTTTCTTAGAACATTAATTATGTTCATTCCGAAATTCATACCTACGAATTCTGGACCATTATTCGCTTGACTTAAAGTCGGGAAGAGAGAACGGAAGCATGAAGCTCCGAAATATAACGGAGAATATAAAGCCCTATAACAACCCCGAAATTACAAACCGTGTATATCAATGCGTATAGCAATATAAAGACACGGGAGAATGAAAAACACTATAACCCCAAGGTAATGGTAGAAGAAAATAACTTCCTTTGGTGGTAGATGAAAAAGAAGAATGATAGATATGAAAGTTAAAAGTATATCAAGAATCAGAACTGGATGAAGCATTTCACAATCTTTTGAAGTATGAAATGAGGAAGAAGATGTAGGAGTGGTGAAAATAATGAAACGGAAGTAGTTAATTTATAGCGAAATATCAGACATAACAATCGAGGCAGATTATGCATTTAATCAAAGGAAATCATAATTTCCTTAAATTTCGAAGAATCAAATCTTATTATGAAGATTTTCTATTCCTTAAATATCGGAAACCAATCGTTACTACGTCAAAAGATAAGACGAATCTCTATTTCACTCTATTATGATAACTTCTCTCATACGCTTCGAATAATTGGATTGTTTTATCCATATTATTCAAACAGTGATAAAACTCTAGTTATCGACTCATATACGGCATGAAAACATTTTTATTGTTAGTCATGACGAGCTCACTCAAATTTCAGGACGAAATTTCTTTAACGGGTAGGTACTGTGATGACCCGGAAATTTCTGACCAAATTTAAACTTAATCTTTGTATGATTAACATTTCTGACACGATAAGCAAAGTCTGTAAACTGAATCTCAAAATTTTTGAACTATTTTCATATATTCAAATACCTTTCGGTTGTTCTTGACAATTCGCGAACAATTATATGTATATATATATATATATATATATATATATATATATATATATATATATATATATATATATATATATATATATATATATATATATACTATAACTTGAAAACGTAACAATGTATTAATTGTTTAATACCGTACATTAAACTTATTGGTTTAAATATTTATTTAAATATATATGATAAGTTAGAATATTAATTGTATGAATAACTTGCGACGTATATTTTAAAACGTGTTTAAAAATATTGAGAATAGATATTAACTTGGTTATGAAACGTTTGATAAATACTATTATATTAATAAATAACGAGACAATCATTTATAGAAGTAAATGACCAAAACACTCGAAAGATTAAGATATACTTTGAGTGATATAGTTTATGGATAATTTAAGGCTATATTTTGACAAAGGTACGTGTCACGAAACGTAAAATGCAAGTTTTCTAAGTGTACGAAAATGCATTTGAGAAACCGAAACCGGGACATAAGTTGAGTAACAACGTACGAGTCATCGGAACGAAAATTACAGATCAACTATGCACATGAATTTAATATAATATATAATTAATTATATAAATTAAATATATTATATATATTTAAATAATATGTCGACAAACAAGAAAACAAAAGTTTGTGAGCTGGATCAGAGGGCCATGCGATCGCATGGCCTTGAAGCACAAATCTCATGCGATCGCATGGGGTGCTTTTTCAGAAAAAGTTCTATAAATTGCACGATTCTGGTTCAGTTTTCTCACACTTTATATTACTCCGTATTACTTATGTTATTTATTTAATTTATTATTTATAATTATTATAATTATAATTATAATAATAATAATAATTATTATTATTATTAATATTAAGATTATTATTATTAATCTTATTATTAATAGTATTAGTATTATTATTTTTACGATACAAAAATAATAATATATATATAATATCACGACGGAGGGATGTCCAAATGATTTCGAAACGGGTTTTCGAGCAAGCTAGAGCTAAGGAAATTATGGGTTATTGTCAAAGAGGTTATGGGTAATATTCGGGGGTATATTTGTGAATCAAACCTAGTGTTTATCATCTCTGTTGCGTCTACGTAATTTCCTACAATATTAAATCTCAATATTGGTACGTAAGCACTCATATTTTATCTTTTATATATTAATTGTGTATCCATATCTAGTGCTTGAGTATATATATTTATACATGCTTGTATGCTAAATTTCGTCGCTAAACAGTTTATAATGATTCACGAATTAAATACATATATTACTGGTAAAAGGTATATGATATACATGTTTTTGGAAAGCTGGCGAAAAATCAATAACTTTTCATTTAGATATCGAATAATTTCGATGAACGGATTAAAAGATACGATCAACTGAATTATGATTGACGTTAATTGGAATTGCTTTTGAATCTGCAATTAATATTTAAAACAACTTGTTTGCAAGATTGATAAATTGGATTTTTGAATATTACCAACCGAGTAAATGAATCCTTATATAAGGTATGTCTCGTTTTGTTAAACTATTGTCAAAATTGAATTTTTGAAACGACTTTAGATAACTTTTGTATGTCGATTGATGTTAAAGCTAAGGGGTATAAAATACTTATTAATTTTAGAAGAAATACTATTAAATACGATACATTTTTACACAAGATATTTATTTATTTATAGAATGGATATACTTAAACCTTGCTACAACACTTATAGGCAGTGTACCTAATCGTACAGTAGTGTAGTTTTTAGTAAGTCCGGTTCGTTCCACAGGGAATCTTTTTAAACAAAGCTTAACGCTATATTAGTTTACTTTTATAAAAATACAAATATATATATAAGTAATATTATTATTATAAAGGGGGGTTTTTACCGTTTAATGACCGGTTTGTCGATTTTAAAATTTTAGTCGCAGTTAAAACCAAATGTAAAATAATAAATAAATACAAGACTTAATTTAAAACGTAAAGTAAATAACGATAATGAAATTGCGAATAATAAAAGTGCGATAAAATAAACTTGCGATAATTAAAAAGTACGATAATTAAAAGTGCAATTAAATACAATAACAATAAATAAAAATGCGATAATTAGAAGTGCAATTAAATATAAAATAAAGGAAATTAAATATGAAATAAAATAATTATGCTTATTTAAACTTCCGTAATCATGATGTTTGACGTGTTGATTTTAGTTTTATGTCCATGGGTTAATTGTCCTTTGTCCTGGATTATTTAATATGTCCATACGGATTTGTCCATAATAGTCCATCAGTCATAAATATAAGGAGCGAAAGCCTTCGTCAAACTATTCTTATTCCCGAAGTCAAATATTCCAACTAATTGGGGATTCGAATTGTAACAAGGTTTTAATACTTTGTTTAATGAATACACCAGGTTATCGACTGCGTGTAAACCAAGGTTTTACTACTTTGTTAACAATTACACCAATTACCCTTGAATGTAATCCACCCCTGTTTTAATGAGTCCATTGACTATTAATCCATCCCCGTGTCCGGCAAATGAACAATAATTCGTACTTATAAATATCCCGCCCATCGTGTCCGATTAAGCGTATGTGGTTATATATAAATACGTCGAATTATAAGTTTGTATATTAAATTAACAAGGTATTGTTTAGTTAATATAAAACCCATTAATAGCCCATAGTCTAATTTCCACAAGTGTCGTTCTTTTATTCAAACCCCAATTATGGTACAAAGCCCAATTACCCAATTTTAGTAATTAGCCCAACATCATGATTACTTCGGATTAAATAAGCATAATAATAACTTAGCTACGAGACATTAATGTAAAAAGGTTGAACATAACTTACAATGATTAAAAATAGCGTAGCGTTACACGGACAGAATTTCGACTTACACCCTTACAACATTCGCTAACATACCCTTATTATTAGAATTATAATTAAAATTAAAATTAAAATATAAATAAATATAAATATTACGATATAGATAGAGAGATGGATGGATTTTTTGTTAATTTTTGCGATCAGAATTCGTTTGCTTTTATAGGGATTTTGAAATTTTGGGGCTCCGCGACTCGCGGCATTTTTGCCTTCAAACTCCGCGAGTCGCGGAGATTGAAATTACAGCTCAGTCCCTTTTGGAGTCTTTCTTGCCGATGGTTTTAATTATAAATATAATATATTAAATAATTATAAGAATTATTTAAATATTATATTATATTTATGTGCATAGTTGACTTGTAATTTTTAGTCCATTGCGTCGAGCGTTGAGAGTTGACTCTGGTCCCGGTTCCGGATTTTCGAACGTCCTTGCGTACAATTTAATATCTTGTACTTTGCGTTTTGAATCTTGTACTTTTGTAATTTTGAGACGTTTCTTGTCAATAATTGGAACCTTTTTTATTGTCTTTTGTACTTTTGAGCTTTTTGGTCGTTTGCGTCTTCAATTCGTCGAATATGTCTTTTGTCTTCACCTTTTATTATTTAAACGAATATCAATTGTAAATAGAACAATTGCAACTAAAAGCTTGTCTTTCTTGAGGAATAATGCTATGAAATATATGTTTGTTTTTAGCATTATCAAATATTCCCACACTTGAGCATTGCTTGTCCTCAAGCAATATCGTCTTGCAATACTAGAATCACTTCTTTATTCTTCACACTTTGTACATCAGTGATTTCTATACGGCGGTATAAACAATGGTAGTAACGATATGGTTTACAGTCCCACATGACTATAAAAATTTAGATCCATTAAGGAAATTGGATCTTTATGAAAACATTTGATCTTTTGAAAATTAAATCTAGTTTTTACCCTAGATAAGTTTTCCGAAATAACCCTTTACCGGTGTTTGCAAAATATTTTTGTGGGTTTGGTGGGTTTCAGATTTGAAAATTTTAGCTCAAAACTTGCGGTTTTGTGTCACCCACTTGCTAACCTTGTATTTGGAAAGCAACACGTCCAGTTTACTTGTCCCGTATATTACCTTTCGGTAAACTACCGTCCGGTTGTAAAGGAAAGCGTTGTACAAGCAACTGTTAAGGCAATGTCCCCTGACATGCTTTTAATTGTGGTCTATAACGTGTCGGACGCAATTACTATCCTTGGTAGGAGCAATAGTAAAGCTCACCCTTATGATTTTTCGGTCTGGCACAAGGTCTTGTCTTTGACCATGCTATGCAACCACCGTTCTTACGGTTAACACCCGATTTAGTTCAGGTGACCTAATGAATTCCAGGTGAATTCCTAGGATTTTACGTTCAAAGGTAATGAACGCATTGAAAATAGGGTTTTCAGAAAACAAATCGGTTTATAATTTTGATCAAAATATTTTCTCGTTCAAGCTCGAGTTTAGATATCATTGAATTCCATGAGTTTGTAATTCTCAATCTTTAAGGTCAATCTCAAGGATTGAGTTATATCAGGCTTAAAAGCTGATTTTTGATCTTTTAAGGAGATTATCCTTTCGGGGGATCTGATTCATTAGTCTTATCAAGCTAATTTGCATGGTGCCCCCCCATTTTACGAGATAAATCCTTCTTATGGTTAGGATAAATCTGACCACTTGGCGACCCTGTTTAATGCTGAGGTCCGTGGATTTCCTGCTGATTTTAGTGATGACTTTTCTAGATTTTTCGTCAACCTACAGCTGGTCTGGACGACAACTTCCTGACCTAAATCAAGAAGCGCGTTTCTTTTTCGGAAGACTTTACTTCCTTTTAATGATGGAATTGATTCATCGTGTAGATCCATCTCTTCTTTTCTTTCATCGGGTAGAACAGTTTAGTTTAGTTCAAAGCAAAAGTATTTTCAGTTATTTGTTACAGATATATGTGACATATGTTTAAGATAACTTGGTAAATTTTCCCACACTTGGCTTTTATTTTCCTTTTTATCGTCCTCTATTCCATTTTAAATGAATTTTAACATTTTGGTTTGTTTCTCAATTTATGTCCTTTCCGAGGTTACAATAATTTCGGTGTTAAAACCTAGTTTTATCGTTCATAAATATGTATAAACATGATTTTGAGTTCATTTAATTAAAAATTTTGAAAATTTTTACTAGAATTGGGTAGTCAGTATAGTATATAAGACTAGGGCTCTTCTTTATTATCAGAGAGCACTAGATTCTAATACAACTACTGCTTTACTAGTATTTTTAATGGTAACCAAGTTTTAAGATAAAAATTTTAAAATCCGAAAGAATTTAACCCCTTCCCACACTTAAGATCTTGCAATGCCCCCATTTGCAAGAAATCAGTAACAATTTAAATTATTGAGGGTGATTTGTGTGAAAATGATTAAATTTTTACCAAAGTTTCCAAATATATTGGCGTTTGTTTGCTGAATGATAAATGGTGCACATCATTTGTTCATTCCGTCTCGTTGTTATTTCACATATATTTTGCATCTTGTCGTCAAAATTAGTTGCTTTTGCTGAACTTAATGCCAGTCTTTGAAAATGCGTTGTTTTACCCTGTTCTGTACATAAGATAAACTGCAAACATATATACATATTTTTGAAGTTTGGAATATTACCCCACATTCAAAAATTATTAAAATCTAAGAATAAAAGTTAGAAAATTATAAAAACTATTACAATATTAACATAAGTATTAAATGTATCAACATTACAAATTACAAAATAAAAAAAAACTAAGTAGACTAGGGATGATACTGGTACCAATAGGGGTTCCAGGCATAACCATAGGTGCTATAGAATGCTTCGGCAGGGTTATACGTAGGATACGGTGGTTGCATCTCTATAGACCAGGGAGGGAAGATGGGTTTCGGTGTAGGAATATAGTTTCTACCTATATGTTGGCAATGAGCTATGATTTGGTTCTGATGAACTTGCCAATCTTCAAATGCTCTCTGTCTAGCATTTTCGTACTCCTGTGAAGCTATAAACCTTTGCATTTCTTGCATCTCATTTCCCCCTCCTACATTACCTTGCTGTTGGTTTCTCTCAACCTGTGGATGTCTACCATGGTATGGTACTGCGGCGTTATTTCGCCTCTTCAAAACTTTCGCACCATGGTATACATTTAAACCTATAGTATCGCGGGGTTCTGGTTCTTCTACTAATAATCCCCCCCGACTTATATCCACACCGAGATATTCACCAATCAAAGTAATAAAAATACCACCTCCTATTATGTTATGCGGTCGCATCCCCCTAACCATAGCTGATAAATAATAACCCACACAATACGGTATACTTACAGCGCTTTGTGGGTCTCGAATACACATATGGTAAAACAAATCCTGTTCATTTACCTTTTCCTTGTTCTTACCTCTTTGTGTAATCGAATTAGCTAAAAACCTATGAATCACTCTTAATTCAGCTCTATCTATATCCAAATAAGAGTAATTTCCCCCTTTGAAATGGTGATGGCTTGTCATTTGACTCCACACATCGTGTGTATCAAAATTTTCATCTATCTTTCTACCGTTTAGTATCAACCCTCTACAATCAGCAGATGCTAACTCCTCAGGCGTATATATACGTAAAGCCTGAGCCATGTCTAGTAAAGAAATGTGGCGCATCGAACCGCCTAACAAAAATCTAATAAAAGATCGATCGGTTAAACTAGTTACCCGATCATTCAACTCTATACTACACAACAATTCTTCACACCATACTTTATATACAGGTCTACGCATGGTGAATAAACGTACCCAGTCATTAAAAGTAGAATTACCATACCTCTGTACAAGTAATTCCCTAATTGGCCCGGCCAATTCTACAGCTTCTAAGGGTCCCCATTCTATGACCTTCGGTACCTCAACAACCTTAGAATGAAGAGTATGCAAACCCCTTTGGTACTTTGGATAATCTATCCAAAGTCTGTTAAATCTCAGGTTCGGGTGCAACTCTTCCAAGTGCATATCAGAAAAGGTCATGACTGGATGAGGTATATCCTGCTTGTAGTAGTTATCCACCTCCTGTTGTTCTGCATTCTCAGCAGGAGCATTGCGGGCTTGGGATGAAGATTCACCCCTTTCAGTCTGCAAAACACATCAAACACAATTTTTGTGCATCCAAATATGCATTAGTGTCAGCAAAATCATCAATCAAAATAATTACAATGACATGATCAATTTATATCAAACTTAAGCTCATTTTCACATTTTTATCAAATCTACACTTTTTCAAATAAGCATATACGAAAATGTTCGCCAAGTTCATAAGCATTCAACTCAAATAACATGTCAAAATAATCATTACTAGCAATTAAACAAGTTTCCAATGGCATTATCTTTCAAAAATCAAGTTCATGAATTTTTGGACTTGAAAAAGTCCACTTTAATTCTCAAAATTATGTTTAGGCTCAAAGTTTGGATCATTTAACTACCTAGACATGTTACACTACTTAATTTAGCAACAATTCATGACAAAAATCGGCCATAACCTGTTTATATCAAAAAGCCCCAAATTTGCTCAAGAACACAAACCCTAGATTACTCAAAATTTGAAGTTTAAGGCTTCTAATCATGTTAAACAGCATCAATCTAGGTTATACAAGCATAATACATAAACAATTTAAGCTTAATTACACTAAAAAGCATCAAAATCAAATTGGGAAAAAAATTGCTCAAGAACACTAATTTCGGATTAAATGGTGTTTAGGTGTAGAAATTTACCGTTTTTCTTGAGTAATTCCTAGATAGCATCCTTCTCAACATGATTTTAGCAAAAGATTTGATGATTAACGGTTAAAAATTGTGATTTTGGGGTGTATTTTTCGGGTTTTTTCGAGCAGTTTTCGCAGTGTTTTTTTTTTCTGTGTTGGGACTGATCAGTTCGGGTGTTTATATTTTTTTTTCTGATTTTTGGTCCTCCCGCGACTCGTGGTGTTTGGACCCTTCAAACTCCGCGAGTCGCGGAGTTTGCTTTTTTTTTTTTTTTTTTATATATCATTAACTTATAAAACAATTAAGTAAATAATTTTTAAAATTTTTGTTTCCCTTGTTATTTAGGACGAGGTCGTTTCGGATCGATGTCCTAGTCCGTCCTTCGACAAAAATTTTAAAATTTGTCTTTTTGTAGCGATTGTTTTAAAGGCTAAGATTTTTGGGTTTTTTTAATGTTTTTGGCATACTTTAATTCAATAAGATTAAAAATAATGATAATAAAAGTTCTCGTCCCTCCCTCGGGTAAAGCAATTTCGGTTCAAAGACCTAGTCTTCAACTTACGACGAATTTTAAAAATCATATTTTTAACTTAATGAGATAAAGTAAATTTTTGTTTTTAAATTCACACAATTTAAATATGAAATTCAAAATTAATATTAAAAATTCACACCAAACTTAAAATTTAAATTGCATAAAATTAAAAATTCATATTTTAAAAATAAAAAAATTCACACCAATCTTAATTTAAAAATTCATATTATAAATTCACACCAAACTTATATTAATTTTTCAAATATTTACAATTTTAAATTTATTGTTTTTACAAAGTTTACAATATTAATTTAAGATTTAAATATTAATTTTAAAAAACATGGTAAAAATAAAATTAAAAATCTTTTTGGCTTTTTATCCCACTTTAATCAATCAAATATTATCAAAAATATGCGCCCCTCTTTTCGGTAAAGTAATTTCGGTTCCAAAACCTAATTTAACTCATGACGAATTTTTGAAATATTTTGGGTTGATTGATTAAAGATATTTATACCTTAAGAATAAACGTTAAATTTCGCAGTGATGTAATAAATTTTTGTATGATATCAATAATTTCGGTCGCCAAACCTAATTTTATTCAATACCAATTTAATACTTTTTAGCGAACAAATTAGCGTTTATTATCAAAAGGTTAAAAAAAATAATAAAATAAAAACTGTACAGACTTACCTGTGAAATAGATTTCTTAGTTATATGATCTATCCCATTCATAAGATAGCCGGTTTAATTGGTTTTCCATAGCTACATAGGCGTAACCCCTAGCATTCAGTGTCTTTTCTTCTAAACATATGAACGGTCCGTCTCTGCATAAAGTAACAAATTCGGTGTTTGAATAGGTTTGATTATTTGAACATTTACCTCCATGTGACCATTTTCCGCATTTGTGACATCTTTCTAGGTGTCGTGCTCTTCTTTTCGCTGCAGATTTTGATTTTCCTTTACCAAATTGTAACTTATTATCTTCGCATCTGGATTCTTTTCTAACTCCGTCCATTCTTTCTCTGATTACTGATACTATTTCACTCGGAAGTGTGTCATTATTACGTTTAGTGATCAAAGCGTGTAGCATTAGACCATGGTTTAGTTCACAGGCAGTCTTCATTTCGTAAAAACCTAAAAAAATAAAAATTCAGAATGGGGGGAGAAGACTAGTTCTTTAGGGTCTGCTAGGGAAATACCATTCGGATTCCATTTTCGAGAACTACACGAAAACAGACAATCTAACTCTAACAGAAATACATAAACCTTTAAAGACTTGATTCTCCTCACACTTAGTTAGCTGTGGTGTCAAAATTGTGATTAACATTATTTTCAATTGAATCATCAACAACTTGTATATCTTTGACTTTTACTTCAATCCATTTGTTGATTTCCTCCGTAACTTTCACAAATTCAACTAACATTGCCTTTTCTTTTGACGATAAATTGGATATTAATCGATTATATAACTTAAAGTTTCCTTTAATCTTAGCATCGTGAATCCGTTTATAAAGTTTCTTCGTTGAACTGTTAAAAATGGGTTCATCTAATTTCGTATCATCAACGGCATTCTTTGTGATTGGATCATCATTAAGTGTTTCTTCATCTTCCCCACACTTATGCGTTTTTATTGGTCTAACAGTTTTGGTTTGTGGAGATCTAAACTTTTGGTTCACAAAGGTGATCGATGTATCACCATCCCTAAGTGTTATTCTACCTTCTCTTACATCAATGAATGCCTCAGTGGTTGCTAAAAATAGGCGACCTAGAATTAGAGGAACATCAAGGTTTTCCTCTATATTAATCACTATGAAGTTTGCAACAAAGGTCAAACTTCCCACGTTAACAAGTAAATTATTTGCTATTCCAACCTGGTGTTTAATGGTTTGGTCAAATGATTGAACACCTATTTTGGTTGGTTTTAATTTACCCATGCCTAATCTTTTGTATAAGGAAAGAGGCATAATATTTGCACTTGCTCCTAAATCTGCGAGTCCATTATATACAGCACCATCATTAAGTAAGCAAGAAATGATAAATTCACCCGGGTCTCCTGCTTTAGTAAGTCGAGTTGGTTTGTAAACTTTTTTCGGGTGTTCTTTCCTTGGTTCTTTCATTTCTATTTGAATTTCTTGTTCACATTTTTCTTCGTTTCTTGGAATGGGAGGTTTGTATAGGAATTCTTCTTCATCACTCAAATTTGAATCCTCCCTATATTCCACTTTTGATTTTTCATATGTTGTTGATAACATATTTATGTTTTCATTTTGAAGGTTTTCTTGGGTGGTGAAATTATGATTAACTTCATTGTCAACTTCCATCGGACCATGTATGTAATGTTTAACTCTGTGACCATTAACTTTAAATTCAATCCCATTTGAATTTATTAATTCTATCGTTCCGTATGGGAAAACTCTTTTGACTATGAATGGTCCAGACCATCTTGATTTCAATTTTCCAGGAAATAGATTGAATCGTGAATTGAAAAGAAGAACTCTGTCTCCTTCTTTAAATTCTTTTGAACTTCTGATTCTTTTATCATGCCATTTCTTCGTTCTTTCTTTATAGATTAACGAATTTTCGTATGCTTCATGTCTTAATTCTTCTAATTCGTTTAGTTGACTTAATCGTAGACGTCCGGCTTCATGTAAATCAAGATTACATGTCTTCAAAGCCCAAAATGCTTTGTGTTCAATTTCTACTGGAAGATGACATGCTTTTCCATAAACAAGTCTAAAAGGTGTGGTTTCAATTGGAGTTTTGTAGGCTATTCTAAAAGCCCAGAGTGCATCCTCTAATTTAATGGACCATTCCTTCGGATTTGATCCTACGGTTTTCTCTAGAATACGTTTTAAAGCTCGGTTGGTATTTTCAACTTGTCCACTTGTTTGTGGATGATATGCGGTGGAGATTTTATTAGTTACTCCATATCTTTTAAGAACTTTCTCAAGTTGATTATTACAGAAATGAGTACCCCGATCACTTATTAAAGCTTTCGGTGTTCCAAACCTTGCAAAAAGACGTTTTAAAAAGTTGACTACAACTCGTGCATCGTTAGTTGGGAGAGCTTGTGCTTCCGCCCATTTAGATACATAATCAATGGCTACGAGTATATATAGATTATTATGAGATTTTGGAAATGGACCCATAAAGTCAATACCCCAAATATCAAATACTTCACATACTTGGATGACATTTTGTGGCATTTCATCACGTTGACTTATTTTTCCGGCCCTTTGACAAGCATCACAGGATTTGCAAAGAAGGTGTGCGTCTTTGTAAATTGTAGGCCAATAGAATCCAGCATCATAAACTTTTCTTGCTGTTAGTTGAGGCCCATAATGCCCTCCTGTTGGTCTTGTGTGACAATGGTTTAATATTTTACTAGCTTCATCTCCAAATACACATCGGCGTATTATTTCATCGGGACAACTTTTAAACAGATGTGGATCTTCCCAAAAATAGTGTTTTATATCACTGAAGAATTTCTTTCGTCTTTGGTATGATAATCCTTTTTCAAGGAATCCACATACTAAATAGTTTGCATAGTCTGCAAACCATGAAATTTCATTATAATCTATCTTCAATAGATATTCATCAGGAAAGTTGTCTTGTATGGCCGATTCATTTAGAACTTCTAATTCGGGATTTTCAAGACGAGAAAGATGATCAGCGGCGAGATTTTCTGCTCCTCTTTTATCTCGGATTTCAATATCAAACTCTTGTAAGAGTAAGATCCAACGGATTAGTCTTGGTTTAGCATCTTGTTTTGAAAATAGGTATCTAAGAGCAGAATGGTCGGTATAGACCACCGTTTTTGCTAGAACGAGATATGATCGAAATTTGTCAAAAGCAAAGACAATAGCAAGGAGTTCTTTTTCAGTAGTTGTATAGTTCGTTTGTGCTCCTTGTAACGTCTTACTAGCATAATATATAGGTTGAAATCGTTTTTCAATCCTTTGTCCTAAAACGGCTCCCATTGCAAAATCACTTGCATCGCACATTAGTTCAAATGGTAGATTCCAATTTGGTGTTATCATGATCGGCGCATTAGTAAGTTTTTCTTTAAGAATATTAAAAGATTTGATACACTCATCTGAAAAGATGAATGGAGCATCCTTTTCTAGGAGTTTATTCATAGGAGTGGCAATTTTAGAAAAATCTTTTATGAAACGTCGGTAAAAACCGGCATGCCCTAGAAAACTCCTAACTCCTCTAACATTGGTGGGATGTGGAAGTTTAACAATTACATCTACTTTAGCTCTATCCACTTCAATTCCTTCTTTTGAAATTTTATGACCAAGAACGATGCCTTCTTTAACCATGAAATGGCATTTCTCCCAATTAAGTACTAGATTTGATTGTTCGCATCTAATAAGCATTCGTTCCAGATTAACTAGACATGATTCAAATGTATCACCGAAGACTGAAAAGTCATCCATGAAAACTTCCATGCATTCTTCTATTATGTCGTGAAAAATCGCCATCATACACCTTTGAAAGGTTGCAGGGGCGTTACAAAGTCCAAATGGCATGCGTTTGTAAGCAAAAGTACCATAAGGGCACGTGAATGTGGTTTTCTCTTGATCTTCGGGTGCTATTGGAATTTGAAAATATCCGGAAAATCCATCTATAAAACAATAGTAACTATTTCCGGCTAATCTTTCCAACATTTGATCTATGAAAGGTAAGGGAAAGTGATCTTTTCTGGTGGCGTCATTTAATTTTCTATAATCAATACATACACGCCATCCTGTTACAGTCCTAGTAGGAATAAGCTCATTTTTCTCATTTGTAATGACAGTCATGCCACCCTTCTTAGGCACGCATTGAACTGGGCTTACCCATGGACTATCAGAAATTGGATATATCAAACCTGCATCTAGCAGTTTAATAATCTCTTTTTTAACTACATCTTGCATATTTGGATTTAGTCTTCGTTGGCGTTGCACATACGTTTTATGACCTTCTTCCATAAGAATTTTATGTGTGCAATACGAAGGACTTATTCCTTTAATATCATGAATCTTCCATGCAATGGCTGGTTTATGAGCTTTCAACACAGAAATGAGTTGTGATTTCTCATTTTCAGTAAGAGAAGACGATATTATTACAGGTAATTCAGATTCACCATGTAAATAAGCGTATTCCAAATGGTTTGGAAGTGGCTTTAACTCTAATTTCGGAGGTTCTTCTATCGATGATTTGTATCGATATCTGTCTTCTTCTTTTAGCATTTGAATTTCTTCTATTGTTGGTTCATATCCATTAGCTATAAGTGTAGCTAACATTTCAGCTTCATCAATTGGTTCATTACCTTCTCCTAAAGAACATTCTCCTGTTCCTTGTAATTCTGGAAATTCTTCTAATAATTCTGCATGTGCATCTATAGTTTGAATATAATAACATGTATCATCTGCAGATTGCGGTTGTTGCATTGCTCTATCAACGGAAAAGGTAACACTCTCATCCTCTATACTTAGGGTCAATTTCTTACCGAACACGTCTATCATTGCTTTAGCCGTGTTTAAGAATGGTCTTCCTAATATGAGAGGAACTTGAGAATCTTCTTCCATGTCCAAAACAACAAAATCTACTGGAAATACTAAAGTACCAACTTTAACTAGCATGTTCTCCATTATCCCTCTAGGATATTTTATTGATCTATCGGCTAGTTGTATGCTTATTCTGGTTGGTTTCAATTCTCCAAGGTCTAGTTTAGCGTGTAGTGAATACGACATTAGATTTATACTAGCACCTAAGTCTGCCAATGCTTCTATTGAACTAAGACTACCCAGAAAACATGGAATTGTGAAACTTCCTGGATCAGATAGTTTTTCTGGTATCTTATTCAACAGCACTGCTGAACAATTAGCATTCATAGTAACAGCCGAGAGTTCTTCCATTTTTTTTCTATTTGAGATTAGATCTTTCAAGAATTTAGCATATCTAGGCATTCCTGAAATCACATCAATGAAAGGAAGATTTACATTTATCTGTTTAAACATATCCAAGAATTTGGATTGCTCGGCTTCAAGTTTCTCTTTCATCATTTTACTCGGATAAGGAAGTGGTGGTTGGTATGGTTTAACATAAGGTTTAGCCTTAACTGTGTTATCTTCATTAACCTTTTCAACTACCGGTTCTTTTTCCTTATCTTGTTCAGGTTGTGGTTCTTGTGGAGTAGGAATAGCTTCATCAGAAGTTATAGGTATTTCAGGTGGTTTAAGTGTTGTACCACTTCTTGTGGTAATGGCTTTAGCTGTTTCATTCCGGGGGTTAGCATTTGTATCACTAGGTAGACTTCCCGGTTTTCTTTCACCTATTAACCTTGCTAGGTTACTTACTTCTTGTTCCAGATTTTGAATAGAAGCTTGTTGATTTCTTAATGCTTGAGCATTTTGTTCATTAGTTTGTTTCTGAGATGTGAAAAACTGCGTTTGAGTTTCAACTAGCTTCGTCATCATATCTTCTAAATTCGGCTTTTTATCATCGGTTTGTTGTGGTGGTTTGTTTTGAAAATTAGGTCTTTGCTGATTGTAAGTATTATTGGATACTTGTTGATTGCTAGGACCTTGTTGGTTGTTGTATGGAATATTTCTGTTATAATTTTGGTTTTGATTGTAAATTGGTCTTGGCGGTTGATAATTATTCTGATAATTATTTCCAGGCCTTTGGTTTATGTATGAAATATTCTCTCTTTGTTCCATTGTTAATTCAATACTGAGACAATATTTTGTCAAATGTGGTCCTCCACACTGCTCACAACTAATTCGTATTGAGTGAATATCCTTAGTCATCTTTTCCATTCGTCTTTCCACAGCATCTATCTTTGCGGAAATGGAATCTAAGTCATGGCTAGAATCGGCTCTAGCAGCTTTAGATGATCTAACGATATTTTTTTCTTGGTGCCACTCATGTGAGTGGGAAGCAGTGTTATCAATAATTTTGTAAGCATCAGTTTCGGTTTTCTTCATAATAGAACCACTAGCTGCTATATCTATGTCTTTTCTTGTAGTGATGTCGCATCCTTGGTAGAATATTTGTACTATTTGACAGGTGTCTAAACCATGTTGCGGACATCCTCTTAATAACTTTCCATATCTTGTCCACGCCTCATATAGAGTTTCATTCGGCTTTTGTGTAAATGTAACAATTTCTGCTTGAAGTCTTACGGATTTAGATGCAGGAAAGAATTGTTTAAGAAATTTGTCAACTAAAACGTCCCATGTATCGATCGCCCCTTCAGGTAACGATTCCAACCAATCTTTGGCTTCTCCCTTTAAAGTCCAGGGAAATAACATGAGATATATCTGTTCATCCTCCACTTCTCGGATTTTAAATAGTGTGCAGATCCTATTAAAGGTACGTAAATGTTCATTTGGATCTTCCTTCGGCGCACCACTAAATTGGCATTGATTAGTCACCATGTGTAGAATTTGTCCTTTGATTTCATAATCTGGCGCATTAATGTCTGGATGAGTAATTGCGTGACCTTGGCCAGTGCGTTTAGCTCTCATTCGGTCTTCCATACTTAAAGGTTCCAGATTCTCCATAATTGAATTTGTTGAATCGGAATCACTAGAGGATTCTGATTTAATGGTTCGTTCCTCAACAATCTCTGTTTGAATGATTGGTGGTTCCGGAGGAAAGTTTAGTGGTTCAGGATCTACGAATCGTTCCTGAATATTCTCCGGATTCTCAATTGTGAGGTCGGATTCAAAAAATGGATTATCGGAAATTTGAACTGGAGTACTTGGTCGACTGGATGACGATTCTAAAGAAAAATCAACGGCGGTAATATTTACTAAACGTCTTGATCTAGTTACAGGTGGTGAACGTACAAAAGGTGGTGAACGTCTTGCTCGGTGCATTCACTGAATATCCTATTAGTTTTTTTTAAAAGGAAAGAAAAATTATAATAAGTTATCCAATCAATAGACTTTTCTGATTTTGCCCACGTTTCGAATAGTCAAAAGATGCAGCAGAGGGGCAGGATTCGTTTGGTCTCAATATAATTGAGGACTGTTTGGCTCCAATAACCCGGTCCACGTACAAATCCAACTATTACTACGAACCAGAAAATTTTGATGTCTATCAATTTAACCACTTAAAATAAATTTTCGTAATTTTAAGAAATTTAGATAAGAAGTAGAATAGAAATCTATGTCCTAAAACTAGAATAGCGAGAAATAAGAAAGAAAAAGAGCTCGTCGAAAAAGGTCGAAAAAGAAAAATGTTTGAAAAATAAAAGGTGACGGAAAAATAAAAGAAACTTATAAAACTTAAAAACAATTGACTAACCTAACCTTATTACTACAACTAACTTAAAATTATAATCGCAAATTGAGATTACTAATTGGAATGATAATTGATACATAGTAAAAGGTGTCTAAAAATATTAAAGCTTACAGGAAAAACTAAATCCCAAATGGAAATAACTTAAAAAGAAACTAAAACTTAAAAAGGCGTCGCAAAATTCTAAAGTACCTAAATCTTAGTCTAAAGAAAAAGCACTTAAGGAATTCTACGGCAAAGCCTAAAAATCTAGAAGTAAAAATAACTATGGTAAAAACTAAGTTTAAAACTAAATATGAGCGAAAAATACAAAAGTTACGCTAAAACGATTAAAAAGGAACAAAATATAAAAATATACAAAAAGTTGTAAAAAGTACAATTTTTTATAAAAATATTATTTTTATATTATTTATTTATTAAAACTATTAATTTTACAATTTAATTAAACTTAATAAACTAAATATACAAATTAATTAAAACTTAAATTAAATACTAAATTAATTAAATATTTAACCCTAATTATAATTTAATTAATAATAATTAATAATACTCCGTAATAAATGCAGGATTAGGGCTTCCTGTTGGTGTCAGGTCCCCTCCGCGAGTTGCGGTATTCAAGGCACCAAACCCCGCGAGTCGCGGGGTTCAGAAATTCAACTGACAGGTTTAAAATTCGACGCATTTTTCTTTATTTTTTTTTATTTTCTGTTTTCTGTTTTTATATTTTCTGTTTATATTATCTACTTAAAATATTTATATAATTTAAATAAAACTTATCTTTAATAACTAAGATAAAAATAAAATACTTTATAACAATAAAAAAAATAGATTTATATATATTTATATTTTTTTTTCCGTTTTTTATATTTATAAAATAAATTAAACAAAACTTCTATTTTTACAAACTAAAGAAACTTTATAAAACTTAAATATTTATCAAACTCCTAAAAATATTTAAATTTTTGTTTTTCTTTTTATATTTTCGAATAATTAAAACGTATTTTTACAAAAACGAATTTTAATAAAAGTTAACTAATTTTTTTTTTTTTATATTAGCGTTGCGCTTCCGGCTTTTAAAAGAGTCCCCGGCAGCGGTGCCAAAAATAACTTGATGTTAAATCTAAGGGGTATAAAATACTTATTAATTTTAGAAGAAATAATATTAAATACGATACATTTTTACACAAGATATTTATTTATTTATAGAATGGATATACTTAAACCTTGCTACAACACTTATAGGCAGTGTACCTAATCGTACAGTAGTGTAGTTTTTAGTAAGTCCGGTTCGTTCCACAGGGAATCTTTTTAAACAAAGCTTAACGCTATATTAGTTTACTTTTATAAAAATACAAATATATATATAAGTAATATTATTATTATAAAGGGGGGTTTTTACCGTTTAATGACCGGTTTGTCGATTTTAAAATTTTAGTCGCAGTTAAAACCAAATGTAAAATAATAAATAAATACAAGACTTAATTTAAAACGTAAAGTAAATAACGATAATGAAATTGCGAATAATAAAAGTGAGATAAAATAAACTTGCGATAATTAAAAAGTACGATAATTAAAAGTGCAATTAAATACAATAACAATAAATAAAAATGCGATAATTAGAAGTGCAATTAAATATAAAATAAAGGAAATTAAATATGAAATAAAATAATTATGCTTATTTAAACTTCCGTAATCATGATGTTTGACGTGTTGATTTTAGTTTTATGCCCATGGGTTAATTGTCCTTTGTCCTGGATTATTTAATATGTCCATACGGATTTGTCCATAATAGTCCATCAGTCATAAATATAAAGAGCGAAAGCCTTCGTCAAACTATTCTTATTCCCGAAGTCAAATATTCCAACTAATTGGGGATTCGAATTGTAACAAGGTTTTAATACTTTGTTTAATGAATACACCAGGTTATCGACTGCATGTAAACCAAGGTTTTACTACTTTGTTAACAATTACACCAATTACCCTTGAATGTAATCCACCCCTGTTTTAATGAGTCCATTGACTATTAATCCATCCCCGTGTCCGGCAAATGAACAATAATTCGTACTTATAAATATCCCGTCCATCGTGTCCGATTAAGCGTATGTGGTTATATATAAATACGTCGAATTATAAGTTTGTATATTAAATTAACAAGGTATTGTTTAGTTAATATAAAACCCATTAATAGCCCATAGTCTAATTTCCACAAGTGTCGTTCTTTTATTCAAACCCCAATTATGGTACAAAGCCCAATTACCCAATTTTAGTAATTAGCCCAACATCATGATTACTTCGGATTAAATAAGCATAATAATAACTTAGCTACGAGACATTAATGTAAAAAGGTTGAACATAACTTACAATGATTAAAAATAGCGTAGCGTTACACGGACAGAATTTCGACTTACACCCTTACAACATTCGCTAACATACCCTTATTATTAGAATTATAATTAAAATTAAAATTAAAATATAAATAAATATAAATATTACGATATAGATAGAGAGATGGATGGATTTTTTGTTAATTTTTGCGATCAGAATTCGTTTGCTTTTATAGGGATTTTGAAATTTTGGGGCTCCGCGACTCGCGGCATTTTTGCCTTCAAACTCCGCGAGTCGCGGAGATTGAAATTACAGCTCAGTCCCTTTTGGAGTCTTTCTTGCCGACGGTTTTAATTATAAATATAATATATTAAATAATTATAAGAATTATTTAAATATTATATTATATTTATGTGCATAGTTGACTTGTAATTTTTAGTCCGTTGCGTCGAGCGTTGAGAGTTGACTCTGGTCCCGGTTCCGGATTTTCGAACGTCCTTGCGTACAATTTAATATCTTGTACTTTGCGTTTTGAATCTTGTACTTTTGTAATTTCGAGACGTTTCTTGTCAATAATTGGAACCTTTTTTTATTGTCTTTTGTACTTTTGAGCTTTTTGGTCGTTTGCGTCTTCAATTCGTCGAATCTGTCTTTTGTCTTCACCTTTTATTATTTAAACGAATATCACTTGTAAATAGAACAATTGCAACTAAAAGCTTGCCTTTCTTGAGGAATAATGCTATGAAATATATGTTTGTTTTTAGCATTATCATCGATCTCGAGCATTAGGATTGGGATACACTATGACCTGACCTAGCTTGATAGACATTTATTGACCAACATATATTCTCTAGGTTGAGATCTACGGTTATCTGGTAATCCGAGTTTCGATCACATTTTGGTGAACAACTTTATATGCTGCTAAGGTGAGTTTCATATGATCCCTTTTACCCATTACATTTTTGGGCTGAGAATACATGCAAATACTTTATTAACTGATTTACAATATTTATATGCGTGAGTTTCATTTGCTCCCTTTTTAATTGCTTTTGCAATATATATTTTTGGGCTGGGAATACATGCACTTTATTTTAAACGCAATGGATACAAGTACATACTAAATTCTACACCGAGTTTGAACCGAAAATCCCTTAGCTTTGGTAACTAGTAACTGCCGGTTATAAGAACTGGTGGGCGCGAGTAGTTATATATGGATCCATAGGGCTTGACATCCCCGTCTGTTCCAGGTATAGAAACCCTAGCCTGAACTATAAAACAGACGTATGCTATTTGAGTTTAGTACACGTTGGTTTGCGTGTATTGTACATGTTGGTTGCATGTATGTTAAAACAGGGGTACTTATTATAACGTTAAAGTTTAGTTACCAGGGTGCTCAATCTTGTAGAATATTTTGATAAACGTTTCTGGATGAAACAACTGAAATCTTGTGATCCATCTTTATGTACAGATTATGCAAAACATTAAAACTATGAACTCACCAACCTTTGTGTTGACACTTGTTAGCATGTTTATTCTCAGGTTCCCTAGGAGTCTTCCGCTGTTTGATTATATGTTAGACAAGCTATGTGCATGGAGTCTTACATGGCATATTTTTCAAGGAAACGTTGCATTCACCAAATCATCACCATGTATCTTATTTTGACTGCATTGTCAACGGAAGTACTATTGTAAACTATTATTTATGGTGATTGTCTATATGTAGAAATCATCAGATGTCAAAAACCTTTGATTTAAATATTCATTTATGGTGTGCCTTTTCAAAAGAATGCAATGTTTACAAAACGTATCATATAGAGGTCAAATACCTCGCAATGAAATCGATGAATGACGTGTTCGTCCATATGGATTTGGAGCGATCGTCACATCATCCAAGATTACTCCTAAAAGGTTAATCTTGTATTTACAATGAATTCTATCTTTGTTACTGTTGTGTTTAAGTTTTCAAGCATGATTGTTGGCTAGTCCATTTTATGTTCATCTAGATAAATAACCGAGATGTTGAATGTTTACTATTGATTGATTGTTATTAAGTACGATAGTTTGATGTTTGAATACAAGAACCATTCTTGTTAAGTTTGATCCTTTCGATTCAACTAGTTGATACGTTCATTTGATTAAGAAACATCATCTTGTTAAGTTAATGTATTGATTTACACCTAGTGACATGTGTTTATCCGTCTTTTACCAAAAGGGATAAGTTGAGTTCAAATGGTTAATTTACATAAGAATGTAAGAACGACTCTTGTAGATACTTTGGAATAGCTTAATTAGTATGTGTAATTGTCTAGGAGAATGACCAATTCCTTAGAATCTGTTATACACACTTTCAAATACCTAGTTCCATCAATTAACATGTGTTAGTGATTTTCCTTATCTAGTGACGTTTATAGGGATCTTATTTTAACACTTAGTTAATTATTTGGGTTGGGTGAATTGAGCATTTAACCGGACCAAGGGAATGAACTAAGTTAAACCTTTAGTTGATATAGGAGTGGATCATGTACAACACACCATTGACTTGATCATTCTTCAAGTCTTCAAACTAGTTGAATTAGTTGATTACAAATAGGAGGTCTTAGATGACAAGAACATCACTTGCATCGTGTAATCCCGTTTGAGTGTTTGCGCAAGACTACTCTTGGTGAACCAATTAATTAGTTCTCGTGCATAACCAATCAATCCGATCTTAATCCTAAATAACATTTAACATTAAGGGTAAAAAGTCTAGATGAGCATAATTCTTTAATTTGATATCAAAACTATCTTTCTGTTTTCATAAACTAAAAATACCAAAAATATTGTCTTTTTAATCTTTTCATCACTCGATTCGCCCATCGTAAAAGGGTAAATCAAAATTTATCTTGTACTTGTAATTTTCTTAGTTAATCACAATTTACTTTATAATCCTAATTTGATTTAGATATTGTCCTTGGAACGATACATGGATTTTACCATTTACTATACTACTACACGATCGGGTACACTGCCCGTTAGTGTGTAACAATCTTTAATCGGTATTTTTCCATATTATTTCATACAACAATTCATATACCACGTTTTGCACATCATCCTTCATGTTTGATATTTTCTTGCTTTATAGCTTCTAGTTGTGCTTCCCGAATTTTAGCTGTCAGATTTGTTTGAATGATCATATTCAAAGCTCGCACTCGGATATGCTTGACTCGATCCTTTCGACTGAGTGCATCAGCAACAACATTTGCCTTACCAGGATGGTACTTGAGTTCACAGTTGTAGTCATTTAGTAATTCGACCCAACGTCATGGTCTCTTGTTCAGTTGCTTTTGATCAAAGATGTGCCGGAGACTCTTATGATCGGTGAATATGGTGAATTTTATTCCATAAAGATAGTGTCGCCACATCTTTAATGCGAATACTACAGCTCCTAGTTCCAAGTCGTGGGTAGTATAGTTTTTCTCATGCTTCTTTAATTGTATGGATGCATATGCAATGACTTTCTGGCATTGCATTAACACACACCTAAAACCTTGGTTTGAAGCATCACAATAGACTACGAAGTCTTCAGTTCCGTCGGGTATTGATAAGATTGGTGCGGTAGTTAACTTTTCTTTCAGGGTTTGAAAGGCAGATTCCTGTTCAATAGACCACTCAAACTTCTTATCCTTATGAGTTAACTTGGTGAGTGGTTTGGCAAGAATGGAGAAATCTTTGATAAATCTCCGATAATAACCGACAAGTCCTAGGAACTGACGAATGTGTTTCGCGTTCTTAGGTGTTTCCCAGTTCTGAATAGCCGAGATCTTCGAGGGGTCGACATGTATTCCATTACTGTCAACTACATGCCCCAAAAACTGAACAGTCTTAAACCAAAACTCACACTTGGAGAACTTAGCATACAACTGTTCCTTCTTTAATAACTCCAGAATTTGTCGGAGGTGTTGTTCGTGTTCTTTCTCACTCTTAGAGTAGATGAGAATATCGTCGATGAAAACAATCACAAACTTATCAAGATAAGGCTTGCATACACGGTTCATGAGATCCATGAACACAGCAGGAGCGTTAGTTAACCCAAAGGGCATTACCAAAAATTCATAATGTCCGTAACAAATCCGGAAGGCAGTCTTGGAAACATCGGATTCCTTAACTTTAAGTTGATGATATCCAGATCTCAGGTCAATCTTGGAATATATGCTTGATCCTTGTAACTGATCAAACAAGTCATCGATTCTAGGGAGAGGATAACGATTCTTGATGGTTAACTTGTTTAGTTCGCGGTAGTCGATACACATCCTCATTGAACCGTCTTTCTTTTCGACGAACAATATAGGTGCTCCCCACGGTGATGAGCTAGGACGAATGAATCCTTTCTCCAAAAGCTCTTGTAGTTGCATATATAGCTCTTTCATTTCTGCTGGAGCTAGCCGGTATGGTGCCTTTGCAATAGGTGTAGCACCGGGGATCAAATCGATTTGAAACTCAACTTGTCTTTGTGGTGGAAGACCAGGGAGTTCATCAGGAAAAACTTCAGGAAAGTCTTTAACAACAGGAACGTCTTCAATACGCCGTTCATCTGGCTTGACTTCCTTTATGTGAGCCAAAATGGCTTGACATCCTTTCATAAGGTACTTTCGGGTTTTGATGCATGAGATAAGATTAAGTTTGAAACCACTCTTATCTCCTTGGATAACAAGAATTTTACCAGTTTCGAGAGGAATATTAATTGTCTTATCAAAACACTGGATACCTACTTTCTTTTAGAATCTCCTTTCCTCCCAGGTTTGTTAATTAGCTGGTTTGCCATACAAATAGCTTCTTGTATGGTCCTTGGGTTTAATACGAAGACGCCCCTTCGAAGGCCATCAGGTAACCCATTGATTTAGTGTTGGATCCCTAGATACTCGGGAGTAGTCATGTGAGGATTCATGAAAGCAAATTCTTGGAATCGGTTGATGTAGTTTATGAGATCAGCATCTACCATTTCCATGTTCCCAAACTCAGGTCTTTCAATACCCTTGTATGTAGGGAGCTGGTAGTTCATGAAATTCTGATATGAATAAATAGTTGGAAGATTTCGCGGTGCGCTGTTGTTGCCATTGCTTCGTGCCGCAACCAGCAGTTGTTGGAATTGGGGAGATGTCAAGGTGACGTTTGGAATTGCGTTGCTTGATTCGCCGTGAACCATGTTTCTTTGAAACACAACAAGGTTTGCGTTCTAAAGAAGACGTAGGGCAAGAAGTAAAAGTATGGATAATAGATAGCAAGATAATAAGGAATAGGCAATTAAAACTAAAGCATGAAAGGCTATAGTCCTAAAGATTGCTAAGGCACCCTAGCTAACACATAAGGCACACATAAAATACAATCCTGGTTCTCTATAACAACCTGATCTGATACCAATCTGTCACACCCCCAAATAGGGCTGGGGGTATTTGTGACTAATTATATCAAATCAAGCAATTGTATAATGAGAAGGACTCTATATGAGACGTTTTATATAACTTTTATTGAGTTTTTGCAGCGGAAGATAAATAATCATTACATTTTATTGAATGAACAAAGCATTAAATGTTTTTAAATGGAATGATAAGTAATGCATGAAGACTCCAAGCATAGCAAGCAATCATCATCAAAGCAGCACATCAACAGCTTCTAATTACCTGAGACAAACATGCTTAAAAAGTCAACACGAGGTTGAGTGAATAACATATATTTAATTTTGAGTAAGTTTTTTAGACCACAAGATTTAAATAAAGTCGATATATCATGTATATCAAAAGTATGCCATGAGCGTATAATATCAAAACTAAACGATTTTACCCCGTAACAATACATATGTAATTGTCGAGATCATTATTATACCACTAATTGACCTGAGGTCAACAGTGCGGGACGTTACTCCCAATAGCGCTATCTATAATAAATCCGTTTGCCACTTTAATTCATCTAGCAATTGATGATATTACAAAGCAGGGATTTTTATGTTTCAAGTGAACATAATAAAATACTCATGTTGGTCGCATAATAAGTTTGTACTTGTGTCTAGCATGTCAAAGCATTTAAAATAAAGTATGTGTCTCACCCCAATGTAAAAACATAAAAATGTAAAAACGGGGCTATGAAATTCACCTTAAATAGCAGTTGAAGTATTCCACGCAAGAAGGAAAGTAAAGCAAGTAAGTGATCTGGATATCAACCTAGAGGTATGACGTTTGATTAGTTAATGTCTAACTTGACATAAAGTATGTTTATTAATATAGCAACTATATTGACAGTGACGATTTTCGAGAAAAGTTCCTATTTCTCAAAAGTTTCTATTTTTGGAAACCTACTACTTATGGAAAGCTTCCACTTATAGTAAGCTTCTAGTTTAAGAATGTTCAGGTTATAATTCTTAACAAAGATGTTGTACAATCTCACCCAAACTTCGTTGCTAACATGCAAGTCACTCGAATGATCTATTGTTACCGAGCGGCCAGGATCTCTTGACCAGAATCTAAGTCTTGGCATTCGAGATCCACAAGCGTCCCATAATGGTAACAAGAATCACCCTAGGCCACAAGTAGAGGTGATGTTTGTAGTCTTTGTACGCTATCTTTAATTATAACCTTCACGTTAGGTGCGTATATACATATATATTCATTAATTCGATTTTAATTATAATTCATATATATTAATTCATAAAAATACTTTTATAATTTTTAGTAACATATATTACTAATTATAACATGTTATTTATTTTAATTTTAATTGCATATAATTTATAACATTATTTACATGTTTCGGTAAAAAAATAATAAATCAAAGTAAATAGTAAAAGTAAAAAAGTAAAAAGTAAGAAAAGAATACTTACTAGTAGTAATTCTTCAAAGAGAGAATGAGAGAAATTTTGGTGTGAGTTTGAATGAGAAATGAGAGGTATTTATACTTGAAAAAATTAGGTAAAAAAATAAAATAATTAAAAGAAAAAGAAATATTTTAATTTTTAATGGGATTTTAAAATTCAAAAGTATTAAATGTTAGGTCATGGGATAATGCACAAAATAAAATAATAAAAGTAGTTTTCCATTATAATTTTTAATTAAAAATTAATTAATTAATTAATTTATTTATTTTAAGGAATATATATATATATATATATATATATATATATATATATATATATATATATATAATAAACAAATTGATTTAGTACTTTTCCAAGAATTTTTGTCAATATTTTTTATTTATTTTTATTTAATTAATAAATACGAATTTTGTATAAAAATAATAAATAATTCGGTATTTTGTATTTTTAATAATAATTATGATTTTAATTATTAAACTATAGTTTTAGTAAGTTTGTAAATATTATTACAGTTATATATAATTGAATTTATTATATAGTTAAATATATAACATATTACCTAAATAAAAAGTGATACAAAGTTTATATACTTAGTTAAATTATGTCAAATTATATAAATTAATAATATATTATTTATTTAAGCGTACGTTGTTGACTAAAAATTACTATTCGGTCAATATTTAATTGTATATAACAACCCTTAATACATATAGTCAGGTAGATAACTCTAGGGTTAATTCAGTAAATTTAGAAGTTGAAAAGTGAGGGTTGTTATAATAAGCGAAGAAAAACTAGTTCTCCGGGCACTACGGTAGGACGTGGATCGACCATGACGAGAATGAACTTCTCCATGATATAATAAAAGAGTCATAGTCCTGTTTCACAAGCTTTCTCCCTTCACGAAGGATATATGAATTCCATTGACGCGGGTAACGGCTCGGCTTGACCCTGTGTTTTCTCATGGTCGGGTTCAAGTCGAAAACTACAAAAGCTCATCATGGCTGGATGTTTGTAGAAGATAAGGTGTCCCCCCAACATGTTGCAGTTATCCTTATATTCTAAATCTGAGAATGGTTGTTACTGTTTAAATTGTTCTCATTTGTTATTTCCTCTTTTTAATATTTTTTGACCAATCATGTTCAACCACTGTCAATAAAATTAGCAGAATACCTCTTCCATCGGGTGAACCATTTGCTTTGTTTTTTTTATATTAAAGTTCTCTATAACAGTCATTATCTCTCTCATAAACTCAAAACACCTCTCTAATCTTAAAACTCAGATTTCTCACGGCTTCGGAAAAATAAGCAGTCACCACCACCACCACCACCACCATTAAATGCGAAATCATTTTACGAACATGACAAACTTAATCTCATTGTTATTGGAAATTCAATGCGCCGAGAAACACAATCATCAGAATCCAATTTCCCGGCAGCGTTGGGATATATTTTTGAAAATGTTGTGTTACTGTTGACCGAAAATGAAGTGGACGGTATGTCTAGCCAAACCCAACGATTAAACACATGTCATTTGTTGTTTAGAAGGCCTTGGAAATTTAATTTGAATGCGACTCGTGACGAAAGGGACAATGTGCAGGTTCGTGATAGATGGTCGGAAAATAACCTTGTTACCGCTAGATTCTCGACAGAAACATAATTAGGAAAAGGCAAAAATATGTTAATCTCGGAGAATTATGAAGATTACTTATCACACTATCATGAGGTCGGTGTTCCATTTTACTTGAAAAACTCGGGGTCAAGTTCTTTTTAGGTGGGGGAGACTGATGTGGAATCAAGTTGATTAATTAAAACATTAATTAGATTGGGCATTGAGTTGAGGAACTCACGTATGCTTGCAGGCAACAATAGCTAGTCATCTTAGTATTAGATGATAATAAGGTCCGAGTTCATATGCGAGCTTAGGGTCTGACAATATATTCGTTAACATCCCCCGCAGTTGGAGCGGGATAGGAATGAACACTTAAACTGGATCTAAACTCCTCAAATAAAGCTGTCAGTGGACCTTTGGTGAAGATATCTGCAGTCTGATAGCGTGATGGAACATGAAGAACATGAATTTGTCCTTTAGCCACAAGCTCTGAAACAAAGTGAATGTCAATCTCTATGTCTTTGGTCCGCTGATGTTGAACCGGATTAGAAGAGAGATAGACATAACTTACGTTGTCACGGTGTAACGACCCATCAAAATCACTATTGACGCGGCACGTTAATCATTGATTCCACAGTGAGGTTTTGACCTCTATACGATACATTTTGATAAAATATTGCATTCATTAAAATAAGTGACTTTCTAAACATAGAAAGTTATAAGCATGTGAGCGAGTGCTTAGGTATAAGAAAATCTCCAAAATACATAAGTCTTTATTTTACAGGTTGACATCACAGTCAATTTATTTATTACACAACGTGGTTTTGTTTCGAATGCAATAAACTTTATACAAAGCATGAGAGACTCCATGCAGGAAACAAGCACATCACAGCTGAAGCAGTCTAAGGACTTGAGAATAAAATATGCTAAAAAGGTCAACACGAATGTTGGTGAGTTATAGGTTTAATTGCTCGAGTCATAAGTATATAAAGATAGACCACAAGATTTCATCAAAAATTTATCAATAGATTCTACGTAACAGAGCACCCTGGTAACTAAACTTAACGCTATAATGATAATTACCCTATTCATTTTAATACACGCAAACCAACGTGTCATAAACTCAAATAACATACGTCCGTTAAAAGGCTAGCGCTCTAGCTCGAACGGGGATGTCAAGCCCTATGGATCCATATACAATTATTCGCGCCCGCCAGTCCATATCCTATGTACTGGAAGCTACTAGTTACCAAAGCTAAGAGATTTTCGATTTAACTCAGTGCAGAATTTAGTATGTACTTGTGTCCATTGCGTTTAAAATAAATTACATGTATTCTCAGCCCAAAAATATTTAAAGTATTTAAAATGGGAGACTATAAACTCACGGTTCAATATTGAGATTCAATATTGTAGGCAAATTGCGTAGACGTAATGATGGTAGACGACTGTATGGTTGACCTTGGATTCAAGAACAATACCCCGAACAATACCCAGTATTTCCTTAGTTTAAAACGGTTTGAAACACGAATTAAAAACACCCTCGTATATACCTTATTATTATTAAACTTAAATTTAAAATTATAATTATAATATAAATATAAATATATAGAGAAAGAAGCAGAGAGAGGTGTGCATTTTTGTGTCGAGCAAACTGGCATATTTATAGTACTTTTTCATTTCCTGTAGCTCATGCGATCGCATGGGTTTGTAGTGTATTTGCCATGCAATCGCATGGCCGCCTGATCCAGCTCATTTTGCTTTTGATTGCTAGTTCGTCGACATAATATTTACTGTACAAATAGTATTTTTGGTCCCCATGCGATCGCATGGGCTTTTGGTGTATCTGCCATGCGATCGCATGGCCAGCTCACTTTGTTTTGTTTGTTAGTTCGTCGACATAATATTCACTGTAGCAAATAGTGTTTACTGTACAAATAGTGTTTGCTGCAGCAATTTTTTTACTGTAGCAAATAGTGTTTTACTGCAACAAATAGTGTTTACTGTAGCAAAATGATTTTTACTAGTGCAAATAGTGTTTTACTTGTACATTTTTGATTTAGTTGCGTTTCTTCTTATAAATTTAAAAAAAAAAACTTACATTATAAAAATAAAATAATTATATAATTATCACAGGTTATGACGTTCGTGAATCGTCAAAAAAATTCGAAAGGTACATGAACGTGTAAACTAGTTCAAAAAGTTTTAAGATTCAGCATAATAGGTTCGCTTATCGTGTCGGAAACATTTTATCTGTAATTAATTTATTAATATGAAATTTTCTGGGTCTTTACACACGGTGGCGGAGAAAAGTGGGCAGTGAAACTCTCGTAGAAGGTTATGGATCCAACAGGTTTCAGCGACAATATTAGCGACACCACGATATTTAGCTTCCGCACTGGAGCGGGAAGGGGTATGATGACGTTTTGAGGACCATGACAACAAATTATTATCAAGAAAAATACAGTATCCAGAGGTAGAGCGACGAGTCGTGGGGCAACCTGCCCAATCAGCATCCGAATTGGTATTTGAGCGGGTTTGATCTTCAAACCTAATCGGCCGCCACAAGCAGTTGTCTCTATATCGCCCGTCAAATTATCCATCCACCATCTCCTTTTCCTTTCTTATCTTCTACATCCTTTCTTATATTTTTCATTGTCATCAAAACCCTAAATAACCCCCCACCCACCCCTCACCCCCACACCGTCAACTCATGTTTTGCTTAGCCAATAATCTCAGTAGAACTATCACATCAATTTTAGTTTCTAGTTGATTTTTATGAATTCTAGTAAATCCATTATTTTCATAAATCAGCGGCAAAAACCGCCATTATTTTTCTCCTTTATTTATTTTTCGGCAATCATAATCGGCGTGGGGATGAGCCGGCTAACTTAACTAGGTTCCAAACCTTGAAAAAAGGAATATATGGTCAAAATTCTTGATTGCGGCGTTGAAGATTATTGTTGTCGACGACAAAAGTTGCATATGAAAGCGGTACTTGATGCTAAATTATGTCGCTTGTGTTCCGGAGAAGGTGGTGAATCTGCTGTTCGAGAAACGTCCAAATGAGTTTGGGATCGGTGGAGCCTTGCCATTTATTCTTTGCAAGTTATGTGAAATGTGCCTCAAATGGAGCTTTGCCATGTATTCTCTGTAAAGTGGACCGTTGATTCACATGTGGCGGAGATAAGCAAGGAGGTTAAGGTCATGAAAACGATTATGTGAGGACCATGGGATGAATCTTTACAAGTTGTATTAAGGTCTTTAAAATACACCAGGTACTTTAATTTCTTTGTAGGAGTAATGTTATTAAATAAGTGGGAAAGCTGAATGTCTTTAATCCAAAGATACATCACAATTTGAAGTAAGGCTACTAAAACGTCTCTTAAATTCAATCACTTTCCATAGTCGGTACAGATTGGATCTTAAGGAGTTTTATGTTTTGTTTAATTTTAAAGTTACGTAACTTGCTTCTTACTATCATTCATAAAATATTAGAAGAAGTATTTTGTATGTTTTTATTAAATAAACTCGTGATTTTACGGGTCTTTTAACTACTTTAACAAGTATTTTACGTAACTTGAATAAAAAAAAATTCAAATAAAATGACGCTCCTCCAGCAATGTATGTGACCGTTGTATAATTTAAGAGAGAGAAAACAGATCCTTCATCTTCTTCATTCCCATTCCTTTTATTCAAACAATTTTTTCATTTCATTTGCCCCCATTCCATCTCTCTCTAGTTTTCTCTCTCTAGAATATTTATATTTTTTACTTTTCTCATGGCAATCGCATCCGAAAATCAGATTACACAAAAGGTAACATTTCTCCTTTTTGTAATTGTTCGTTTGATTGATTGCCAACTGTTTTAAATTTGTCTATGCGTTAATTCTAGGGTTTATATTTTTCGTTTTTGTTACACCAGTTATCTCGCATACATATCATTTCAGATTTTTTGGAATTACATTTGATGTATTTATTTATTTACTGTATCAATTTTTTTTGTTTTTAATTTTTTTTTTGTTGAATAGAGAGATATAATGTGTGATATTTAGTTTATTAAACATGAAAATTCTGATATACATAAAAATCGCTACATCCAATTAAAATTTGCATGTATGTATATGTTGATTTAAAGAGGTATAAAATTAGGTCAAAAAAGGAAGAACTAGGAATAATACGAATAGTGTGACTGTAGCCTCGGAATTAATCTGATCCGATCATCATATTATAAGAATGGAGTAAATGTTAGAAGCAACAGTAAGTCTAGTTGCAATAATATATATATATTTCTGTATTATCATAAATCAGCATAAACGTATAATTACATCTGCAAATGTGAATATGATTGGTTTTTGTGTGTGATACTTTGTTTATACTGATTTGATTGTTGTGTGAGAGATTTGTATAAATAATGTATTTTTGTGATATATACAGGATCAAACCCAGGCAGGTGCAGCAGCCGAAAAGAAGAGGTGGACGCTAACTGATTTCGACATCGGGAAGCCACTTGGAAGGGGAAAATTTGGCCATGTATATATTGCCAGAGAAAAGAGGGTTAGTATATATCAAATTTAGTTAATTTTTATACTTAACATCTGTTTAATAAGATTTGTATATTTCTAAAAGTTGGATTATTTAGCCTTTTAATATTGGGTGCATTTATTGTAACAGAGCAATCACATTGTAGCACTAAAGGTTCTGTTTAAGAGCCAGCTTAAACAGTCGCAAGTGGAACACCAGCTTCGTCGTGAGGTTGAAATACAAAGCCATCTTCGACACCCTAATATCCTGCGGCTGTATGGTTACTTCTATGATCAGGTATGAGTCTTTCTACCCCTTCCTGTTGTTAGAAAGGGTACGGAAGACTTTTGTTAACAATTTTTTAACAGAAAAGAGTCTACTTGATATTGGAATATGCTGCCAAAGGAGAACTTTATAAGGAGCTGCAAAGGTGCAAACACTTTAGCGAACGACGTGCAGCTACCGTAAGTCTTTGATATTGCTACTTACAGTTGATAACTGCTGCAAGTTATGAGTCTATAGTCTCTGTCTGTTTATTACAGCTGATAACTGATTGCATCTGATTATCGACTAAATTAATCAATTGAAAGTAGTCTGTGATAAAAGTGACCATCTAACGGTACACGAAATCTACTTATAGCACTTACTATTTAACCTACACTAAATTTACTTATAGAACTTGCTATTTAACCTACTTTTAGAAAATATGATACTCATTTCACAAACTGTGTTTAAATTTTTTATAAAAATGTCTATCTTTGGTTGGTTTAATACGAGTATTAACTTATTGATGAACAACTTTGTTAAACAATAAAATATCTATATTGATATCCAATTAACATAAGTCGCTGTAATAAGATCTTACGCGTCCGTTGTATAACAGCTGACTATCTGATTTGACTATTTGACATCACAGTAAACATGATCATTTCAAAACGTACAGCCAAACACACTTGAATGTTGGTTATGGACTATAATATGAATTAATGAACCATAAATTTAAGGATGACAGATGACCTTTTGGAGACAATGTTATCAGTGTCAATGCTAAACTAACAGTCTGCATCTTTTTTGGATAGTATGTTGCTTCATTAGCGCGGGCTCTTATATATTGTCATGGAAAGCATGTTATACATAGAGATATTAAACCAGAGAATCTCTTGATTGGTGCACAGGTAACATTGAATAGTAGTACAAAATATGGAGTGTTTTCAGTTTTACATGTTGACAATTGATTTGGCCAAATCATTTTGTATCAAAACGTAACATTTTTTATGATCTCTTTCAGGGTGAATTAAAGATCGCTGATTTTGGCTGGTCGGTGCACACATTTAGTCGCCGTCAAACCATGTGTGGTACTCTTGATTATCTACCACCTGAGATGGGTAAATTATACACAACTAAAAAAAATACTTTACAATTTTTAATTCTTTGTTTTAAATGTATCTGATTTACTAATTACTACTTGAATTATACAGTGGAGAGTGCTGAACATGATGCAAGTGTAGACATATGGAGTCTTGGTATTTTATGCTATGAATTCCTCTATGGTGTTCCTCCTTTTGAAGCCAAAGAACACTCTGATACATATAGAAGGTAATGTGATTTAAAAAACAACATATGATCAAAATGTTTATGAGGTGTTCGAGCTGTTAGTAACCTTTTAGTGTGGTTGCTGACGATTTTATGCAGGATTTTGCTCGTAGATCTGAAGTTCCCTTCAAAACCGGTAGTTTCTGCAGCTGCCAAGGATCTAATCAGCCAGGTTTCTGACCTCACACTCCACTAGCATATTTGAGTTATAAATCATAGTAATTGTCCATGTCTATTCGAAATACATTTTATCCTTGAAAACGTCTGACGGGCAATACGATTTTTCTTTTTGTTAAAAAAACCAATAATCCAATTAGTTTACACATATAAAATGTTTAGCAAAGTCTTCTCCAAATGCATATAACCCCTCTAATAAAAGAATTGGAATATTTTTATTATTATTATCTTACATAAAACAATAGCGGAAAGTATGCGTTTCAACCATTATTACTTCATTTTGACCCGTCCATTTTGCCACCTTTGGTGTTATCCTAAAGTGTCGTTCGTATTAATTTTGGGTTGAAATTTTAATAGCAATAGCAAAATATTATGTTTTTTTGACTGTTACTTCAGTTTGACCCGTCCATTTTGCCACCTCTCGTGTTATTTTAAAGTGTCAGTGTTACTAACTGGATTTCTTATGACCCAGATGCTTGTTAGAGAAACTTCAAAGCGAATGCCGCTTCACAAGCTCCTTGAGCATCCATGGATAGTTCAGAATGCTGATCCTTCAGGAGTCTACAAGAATTAATCGTTCTCGTCCAATTAACATCCTTTTATAGTGGAATGGGGTGCAAAATGATGATATACATTTTGTTAACAAGAAATACTTGTTGTATCTTCTTTCTTTAACATAATAAGAAACTACTTGAGCTGTAAGATATGTTCTTTACATTTTTATAAGAGCACTTCCAATGGGAGTGTCTTTCTTCCGCCAATATGCTCGCCAATTTGAAGACACCATTAGCACCAAGCCGCCAAACCTCCACCAATATGCACTCGTTCACCATTTGCTTCAAGGATGTTAATTTACAAACTAATTTCTACCAATATGTACTCGTTCATATGCGTCAAGGATTTTTCATCACAAACTAGTTGCAAAATTTTTTTGTACATTTTGCATCCAAAGTTATACTATTAATTTATTTTATTAATTAAGTTGGAAGTGAAATGTGATAGGTTAGTGAGACCCATTCTCAATCATGACACTCTTCTTCGTATTAACATATGTTGGAGATACGGAGAACTTTAAACAATTATAGGGAAGATTTTAGGAAACTCACACGAAGCTTCCACGAAGTTGTTAGGAAACTCACATGTAGCTTCTACGAAGTTGTTAGGAAACTCACATGTGGCTTCCACGAAGTTGTGAGGAAATTCACATGTAGCTTCCACGAAGCTGTCAGGAAACTCACATGTAGCCTCCATGAAGCTGTCAGGAAACTCACATGAAGTTTCAAGAAATTGTTTTTAGCTTACTCCTTAAATCATTCTATAAATAGACCCTCTTGTAACTCATTGTAAACACACCACAAATATTCAGTAAATACATTCTCTAGTTGGTCCGTGGACTAAAGCAATCACAACGATTGCATATAACCACGTTATCTCTCATGTCGATTTACATTTCTTGCATTTATAATCTTTCGTTCATTAAGTGGGTTAGTAATCTTGTAGAATTACTATCGGTGAGTGATCTTGTTGAATCACTTGCGTTGTTTTGGGTCCTAATATCCTTACAACTCGTATTAGAGCACAAGGTTTCGTTAAGGGAACGATGGCGGAAGACGGGAAGTTTAGAATCGACCGATTCGATGGGAGAGACTTTGGATTTTGGAAGATGCAAATTGAAGATTACTTGTATCAAAAGAAGCTACACCAACCCTTGTTAGAGACCAAACCTAAAAGCATGAACGATGCCGATTGGACGCTTTTGGATCGTCAAGCTTTGGGCGCTATTCATCTTTCACTTGCTAAGAACGTTGGATACAACGTTGTGAATGAGAAGACGACGTTTGCTTGCTTGAAAGCACTCTCTAACATGTATGAGAAACCTACCGCTTCTAATAAGGTATTTCTCATGCGTCAATTGTTCAATACAAAGATGAAGGAAGGTACGAGTGCAACGGATCATATCAATGAATTTAATAATATCGTTTCAAGGCTTGAATCGGTAGAGATTAAGTTTGATGATGAACTAAAAGCACTAATCTTGCTTTCATCATTACCGGAAAGTTGGTCGGGTACGGTTACCGCGGTTAGTAGCTCTACAGGAACTACTAAGCTAGCGTTTGAAGCAATAAGGGATTTGATTCTTGGTGAAGATATTCGTAGGAGAAACTCGGGGGAATCGACATCCGGTTCTTTGTTAAGTACCGACAACCGTGGTAGGAAATTTGATCGCGGTGAGAAGAAGGGTAGAAAGAAGTCTAAGAAGAGGTATCCATCGAAAGATAGAAGTGAAGCTGTTTGTTGGAGTTGCAATCAAAAAGGACACTTTCAAAGGAATTGTAAAAATGGTCCGGCGAAGGGTGTGAACTTGACCGAGGAAGAAAGTGATGATGCATTTTTATGTAGTGTTGAAAATTCTATGGAGTCTTGAATTTTGGATTCGGGAGCTTCGTTTCATGCTACTCATGTCAAAAGCATGATGAAGAATTTTCGTTCATATCAAGGTAAGGTGAGATTGGCGGACGACAAACAACTCAATATAGAGGGCATTGGAGATGTTTTATTGAAGACTACTCTTGGCTCTAATTGGACCTTGAAAAACGTAAGGTACATTCCTAAATTAAAAAGGAAACTTATTTCGGTTGGTCAATTAGATGATGAAGGTAACGCGGTTACTTTTGAAAACCGCCAATGGAAGGTGGTTAAGGGTAGTTGTGTAGTGGCTCGTGGACATAAAAGGGGAACTCTTTATATGGTTGAAGTGTTTGATGAAGACACGGTGGTTGCTACGGTTAATGTTGAGTCTGAATCAACTCTATGGCACCGAAGACTCGGGCATATGAGTGAGAAGGGTATGAAGATGCTTGTTTCGAGTAGGAGAATTCCGGATTTGAAAAAGGTAGAACTTGGGTTTTGCGAACTATGTGTATATGGGAAGCAAAAGAAGGTGACTTTTGGGAAATCAGGGAATGCTCCTAAGTTGGAGAAATTGGAGCTTGTTCATACGGATGTGTTTGGTCCAACCAATGTAGAATCACATGGAGGTTCTCGCTCTTATGTCACCTTCATTGACGACTCCACTCGAAAGGTATGGGTTTATTTTCTTAAAGCTAAATCTGATGTATTTAATACATTTTTGAAGTGGAAAGCTATGGTAGAAAATGAGACTAATTTGAAAGTCAAGTGCTTGAAGTCGGATAATGGAGGGGAATATGGTAGTCTTGAGTTTAAAGACCATTGTGCAAAGCTCGGTATTAGAATGTTGAAAACAGTACCGGAAACACCGCAACACAATGGGGTCGCGGAACGTATGAATCGTACGTTAAATTGTAACACCCCGTCAAAATCGACATTGACGCAGATGTTAACTCTGGTCCCAGTGCATGACTTGACTTCTAAGTACATCAAAGTTCTACAGCGGAAGCATAATATATAAGTACCTGAGACAAAACATGCTTAAAAGTGTCAACCAAGAGGTTGGTGAGTTCATAGGTTTATCATAAACAATGATTTTGATAATAATGATAGATCACAAGATTTAGTTTAAAGTTGATTGATATAGAAATATCAATCTAAAAGTGTTGCTGCAGTTTGTAATATCGCTACTAAACAAAATTTACCCTGTGACACCTTGTACTGTCAGTGTCGTGAAATCATTATTATGTAACCAAAGACCAACGGTCAAATGGTTAGAGACGTTACTCTCAATAGGCCTACTCACAATAATTAAGTTTGCATTTAAACGTAGCAATTAACGATATTACGGTAGGGATTTAGCATGAATCAAAGCATGACAGCATAGTTAACAATTTAGTACTTGTGTCTAAGCGTAAAGAAGTTATAAAGTAAGCATATGTCTCACCCCAAAAGTTATAAAAACAGTTATGAAATAGTAAAAAGTGGGGCTATGAAGTTCACCTTAAATAGCAGTTGAAGATAATCCACAAAGAAAATAAATGACGGAAGTAAGTAACGGAGATCTCAACCTAGAGATATAACGTTTAGTCAGTTATGTTCTAACAGACAAAAAGTATGTTTATTAATATAAGGATTATATTAATAGTGATAATTTATAGTAAGAGATTCTACTTTTGAAGAGTTTCCATTTAAAGCAGGTTTATAGTTTTAGAAAGTTTGGGTTATAATCCTCCACATTAAGACGTTGTACAACTTTGTCCAAACTTCGTTGCTATTAAGTAAGTCGGGATGACCAGATGTAACCGGGGGTCAGGAACTTTCAGTTGGACTATAAGTCTACAACCTTTCGTTTAATCCAAAACCTTATTCCCATTATGGCAACCTAGACATCATCCACTTTACGGTAAATAGCGGTGAGTTCGTATAAGTGATACGTTATCTTTTGATCATAACCTTCACCCATTACGTGCGTATAGAAATACGACATGTTTATGTATTAATAATATGATATTAATAAATTTATTGTTATCGTATTAATAATTCGATTATCTTTATTATTTATTTAAGTGTATATAAGTTTAGGTTTATTATTATATATATATTATTGTATTTTATGAATTAATAAAGTATATGTATGTATAATAGGGAAAGGAATTAATTAGTTATTATAAGTATTCTTTTGATGTTTTATAATAATAGTAACAATATAATATTAATGTATTTATATGTATTTAATTAGTTTAGCCGAATTATATACATATACGATTTAATTTGTTGATTAATTCCATTAGTCACCTAAAAATTATGTTCATAATTTTTATAACTCTAGTTAGGCATATGAATCAGTAGAAACATTTACAAAAATAATTTTTCCAAGTTTTTATATTTATTTCTATTTTTCTTTGCATATGTTCTCGGTTTAGATTAAATCAAAATTAATTAGGTAATAAATATCAAATAGACCTAAATAAATAATTTTATATTTTTTAAAGGTTCTAAATTCTGTAAAAATGTTATAAAAATTATTAAATCAAATTTTATATCAAAATATTATTTATTTAATGTTTTCTAATTATTTAACCATTCTAATCGGCCTATAATTAAAAAAATTGGAAAAACAATTTAAAATTAATTTTTATATTTTTTTACAATATCAAGTGATGCTAATAATCATATAAAATTTTTATAAAAATAGATTTAATACACATTTGTATTTATTTTGTATTTTCTTTATTATTTCTCTCGGTTTAGAATAATGCAAAAGTAAATTATATTTAAATACTAATCGACCCATTTATTTAATTTTTATAATTTTCGCTTGTTTATAAAAGTATAGTAATCTCAAAAAAAAATTATAATTATTTTTATTACTATTTAATATTTTATTACGAATTTTTCATAGTTTTTGTGTTTAATTAATAAGTAATTCGTAATTAAATATAAATAATATTCCAAAAATTCTAAAAATCATTTTACATGTTCCTTAACAGTTCCAACTAATTTTTATACAATTCTTACTGATCTTAATATTTTATATCATTTATATCTATTTTATCTATATATTTATAGCGGTTTTGATTAAAATATAGAATATATATATATATATATATATATATATAATAGTAAATAAATTTTGATTTCAATTCTAATATTCTTTTTATGTTAATTTAAAGTTATGAAAATATTTTTTATAGTTTTTAAGTACATATACTAATTTTTATTAATTTATAGTATATATATACTAACCGAAAAAAAAATATAGCACAACATATAAATTAATATTTCGAATTTAATAACTTATATGTGATTAATAGAATCTGTAAAAATTATTTTTACTAATTTTAATGATTTATAACTATTTAATCTGATTTACATATTATTTTATGTAAATCGAAAGAAAAAAAAATGAAATAAAAAGAAGGAAAAGAAAGTATCTCAAATTTCTTCAAAATTTGGAGAGAAATATTTAGGGGTTGTGTGAAAAAATATATGAGTTTTAGGTTGGTATTTATAGGTAAAAATGGTTGCTGAAAATAAAAAAATATAATAAAATAAAGGTGCCAATTTTAACAAATAAATAAAAACATGTTAAAAATGTTTTTAATAAGTTTTTGTTTTTGAAAATATTTATTCAAAATTCATGGGCTCATTATTTAATTTATAAAAAAAAATCTTATTTCCTTTTTTTTATAAGCTAAAAATATAAATAATGATTAAAATAACTTATCATTTAATTAATAATTATGTTACATATAGTTTTATATATAATACACATTAATATTAATATTAACTAAAGTTATTTTATATAATTAGTATAAACTTTAGTTAACAAAATGTGTCGACAAAAAAAATAAATATTTAATCAACATCGAATTTAATCGTATATTAAGTATGGATAACAACCCTAGGGGCAAATTAGTCAATTCAAGTATGAAAATGTGAGGGTTGTTATATAAATGAAAGGGCTAAGAGTATGAGACTACATGCCGGTTTGCCTAAGATATTTTGGGCAGATGCGGTTAACACGACGGCTTATTTGATAAATAGGGGACCCTCAACACCGTTGGGTTTCCGAATTCCCGAAGAAGAATGGCAAGGTAAGAAGGTGAGTTATAATCACCTTAGGATCTTTGGGTGTAATGCTTATGTGAAGACCAAAGATGCAGATAGAGACAAGCTTGAAGCTAAGTCAAAGAAGTGTATTTTCATAAGCTACGGGTCGAATGAAATGGGTAATCGTTGTTGGGATAACGAGGCTAGAAAAGTAATTCGTTCTCGCGATGTTACTTTTGATGAAGATTCGGTCTATGGCAAACCGGAAACGGGGAGTCCTAAACCGGGTCATGTTACTTTTGACGATGTTTCTATTGATGATCTTGCAGGTTCTAGTGGGAGTACGGGTAACAATGAATTGCCAATTAACGGTGAGGCGTCGGAAAATGCTAATGATGGAAATGATTCGGAAAGCGGTGATGATTCCGAACATAGTGCGAGTTCTAGTGATGAGGAGGACACGAATGAAACCGGTCCAACCATTTCGGTTGATCCTACACCAAGACGCTCGACTAGAGTGCCCAAACCTAATCCTAGGTATTCTCCATCAGCAAACTACTTGCTCTATACCGAGAATGGTGAACCCGAAAGTTACTTTGAGGCAAGGAAGACAAAAGAATCTATACAATGGGAGCTTGCCATGAAATAAGAGATGGGGTCACTTGAGAAGAATAAAACTTGGTCACTAGTGAAATTACCTCATGATAAAAGGGCGTTGCAAAGTAAATGGGTGTATCGAATCAAGAGTGAGTTGGATGGCAAGAAAAGGTACAAGGCTCGTTTGGTAGTCAAAGGCTTTCAACAAAAGGAAGGGGTTGACTACAAAGAGATATCTTCACCAGTAGTTAAAATGACTACTATCCGTTTGATACTTTCTATTGTTGCATCCGAAGACTTACATCTAGAGTCGTAAATGATTGATGTTGATGGAGTAATAACTATATATTGGGGATCATTGACTAGAAAAGGTTTCAACAAGTGTGCTTTAAAAAATGCAACGAGTGTCGTTTTATTTAAACATAGTTTAAGTATAAACACTTTGATGTGGTTTCTTTGAAAAATTATTGTTTGTTAATTACTTTCAGTAATATTTATTTATATATGTATTGAAAAGTTAATTTGCATGAGGGTCATTTTATATTTCGAACAAAGTCTTCTAAATTAGTAAAACGACCCTGTACCTTTAAGTATTTAACCAATCCAACCAAATTATGAAGCATGTTTGTTAACATGTTCACGGTTAACAAGAATGGCATGAGTTATAGTCTAATGCAACTTATAATTCAATAAATATGTAAAAGAGAGCTTTGAGAGAAAATTGTGAAACACAAACTGACGATATTTTTATCGTTTGAGTTATTCAAATTGGGTGAGGTTTTTTTTTACTTAGATATATGCCATTTTATTTGTTAGATTGGAACGTCAATTACTAGATTTAAGAAAATAATATGAAACATGTATGTCAATCATTCAAGGGGCAAAGATGCTTGATGTTGGACCATATCTTCAAATGGTCAATTCACAACAAAGAAACTCACGCAAACTCTAGAGGAAAAAAAAACCCTAATCGATGGAAGAGGACAACCGGAGCACTAAGAAACTTCTTCATTTTGAGAAAAGTAGAGGTTTTCATATGACGGGCTATGTGTAACACTCCGTTCCACATCGGATTGTGTAAGAAAGTTTGAGTCCCTTATAAGGTATATCTCTTTATTACCAGACACCACACATTTTGAGGCTATAAGCACAACAGATCTCTTGAGAACTCTGCAGTTAAGCGTGCTCGAGTTGGAGTAGTACTACGATATGTGTCCTCTTGAAAAGTCCTCGTGTGGTGTCCAAGAAAAAGTTGTGCACCCACATGCAAATCGCACAATATTGTGGTCGTAAGCACCAGTCCTTATAAGCTAGCTTAAAGTTGTGGATAACTAATATCTTCCACCATGATTTTAGTTGATTGTCTGGCTTGTGCATCTCTAAGGGCCAATTTGACGGTCGTTTCACTAACTATACAGAGAAAAAAACAGCTATGACGGTTAGGAGAACGCTGACAGTCATCCCTACAAAAGAAAAAAAACGCGAGCATCCTACCGGGAACCAGTCAGAAGCCGATTTGACGGTCGTTTCACTAACTATACAGAGAAATTGCTAACTCCTAGGATGAGAAGTGGGTCCCTTGGTTTTGGCAGGAAGAGTTTCAGCCTTTGTGGCTTGTGCATCTCTAGGGGCCGATTTGACGGTCGTTTCACTAACTATACAGAGAAAAAAACAGCTATGACGGTTAGGAGAACGCTGACAGTCATCCCTACAAAAGAAAAAAAAAACGCGAGCATCCTACCGGGAACCAGTCAGAAGCCGATTTGACGGTCGTTTCACTAACTATACAGAGAAAAAAACAGCTATGACGGTTAGGAGAACGCTGACAGTCATCCCTACAAAAGAAAAAAAACGCGAGCATCCTACCGGAAACCAGTCATAATAAACCACTGGAAAGGAAATCCGGTAACCAAACAGAAACACAACAAAACAATTAAACTACACGAGATAAGGTCACACACATCAAGATAAGTGTGCGATTTCAGTAAAGAAACATCGGGAGCGAGACACAAATACCACCAGCAGGAAGAAACGAGCAACCTGCAACCACCACCTCAAACACGCCACCAAATAGGAGATCCTATCAAAAAAGTTCCGAATCCACACTACCCGCAAGAGCCAAATTTCATGAAGGAACCCATCGCCTTGCTTCGAAGCAAAGAAGGACGAACCAAAATAAGAAATCGAGCAACGAAGAGGATATTTCGGCGATCACTAAACCACGAAGGAAAGCAAAAAAAGAACCTAAAGACGACAAATGAGCAAAATAAGAAATCTGACAACGAGGAGGATATTTTAATCCATATCCGATCCATTGTAAATCTGGTAAGGTTGTGAAAGATTGTGAGTGATGTGGTAAAATTTTAACTAATTGTGTGAATTTTTTTTATTAATTTAACTTATAAAATAATGATCCAATCAAAATTAAAAAAAATTCTTTGTGGTGCCTTTGCTCACATGCTTCACGCCCTAAAATTGTTGTCCCACAATGCTCTATAAAAGGCGTTGCGGGTGTTGTAGAAGGCTCTACGTCACACAATGAACATAAACCACTTACTATGGATGTAATCTTATATATAAACTTTCAGCTTTAACTTTTTATAAAAGGGTGTACGTCACACAATAGACAAAAAACGCTTCCTATGAACCTAATCCTATATATAAACTTTCAGCTTTAACTTTCAAATACAGCTACAAACTTATGATTTAGTACGCAGTATTTACTGGTATTTCTTTTAAAGTAAAGCGATTTTTTTTATTTTTTTGAAAAGCAAGAAAATATTACCAAACTAAGAGATACGCAAGATTAATACAGGGCCAATGAAAGGACACGAAACAAAAGAGAACACGACTACTATACATCGCTAACTAACACGAAATTGTAATACACTATACAAGAACAAGGAGATGCAAAGGTTGCATCTTTTCTTAACCAGAACTGAGATAAGAACTCGAATTGTGTAATCATGTATGCCACTCGAACTTTTTCCCTCTCGATCTATTGGAAATCCATTCAAAAGAAATGATTTGAATCTCGTTGAGAGCTACCGGACTATTCCAACATTTGCCTTGAAATACCCTATTCTTACGGTTCTTTCAAATGAGGTATGCACTTATCCATAACAAAACTTGCCACACTTTCTTTCCAAAACTCGACATTGAACTCGAACCATTACATTCGAACAATTCACGAACATTGAAAGTAGAGAAGCTCCCTTTATCCCACCATTTAAAAACTCAGCCCCAAATCTCTAAAGCTTGGTTACAAAAAATAATTGAGTGATCAACGAATCTCACGACATCGTCACATGCCGGGCAAAGAACACTATGGAGATCTATCCCTCTTTTATCTAATTCAGTTCTTACGGGTAATCTCCTCAACAAAACTCGCCACACGAAGATCTCGACCTTTTTAGGGACGAGATTATTGCGAAGAGTGCTATGTTGCGAAGAACTAGAAGGAAGAATATGCTGATCAATTACAGAAGCAAGTATCTTCACCTTAAACATACCATCTGATGACATGGACCACTTCCATGAGTCTTTGAGGCTGCGATCAAACCTGAATGATGATAACAGATTGTTCAACTCGACAAGATCACCTGCTGCGCGGCCTGTTGGTGTGCGCCTCCATTGCCAAACTGCACCATCTTCTGACATTCGTTCCTTTACCGTGACATTACTTGATTGCTCAAGTCTAAAGAGTCTCGGAAACAGAACGCATAACTTGTTTTCACCTATCCATTGCTCAAGCCAAAAGTATGTAGAACCATCGTCTTAAATCGTCTTGATGAAGGAGTTATTGAAATGAATCTGTAGGTCTTCGATAGCTTTGCCTGTGATAATAGTATTATGCCAAACGCCTTGAGTTGAAGAATGAGAAGACTCATTCCCCAACACAAGACCACCATTAACACCATGAATGCTACGAATAATTTTGACCAAAAAAGCGTCGGTTTCGGTTTTAAACTTCCACCACCACTTTCCCAATAAAGCAAGATTTTTACTTCTTAACGAACCAATATTTATCCCCCCAACCCCGAAAGAATTAATGACATAATCCCATTTGACCCAAGACATTTTGGAACCCAAACCCGCCCCACTCCAAAAGAATTTGCGCCTCAAACTCTCAAGCAATTTTAACACACAAGAAGGGGCACGGAAGAGCTAGAAGTAGCACAATGGTAGGCTAGTAAGAACTGATTTAATAAGGACTAATCTTCCTCCGAACGACATCGATCGCGTTATTCAACTCGAAAGCTTAGACCTTCATTAACGCTACCGTGTTGAGGTGTGTGTGCTCCAACACGCCTCCAACACATGGATAATGAGGCGTGTTGGGGTGTGTGCTAGCGGCATGCGTGCCAAGTACACGGGAAGGAAAATAGCGTGTTCCATTTTTGCTTGTTTTTAATTGGTCAGTTTTTATTTATTTATTATTTTTTATCCACTATTTCATCCAACTTCCAATCAGATTTTTACACATCACCCAACACGCTACTTAACACTCTACCTCATTACACAGCAGTCTAGCAGCACGCTCATCAAGCACCCCACCCCCACCCAGCAACACGCCAACACGCCTCTTCAGGGATAAAGATGGTCTTACTATTAAATTTTTCAATAAACGCGTTTCAATCGTTCAATTTTTTCATCTTCGCACCAATGGGTAAACCGAGGTATAGTGTATCAACAAAAGATGTGCCGTATACATCATTTCCCGTATAAAAGATGATATGCTAGTGCGTACGTACCATAATGGATGGTATCACCAATATTATACTCTGTATTATACAACTACTTTCTAATGCCAAAAGAAAAAAGGTGGGTAGGTAGGTGTAGCACGTTGAAAAGTACTAAGCCAATCGTGCAGATTGGGTACTCCATTATTTATAAACTCTATAGAACATAATAGCCTATTAACCATCATCAACTGATACGTCACCAAACCAGCCCGGTCCCCAAATATGAATAACCCTTTTACGTTTACCACACCACTCTTTCTTCCTTTAGGGGTTTATTAACGTCATCACAGCGAAACAAAATAAAAAATAAAATAAAATAACATCATCAGAGCAAGGTTGGAAAATATGCGAGACGGATCGAGATGTTAGTGACCTTGAAGAATAGTCAAGATGGGATCGAGACGAGATCAAGACGAATGTTGACCAACGTTGATTTTTTATATAAATATTTCAAAGATTAATATTTCAATTTAAAGGTAAATATATTGCGTTTGACCAACATTGCATTTAATTTGAAATATTTATGTTTGAAATACATATAAAAAGTCAACGTTGATCAACTTTCGCTTCGACCTCATCTCGACCGTTTTTCCCTATGTTGGCCGTTTTCACCGTTGTTGACTGTTTTTTTTACCATTGGTTGACTGTTTTTTAATCGTTATCCCCTTTTTACCCGTTTTGATCCCTTGCGACGGTACACTAGTAAATTCGTTGCGACGTCCGTTACGACGACCGTCTTAACCATTTTTTGCAAAGCATCAAAACAAACAAACAACAACAAAATCCAATCCCACATAAGTATCAAAGTATTATCATAAAATGAGGGTCCTTTCTCTAGAATAAATTAAGCGGTAGGTCCCTATAGTTTACTTTCATATTACTTGTGTAGTTCTTAGTATTTTTGTACGAGATTGATCGTCGTGTTTTGCATAGTTTTGTCGGTAGTATCTATCAATAATGGCCGTTAAAGAAAATCCATGAAGACATGTCACGTGTGATGCAGGGTATACTTAGTCATTTAACCCACCATTATCATTCCTGAGAGCTCTCGGTGTCCCGAATGTCGCTTAAAGAATCAATCACCAACACGAAAATATGAACACTAGCCCACTGTCAGTTGACGTCATATTTTATCTCAACGAGACTTTGAACTAAGAACACCGAACGACATCACACTTTAATCAATTTCAAGGTCCATTTTTGCCACTGAAATGAACACCAGAAAATGAACACGGACACCTTGTGCTCTAATACTGTGACGAGACTTCAGAATACAATAATCATTTTCAGTGGCGACTAATCAATCCTTAATTAATGATGTTACTTAATTACGGATTGAGTGCAATAAGATTATAATGGAGGATGGAATGTTTGATGATTATTTTGGGCCCCGATGATCGTCTTTCACTTTAACTATCAAGTGATCAACCACCCTGACCCGGTCTTGATTGTTAATTAGCATATTTCACCTTTGTGTAAAAATCCCTTGGGCAAGATCACAAGTGGAAATTACAATGGTTTGGGCAAAATGGCAGAGAATCAACAACCTCTAAATGAGAGGCCAAGCTCCCTATTTATAGGATTCGAAATATCCGCGGTCTGCGAGTTACTTAACTATCCGCGGAAACTCAGCGGATTAAACCGCGGTCTTGCATTAATGCGAAAACATAACCGCTGTACTTATTTGGCGAATATTGTATAGCTTTGCCTTATAATTCGCGTAGTTCTGCCTTTGGCTTTTAGCAAATAAAATATACATATACAATGCCATGTATATGATCAAGTCCCCCCAGTTTATTATGATGCATTTTCGCAAAGCTAATGCATCATGATAAACTCTAAAAATAAAGAAATGCTTCTTAAAATAGTTCGCAAACAATATTTTATATTTTTTACCGCCCATTTATTACCGTTGTTTTTATTAAGCTCAACGCGTAATTACAACGGTAACTTTCGCCAATCTGTCAAATCAGCACGCTGTAACGGCTAGAAAATTACCGTTTACACGTTGCGGTAATTTCAGCAATTTAAATGCAATGATTATCTTTTCAACTTGCTCGCCCTAATTCCAATTATAAATAGCTGGTTATTCCGCATAAAAACTTTGCGCCTTTCTCTCCCAATATCGCATTCAATCGTATTCTGCCAATCACAATCGTACTTTGCAATTAGCCAATCCAACCTTCAATTTCATCAATTCAACCTCCGATTTAGCTTTTCTTATCATCAATGGCTTCCTCTTCATCTATGCACACTCCGGGGGGTTATGTTTCCTATATGACGGAAACAAAACTCCAAACCTTACAAGAGTGGTATCCGCCACTTGCACAATTTGTACCTACCGTACCTTTACCAGAAGAGCGAGCTGACACTCCCCCTAAGGAGATGATCACTGTATACGAGGCTGCCATCTCTCAAGGCAACCTTCGATTTCCTCTTACCACATTTTTTCGTAGTGTCTGCGAATACTATAAGATTGCCATGGCGCAGCTCCATCCGAATGCGATTAATAAAATTGTGCTGTTCGAGATGTACTGCAATGCCACCAACGTACAACCGCTGTTAAACATATTTTGCACGTGTAACAGTCTGATTTTATATGATGTGGGATGGTTTTCATTCCGTAGCAAGCTGGGCACAATGGTTTCGCCTAAGGACTCAATAGGCAAATGGCGCGGTTCGTTCTTTTACATCAACGACACCGCCTATGTGGACAGCGACATACCAAAAACATGGTGTACAGAACTTGATCCCGATCTCAATGAGAAACCTGTACTTGATGACCTTGAGCATGATATTCTCAAGACACTCAAAAACGCAGGCCTAATTCTGCGAGCTTATTCAAATGTACCGCTGTACATCGACAGAGTTTCAATTCAATGGCCATGGAGCGACTATGACGCGCTTTTGGTTGACCAGGCAAAAAATGGTATTTCGCTTAAACTTATCGCATAATACTTTCTATAGTTTTCGCAGTATATTTTTGCTTCACATAACACTGTATGTGTATATTTTCGCAGTGATTGCTCTTGACCTTATCATGAGGTCACCTGATATTAGCAGGATCTGCCCTGCTCGTCGCCTAAAGAATGGCGACGGGGAGATTATTCTTAATGATGAGCCCATCATCAACATGCTTTATATTACCGGTGGCGAGGACCGCGGCAAGAGAAAAGTTGTGGAGGGTGCCACCACTCCGCGCAGAAAATGATTACGTTCTCTTTTCGAGCAAGAAACGAGTAAGCAATTGCTAAGTTCGCAGTATTCGTTCATTATGCGCTTTGTTATTTTCGCATAGATTCACTACATTTGTTTATCTGATTATAGTTGTTATTTCAGAGTCATCCGTTGAAACCACCCCGCTCTACAACATCAGAGGGAGCATTCCTACAGATGTTCTTGATAATGCTAAAAATGAACATATATTTAATAGCATTATCCCTCAAGAAAGACAAGCTTTTAGTTGCAATTGTTCTTTTTACAAGTGATATTCGTTTAAATAATAAAAGGTGAAGACAAAAGACAGATTCGACGAATTGAAGACGCAAATGACCAAAAAGCTCAAAAGTATAAAGTACAATCAAATAGGTTCCAATTATTGATAAGAAATGTCTCAAAATTACAAGAGTACAAGACGCGAAATGCAAAGTACAAGATATTAAATTATACGCAAGGACGTTCGAAAAACCGGAACCGGGACCAAAGTCAACTCTCAACGCTCGATGTAGCGACCCGACAAAATCGTCATTGACGGCGCCGTCTACTTAGGTCCCGTTACGTGGTCATAAGTCTTTAAAACAACGTTTGACCAAAAGATATGTCGCATTCATTTCAAATGTAAAGATTGTTCAAGTTTACAAGAATAGTTCCACCACAAGTTACGTTACAAAGTTATAAGTACAAATGAAACTTATGCGACACAATTTAAAAGTAGCCAAAAGACACTCCATGTATGCATATATACTCGACATCCAATGCAAGTATCAAAATAATGAGCGGAAGCATGTATCATGTATCGTTCAAGGACCTGAGAAAAACATAGAAATCTGTCAACGAAAACGTTGGTGAAATCATAGGTTTGGGTAAGTAAGTACAAGTGAACCACAAGATTTGCAACAATGAGATAATAGTAATACATTCCAAAAGTTTGTTTCACGAGCACCCAATTATCAATGCTTAACATTCCTTCCATAGAACCCCATCACAATAGTGTTAGAACATACACTGTTTCTCGAAAATACATTTCATTCGTAAACGGTAGCGAACTGTTTGAATGAGGGTTTGTCAAACCCATATGGCCATATAACATAAGTTCTCGCTTACACCCGGCAAGTGTAACTAATGATAATCGAATTGAGGATTTTTGTTCTAACTCGTATGTAGAATGTTTGTTTTCCTGTACTTGTGTTCACTTAGTTAAAAAGGAACGTTTATGTTTTCTCATCCCAAATGTAAGTTTCAAAAGAGTAAAAGTGGGACTATGATCTCACCTTGAGCGGAAGAGTAAATAAGTACTTCGACAAGTAACGTGTGCAAAGAACAATGCTAGTCTTGACCTAAACAAATAGGTCGTATCAATAACGGTAAACACGATAGGTCAAAGATGTTCAATTAGTCCTACGGCTCGTTACGACTCGATTATGTAGCATGTGAAATCAAATTGTCAAGTTTCATGCAAGATACAAGTATAGAAACAAGTTAGGAAGGTTGCATAATCATTTGGTTAAGTTTGACAAAAAGTCAAACTTTGGTCGGTCAAAGTCAACGAAAAAGTCAACACGTTCGGGTCGGGTTCCGAACTATTTTTCTGAGGTTTTTAATCATGTATGAGCATGTTAGAACAAGTTACATGTGAATCGGAGGTCCATAGCATAGCAAACATTTTTCGTAAAATGACCAGCGAAGACAGAGCCTGCCAGTGTATCTGGACGGCGTCCAGATTGTCTGGACGGCGTCCAGCTTTGAAGACTGGGACGGCGTCCAAGTATCTGGACGGCGTCCAACCTTGAAGACTGGGACGGCGTCCAAGGGTCTGGACGGCGTCCAGATTGTTATTCAAGTCTGATGCAGAAACCTTCTAAGTGCACGAACCAAAAACCAAATAAACACAATTTATGATCCGCAAACAATCAAGTCAAGTATTTTATACCGTTGGGAAGGTAATTTGACGAGGAAGACAACTAAACACATTTCGTCTATCAATTCAACACTTACAACAACCAAAACCGCATTAAACGTTCATAATCAAAGGTCCAAGTTCTAAAAACGCATTTCATGATTCGGGTAACCAATTTACATGTATGATATGCCGTTTCGAAGGTAATCAAACACACGTTGCAACAAAACACTTATCAACAATATTTCATAGCATTTGATACATCAAAACTTCATATAAAGCTTATCAAACCCTAACCAAAATCTCAAAACCGATAATCATGTTAATGTAAGGTTTTCATGTCAATCAACACACCAAAACGAAGCTAATGAAGTAACTAACACTTTGAACACACAACCATTAACATCTAAACACATTTCATCATTCAAACTCAAGGATTTAACAAACACTTTTTCAAGTTCATGCTAGTTTTGTCAAATCACAAGATCGAGCATACAAATTACATATACGACATCACAATGAGCCATAGACACTAATTAACACACTTTTAAGTCAAGAACACTAAGATTATGAAATTTAGAGTTTTTAGAAAGTTACCCAATCGAGATGAAATTAGTATCAAAACGTAGAGAATGAAGAGAGGATTCCAAATATGTAATCTATTTTGTTGTAAGCCTCCTAGATCGAATTTAGATGATGATTGAATGAATTTGGTAAATGTGTGTGTGTTCTTGCTAGAGAGAAAGAGAGAGAGATGGAGATGATTGAATGGTGGTGATTGGGGTGGACTAGTTGACCTAGTCAACTAGTTTGCCCCGTGTCAATTTTAGTCCCTTAAGTTTGAATCGGGTGCGTGAATTACCTAATCGAGATAATTTAAAACGCGTATTAACGAAAGATGTTATAAATATATAACGGACTTTAAAATAGTTAAACAGAAAGTAAACGGAAAAAGGCGGGATGTTACACTCGACGCAACGGACTAAAAATTACAAGTCAACTATGCACATGAATATAATATAATATATAATTAATTCTTAAAATTAATATATATATTATATTATATAAAAACCGTCGGCATACAAAGAAACAAACTCATGTGAGCTGGAAAAAGGGGCCATGCGATCGCATGGCTGGAAGCTTTAATTCCATGCGATCGCATGGTGGTAGGTGACAGGCCACATTGCTATAAATTCGCGTGTTTTGGTTCGATATCCATCATCCTATCTCTCTATCTATCATACGTAAATATATATATATATATATATATATATATATATATATATATATATATATATATATATTATAATTTTAATTTTAATTTTAATTTTAAATTCTAATAATAAGGGTATGTTAGCGAATATTGTAAGGATGTAAGTCGAAATTCTGTCCGTGTAACGCTACGCTATTTTTAATCACTGTAAGTTATGGTTAATGTTATTTTTAATTTAATGTCTCGTAGCTAAGTTATTATTATGCTTATTTAAGACGAAGTAATCATGATGTTGGGCTAAAAATATTAAGATTGGGTAATTAGGCTTTGTACCATAATTGGGGTTTGGACAAAAGAACGACACTTGTGGAAATTAGACTATGAGCTATTAATGGGCTTTATATTTGTTTAATTAAGTGATAGTTTGTTAATTTAATGTAAAGATTTACAATTGGACGTACCTATAAATAACCATATACACTCGATCGGACACGATGGGCGGGATATTTATAAGTACTAATAATCCTTCATTTAACCGGACACGGGAATGGATTAATAGTTAATAGACTTATTAAAACAGGGGTGAATTATGTACAAGGACACTTGGCGTAATTGTTAACAAAGTATTAAAACCTTGGATTACACGCAGTCGATATCCTGGTGTAATTATTAAATAAAGTATTAAGACCTTGTTACAGTTTAAGTCCCCAATTAGTTGGAATATTTGACTTCGGATATAAGGATAATTTGACGAGGACACTCGCACTTTAAATTTATGACCGATGTACTGTTATGGACAAAAACCAGACGGACATATTAAATAATCCAGGACAAAGGACAATTAACTCATGGGAATAAACTAAAAATCAACACGTCAAACATCATGATTACGGAAGTTTAAATAAGCATAATTCTTTTATTTCATATTTAATTGCACTTCTAATTATCGCACTTTTATTTATTGTCATTGTATTTAATTGCACTTTTAATTATCGTACTTTTTAATTATCGCAATTTTATTTATCGCAATTTCATTTTCGTTATTTACTTTACGCTTTAAATTAAGTTATATTTATTTTTAATATTTTACATTAGGTTTTAACTGCGACTAAAGTTTTAAAATCGACAAATCGGTTATTAAACGGTAAAAACCCCCCATTTTATAATAATAATATTACTTATATATATATTTGTATTTTTATAAGTTAAAACTAATATAGCGTTAAGCTTGTTTAAAAGATCCCTGTGGAACGAACCGGACTTACTAAAAACTACACTACTGTACGATTATGTACACTGCCTATAAGTGTTATAGCAAGGTTTAGGTATATCCATTCTATAAATAAATAAATATTTTGTGTAAAATTGTATCATATTTAATAGTATTTCATTGTAAAAATAATACTATTTCCTAGTACACCTCGCACACATCAAGTATTTTTGGCGCCGCTGCCGGGGACATAACATAAACGTCGAAAGCGCAACGCTAAATATATAAAAAAAAGATTTTTATTAATTTTTAGTTTCCTTTTATAAAAATATGCATTTGTAAAAATACGTTTTAAATAATATATTCAAAAATATAAAAAGAAAAACAAAATTTAAGTATTTTTAAGAGTTTGTTAAATATTTAGGTTCTATAAAGTTTCTTTATTTTTATTTTTAGTTTTTAAAAATATAAGTTTTATTTAAATATATTATATAAATATCTAAAACAGAAACTGAAAAAAAAAACATTCGGCCCGATCACTGTAGCAGCCCAAAATGTGGCCCGAAACCCTAGCTCATGCGATCGCATGAGTCCGAAGGCAAAACTTCATGCGATCGCATGAAGCTGTCTGACACGCCAACTGTTGACCTAATTCAGCATTAATTACGGAGTATTATTTATTATTATTACTTTAAACCCTAATTAGGGTTAGATTAATTAATTAGTTAATTTAGTTTTTATTTAATTTGTATTTTAAGTTTAAATAATTTTTAATAAATTATAAAATTAATAGTTTTATAAAATAAATAATATAAAAATAATATTTTTATAAAAATTGTACTTTTTACAACTTTAAGTATATTTTTATATTTTGTACCTTTTTAATCGTTTTTATAATATTTGTAATTTTCTCTCGTATTTAGTTTTAAGTCATAGTTTTTGCCATAGTTATTTTTATTTATAAATTTTTAGGCTTTGCCGTAAAATCCCTTAAGTGCTTTTTCTTTAGACTAAGATTTAGGTGCTTTAGAAATTTGCGACGCCGTTTATATATTTTAATACCTTTTTAAGTTATTGCCGTTTGGGATATAGTTTTTCTTTTAAGCTTTAATATTTTTAGACGCAACTTTTAATTCTTAGTTTTTAGTTCCTTTTTAAGTTTCGACGCGCTACTTTCTTATTTTTATTTTTCGACGCCTTTTATTTTTCGACGTTTTTCGACGCGCTCTTTTTCTTTCTTATTTCTCGACACTCTAGTTTTTAGGACATAGAATTTTTCTATTTCTTCTCTCTAAATTTCTTTAAACTTCAACGAAAAATTATTTTAAGTGGTTAAATTGATAGACATCAAAATTTTATAGTTCGTAGTAATAGTTGGATTTGTACGTGGACCGGGTTATTGGAGCCAAACAGTACTCAATTATATTGAGACCAAACGAATCCTGCCCCTCTGCTGCATCTTTTGGCTATTCGAAACGTGGGCAAAATCAGAAAAGTCTATTAATTTGATAACTTATATAATTTTTCTTATTTTTATAACTAATAGGATATTCAGTGAATGCACCGAGTAAAACGTTCACCACCTTTTGTACGTTCACCACCTGTAACTCGATCAAGACATCTATCAAATATTGTCGCCGTTGATTTTTCTTTAGAATCGTCATCCAGTCGACCAAGTACTCCAATTCAAATTTCCGATAATCCATTTTTTGAACCCGACCTCACAATTGAGAATCCGGAGGATCTTCAGGGACAATTCAGAGATCCTGAACCATTAATCTTTACTCCGGAACCACCAATCATTCAAACAGAGATTGTTGAGGAACCAACCATTAAATCAGAATTCTCTAGTGATTCAAATTCAACAAATTCAATTATGGAGAATCTGGAACTTCTAAGTATGAAAGACCGAATGCGAGCTAAACACACTGGCCAAGGTCACGCAATTACTCAACCAGACATTAATGCGCCAGATTATGAAATCAAAGGACAAATCCTACACATGGTAACTAATCAATGCCAATTTAGTGGTGCGCCGAAGGAAGATCCAAATGAACATCTTCGTACATTTAATAGGATCTGCACCCTATTTAAAATTCGAGAAGTTGAGGATGAACAGATATATCTCATGTTATTTCCCTGGACTCTAAAGGGAGAAGCCAAAGATTGGTTAGAATCGTTATCTGAAGGGGCGATTGATACATGGGATATTTTAGTTGAAAAATTTCTTAAACAATTCTTTCCGGCATCTAAAGCCGTAAGACTTCAAGGAGAAATTGTTACGTTCACACAAAAGCCAAATGAAACTCCATATGAGGCGTGGACAAGATTTGGAAAGTTATTGAGAGGATGTCCGCAACATGGTTTAGACACTTGTCAAATAGTACAAATATTCTACCAAGGATGCGACATCACTACAAGAAAAGACATCGATATAACAGCTGCTGGTTCCATTATGAAGAAAACCGCAACTGATGCTTACAAAATTATTGATAACATTGCATCCCACTCACATGAGTGGCACCAAGAAAAATATATCGTTAGATCATCTAAAGCAGCTAGAGCCGATTCTAACCATGACTTAGATTCCATTTCCGCAAAGATAGATGCTGTCGAGAGACGAATGGAAAAGATGACTAAAGATATCCACTCAATATGAATTAGTTGTGAGCAGTGTGGAGGACCACATTTGACAAAAGATTGTCTCAGTATTGAACTAACAATGGAACAAAGAGAGAATGTTTCATACATAAACCAAAGGCCTGGAAATAATTATCAGAATAATTATCAACCGCCAAGACCAATATACAATCAAAACCATAATTATAACCGAAATGTTCCATACAACAACTAACAAGGTCCTAGTAATCAACAAGTATCCAATAATACTTACAATCAGCAAAGACCTAATTTTTAAAACAAACCACCACAAACCGATGATAAAAAGCCAAATTTAGAAGATATGATGTCGAAGCTAGTTGAATCTCAAACACAATTTTTCACATCTCAGAAACAAACCAATGAACAAAATGCTCAAGCATTTAGAAATCAACAAGCTTCTATTCAAAATTTGGAACAAGAAGTAAGTAACCTAGCAAGGTTGATAGGTGAAAGAAAATCGGGAAGTCTACCTAGTGATACTAAATGCTAACCCCCGGAATGAAATAGCTAAAGCCATTACCACAAGAAGTGGTATTACACTTAAACCACCTGAAATACATGTAATTTCTGATGAAGCTATTCCTACTCCACAAGAACCACAATCTGATCAAGATAAGGAAAAAGAACCGGTAGTTGAAAAGGTTAATGAAGATAACACAGTTAAGGCTAAACCTTATGTTAAACCATACCAACCACCACTTCCTTACCCGAGTAAAATGAGAAAAGAGAGACTTGAAGCCGAGCAATCCAAATTCTTGGATATGTTTAAACAAATAAATGTAAATCTTCCTTTCATTGATGTGATTTCAGGAATGCCTAGATATGCTAAATTTCTGAAAGATCTAATCACAAATAGAAAGAAAATGGAAGAACTCTCGGCTGTTACTATGAATGTTAATTGTTCAGCAGCGCTGTTGAATAAGATACCAGAAAAACTATCTGACCCAGGAAGTTTCGCAATTCCATGTTTTCTGGGTAGTCTTAGTTCAATAGAAGCATTGGCAGACTTAGGTGCTAGTATAAATTTAATGCCGTATTCACTATACGCTAAACTAGACCTTGGAGAATTGAAACCAACAAGAATAAGTATACAACTAGCCGATCGATCAGTAAAATATCCTAGAGGGATAATGGAGAACATGCTAGTTAAAGTTGGTACTTTAGTATTTCCAGTAGATTTTGTTATTCTGGATATGGAAGAAGATTCTCGATTTCCTCTCATATTAGGAAGACCATTCTTAAACACAGCTAAAGCAATAATAGACGTGTTTGGTAAGAAACTGACCCTAAGTATAGAGGACGAGAGTGTTACCTTTTCAGTGGATAGAGCCATGCAACAACCGCAATCTGCAGATAATACATGTTATTATATTCAAACTATAGAATCACATGCAGAATTGTTAGAAGAATTTCTAGAATTACAAGGAACAGGAAAATGTTCTTTAGGAGAAGGAACTGAACCAATTGATGAAACTAAAATGTTAGCTACACTTATGGCTAATGGATATGAATCAACAACAGAAGAAATTCAAATGCTAAAAGAAGAAGACAGATATCGATATAAATCATCGATAGAAGAACCACCGATATTAGAGTTAAAGCCACTTCCAAACCATTTGGAATACGCTTATTTACATGGTGAGTCTGAATTACCTGTAATAATATCGTCTTCTCTTACTGAAAATGAAAAATCTCAACTCATTTCTGTGCTAAAAGCTCATAAACCGGCTATGTTTGAAGCTAGAAAAGTACGGAATTCCTCTTCATTCATATTCACGGTGTGTCGAGTAGTCGGTGCCATTTCCTTCAAAATAATCAAATGGAACAAGTTAATCATACAGAATATTAAGAGTAGTTAATAGTATTTCGTAGCATAATATGAACTCATTTATAAAAGCTTTTTCTTCATATTAGCGTTTTATAAGTTTAAATTCGGGTAGTACCTACCCGTTAAGTTCATACTTAGTAGCTAATATACAATTCAACTACTACAATTCTATATGAAAAACTGTTTATAATAATATTTCGCATTCAAACTTTTACACAATATTATACAAACTTACAATACCGCTTATTTTACATATAGCATGAAATATAGCACACAATAAATTTGATACAAGATGGTTGTGAATATAATTCTAGCTAGTACACAAGTCGTTCAGCAAAGGCAATAAAGACACGTAATTCATACGTCCAGAAACAAGTCATGCATTCTGGTTTTACTAGGATTACTTCCCATCCTTGGTCTTGTGGAACATAACCGTTATGGCCGTTTATAAGACAGTGTGTTGTAACGTCGTCAAAGGGACGAGGGTTACGTAATGTCCAACAGTCCCGTAACAATCTAAAAACCTCATTTCTTACCCCAATTACCGACTCCGTCACTTGTGGGAACGTTTTGTGTAATAGTTGTAGCCCGATGTTCTTGTTCTCACTTTGGTGAGAAGCGAACATTACTAATCCGTAAGCATAACATACTTCTTTATGTTGCATGTTAGCCACTTTTTCTAAATCACGAAGTCCAATATTCGGATATATTGAGTAAAAATAATTTCTTAACCCATTGCGTAAAATAGCATTTGGGTTCCCCGCAATATATGCGTCAAAGTAAACACATCGTAACTTATGGATTTCCCAATGTGATATCCCCCATCTTTCGAACGAAAGCCTTTTATAAACCAAGGCATTCTTAGAACGTTCTTCGAATGTCTTACAAACTGATCTCGCCTTAAATAGTTGTGTCGAAGAATTCTGACCGACTCTAGACAAGATTTCATCAATCATGTCTCCGGGTAGGTCTCTTAAAATATTGGGTTGTCTATCCATTTTGTGTTTTTATACTGTAAAATAGACAAGAGTTAGATTCATAAAAAAAATACTTATTAATACAAGCAATTTTTACATATATCATAAAGCATAAGCACACTATATTACATATATTACACCACACGAATACAACTATCTTATTCCGACTCGCTTGTTTCTTCTTCTTCGGTTTTGGTTCGTTGTGCCAAGTTTCTAGGGATATATGATGTTCCCCTAATATGAGCCGTCGTTTTCCACATTGGTTTAGAAAAACCTGGTGGTTTAGAGGTTCCCGGGTCATTGTTACAACTTAAGGACTTCGGGGGTTGACGATACATATAAAGTTCATCGGGGTTGGAATTAGATTTCTCTATTTTTATGCCCTTTCCCTTATTATTTTCTTTTGCCTTTTTAAATTCAGTTGGGGTAATTTCTATAACATCATCGGAATTCTCGTCGGAATCCGATTCATCGGAGAATTGGTAATCCTCCCAATATTTTGCTTCCTTGGCGGAAACACCATTGTCCATAATTAACCTTGGTCGGTTGGTTGAGGATTTTCTTTTACTTAACCGTTTTATTATTTCCCCCACCGGTTCTATTTCTTCATCCGGTTCCGATTCTTCTTCCGGTTCCAATTCTTCTTCCGGTTCCAACTCTTCTTCCGGTTCCTCTTCGGGAACTTGTGAATCAGTCCACGAATCATTCCAATTTACATTTGACTCTTCATTATTATTAGGTGAGTCAATGGGACTTGTTCTAGAGGTAGACATCTATCACATAATATCAAACGCGTTAAGAGATTAATATATCACATAATATTCACATGTTAAAAATATATAGTTTCCATCAAAATTTGTTAAGCAATCATTTTTCAAGTAAACACGGTCGAAGTCCAGACTCACTAATGCATCCTAACAAACTCGATAAGACACACTAATGCAAAATTCTGGTTCTCTAAGACCAACGCTCGGATACCAACTGAAATGTCCCGTTCTTATTGATTAAAAACGTTCCATATTAATTGATTTCGTTGCGAGGTTTTGACCTCTATATGAGACGTTTTTCAAAGACTGCATTCATTTTAAAAACAAACCATAACCTTTATTTCATCAATAAAGGTTTAAAAAGCTTTACGTAGATTATCAAATAATGATAATCTAAAATATCCTGTTTACACACGACCATTACATAATGGTTTACAATACAAATATGTTACAATAAAATAAGTTTCTTGAATGCAGTTTTTACACAATATCATACAAGCATGGATTCCAAATCTCGTCCTTATTTAAGTATGCGACAGCGGAAGCTCTTAATAATCACCTGAGAATAAACATGCTTAAAACGTCAACAAAAAATGTTGGTGAGTTATAGGTTTAACCTATATATATCAAATCATAATAATAGACCACAAGATTTCATATTTCAATACACATCCCATACATAGAGATAAAAGTCATTCATATGGTGAACACCTGGTAACCGACATTAACAAGATGCATATATAAGAATATCCCCATCATTCCGGGACACCCTTCGGATATGATATAAATTTCGAAGTACTAAAGCATCCAGTACTTTGGATGGGGTTTGTTAGGCCCAATAGATCTATCTTTAGGATTCGCGTCAATTAGGGTGTCTGTTCCCTAATTCTTAGATTACCAGACTTAATAAAAAGGGGCATATTCGATTTCGATAATTCAACCATAGAATGTAGTTTCACGTACTTGTGTCTATTTTGTAAAACATTTATAAAACCTGCATGTATTCTCATCCCAAAAATATTAGATTTTAAAAGTGGGACTATAACTCACTTTCACAGATTTTTACTTTGTCGGGAAGTAAGACTTGGCCACTGGTTGATTCACGAACCTATAATAATATATACATATATATCAAAGTATGTTCAAAATATATTTACAACACTTTTAATATATTTTGATGTTTTAAGTTTATTAAGTCAGCTGTCCTCATTAGTAACCTACAACTAGTTGTCCACAGTTAGATGTACAGAAATAAATCGATAAATATTATCTTGAATCAATCCACGACCCAGTGTATACGTATCTCAGTATTGATCACAACTCAAACTATATATATTTTGGAATCAACCTCAACCATGTATAGCTAACTCCAACATTCACATATAGAGTGTCTATGGTTGTTCCGAAATATATATAGATGTGTCGACATGATAGGTCGAAACATTGTATACGTGTCTATGGTATCTCAAGATTACATAATATACAATACAAGTTGATTAAGTTATGGTTGGAATAGATTTGTTACCAAATTTCACGTAGCTAAAATGAGAAAAATTATCCAATCTTGTTTTACCCATAACTTCTTCATTTTAAATCCGTTTTGAGTGAATCAAATTGCTATGGTTTCATATTGAACTCTATTTTATGAATCTAAACAGAAAAATTATAGGTTTATAGTCGGAAAAATAAGTTACAAGTCATTTTTGTAAAGGTAGTCATTTCAGTCGAAAGAACGACGTCTAGATGACCATTTTAGAAAACATACTTCCACTTTGAGTTTAACCATAATTTTTGGATATAGTTTCATGTTCATAATAAAAATCATTTTCTCAGAATAAAAACTTTTAAATCAAAGTTTATCATAGTTTTTAATTAACTAACCCAAAACAGCCCGCGGTGTTACTACGACGGCGTAAATCCGGTTTTACGGTGTTTTTCGTGTTTCCAGGTTTTAAATCATTAAGTTAGCATATCATATAGATATAGAACATGTGTTTAGTTGATTTTAAAAGTCAAGTTAGAAGGATTAACTTTTGTTTGCGAACAAGTTTAAAATTAACTAAACTATGTTCTAGTGATTACAAGTTTAAACCTTCGAATAAGATAGCTTTATATGTATGAATCGAATGATGTTATGAACATCATTACTACCTTAAGTTCCTTGGATAAACCTACTAGAAAAGAGAAAAATGGATCTAGCTTCAACGGATCCTTGGATGGCTCGAAGTTCTTGAAGCAGAATCATGACACGAAAACAAGTTCAAGTAAGATCATCACTTGAAATAAGATTGTTATAGTTATAGAAATTGAACCAAAGTTTGAATATGATTATTACCTTGTATTAGAATGATAACCTACTGTAAGAAACAAAGATTTCTTGAGGTTGGATGATCACCTTCCAAGATTGGAAGTGAGCTAGCAAACTTGAAAGTATTCTTGATTTTATGTAACTAGAACTTGTAGAATATATGAAGAACACTTAGAACTTGAAGATAGAACTTGAGAGAGATCAATTAGATGAAGAAAATTGAAGAATGAAAGTATTTGTAGGTGTTTTTTGTCGTTGGTGTATGGATTAGATATAAAGGATATGTAATTTTGTTTTCATGTAAATAAGTCATGAATGATTACTCATATTTTTGTAATTTTATGAGATATTTCATGCTAGTTGCCAAATGATGGTTCCCACATGTGTTAGGTGACTCACATGGGCTGCTAATAGCTGATCATTGGAGTGTATATACCAATAGTACATACATCCAAAAGCTGTGTATTGTACGAGTACGAATACGGGTGCATACGAGTAGAATTGTTGATGAAACTGAACGAGGATGTAATTGTAAGCATTTTTGTTAAGTAGAAGTATTTTGATAAGTGTATTGAAGTCTTTCAAAAGTGTATAAATACATATTAAAACACTACATGTATATACATTTTAACTGAGTCGTTAAGTCATCGTTAGTCGTTACATGTAAGTGTTGTTTTGAAACCTTTAGGTTAACGATCTTGTTAAATGTTGTTAACCCAATGTTTATAATATCAAATAAGATTTTAAATTATTATATTATCATGATATTATCATGTATGAATATCCCTTAATATGATATATATATACATTAAATGTCTTTACAACGATAATCGTTACATATATGTCTTGTTTAAAAATCATTAAGTTAGTAGTCTTGTTTTTACATATGTAGTTCATTGTTAATATACTTAATGATATGTTTACTTATCATAGTATTATGTTAACTATATATATATATATATCCATATATATGTCATCATATAGTTTTTACAAGTTTTAACGTTCGTGAATCACCGGTCAACTTGGGTGGTCAATTGTCTATATGAAACATATTTCAATTAATCAAGTCTTAACAAGTTTGATTGCTTAACATGTTGGAAACATTTAATCATGTAAATATCAATCTCAATTAATATATATAAACATGGAAAAGTTCGGGTCACTATAGTACCTACCCGTTAAATAAATTTTGTCCCGAAATTTTAAGCTGTTGAAGGTGTTGACGAATCTTCTGGAAATAGATGCGGGTATTTCTTCTTCATCTGATCTTCACGCTCCCAGGTGAACTCGGGTCCTATACAAGCATTCCATCGAACCTTAACAATTGGTATCTTGTTTTGCTTAAGTCTTTTAACCTCACGATCCATTATTTCGACGGGTTCTTCGATGAATTGAAGTTTTTCGTTGATTTGGATTTCATCTAACGGAATAGTGAGATCTTCTTTAGCAAAACATTTCTTCAAATTCGAGATGTGGAAAGTGTTATGTACAGCCGCGAGTTGTTGAGGTAACTCAAGTCGGTAAGCTACTGGTCCGACACGATCAATAATCTTGAATGGTCCAATATACCTTGGATTTAATTTCCCTCTTTTACCAAATCAAACAACGCCTTTCCAAGGTGCAACTTTAAGCATGACCATCTCTCCAATTTCAAATTCTATATCTTTTCTTTTAATGTCAGCGTAGCTCTTTTGTCGACTTTGGGCGGTTTTCAACCGTTGTTGAATTTGGATGATCTTCTCGGTAGTTTCTTGTATAATCTCCGGACCCGTAATCTGTCTATCCCCCACTTCACTCCAACAAATCGGAGACCTGCACTTTCTACCATAAAGTGCTTCAAACGGCGCCATCTTAATGCTTGAATGGTAGCTGTTTTTGTAGGAAAATTCTGCTAACGGTAGATGTCGATCCCAACTGTTTCCAAAATCAATAACACATGCTCGTAGCATGTCTTCAAGCGTTTGTATCGTCCTTTTGCTCTGTCCATCAGTTTGTGGATGATAGGCAGTACTCATGTCTAGACGAGTTCCTAATGCTTGCTGTAATGTCTGCCCGAATCTTGAAATAAATCTGCCATCCCTATCAGAGATAATAGAGATTGGTATTCCATGTCTGGAGACGACTTCCTTCAAATACAGTCGTGCTAACTTCTCCATCTTGTCATCTTCTCTTATTGGCAGGAAGTGTGCTGATTTGGTGAGACGATCAACTATTACCCAAATAGTATCAAAACCACTTGCAGTCCTTGGCAATTTAGTGATGAAATCCATGGTAATGTTTTCCCATTTCAAATCCCGGGTTGTTGAAGTAGACCTGATGGTTTCTGATGCTCAGCTTTGACCTTAGAACACGTCAAACATTCTCCTACGTATTTAGCAACATCGGCTTTCATACCCGGCCACCAAAAATGTTTCTTGAGATCCTTGTACATCTTCCCCGTTCCAGGATGTATTGAGTATCTGGTTTTATGAGCTTCTCTAAGTACTATTTCTCTCATATCTCCAAATTTTGGTACCCAAATCCTTTCAGCCCTATACCGGGTTCCGTCTTCCCGAATATTAAGATGCTTCTCCGATCCTTTGGGTATTTCATCCTTTAAATTTCCCTCTTTTAAAACTCCTTGTTGCGCCTCCTTTATTTGAGTAGTAAGGTTATTATGAATCATTATATTCATAGATTTTACTCGAATGGGTTCTCTGTCCTTCCTGCTCAAGGCATCGGCTACCACATTTGCCTTCCCCGGGTGGTAACGAATCTCAAAGTCGTAATCATTCAATAATTCAATCCACCTACGCTGCCTCATATTCAGTTGTTTCTGATTAAATATGTGTTGAAGACTTTTGTGGTCGGTATATATAATACTTTTGACCCCATATAAGTAGTGCCTCCAAGTCTTTAATGCAAAAACAACCGCGCCTAATTCCAAATCATGCGTCGTATAATTTTGTTCGTGAATCTTCAATTGGCTAGACGCATAAGCAATCACCTTCGTTCGTTGCATTAATACACAACCGAGACCTTGCTTTGATGCGTCACAATAAATCACAAAATCATCATTCCCTTCAGGCAATGACAATATAGGTGCCGTAGTTAGCTTTTTCTTCAATAACAGAAACGCTTTCTCTTGTTCATCATTCCATTCAAATTTCTTCCCTTTATGCGTTAATGCAGTCAAGGGTTTTGCTATTCTGGAAAAGTCTTGGATGAACCTTCTGTAGTAACCACCTAGTCCTAAAAACTGGCGTATGTGTTTCGGAGTTTTCGGGGTTTCCCACTTTTCAACAGTTTCTATCTTTGCCGGATCCACCTTAATACCTTCTTTGTTCACTATGTGACCGAGAAATTGAACTTCTTCCAACCAAAATGCACACTTTGAAAACTTAGCGTACAATTCTTCCTTCCTCAATACTTCTAACACCTTTCTCAAATGTTCACCGTGTTCTTGGTCATTCTTTGAGTAAATAAGTATGTCATCAATGAAAACAATGACAAACTTGTCAAGGTATGGTCCACACACTCAGTTCATAAGGTCCATGAACACAGCTGGTGCATTAGTTAAACCAAACGGCATGACCATAAACTCGTAATGACCGTAACGTGTTCTGAAAGCAGTCTTTGGAATATCATCTTCTTTCACCCGCATTTGATGATACCCGGAACGTAAGTCAATCTTTGAATAAACAGACGAGCCTTGTAGTTGATCAAATAAGTCGTCGATTCTCGGTAGTGGGTAGCGGTTCTTGATGGTAAGTTTGTTCAACTCTCGGTAGTCGATACACAACCTGAATGTACCATCTTTCTTCTTGACAAACAAAACATGAGCTCCCCACGGTGATGTGCTTGGTCGAATGAAACCACGCTCTAAAAGTTCTTGTAATTGGCTTTGCAGTTCTTTCATCTCGCTGGGTGCGAGTCTGTAAGGAGCACGAGCTATTGGTGCAGCTCCTGGTACAAGATCTATTTGAAATTCAACGGATCGATGTGGGGGTAATCCCGGTAATTCTTTCGGAAATACATCGGGAAATTCTTTTGCAATGGGAACATCATTGATGCTCTTTTCTTCAGTTTGTACTTTCTCGACGTGTGCTAGAACAGCATAGCAACCTTTTCTTATTAGTTTTTGTGCCTTCAAATTACTAATAAGATGTAGCTTCGTGTTGCCCTTTTCTCCGTACACCATTAAGGGTTTTCCTTTTTCTCGTATAATGCGAATTGCATTTTTGTAACAAACGATCTCTGCTTTCACTTCTTTCAACCAGTCCATACCGATTATTACATCAAAACTCCCTAACTCTACTAGTATCAAATCAATCTTAAATGTTTCGCTAACCAGTTTAATTTCTCGATTCCGACATATATTATCTGCTGAAATTAATTTACCATTTGCTAATTCGAGTAAAAATTTACTATCCAAAGGCGTCAATGGACAACTTAATTTAGCACAAAAATCTCTACTCATATAGCTTCTATCTGCACCCGAATCAAATAAAACGTAAGCAGATTTATTGTCAATAAGAAACGTACCCGTAACAAGCTCCGGGTCTTCCTGTGCCTCTGCCGCATTAATATTGAAAACTCTTCCGCGGCCTTGTCCATTCGTGTTCTCCTGGTTCGGGCAATTTCTAATAATGTGGCCCGGTTTTCCACATTTATAGCAAACTACATTGGCATAACTTGCTCCGACACTACTTGCTCCGCCATTACTCGTTCCGACACCATTTGTTCCTTTTGTTCTATTAACCCCTGGTCCGTAGACCTCACACTTCGCCGCACTATGACCATTTCTTTTACACTTGTTGCAAAATTTGGTGCAGAACCCCGAGTGATACTTTTCACACCTTTGGCATAGCTGCTTCTGATTGTTGTTGTTGTTGCGGTTATTATTGTTGTTGGGATGATTGTTGTAGTTGTAGTTGTTGTTGTTGTTGTTGTTGTTGTTGGGTCGTTTGTTGTAGTTGCGATTGATGTTGCGATTGTTGGGATAATTGTTGCGATTATTGTTGTAATTGCTGTTGTTGTTGTATTGGTGATTCTTATCACCATTTTCCTCCCACTTTCTTTTAACTTGCTTCACATTGGCCTCTTCAGCAGTCTGTTCTTTAATTCTTTTTTCAATCTGGTTCACTAGTTTGTGAGCCATTCTACATGCCTGTTGTATGGAGGCGGGCTCGTGTGAACTTATATCTTCTTGGATTCTTTCCGGTAATCATTTCACAAACGCGTCGATCTTCTCTTCCTCATCTTCGAATGCTCCCGGACACAATAGGCACAATTCTGTGAATTGTCTTTCGTACGTGGTAATATCAAATCCTTGGGTTCGTAACCCTCTAAGTTCTGTCTTGAGCTTATTGACCTCGGTTCTGGGACGGTACTTCTCGTTCATTAAGTGCTTGAATGCTGACCACGGTAGTGCGTACGCATCGTCTTGTCCCACTTGCTCTAGATAGGTATTCCACCATGTTAACGCAGAACCTGTGAAGGTATGCGTAGCGTACTTCACTTTGTCCTCTTCAGTACACTTACTTATGGCAAACACCAATTCGACCTTCTCGGTCCACCGTTTCAATCCGATCGGTCCTTCGGTTCCATAAAATTCCAAAGGTTTGCAGGCAGTGAATTCTTTGTAGGTGCATCCTACACGATTTCCTGTACTGCTAGATCCAAGGTTATTGTTGGTATGTAGCGCAGCCTGTACTGCGGCTATGTTTGAAGCTAGAAAAGTACGGAATTCCTCTTCATTCATATTCACGGTGTGTCGAGTAGTCGGTGCCATTTCCTTCAAAATAATCAAATGGAACAAGTTAATCATACAGAATATTAAGAGTAGTTAATAGTATTTCGTAGCATAATATGAACTCATTTATAAAAGCTTTTTCTTCATATTAGCGTTTTATAAGTTTAAATTCGGGTAGTACCTACCCGTTAAGTTCATACTTAGTAGCTAATATACAATTCAACTACTACAATTCTATATGAAAAACTGTTTATAATAATATTTCGCGTTTAAACTTTTACACAATATTATACAAACTTACAATACTGCTTATTTTACATATAGCATGAAATATAGCACACAATAAATTTGATACAAGATGGTTGTGAATATAATTCTAGCTAGTACACAAGTCGTTCAGCAAAGGCAATAAAGACACGTAATTCATACGTCCAGAAACAAGTCATGCATTCTGGTTTTACTAGGATTACTTCCCATCCTTGGTCTTGTGGAACATAACCGTTATGGCCGTTTATAAGACAGTGTGTTGTAACGTCGTCAAAGGGACGAGGGTTACGTAATGTCCAACAGTCCCGTAACAATCTAAAAACCTCATTTCTTACCCCAATTACCGACTCCGTCACTTGTGGGAACATTTTGTGTAATAGTTGTAGCCCGATGTTCTTGTTCTCACTTTGGTGAGAAGCGAACATTACTAATCCGTAAGCATAACATACTTCTTTATGTTGCATGTTAGCCACTTTTTCTAAATCACGAAGTCCAATATTCGGATATATTGAGTCAAAATAATTTCTTAACCCATTGCGTAAAATAGCATTTGGGTTCCCCGCAATATATGCGTCAAAGTAAACACATCGTAACTTATGGATTTCCCAATGTGATATCCCCCATCTTTCGAACGAAAGCCTTTTATAAACCGAGGAATTCTTAGAACATTCTTCGAATGTCTTACAAACTGATCTCGCCTTAAATAGTTGTGTCGAAGAATTCTGACCGACTCTAGACAAGATTTCATCAATCATGTCTCCGGGTAGGTCTCTTAAAATATTGGGTTGTCTATCCATTTTGTGTTTTTATACTGTAAAATAGACAAGAGTTAGATTCATAAAAAAAAATACTTATTAATACAAGCAATTTTTACATATATCATAAAGCATAAGCACACTATATTACATATATTACACCACACGAATACAACTATCTTATTCCGACTCGCTTGTTTCTTCTTCTTCGGTTTTGGTTCGTTGTGCCAAGTTTCTAGGGATATATGATGTTCCCCTAATACGAGCCGTCCTTTTCCACATTGGTTTAGAAAAACCTGGTGGTTTAGAGGTTCCCGGGTCATTGTTACAACTTAAGGACTTCGGGGGTTGACGATACATATAAAGTTCATCGGGGTTGGAATTAGATTTCTCTATTTTTATGCCCTTTCCCTTATTATTTTCTTTTGCCTTTTTAAATTCAGTTGGGGTAATTTCTATAACATCATCGGAATTCTCGTCGGAATCCGATTCATCGGAGAATTGGTAATCCTCCCAATATTTTGCTTCCTTGGCAGAAACACCATTGGCCATAATTAACCTTGGTCGGTTGGTTGAGGATTTTCTTTTACTTAACCGTTTTATTATTTCCCCCACCGGTTCTATTTCTTCATCCGGTTCCGATTCTTCTTCCGGTTCCGATTCTTCTTCCGGTTCCGACTCTTCTTCCGGTTCCTCTTCGGGAACTTGTGAATCAGTCCACGAATCATTCCAATTTACATTTGACTCTTCATTATTATTAGGTGAGTCAATGGGACTTGTTCTAGAGGTAGACATCTATCACATAATATCAAAAGCGTTAAGAGATTAATATATCACATAATATTCACATGTTAAAAATATATAGTTTCCATCAAAATTTGTTAAGCAATCATTTTTCAAGTAAACACGGTCGAAGTCCAGGCTCACTAATGCATCCTAACAAACTCGATAAGACACACTAATGCAAAATTCTGGTTCTCTAAGACCAACGCTCGGATACCAACTGAAATGTCCCGTTCTTATTGATTAAAAACGTTCCATATTAATTGATTTCGTTGCGAGGTTTTGACCTCTATATGAGACGTTTTTCAAAGACTGCATTCATTTTAAAAACAAACCATAACCTTTATTTCATCAATAAAGGTTTAAAAAGTTTTACGTAGATTATCAAATAATGATAATCTAAAATATCCTGTTTACACACGACCATTACATAATGGTTTACAATACAAATATGTTACAATAAAATAAGTTTCTTGAATGCAGTTTTTACACAATATCATACAAGCATGGACTCCAAATCTCGTCCTTATTTAAGTATGCGATAGCGGAAGCTCTTAATAATCACCTGAGAATAAACATGCTTAAAACGTCAACAAAAAATGTTGGTGAGTTATAGGTTTAACCTATATATATCAAATCATAATAATAGACCACAAGATTTCATATTTCAATACACATCCCATACATAGAGATAAAATTCATTCATATGGTGAACACCTGGTAACCGACATTAACAAGATGCATATATAAGAATATCCCCATCATTCCGGGACACCCTTCGGATATGATATAAATTTCGAAGTACTAAAGCATCCGGTACTTTGGATGGGGTTTGTTAGGCCCAATAGATCTATCTTTAGGATTCGCGTCAATTAGGGTGTCTGTTCCCTAATTCTTAGATTACCAGACTTAATAAAAAGGGGCATATTCGATTTCGATAATTCAACCATAGAATGTAGTTTCACGTACTTGTGTCTATTTTGTAAAACATTTATAAAACCTGCATGTATTCTCATCCCAAAAATATTAGATTTTAAAAGTGGGACTATAACTCACTTTCACAGATTTTTACTTTGTCGGGAAGTAAGACTTGGCCACTGGTTGATTCACGAACCTATAACAATATATACATATATATCAAAGTATGTTCAAAATATATTTACAACACTTTTAATATATTTTGATGTTTTAAGTTTATTAAGTCAGCTGTCCTCATTAGTAACCTACAACTAGTTGTCCACAGTTAGATGTACAGAAATAAATCGATAAATATTATCTTGAATCAATCCACGACCCAGTGTATACGTATCTCAGTATTGATCACAACTCAAACTATATATATTTTGGAATCAACTTCAACCCTGTATAGCTAACTCCAACATTCACATATAGAGTGTCTATGGTTGTTCCGAAATATATATAGATGTGTCGACATGATAGGTCAAAACATTGTATACGTGTCTATGGTATCTCAAGATTACATAATATACAATACAAGTTGATTAAGTTATGGTTGGAATAGATTTGTTACCAAATTTCACGTAGCTAAAATGAGAAAAATTATCCAATCTTGTTTTACCCATAACTTCTTCATTTTAAATCCGTTTTGAGTGAATCAAATTGCTATGGTTTCATATTGAACTCTATTTTATGAATCTAAATAGAAAAATTATAGGTTTATAGTCAGAAAAATAAGTTACAAGTCATTTTTGTAAAGGTAGTCATTTCAGTTGAAAGAACGACGTCTAGATGACCATTTTAGAAAACATACTTCCACTTTGAGTTTAACCATAATTTTTGGATATAGTTTCATGTTCATAATAAAAATCATTTTCTCAGAATAGAAACTTTTAAATCAAAGTTTATCATAGTTTTTAATTAACTAACCCAAAACAGCCCGCGGTGTTACTACGACGGCGTAAATCCGGTTTTACGGTGTTTTTCGTGTTTCCAGGTTTTAAATCATTAAGTTAGCATATCATATAGATATAGAACATGTGTTTAGTTGATTTTAAAAGTCAAGTTAGAAGGATTAACTTTTGTTTGAGAACAAGTTTAAAATTAACTAAACTATGTTCTAGTGATTACAAGTTTAAACCTTCGAATAAGATAGCTTTATATGTATGAATCGAATGATGTTATGAACATCATTACTACCTTAAGTTCCTTGGATAAACCTACTGGAAAAGAGAAAAATGGTTCTAGCTTCAACGGATCCTTGGATGGCTCGAAGTTCTTGAAGCAGAATCATGACACGAAAACAAGTTCAAGTAAGATCATCACTTGAAATAAGATTGTTATAGTTATAGAAATTGAACCAAAGTTTGAATATGATTATTACCTTGTATTAGAATGATAACTTACTGTAAGAAACAAAGATTTCTTGAGGTTGGATGATCACCTTCCAAGATTGGAAGTGAGCTAGCAAACTTGAAAGTATTCTTGATTTTATGTAACTAGAACTTGTAGAATATATGAAGAACACTTAGAACTTGAAGATAGAACTTGAGAGAGATCAATTAGATGAAGAAAATTGAAGAATGAAAGTGTTTGTAGGTGTTTTTGGTCGTTGGTGTATGGATTAGATATAAAGGATATGTAATTTTGTTTTCATGTAAATAAGTCATGAATGATTACTCATATTTTTGTAATTTTATGAGATATTTCATGCTAGTTGCCAAATGATGGTTCCCACATGTGTTAGGTGACTCACATGGGCTGCTAAGAGCTGATCATTGGAGTGTATATACTAATAGTACATACATCCAAAAGCTGTGTATTGTACGAGTACGAATACGGGTGCATACGAGTAGAATTGTTGATGAAACTGAACGAGGATGTAATTGTAAGCATTTTTGTTAAGTAGAAGTATTTTGATAAGTGTATTGAAGTCTTTCAAAAGTGTATAAATACATATTAAAACACTACATGTATATACATTTTAACTGAGTCGTTAAGTCATCGTTAGTCGTTACATGTAAGTGTTGTTTTGAAACCTTTAGGTTAACGATCTTGTTAAATGTTGTTAACCCAATGTTTATAATATCAAATGAGATTTTAAATTATTATATTATCATGATATTATCATGTATGAATATCCCTTAATATGATATATATATATACATTAAATGTCTTTACAACGATAATCGTTACATATATGTCTCGTTTAAAAATCATTAAGTTAGTAGTCTTGTTTTTACATATGTAGTTCATTGTTAATATACTTAATGATATGTTTACTTATCATAGTATTATGTTAACTATATATATATATATATATATCCATATATATGTCATCATATAGTTTTTACAAGTTTTAACGTTCGTGAATCACCGGTCAACTTGGGTGGTCAATTGTCTATATGAAACATATTTCAATTAATCAAGTCTTAACAAGTTTGATTGCTTAACATGTTGGAAACATTTAATCATGTAAATATCAATCTCAATTAATATATATAAACATGGAAAAGTTCGGGTCACTATACAAACGCATGCCATTTGGACTTTGCAACGCCCCTGCAACCTTTCAAATGTGACAACCAGGAAATTTCCAACCAAATTTAAACTTTAATCTTTATATGTTTTCGAAACGATAAGCAATATTTGTTAAGTTAAATTTCAAAAATTTTAAACTATGTTCTTACATTCATTCAACCTCGACCAAGTTCCAACGATTCACGAACCATTAAACGAATATGATTATATATGTATATGTGTATATATATTATAACTTGAAACGTAAACAAAATATTAGATTAAATACTTTATATGATTGTATCTGTTTTAAAATGTTTATCAATGGAATTAGAAGATAAGATCAAATGATTGAATTATCAGATATATTGAATTATGATTACAAGTCTCTGTTGAAAGGCCCACGTTGATTTGAGAAATCTTTCCATTTTAACAATATTCGAAAAACGGTAATGTGATTTATAAATAAGAACAAATTGTCAATCATTGAGAACTAGACAAAGGATAGTGGAAGATTGAATCTCATAAAGACTCGATTGATCTATTTAGTTTCAAACGTACAAAAACGTTTTCAGTTTAAAAAGAACTTTATTATTAAAACGTATATAACTTTTATATATGTCTAGAACCACTTTTGACAACTCATTACTTAACTAGTATGATAAAGATAACGATATTTATATTTTATTTTATTAAATATATATAACGATTTAAATTAATATTATATATATTTATACGCGTATTATACGTACATAGTTTTATACTTTTACTATACTTAAACTTTACCTTTACTTTATTTTTACTTTACTTTAACTTTAATAATTCACTTTAATAATTCATACTTTAATAATTCACTTTAATAATTCATACTTTAATAATTCACTTTAATAATTCATACTTTAATAATTCACTTTAATAATTCAAAAATCTATTATAAATAGAATTCAATAGGTTTCATTATTTCATAGAAACTTAAAAATATTTTTCTCTAAACTCTCTCAATCGATTTACATATATATATTTACTCCGTATTATTTCAAGATATTATTAGTATACATAAAATATTACGACGGAGTGCTGTCCGAGTGATTTTGAAATTGTTTTTCGAGTGGGATAGGATTAAGGAAATTATGGGTTATAGCTATGGAGGTGATTGAATATGGTTCATGGGTATGCTCGTGAGGTCAATATAGTGTTTATCATTTCTGTTGCGTCTACGTACCTTTCCTGCAATATTGAATCTCAATATTGATACGTGAGTACTCATAATTTAACTTTTACATACTAATAGTGTATCCCTGACTAGTGCTCGAGTATTTAGGATTATGCATACTTGTACTTTTGATATTGCCCTTAGACAGGTTAGGTTGAATCTTGAATTAGTTACACTTGCGGTTGAGATAAAGTATAAGATATGCATGTCCTTGGAAAGCTAGCAAAAAATTAAGAACTTTTCCTTTAGATATCGAATGGTTTCGATGAACGGATTAGAAGTTACAATCAATTGAATTTTCGATATTTTTATTAAAAATGATTATTATTATCGTCGTTTTTATCGTCGTTCTAGTTTTATCTTATTATTATCATTATTATTATCTTTATCAATAAAAGAGATTTATCATTAAAAATTGTTATTTTTTTTTATTATTACTATCATTATTATAGTTAAAGTTATAATTAGTATTATTATTATTATCCAATTATTATTATTATTATTATTATTATTATTATTATTATTATTATTATTATTATTGGTATTATTATTATTATTATCATTATTAATATATATATCCTTATTTAAAAATGGTTATTGTTATTGTTATTGTTATTATTATTACTATATTATCATTAAGATAATTATTAGTATTATCGTTAATAATGTTATAGTAACTATCATTATTAATATTAGTGTAATTAAAACAAATATTTGTAACACCTAATTATTTTGATTACTATTATTATCATTATTATGAACACGATATAAAAGACGATTAAAAGCTATTAAACGAAACGATTAGGAAATGATGGGTAAGAGTATCATGATGAAATTAAAATATTATAAGATATTGATTTAGATAAAATTATCGTTCTTATTATTTTTATCATTACTATTAATATTAAAAGTATCGTTAGTATTAAAACTATCATTTTAACAAAAATTATCATTTTAATAGAAATGTCATTGTTACTATAAAATATCATTTTAACAAAAAATAACTTTGCGACTCCTATTCAAAGTAGCCAGTTTTGTCACAGCTCCAGCAAGCCAACTTCGACTTTTCAGTCAGACTAACCTTATTATAACCTTGAGATATACACCATCGTTACCAGGGAACCTTTTACATTCCACCACATTATTAGCAGATGTACCAACAACTTCATTACCCTTTGATTTTAGCCTCTCCAAAAAGTCATTATAATTATTTATTGAAACCCCATCATTTACTCATTCGCATCTTGTAATGAGAATTGCCATACGAATCATTGGGAATTAGCAATCAGTATTTTGAAATCTCGCAGCATGTCTATGCCAACAGTTATATGTGTATATATAACGTCTATCTTCTGGACTTAATTTGAATGTGAAGTTTCTGAAAAACACTCCGAACTACGAATTGGTTCTCCGAAAATGAAAAAAATACTGATGAAGCAGCAAAAACTATAAACGACTTTAAATGGTAAAAGTTGGATGATAATGATGAAGTGTGCTGGCAAAGCACAGAAAAAGAGAAGTTTTGGAACTGGAAAACGGATTGAGCAAAGTAGGAAGGAGGCTGTGGACAAATTACAAAAACTGAACCTGACTTCAAAGGATCCAAATGATTCAGTACCTACTGAAGTCATTAACGAATACCTTGCTCCTGACTCTAAACCCCTGCGGACAATATTCTTCATCATCCTCTGATATTAGAAATTCTAAAATATCATCATATCTTTCATTATAAATATCCTCCATATTTCTGAAGATATTTTCTTAAATTTTCTTATTTGAAATCATTTACCTCTTCGCGCTATCTGTATTACATCATAAAAGAAACTATTTTAGTTTCTAAATTCTGAAACATTCAAGTTTAAAATAGGAATATTTTGAAGTAATGTTGGGAACTGAAGCATGAATTAGTATAATATAATGACACTTGATCAACGTGATTATATTACAGTAAGTCATGCCGAGTTTTTAAATGGAACGTGATGATTCACAGATCATAACATCATCATGTGCCATGTTATACGACTCTTGTATTCTATTTAACCTCTAAAATATCAAGAAAATGTTTCTTGATGATTCGGCCTTTTCCAAGGTATTCTAGTAATTTGACAAGTCAAGATCGTGCCATCACAATTTTCTTCCTAGAACATTAATAATGTTCATTCCGAAATTCATATCTGTGAATTCTGGACCATTACAAGTGGTGCTTAATCGCAAGAAGAAGAAACAAAAGGACAAAACTCCGAATTAGAAATTGGGGTATAAATTACAGCAAATAAAAGAGAGCATTAACTGTGAATGATAATGATTATAGAAGACAGAAGCAGAGACTTTGAAATATAAGGGAACATATAAAGCCCAACGATAAACCAGAAATTATAAACCATATATATCGATGCATATAGCAATATAAAGACACGGGAGAACTAGAAACACTATAAACTCAAGAGTATAGTAGAAGTAAATAGATTCTTCCGGCGGTAGATGAAAAATAAGAATGACCGATATGAAAGTTAGAAGTATATCGAGAATCAGAACTGGATGGAGCATATTGATGAATACTTTAAAATATGAGTTGAGGGGGAAAGAATAGAAGGTGATGAAACATGACTAGGAACTTAGAAATCAACAGATTTAACTCACACAATGGCGGAATAAGTGAATCAAACCCTCTAGTGAATAGGTTAAGTTTTTTTTTTGATTAATTTAGTCAAACCACAACTAAATCAAGTGTGATTAGATCAACACCTAGAGCTATTATTCACCACCTGGGTGATTTGGACTGAGAGAGAATCGGAGGAGCTCACTAGATCTGAGTGTGTGTAACAAATGAGAGGCTTAACCTAAAATGAAGAACATAAGACTTTATATACCCCTGCTGTTGACTCACCCATACGATTCATTCATCAGATGTACGAGTTGGCTTCATCAGCCGTACGGGTGATCACTCACTCGTGTCTTCTCATTTAGGTTGTAATTGTGACTTAGCTCAGCATCAACCGTGCGTATGAGCCTGTCAGCCGTTCTAGTGAGGCTTCACTCGTACGTCTGACTAAGTCTAACATAGTCAAACATCTAAATCTCGTTCCTGCAGTTCCTGTAACCACATACAAACACGGATAGGATAATAACGAGCAATCATGGTGGCCTGTAAATTGTTGTACCTGCAATGGACGTGGGTAGATGTCTAGGGACTTGCATAAAATGCATCAACATAAGGTGTGAGTTGTAAGGAAACGAAGGAGGTGAATTTATAAGAAAATCTCTGACAGAACAATTAAAATGGACGATCGCATTTAAAGCAGATCCTAATTCCCTTGATTACCGGAGAGTCAAATCTTATTAAGAAGATTTTCTTCAAATCCCTTGAAATCTGGTAATCAATCATATCTACATCAAATGATAAGATGAATCTACACTTACTCATTTCACTTTTCTATGTTAGCTTCATTCGTACTCTTCATATAAATGGATTGTTTATCCAAATTATTCGCTGATGATAAAACTCTAATTTTCAGCCTGTATGCATCATGAAAACATACTTATTATCATTCACGACCTTTCCACTCAAATTTCGGGACAAAATTTCTTTAACATGTAGGTACTGTGACAACCAGGAAATTTCCAACCAAATTTAAACTTTAATCTTTATATGTTTCCGACACGATAAGCAATATTTGTTAAGTTAAATTTCAAGAATTTTAAACTATGTTCATACATTCATTCAACCTCAACCAAGTTCCAACGATTCACGAACCATTAAATGAATATGATTATATATGTATATGTGTATATATATTATAACTTGAAACGTAAATAAAATATTATATTAAATACTTTATATGATTGTATCTGTTTCAAAATGTTTATCAATGGAATTAGAAGATAAGATCAAATGATTGAATTATCAGATATATTGAATTATGATTACAAGTCTCTGTTGAAAGGCCCACGTTGATTTGAGAAATCTTTCCATTTCAACAATATTCGGAAAACGGTAATGTGATTTATAAATAAGAACAAATTGTCAATCATTGAGAACTAGACAAAGGATAGTGGAAGATTGAATCTCATAAAGACTCGATTGATCTATTTAGTTTCAAACGTACAAAAACGTTTTCAGTTTAAAAAGAACTTTATTATTAAAATGTATATAACTTTTATATATGTCTAGAACCACTTTTAACAACTCATTACTTAACTATTATGATAAAGATAACGATATTTATATTTTATTTTATTAAATATATATAACGATTTAAATTAATATTATATATATTTATACGCGTATTATACGTACATAGTTTTATACTTTTATTATACTTAAACTTTACCTTTACTTTATTTTTACTTTACTTTAACTTTAATAATTCACTTTAATAATTCACTTTAATAATTCATACTTTAATAATTCACTTTAATAATTCATACTTTAATAATTCACTTTAATAATTCATACTTTAATAATTCAAAAATATATTATAAATAGAATTCAATAGGTTTCATTATTTCATAGAAACTTGAAAATATTTTTCTCTAAACTCTCTCAATCGATTTACATATATATATTTACTCCGTATTATTTCAAGATATTATTAGTATACATAAAATATTACGACGGAGTGCTGTCCGAGTGATTTTGAAATTGTTTTTCGAGTGGGATAGGATTAAGGAAATTATGGGTTATAGCTATGGAGGTGATTGAATATGGTTCATGGGTATGCTCGTGAGGTCAATATAGTGTTTATCATTTTCGTTGCTTCTACGTACCTTTCCTGCAATATTGAATCTCAATATTGATACGTGAGTACTCATAATTTAACTTTTACATACTAATAGTGTATCCCTGACTAGTGCTCGAGTATTTAGGATTATGCATACTTGTACTTTTGATATTGCCCTTAGACAGGTTAGGTTGAATCTTGAATTAGTTACACTTGCGGTTGAGATAAAGTATAAGATATGCATGTCCTTGGAAAGCTAGCGAAAAATTAAGAACTTTTCCTTTAGATATCGAATGGTTTCGATGAACGGATTAGAAGTTATAATCAATTGAATTTTTGATATTTTTATTAAAAATGATTATTATCATTGTCGTTTTTATCGTCGTTGTAGTTTTATCTTATTATTATCATTATTATTATCTTTATCAATAAAAGGGATTTATCATTAAAAATTGTTATTTTTTTTATTATTACTATCGTTATTATCGTTAAAGTTATAATTAGTATTATTATTATTATTATCCAATTATTATTATTATTATTATTATTGGTATTATTATTATTATTATCATTATTAATATATATATCATTATTTAAAAATGGTTATTGTTATTGTTATTGTTATTATTATTACTATATTATCATTAAGATAATTATTAGTATTATCGTTAATAATGTTATAGTAACTATCATTATTAATATTAGTGTAATTAAAACAAATATTTGTAACACCTAATTATTTTGATTACTATTATTATCATTATTATGAACACGATATAAAAGACGATTAAAAGCTATTAAATGAAACGATTAAGAAATGATGGGTAAGAGTATCATGATGAAATTAAAATATTATAAGATATTGATTTAGATAAAATTATCGTTCTTATTATTTTTATCATTACTATTAATATTAAAAGTATCGTTAGTATTACAACTATCATTTTAACAAAAATTATCATTTTAATAGAAATGTCATTGTTACTATAAAATATCATCATTATTATTATTATTTTAAATAGAATTATTATTTTAAAGATAATATTAAAAATTATCGTAAATATTAAAGTTATCATAATTAGAATTATCGTTTTATCATAATGTCATCTTAGTAATTATAAATATTGATATTTTTATAATAATAATTATTATTACAAAATAATACAACTTTTACTTACTATCATTATAGATATTATTTTATCAAATAAATATGTAATACAAACATATTTTACCACGTGTAATAACTTACTTTAATAATACCTATCATATTATCTTTATAATATTAAATGAACCCTAGAAAATTTATTACTTAATATATATAAAAGTATATTTTATTATATAAATTTAATATAAAATTTTATTTATTAATAAATAAATTATATTATTTACTCTAATAAATCTTTTAAAAATATTTAAAAATATAAAACGACGATATTTAAACTATATATTAATCATGTATAGATTTTTGGAAATTATTTTGAGTCAAATTTACTTTTGTTGACTTTTGCATATTAGTCTCGAGCATTAGGATTGTGGTACACTATGACTTGACCTAATTTGTTAGACAAATATTGACCAACACATAAATATATATAATTAATTTAGGTTCGTGAATCCGAGGCCAACCTTGCACTTGTTCAATGACGTTATATGTATTTTTACTACGAAATACAGTATGGTGAGTTTCATTTGCTCCCTTTTTAAATGCTTTTGCAATATATACTTTTGGGACTGAGAATACATGCGCTGCTTTTATAACTGTTTTACGAAATAGACACAAGTAATCGAAACTACATTCTATGGTTGAATTATCGAAATCGAATATGCCCCTTTTATTAAAGTCTGGTAATCTAAGAATTAGGGAACAGACACCCTAATTGACGCGAATCCTAAAGATAGATCTATTGGGCCTAACAAACCCCATCCAAAGTACCGGATGCTTTAGTACTTCAAAATTTATATCATGTTCGAAGGAGGATCCCGGAATGATAGGGGATATTCTTATATGTATCTAGTTAATGTCGGTTACCAGGTGTTCACCATATGAATGATTATTTTTGTCTCTATGCATGGGACGTATATTTATGAGAACTGGAAATGAAATTCTTGTGGTCTATTAAAATGATGGAAATAAATGATTATGATAAACTAATGAACTCACCAACCTTTTGGTTGACACTTTAAAGCATGTTTATTCTCAGGTGTTAAAGAAATCTTCCGCTGTGCATTTGCTCATTTTAAAGATATTACTTAGAGTCTTTCATAGCATATTTCGAAGAACGTTGCATTCGAGTCATTGAGTTCATCAAAGAGTATTATTAAATCAATTTATAGTTGGATAGTGGATATTATGAAATGGTATGCATGCCTGTCAATTTTCGATGTAAAGAAAGATTGTCTTTTAAAAATGAATGCAATGTTTGTAAAATGTATCATATAGAGGTCAAATACCTTGCAATGTAATCAACTATTGTGAATCGTTTATAATGTATATGAACGGGTCCTTTCATCAAAGGTGCATGATGGCGATTTTTAATGACATGATAGAAGAATGCATGGAAGTTTTCATGGATGACTTTTCAGTCTTCGGTGATACTTTTGAATCATGTCTAGTTAATCTTGAAAGAATGCTTATTAGATGCGAACAATCAAATCTAGTTCTTAATTGGGAAAAATGCCATTTCATGGTTAAAGAAGGCATCGTTCTTGGACATAAAATTTCAAAGGAAGGAATTGAAGTAGATAGAGCTAAAGTAGATGTAATTGCTAAACTTCCACATTCCACCAATGTTAGAGGAGTTAGTAGTTTTCTAAGGCATGCCGATTTTTACCGACGTTTCATAAAAGATTTTTCTAAAATTGCCACTCCTATGAATAAACTCCTTGAAAAGGATGCTCCATTCATCTTTTCAGATGAATGCATCAAATCTTTTAATATTCTTAAAGAAAAACTCACTAATGCGCCGATCATGATAACTCCAAATTGGAATCTACCATTTGAACTTATGTGCGATACAAGTGATTTTGCAATGGGAGCCGTTTTAGGACAAAGGATTGAAAAACGATTTCAACCTATTTATTATGCTAGTAAGACGTTACAAGGAGCACAAACAAATTACACAACTACTGAAAAAGAACTCCTTGCTATTGTCTTTGCTTTTGACAAATTTCGATCATATCTCGTTCTAGCAAAAACGGTGGTCTATACTGACCATTCTGCTCTTAGATACCTATTTTCGAAACAAGATGCCAAACCACGATTAATCCGTTGGATCTTACTCTTACAAGAGTTTGATATTGAAATCCGAGACAAAAAGGGAGCAGAAAATCTCGCCGCTGATCATCTTTCTCGTCTTGAAAATCCCGAATTAGAAGTTCTAAATGAATCGGCCATACAAGACAACTTTCCTGATGAATATCTATTGAAGATAGATTATAATGAAATTCCATGGTTTGCAAACTATGCAAACTACTTAGTATGTGAATTCCTTGAAAAAGGATTATCGTACCAAAAACGAAAGAAATTCTTTAGTGATATAAAACACTATTTCTGGGAAGATCCACATTTGTTTAAAAGTTGTCCCGATGGAATAATACGCCGATGTGTATTCGGAGACGAAGCTAGTCAAATCTTAAACCATTGTCACACAGGACCAACAGGAGGGCATTATGGGCCTCAACTCACAGCAAGAAAAGTTTACGATGCTGGATTCTATTGGCCTACAATTTTCAAAGACGCACACCTTCTTTGCAAATCCTGTGATGCTTGTCAAAGGGTTGGAAAAATAAGTCAACGTGATGAAATGCCACAAAATGTCATTCAAGTATGTGAAGTATTTGACATTTGGGGTATTGACTTTATGGGTCCATTTCCAAAATCTCATAATAATCTGTACATTCTCGTTGCCATTGATTATGTATCTAAATGGGCGGAAGCACAAGCTCTCCCAACTAACGATGCACGAGTTGTAGTCAATTTTTTAAAACGTCTTTTTGCAAGGTTCGGAACACCGAAAGCTTTAATAAGTGATCGGGGTACTCATTTTTGTAATAATCAACTTGAGAAAGTTCTTAAAAGATATGGAGTAACACATAAAATCTCCACTGCTTATCATCCACAGACAAGTGGACAAGTTGAAAATACCAACCGAGCTTTAAAATGTATTCTAGAAAAACCGTAGGATCAAATCCGAAGGAATGGTCCATTAAATTGGAGGATGCACTCTGGGCTTTTAGAACAGCCTACAAAACTCCAATCGGAACCACACCTTTTAAACTCGTTTACGGAAAAGCATGTCATCTTCCAGTAGAAATTGAACACAAAGCATTTTGGGCTTTGAAGACATGTAATCTTGATTTACATGAAGCTGGACGTCTACAGTTAAGTCAATTAAACAAATTAGAAGAATTAAGACATGAAGCATACGAAAATTCGTTAATCTATAAGGAAAGAACGAAGAAATGGTATGATAAAAGAATCAGAAGTTCAAAAGAATTTAAAGAAGGAGACAGCGTTCTTCTTTTCAATTCACGATTCAAGCTATTTCCTGGAAAATTGAAATCAAGATGGTCTGGACCATTCGTAGTCAAAAGAGTTTTCCCATACGGAACAGTAAAATTAATAAATTCAAATGGGATTGAATTTAAGGTTAATGGTCACAGAGTTAAACATTACATAGATAGTCCAATGGAAGTTGACAACGAAGTTAATCACAATTTCGACACCACAGCTAACTAAGTGTGGGGAGGTTCGAAATTTTTTAGGGTAATAATTATTTCTGTTAGAGTTAGATTTTCTGTTTTCGTGTAGTTCTTGAAAATGGAATCCGAATGGTCTTTCCCTAGCAGACCCTAAAGAACTAGTCTTCTCCCCCCATTCTGAATTTTTATTTTTTTTAGGTTTTACGAGATGAAGACTTCCTGTGAACTAAACCATGGTCTAATGCTACATGCTTTGATCACTAAACGTAATAATGACACCCTTCCAAGTGAAATAGTATCATTAATCAGAGGTAAATTGGACGGAGTAAGAAAAGAATCCAGGAACAAAAATAATAAGTTACAATTTGGTAAAGGAAAATCAAAATCCGCAGCGAAAAGGAGAGCTCGACACCTTGAAAGATGTCACAAATGCGGAAAATGGTCACACGAAGGAAAATGTTCGACGAATCAGACATATTCCAATACCGAATTCGTCACTTTATGCAGAGATGGACCGTTCATATGTTTCAAAGAAAAAATATTAAATGCTCGAGGTTATGCCTATGTAGCTATGGAAAACCAATTAGTCCAACTATCTTATGAGTGGGCTAAAGCAGGTCACTGAGAATTATATTTCACAGGTAAGTTTGTACAGTTTTCAGTTTTTATTTTTATTTTTATTTTTAACCTTTTGATAATAAACGCTAAATTGTTCGCTATAAAGTATTAAATTGGTATTCAATAAAATTAGGTTTTGCGATCGAAATTATTGATATTATACAAAAATTTATTACATCACTGCAAAATTTACCGTTTATTCTTAAGGTATAAATATCTTTAATCAATCAACCTAAAATATTTCAAAATTTCGTCATGAGTTAAACTAGGTTATGAAACCGAAATTACTTTACCGAAAAGAGGGGCGTATGTTTTTGATAATATTTGATTGATTAAAGTGGGATAAAAGACCAAAAAGATTTTTAATTTTATTTTTACTTTGTTTTTAAAATTAATATTAAATTATTCATATAAACTTTTAAAATCAATATATAATTAAGTTTGTAAATATTTATTATTTGAAAAATTAATACTTTTAATATAAGTTTGCATGTATAAAAACAAAAATATAATAAAAGTTTGGTATGAATTTTTAAATTTTTAATATGAATTTTTTTTTTTAATTTTATGCATTTTAAATTTATGTTTTGTGTGAATTTAAAAACAAAAATTTACTTTATTTTGCTAAGTTAAAAATATGATTTTTAAAATTCGTCGTAAGTTGAAGACTAGGTCGTTGAACCGAAAATACTTTACCCAAGGGAGGGACGAGAACTTTTATTATCATTATTTTTAGCCTTATTGAATTAAAGTATGCCAAAAACATTAAAAAAACCCAAAAAAATCTTTGCTTTTAAAACCGCGCTTAAAAATTGACAAATTTTAAAATTTTTTCGAGGGACGGACTAGGACAACGATCCGAAACGCCCTCATCCTAAAAAGAAATAAATTTTTAAAATTTTTATTAATTTTATGTTTTATTAAGTATAAGGTTGTTATAAAAAAAATAAAAAAAATAAAAAAAAATAAAAAAAAAAAGGAAAAAGTCACTATTCCTGGACTCCATGCGATCGCATGGAGTTTGGCCTTTGCAGCCATGCGATCGCATGGCCCTGGAAAACAGGCCAGATACAAGTAACCCAGCGAGCTGTTCTTCACACCACAACACACACACATACCCGAAATACCCCAAAATCCTCTCTAAAATTCGCAATTTTTCACCGTAATTCGTCAAATTTCTTGCTCTAATCATGCCTAGGTTCGGATTCTTTAACAAAAAGGTAAAAATTACACCCCTAAACTCTAAAATTTCCTAGTTTTTGTGATAATTACCAATATTTTACCTAATGCAATTTTGTTAATTTCTAGTGTAATTAGAGTTAAATTATTAGTATTTTATGCATGTATAACCTAGATTGATGCTATTTAACATGATTTGAAGCCAAAAACTTCAAAAATTTTAGAAATCTAGGGTTTGTGTTCTTGAGCAATTTGGGACTTTTTGATATAAACAGGTTATGGCCGATTTTTGTCATGAATTATTGCTAAATTAAGTAGTGTAACATGTTTAGGTAGCTAAATGATCCAAACATTGATCCTAAACATGATTTTTGGAGATTAAAGTGGACTTTTTAGGTACAAAATTCATGAACTTGATTAATTTGATATAATTACCATTTGAGACTTGATTAATTGTTAGTAATGACTATTTTGACATGTTATTTGAGTTAAATGCTTATAAACTTTGTATACATTTTCATATGTGCTTATTTGAAAAAGTGTAGAATTTAAAAAATGTGAAATTGTGTATAAGTTTAATTTTGATTGAACATGTTATTGTAATTAATTTAAGTTGTTATTTTGCTAAACACTAATGCATATTTGGATGCACAAATTTTGTGTTTAATGTGTTTTGCAGAAAACCGATACTGCTGGTGCTTCATCGTCATCTAGACAACCACAGCAGGAACCTGAACCAGAATATGAGCCGCAATACGAGCAAGAACCCGAACAAGAACCAAAACAGGAACAACAACATCAGCCTGACCAACATGTACCTTATTATGATCCGCTACAGTTTGCTAATGAATTCATAGTAATTCCGATGCATCAGCCATTAGAATACCCAACGATTCCTGAACATACATTGCATCCTAATCTGAGATTCGATAGAAGCTGGAGAGATTACCCGGCATATCAAAGTAATAAGTTCAAATTAATAACGAAAGATGTAGAGGTGCCTAGGGTAATTGATTGGAATCCTTTGGAAAGGGTCCAACTAGCTGACCGTGTTAGGGAGCATTTGATCCAAAGGTATAGCAGTTCTTCTTTTACTGATTGGGAATGCTTATTCACCATTCGTAGACCTGTATATAAGAAATGGTGTGTTGAGCTGATGAGTACTATAGCGCTAAATGTAGATGTAGATAGATTAGATGATAGAAGTTTTCTTAGGTTTATACTTGACCGTAGGATGTACAGGATGTCCATGCTGGACATGGCCAGGGCTTTGCAGATATATACGCCCGCTGAATTGCTACTACCCGATTGTATGAATTTGATTTATCGTGGTGAAAGGGTAGATAGGAATTTTGATGCGAACGCCATCTGGAGGCGTATGTCAGATTATAATGTTTTTGGGCGGGGAGGAACACATACCTACTTACATATTAACAGAGCCGAGCTTCGTATAATTCATAGATTTTTGGCTAACTCGATTACACAGAGAGGTCACAATAAGGAAAAATTGACCTTACATGATTTATTTTACCTAAAGTGTATTCGAGACCCAAGAGGCTTTGTTAATATCCCCTACTGTGTTGGTTTTTATTTATCTAAGATGGTTGAAGGAATACAGGAAGGGGGGATAATTGGAGGAGGTATTTTTGTTACTCTCATTGGAGAGTATTTAGGTGTAGATAAGGACCAAGGGGGTCCACTTTTGGAATGTAGGGAACAGGTTGAGCTTTTAGGGTTGAGGGTTTATGCGGGTGCTAAGGTATTAAAGAGTAGATTCAACCAGGCAATACCCTATGAAGGTAGTCATCCTCAGGTAGAGAGAGGCTCAGATGAGGAGATGGAGGAAGCGAATGACATTAGGGATGTCATTCGGGAGGCTATGACTGATGTCTACCAGCGTGTAGAGGAGGTAGATATGACAAACGCGGAAAGATTTCGTCGGATGGAGCAGTGGCAAGCCCGGAATGATTACGAGCATTCCAGGCAACGACAGCATGATAGATGGGACTATCATCAGTGTCAGATTATGAGCCGGCTGTCACCTCAGGATCACTACGTTCCGACCCGACCCGCTTACTATCCTCCACACCAGCCCGAGATGAGACCGCCATTTACTCTCTACGATCCTAACCAGGCCTACCAGTACACCTATCACCAACCATGGAACCCGGACGACGACATGAACTGGAACCCCTATCCAGATTGATTTAGTTCCGATTGGTAATTTATATGATTTTTAATTTTTTTTTTATGTTTAAACACATTATATTATGATACTTTTATTGTAATGTTTAATATTTTTATTTGTTGTACTAATGTTTCATATTTGATTTGAAAGTGGAATTTTAAGTCCCATTTCAAATTGCCATGCATGTTTATATTTGTATTGTATGTATATTGTCGATTGTACAAAACATGGTAAAACAGCGCATTTTCAAAGACTGGCATTAAGTTCAGCAAAAGCTAATACTTTTGACGACAAAACAAAAAACAAATGTGATGTAACAACAAGACAGAATGAACAAATGATGTGCACCATTTATCATTCAGCAAACAAACGCCAATATGTTTGGAAATTTTGGTAAAATTTAATCATTTTTCTACGCTAATCACCCTCAATAATTTAAATTGTTACTGATTTCTTGCAAATGAGGGCATTGCAAGATCTTAAGTGTGGGAAGGGGTTAAATTCTTTCGGATTTTTAAAATTTTTAACTTAAAATACTTGGTTACCATTAAAAATACTAGTAAAGCAGTAGTTGTATTAGAATCTAGTGCTCTCTGATAATAAAGAACAGCCCTAGTCTTATATACTGACTACCCAATTCTAGTAAAATTTCCCAAAATTTTCAATTAAATGAACTCAAAATCATGTTTATACATATTTATGAACGATAAAACTAGGTGTTAACACCGAAATTATTGTTATCTCGGAAAGGACATAAATTGAGAAACAAACTAAAATGTTAAGAATTCATTTAAAATGAAATAGAGGACAATAAAAAAGGCAAAGAAAATAAAAGCCAAGTGTGGAAAAAATTTACCAAGTTATTTTGAACATATGTCACATATTTTTGTACAAATAACTGAAGATACTTTTGTTTTGGACTAATCTAAACAGTTTTACACAATTTACTGTAATATATTTTAAAGAAAGATGGATCTATACGATGAATCAATTCCATCATTAAAAGGAAGTAAAGTCTTCCGAAAAAGAAACGCGCTTCTTGATTTAGGTCATGAAGTTGTCGTCCAGACCAGCTGTAGGTTGACGAAAAATCTAGAATAGTCATCTCTAAAATCAGCAGGAAATCCACGGACCTCGGCATCAAACAGGGTCGCCAAGTGGTCAAACTTATCCTAACCATGAGAGGATCTGTCTTGTAAAATGGGGAGGACGCCATGCAAATTAGCTTGATAAAACTAATGAATCAGATCCCCAGAAAGGATAATCTCCTTAAAGATCAAAAATCAGCTTTTAAGTCTGATATTACTCAATCCTAGAGATTGACTTTTAAAGATTGAGAATTACAAACTCATGGAATTCGATGATATCTAAACTCGAGCTTGAACGAGAAAATATTTTGATCAAAATTACAAACCGATTTGTTTTCTGAAAATCCATTTTCAATGCGTTCATTACCATTGAACGTAAAATCCTAGGAATTCACCTGGAGTTCATTAGGTCACCTGAACCAAATCGGGTGTTAACCGTAAGAACGGTGGTTGCATAGTATGGTCGAAGACAGGACCTTGTGCCAAATCGAAAAAATTATAAGGGTGAGCTTTACTATTGCTCCTACCAAGGATAGTAATTGCATCCGACACGTTATAGACCATAATTAAAAACATGTCAGGGGACATTGCCTTAACAGTTGCTTGTTGAACGCTTTCCTTTACAACCGGACGGTAGGTTATCGAAAGGTAATATACGGAGCAAGTATACTGGACGTGTTGCTTTCCCAATACAAGGTTAGCAAGTGGGTGACACAAAACCGCAAGTGTTGTGCAAAAATTTTCAAATTTGAAACCCACCAAACCCACAAAAATAATTTGCAAACACCGGTGAAGGGTTATTCCGAAAAACTTATCTAGGGTAAAAGCTAGATTTAATTTTCAAAATATCAAATGTTTTCATAAAGATCCAATTTCCTTAAAGGATCTAAATTTTCATAGTCATGTGGGACTGTAAACCACATCGTTACTACCATTGTTTATACCGCCGTATAGAAATCACTGATGTACAAAGTGTGAAGAATAAAGAAGTGATTCTAGTATTTTTATTTCAAGAATATATTGTTTGAGGACAAGCAACGCTCAAGTGTGGGAATATTTGATAATGCTAAAAACGAACATATATTTAATAGCATTATCCCTTAAGAAAGACAAGCTTTTAGTTGCAATTGTTCTATTTACAAGTGATATTCATTTAAATAATAAAAGGTGAAGACAAAAGACAGATTTGAAGAATTGAAGACGCAAACGACCAGAAAGCTCAAAAGTACAAAGTACAATCAAATAGGTTCCAATTATTGATAAGAAACGTCTCAAAATTACAAGAGTACAAGACGCGAAATGCAAAGTACAAGATATTAAATTATACGCAAGGACGTTCGAAAAACCAGAACTGGGACCAAAGTCAACTCTCAACGCTCGACGCAACGGACTAAAAATTACAAGTCAACTATGCACATGAATATAATATAATATATAATTAATTCTTAAAATTAATATATATATTATATTATATAAAAACCGTCGGCATATGATAATGCTAAAAACGAACATATATTTCATAGCATTATTCCTCAAGAAAGACAAGCTTTTAGTTGCAATTGTTCTATTTACAAGTGATATTCGTTTAAATAATAAAAGGTGAAGACAGAAGACAGATTCGACGATTTGAAGACGCAAACGACCAAAAAAGCTTAAAAGAACAAAAGACAATCAAAAAGGTTCCAATTATTGATAAGAAACGTCTCGAAATCACAAGAGTACAAGATTCAAAACGCAAAGTACAAGATATTAAATTGTACGCGAGGACGTTCGAAAATCCGGAACCGGGACCAGAGTCAACTCTTAACGCTCGACGCAACGGACTAAAAATTACAAGTTAACTATGTATATAAATATAATATAATATATAATTAATTATATTAATTATATATATATTATATATATATATTAAAAACCGTCGGCAGCAAGAAACTCCAAGGGTGTGAGCTGTAAATACATCTCCGCGACTCGCGGAGTTTTAAGGGCATTTTGCCGCGAGTCGCGGAGCCCCAATTTTCAACTCTGGCTATAAAGCCAACCGAATTCTGATCAAATTTCATCATCTTTTTCCTTCCTCTTCATACGTAAAACTTATATATATATATATAATTTATATTTTAATTTTAATTTTAATTCTAATAATAAGGGTATGTTAGCGAATGTTGTAAGGGTGTAAGTCGAAATTCTGTCCGTGTAACGCTACGCTATTTTTAATCATTGTAAGTTATGTTCAACCTTTTTATATTAATGTCTCTTAGCTAAGTTATTATTATGCTTATTTAAAACGAAGTAATCATGATGTTGGGCTAATTACTAAAATTGGGTAATTGGGCTTTGTACCATAATTGGGGTTTGGACAAAAGAACGACACTTGTGGAAATTAGACTATGGGCTATTAATGGGCTTTATATTTGTTTAACTAAATGAAAGTTTGTTAATGTTAATATAAAGATTTACAATTGGGCGTCCCTATAAATTACCATATACACTCGATCGGACACGATGGGCGGGGTATTTATATGTACGAATAATCGTTCATTTAACCGGACACGGGAATGGATTAATAGCCACTAGAATAATCAAAACAGGGGTGAAATTACATTCAAGGGTAATTGGTGTAATTGTTAACAAAGTAGTAAAACCTTGGTTTACACGCAGTCGATAACCTGGTGTATTCATTAAACAAAGTATTAAAACCTTGTTACAATTCGAATCCCCAATTAGTTGGAATATTTAACTTCGGGTATAATAATAATTTGACAAGGACACTTGCAATTTATATTTATGACTGATGGACTGTTATGGACAAAAACCAGACGGACATATTGAATAATCCAGGACAAAGGACAATTAACCCATGGGCATAAAACTAAAATCAACACGTCAAACATCATGATTACGGAAGTTTAAATAAGCATAATTCTTTTATTTCATATTTAATTTCCTTTATTTTATATTTAATTGCACTTCTAATTATCGCACTTTTATTTATTGTTATTTTATTTTATCGCACTTTTAATTATCGTATTTTTTAATTATCACAATTTTATTTTCTCGCATTTTTATTATTCGCAATTTCATTATCGTTATTTACTTTACGCTTTAATTTAAGTTTTGTATTTATTTTATATTTTACATTAGGTTTTAACTACGACTAAAATCTTAAAATCGACAAACCGGTCATTAAACGGTAAAAACCCCCCTTTATAATAATAATATTACTTATATATATGTTTGTATTTTTATAAAAATAAAATAATATAGCATTGAGCTTTGTTTAAAGATTTCCCTGTGGAACGAACCGGACTTACTAAAAACTACACTACTGTACGATTAGGTACACTGCCTATAAGTGTTGTAGCAAGGTTTAAGTATATCCATTCTATAAATAAATAAATATCTTGTGTAAAATTGTATCGTATTTAATAGTATTTTCGCACTAAAAATAATACTATTTTATATACACCTCGCTTCACATCAAGTATTTTTGGCGCCGCTGCCGGGGAACACTCTTAAAAGCCGGAAGCACAACGCTAATATAAAAAAAAAAAAAAAAGATTTTTAGTTACTTTTATTAAAAGTCGTTTTTGTAAAAATACGTTTTAAATATTCGAAAATATAAAAAGAAAAACAAAAATATTAGTATTTTTAAGATTTTGTTAAATATTTAAGTTTTATAAGTTTCTTTATTTCTATTTTAGTTTATAAAAATATAAGTTTTATTTTAAAACCTTTTATTTATTTAAAAAAACAGAAAACATAAAATAAAAAAAAAAATAAAGAAAACGCGTAAAAACTCAACCCTGTCAGCTGTATTTCTGAACCCCGCGACTCGCGGGGTTTTCTTCTTTAATTGCCGCGACTCGCGGAAGGTTTCTGACAGGCGACAGGAAGCCCTAAACCTGCATTAATTACGGTTATTATTAATTAATTATTATTAAAACCTAATTATTATTATTATTATTATTATTAGTTTTAGTTTTATTTTTACTTTTTATTTAATTTGTTGTATTTAGTTTTAATTAGTTTAATTAATTTGTAAAATTAGTAGTTTTATTAAATAAATAATATAAAAATAAAATTTTTATAAAAATTGTACTTTTTACAACTTTTTGTATATTTTTATATTTTGTACCTTTTTAATCGTTGTAGCGTAATATTTGTATTTTTTTTAGCTCATATTTAATTTTAAACTTAGTTTTTGCTATAGTTATTTTTACTCCTAGATTTTTAGGCTTTGCCGTAGAACTCTCTTAAGTGCTTTTTCTTTAGACTAAGATTTAGGTGCTTTAGAATTTTGCGACGCCTTTTTAAGTTTTAGTTTCTTTTTAAGTTATTTCCATTTGGGATTTAGTTTTTCCTGTAAGCTTTAATATTTTTAGACACCTTTTACTATGTACCAATTATCATTCCAATTAGTAATTTCAATTTGCGATTATAATTTTAAGTTAGTTGTAGTAATAAGGTTAGGTTAGTTAAGTCTTTTTAAGTTTTTATAAGTTTCTTTTATTTTTTTCGTCACCTTTTATTTTTCAACCATTTTTTCTTTTTCGACCTTTTTCGACGAACTCTTTGTCTTTCTTATTTCTCGCTATTCTAGTTTTTAGGACTTAGAATTTTTTCTACTTCTTATCTAAATTTCTCAAAATTACGAAAATTTATTTTAAGTGGTTAAATTAATAGACATCAAAATTTTCTGGTTCGTAGTAATAGTTGGATTTGTACGTAGACCGGGTTATTGGAGCCAAACAGTCCTCAATTATATTGAGACCAAACGAATCCTGCCCCTCTGCTGCATCTTTTGGCTATTCGAAACGTGGGCAAAATCAGAAAAGTCTATTGATTGGATAACTTATTATAATTTTTCTTTCCTTTTTAAAACTAATAGGATATTCAGTGAATGCACCGAGCAAGACGTTCATCACCTTTTGTACGTTCACCACCTGTAACTCGATCAAGACATCGTTTAACAAATATAACCGCCGTTGATTTTTCTTTAGAATCGTCATCCAGTCGACCAAGTACTTCAGTTCAAATTTCCGATAATCCATTTTTTGAACCCAACCTCACAATTGAGAATCCTGAAAATATTCAGGAACGGTTCGTAGATCCTGAACCATTAAACTTTCCTCCGGAACCACCAATCATTCAAACAGAGATTGTTGAGGAACGAACCATTAAATCAGAATCATCTAGTGATACCGATTCAACAAATTCAATTATGGAGAATCTGGAACCTTTAAGTATGGAAGACCGAATGAGAGCTAAACGCACTGGCCAAGGTCACGCAATTACTCATCCAGACATTAATGCGCCAGATTATGAAATCAAAGGACAAATTCTACACATGGTGACTAATCAATGCCAATTTAGTGGTGCGCCGAAGGAAGATCCAAATGAACATCTACGTACCTTTAATAGAATCTGCACACTATTTAAAATCCGAGAAGTGGAGGATGAACAGATATATCTCATGTTATTTCCCTGGACTTTAAAGGGAGAAGCCAAAGATTGGTTGGAATCGTTACCTGAAGGGGCGATCGATACATGGGACGTTTTAGTTGACAAATTTCTTAAACAATTTTTTCCTGCATCTAAAGCCGTAAGACTTCAAGCAGAAATTGTTACGTTCACACAAAAGCCAAATGAAACTCTATATGAGGCGTGGACAAGATATGGAAAGTTATTAAGAGGATGTCCGCAACATGGTTTAGACACCTGTCAAATAGTACAAATATTCTACCGAGGATGCGACATCACTACAAGAAAAGACATAGATATAGCAGCTGGTGGTTCTATTATGAAGAAAACCGAAACTGATGCTTACAAAATTATTGATAATACTGCTTCCCACTCACATGAGTGGCACCAAGAAAAAGATATCATTAGATCATCTAAAGCAGCTAGAGCCGATTCTAGCCATGACTTAGATTCCATTTCGGCAAAGATAGATGCTTTCGAGAGACGAATGGAAAAGATGACTAAGGATATTCACTCAATACGAATTAGTTGTGAGCAGTGTGGAGGACCACATTTGACAAAAGATTGTCTCAGTATTGAATTAACAATGGAACAAAGAGAGAATATTTCATACATAAACCAAAGGCCTGGAAATAATTATCAGAATAATTATCAACCGCCAAGACCGATTTACAATCAAAACCAGAATTATAACCGAAATATTCCATACAACAACCAACAAGGTCCTAGCAATCAACAAGTATCCAATAATACTTATAATCAGCAAAGACCTAATTTTCAAAACAAACCACCACAACAAACCGATGATAAAAAGCCGAATTTAGAAGATATGATGACGAAGCTAGTTGAAACTCAAACGCAGTTTTTCACATCTCAAAAACAAACAAATGAACAAAATGCTCAAGCATTTAGAAATCAACAAGCTTCTATTCAAAATCTGGAACAAGAAGTAAGTAACCTAGCAAGGTTAATAGGTGAAAGAAAACCGGGAAGTCTACCTAGTGATACAAACGCTAACCCCCGGAATGAAACAGCTAAAGCTATTACCACAAGAAGTGGTACAACACTTAAACCACCTGAAATACCTGTAACTTCTGATGAAACTATTCCTACTCCACAAGAACCACAACCTGATCAAGATAAGGAAAAAGAACCGGTAAAGGTTAATGAAGATAACACAGTTAAGGATAAACCTTATGTTAAACCATACCAACCACCACTTCCTTACCCGAGTAAAATGAAGAAAGAAAAACTTGAAGCCGAGCAATCCAAATTCTTGGATATGTTTAAACAGATAAATGTAAATCTTCCTTTCATTGATGTGATTTCAGGAATGCCAAGATATGCTAAATTCTTGAAAGATCTAATCACGAATAGAAAGAAAATGGAAGAACTCTCGGCTGTTACTATGAATGCTAATTGTTCAGCAGTGCTGTTGAATAAGATACCAGAAAAATTATCTGATCCAGGAAGTTTCACAATTCCATGTTTTCTGGGTAGTCTTAGTTCAATAGAAGCATTGGCAGACTTAGGTGCTAGTATAAATCTAATGCCGTATTCACTATACGCTAAACTAGACCTTGGAGAATTGAAACCAACCAGAATAAGCATACAACTAGCCGATAGATCAATAAAATATCCTAGAGGGATAATGGAGAATATGCTAGTTAAAGTTGGTACTTTAGTATTTCCAGTAGATTTTGTTGTTTTGGATATGGAAGAAGATTCTCAAGTTCCTCTCATATTAGGAAGACCATTCTTAAACACGGCTAAAGCAATGATAGACGTGTTCGGTAAGAAACTGACCCTAAGTATAGAGGATGAGAGTGTTACCTTTTCAGTGGATAGAGCAATGCAACAACCACAATCTGCAGATGATACATGTTATTATATTCAAACTATAGATGCACATGCAGAATTATTAGAAGAATTTCCAGAATTACAAGGAACATGAGAATGTTCTTTAGGAGAAGGTAATGAACCAATTGATGAAGCTGAAATGTTAGCTACACTTATAGCTAATGGATATGAACCAACAACAGAAGAAATTCAAATGCTAAAAGAAGAAGACAGATATCGATACAAATCATCGATAGAAGAACCTCCGAAATTAGAATTAAAGCCACTTCCAAACCATTTGGAATACGCTTATTTACATGGTGAATCTGAATTACCTGTAATAATATCGTCTTCTCTTACTGAAAATGAGAAATCACAACTCATTTCTGTGTTGAAAGCTCATAAACCAGCCATTGCATGGAAGATTCATGATATTAAAGGAATAAGTCCTTCGTATTGCACACATAAAATCCTTATGGAAGAAGGTCATAAAACGTATGTGCAACGCCAACGAAGACTAAATCCTAATATGCAAGATGTAGTTAAGAAAGAGATTATTAAGCTGCTAGATGCAGGTTTGATATATCCAATTTCTGATAGTCCATGGGTAAGCCCAGTTCAATGCGTACCTAAGAAGGGTGGCATGACTGTCATCACAAATGAGAAAAATGAGCTTATTCCTACTAGAACTGTAACAGGATGGCGTGTATGTATTGATTATAGAAAATTAAATGACGCCACCAGAAAAGATCACTTTCCCTTACCTTTCATTGATCAAATGTTGGAAAGATTAGCCAGAAATAGTTACTATTGTTTTCTAGATGGATTTTCCGGATATTTTCAAATTCCAATAGCACCCGAGGACCAAGAGAAAACCACATTCACGTGCCCTTATGGTACTTTTGCTTACAAACGCATGCCATTTGGACTTTGCAACGCCCCTGCAACCTTTCAAAGGTGCATGATGGCGATTTTTCACGACATGATAGAAGAATGCATGGAAGTATTCATGGATGACTTTTCAGTCTTCGGTGATACATTTAAATCATGTCTAGTTAATCTGGAACGAATGCTAATTAGATGCGAAAAATCAAATCTAGTACTTAATTGGGAGAAATGCCATTTCATGGTTAAAGAAGGCATTGTTCTTGGACATAAAATTTCAAAAGAAGGAATTGAAGTGGATAGAGCTAAAGTAGATGTAATTGCTAAACTTCCACATCCCACCAATGTTAGAGGAGTTAGGAGTTTTCTAGGGCATGCCGGTTTTTACCGATGTTTCATAAAAGATTTTTCTAAAATTGCCACTCCTATGAATAAACTCCTAGAAAAGGATGCGCCATTCATCTTTTCGGATGAATGTATCAAATCTTTTAATATTCTTAAAGAAAAACTCACTAATGCACCGATCATGATAACACCAAATTGGAATCTACCATTTGAACTAATGTGCGATGCAAGTGATTTTGCAATGGGAGCCGTTTTAGGACAAAGGATTGAAAAACGATTTCAACCTATATATTATGCTAGTAAGACGTTACAAGGAGCACAAACGAACTATACAACTACTGAAAAAGAACTCCTTGCTATTATCTTTGCTTTTGACAAATTTCGATCATATCTCGTTCTAGCAAAAACGGTGGTCTATACCGACCATTCTGCTCTTAGATACCTATTTTCAAAACAAGATGCTAAACCAAGATTAATCCGTTGGATCTTACTCTTACAAGAGTTTGATATTGAAATCCGAGATAAAAGAGGAGCAAAAAATCTCGCCGCTGATCATCTTTCTCGTCTTGAAAATCCCGAATTAGAAGTTCTGAATGAATCGGCCATACAAGACAACTTTCCTGATGAATATCTATTGAAGATAGATTATAAAGAAATCCCATGGTTTGCAGACTATGCAAACTACTTAGTTTGTGGATTCCTTGAAAAAGGATTATCGTACCAAAGACGAAAGAAATTCTTCAGTGATATAAAACACTATTTCTGGGAAGATCCACATCTGTTTAAAAGTTGTCCCGATGGAATAATACACCGATGTGTATTTGGAGATGAAGCTAGTAAAATTTTAAACCATTGTCACACAGGACCAACAGGAGGGCATTATGGGCCTCAACTAACAGCAAGAAAAGTTTATGAAGCTGGATTCTATTGGCCTACAATTTACAAAGACGCACACCTTCTTTGCAAATCCTGTGATGCATGTCAAAGGGCCGGAAAAATAAGTCAACGTGATGAAATGCCACAAAATGTCATCCAAGTATGTGAAGTATTTGACATTTGGGGTATTGACTTTATGGGTCCATTTCCAAAATCTCATAATAATTTATATATACTCGTAGCAATTGATTATGTATCTAAATGGGCGGAAGCACAAGCTCTCCCAACTAACGATGCACGAGTTGTAGTCAACTTTTTAAAACGTCTTTTTGCAAGGTTTGGAACACCGAAAGCTTTAATAAGTGATCGGGGTACTCATTTCTGTAATAATCAACTTGAGAAAGTTCTTAAAAGATATGGAGTAACTCATAAAATCTCCACCGCATATCATCCACAAACAAGTGGACAAGTTGAAAATACCAACCGAGCTTTAAAACGTATTCTAGAGAAAACCGTAGGATCAAATCCGAAGGAATGGTCCATTAAATTGGAGGATGCACTCTGGGCTTTTAGAACAGCCTACAAAACTCCAATTGGAACCACACCTTTTAGACTTGTTTATGGAAAAGCATGTCATCTTCCAGTAGAAATTGAACACAAAGCATTTTGGGCTTTGAAGACATGTAATCTTGATTTACATGAAGCCGGACGTCTACGATTAAGTCAACTAAACGAATTAGAAGAATTAAGACATGAAGCATACGAAAATTCGTTAATATATAAAGAAAGAACGAAGAAATGGCATGATAAAAGAATCAGAAGTTCAAAAGAATTTAAAGAAGGAGACAGAGTTCTTCTTTTCAATTTACGATTCAAGCTATTTCCTGGAAAATTGAAATCAAGATGGTCTGGACCATTCATAGTCAAAAGAGTTTTCCCATACGGAACGATAGAATTGATAAATTCAAATGGGATTGAATTTAAAGTTAATGGTCACAGAGTTAAACATTACATACATGGTCCGATGGAAGTCGACAACGAAGTTAATCACAATTTCGACACCACAGCTAACTAAGTGTGGGGAGAATCAAGTCTTTAAAGGATAATATGTATTTCTGTTAGAGTTAGATTGTCTGTTTTCGTGTAGTTCTCGAAAATGGAACACGTATGGTCTTTCCCTAGCAGACCCTAAAGAACTAGTCTTCTCCCCCCATTCTGAATTTTTATTTTTTTTAGGTTTTTACAAAATGAAGACTGCCTGTGAACTAAACCATGGTCTAATGCTACACGCTTTGATCACTAAAAGAAATAATGACATACTACCGAGTGAATTAGTATCAGTAATCAGAGAAAGAATGGACGGAGTTAGAAAAGGATCCAGATGCGAAGATAATAAGTTACAATTTGGTAAAGGAAAATCAAAATCCGCAGCGAAAACAAGAGCACGACACCTAGAAAGATGTCACAAATGCGGAAAATGGTCACATGGAGGTAAATGTTCAAATAATCAAACCTATTCAAATACCGAATTTGTTACTTTATGCAGAGACGGACCGTTCATATGTTTAGAAGAAAAGACAATGAATGCTCGAGGTTACGCCTATGCAGCCATGGAAAATCAATTAAACCGACTATCTTATGAATGGAATAGATCATATAACTAAGAAATCTATTTCACAGGTATGTCTGTACAGTTTTTATTTTTATTTTTATTTTTTTTAACCTTTTGATAATAAACGCTAATTTGTTCGCTAAAAAGTATTAAATTGGTATTAAATAAAATTAGGTTTGGCGACCGAAATTATTGATATCATTCAAAAATTTATTACATCACTGCGAAATTTAACGTTTATTCTTAAGGTATAAATATCTTTAATCAATCAACCCAAAATATTTCAAAAATTCGTCATGAGTTAAATTAGGTCTTGGAACCGAAATTACTTTACCAAAAAGAGGGGCGCATATTTTTGATAATATTTGATTGATTAAAGTGGGATAAAAAGAAAAAAAAGATTTTTAATTTTATTTTTACCATATTTTTAAAATTAATATTTAAATCTTAAATTAATATTGTAAACTTTGTAAAAACAATATTTTTAAAATTGTAAATATTTGAAAAATTAATATAAGTTTGGTGTGAATTTATAATATGAATTTTTAAATTAAGTTTGGTGTGAATTTTTAATTTTTAAAATATAAATTTTTAATTTTATGCATTTTAAATTTTAAGTTTGGTGTGAAATCTTAATTTTTAATTTTGAATTTTATATTCAAGTTGTGTGAATTTAAAAACAAAAATTTACTTTATCTCATTAAGTTAAGAATATGATTTTTAAAATTCGTCGTAAGTTGAAGACTAGGTCTTTGAACCGAAATTGCTTTACCCGAGGGAGGGACGAGAACTTTTATTATCATTATTTTTAATCTTATTGATTTAAAGTATGCCAAAAACATTGAAAAAACCCAAAAATCTTAGCTTTTAAAACAATCGCTACAAAAAGACAAATTTTAAAATTTTGTCGAAGGACGGACTAGGACATCGATCCGAAACGACCTCGTCCTAAATAACAAGGGAAACAAAATTTTAAAATTAATTACTAAATTGTTTTAAGAAGTTAATGATTATAAAAAAAAAAAAAAAAAAAAAAAATACCAAACTCCGCGACTCGCGGAGTTTGGAGCCTAAATCTCCGCGAGTCGCGGAGAGACCGGATTACAGAAAAAAAAATAAGAGCTGCAAACGATCAGTTCACTCCCACAAACAAAAACACAGAAAAATACTGCAAAAAAGAACCCGAAAAAACCCGAAAATCACCCCCAAAAATCCCAATTTTTAACCGTTAATCACCAAATTTTTTGCTAAAATCATGTTGAGAAGGATGCTATCTAAGAATTTCTCAAGAAAAACGGTAAATTTCTACACCTAAACACCATTTAATTCGAAATTAGGTGTTCTTGAGCTAATTTTTCCCCAATTTGATTTTGATGCTTTTTAGTGTAATTAGACTTAAATTGTTTATGTATTATGCTTGTATGACCTAGATTGATGCTGTTTAACATGATTAGAAGCCTTAAACTTCAAATTTTGAATAATCTAGGGTTTGTGTTCTTGAGCAATTTGGGGCTTTTTAATATAAACAGGTTATGGCCGATTTTTGTCATGAATTGTTGCTAAATTGAGTAGTGTAACATGTCTAGGTAGTTAAATGATCCAAACTTTGAGCCTAAACATGATTTTGAGAATTAAAGTGGACTTTTTCAAGTCCAAAATTCATGAACTTGATTTTTGAAAGATAATGCCATTTGAGACTTGTTTATTTGCTAGTAATGATTATTTTGACATGTTATTTGAGTTGAATGCTTATGAACTTGGCGAAAATTTTCGTATATGCTTATTTGAAAAAGTATAGATTTGATAAAAATGTGAAAATGAGCTTAAGTTTGATATAAATTGATAATGTCATTGTAATTATTTTGATTGATGATTTTGCTGACACTAATGCATATTTGGATGCACAAAATTTGTGTTTGATGTGTTTTGCAGAATGAAAGGGGTGAATCTTCATCCCAAGCCCGCCATGCTCCTGCTGAGAACTTGGAACAACAGGAGGTAGATAACTACTACAAGCAGGATGTACCTCATCCGGTCATGACCTTTTCCGATATGCATTTGGAAGAGTTGCACCCGAACCTGCGATTTGACAGACTTTGGATAGATTATCCAAAATATCAACGGGGTTTGCATACTCTTCATTCCAAGGTTGTTGAGGTACCGAGGGTCATAGAATGGGGACCCTTGGAAGCTGTAGAATTGGCCGGGCCAATTAGGGAATTACTTGTACAGAGGTATGGTAATTCTTCTTTTAATGACTGGATATGTTTATTCACCATACGCAGACCTGTATATAAAGTATGGTGTGAAGAGTTGTTATGTAGTATAGAGTTGAATGATCGGGTAGCTAGTTTAACCGATCGTTCTTTTATTAGATTTTTGTTAGGCGGTTCGATGCGCCACATGTCTTTACTGGACATGGCTCGGGCTTTACGTATATATACGCCTGAGGAGTTAGCGTCTGCCGATTGTAGAGGATTGATACTAAACGGTAGAAAAATAGATGAGAATTTTGATACACACGGTGTGTGGAGTCAAATGACAAGCCATCACCGTTTCAAAGGGGGAAACTACTCTTATTTGGATATAGATAGAGCCGAATTAAGAGTGATACATAGGTTTTTAGCTAATTCGATTACACAAAGGGGTAAGAACAAAGAAAAAGTAAATGAACAGGATTTGTTTTACCATATGTGTATTCGAGACCCACACAGCGCTGTAAGTATACCATATTGTGTGGGTTATTATTTATCAGCTATGGTTCGGGGGATGCGTCCACATAGCATAATAGGAGGTGGTATTTTTATTACTTTGATCGGTGAATATCTCGGTGTGGATATAAGTCGGGGGGGATTATTAGTAGAAGAGCCGGAACCCCGCGACACTATAGGTTTAAATGTATACCATGGTGCGAAAGTTTTGAAGCGGCGAAATAACGCCGCAGTACGATACAATGGTAGACATCCACAGGTAGAGAGAAACCAGGAACAAGGTAATGTAGGAGGGGGGAATGAGATGCAAGAAATGCATAGGTTTATAGCTTCTCAGGAATACGAAAATGCTAGACAGAGGGCATTTGAAGATTGGCAAGTTCATCAGAACCAGATCATAGCGCATTGCCAACATATAGGTAGAAACTATATTCCTACACCGAAACCCGTCTTCCCTCCTTGGTCGATAGAGATGCAGCCACCATATCCTACGTATGACCCTGCCGAAGCATTCTATAGCACTTATGGTTATGCGTGGAACCCCTATTGGTACCAATATCATCCTTAGTTTACTTATTTTTTTTTTTTATTTTGTAATTTGTAATTATTGATATGTTTAATACTTTTGTTAATATTGTAATCATTTTTATAATTATCTAACTTTTATTCTTAGATTTTAATAATTTTTGAATGTGGGGTAATAAACCAAACTTCAAAAATATGTATATATGTTTGCAGTTTATCTTATGTACACAACAGGGTAAAACAACGCATTTTCAAAGACTGGCATTAAGTTCAGCAAAAGCAACTAATTTTGACGACAAGATGCAAAATATATGTGAAATAACAACAAGACGGAATGAACAAATGATGTGCACCATTTATCATTCAGCAAACAAACGCCAATATATTTGGAAACTTTGGTAAAAATTTAATCATTTTCACACTAATCACCCTCAATAATTTAAATTGTTACTGATTTCTTGCAAATGAGGGCATTGCAAGATCTTAAGTGTGGGAAGGGGTTAAATTCTTTCGAATTTTAAAAATTTTTACTTTATACACTTGGTTACCATTAAAAATACTAGTAAAGCAGTAGTTGTATTAGAATCTAGTGCTCTCTGATAAAAAAGAACAGCCCTAGTCTTATATACTGACTACCCAATTCTAGTAAAATTTTTCAATTAAATGAATTCAAATCATGTTTATACATATTTATGAACGATAAAACTAGGTTTTAACACCGAAATTATTGTTACCTCGGAAAGGACATAAATTGAGAAACAAACTAAAATGTTAAAATTCATTTAAAATGGAATAGAGAACGATAAAAAGGAAAATAAAAGCCAAGTGTGGGAAAATTTACCAAGTTATTTTAAACATATGTCACATATATCTGTAACAAATAACTGAAAATACTTTTGCTTTGGACTAAACTAAACTGTTTTACCCGATGAAAGAAAAGAAGAGATGGATCTACACGATGAATCAATTCCATCATTAAAAGGAAGTAAAGTCTTCCGAAAAAGACACGCGCTTCTTGATTTAGGTCATGAAGTTGTCGTTCAGACCAGCTGTAGGTTGACGAAAAATCTAGAAAAGTCATCACTAAAATCAGCAGGAAATCCACGGACCTCAGCATCAAACAGGGTCGCCATGTGGTCAGATTTATCCTAACCATGAGAAGGATTTATCTCGTACAATGGGGGGGCACCATGAAAATTAGCTGGATAAGACTAATGAATCAGATCCCCAGAAAGGATAATCTCCTTAAAGATTAAAAATCAGCTTTTAAGACTGATATTACTCAATCCTAGAGATTGACCTTAAAGATTGAGAATTCAAACTCATGGAATTCAATGATATCTAAACTCGAGCTTAAACGAGAAAATATTTTGATCAAAATTACAAACCGATTTGTTTTCTGAAAACCCTATTTTCAATGCGTTCATTACCATTGAACGTAAAATCCTAGGAATTCACCTGGAATTCATTAGGTCACCTGAACTAAATCGGGTGTCAACCGTAAGAACGGTGGTTGCATAGCATGGTCAAAGACAGGACCTTGTGCCAGACAGAAAAATTATAAGGGTGAGCTTTACTATTGCTCCTACCAAGGATAGTAATTGCGTCCGACACGTTATAGACCATAATCAAAAGCATGTCACGGGACATTGCCTTAAACAGTTGCTTGTTCAACACTTTCCTTTACAACCGGACGGTAGTTTGCCGAAAGGTAATATACGGGACAAGTAAACTGGACGTGTTGCTTTCCAAATACAAGGTTAGCAAGTGGGTGACACAAAACCGCAAGTTTTGAGCTAAAATTTTCAAATCTGAAACCCACCAAACCCACAAAAATATTTTGCAAACACCGGTAAAGGGTTATTCCGAAAAACTTATCTAGGGTAAAAACTAGATTTAATTTTCAAAAGATCAAATGTTTTCATAAAGATCCAATTTCCTTAATGGATCTAAATTTTTATAGTCATGTGGGACTGTAAACCATATCGTTACTACCATTGTTTATACCGCCATATAGAAATCACTGATGTATAAAGTGTGAAGAATAAAGAAGTGATTCTAGTATTTCAAGACAATATTGCTTGAGGACAAGCAACGCTCAAGTGTGGGAATATTTGATAATGCTAAAAACGAACATATATTTCATAGCATTATTCCTCAAGAAAGACAAGCTTTTAGTTGCAATTGTTCTATTTACAAGTGATATTCGTTTAAATAATAAAAGGTGAAGACAGAAGACAGATTCGACGATTTGAAGACGCAAACGACCAAAAAAGCTCAAAAGAACAAAAGACAATCAAAAAGGTTCCAATTATTGATAAGAAACGTCTCGAAATCACAAGAGTACAAGATTCAAAACGCAAAGTACAAGATATTAAATTGTACGCGAGGACGTTCGAAAATCCGGAACCGGGACCAGAGTCAACTCTTAACGCTCGACGCAACGGACTAAAAATTACAAGTTAACTATGTATATAAATATAATATAATATATAATTAATTATATTAATTATATATATATTATATATATATATTAAAAACCGTCGGTAGCAAGAAACTCCAAGGGTGTGAGCTGTAAATACATCTCCGCGACTCGCGGAGTTTTAAGGGCATTTTGCCGCGAGTCGCGGAGCCCCAATTTTCAACTCTGGCTATAAAGCCAACCGAATTCTGATCAAATTTCATCATCTTTTTCCTTCCTCTTCATACGTAAAACTTATATATATATATATATAATTTATATTTTAATTTTAATTTTAATTCTAATAATAAGGGTATGTTAGCGAATGTTGTAAGGGTGTAAGTCGAAATTCTGTCCGTGTAACGCTACGCTATTTTTAATCATTGTAAGTTATGTTCAACCTTTTTATATTAATGTCTCGTAGCTAAGTTATTATTATGCTTATTTAAAACGAAGTAATCATGATGTTGGGCTAATTACTAAAATTGGGTAATTGGGCTTTGTACCATAATTGGGGTTTGGACAAAAGAACGACACTTGTGGAAATTAGACTATGGGCTATTAATGGGCTTTATATTTGTTTAACTAAATGAAAGTTTGTTAATGTTAATATAAAGATTTACAATTGGGCGTCCCTATAAATTACCATATACACTCGATCGGACACGATGGGCGGGGTATTTATATGTACGAATAATCGTTCATTTAACCGGACACGGGAATGGATTAATAGCCACTAGAATAATCAAAACAGGGGTGAAATTACATTCAAGGGTAATTGGTGTAATTGTTAACAAAGTAGTAAAACCTTGGTTTACACGCAGTCGATAACCTGGTGTATTCATTAAACAAAGTATTAAAACCTTGTTACAATTCGAATCCCCAATTAGTTGGAATATTTAACTTCGGGTATAATAATAATTTGACAAGGACACTTGCAATTTATATTTATGACTGATGGACTGTTATGGACAAAAACCAGACGGACATATTGAATAATCCAGGACAAAGGACAATTAACCCATGGGCATAAAACTAAAATCAACACGTCAAACATCATGATTACGGAAGTTTAAATAAGCATAATTCTTTTATTTCATATTTAATTTCCTTTATTTTATATTTAATTGCACTTCTAATTATCGCACTTTTATTTATTGTTATTTTATTTTATCGCACTTTTAATTATCGTATTTTTTAATTATCACAATTTTATTTTCTCTCATTTTTATTATTCGCAATTTCATTATCGTTATTTACTTTACGCTTTAATTTAAGTTTTGTATTTATTTTATATTTTACATTAGGTTTTAACTACGACTAAAATCTTAAAATCGATAAACCGGTCATTAAACGGTAAAAACCCCCCTTTATAATAATAATATTACTTATATATATGTTTGTATTTTTATAAAAATAAAATAATATAGCATTGAGCTTTGTTTAAAGATTTCCCTGTGGAACGAACCGGACTTACTAAAAACTACACTACTGTACGATTAGGTACACTGCCTATAAGTGTTGTAGCAAGGTTTAAGTATATCCATTCTATAAATAAATAAATATCTTGTGTAAAATTGTATCGTATTTAATAGTATTTTCGCACTAAAAATAATACTATTTTATATACACCTCGCTTCACATCAGCATACAAAGAAACAAACTCATGTGAGCTGGAAAAAGGGGCCATGCAATCGCATGGCCTGGAAGCTTTAATTCCATGCGATCGCATGGTGGTAGGTGACAGGCCACATTGCTATAAATTCGCGTGTTTTGGTTCAATATCCATCATCCTATCTCTCTATCTATCATACGTAAATATATATATATATTTATATTATAATTTTAATTTTAATTTTAATTTTAAATTCTAATAATAAGGGTATGTTAGCGAATGTTGTAAGGATGTAAATCGAAATTCTGTCCGTGTATCGCTACGCTATTTTTAATCACTGTAAGTTATGGTTAATGTTATTTTTAATTTAATGTCTCGTAGCTAAGTTATTATTATGCTTATTTAAGACGAAGTAATCATGATGTTGGGCTAAAAATATTAAGATTGGGTAATTGGGCTTTGTACCATAATTGGGGTTTGGACAAAAGAACGACACTTGTGGAAATTAGACTATGGGCTATTAATGGGCTTTATATTTGTTTAATTAAATGATAGTTTGTTAATTTAATGTAAAGATTTACAATTGGACGTACCTATAAATAACCATATACACTCAATCGGACACGATGGGAGGGATATTTATAAGTACTAATAATCGTTCATTTAACCGGACACGAGAATGGATTAATAGTTAATAGACTTATTAAAACAGGGGTGAATTATGTACAAGGACACTTGGCGTAATTGTTAACAAAGTATTAAAACCTTGGATTACACGCAGTCGATATTCTGGTATAATTATTAAATAAAGTATTAAGACCTTGTTACAGTTTAAGCCCCCAATTAGTTGGAATATTTGACTTCGGATATAAGGATAATTTGACGAGGACACTCGCACTTTAAATTTATGACCGATGGACTGTTATGGACAAAAACCAGACGGACATATTAAATAATCCAGGACAAAGGACAATTAATCCATGGGAATAAACTAAAAATCAACACGTCAAACATCATGATTACGGAAGTTTAAATAAGCATAATTCTTTTATTTCATATTTAATTGCACTTCTAATTAGCGCACTTTTATTTATTGTCATTGTATTTAATTGCACTTTTAATTATCGTACTTTTTAATTATCGCAATTTTATTTATCGCAATTTTATTTTCGTTATTTACTTTACGCTTTAAATTAAGTTATATTTATTTTTAATATTTTACATTAGGTTTAACTGCGACTAAAGTTTTAAAATCGACAAACCGGTCATTAAACGGTAAAAACCCCCCTTTTATAATAATAATATTACTTATATATATATATTTGTATTTTTATAAGTTAAAACTAATATAGCGTTAAGCTTGTTTAAAAGATCCATGTGGAACGAACTGGACTTACTAAAAACTACACTACTGTACGATTAGGTACACTGCCTATAAGTGTTGTAGCAAGGTTTGGGTATATCCATTCTATAAATAAATAAATATTTTGTGTAAAATTGTATCATATTTAATAGTATTTCGTTGTAAAAATAATACTATTTCCTAGTACACCTCGCACACATCAGTTCTTGAAGAGCCCGAGCGTGAAGATTTGTCTCTTCCATCTGACGCAGAAGCATCTAATCAAGAGGGAGAAGGAGAAGCTAATGCAGAAGAAACCGCGGCCGCAGAACAGGCCAACAAATTATACCGCAGACTCTATAAATTTCTCCCCAAGGAGACAAAGGATAAATATCGCAGTTTATCATACCCCAAAGCTGCAAGACAGCGATTGTACAATTGTTATAATGCTCTTTGTCTTACTGTTGACAGCATGGAGCGATTCACCGAAATGCCGGATGAATATGATGAGGCAGTGAAGGCTGCCAACGCTCAGGAGAAAAGAGCGCAAAGAGCTGAAGCAAAGCTTAAAAAGGCAACGGAAGAGATCCTCGGGCTTAATAGTAAGGCGAACACTGCGGAACATGAGTTCGCTCAGCTTGTCAAGTATTTACCCAAGTTCGCGGACAAAGTAATGGATTCAAAACCTGTTACTGAGAAATTTCAGGCGTATGCCCAAGCCGCAAAACTTGCAACACGCTGCGAATGGCATGACCTTTTATGCAAGCTTGGCGACCTTTCTCAACCCCTACCTTCTGACATGGCGAATGAAATATGCGCCACAGACGATGCTCGCGAAGCACTTGAAAAGGCGAAGAAGGAGGTTGAGAAGGTGAGCATTCCTGCCTTGGAGGAGCTCAGTCAGCGTGAAGGCGTTTCGTTCGCAGATATTAAAGCATTAGAGCTTTAAGTTTATGTTAGCTATTTTTTGATGTATGCTCGCAATCTTAAATTGCGTTTTAATGTAATTATTCGCGACGCGTTCGCTCTGAATATCAATCATTTATTTACAATTCGCAGTTGCAACTTCTTTTATTTATATAGCGCTTTACTTTAACATTTATCCATAATTCAGACTTGTCCATTGCAATTTCCGCATTCGCTATTGTGCACATAACAAAGCGTACTTTATGCGAAACAATCTTTTAACATTATGAATCTTCTAAGTCCGACACATCGATCCTTAGGCAAATTTTAGCATTGCGAAGCATCTAAGTGTTGGCAAGATCAGACACTTAGGAAATTTTATCCTTTCGCAATTATTTTCAAATTAACACAAGTGGGTAATTTCATCACCTGGTTTTTATCAACTTATTCCGTAATGCATTTTTGCATTTTCATAACACTTAAGCAGGCTATGCTTAGCGAAAATCATGCCACATTACTTAAAATATCCGCAGAACAAACATTAACTTAGTGTTGTAAAAGACAAGTAATTGCATTCTGCGAAATAAGCACTACGCGTGGCTACACGCAGTGTTTTCGCTTTGTAAAGAAACAATTACTAACACTAAAATTAACTTTGCTTTATTCATTATTATTTCGCTTTACAAGATTCGAAACATAAACACAACATATCACGCATTAATGAAATTTGCCATAGTATCTCATTACAACTTTTTACTGCAAATTTTCGCACTATGCAGGGTGAATTGAATGCCCCTCAATACCCATATTTGCACTTGCCATAATCATGGCGCAGAATGGTTCCACTTCCGCAGAAATCAGCGTGCCAATGCCCTTGTTAGCAGAAAATTTTAGCATACCATGTATAGTAGATGGTATAGCGCCAAACATGCGCAAAGCTGTGCGCCCAAGTATCATATTGAATCGCGATTGATTTCGCATTATGTACAGATTCAATAAAGCTTGGCGCCTTAGCGACTCATCGCTGTCATCAACTAACTCCATTTGTAATTCCAACTGGCCAACGGGCCAGGATGACTCTCCTGAGAACCCAGCAAGTGAAACCGCAGTAGGTTTCATCAAAGCTTGAATGTTCGCGGGCAACTTGCTAAAGCATTGTACGTACATGACGTTGACACTGCTACCAGTGTCCACATGTAGCTTCATTATCATTATACCAGTATTCGCAATGCGACATGAAACCACTACAGGTTTATCAACATCCGCAGTCAAGCTTGTAGGTGGAAATGTAATAGAGGGACATTTCCAACTGACAATCTGTTCTGAAATTTGCATTACCGACGTTTGCCCTGCACTTCTACCACGTTGATCACCTGGATTCCGCGCTTATTTTCTTTTTTGCTCACCATTTTTACTCCCAGATTTTTTACTGCGGGAGCCTTTCGCTCAACCGCGTTTGACGCATTCGAGGTGTTAGCTTCTGTAGGCATTATAATCGCATTCGCGGTGTTTTGTGAGATTAAATGGTCCAGCTTGCCTTGCTCGTATGCTTCTGCAATGAATTCCGCCAAATCTCTACAACGATTGGTGTCATGACCGTACGGATCAGGAAAAGACTTAGCAACTCTTTCTTGCAACAAAATTTTCTTGAGCGTTTTTGTTAGCGTCTGAATGATGTTGAATGATTCATTGCTCCACTTTCGCGTAGAATAGCGATCACGGCAGCCAAAACCATGGTTTTCATTTTGGCCTTGAAACCTGTCATTTCGCGGGTATCCACCGCCGCCATTTCTCCGCGGAAAACCTGATCCGCGGTAATTATCACTGTTACCATCGCGAAAAGAGTCATTGTCATCTCGCCAACTTTTGTCTCTACCCCATCCACACGCAGGGGTTATATTGCTATCCTCTACACCGCGGAGATAATCATATGTTTCCTGTTGAACTTTTGTAAAAGTCGGCAGAACGTCTCTCCGCAATCTCCGCACAAGAGTAGGATGTCGCTGTGGGTTAATAGCATGCAAAAAACCAGAAATTTTCTGATCTTCATTCAATCGTGGAATTTTTTGGCACTCGTAAATGTACCGCGTAAGTAGTGCGCTTAGAGTCTCCTTGTTGCCTTGCTTAATATCATGACATTCTATGTGTGTCTTTTTCTGCGGTAATAGATTTTGAAACTGCAGCAAATTTTTTTTGCGCAAATCTACATAGCCAATGATACTGCGAGATTGCAAACTATGAAACCATTCCCTTGCTGACCCTTGCAAGGCCATGGGAAACACTCTACACGCGACTGGTTCATCCCAGTTATAAGTGCTTACTACGCCTTCGAAGCGTTGTAGAAAATCCAAAGGATCGGTTAGACCAGAGTAGACTCCCAGAGTTGCCGGCACGATCGGCGGAGAAACAATTGGATAATCAGAAATGTGCTGGACAAACTTGTCCGCAGCAGTGGTGATTTCTGTTGCCTTTTTTGTGCGAGTATCTGCATTCTCCGCACAAAATTTGGTAAGCATGTCTTGCAAAAAATCTGGTTGGTCAAATTTATGTTGCATTGACTTTGGCGCAATGCTTCTGAAAGCATCCGCCAAAAAATTCTGGGCATTTTCTCTGCGAGCAGCGTCAGATGTGTCACCTTCTTCCCCATAGCGAGGGAAAGGTGTTGGTGGTCGCTTTCGCTTAATTTGTGGATTTTTAACTAACTCTTCTACGCTGTCCGAATCATCAGAAATTTCGCTCTCTTCTCTTGGTGTTTTTGCCATTTTTGATTTGTACGCAGAGTTCAAATGAATGCGATCTTCTGCATTATCACTATCGCTATCATTATGCTCAAGAACTAGACGATCAACTTGTGATCCTGAATCATTCAATGGCCATAAGTAAGTGCGCGGTATGCGAGATTCGCAATTACGCTCCAAATAAAGCTTTTGGTCGCTTCCCATCAGCGATTGTTTCATTGCGATTTTGCAGCAAAGTACTTCGCGCAATCATTTTTTCAGTAGCAACTTCTGGCTGCGAGTCACTAGCATTGTTTTCAGCAGATGTTTTAGCAATCGGTTCTTGAACCGATTTTCCCGTGGTTATACTAGCATTTGTTTGTAATGGAAATATCACAACATTCTGCGAATCACCAGGCAGTGCATCAGCTAGGGATGGCATCGGGCCGGGTTTGGGTCGGGTTTAGGTAATCCCGGACCCAAACCCGATTAAGAAAGCCCGCCCCAAACCCGGCCCGAAACCCGTCGGGTCTCCATTTACTTACATACTATTGGGTTTCGGATTTCCGCACGGGTAAACGGGTATACCCGATTAATCATTCTGTATCTATTTTTCAATAAGTTACCAAATTAAAATATCGAAAAATAACTTAACTACTTTATGTTTAAAGTATTATAAAATATCACATACAAAAAGTTGATTGAAAAGTTTATAAAATACTCAAATACACGAAAGTATATAAAATATCACATCTCGAAAACTTGTTGTATATGATTATAATTAATAATATTATACTCGTTTTCAAAACAAATAATAGAAATCTTTCATACATTAACAATATAATACTAATACTAAAACTTTACATAAAAATTATTATTAAAATTCCTCGAGCCGGGTATACGGGTATGCGAACTGGGTATACGGGTCGGGTAAACGGGTTTGTATCCAAAACCATACTCGAACCCGAACCCGGAAATTTTTTTGTAACCATCCCCATACCCGGCCCATGACCCGACGGACTCGGGTCAGACCCGGCCCAATTATAACGGGTTTCGGGTTTCCCCATCGGGTACGGGTCATTTTGCCATCCCTAGCATCAGCATTTGCAGAAACGCCAGATTGCTTTGCATTTGTCATCATGATTGTCGAGCAGACCGACTGATTGCGTATTCCAAAAGCACCTGCAAATCATCACAACAAAAGCACGATTGAAATTAAACCGTCGAATTAATTGTTTAACGGCATAAAACAAAAAATTTTCAGTTTAATTCGTAAAACGTGTCCCACGGATGTCGCCAATTGATCAATCCTTAATTAATGATGTTACTTAATTACGAATTGAGTGCAATAAGATTATAATGGAGGATGGAATGTTTGATGATTATTTTGGGCCCCGATGATCGTCTTTCACTTTAACTATCAAGTGATCAACCACCCTGACCCGGTCTTGATTGTTAATTAGCATATTTCACCTTTGCGCGATGTAAAAATCCCTCGGGCAAGATCACAAGTGGAAATTACAAAGGCTTGGGCAAAATGACAGAGAATCAACAACCTCTAAATGAGAGGCAAAGCTCCCTATTTATAGGATTCGAAATATCCGCGGTCTGCGAGTTACTTAACTATCCGCGGAAACTCAGCGGATTAAACCGCGGTCTTGCATTAATGCGAAAACATAACCGCTGTACTTATTTGGCGAATATTGCATAGCTTTGCCTTATAATTCGCGTAGTTCTGCCTTTGGCTTTTAGCAAATAAAATATACATATACAATGCCATGTATATGATCAGCGACTCTAGTTAGAAGTCCGTGGGGTCACGAGACACCATTAGTTTGAATTTTTTTAGTAGAAAATACCTTTTAAATTGTTTAGGACACCACTAAATTTAACTACACGACCCCATATATTTTTAAATTTATAGTTTTTCGTTAAAATTGTATAGGTCATCACTAAATTTTACTACTCGGATCCCATAAATTTTTTAAATTTGTATTTTTTTAAAGGTAAACTACCACTAAAATAGCATTAAAATACAGGAGTAATTAGTAGTGAATTTTTTTTTTTTTGAGAGCCCATTGAGCTATAAATCTATAATCTTAGAATCTCAGTGATCATTTTTGTTGATAACTCAAATTTCTTTTATATGTTTACTGAAGTAAAACTAAAGTAACATGTTGATAATTTAGTCCAACGGTTTGTGTTATTGTAACAACATAAAAATAGTTGCGTATTGGAGTAATTGAAATGTAAAAGTAAACTCAAAAAGCAGCAAAACGTTAATGAGAAAGTACAAGTGTAGAAAAAGTGGGGGGGACAAGTAAATAAAACCCGTTTAAGTACTGTACTGTCTATAATACGTGCAGAAATTGCAGCGCAAGGCGGCGCCTTGTCGTGGTTGGGTAGTTGGCCATAATTCATCCCATCATCAATGATCTCATCAACACCTCTTCCTTCTTCTACACCTTTTTACCGTCACTTCAATTTCTCACACTTTTATCCCAATCCCAATTCCATACAAAATGAAGTTCATGAAATTAGGTTCAAAACCTGATAATTCCTTTCATGTAGATCATCAATCTAACTCCATCAGGTTATTTAATTACATTGTCATTTACATTACATACATTATTATCCAAATCTGCTAACGTAGTAACGTACTAGTAGCTCTTTTTTTTTTTTTTTTTTTTCCTGATGAATTTATTTATTTATTTACGGTTTTAGGTGCGTTTCATCTGACCTGGCAACCGATTTCACCGTCATTGTTGATCACCTAACATTTTATCTACACAAGGTATTCATCATTCGTAGCATAATTTCTATGTATAATATAAATATTCTATATTATATTATTTATTATTTATATTTATAAATAAATAGTAAAATATAAATTAAATAATGTTTAATCGTGAATTGAAACTGCTTAAAAATGGATTTATGTTTGTATTTCAGTTTCCATTACTGTCAAAGAGCAATCGCTTACAAAAACTAGCGTTAAACGAAAACAATTCTGACGTCATTCACCTAACTGATTTCCCCAGCGGGCCAAAAACTTTCGAGATATGCGCCAAATTCTGTTACGGAATAACGGTTTCCGTTAGTCCGTACAATCTCGTTGCCGTCCGTTGCGCGGCTGAGTATCTCGAAATGACGGAAGATATCGATAAAGGAAACCTAATTTTCAAACTGGACGTGTTTTTCAAGTCCGTTCTTCGTAGCTGGAAGGATACAATTATTGTACTTCAAACAACCACAGCTCATCAACAATGGTGCGAAGATATCGAAATTACGGAAAGGTGTATCGAGTCGATTGCGTCGAAAACTGGAACTGATTTATCGTGTGTTAACTGGTCGTATACGTATAATCGTAAATTAGATGCGATTGTTAGGGTTTCGGAGAATCAATCTGTACCGAAGGACTGGTGGATTGAAGATTTGTGCGAATTGGATATAGATGTTTATAAGCGTGTAATTTGTGCTGTGATTGCGAAAAAACGAGTGGATGGTGATGTGATTGGTGAGGCGTTGAAGACGTATTGTTTGCGGTGGTTACCGGATTGTAGTGATGGATTTGAATCTGATGAATTAGGTCATGTTGAGAAGTATAAAATGATTGTTGAATCGATAATTTGGTTACTGAAACTGGATAAAGTGGTGAATTGTTCGTGTAGTTTTTTGTTGAAACTGTTGAAAGTTGCTATTTTAGTCGGAGTTGATGTATTGTTACGTGACGATTTGATTAGAAATGTTAGTTGGAAGCTGGATGAAGCGACGGTTCCTGATTTGTTGATTCCGGTTGAGCATTCAGAGCCACAAGCGACAGTGTATGATGTCAAGCTCGTGCAACATCTCGTGGATCGGTTTTTTGATCGAAAGAGGGGTGGTAGTGATGTGGATGTTGATGACAAGGATGATGATGATGATGAGAAGAATGATTTGGTGATGATAAATTATCGAAGATGCATGATCATCGGTCGTTTGGTTGATGGATATTTATCAGAAGTTGCATGCGATCGAAATCTTTCGATTGATAGTTTTATGATGTTATCTCGATGTGTTCCGGATGCTGGTAGACCGGTTCACGATGGAATATATAGCGCGGTTGATGTTTACTTGAAAGAACACACGACGTTGACTAAAATCGAAAAGAAGAAACTTTGTGAGTTGATTGATGTGAAAAAGTTATCTCCAAATGCATGTATACACGCAGCGCAGAACGATCGTCTGCCGCTGCGTATGGTGGTGCAAATCCTGTTCAATGAACAGGCACGTGCCACTGCCGCAATAAAAAATGCGGCGCGTGCTAGTAAGGTTCAGGAACAGGATTGGGAAATTAAACTACCGTTACGTTCGAAATCGCTTAGGACGCCTTCACGGTTGAAGTTGAATGAAAGTGATGTGGAGAAACAGGTGGCGGGTGTTGGGAGTATGCGGTTGATCCCGTCACGATCACGACGGATTTTGGATAAGTTTTGGATGGTTGGGATGGGTCAAAGGAATGGGGAGAGCAAGAGTACTGGGACATCTGGTAGTTCACAATCAAAGTCTTCAAGTGGTTCATCAAGAAAACAGAGGTATTCCATTTCTTGAAGGCGCAGGAAGAATTTTAGATGCTGAAAGTCTTCTGGTAAAAGTTTGGCTGTGTAATGGTAGTTAAGACTTTAATACGTTTGTAAGACCTTTTTAGTTGGTTAAAAGTGGTGTAGGATAACAAGTTGTAATCTTCATATCTTTTGATTTTAGGGTGTAATGTTGTATTTTTTTTCTTCTCTCCATGGAACTCATTGACCATATTTGAGATTAAAGCGGTCTGAGATTCGTGTTCATAAGGTGAGCTTTTGATGTCGGCTAACTCACCAGCATAGCTTCCATTGGTGTCTCCTCTTAAAGAAGCTATTCTCCATTTCAGAAAGTTTCTTCATTGTGTTATCCTCTGATGTTTGCTTTTCCTTTTTAAGCCTTTCAACTTCCTCTTTTTCTAACCTAAGTGTCTTCAGTTCGACCTTGTCTTTACCCAACCTACGAGCTGCTTGCATAACCTTCTGATTAGCCCATTCTATCCACTCCTGCACCCGGTTCTGCAACTCATGCACCCTCTGAACCAACCTCATAATCGTTTCATCCTTTTTGGCTTAACATACAACTGAAAAACTAGGATTAGGAACACTGATAACTGGAGCAACGTTCTGTTTTGGTGAATTTGAAGAGATAATTCAGTTTCAGCTGCTAATAAAGGGTTATCTACAGATGGCAACTTAAGTGGGACCGTGGTTTTTGTTTCAGTATCGGTTATATTCTCATCAGACAAACCGACACCTACTCCCTTGCTCAAGTTTGAAGAGAGATTTTTTAGATTGATACCTGTGGATTCTGACACAGACTTTAGTTTCTTATCAAATTTAAATCCACCTCCAGAAGTTTTGGGCTTTTACGCAAATATAAGATTTCATGTGCTTATATAAGATCAAATTGCACCTATGCACCATGTAACAACGTGATCATGATCATGATCATGATTACGTACGTGGAGATCAAGTTGAACGAACATAGAGATTTACATAAACATTAAACCAATTAGCACATTCATAAGATCTTGGGTATGTAGGAAATCTATTGATTCCACACGCTTATCATAGAGATTTAGTTCATTAGGGAAATATTTTTATTCAAATGTACACGATTATCGGAGCTATCCTTCCAATCCTTTTTCTAACCACCTCAAAATATGCTAGTGATGATTGAAGCCGAGCTTGTAAGAATATTGAGAACTCAACTACTATGCTAGTGATGATTGAAGCCGAGCTTGTAAGAATATTGAGAACTCAACTACTATGCTATCTTTACATCATATTTATTTTGTCTGATTATGTCATTATACTCCCACCATATCAATTTAAACTAGTAATTTGCCTTGAATATTGACGTTTTGCATTGTAAATTTACACTACATTAGAAGAGTATTTATTTATTTTTTATGTAAAATCTGTTAAGTATTGTAATCTAGCTGGTCGTATGACATACCTAATTAGCTTTTTTGAACGAGACCATAACCGCAACAAATCCTTGTAAAAAAAAAGAAGCAGCATTCTCAGGTACAATTATTTACAAAAGATTTTTCTTTTACAAGGTTTTTAAATTTAACAATCAAAAGACAGTTCTTGTAATCAAAGTTGGGTGCAATACAAGCCAGAAGGTGGTATGTGTCTTGCTTAATTAAATCAGCAAAGCATCGATGTTTCTTTTACCATTTGGACCTTTTGTGTACCATGAAGAAACATAGTCACCATATACAACTGTATGATACCGAGGAGGTTTGAAGGCTGGTGCTACTGACATTGTTTTTGCAGGGTCATGGAATGTAGCAACCGAAAGCCTTGGCCTATCAGCATTTGTTATTGCCCGATGCTGACAACTCTTATATATTCCATTTGTTATAATCTGCATGCATTCAAGAACCAAGTTAAGCATTAATGACCCATATTAGACATTTATTCCAGTTTACATAACCACCCCCCATTTGAGATTTACAAATGGTCTCATTATTAAACCGTAATCAGAAAAAATTAAGAATGTATACCTCTGATTGGTCACCCAAAATCACTAAAATAGCATGAGAAACAGGATCAACGGTAACCCAATCATCATCTTTTAAAACTTGAAGACCTGCAACATTGTCTTGAATAAGAAGGGTAATGAAACCCATGTCAGAGTGAGATTGCAAGCCAAGAGTAAGCTCAGGCTGTGGGCATTTCGGGTAATAACTGATAGTAATATTTTGATACAAGTCCCCCATAGCCTCCTCAATAAACGTTGATGTTAACCCTAAGCTCGTGGAAATTAATCCCAGAATCTTCTGAGCAAGAAGCTTCATTTGATCACTGTACTCGCCAACAACTTCCCTGTTAATACACTTTGCCATCAGTAACATAACAGATACTCAAATATCATAATATCAAGATTATCTTACAATCAAATGATCGATAAAATAAAATAACTACAATGAGATTCATAACGTTAAGATTAAACTAATAATGCTGTCACCCTACTTTTAAAAGAGATTGCACCGTCCTCTGCAATTGGATACTCATAGGCTCATAGCACATACTCCATATTAAGATGCAGAAAAAAAAAGTACTTCGTAATATACTAGCATTTCGTGCACAGTCACATAAATAGCTATGATCATATTCATAACCTTATATTCAAGCAAAATTATGTAAACTTATTTTAGTTAGATTGTTAATTGTTAACTTTAACATCACGCACTAATTTTCAAGGGAAACATTGAGTTGTAGCTCATCTGGTACTGGTCTGCCTCTCTTAGCGAGAGGTCAGGAGTTCGACTCCGCTGGGCTGCAACATTGCACTCAATGTTATCCTTGACCTGAAGTATTCACCCAGGCCGTCTTTCGCTTAGTGCGGGGACAGCGGGGAGGGGGGTTTTACCAGCTATGCCCTCGAATTGGTCCGGGTTTCCTCTAGGGCAGCAGTTGGGGCGGGTTATGCCACTTCGGGAGATGAACTCATGGGTGGTTAAGTCCCGGGTGATCCCAAAATTGATGTCCAAAAAAAAAACTAATTTTCAAGGGAATTAATACATAGACAATATACTAAACCAATGAGCATTAAAAATAGAACCATTTGTGAATATTCGATGAACTAAATATGATCATTTTCATAAGTTAACATGAAACCAATGATGTACTTACTATACAGTTAAATATAATTATAAATGTAATGTAAATTAAGCAGAAAGGCAAAATTGTTAAATTAACCTGTAATTAGAAGGATTTTCGGGCCATTTAGAAGGATTTCGTCGAGAGATAGGAAAAGTATGATGATCAAAGTAATCTCTCCAATCCAAAACGGCGTCGTCTGACGCAACCAACATTCTACTACCATATCCTTCAGAAGCCGGCGAAGTTGAATCGCAAGCGTACCGTAACTTTTCCGTCATCACTAAATCTTCAAAAAACGATGATCCTGCTTTCCTAATTTTATCAAGTAGTGTGATCGGAACACCGTGGTTAATCACGTGAAATGCGCCCCAATCTGTACAGGCAGTACCGATTTCTGATTGAATAAGGTCTACGTCTCTATCGCCGTTCAGGTCTATCGTTAGGATTTTGTGATCGGTAACGGTTTTGTGACCTAATTTGAGCGGTCGGTTTTCAGGTGGTTGGATGTATTGTGGCGGTACGTTTTGTGCAATTGATTGGACTCTAATTGGTGGTCCGGCGACTTCCATTTATGTCTGTGTATCTGAGGCTTTCCGGTTAGGGTTTCAACAGGTTGGATCGTGAATACGAATTTGTTGATAAGTTTGATAATGATTACATTATCTTGTTTTAAAACAGGATTCAGGTTGTTTGTATTTGCCTTTTAAAATGGACTTTTTTTTTATAGTTGGTCCTTCAATTATTATTATTATTATTTTTTTATTCTAACATCATCATTTTATTATCTCATTTAAATATACTAAATCCTCGTGTCTACCATTCGTTAAAAAAGTTGTTAAATCATGACATGCGCATTGGATGTGAAGGTAAAATCATTTTTTTATAGACTCACTTTACTTACTCTGTTAACCATGATCTTTATCCCTAAATTACTTCACAAACCCTAGCTTTTTTCCCTAGCTTTTTGTTAAAGACCCTAAATTACGACTCATTTTACTTATTCTCTTCTTTTCATACACTTTATCTTCTTCCTTTACAATTATTTATGAACCCTAACTTTTCCAAAATAATCAAACTCCACAATCACCTCTAATTAAATAACCTAACATAAATTTGAAATAAAATCCGGTTTCACTTCAAATAATTAGATCCACACTCAAAATAATAAAAAAAAAAAAAACAACGAAAATCTAAAATTTATTAAATCTATATGAACTCAAGCACCTTGGAAGAACCCAATTCAATATAATTGTTAAGCATCATTTTAATAGTTGTCACAAAATTATATATTTTCTATTAGATCCACACTCAAAATAATAAAAAATAATCAATGGATCTTGAATCCGCTAATATTTGATGACAACGGCTAATCTTTCGCCTCTAATGTTTTCCTTACTGTAGGCTTTTTCGTGTACTAGTCCTCGTATTTGTATAGATTGTGCATGTATGCTCAGAGGCGAAAATGGTATGGGGCAGGGGGGGCGGGCGCCCCCGGTGGATTTTTTTTTTCAGTGTAAAAATTTTAGGTTTTTCGACTTTGGCCCCGGTGGATTTTTTTTTTTTGCGCCCAAACCTACATATTTTGCCCCAAAACCTTCAAATTTTGCCCCAAATTCTCCAACTTTTGCCCCAAAATCTTCAACTTTTGCCCCAAAATCTCCAACTTTTGCCCCAAAATCTTCAAATTGTATCCAAAAAAATTGCTACGGTTTAAATTTTTTTTTTTTTGCCCCCGGTCAAAAAAAATCCTAGTTTCACCTCTGTGTATGCTCTTTATACATGCTAACACCTGTAGCTCTTTTATTATTAATAATATCATTTTATTGCCTTTCAAAAAAAATAATAATATATTTTCCATTAGATATTCATAGTGAATATTTACCCGTAGTGAATCCAACCAAAAGATAATAATAATATCCGATTCAACCTTTATTTTATATATATATATATATATATATATATATATATATATATATATATATATATATATATATATATATATATATATAGGGAAGGGATCCCATGAGAACTCCAATCTTGTGAGAACCTGATAACTCATAGTCGAGCAAAATAAGTACGCGGCAGAACAAAAAGTTTCATGGTCGAGCAATTTTTGGCTGGTGAAATTGTATGTAGAACATGTATGTAGAACAGAAAAATGTAGAACAAAAAGATGTAGAACATGTTCAAATTTTCAATTTTTTTTAAATTGGACCTGATTTTTGTAGTGACCCGAACTTTTCCATGTTTATATATATTAATTGAGATTGATATTTACATGATTAAATATTTCCAACATGTTAAGCAATCAAACTTGTTAAGACTTGATTAATTGAAATATGTTTCATATAGACAATTGACCACCCAAGTTGACCGGCGATTCACGAACGTTAAAACTTGTAAAAACGACATGACGATATATATATGGATATACATATGGTTAACATGGGATTATGATAAGTAAGTATCTCCATAAGTATATTAACAATGAGTTATATACATATAAACAAGACTACTAACTTAAGGATTTCGAAACGAGACATATATGTAACGATTATCGTTGTAACGACATTTAAATGTATATATATATCATATTAAGATATATTAATATATCATAATATCATAATATCATGATAATATAATAATTTAACATCTCATTAGATATAATAAACAATGGGTTAACAACATTAATTGAGATCGTTAACTTAAAGGTTTCAAAACAACACTTACATGTAACGACTAACGATGACTTAACGACTCAGTTAAAATGTATATACAAGTAGTGTATTTAGATGTATTAAAATACTTTTGGAAGACTTCAAGACATATATCAAAATACTCATACTTAACGAAAATGGTTACAGTTACTTTTCCATTCTTTTCTTTCATCAAGAATTCTAGTCGTATTCTTACCCGTATTATACACAGCTTCAAAACGTACTTACTATGAGTATATACCAATAGGAACTAGCATGAGATTCCACTCTTGATTATGTCATGTATGACTAATCAATTTTAACTTCTACCATGAGCTAGTCAACTAACTAGAACTCCTTTTAACCCCACTCACCACTCACCAATTACCATTCATCATTCACTCCATTTCACTTCCAATTCTCTTTCTAATTCTCTCTCAACACACACACACTCTATTATGAACGTATTTTTCCAGTAGTTAATCATCATCTTCATCAAAAATCACTTCAAGAATCAAGCTATAATCATCATAGGAAGAACACTTCAAGAACACTTCAAAAATCCCTTCAAGTTTACTAATTTACTTCCAAGCTTTCTAATCCATTCCAAGTAATCATCTAAGATCAAGAAACCTTTGTTATATACAGTAGGTTATCTTTCTTATTCAAGGTAATATTCATATTCAAACTTTGATTCAATTTCTATAACTATAAACTATCTTAATTCGAGTAAAAATGTTACTTGAACTTGTTTTTGTGTCATGATCCTACTTCAAGAACTTTCAAGCCATCCAAGATCCTTTGAAGCTAGATCATTTCTTGTCACTTCCAGTAGGTTTACCTACTAAACTTGAGGTAGTAATGATGTTCATAACATCATTCGATTCATATATATAAAACTATCTTATTCGAAGGTTTAAACTCGTAATCACTAGAACATAGTTTAGTTAATTCTAAACTTGTTCGCAAACAAAAGTTAATCCTTCTAACTTGACTTTTAAAATTAACTACACACATGTTCTATATCTATATGATATGCTAACTTAATGATTTAAAACCTAGAAACACGAAAAACACCGTAAAACAGGATTTACGCCGTCGTAGTAACACCGCGGGCTGTTTTGGGTTAGTTAATTAAAAACTATGATAAACTTTGATTTAAAAGTTGTTATTCTGAGAAAATGATTTTTATTATGAACATGAAACTATATCCAAAAATTATGGTTAAACTCAAAGTGGAAGTATGTTTTCTAAAATGGTCATCTAGACGTCGTTCTTTCGACTAAAATGACTACCTTTACAAAAACGACTTGTAACTTATTTTTCTGACTATAAACCTATAATTTTTCTGTTTAGATTCATAAAATAGAGTTCAATATGAAACCATAGCAATTTGATTCACTCAAAACGGATTTAAAATGAAGAAGTTATGGGTAAAACAAGATTGGATAATTTTTCTCATTTTAGCTACGTGAAAATTGGTAACAAATCTATTCCAACCATAACTTAATCAACTTGTATTGTATATTATGTAATCTTGAGATACCATAGACACGTATACAATTGTGGTAACCCGTCCTTATCCCCCTGGACGAAATTAACAACATCTGGTTCCATTGCGATGATCGACTCCAAGTAATGTTCTTAACACGAGCAAATGCACAGCGGAAGACTTAATTCGTACCTGAGAATAACATGCTTTAAAAAGTCAACATAAAGTTGGTGAGATATATAGGTTTGATGCTAGCAGCTTTATAACAATGGACCACAAGATTTCATATGTAAACATTTAAATAAAAATATTCTAAGTGGTTGAGCACTTGGTAACCATACTTAACATTTAATCACGTCGCATATTCCCTTTATTATGAAATCTTACTACACCGTACCAAGTGTAGTCACGAAACGAAGTACTGTGCAACCGTTGAATACTGGTCGTCCAGTCCGGTTGGGGTTGTCAGGCCCGATAGATCTATCAACAGGATTCGCGTTTACAATACCGCTGTAAATATTAGTTACCAAGCTACAGGGAAGTATGCCAGTGGTACAACTCAACGTAGAATATATTTTTCAGTTACTTGTATCCATATCGTAAAACATAAAATACATGTATTCTCATCCCGAAATATTTAGAGTTTAAAAGTGGGACTATATACTCACCATACTGTATTTTGTAGTAAAAATACATATAACATCATTGAACAAGTGTAGGGTTGGCCTCAGATTCACGAACCTATAACATTCGGATATATATTAACATTTATACTTGTAATCGAACAAATTTATATTATTTTTATATTAATAACTTTTATGTTTTGATAAGTTCATTTTATATATTTTAAACATATTAATTTTGTTATGTTATATTTATATTTTATATAAATAATATTTGTTACAATGATAATAATACTGCTAGTAGTAATATTAGTAATTCAAATAATGGTAGTAGTAAAATAATAATTTTTAAGGGTAAAATAATAATACAAAATGATAATTTTACTAATAATAATTCTTTTAGTTAATAATATAGTTATAATAATAATAATGATACTAGTAAATAATAATTTTAATAATCATATAGTTGTGAAAATAATACTTTTTAATAATAATAATAATAATAATAATGATAATGATAATATTAATTATAATACTTTATGTTAATAATTATAATAATAATTTTTAATTAATCTTAATGATAATGATAATTATAATGAAGTTAATAATAAGAAGGTATACCCTTAAAATCTTTTCTAAAAAGAGTTGCCCATGCCAGGACTTGAACCCGTGACCTCTCGCATACACAATATACACTTAAACCATCTGCTCCAGCTTACATTTCTGTTTTAATTCCAGGTTCTAAGCTTATATCCTATGTCCTCGTCACTTATCTCTTCCCTAATATATATCGGCCCAACTGAAAATAGGTTTCGGCCCAACATCATTTTAGTACTCGACCCAATAACACAATTCACACTCGGCCCAACGAACAAGACATGGCCCAACGTTACAAATTAAACCCGTTTAAAATTCTGGATCTCCTTAGGATGGTATAAATTCGTTTGCAAGGAAACAATGAGTAGGAAACAAAAGCTTCAATCCCTTTTAGAGACACATGGTCCCATGACCCATTATCAATTACGACTTTGTTAAATCACAGATTGTCAAGAATTCAATTTCTTTTTAAGAGTGTTTCTATTATTATATAATGAAATTCTTGCATGAATATTACCACTTGTAATATTGAAAAAAAAAAAATACTAACGAGAATCATGTCTGTCTTCCTCTTCTTCGTTTATCATGGCAAAAGTAGAAGGTATGGCAGCCGTCTGTAACAACAACAGTAGGTTTACAATGGGATGGGTGGTGAAACAGGAAACTAGCGAGTAACCGATAGGGTGCTTGGCTTCGGTATTTGCAACAGTAGCAAGGTTAGCAGTTGAAAAAAAATGGGTGATCGAAGTGGGTTTGAACCGAAAGTGGTTATTGGGTTTGGTGATCGAGTTTAACCGATGGTGGTGATGTCATCTTAATGGTGTCTTCACAAAGGTGAGTTGGGTTTGAGAGGTGGTTAATGATGTCGGGTTCATGGTGAGGTATGGTGAACGAATAATAAACGAAGAGAAAATGGTGGCTCAAGGTGAATTAAGGGTGATGGATGGCTAGAGTGAGATAATGTAATGGGTCTCACAAGAACAAACAGGAAGTTGTAGTGCTAATATTTCCATACTAAAATAAAATGATTTGGGTTTTGGTTGCACTCAAATAGAAAACGAAGTACACCGAAACGTATGATAGCAATCGGTGTTTGAATATAACAGTTTGATAGTAGTTTGGATATTAGTATTGGTGGGGTACTCGAAACGAATTAGAAACAGAAAAAGATAACGTGTTTTATCTATGATGATGCTAACTTGTTGATGATGATGAATGTGTGGTTTGGTCGTTCAACAAAACGGGTGTCGAGTACTAGCAAGGATTTGCAGGTGATCATGGGTGATGGCGACGGTTTTCTTACAACACAGAAGAGGAAAAGATAGATAAAAATGGTGGTTGATGGTGAATAAGAAGGGAAAAGTTTAATAAGAGAATGAATCACCTATCATATATCTATTATATAAGTTAGATAGTTTATGATTGAAAAGGATACATTGCATAATAATTGAATCACGGGAGTGATTCTCTGTTTATCTTCTGCCGACACAAATAATATGGACTTATATCTAAATTATACCTTTAATCATTTGTAATCATGTGTATACTCTGTATTTGTATTCTTGTATAATGTTATATATATATATTTATATATATATTTACTTGTGTATTATTTATATAAAGAAACAAAATAATATTCATTATATAAACCTTAGTATTTCATATTAATTTTAATAATAATAATGAAACTAATAGTAATGATAATAGTATTTGTTAATAATGTTTATAATAATATTATTGATACTAATAAATTGTATCTTTAAAAAAAAAAAAAAAAAGACATTATTTATAATAATTTTAATAAAAATAACACTTTTATTGATTATGAGAATAATGAAATTGTTAATAATAATATTAATAATAATATAATAATTTATATATATCAAGTTTCATTTTATGACATAATATTGTTAATACTAAGATTTATTTTAATGAAAGTATTTATATTAGTATAACAACTATATTTAAATTTCTCAGACATTCAGATTTAATTAAATGTCAATCAAACCAATCAACGAGTTCTAATATTGTTTACAAATAATCATAGATTATATATATACATATCTATATACACACAAACATTCGTGAATCGATGGGCACAGTCAAATGGTAATTTAATTACATGAATATAGATTTCCAAACTTTCTAGACTCAAAAATTTCAAATTTTGCTTATCGTGTCGGAACATGGAAAGATTAAGGTTTAAATTTGGTCGGAAATTTCCGGGTCGTTACAGTACCCACCCGTTAAAGAAATTTCGTCCCCGAAATTTAGTAGAGGTTGTCATAAATAACAATAGGAATGTTTTCATGATGAATATGAGGTCATAATGGAGTTTTATCATTATCGAGAGATATTAGATAAAAACGATTCGATCATGTGAAACGCACGAGTGAAGGTATCACAAAAGAGTGAAATGAGTAAATATGGAATTGTTTTAACCGATGACGTGATTATGATTGATTTCCGGATTTTAAGGGATTTAAAGAAAATCTTACGTAATAAGATTTGGTTATTCGGCGATTAGGATCTTCTTTGATTTACTGCGGAAATCTGTTCCGATTTTTTTTTTCTATCAGATACTTTACTATAAATCTACTCCTTCGTTTCCTCTTCCTGTCCTCGAATCAAGCGAACAATGGTCCGAAATTCGTAGGTATGAAATTCAGAATGAACATAGCTAATGCTCATAGAAAGAAATGGTAATGGCACGATTTTGATTGGTCAAATTACCAGAATATTCCTGAAAAGTTAGAACTATCAGGGTGATGCGTTCTAATATGTTTGGAGATTGGTTAGAATGTAAAAGTCGTGTAACATGGCATATAATGATGGTACTGTGAATCATCACATTCCATTAGAAACTCAACATGACTTACTGTAATATAATGAAGTTGATCAAGTTTCATTATATTATACTAATTCATGCATCAGTTCCCAACACTGCTTCAGAACATTCCTATTTTAAACTCGAAGGTTTTAGAACTTAGTAACTAATACAGTTTCTTTTATGTTGTAATGCAGATGTTACGGAAAGATAAATGATCTCAGATAAGAATAGTTGTGAAAATATGTCCTGAAATATGGAGAATATGTATAACGAAAGATATGAAGATATCTTATAATATCTAAGATAAGATGATGATGATGAATATCATCTGGAAAGGTTTAGAATAAGGAGTAGGGTTCTTACTAACGGTTTCAGCAGGCACTGAATCGTTTGGTTTCTTTGAAGGCAGGTTCTATTCTTTGTGATTTATTCACAACCTCTTTCATACTTTTCTCAATCCATTTTCCTTCTCTTTTTATGAGCCTTACTAACTCACTGTACTTTATTGTCACACTTTTGACTGTTAAAGTCGTTTACAGTTTTTGCTGCTTCATCAGCATTTCAAGAATTATCTGTGGTTCAAGATGTTTTTCAGAACTTCATATTTGGAGTATGAAATTCTTAGGGATAAACGTTATAGGTATAACTGGAGAAGTTCTGCGAGATTTTCAGAATACCTATTGTTGATTCCACCAAAGGGATGACGAGCTGCTGGTACATCTGCTGATGATGTCGTGAAATATAAAAGATTCTCCAATAACGATGACGAAAAGATGATGTATATATATCGAGATGATAATAAGGCTAATCTTTCTGAGAAGTCGAAGTGAAGCTGTAACAATATTGGTTACTTTGAAAAGGAATTGTAAGGTTGTTTTTGCTAATGAATGATAAGGAATTCGACGCGGATACGTTTTAACTATAACTTCGGTTTTGAAAGTTTTTCAGGTGCATAACTGTATGCATAAATCTTTCTTCCGTAGACGAGGTGCGGCTGGTTCAACTTCCCGATCGAGGTGTTTTTAAAATCATGATAGGTTTGAACGCGGATTGTAATCGTCAAGATACGAATGAGGTTTATGATGGATTCAAGTGGCAAACTTGAAGAATTATTTAGTTTCATATGTTATAATCAACATTTTAATTCATTTTGATTGTCCAAAGTTAGCAGTTCAATAGTCCGATAGCTCAATAATATATATAATTTAATATATAATATTCGAATTACTTAATACGTATCGTGACCCGTGTACCGGTCTCGGTGTCGATCACAACTCAAAGTATAAATATATTTTGGAATCAACTCCAACCCTGTATAGCCAACTCCCACCTTCACATATAGAGTGTCTACGGTTGTTCCGAAATATATATATAGATGGGTCGATATGATAAGTCGAAACCTTGCATACGTGTCCCGTTATTTATAGTGCGTAAAAGTAAATAACAGAAATTAAATGACGATAAATAAAATTGCGAGAATATAATTTGCGATAAATTAAATGTTAATCAGTTAGCTGGGAACAGTTAGCCGGAACAGTTAGCGTGGAATCCTAACCAAATTTCAATTAGTTAATCCGTTTGTTTCTAACAAATTTTATTTTGTCCAATGTTTTCTTCGTTATGCCACTTGTTGGATTCGGATAGGTAAAAATCCAAATATGAAATTTGAATGGAAATGGTTATTCTGTGATGAACGGATACGTATATCGATAGTTGTAAGCAGGATGATCGTTGAATCAGATTCGAAGAATGTACAGTGTAACTTGTTAATGTGAATTCTCAATATTCCTCGGGTACTACCCACCCGTTAAAATATTTTCATCATTAACAGTTTGTACGAAAGAATTTTTAGTTACAATCTTTATGAAAATATACTTGCATATATATTTTCTTCAGATGTAATCATGGATTTAATGAGTCAATAAGATATCAAACTCATTTGATTTATCGTTAGTACTTAATTACATGATCTCTAAAACATTAGAGATTGCATAATTGCCATGTCAAACGAATATAAATGAGGTAGAACGATACGTAAAGCGAAGATAATCGATGTAGAACGATAGGTAGAACGAAGATAAAGTAGATAGAACGATACGTAAAACGATGATTAAGCTCGAGGTACAGAATGAGATGTTGAGGCAGGTGATGTTGAAACTTGGGTTGTTGGTGGTACAGGTGTTGATGTTGGTGCCGGTGATGTTGCTGGAGCTGTTAAGTTTTGCACCATATTCTCCAAAACTACTACTCGAGCGCGAAGTTCGTTGACTTCTTCTACTAACCCTGGCCGGTTATTAGTGTGAGATGGAGGTTGGATATCTTCTCTAGTTCCGTTAATGGTAGCCTCAAGACGAAAAATTCTTGCAACGAGGGTATATACAGTATTGCGAACAGGTTCGCCGGTGAGCGGGTCGAGTACTCCGACATTAGGCGGTAGATTCGGCTCATGATATGGAGTACCTTCTTCATTTCTCCATAGAGTAAGTATTTCGTGAACCCATCCCCACTTTCTAAAGAAATCTCGGTAGTTGATCGGTTGATGCACTCCCGTCACACTATCTTCGGAGTCAGAGGAACTTTGTCGATTCGTGGAGGCCATCGTACGCGATAACAGAAAGATTTTTGGTATGAAAAGCTTAGTGAGAGCAATGAGAGTTGGATGGTATACTCAATGCATAATATGCATAAATATATATAGTACCAGGATTCCTTAAATCACGGAGAAATTTACGGAAAATATTAGGCAAAGTTTACCGTAATAGATACGCTAGAATATGAATTTGTCTATACGCTATCAATGCAGTAAATGCAATAAGACGTGTCTAGACTTAAGCAGGCAATTCCTAAAGATGATAAACAGATAGTTTCCGACTAGGAATGATAAGCAAACTTTTTGTCATGCAGACACGGTCAAAGTCCAGACTCACTAATGTATCCTAACAACTACTAGTCAGACACACTAATGCAATGCCTGGTTCGCTAAGACCACCGCTCTGATACCATCTGTAGTAACCCGTCCTTATCCCCCTGGACGAAATTAACAACATCTGGTTCCATTGCGATGATTGACTCCAAGTAATGTTCTTAACACGCGCAAATGCACAGCGGAAGACTTAATTCGTACCTGAGAATAACATGCTTTAAAAAGTCAACATAAAGTTGGTGAGATATATAGGTTTGATGCTAGCAGCTTTATAACAATGGACCACAAGATTTCATATGTAAACATTTAAATAAAAATATTCTAAGTGGTTGAGCACTTGGTAACCATACTTAACATTTAATCACGTCGCATATTCCCTTTATTATGAAATCTTACTACACCGTACCAAGTGTAGTCACGAAACGAAGTACTGTGCAACCGTTGAATACTGGTCGTCCAGTCCGGTTGGGGTTGTCAGGCCCGATAGATCTATCAACAGGATTCGCGTTTACAATACCGCTGTAAATATTAGTTACCAAGCTACAGGGAAGTATGCCAGTGGTACAACTCAACGTAGAATATATTTTTCAGTTACTTGTATCCATATCGTAAAACATAAAATACATGTATTCTCATCCCGAAATATTTAGAGTTTAAAAGTGGGACTATATACTCACCATACTGTATTTTGTAGTAAAAATACATATAACATCATTGAACAAGTGTAGGGTTGGCCTCAGATTCACGAACCTATAACATTCGGATATATATTAACATTTATACTTGTAATCGAACAAATTTATATTATTTTTATATTAATAACTTTTATGTTTTGATAAGTTCATTTTATATATTTTAAACATATTAATTTTGTTATGTTATATTTATATTTTATATAAATAATATTTGTTACAATGATAATAATACTGCTAGTAGTAATATTAGTAATTCAAATAATGGTAGTAGTAAAATAATAATTTTTAAGGGTAAAATAATAATACAAAATGATAATTTTACTAATAATAATTCTTTTAGTTAATAATATAGTTATAATAATAATAATGATACTAGTAAATAATAATTTTAATAATCATATAGTTGTGAAAATAATACTTTTTAATAATAATAATAATAATAATAATAATAATAATAATAATGATAATGATAATATTAATTATAATACTTTATGTTAATAATTATAATAATAATTTTTAATTAATCTTAATGATAATGATAATTATAATGAAGTTAATAATAAGAAGGTATACCCTTAAAATCTTTTCTAAAAAGAGTTGCCCATGCCAGGACTTGAACCCGTGACCTCTCGCATACACAATATACACTTAAACCATCTGCTCCAGCTTACATTTCTGTTTTAATTCCAGGTTCTAAGCTTATATCCTATGTCCTCGTCACTTATCTCTTCCCTAATATATATCGGCCCAACTGAAAATAGGTTTCGGCCCAACATCATTTTAGTACTCGACCCAATAACACAATTCACACTCGGCCCAACGAACAAGACATGGCCCAACGTTACAAATTAAACCCGTTTAAAATTCTGGATCTCCTTAGGATGATATAAATTCGTTTGCAAGGAAACAATGAGTAGGAAACAAAAGCTTCAATCCCTTTTAGAGACACATGGTCCCATGACCCATTATCAATTACGACTTTGTTAAATCACAGATTGTCAAGAATTCAATTTCTTTTTAAGAGTGTTTCTATTATTATATAATGAAATTCTTACATGAATATTACCACTTGTAATATTGAAAAAAAAAATACTAACGAGAGTCATGTCTGTCTTCCTCTTCTTCGTTTATCATGGCAAAAGTAGAAGGTATGGCAGCCGTCTGTAACAACAACAGTAGGTTTACAATGGGATGGGTGGTGAAACAGGAAACTAGCGAGTAACCGATAGGGTGCTTGGCTTCGGTATTTGCAACAGTAGCAAGGTTAGCAGTTGAAAAAAAATGGGTGATCGAAGTGGGTTTGAACCGAAAGTGGTTATTGGGTTTGGTGATCGAGTTTAACCGATGGTGGTGATGTCATCTTAATGGTGTCTTCACAAAGGTGAGTTGGGTTTGAGAGGTGGTTAATGATGTCGGGTTCATGGTGAGGTATGGTGAACGAATAATAAACGAAGAGAAAATGGTGGCTCAAGGTGAATTAAGGGTGATGGATGGCTAGAGTGAAGATAATGTAATGGGTCTCACAAGAACAAACAGGAAGTTGTAGTGCTAATATTTCCATACTAAAATAAAATGATTTGGGTTTTGGTTGCACTCAAATAGAAAACGAAGTACACCGAAACGTATGATAGCAATCGGTGTTTGAATATAACAGTTTGATAGTAGTTTGGATATTAGTATTGGTGGGGTACTCGAAACGAATTAGAAACAGAAAAAGATAACGTGTTTTATCTATGATGATGCTAACTTGTTGATGATGATGAAGGTGTGGTTTGGTCGTTCAACAAAACGGGTGTCGAGTACTAGCAAGGATTTGCAGGTGATCATGGGTGATGGCGACGGTTTTCTTACAACACAGAAGAGGAAAAGATAGATAAAAATGGTGGTTGATGGTGAATAAGAAGGGAAAAGTTTAATAAGAGAATGTATCACCTATCATATATCTATTATATAAGTTAGATAGTTTATGATTGAAAAGGATACATTGCATAATAATTGAATCACGGGAGTGATTCTCTGTTTATCTTCTGCCGACACAAATAATATGGACTTATATCTAAATTATACCTTTAATCATTTGTAATCATGTGTATACTCTGTATTTGTATTCTTGTATAATGTTATATATATATATTTATATATATATATTTACTTGTGTATTATTTATATAAAGAAACAAAATAATATTCATTATATAAACCTTAGTATTTCATATTAATTTTAATAATAATAATGAAACTAATAGTAATGATAATAGTATTTGTTAATAATGTTTATAATAATATTATTGATACTAATAAATTGTATCTTTAAAAAAAAAAAAAAAGACATTATTTATAATAATTTTAATAAAAATAACACTTTTATTGATTATGAGAATAATGAAATTGTTAATAATAATATTAATAATAATATAATAATTTATATATATCAAGTTTCATTTTATGACATAATATTGTTAATACTAAGATTTATTTTAATGAAAGTATTTATATTAGTATAACAACTATATTTAAATTTCTCAGACATTCAGATTTAATTAAATGTCAATCAAACCAATCAACGAGTTCTAATATTGTTTACAAATAATCATAGATTATATATATACATATCTATATACACACAAACATTCGTGAATCGATGGGCACAGTCAAATGGTAATTTAATTACATGAATATAGATTTCCAAACTTTCTAGACTCAAAAATTTCAAATTTTGCTTATCGTGTCGGAACATGGAAAGATTAAGGTTTAAATTTGGTCGGAAATTTCCGGGTCGTTACAACAATGTTTCGACCTATCATGTCGACACATCTATATATATTTCAGAACAACCATAGACACTCTATATGTGAATGTTGGAGTTAGCTATACAGGGTTGAGGTTGATTCCAAAATATATATAGTTTGAGTTGTGATCAATACTGAGATACGTATACACTGGGTCGTGGATTGATTCAAGATAATATTTATCGATTTATTTCTATACATCTAACTGTGGACAACTAGTTGTAGGTTACTAACGGGGACAGCTGACTTAATAAACTTAAAACATCAAAATATATTAAAAGTGTTGTAAATATATTTTAAACATACTTTGATATATATGTATATATTGTTATAGGTTCGTGAATCAACCAGTGGCCAAGTCTTACTTCCCGACGAAGTAAAAATCTGTGAAAGTGAGTTATAGTCCCACTTTTAAAATCTAATATTTTTGGGATGAGAATACATGCAGGTTTTATAAATGATTTACAAAATAGACACAAGTACGTGAAACTACATTCTATGGTTGAATTATCGAAATCGAATATGCCCCTTTTTATTAAGTCTGGTAATCTAAGAATTAGGGAACAGACACCTTAATTGACGCGAATCCTAAAGATAGATCTATTGGGCCTAACAAACCCCATCCAAAGTACCGGATACTTTAGTACTTCGAAATTTATATCATATCCGAAGGGTGTCCCGGAATGATGGGGATATTCTTATATATATGCATCTTGTTATTGTCGGTTACCAGGTGTTCACCATATGAATGATTTTTATCTCTATGTATGGGATGTGTATTGAAATATGAAATCTTGTGGTCTATTATTATGATTTGATATATATATAGGTTAAACCTATAACTCACCAACATTTTTGTTGACGTTTTAAGCATGTTTATTCTCAGGTGATTATTAAGAGCTTCCGCTATCGCATACTTAAATAAGGACGAGATTTGGAGTCCATGCTTGTATGATATTGTGTAAAAACTGCATTCAAGAAACTTATTTTGATGTAACATATTTGTATTGTAAACCATTATGTAATGGTCGTGTGTAAACAGGATATTTTAGATTATCATTATTTGATAATCTACGTAAAGCTTTTTAAAACCTTTATTGATGAAATAAAGGTTATGGTTTGTTTTAAAATGAATGCAGTCTTTGAAAAACGTCTCATATAGAGGTCAAAACCTCGCAACGAAATCAATTAATATGGAACGTTTTTAATCAATAAGAACGGGACATTTCAGTTGGTATCCGAGCGTTGGTCTTAGAGAACCAGAAAATTTGCATTAGTGTGTCTTATCGAGTTTGTTAGGATGCATTAGTGAGTCTGGACTTCGACCGTGTTTTCTTTAAAAATGATTGCTTAACATTTTTGTTGGAAACTATATATTATTAACATGTATATATTATGTGATATATTAATCTCTTAATGTGTTTGATATTATGTGATAGATGTCTACCTCTAGAACAAGTCCCATTGACTCACCTAATAATAATGAAGAGTCAAATGTAAATTGGAATGATTCGTGGACTGATTCACAAGTTCCCGAAGAGGAACCGGAAGAAGAGTCGGAACCGGAAGAAGAATCGGAACCGGAAGAAGAAATAGAACCGGTGGGGGAAATAATAAAACGGTTAAGTAAAAGAGAATCCTTAACCAACCGACCAAGGTTAATTATGGTCAATGGTGTTTCTGCCAAGGAAGCAAAATATTGGGAGGATTACCAATTCTCCGATGAATCGGATTCCGACGAGAATTCCGATGATGTTATAGAAATTACCCCAACTGAATTTAAAAAGGCAAAAGAAAATAATAAGGGAAAGGGCATAAAAATAGAGAAATCTAATTTCAACCCCGATGAACTTTATATGTATCGTCAACCCCCGAAGTCCTTAAGTTGTAACAATGACCCGGGATCCTCTAAACCACCAGGTTTTTCTAAACCAATGTGGACAACGACGGCTCGTATTAGGGGAACATCATATATCCCTAGAAACTTGGCAAAACGAACCAAAACCGAACAAGAAGAAACGAGCGAGTCAGAATAAGATAGTTGTATTCGTGTGGAGTAATATATGTAATGTAGTGTGCTTATGCTTTATGATATATGTAAAAATTGCTTGTATTAATAAGTATTTTTTTTTATGAATCTAACTCTTGTCTATTTTACAGTATAAAAACACAAAATGGATAGACAACCCAATATTTTAAGAGACCTACCCGGAGACATGATTGATGAAATCTTGTCTAGAGTCGGTCAGAATTCCTCGGCACAACTATTTAAGGCGAGATCAGTTTGTAAGACATTCGAAGAACGTTCCAAGAATGCCTTGGTTTATAAAAGGCTTTCGTTCGAAAGATGGGGGATATCACATTGGGAAATCCATAAGTTACGATGTGTTTACTTTGATGCATATATTGCGGGGAACCCAAATGCTATTTTACGCAACGGGTTAAGAAATTATTTTGACTCAGTATATCCGAATATAGGACTTCGTGATTTAGAAAAAGCGGCTAACATGCAACATAAAGAAGCATGTTATGCTTACGGATTAGTAATGTTCGCTTCTCACCAAAGTGAGAACAAGAACATCGGGCTACAACTATTAAACAAAACGTTCCCACAAGTGACGGAGTCGGTAATTGGGGTAAGAAATGAGGTTTTTAGGTTATTACGAGACTGTTGGTCATTACGTAACCCTCGTCCCTTTGACGACGTTACAACACGCTGTCTTATCAACGGCCATAACGGTTATGTTCCACAAGGCCAAGGATGGGAAGTAGTCCTAGTAAAACCAGAATGCATGACTTGTTTCTGGACGTATGAATTACGTGTCTTTATTGCCTTTGCAGAACGACTTGTGTACTAGCTAGAATTATCTTCACAACTATCTTGTATCAAAGTTATTGTGTGCTATATTTCATGCTTTATGTAAAATAAGCGGTATTGTAAGTTTGTAAAATATTGTATAAAAGTTTAAACGCGAAATATTATTACAATCAGTTTTTCATATAGAATTGTAGTAGTTGAATTGTATATTAGCTACTAAGTATGAACTTAACGGGTAGGTACTACCCGAATTTAAACTTATAAAACGCTAATATGAAGAAAAATCTTTTATAAATGAGTTCATATTATGCTACGAAATACTATTAACTACTCTTAATATTCTGTATAATTAACTTGTTCCAATTGACTATTTTGAAGGAAATGGCACCGACTACTCGACACACCGTGAATATGAATGAAGAGGAATTCCGTACTTTTCTAGCTTCAAACATAGCCGCAGTACAAGCTGCGCTACATACCAACAATAACCTTGGATCTGGCAGTATAGGAAATCGTGTAGGATGCACCTACAAAGAATTCACTGCCTGCAAACCTTTGGAATTTGATGGAACCGAAGGACCGATCGGATTGAAACGGTGGACCTAGAAGGTCGAATCGGTGTTTGCCATAAGTAAGTGTACTGAAGAGGACAAAGTGAAGTACGCTACGCATACCTTCACAGGTTCTGCGTTAACATGGTGGAATACCTATCTAGAGCAAGTGGGACAAGATGATGCGTACGCACTACCGTGGTCAGCATTCAAGCACTTGATGAACGAGAAGTACCGTCCCAGAACCGAGGTCAATAAGCTCAAGACAGAACTTAGAGGGTTACGAACCCAAGGATTTGATATTACCACGTACGAAAGACGATTCATAGAATTGTGCCTATTGTGTTCGAGAGCATTCGAAGATGAGGAAGAGAAGATCGACGCATTTGTGAAAGGATTACCGGAAAGAATCCAAGAAGATATAAGTTCACACGAGCCCGCCTCCATACAACAGGCATGTAGAATGGCTCACAAACTAGTGAACCAGATTGAAGAAAGAATTAAAGAACAGACTGCTGAAGAGGCTAATGTGAAGCAAGTCAAAAGAAAGTGGGAGGAAAACGGTGATAAGAATCACCAATACAACAACAACAGCAATTACAACAATAATCGCAACAATTATCCCAACAATCGCAACATCAATCGCAACTACAACAAACGGCCCAACAACAACAACAACAACAACAACAACAACAACAACAGCAACTACAACAATCATCCCAACAACAATAATAACCGCAACAACAACAACAATCAGATGCAGCTATGCCAAAGGTGTGAAAAGTATCACTCGGGGTTCTGCACCAAATTTTGCAACAAGTGTAAAAGAAATGGTCATAGCGCGGTGAAGTGTGAGGTCTACGGACCAAGGGTTAATAGAACGAAAGGAAAAAATGGTGTCGGAACGAGTAATGGCGGAGCAAGTAGTGTCGGAGCAAGTTATGCCAATGTAGTTTGTTATAAATGTGGAAAACTGGGCCACATTATTAGAAATTGCCCGAACCAGGAGAACACGAATGGACAAGGCCGCGGAAGAGTTTTCAATATTAATGCGGCAGAGGCACAGGAAGACCCGGAGCTTGTTACGGGTACATTTCTTATTGACAATAAATCTGCTTACGTTTTATTTGATTCGGGTGCGGATAGAAGCTATATGAGTAGAGATTTTTGTGCTAAATTAAGTTGTCCATTGACGCCTTTGGATAGTAAATTTTTACTCGAATTAGCAAATGGTAAATTAATTTCAGCAGATAATAAATGTCGGAATCGAGAAATTAAACTGGTTAGCGAAACATTTAAGATTGACTTGATACCAGTAGAGTTAGGGAGTTTTGATGTGATAATCGGTATGGACTGGTTGAAAGAAGTGAAAGCAGAGATCGTTTGTTACAAAAATGCAATTCGCATTATACGAGAAAAAGGAAAACCCTTAATGGTGTACGGAGAAAAGGGCAACACGAAGCTACATATTATTAGTAATTTGAAGGCACAAAAACTAATAAGAAAAGGTTGCTATGCTGTTCTAGCACACGTCGAGAAAGTACAAACTGAAGAAAAGAGCATCAATGATGTTCCCATTGCAAAAGAATTTCCCGATGTATTTCCGAAAGAATTACCGGGATTACCCCCACAGCGATCCATTGAATTTCAAATAGATCTTGTACCAGGAGCTGCACCAATAGCTCGTGCTCCTTACAGACTCGCACCCAGCGAGATGAAAGAACTACAAAGCCAATTACAAGAACTTTTAGAGCGTGGTTTCATTCGACCAAGCACATCACTGTGGGGAGCTCCTGTTTTGTTTGTCAAGAAGAAAGATGGTACATTCAGGTTGTGTATCGGCTACCGAGAGTTGAACAAACTTACCATCAAGAACCGCTACCCACTACCGAGAATCGATGACTTATTTGATCAACTACAAGGCTCGTCTATTTATTCAAAGATTGACTTACGTTCCGGGTATCATCAAATGCGGGTGAAAGAAGATGATATTCCAAAGACTGCTTTTAGAACACGTTACGGTCATTACGAGTTTATGGTCATGCCATTTGGTTTAACTAATGCACCAGCTGTGTTCATGGACCTTATGAACCGAGTGTGTGGACCATACCTTGACAAGTTTGTCATTGTTTTCATTGATGACATACTTATTTACTCAAAGAATGACCAAGAACACGGTGAACATTTGAGAAAGGTGTTAGAAGTATTGAAGAAGGAAGAATTGTACGCTAAGTTTTCAAACTGTGCATTTTGGTTGGAAGAAGTTCAATTCCTCGGTCACATAGTGAACAAAGAAGGTATTAAGGTGGATCCGGCAAAGATAGAAACTGTTGAAAAGTGGGAAACCCCGAAAACTCCGAAACACATACGCCAGTTTTTAGGACTAGCTGGTTACTACAGAAGGTTCATCCAAGACTTTTCCAGAATAGCAAAACCCTTGACTGCATTAACGCATAAAGGGAAGAAATTTGAATGGAATGATGAACAAGAGAAAGCGTTTCAGTTATTGAAGAAAAAGCTAACTACGGCACCTATATTGTCACTGCCTGAAGGGAATGATGATTTTGTGATTTATTGTGACGCATCAAAGCAAGGTATCGGTTGTGTATTAATGCAACGAACGAAGGTGATTGCTTATGCGTCTAGACAATTGAAGATTCACGAACAAAATTATACGACGCATGATTTGGAATTAGGCGCGGTTGTTTTTGAATTAAAGACTTGGAGGCACTACTTATATGGGGTCAAAAGTATTATATATACCGACCACAAAAGTCTTCAACACATATTTAATCAGAAACAACTGAATATGAGGCAGCGTAGGTGGATTGAATTATTGAATGATTACGACTTTGAGATTCGTTACCACCCGGGGAAGGCAAATGTGGTAGCCGATGCCTTGAGCAGGAAGGACAGAGAACCCATTCGAGTAAAATCTATGAATATAATGATTCATAATAACCTTACTACTCAAATAAAGGAGGCGCAACAAGGAGTTTTAAAAGAGGGAAATTTAAAGGATGAAATACCCAAAGGATCGGAGAAACATCTTAATATTCGGAAAGACGGAACCCGGTATAGGGCTGAAAGGATTTGGGTACCAAAATTTGGAGATATGAGAGAAATGGTACTTAGAGAAGCTCATAAAACCAGATACTCAATACATCCTGGAACGGGGAAGATGTACAAGGATCTCAGGAAATATTTTTGGTGGCCGGGTATGAAAGCCGATGTTGTTAAATACGTAGGAGAATGTTTGACGTGTTCTAAGGTCAAAGCTGAGCATCAGAAACCATCAGGTCTACTTCAACAACCCGAAATCCCAGAATGGAAATGGGAAAACATTACCATGGATTTCATCACTAAATTGCCAAGGACTGCAAGTGGTTTTGATACTATTTGGGTAATAGTTGATCGTCTCACCAAATCAGCACATTTCCTGCCAATAAGAGAAGATGACAAGATGGAGAAGTTAGCACGACTGTATTTGAAGGAAGTCGTCTCCAGACATGGAATACCAATCTCTATTATCTCTGATAGGGATGGCAGATTTATTTCAAGATTCTGGCAGACATTACAGCAAGCATTAGGAACTCGTCTAGACATGAGTACTGCCTATCATCCACAAACTGATGGGCAGAGCGAAAGGACGATACAAACGCTTGAAGACATGCTACGAGCATGTGTTATTGATTTCGGAAACAGTTGGGATCGACATCTACCATTAGCAGAATTTTCCTACAACAACAGCTACCATTCAAGCATTGAGATGGCGCCGTTTGAAGCAGTTTATGGTAGAAAGTGCAGGTCTCCGATTTGTTGGAGTGAAGTGGGGGATAGACAGATTACGGGTCCGGAGATTATACAAGAAACTACCGAGAAGATCATCCAAATTCAACAACGGTTGAAAACCGCCCAAAGTCGACAAAAGAGCTACGCTGACATTAAAAGAAAAGATATAGAATTTGAAATTGGAAAGATGGTCATGCTTAAAGTTGCACCTTGGAAAGGCGTTGTTCGATTTGGTAAACGAGGGAAATTAAATCCAAGGTATATTGGACCATTCAAGATTATTGATCGTGTCGGACCAGTAGCTTACCGACTTGAGTTACCTCAACAACTTGTGGCTGTACATAACACTTTCCACGTCTCGAATTTGAAGAAATGTTTTGCTAAAGAAGATCTCACTATTCCGTTAGATGAAATCCAAATCAATGAAAAACTCCAATTCATCGAAGAACCCGTCGAAATAATGGATCGTGAGGTTAAAAGACTTAAGCAAAACAAGATACCAATTGTTAAGGTTCGATGGAATGCTCGTAGAGGACCCGAGTTCACCTGGGAGTGTGAAGATCAGATGAAGAAGAAATACCCGCATCTATTTCCAGAAGATTCGTCAACACCTTCAACAGCTTAAAATTTCGGGACGAAATTTATTTAACGGGTAGGTACTGTAGTGACCCGAACTTTTCCATGTTTATATATATTAATTGAGATTGATATTTACATGATTAAATGTTTCCAACATGTTAAGCAATCAAACTTGTTAAGACTTGATTAATTGAAATATGTTTCATATAGACAATTGACCACCCAAGTTGACCGGCGATTCACGAACGTTAAAACTTGTAAAAACGACATGACGATATATATATGGATATACATATGGTTAACATGAGATTATGATAAGTAAGTATCTCCATAAGTATATTAACAATGAGTTATATACATATAAACAAGACTACTAACTTAAGGATTTTGAAACGAGACATATATGTAACGATTATCGTTGTAACGACATTTAAATGTATATATATCATATTAAGATATATTAATATATCATAATATCATGATAATATAATAATTTAACATCTCATTAGATATAATAAACAATGGGTTAACAACATTAATTGAGATCGTTAACTTAAAGGTTTCAAAACAACACTTACATGTAACGACTAACGATGACTTAACGACTCAGTTAAAATGTATATACAAGTAGTGTATTTAGATGTATTAAAATACTTTTGGAAGACTTCAAGACATATATCAAAACACTCATACTTAACGAAAATGGTTACAGTTACTTTTCCATTCTTTTCTTTCATCAAGAATTCTAGTCGTATTCTTACCCGTATTATACACAGCTTCAAAACGTACTTACTATGAGTATATACCAATAGGAACTAGCATGAGATTCCACTCTTGATTATGTCATGTATGACTAATCAATTTTAACTTCTACCATGAGCTAGTCAACTAACTAGAACTCCTTTTAACCCCACTCACCACTCACCAATTACCATTCATCATTCACTCCATTTCACTTCCAATTCTCTTTCTAATTCTCTCTCAACACACACACACACACTATTATGAACGTATTTTTCCAGTAGTTAATCATCATCTTCATCAAAAATCACTTCAAGAATCAAGCTATAATCATCATAGGAAGAACACTTCAAAAATCCCTTCAAGTTTACTAATTTACTTCCAAGCTTTCTAATCCATTCCAAGTAATCATCTAAGATCAAGAAACCTTTGTTATATACAGTAGGTTATCTTTCTTATTCAAGGTAATATTCATATTCAAACTTTGATTCAATTTCTATAACTATAAACTATCTTAATTCGAGTAAAAATGTTACTTGAACTTGTTTTTGTGTCATGATCCTACTTCAAGAACTTTCAAGCCATCCAAGATCCTTTGAAGCTAGATCATTTCTTGTCACTTCCAGTAGGTTTACCTACTAAACTTGAGGTAGTAATGATGTTCATAACATCATTCGATTCATATATATAAAACTATCTTATTCGAAGGTTTAAACTCGTAATCACTAGAACATAGTTTAGTTAATTCTAAACTTGTTCGCAAACAAAAGTTAATCCTTCTAACTTGACTTTTAAAATTAACTACACACATGTTCTATATCTATATGATATGCTAACTTAATAATTTAAAACCTAGAAACACGAAAAACACCGTAAAACCGGATTTACGCCGTCGTAGTAACACCGCGGGCTGTTTTGGGTTAGTTAATTAAAAACTATGATAAACTTTGATTTAAAAGTTTTTATTCTGAGAAAATGATTTTTATTATGAACATGAAACTATATCCAAAAATTATGGTTAAACTCAAAGTGGAAGTATGTTTTCTAAAATGGTCATCTAGACGTCGTTCTTTCGACTGAAATGACAACCTTTACAAAAATGACTTGTAACTTATTTTTCTGACTATAAATGAAAGGACCCGTTCATATACATTATAAACGATTCACAATAGTTTATTACATCGCGAGGTATTTGACCTCTATATGATACATTTTACAAACATTGCATTCGTTTTTAAAAGATAAACTTTCTTTACAACGAAAGTTGATGGCATGCACACCATTTCATAATACATCCAACTATAATTGGCTTAATAATAATCTTGATGAACTCAATGACTCGAATGTAGTGACCCGAACTTTTCCATGTTTATATATATTAATTGAGATTAATATTTACATGATTAAATGTTTCCAACATGTTAAGCAATCAAACTTGTTAAGACTTGATTAATTGAAATATGTTTCATATAGACAATTGACCACCCAAGTTGACCGGTGATTCACGAACGTTAAAACTTGTAAAAACTATACGATGACATATATATGGTTATATATATAGTTAACATGTTTTTATTATAAGTATGTATCTCATTAGGTATTTTAACAATGAGTTATATACATAAAAATGAGACTATTAATTTAAGAAACTCAAAAACGATATATATAACGATTATCGTTATAACAACGTCTTACTAGGTACATATGAATCATATTAAGATATTGATACACTTGGTTAATTATGTTAAATGATAAGTAAATATATTATTAAGTGTATTAACAATGAAATACATATGTAAAAATAAGACTACTAACTTAATGATTTCGAAACGAGACATATATGTAACGATTATCGTTGTAACGACATTTAACTGTATATACATCATACTGAGATATATTATATATCATAATATCATGATAATATAACAATTTAACATCTCATTTGTTATAATAAACAATGGGTTAACAACATTCAACAAGATCGTTAACCTAAAGGTTTCAAAACAACATTTACATGTAACGACTAACGATGACTTAACGACTCAGTTAAAATGTATATACATGTAATGTTTTAATATGTATTCATACACTTTTGAAAGACTTCAAGACACTTATCAAAATACTTCTACTTAACAAAAATGCTTACAATTACATCCTCGTTCAGTTTCATCAACAATTCTACTCGTATGCACCCGTATTCGTACTTGTACAATACACAGCTTTTAGATGTATGTACTATTGGTATATACACTCCAATGATCAGCTCTTAGCAGCCCATGTGAGTCACCTAACACATGTGGGAACCATCATTTGGCAACTAGCATAAAATATCTCATAAAATTACAAAAATATGAGTAATCATTCATGACTTATTTACATGAAAACAAAATTACATATCCTTTATATCTAATCCATACACCAACGACCAAAAACACCTACAAACACTTTCATTCTTCAATTTTCTTCATCTAATTGATCTCTCTCAAGTTCTATCTTCAAGTTCTAAGTGTTCTTCATATATTTTACAAGTTCTAGTTACATAAAATCAAGAATACTTTCAAGTTTGCTAGCTCACTTCCAATCTTGTAAGGTGATCATCCAACCTCAAGAAATCTTTGTTTCTTACAGTAGGTTATCATTCTAATACAAGGTAATAATCATATTCAAACTTTGGTTCAATTTCTATAACTATAACAATCTTATTTCAAGTGATGATCTTACTTGAACTTGTTTTCGTGTCATGATTCTGCTTCAAGAACTTCGAGCCATCCAAGGATCCGTTGAAGCTAGATCCATTTTTCTCTTTTCCAGTAGGTTTATCCAAGGAACTTAAGGTAGTAATGATGTTCATAACATCATTCGATTCATACATATAAAGCTATCTTATTCGAAGGTTTAAACTTGTAATCACTAGAACATAGTTTAGTTAATTCTAAACTTGTTCACAAACAAAAGTTAATCCCTCTAACTTGAATTTTAAAATCAACTAAACACATGTTATATATCTATATGATATGCTAACTTAATGATTTAAAACCTGGAAACACGAAAAACACCGTAAAACCGGATTTACGCCGTCGTAGTAACACCGCGGGCTGTTTTGGGTTAGTTAATTAAAAACTATGATAAACTTTGATTTAAAAGTTGTTATTCTTAGAAAATGATTTTTATTATGAACATGAAACTATATCCAAAAATTATGGTTAAACTCAAAGTGGAAGTATGTTTTCTAAAATGGTCATCTAGACGTCGTTCTTTCGACTGAAATGACTACCTTTACAAAAACGACTTGTAACTTATTTTTCCGACTATAAACCTATACTTTTTCTGTTTAGATTCATAAAATAGAGTTCAATATGAAACCATAGCAATTTTATTTACTCAAAACGGATTTAAAATGAAGAAGTTATGGGTAAAACAAGATTGGATAATTTTTCTCATTTTAGCTACGTGAAAATTGGTAACAAATCTATTCCAACCATAACTTAATCAACTTGTATTGTATATTATGTAATCTTGAGATACCATAGACACGTATACAATGTTTCGACCTATCATGTCGACACATCTATATATATTTCGGAACAACCATAGACACTCTATATGTGAATGTTGGAGTTAGCTATACAGGGTTGAGGTTGATTCCAAAATATATATAGTTTGAGTTGTGATCAATACTGAGATACATATACACTGGGTCGTGGATTGATTCAAGATAATATTTATCAATTTATTTCTGTACATCTAACTGTGGACAACTAGTTGTAGGTTACTAACGAGGACAGCTGACTTAATAAACTTAAAACATCAAAATATATTAAAAGTGTTGTAAATATATTTTGAACATACTTTGATATATATGTATATATTGTTATAGGTTCGTGAATCAACCAGTGGCCAAGTCTTACTTCCCGACGAAGTAAAAATCTGTGAAAGTGAGTTATAGTCCCACTTTTAAAATATAATATTTTTGGGATGAGAATACATGCAGGTTTTATAAATGATTTACAAAATAGACACAAGTACGTGAAACTACATTTTATGGTTGAATTATCGAAATCGAATATGCCCCTTTTTATTAAGTCTGGTAATCTAAGAATTAGGGAACAGACACCCTAATTGACGCGAATCCTAAAGATAGATCTATTGGGCCTAACAAACCCCATCCAAAGTACCGGATGCTTTAGTACTTCGAAATTTATATCATATCCGAAGGGTGTCCCGAAATGATGGGGATATTCTTATTTATGCATCTTGTTAATGTCGGTTACCAGGTGTTCACCATATGAATGATTTTTATCTCTATGTATGGGATGTGTATTGAAATATAAAATCTTGTGGTCTATTATTATGATTTGATATATATAGGTTAAACCTATAACTCACCAACATTTTTGTTGACGTTTTAAGCATGTTTATTCTCAGGTGATTATTAAGAGCTTCCGCTGTCGCATACTTAAATAAGGACGAGATTTGGAGTCCATGCTTGTATGATATTGTGTAAAAACTGCATTCAAGAAACTTATTTTGTTGTAACATATTTGTATTGTAAACCATTATGTAATGGTCGTGTGTAAACAGGATATTTTAGATTATCATTATTTGATAATCTACGTAAAGTTTTTTTAAACCTTTATTGATGAAATAAAGGTTATGGTTTGTTTTAAAATGAATGCAGTCTTTGAAAAACGTCTCATATAGAGGTCAAAACCTCGCAACGAAATCAATTAATATGGAACGTTTTTAATCAATAAGAACGGGACATTTCAGTTGGTATCAGAGCGTTGGTCTTAGAGAACCAGAATTTTGCATTAGTGTGTCTTATCGAGTTTGTTAGGATGCATTAGTGAGTCTGGACTTCGACCGTGTTTACTTGAAAAATGATTGCTTAACAAATTTTGTTGGAAACTATATATTTTTAACATGTGAATATTATGTGATATATTAATCTCTTAACGCGTTTGATATTATGTGATAGATGTCTACCTCTAGAACAAGTCCCATTGACTCACCTAATAATAATGAAGAGTCAAATGTAAATTGGAATGATTCATGGACTGATTCACAAGTTCCCGAAGAGGAACCGGAAGAAGAGTCAGAACCGGAAGAAGAATCGGAACCGGAAGAAGAATCGAAACCGGATGAAGAAGTAGAACCGGTGGGGGAAATAATAAAACGGTTAAGTAAAAGAAAATCCTCAACCAACCGACCAAGGTTAATTATGGTCAATGGTGTTTCCGCCAAGGAAGCAAAATATTGGGAGGATTACCAATTCTCCGATGAATCGGATTCTGACGAGAATTCCGATGATGTTATAGAAATTACCCCAACTGAATTTAAAAAGGCAAAAGAAAATAATAAGGGAAAGGGCATAAAAATAGAGAAATCTAATTCCAACCCCGATGAACTTTATATGTATCGTCAACCCCCGAAGTCCTTAAGTTGTAACAATGACCCGGGAACCTCTAAACCACCAGGTTTTTCTAAACCGTTGTGGAAAACGACAGTTAGTATTAGGGGAACATCATATATCCCTAGAAACTTATCAAAACGAACCAAAACCGAAGAAGAAGAAACGAGCGAGTCAGAATAAGATAGTTGTATTCGTGTGGTGTAATATACGTAATATAGTGTTCTTATGCTTTATGACATATCTAACTCTTGTCTATTTCACAGTTTAAAAACAAAAAAAAATGGATAGACAACCTAATATTTTAAGAGACCTACCCGGAGACATGATTGATGAAATCTTGTCTAGAGTCGGCCAGAATTCCTCGGCACAACTATTTAAGGCAAGATCAGTTTGTAAGACATTCGAAGAACGTTCCAAGAATGTCTTGGTTTATAAGAGACTTTCGTTTGAAAGATGGGGGATATCACATTGGGAAACCCATAAGTTACGATGTGTTTACTTTGACGCATATATTGCGGGGAACCCAAATGCTATTTTACGCAACGGGTTAAGAAATTATTTTGACTCAATATATCCGAATATTGGACTTCGTGATTTAGAAAAAGCGGCTAACATGCAACATAAAGAAGCATGTTATGCTTACGGATTAGTAATGTTCGCTTCTCACCAAAGTGAGAACAAGAACATCGGGCTACAACTATTAAACAAAACATTTCCACAATTGACTGAGTCGGTAATTGGGGTAAGAAATGAGGTTTTTAGATTATTACGGGACTGTTGGACATTACGTAACCCTCGTCCCTTTGACGACGTTACAACACGTTGTCTTATCAACGGCCATAACGGTTATGTTCCACAAGATCAAGGATGGGAAGTAGTCCTAGTAAAACCAGAATGCATGACTTGTTTCTGGACGTATGAATTACGTGTCTTTATTGCCTTTGCTGAACGACTTGTGTACTAGCTAGAATTATCTTCACAACTATCTTGTATCAAAGTTATTGTGTGCTATATTTCATGCTTTATGTAAAATAAGCGGTATTGTAAGTTTGTAAAATATTGTATAAAAGTTTGAACGCGAAATATTATTATAATCAGTTTTTCATATAGAATTGTAGTAGTTGAATTGTATATTAGCTACTAAGTATGAACTTAACGGGTAGGTACTACCCGAATTTAAACTTATAAAACGCTAATATGAAGAAAAAGCTTTTATAAATGAGTTCATATTATGCTACAAAATACTATTAACTACTCTTAATATTCTGTATGATTAACTTGTTCCATTTGACTATTTTGAAGGAAATGGCACCGACTACTCGACACACCGTGAATATGAATGAAGAGGAATTCCGTACTTTTCTAGCTTCAAACATAGCCGCAGTACAGGCTGCGCTACATACCAACAATAACCTTGGATCTAGCAGTACAGAAAATCGTGTAGGATGCACCTACAAAGAATTCACTGCCTGCAAACCTTTGGAATTTGATGGAACCGAAGGACCGATCGGATTGAAACGGTGGACCGAGAAGGTCGAATCGGTGTTTGCCATAAGTAAGTGTACTGAAGAGGACAAAGTGAAGTACGCTACGCATACCTTCACAGGTTCTGCGTTAACATGGTGGAATACCTATCTAGAGCAAGTGGGACAAGACGATGCGTACGCACTACCGTGGTCAGCATTCAAGCACTTGATGAACGAGAAGTACCGTCCCAGAACCGAGGTCAATAAGCTCAAGACAGAACTTAGAGGGTTACGAACCCAAGGATTTGATATTACCACGTACGAAAGACGATTCACAGAATTGTGCCTATTGTGTCCGGGAGCATTCGAAGATGAGGAAGAGAAGATCGACGCGTTTGTGAAAGGATTACCGGAAAGAATCCAAGAAGATATAAGTTCACATGAGCCCGCCTCTATACAACAGGCATGTAGAATGGCTCACAAACTAGTGAACCAGATTGAAGAAAGAATTAAAGAACAGACTGCTGAAGAGGCCAATGTGAAGCAAGTCAAAAGAAAGTGGGAGGAAAATGGTGATAAGAATCACTAATACAACAACAACAGCAATTACAACAATAATCGCAACAATTATCCCAACAATCGCAACATCAATCGCAACTACAACAAACGGCCCAACAACAACAACAACAACAACAGCAACTACAACAACCATCCCAACAACAATAATAACCGCAACAACAACAATCAGAAGCAGCTATGCCAAAGATGTGAAAAGTATCACTCGGGGTTCTGCACCAAATTTTGCAACAAGTGTAAAAGAAATGGTCATAGCGCGGTGAAGTGTGAGGTCTACGGACCAGGGGTTAATAGAACAAAAGGAACGAATGGTGTCGGAACGAGTAATGGCGGAGCAAGTAGTGTCAGAGCAAGTTATGCCATTGTAGTTTGCTATAAATGTGGAAAACCGGGCCACATTATTAGAAATTGCCCGAACCAGGAGAACACGAATGGACAAGGTCGCGGAAGAGTTTTCAATATTAATGCGGCAGAGGCACAGGAAGACCCGGAGCTTGTTACGGGTACGTTTCTTATTGACAATAAATCTGCTTACGTTTTATTTGATTCGGGTGCGGATAGAAGCTATATGAGTAGAGATTTTTGTGCTAAATTAAGTTGTCCATTGACGCCTTTGGATAGTAAATTTTTACTCGAATTAGCAAACGGTAAATTAATTTCAGCAGATAATATATGTCGGAATCGAGAAATTAAACTGGTTAGCGAAACATTTAAGATTGATTTGATACCAGTAGAGTTAGGGAGTTTTGATGTGATAATTGGTATGGACTGGTTGAAAGAAGTGAAAGCAGAGATCGTCTGTTACAAAAATGCAATTCGCATTATACGAGAAAAAGGAAAACCCTTAATGGTGTACGGAGAAAAGGGCAACACGAAGCTACATCTTATTAGTAATTTGAAGGCACAAAAACTAATAAGAAAAGGTTGCTATGCTGTTCTAGCACACGTCGAGAAAGTACAAACTGAAGAAAAGAGCATCAATGATGTTCCCATTGCAAAAGAATTTTCCGATGTATTTCCGAAAGAATTACCGGGATTACCCCCACATCGATCTGTTGAATTTCAAATAGATCTTGTACCAGGAGCTGCACCAATAGCTCGTGCTCCTTACAGACTCGCACCCAGCGAGATGAAAGAACTGCAAAGCCAATTACAAGAACTTTTAGAGCGTGGTTTCATTCGACCAAGCACATTACCGTGGGGAGCTCCTGTTTTGTTTGTCAAGAAGAAAGATGGTACATTCAGGTTGTGTATCGACTATCGAGAGTTGAACAAACTTACCATCAAGAACCGCTACCCACTACCGAGAATCGACGACTTATTTGATCAACTACAAGGCTCGTCTGTTTATTCAAAGATTGACTTACGTTCCGGGTATCATCAAATGCGGGTGAAAGAAGATGATATTCCAAAGACTGCTTTCAGAACACGTTACGGTCATTACGAGTTTATGGTCATGCTGTTTGGTTTAACTAATGCACCAGCTATGTTCATGGACCTTATGAACCGAGTGTGTGGACCATACCTTGACAAGTTTGTCATTGTTTTCATTGATGACATACTTATTTACTCAAAGAATGACCAAGAACACGGTGAACATTTGAGAAAGGTGTTAGAAGTATTGAGGAAGGAAGAATTGTACGCTAAGTTTTCAAAGTGTGCATTTTGGTTGGAAGAAGTTCAATTCCTCGGTCACATAGTGAACAAAGAAGGTATTAAGGTGGATCCGGCAAAGATAGAAACTGTTGAAAAGTGGGAAACCCCGAAAACTCCGAAACACATACGCCAGTTTTTAGGACTAGCTGGTTACTACAGAAGGTTCATCCAAGACTTTTCCAGAATAGCAAAACCCTTGACTGCATTAACGCATAAAGGGAAGAAATTTGAATGGAAGGATGAACAAGAGAAAGCGTTTCAGTTATTGAAGAAAAAGCTAACTACGGCACCTATATTGTCATTGCCTGAAGGGAATGATGATTTTGTGATTTATTGTGACGCATCAAAGCAAGGTCTCGGTTGTGTATTAATGCAACGAACGAAGGTGATTGCTTATGCCTCTAGACAATTGAAGATTCACGAGCAAAATTATACGACGCATGATTTGTAATTAGGTGCGGTTGTTTTTGCATTAAAAACTTGGAGGCACTACTTATATGGGGTCAAAAGTATTATATATACCGACCACAAAAGTCTTCAACACATATTTAATCAGAAACAACTGAATATGAGGCAGCGTAGGTGGATTGAATTGTTGAATGATTACGACTTTGAGATTCGTTACCACCCGGGGAAGGCAAATGTGGTAGCCGATGCCTTGAGCAGGAAGGACAGAGAACCCATTCGAGTAAAATCTATGAATATAATGATTCATAATAACCTTACTACTCAAATAAAGGAGGCGCAACAAGGAGTTTTAAAAGAGGGAAATTTAAAGAATGAAATACCCAAAGGATCGGAGAAGCATCTTAATATTCGGGAAGACGGAACCCGGTATAGGGCTGAAAGGATTTGGGTACCAAAATTTGGAGATATGAGAGAAATAGTACTTAGAGAAGCTCATAAAACCAGATACTCAATACATCCTGGAACGGGGAAGATGTACAAGGATCTCAAGAAACATTTTTGGTGGCCGGGTATGAAAGCCGATGTTGCTAAATACGTAGGAGAATGTTTGACGTGTTCTAAGGTCAAAGCTGAGCATCAGAAACCATCAGGTCTACTTCAACAACCCGAAATCCCGGAATGGAAATGGGAAAACATTACCATGGATTTCATCACTAAATTGCCAAGGACTGCAAGTGGTTTTGATACTATTTGGGTAATAGTTGATCGTCTCACCAAATCAGCACACTTCCTGCCAATAAGAGAAGATGACAAGATGGAGAAGTTAGCACGACTGTATTTGAAGGAAGTCGTCTCCAGACATGGAATACCAATCTCTATTATCTCTGATAGGGATGGCAGATTTATTTCAAGATTCTGGCAGACATTACAGCAAGCATTAGGAACTCGTCTAGACATGAGTACTGCCTATCATCCACAAACTGATGGGCAGAGCGAAAGGACGATACAAACGCTTGAAGACATGCTACGAGCATGTGTTATTGATTTCAGAAACAGTTGGGATCGACATCTACCGTTAGCAGAATTTTCCTACAACAACAGCTACCATTCAAGCATTGAGATGGCGCCGTTTGAAGCACTTTATGGTAGAAAGTGCAGGTCTCCGATTTGTTGGAGTGAAGTGGGGGATAGACAGATTACGGGTCCGGAGATTATACAAGAAACTACCGAGAAGATCATCCAAATTCAACAACGGTTGAAAACCGCCCAAAGTCGACAAAAGAGCTACGCTGACATTAAAAGAAAAGATATAGAATTTGAAATTGGAGAGATGGTCATGCTTAAAGTTGCACCTTGGAAAGGCGTTGTTCGATTTGGTAAACGAGGGAAATTAAATCCAAGGTATATTGGACCATTCAAGATTATTGATCGTGTCGGACCAGTAGCTTACCGACTGGAGTTACCTCAACAACTCGCGGCTATACATAACACTTTCCACGTCTCGAATTTGAAGAAATGTTTTGCTAAAGAAGATCTCACTATTCCGTTAGATGAAATCCAAATCAACGAAAAACTTCAATTCATCGAAGAACCCGTCGAAATAATGGATCGTGAGGTTAAAAGACTTAAGCAAAACAAGATACCAATTGTTAAGGTTCGATGGAATGCTCGTAGAGGACCCGAGTTCACCTGGGAGCGTGAAGATCAGATGAAGAAGAAATACCCGCATCTATTTCCAGAAGATTCGTCAACACCTTCAACAGCTTAAAATTTCGGGACGAAATTTATTTAACGGGTAGGTACTGTAGTGACCCGAACTTTTCCATGTTTATATATATTAATTGAGATTAATATTTACATGATTAAATGTTTCCAACATGTTAAGCAATCAAACTTGTTAAGACTTGATTAATTGAAATATGTTTCATATAGACAATTGACCACCCAAGTTGACCGGTGATTCACGAACGTTAAAACTTGTAAAAACTATACGATGACATATATATGGTTATATATATAGTTAACATGTTTTTATTATAAGTATGTATCTCATTAGGTATTTTAACAATGAGTTATATACATAAAAATGAGACTATTAATTTAAGAAACTCAAAAACGATATATATAACGATTATCGTTATAACAACGTCTTACTAGGTACATATGAATCATATTAAGATATTGATACACTTGGTTAATTATGTTAAATGATAAGTAAATATATTATTAAGTGTATTAACAATGAAATACATATGTAAAAATAAGACTACTAACTTAATGATTTCGAAACGAGACATATATGTAACGATTATCGTTGTAACGACATTTAACTGTATATACATCATACTGAGATATATTATATATCATAATATCATGATAATATAACAATTTAACATCTCATTTGTTATAATAAACAATGGGTTAACAACATTCAACAAGATCGTTAACCTAAAGGTTTCAAAACAACATTTACATGTAACGACTAACGATGACTTAACGACTCAGTTAAAATGTATATACATGTAATGTTTTAATATGTATTCATACACTTTTGAAAGACTTCAAGACACTTATCAAAATACTTCTACTTAACAAAAATGCTTACAATTACATCCTCGTTCAGTTTCATCAACAATTCTACTCGTATGCACCCGTATTCGTACTTGTACAATACACAGCTTTTAGATGTATGTACTATTGGTATATACACTCCAATGATCAGCTCTTAGCAGCCCATGTGAGTCACCTAACACATGTGGGAACCATCATTTGGCAACTAGCATAAAATATCTCATAAAATTACAAAAATATGAGTAATCATTCATGACTTATTTACATGAAAACAAAATTACATATCCTTTATATCTAATCCATACACCAACGACCAAAAACACCTACAAACACTTTCATTCTTCAATTTTCTTCATCTAATTGATCTCTCTCAAGTTCTATCTTCAAGTTCTAAGTGTTCTTCATATATTTTACAAGTTCTAGTTACATAAAATCAAGAATACTTTCAAGTTTGCTAGCTCACTTCCAATCTTGTAAGGTGATCATCCAACCTCAAGAAATCTTTGTTTCTTACAGTAGGTTATCATTCTAATACAAGGTAATAATCATATTCAAACTTTGGTTCAATTTCTATAACTATAACAATCTTATTTCAAGTGATGATCTTACTTGAACTTGTTTTCGTGTCATGATTCTGCTTCAAGAACTTCGAGCCATCCAAGGATCCGTTGAAGCTAGATCCATTTTTCTCTTTTCCAGTAGGTTTATCCAAGGAACTTAAGGTAGTAATGATGTTCATAACATCATTCGATTCATACATATAAAGCTATCTTATTCGAAGGTTTAAACTTGTAATCACTAGAACATAGTTTAGTTAATTCTAAACTTGTTCACAAACAAAAGTTAATCCCTCTAACTTGAATTTTAAAATCAACTAAACACATGTTATATATCTATATGATATGCTAACTTAATGATTTAAAACCTGGAAACACGAAAAACACCGTAAAACCGGATTTACGCCGTCGTAGTAACACCGCGGGCTGTTTTGGGTTAGTTAATTAAAAACTATGATAAACTTTGATTTAAAAGTTGTTATTCTGAGAAAATGATTTTTATTATGAACATGAAACTATATCCAAAAATTATGGTTAAACTCAAAGTGGAAGTATGTTTTCTAAAATGGTCATCTAGACGTCGTTCTTTCGACTGAAATGACTACCTTTACAAAAACGACTTGTAACTTATTTTTCCGACTATAAACATATACTTTTTCTGTTTAGATTCATAAAATAGAGTTCAATATGAAACCATATCAATTTTATTTACTCAAAACGGATTTAAAATGAAGAAGTTATGGGTAAAACAAGATTGGATAATTTTTCTCATTTTAGCTACGTGAAAATTGGTAACAAATCTATTCCAACCATAACTTAATCAACTTGTATTGTATATTATGTAATCTTGAGATACCATAGACACGTATACAATGTTTCTACCTATCATGTCGACACATCTATATATATTTCGGAACAACCATAGACACTCTATATGTGAATGTTAGAGTTAGCTATACAGGGTTGAGGTTGATTCCAAAATATATATAGTTTGAGTTGTGATCAATACTGAGATACGTATACACTGGGTCGTGGATTGATTCAAGATAATATTTATCAATTTATTTCTGTACATCTAACTGTGGACAACTAGTTGTAGGTTACTAACGAGGACAGCTGACTTAATAAACTTAAAACATCAAAATATATTAAAAGTGTTGTAAATATATTTTGAACATACTTTGATATATATGTATATATTGTTATAGGTTCGTGAATCAACCAGTGGCCAAGTCTTACTTCCCGACGAAGTAAAAATCTGTGAAAGTGAGTTATAGTCCCACTTTTAAAATATAATATTTTTGGGATGAGAATACATGCAGGTTTTATAAATGATTTACAAAATAGACACAAGTACGTGAAACTACATTTTATGGTTGAATTATCGAAATCGAATATGCCCCTTTTTATTAAGTCTGGTAATCTAAGAATTAGGGAACAGACACCCTAATTGACGCGAATCCTAAAGATAGATCTATTGGGCCTAACAAACCCCATCCAAAGTACCGGATGCTTTAGTACTTCGAAATTTATATCATATCCGAAGGGTGTCCCGGAATGATGGGGATATTCTTATTTATGCATCTTGTTAATGTCGGTTACCAGGTGTTCACCATATGAATGATTTTTATCTCTATGTATGGGATGTGTATTGAAATATGAAATCTTGTGGTCTATTATTATGATTTGATATATATAGGTTAAACCTATAACTCACCAACATTTTTGTTGACGTTTTAAGCATGTTTATTCTCAGGTGATTATTAAGAGCTTCTGCTGTCGTATACTTAAATAAGGACGAGATTTGGAGTCCATGCTTGTATGATATTGTGTAAAAACTGCATTCAAGAAACTTATTTTGTTGTAACATATTTGTATTGTAAATCATTATGTAATGGTCGTGTGTAAACAGGATATTTTAGATTATCATTATTTGATAATCTACGTAAAGTTTTTTTAAACCTTTATTGATGAAATAAAGGTTATGGTTTGTTTTAAAATGAATGCAGTCTTTGAAAAACGTCTCATATAGAGGTCAAAACCTCGCAACGAAATCAATTAATATGGAACGTTTTTAATCAATAAGAACGGGACATTTCATCGAATGCAACGTCTTTCAAAATATGCCATGAATGACTCCAAGTATTATCCTTAAAATGAGCTAATGCACAGCGGAAGATTTCTTTAATACCTGAGAATAAACATGCTTTAAAGTGTCAACCAAAAGGTTGGTGAGTTCATAGGTTTATCATATCAATCATTTCAATATATTAATAGACCACAAGATTTCCGTTTATAAATATATGTACACTCGCAAGTGTATAAAAGTATTCTATAAGTTGTAGGCACCCGATAACAAGCCTTAACGTTCATGTTTTACCCTCTGAAGTACACCAGATCAGGTGTGTTTAAAATAACCTCGAAGTACTAAAGCATCCCATAGTCAGGATGGGGTTTGTCAGGCCCAATAGATCTATCTTTAGGATTCGCGCCTACCGTACATAGACAAGTAGTTTAATGTTACCAAGCTAAGGGTATATTTCTGGTTTAAACCCACGTAGAATTAGTTTTAGTACTTGTGCCTATTTCGTAAAGCATTTATAAAAACAGCGCATGTATTCTTAGTCCCAAAAATATATATAAAAGGGAGCAAATGAAACTCACAATATTGTATTTCGTAGTAAAAATACATATAACGTCATTTAATAAGTGCAAGGTTGGCCTCGGATTCACGAACGTATCAATATTGAGATTCAATATTGCAGGAAAGTACGTAGACGCAACGGAGATGATAAACACTAGATTGACCTCACGAGCATACCCATGAACCATACCCATCACCTCCATAGCTATAACCCATAATTTCCTTAGCTTCGACTCATTCAAAAAAAACTATTTTGAAATCACTCGGACAGCACTCCGTCGTAATATTTTATGTATACTAATAATATCTTGAAATAATACAGAGCAATATATATATATATATATATATATATATATATATATATATATATATATATATATATATATATATATATATATATATATATATATATATATCAATTGAGAGAGTTTAGAGAAATATATTTTCAAGTTTCTATGAAATAATGAAACCTATTGAATTCTATTTATAATAGATTTTTGAATTATAAAAGTGAATTATTAAAGTATGAATTATTAAAGTGAATTATTAAAGTATGAATTATTAAAGTATGAATTATTAAAGTGAATTATTAAAGTATGAATTATTAAAGTTAAAGTAAAGTAAAAGTAAAGTAAAGGTAAAGTTAAAGTATAGTAAAAGTATAAAAAACTATGTATGTATAATACGCGTATAAATATATATAATATTAATTTAAATCATTATATATATTTAATGAAATAAAATATAAATATCGTTATATTTATTATACTGGTTAAGTAATGAGTTGTCAAAAGTGATTTTAGATATTTATAAAAGTTATATACGTTTTAATAATAAAGTTCTTTTTAAACTGAAAACGTCTTTGTACGTTTGAAAATAGATTAATAGAATATTATGGAAACCAATTCTCCACTAACTTTTGTCTAACTTTCGTAAATAGCTTTACAAATTATTCTAAATATCGTTAAGAGGAATAGCTTTTCTCAAATCATAGTGGACCTCTCAATAGAGACTTGTAATCATAATTCAATGTTTCTGATAATTCAATCATTTAATATATATATATTTTTTTTAATTTCGTCAAAAATCATATTGAAACAAATACGTTCGTGTAAAGTATTATACGTTTAATACTTTATTAATATTCTCAAGTTATAATATATATATACATATACATATCTATTTATATATAACGGTTCGTGAATCGTCGGAATTTGGTCGAGGTTATAATGAATGTATGAACACAGTTTAAAATTCTATAAATTTAACTTAACAAACTTTGCTTATCGTGTCGGAATAATATAAAGATTAAAGTTTAAATTTGGTCAGAAATTTCTGGGTCGTCACAGTACCTACCCGTTAAAGAAATTTCGTACCCGAAATTTGATAGAGGTCGTCATGACTAACAATGAGAATGTTATTATAACGATTATAGAGTTTTATCATGTTCAAGAAGCATGGATAAAATAATTCAATTACTAGAAGCGTGTGAGTGAAGTTATCGTAAATGAATGAAATAAGATAATAGTGATTCGTCGTATCTTTTGACGTCATCATGATTGATCTCCGAAAAGAAAATCTTTGTAATCTATATTGGATTTGATTATTCGGCGATTAAGAAAATGATGATCCTCTTCGAATTAATACGATAATCCATTTTGATTTCTCTGTCGGATATTTCACTATAAATCCACCTCCTTTGTTTTCTTACAACTCACACCTTCTCAACTCATATTTTAAAATATTTGTCAATATGCTTCATCCAGTGCTGATTCTTGATATACTCCTCACTTTCATATATGTAGCTATTCTTTTTTATCTGCCTCCGGAAGAATCGATTTACTTCTACTATACTCTTGGTTTTATAGTGTTTTTAGTTCTCCCGTGTCTTTATATTGCTATATGCATTGATATATACGGTTTGTGATTTCTGGGTTGTTGTTGGGTTTTATATCTTGCCTTATATTTCAAAGTCCTTGCTTCTTTTATAATCATTTTTATCCACAGTTAATGCTCTCTTCTATTTGATATGATTTATACTCCCATTTCTAGTTCGGAGCTTTGGACTTTCGTTTCTTCTTCTTGCGATTAAGCACCGCTTGTAATGGTCCAGAATTCGCAGATATAAATTTCAGAATGAACATTGTTAATGTTCTAGGAAGGAAATTGTAATGGCACGATCTTGACTTGTCAAATTACCAGAATACCTCGGAAAAGGCCGAATCATCAAGAAATATTTTCTTGATATTTAGAGATCAAAGAGAATACAAGAGTCGTGTAACATAGCACATGATGACGTTATGATATGTGAATCATCATGTTCTATTTAGAAACTCAGCATGAATTACTGTAATATAATCACGTTGATCAAGTGTCATTATATTATACTAACTCATGCTTCAGCTCCCAACACTTCTTCAAGAATATTCCTATTTTAAACTCGAATGTTTCAGAATTTAGAAACTAAAATAGTTTCTTTTATGATATAATAAAGATAGCGCGAAGAGGTAAATGATTTCAGATAAGAATAATTATAAAAATATCTTCAGAAGTATGGATGATATTTATAATGAAAGATGCGATGATATCTTAGAATGTCTAATATCAGAGGATGATGAAGGATATTGTCCGCAGGGGTTTAGAGTTAGGAGCAAGATATCCGTTAATGACTTCAGCAAGTACTGAATCATTTAGATTCTTTGAAGGCAGGTTCAGCCTTTGTGATTTGTCCACAGCCTCCTTCATACTTTGCTCAATCCGTTTTCCAGTTCCAAAGCTTCTCTTTTTCTGAGCTTTGCCAATATACTATCCTTTATCATCCAACTTTTTACTGTTAAGGTCGTTTACAGTTTTTGTTGCTTCATCAGCATTTTTCAAAATTTTGAGAACTGGTTCGCAGTTTAGGGTGTTTTTCAGAAATTTCTCATTCAAAGAATGTAAGTCTTGGAGGTAGACGTTGTGTGTATATGTAATTGTTGATGTAGACATGCTGCGAGGTTTCAAAATACTGATTGCTGATTCTCAATAATTGGTATGGCAATTCTTGTTATAAGGTACGAATGAATATATGATAGGGTTTCGATAATTATAATGATTTTTTTTTTTTTTTTTTTTTTTGGAAAGTCAAAGATCAGTGAAGTTGTTGGTAAGTTTATTGCTAATGTGGTGAATATAAACGATTCTCCGGTAACGTTGGCTAAAGGGAAACGTATCTATCGAGGTTATAATAAGACTGTTTTGATTGAGAAGTCGAAGTTGACTTGCTGGAGCTGTGACAAAACTGTCTATTTTGAAACGGAATTGAAAAGTTATTTTAGCTAGTAAATGCCAAAGGGTCTAACACGGATATGTATCGAACTATGACTTGGGTTTTGAGAGTTTTTCAGGTGTATAACTGTGGGTAACATGTGGTTGGATCATCATCTCGATTGTTCCTTAGTTGAAGTGTCTTCAGGAATTTCGAAGGGTTTGAGCACATATTGTAATCGTTAATACATATGATGTTCTAACACAGTTTTGAAGTCAAAGTATAGCTTTGAAAGATATAGGAATCTAAGAGTGATGATACTGGTTATGTTTCGAATTGAATTATGCGATTTCAAAATCAAAATATGTAATTGAATTTGAATGAGTATGATTGTTTTAATTTATATGAAAGAATGGATATTGTTGTGAAAGTAGGGAGTATAGTTGATGATCGCTGAATCAGTTTCGAAAAATGTAATATATTAATTGTGAATTTATATATATCTCGGGTATTACCTACCCGTTAAATTTTTTTTTTCACAATTAATATTTTGTACAAAAGAAGTTTATTACAGTCTTTATGAAAATATATGTGTATATTTTCTTTAGATGTAATATAGATTTAATGAGTTAATATTAAATTAAACTCATTTGTTTTATGGTTGGAACTAGAATTGAGTAATCCCTAAAACTTTATAAATTGCATAAGTATTTCTTCAATAATATTGAAATTATGAATCATTACTTTGTTATTTGTTGGTTTTCGTGAAATTCTTGTGAACTTCGCAAGGTACGAATGATGTTATTTGAAAAGTTTCGAGTACATCGATGATGAAAGTGTAAAATCAAACATATATTCGAATAATACACTTGATTTATTATGAATTGGAATTTTATTGAATTGAGACAGAGATTGTAATTAACGATGGTTAAGTTGTGGACGAAGGACGTACATCATTGCATATTTGTAATATGAATTAACTGAGTAGTTAAGATTCACACATAATAGCTTAGTACGGGAAGATTTATTATGGTTTAAAAATTTATACATATAAAATATACATATAAATCTTTCGATTGGAAATGAGTTAATACTTCATAACTCGTTGATACAATATATTTTTTGTTGATTCGTAATGATGTCCACAATGATTCTTGAACTGACAGAGTTTGTGATGTTACAGGTGCTGTTGATTCTGACGATACTGACGGCACTGACTGTGTTGATGATGCTACGGTCCTGTTGATGCTGTTGGTAAAACAATTATAGCTTGTAAATCGTACACCATTTTCGATCAAAGTTTCTACTCTACATCTCCGTTCACTCATCCGATTTACTGTCAGAATTAAATAATCTCTAAGATTTTGGAGATTGCATAACTGCCGCAGAGATATCTCTTCAATGAAGTTTATGAATTAATAGTTCATCGTTTGTTGTTGTTGATATTCCTGGATATTTACAGGGCATATGACGTTGATGTTTGAGATACAATTGTGATGTTGTGGTGTGGGATGTGGATGTTGTTGTTGGTGGTGGTGATGGTACTGTTGGTGTTGCTGATGGTGGTACTGTTTATGCTGCTGGTGCTGCTGCTAGTGTTTGTAACCTTTGCACCATATTCTCCAAAGCCACTACCCGAGCACGAAGCTCGTTGACTTCTTCTATTACACCGGGGTGATTGTCGGTTCGGACGAGCGGATAAATAAAATCTAGAATTTGGTGTAGTATGTAATCGTGACGAGATACTCTAGAAATAAGAGAGAAAATGGTGTTTCGGATAGGTTCGCCGGTAAGTGCTTCAGGTTCTTCGCCAAGAGGGCAATGTGGTGGATGGAAGGGATCACCTTCTTCTTGTCTCCAATGATTAAGGAGGCTACGAACCCATCCCCAATTCATCCAGAATAGATGATGACTAATTTGTTGATCCATTCCGGTCACACTGCTTTCGGAACTTGAGTGGGATTCCATTTCGGAATCAGAGGGACTTGAACTAATGACGAATTCCATTTCGTACGATTGAATAAAGAATTTTTCGATATGAAATGATTTTTCGGCTATCAGGTGGTATTCTAATTATATAGAGCAAAAGGTTTCGTAGATTACGAAGGAATTTACGGAATATGTCAGACAAAGTTTACAGTAACAGATACGCTAAGATATGAATTTTGTCTATACACTATTCATGCAATCAATGCAATAAGATGTGTCTAGACTAAGAATGATAAGCAGGTAATTACCGACAAAAATGATGAGCAAAACTTTTGACATGCAGACACGGTCGAAGTCCAGACTCACTAATGCATCATAACGACTATCAGTTAAACACACTAATGCAGGCCTGGTTCGCTAAGACCACCGCTCTGATACCAACTGAAAGGACCCGTTCATATACATTATAAACGATTCACAATAGTTGATTACATCGCGAGGTATTTGACCTCTATATGATACATTTTACAAACATTGCATTCGTTTTTAAAAGATAAACTTTCTTTACAACGAAAGTTGACGGCATGCACACCATTTCATAATACATCCAACTATAATTGGCTTAATAATAATCTTGATGAACTCAATGACTCGAATGCAACGTCTTTCAAAATATGCCATGAATGACTCCAAGTATTATCCTTAAAATGAGCTAATGCACAACGGAAGATTTCTTTAATACCTGAGAATAAACATGCTTTAAAGTGTCAACCAAAAGGTTGGTGAGTTCATAGGTTTATCATATCAATCATTTCAATATATTAATAGACCACAAGATTTCCGTTTATAAATATATGTACACTCGCAAGTGTATAAAAGTATTCTATAAGTTGTAGGCACCCGATAACAGCCTTAACGTTCATGTTTTACCCTCTGAAGTACACCAGATCAGGTGTGTTTAAAATAACCTCGAAGTACTAAAGCATCCCATAGTCAGGATGGGGTTTGTCAGGCCCAATAGATCTATCTTTAGGATTCGCGCCTACCGTACATAGACAAGTAGTTTAATGTTACCAAGCTAAGGGTATATTTCTGGTTTAAACCCACGTAGAATTAGTTTTAGTACTTGTGCCTATTTCATAAAGCATTTATAAAAACAGCGCATGTATTCTCAGTCCCAAAAATATATATAAAAGGGAGCAAATGAAACTCACAATACTGTATTTCGTAGTAAAAATACATATAACGTCATTTAATAAGTGCAAGGTTGGCCTCGGATTCACGAACGTATCAATATTGAGATTCAATATTGCAGGAAAGTACGTAGACGCAACGGAGATGATAAACACTAGATTGACCTCACGAGCATACCCATGAACCATACCCATCACCTCCATAGCTATAACCCATAATTTCCTTAGCTTCGACTCATTAAAAAAAAACTATTTTGAAATCACTCGGACAGCACTCCGTCGTAATATTTTATGTATACTAATAATATCTTGAAATAATACAGAGCAATATATATATATATATATATATATATATATATATATATATATATATATATATATATATATATATATATATATATCAATTGAGAGAGTTTAGAGAAATATATTTTCAAGTTTCTATGAAATAATGAAACCCATTGAATTCTATTTATAATAGATTTTTGAATTATAAAAGTGAATTATTAAAGTATGAATTATTAAAGTGAATTATTAAAGTATGAATTATTAAAGTATGAATTATTAAAGTGAATTATTAAAGTATGAATTATTAAAGTTAAAGTAAAGTAAAAGTAAAGTAAAGGTAAAGTTAAAGTATAGTAAAAGTATAAAAAACTATGTATGTATAATACGCGTATAAATATATATAATATTAATTTAAATCGTTATATATATTTAATGAAATAAAATATAAATATCGTTATATTTATTATACTGGTTAAGTAATGAGTTGTCAAAAGTGATTTTAGATATTTATAAAAGTTATATACATTTTAATAATAAAGTTCTTTTTAAACTGAAAACGTCTTTGTACGTTTGAAAATAGATTAATAGAATATTATGGAAACCAATTCTCCACTAACTTTTGTCTAACTTTCGTAAATAGCTTTACAAATTATTCTAAATATCGTTAAGAGGAATAGCTTTTCTCAAATCATAGTGGACCTCTCAACAGAGACTTGTAATCATAATTCAATGTTTCTGATAATTCAATCATTTAATATATATATTTTTTTTTAATTTCGTCAAAAATCATATTGAAACAAATACGTTCGTGTAAAGTATTATACGTTTAATACTTTATTAATATTCTCAAGTTATAATATATATATACATATACATATCTATTTATATATAACGGTTCGTGAATCGTCGGAATTTGGTCGAGGTTATAATGAATGTATGAACACAGTTTAAAATTCTATAGATTTAACTTAACAAACTTTGCTTATCGTGTCGGAATAATATAAAGATTAAAGTTTAAATTTGGTCAGAAATTTCCGGGTCGTCACAATAAACCTATAATTTTTCTGTTTAGATTCATAAAATAGAGTTCAATATGAAACCATAGCAATTTGATTCACTCAAAACGGATTTAAAATGAAGAAGTTATGGGTAAAACAAGATTGGATAATTTTTCTCATTTTAGCTACGTGAAAATTGGTAACAAATCTATTCCAACCATAACTTAATCAACTTGTATTGTATATTATGTAATTTTGAGATACCATAGACACGTATACAATGTTTCGACCTATCATGTCGACACATCTATATATATTTCGGAACAACCATAGACACTCTATATGTGAATGTTGGAGTTAGCTATACAGGGTTGAGGTTGATTCCAAAATATATATAGTTTGAGTTGTGATCAATACTGAGATACGTATACACTGGGTCGTGGATTGATTCAAGATAATATTTATCGATTTATTTCTATACATCTAACTGTGGACAACTAGTTGTAGGTTACTAACGAGGACAGCTGACTTAATAAACTTAAAACATCAAAATATATTAAAAGTGTTGTAAATATATTTTAAGCATACTTTGATATATATGTATATATTGTTATAGGTTCGTGAATCAACCAGTGGCCAAGTCTTACTTCCCGACGAAGTAAAAATCTGTGAAAGTGAGTTATAGTCCCACTTTTAAAATCTAATATTTTTGGGATGAGAATACATGCAGGTTTTATAAATGATTTACAAAATAGACACAAGTACGTGAAACTACATTCTATGGTTGAATTATCGAAATCGAATATGCCCCTTTTTATTAAGTCTGGTAATCTAAGAATTAGGGAACAGACACCCTAATTGATGCGAATCCTAAAGATAGATCTATTGGGCCTAACAAACCCCATCCAAAGTACCGGATGCTTTAGTACTTCGAAATTTATATCATATCCGAAGGGTGTCCCGGAATGATGGGGATATTCTTAAATATGCATCTTGTTAATGTCGGTTACCAGGTGTTCACCATATGAATGATTTTTATCTCTATGTATGGGATGTGTATTGAAATATGAAATCTTGTGGTCTATTATTATGATTTGATATATATATATATATATAGGTTAAACCTATAACTCACCAACATTTTTGTTGACGTTTTAAGCATGTTTATTCTCAGGTGATTATTAAGAGCTTCCGCTGTCGCATACTTAAATAAGGACGAGATTTGGAGTCCATGCTTGTATGATATTGTGTAAAAACTGCATTCAAGAAACTTATTTTGTTGTAACATATTTGTATTGTAAACCATTATGTAATGGTCGTGTGTAAACAGGATATTTTAGATTATCATTATTTGATAAACTACGTAAAGCTTTTTAAAACCTTTATTGATGAAATAAAGGTTATGGTTTGTTTTAAAATGAATGCAGTCTTTGAAAAACGTCTCATATAGAGGTCAAAACCTCGCAACGAAATCAATTAATATGGAACGTTTTTAATCAATAAGAACGGGACATTTCAATTTTCTTCTAATTATAATTTTGTAGAACATAAATAAGTTCAAATTTCTCTAAATTAGTTCGAATTTCACCATTTTTGTTCGAATTTCACACGTTCTACATCAAAATCAACTTTTTTTTTATTTAGCCCGATTTAGAGTTTAGGGTTTAGGGTTTAGAGTTTAGGGTTTTCGGGTTTACTCCGTAAACCCTCAACCCTAAACCCTAAACCCTAAACTCTAAACCTTTCGTGTAAAAAACTCATTCTAAACCCTAAATCTAAACCCTAAACCCTAAAATCTAAACCCTAAAACCCCAAATATAAACCCTAAATCTAAACCATTATTTAATTTGATGAAAATTGATGTAGAACAAGTGTAGAATAGCATGTTCTACATGATGTTCTACATCATGTTCTACATAAAATGTAGAACAAGCAAACAATGCATCTAAAGACCAAAAATAAAAATTGCTCGACTATGGCTAATTTTTGTTCGGTCGCGTAATTTTTTTTACTCGAATACCTAGTTCTCAGAGTTCTCATTCCTAAAAATGTTCTCATTTGATCCCTATATATATATATATATATATATATATATATATATATATATATATATATATATATATATATATATATATATATATATATATATATATATGAATGAAAACACTTTTTTGGGAGGAAAGGAGAAGTAAATTTTTTTTTTTTATTTTCATTTTTTCCGAATTTTTTTCCGAACATTAAGAGCACACAAAAATATGAACATTTAAAAAAGCCACTTTGTGATAAATGTTATTATTTTGTCGAAAAAACGCTCGAAGAAAAATTTTATAACATGCATCATGCGTAATGTTATTCCTGGATATTATTCTTCGAGTGTTTTTTTTCCATCGTATGAGAAGTTTTTTTTCAAGATTTAGCCTGATTTAGAGTTTAGGGTTTAGTCCCTAAACCCAAAATCATAAACCCTAAGCTCTAAACCATAAACGTTAAACTCTAAACTGTTTGTGTTAAAAATTTAATCTAAACCCTAATTTTAAAACCTTAAACCCTAATTTCTAAATCCAAAACCCTAATTTCTAAACCCTAATAGCTAAACCCTAATTTTTAACCCCCAATTTTTAAACCCTAAAAAAAAAGCCTCAGAAGCAAAACAATCATTGCAATGAATGTTATCATTTCTTTCTTCGTACGTTTTTCTGCCAAAATTATAACATTCATCACGAAGTGTCTTTTTTAAATCTTTCATATTTTCATGTAATTTTAATGCCTGAAAAACAAATCTAAAAAAAAAAAAAAATTACTTCTGCGCTCTTGATTGAAACACTATATATATATATATATATATATATATATATATATATATATATATATATATATATATATATATATATATATATATATATATATATATATACATTTTTAGAAAGGCAACATTTATAAACGAAAAACTCGAAGAAACAGAGTTAAGATCCGAAGCTTACATACATACAAGGCACTAGATCTTACAAACATAACACGAAAAATACAAGAATAAGTGCAAAGGTTGTACCCCTACTAACAATTACATATTTAAATAAAAGCTCGGCTTAGTAAGTCACATTTGTCACTCGATCTTTTTTCCTTTCAATCTTCTCGATAGCCACTCATATGATATTGATTGTATCTCACTTAGAGCAACCAGTAGGTTCCAACAGTTTTTATTGAAAACAAAATTATTCCGATTTTTTAAAATAAGATACATACATATCCAACGAGTTGCTTGCCATAGCAATTTCTCATATTTTGTACTCGAAACCGAAATCCTATTCTTTAACTATATCTTGTAAACTTCTTGAAGAAAATTTAACAATCTTCCACCAATTGGTACAAACCTTTTATTAGATGAAAAGTTTAAAAATAAATAAAATTTAGTGAAGAAAAATTTATATTAAAAGAAAATTAAGCTAAGAAATGCATTTTTACCAGATCTTAAAAAATGACAAAATTACGTATATTCTCTTGAACAATGTCAAATAACACCCTTAAACCGATACATTTCCATGTGATGTTTATATATAAGTTCAATGTTATACACTTTGACAAAAGAATGTGTGAAAGTATCTTATAATTCTATTTTACATGTTAAAAATTTATATGTTAATAAATCATAAAATGTCAACACGTACGTTATCAGATGCTTAAGTTACATGTGTAAAGGGTTCACAATCTCAAAATTTATGAACAACTCTTCAACCTAGTGATTGTCAGTTCAAGCCACATGAGAGACATTAGATTATTAGATAAAACTTGTGTTGCAGCACATGTAGTATAGTTGCATGTCACTTTTAATGAGAGGTCGGGAGTTCGACTCTCGTGAGGTGCAATATTCCACACAAAGTTTTCCATTTACCCTTGAATTCTATTCAAGAGTGCCTTACGCACATCGCGTTGCGGGGGCAGTGAGGATTGAGCCGGGTTTCTTCCTGGACAGCAGTTGAGGCGGGTTATATAACTGTGGAAGATGAACGCGTTGGTGGTTAAGTCCCCCTTGGGTGATCCCGTACTACTTTTCAAAAAAATAAAATAAAAAAATAAAGATTATTAGATGTATAAGATTATATAAGATTATACATATATACTCAGTATCTAAGATAGGTTAAGTGTAAGATTGTTTTAAAACACAATTCAATATCAACTTTACTTACTATATATACGCGTACGTATACAAGTAAGATATCAATCAATCAACATCCGGTCACAACTTAAACGATGCCGTATAATGTATACAGGCGTTCCCCAACGTATGGTTGTTCCAGAAATTAACCACTCTACCAGTGTAGCAACATTTTAAGATTCTCTGTATTGTCATTTGTGGGGATTTATAATGACTTAGAAAAAGATTTTGGATTCTACATGATCCAAATTATTTTTTTTTTTTTTTTTTTTTTTTTTTTTTTTTTTTTTTTTTTTTTTTGAAAGGCAATGTTAGTGGTTAGCACACGAAGTTAATTCACGAAAATCCCCCCCCCGAGACTCGAACCCTGGTCTCCTCGAACACCATGTTAACATGGTGACCAATGAGGCAAAGCCCCATTGGCATGATCCAAATTATTTGGCCTCCTCACTCATAACACGTGGGCAAGTGATGCCCTAAACACAAATAGTCCTTTTCTTCACACCCTTCATGGCCCCCCCACACACTTTATTTAAATTATATTTTTTTATTAAAAATATATATAAAAACAACTTTTTATTTTATATGTTTATATTCTAGATTTTAATATTCTATTCTATTATTCTCTTCCACCAAGGTGGCTAAAAACCCTTATATAAACCTCCACTCTCTAATTCAAACATTCACATTTCATTTTCTTATTCTCTAAAGTAAATACTCTTATGATTAGTTAAAAACTAATATTTCATACCCCTGATTTTAAATTAACATTCTCTAGCTAATACATAGTTAAAAAAATATGTCTGGTGTTTGGGTGTTTAAGAATGGTGTGGTTCGACTTGTGGAGAACCCTGGAAGTGATTCTTTCCAGGGTTCGATCAGGCGTAAAGTTCTTGTTCATTGTGCAACGAATGAAGTTGTGACATCATACGATGCACTCGAAAGAATCTTGTCTTCATATGGTTGGGAAAGGTACTATGATGATCCTGATTTGTTTCAGTTTCATAAAAGATCAACTGTTCATCTCATTTCCCTCCCAAAAGACTTCAACAGGCTCAAATCCATGCATATGTATGATATTGTTGTCAAGAATCGGAATGTGTTTGAAGTACGAGACATGTCATAATTTGTATGGTTAATTAATTTGGGTTCATAATTATTTGCATGTATTGTTTGTTGTGGTTTCTGAAATTGTCACGAAATATATTGGTTTGTTTGATAATTATATGTGACGGTACGAGTGAAGCGCGTACCTTTGCTGATAAAGTACAAGTTTATGGTTTTCTTCAGAATGATGAAGTTATAAAGTTTGAAATTTTTGTTTTTAGGGTTTGATTAAGGATCTAATTTCATGTAGCTCAAGGGGTTGTTTGGTCTTCATGTATCTGTAAACCTTTATACGGTGTTTTTGATCGTTTTTAATGAAAAATGAAGTTTTTGTGTGATTACAAGTGTGTTTGTGTGCATATATGTTTGATATATAGTATTGACATAAATGAGATGATATATACATGTGTACATAATCAATATGTCATAGCAATTTGAACCAGTGATCTTTAATTTATCATGATTAATGAAACACATTTATAGGATAATTTTATGCTTAGATGATAAACATATATATTTTTAATTATTATAGCTTATCTATTCTATGTTCAGATTTGATATATAATATGGGTTGTTAGTTATGCATCCTTCATTTATATTTGCTTACAAGTGTTTTCCAAATCTAGTTTAATTAGATTACATGAGCCAAATTATCAAAGGGTTTTGTCTAGCAGTATCGAGATAACTAATCAATCTAGAAGTTTTGAGTTCAAGTATCATCGTGGATATGTATAATTATCTAGGTGTGTGTTTGTCGTTGAAAAAAGATTACAACCAAAGTGATTCATTGTTTAGTTAATAAATATTAGTTTGAGGAAACATGGATAAGATCGAACTAAAAATAGGCTGGAAGTTGGAATATAATAAAGTACTTCGCTGTCTCCAAATAATTGTCTTGTTTGACTTTTCAAAATATTTATTTTTAAATTTTGATTTTATGTATTTTTATTTGTGATATATAATATTTGATGAAAATATATAAATGGATTCGATTTTAACACTGATATAACTTTCGTCAAATACTATATATTACAAATAGAATTATTTAAAGTCAAAGTTCTATAAAAAAACACTTAAAAAATCAAAGAGACGATAATTTTGTGACGGAGAGAATACATTTTTTAGAGAGACAATAAAATTTAAAATATTGTACGCGTTTTGGGTAATAACCAAAAGCCTTATATTTACTGATTATACATTCCGAATCAGTTTGAATTGAACCCATGATATATCATACATGACCATGCCAATTTGTAGGCTGGTAATTAATTGTTTTACTCACGTATGTAAACACTAATTTCTTTTTTGCAAATATATAATAAATAAATAATGTATATGTCTCTGATTTGAACTCATACCTTATAATCAAAGAGTACTTTAATGCCACAGACCAATAACTTTTTGGTGAACCAGCTGGTATTTAAGTAATAAACATACTAATAGGGCTTAGAATATGTGCTTATCCTTTATTTTATTGGCAATCTTTAATTTAATGGGTGAGGTATGATAAATGGTATCTTATGTTATGTAATTAAAGTACTTATTTCTGTATGGCTGCTTTATTACAGGCATTTCCTGTTTTCAATTTTTGTATTATGTGACGATACGTCGATACATGTATCAATTGTCATATCTCACATTACATAAGAAATTATGGTAGCTAGCAAAGTGACTTATGTAATGTGACTTAATATCTTGCTTTTCTAAAAAAAAAAAAAGTTACTTTATGTCACATTATCCTAACAAGATAATATACATACACACACAACACACACATAACTACCGAAATATTGACTTGAGTGGTATATATGGGTTAGGATCCAATTTTGGTACTGTAAACCCAATTTCGATTCTTATTCCAAACAAAAGTTTTCAACCTTTGATGGTATTGCAAACGTCAATGCGATTTGGGAAAATCTCGGGGAGGTTTTTCCAACCTTCGATGGTACTGTTAACATCGTCGGGAATTGAGTTTTCTCCTAACGTATATGTGGGTGACATATGATCATAAGTTGGTTAAGTCCCCTCTAGGTGATGCCGATATCGTCGTTAAAAAAAACACACACTTATATATACTAATATTATGAGCATGTACGTTGCATTACAATATAAAAAAAATAAATAAATAATCAACTATATAAACACCAATAAATAAAAGAATATAATGCCGTGTGTTGTAAACTATCAAATTGACATACAAACGTAAGACATAGCCACCATAATCTAAAACAAAATATAATTTGTTTGGAAAGGAATAAAGTATAATCGTATATATAAATAATAACATTTGCTTTGAGCCCATCCTTCAAGTAAGAATTTATTTAAGTCATTGTCACATTAACTACTCGCTCACGCCTCTTGCAAAGTAACAATTTAATTTCTACGATCGAAAATCTATAGTTTCTATTAAAATCCTATAGTGATTATATCATTATTAGGATAATTTTTTTGTTAAAAAAAAAAATTAAAAAACAAAAGAAATTAATCTAAACATAATGGGTGAGGTCATCAATCTAAATAATTTTGAATTAAAATCAAATCTTATTAATCAATTATTATTATTAAATCTTATTAATAATTATTTTAATTATTAAAATTAAATAATTTTGAATTATTTTAATTAATTATTTTGAATTGAGTACGAGAAGGTATAAAAGCTAGACAGAAGAAAATCAATTCTAAATTTATATTTTAATTTACACTTTTAAAATAAAATGACAACTAATATTATCTCTTATGATTGGATGTGGATTGTTTAATATGCATTTTTGATGTTTGATGAAATGTTCAGCTGACAAGTTTTCTTAGTCGGACTCTGTGGTTCCACGGGTCATTAAACTAAATGAATTTATCATTTACGTTCACTTAATACCTAAAACATATCATTAAACTGTTTCGTTTAAATAAACCCGGGATTCCACGGATCATTTCACTTGTATAATTATTATTTCATATAAATAGTATAAATATAAATCTTATATATATTAGAGAAAATATAATAATCACATAAATTAAGATACTTACTTCGTATATAATTAAGTCATATAATCTATGCATAGATTACTTTATGTACTATATATATTTATGTATTTCTGTATAGAATCATATATTAAAAATATATATGTTAGACGGGGAATAGCTTTTTAACATCAAATTTTATTTTATATTAGTTTGTTATAATAATCTTTTTTTTTTATAAGTCGGAAAACTTTCTATGAACGAGTACATTGGTTCCCCATAGAATTTAAAACCTCGAGTAACCAAGCCCCCCGAGCGCGAGACCTACCGGGTGAATTGCGCACCCTCTAGTCACACTCTCTTTTTGAACAATTTGGCATAGCCAAGAATGAACCCGGGCGGTGTTTCATTGGGCAACTCGGTGGCCACTCAGGAAGCTTGCGTGGTTGATTTGTTATAATAAATTTAAATTATGAATAATTAGTAGATTAGATATTTACTAGTTACTTATCAGTAAATCGACGCTTACTGTTGAATCGATTAATCGAGTCATCGTGTGTGTTTATTAACCTATAATGGATTTTATATTAAACCCAGCAAAGTCGCGGGTTATAAACTAGTAGTATATAATATGAGCACAAAAAACCTTAAACCTTATATATTATGGAGTACATAAATTACGGACTATGTATATATTAATATCGTACGATTAATAGAGAAATTTGTAAGATTTATATATGAATTCTAAAAAAAATCATATTTTTAAGTTGTTTAATGTTATGTTGGTAAAATATGACATCTGGCTAAAAATTGTAACGTTGTGAGACGTAACAATAATAATTGTAAAGTGACATGTCAGCATATTGAACACATTTTATATATATATATATATATGTATATATATATATATATATATATATATATATATATATATTGAGTAGATTTAGTGAAAGATAATTTAGGGTGAGATTTCATTGAATAAGTACATAGTCACATCACGTACTCAAATTCACATAACAGATTAACACCACACGCACACTACAATAAAATAGAGGTTTTTACCTTCGACAACCGAAGTCGATTGGTCATCGGTATCTACAATTGCCAACAATAAGTGTTCGGAAAGTTGTCATTGGCAAAACTTCATAGTAAAAACAATTTTCGATGATCGTTTTTGTGTTTTCCGACGATATGTGAACTAAACATTGACTTCATCAATAAACTACATTGTCAACTCAAGTTAAAAATGAATGGTTTCAATAGTAAGTTTAAGTATTTTATTGGACCTAAAAAAAATTTATCGATAAAAATAAAACTATTAGCGAGAAAAATTAAAGAAAACTGTACAGACTTTTATTAATGACATGTCGTCGGTAAACATTTATATGGATTTTTTTGAAAAAAAATTATCAAGAAAAATGAAAATTATATAATAAACCTTTTCTTACGACAAGTCATCGTGAAAATTATGGAGGTAATGTTTTCTAGAGTCAAAAAGAAAATTCACTGAAAATTTGACAAATAAAAGATGAAACCATTTTCTAACGACATGTCGTCGACAAAGTTTTCAGTTAAAAAGACCAAATGTCACGCAAAAACTTGTTATTTTGTCGTTTACTGTAGCCTTTGTCGACGACGACATGTCGTCGACATAAGCAAATCAAAGATGAAACCATTTTCTAACGACATGTCATCGACAAAGTTTTCAGTTAAAAAGACCAAATGTCACGCAAAAACTTGTTATTTTGTCGTTTACTGTAGCCTTTGTCGACTACGACATGTCGTCGACATAAGTAGCGTCGGAAGAATCATTTTTCTTACAAACTCACACTAAATACTCATATTCAAACCATAAACTCGTACAAGTAAAGATGAGTTTGACTTCTGTCTCAATAATTAGTTCTATCTATATCCTCACCTTACATATACATATGTTTTTGATAGCAAGGTAATCAAATTGAAATGGATTTGTGTATATATTCTATATGCTACATTATTGCTACCCTTATTTCTAATCCTAGCTAGAAGATTCTGAATTAGATTCTGTGAAAATTGCAGGTGCGCACTGGTGTGAACACTGGGAAATATATTGTACTCGGAGTCATCTGTCATTAAAAGAAAGTAATCAAAATGTTACAAGACCCCTCACATTAATATTTAATTCGATTTTCTGGTCACATAATGCGGGGTTAACAGGGTACAAAACTTGAAAATACAATATTTTGGGACGTTAGACATAAAAATGTACACCGTTTAAAAAGAGATAAAATTAAAAATCCCTTAATTACACTGCATAATTTCATTTTTTATTGCATATATGCCAGATAAGAAAAACAATCATTTTAAGAAGTATATAAGGTTCTTTCATTTTCATGGTTGTGCAACCCATTCCTACAGTTATGGGCTGCATGCTGCACATATCATATGAATATACAAAGGAATTGAACTCAAATGATTCATGGATGCTAGCCTATCCTATCTTTGATCCTACTTCTATCCATATAGGATGGGAGGATAAAAAAAAGAGAGATTATTTATGAGTTTGATTCTGATGTATGTTAGTCACATGTGAATGGTCCTTTATATATATCTCAATTTTTTGATTATATATTCCTTGCTTTCATAATTTATCGCGCCATCAGCATCAAAAACAGGATAAGCCATTGGCCTTTTCAGGCCTATATGTATTCTTACATAGCATGTTTCATAAGCCTTATACAAATTAAAATTGTATCTAGTTGTTTGTCCATGATATATTGATTGATTTTGAGGTAAAGGACTTGTATACAAAATTCCAACTTCTCTCTATATTGAATTAATAAAACCAACTTATATTTGCAATACGGTTTATATGGAAAATTACTCGGGTCGATATGTATATGAGTATGTATATGTTATGCAAAAAGTGCTTCTTAACTTGCCAATATGTAGTAAGATGGAGATGTATGCAATGTAGAATGATCATTTAAGCAACATTATTAGAGCTTGGCTTATGTTCAAATATTTAACCCTGTATGTGCAACAAATTAAACCACTTGTATAATTTACTAAAAAATTGACACGCACCTTCTAATTATTCTTCACATGTACAACACATTAAACCACGTGTACAACTTCACTATACTAAGGGTGCGTTTTGAGGGATCTTGGTCGAGTGAGAGCTTGGGAAGACACAAAATTAGTGGAGAATTGGAGTTGAGTGGGAGTTTTGAAGCCACTAAACATGTTTGTTATTTCGTAACCACTAGAGATTTCAAGACTTCAGAAAGATCACCCTCAAAGTCAACTATGTTGGAATTGAACGGAGAAGATGAACAGGATGTTTTTGTGGGAGTCATCGGTATTACGACATCCGTACAGTCGGAGCTGACTCGGGTTAAAGAATTGGGTTCGTCTGAATTCGTGTTTATGTATATGGTAAGTGTTCCAACAGTGAAAGGGAAAGTAGTAGAGTGGAAGATCAAGGATGTAGTGGTGTTCTCTCACGGGTGCCTTGAAGGTTATGTCCACGGGTTTGATCTACCGGGTAGTCTATTCTTTGTTGGAGAGATAGATCATGTAGATGACGTTGTGTACGGATGAATCATTTGGGTGATGGGGTTGTGAGAGTCATGTCGGGCTCGTATCTCACAATCTAGTGGGATGATTGCCAGAAACAGAGATAGCTGGATTGGTCCCAAGCAAGTAACGGCGATTGGATTGTAGTTTAGTTTAAGGGATCGAAAGTCTTCCTTCCCACGATGTGGAAGTGCGACGTGTCCTGGGTTGTTTTATCCGGCGGTATTTTGAGTACGAGTTATGGTCAAGTAATTGATCGTTGTTGTGGGACGATTGAATTAGAAGGTTACAATTTGAGGTTGGTTGATTACGTTTTGGCGAGTGAAATTGAAGTGTTCTTTATCGAAAGCTGCCAGCTCGACGAGTTGGAATGTGGGTGTCCCAAGAAACTTTCGTGGTGATATAGATAGGTAGGTTAAATGAAGTCGAATTTGGTGATCTGGTCCGGGTTCGTTCAGAGTCTTCAAAATGGGAGATGTGTTGATATTTGAATATGTTAAGCGAAAGAAAAACAATGAATATTTGAGTTGTAGGGGCTCGCGATCGTAAGCTTTGGTCTGCAGGTCGCGAATAGCGAGCAGGCGAATGAAGTATGAGAGATCAAGACCTCGCATTCGCGAGGGTTGTGTTCGTGGTCGCAAACTTTTATCGTAGCCAATAAATTTTTCAGTTCTAGAAACACTTTCGTTTTTCACCTATAAATTGTAACTCAAACATCATTGTATCATCTGAGTACCTACGAAATTATCAATAAAAACTCTATGTTTAGTCGTGGACTACACGGATCATTAAATTAAACGATTTGACATAACTACGTTAAATTTCTTCGTTTTTTTTTATGTTTCTTACACTTATTTTAATCATTATCTTTGTGTGTTCTTAATATTATATGTTTGATGTGCGGTATGTCTGATAACTAGGGTTATTAGGTTCTTCTTGGAGCTCGCTAGTATCACTAACACACATATGTATATGTATATGATGTATATTATATGTATATGTATATATTCCATTTTGCCGTTTCTACTTTCAAGATATGCAAACAATAAAATGTATTTTCAACAATGAACGTACATAAATAATAGATATTAATAAGATATTCAAACTTTCACCAATGACTAAAGGATACATATAAGATTATCAAACCACCTTATAGAAAATAGAACACTATGAATTTTGATTGTACATATTAGTAATATCAACTTTTGATTGTACATAGCGAGAACAAAGTTACTATTTATATCTGTATATATCTAAATTTTGACTCCAAGTGTCATAAATAAGCTCATTAATCCAATTCATTTACTATTGATTTTTTTACCCAACATAACCATTTAACTATATGGTAAAACTTTTTAATATCTTAAAATCTAATCTAACTTACTTGAAATTAAGTGTCATTAAATAGAACTTATAGACATTTCGCTTTTCATATTCTTTGTGAATTACTCTGTATTTAAGAATTATATAATAATCTATAACTATGTAATAAAACAGTAAAACGGTAATAGTAATAACTTATGTAATTGAAAGGTTGAAAATTTAAGAATGTTGTAAGAGGTTATGTATTAACCGACCTTAGGGTTATCATAACCTCATTTTTGCCTTTTCAGTACTACTTCTACTTGGATTATTTAATATACAAATTCACAATGGGTTATATGTTAGAAGAAAAGGAGGTTGAGAGAAACTTAAAATGCAAACTACTTGAGAGAGAAGCAATAAAAATCAACAGGAAAACGAGTTGTTGCTTAGTCACCATGTGGTTGCAGGTTACAAGTCCATTTTTATTTTCGTTTAACAGTATAATACTTATTCCAGTTTTGTACACATTATAGAATCTGATCGGTTAAATTTTGTGTGTTATATTGTTATAAGCATGTTCATGTTAAGTATGTTAGCAAGCGTTAAAGGGATTGGTTAGCATTAGGTTTACAATAGTAGTCATGGAGGAAGATGAACATTTCAAAGTAAGTGTACATTATTTTAGTTAAATACAAAAAAAAAATGTGAGAATGAGTTTGATTGAGACAGAACAAGAAGTGGATATACTAAAGTCATATATGTCCTCATAGCAGTAAATTAAGAGCTATCCAAAAATTTCAAGGTGAGTTGCACTCTCGATTTTCTTGGATTTTATTAGCTTAATAATACTTTATATGTTCTAATGTTACTTTATAAATTGTTTGTTAAAATATTTCATTGTTGAATTATTTTTTGCTTTATAAATGTTTTGATAATGTGAAAATAAAATTATTACACTGATTTTTGACTATTGATTTTGGATATATATAATGATAATTATGAATTAATCAAAAAGTGAAAGCCATATATAACTCAATAAAATCACTATACAAATAATACCCATAATATAATAAAAACTACACTAACACGTATTTATCAAAAAGTCCTACAACACTAAACAAACTATAGTACACTTAAAAGTATTATCAACACGTCAAAAACACATACTCTTGACATTTAACAACATAGAATTGATATTAAGATTAAATTATTAAATATAAAGTATTTGAAGTTTTTCCTAAATAGTAGGGGGTAGTTGTTAATGAGTTGATTATTAATAACCAAAACTACATTTTCATCTTCGCTTATTGATTAGTCTTGTAAGTTTCTAAAACAAGTCATTAATTGATGTCTTTTCTTAATAATTAACTTATGAACTGATGTTAGTTATATTTCTTAAGCTACTCATGTTAGTGGCTAAGTTGAAAGTATATTACATTTATGAATTCATGATCTTAATTATTATGTCGTGATTCTAAACTATCTGAATTAAAACTATTAAACTAAATACATAATAAGGTCATATATAATAAAGAGTAAGACAATCATGATAAAAATTCGAGAAGTAATTTAACCACTTTAATTTACTTTCATTACTTTAGAATATGTGGAATTATTCAATTAATGCAACTTTTAAAAATGAGAGGAAATTTTCATTGACTATACTAACATCCTTGGTCTTATAGGATTATAGCTAACTCGATTATCCAACCATTTGTAAAGATTAAAATATTAAAACGTGGGACAAATCGTGCAACGCACGGGCTTTGCCCACTAGTTGATTGGTATTAAGCAGTTATGTACTTAAGTTATTATCATTTAGCATGCATTTAGAAATTAATATATGTAAGAACCCAACCCGTTATACAATCTAATATTCATAATAATTTTTTTTTTATCACAGCAGGGTGCGCGGCGCGCATACCCTAGTGTGCGCGGCACGCACAAGGGCTGGCAGCCCGCTGTCCAAAATGTCCAATTTCCGTTTAAAGATCTCCCACTTCCCGACACTTTTAGACGAAACGCTTTCACATCATATTATAATAGTTAAAACTATCACGTTTCAATGATAAAACTAGTTTTACGAAACCGGGCCCACATATGTCGAATTACGAGTTTCGTACAAAATACAAGTTCCGACCAAATTAGTTTAAATTTCAAACTACACTTTGAGCATGGTGTTTGGGGGTTAAACTACCCAAATCTCAGTCAAACTTCAAAAATCCATACGTCCAAAAGCTTCTCCTAACATAACGAAGCGGGATCACTAATCCAAACGAACGCCCTTACCCTTGTCCACGCCGGAGCCTATAAAAAGGTAAACAACGAGAGGGTAAGCAAAACACTTAGTGAATGCAATAATTATACACATACATATATAATATACCTACTTGCATACACTTACACACACCGTATAATCGCTAGCACTAACAGTTAGCATACAAACTCCAAGTATAAGCTAATCACCTCCAAATACCGCAACTAGCATAACCAATAGCATATTCACCAAAATAATAAATTACGCTATACGACAACTCATACACAAACTATATGGTTAACCATACACGCGTCATGGTGCTACCGGCTCCGTGGTGCACACCATACGTAATGCTATGACGCTACCGGCTCCGTGGTTCACGTCACTACGCATTTGAGTCATATTCTTTTATAGTGCTACCGGCTCCGTGGTTCACACTTTGGTGTTACCGGCTCCGTGGTTCACACCTCATTTTATAGGGCTACCGGCTCCGTGGTTCACACTTTAACGACTTGTGCTATAGTGCTACCGGCTCCGTGGTTCACACTACAACACACGTACCATGATGCTACCAGCTCCGTGGTTCACATCATAGCACACTCGCACATACTATGGTACTACCGGCTCCGTGGTTCATACCATAGCATACAAATAAATACACTATATACATACATGCATAATTACTCCACTCACCTTGACGATTTGGTGACAGTTTTATACTTCCGGAAGCTTCAAAGCAAAGTACCTAATACATTAAGTACTCTATCAACACACAAACTAGTTGGACTAAAATACCAACAATTCACCCATGTGCATTTAATGACTTCACTGCATTAAATGACCCATTTATACCAAAACCGTCCATTTAAGGTCAAGACCATCATAAATCACTAAAAGCTAGTGATTAAGGTCCAACAATACTAACACACACAAAATTGGGGTATTTCATACCCATCTTTCCCAATTAGGTCAATCGTTACCCATTTGACCATTTTAAAGTCAACACACCCATTTCGGGTTATCCACTAACCCAAATAACACCCATTTACTTAATATCTTGATGTGCTAGTAATTAACTAACCAATTAAGACTCATAAACACCAATTAACACCTTGAAACCCTAAGTTAGTTACTATTGAGTCTTCATGACTCAATCTTACCCAAGAACACCCAAAATCACCCAAAATCACCAAATATGGGTTTTATGTTCACCATTTACCCAAACTCTAACCCTTATATAAATCAAAGTAAGGAAATCAAGGTTAGAACATACCACCACAACGAAAACGTAGCTAAAAGCTAGATGAACAACTTTAATACTTGAGCTTTAACCCGAATCAAGCTTCTTCCTCCTTGATTTGAGCTTTCTCTCTCTCAAAGGGTTTCTCTCTCTAAAATTGAAGTGGAATTGAAGATGGTGTTGGTGGTTGTGTTGAATGTGTTTCAACCACCACAAAACTGGCCATAAGTGACCTAAACCCGGCCTCAAGTGGAAGGACAATAATGCCCCTCATTAAACTTTAATTTAAAAACAGGAATCTCTGCACAGGGCTAGTGCACGACGCGCACACATAACCCTGCACAGCGCGCACAAGTGTCTGGGCAGTTTCTGACTTCTGTTTAACTGCAAAATGTTACCCACACTTCTATGTACCATATTTACACTGTTGTACAATAATAATTTAGGTCTTACAACTCTCCCCCACTTGAATCAGAGCGCGTTCTCGTGATCCAAGCCGCATGACAAGAGGGAAGATACACCAACACAAACTCTTCGGGCTCCCAAGTAAACTCGGAACCTTTACTACGATGCCATTGAACTTTATAAGTTCTCACTTCTTTATTCCTCAACCTTTTTACCTTTTCGTCGAGTATCGCAATCGGCTCGTCAACATACTCTAACTTGTTGTTTAGTTCAATTTCATCTAATGGCATCCATGAAGAATCATCCGCAAGACACTTACGGAGATGGGAAACATGAAATGTATTGTGGATCCCAGCAAGCTCTTCGGGTAATTCCAAACAATACGCAACTTCACCAACACGCGCTAAAATCTTAAATGGCTCAATAAATCGAGGAGCTAACTTTCCCTATTTTCGAAACCGAATAATACCCTTCCATGGTGAAACCTTAAGCATCACCATGTCACCTTCTTGGAACTCAATCAATCGCCTACGTTTGTCGGCATACGACGTTTGTCTATCTTGAGCCGCTTTCAAATGAGTCCGAATCATCTCAATCTTGCTATTCGTCTCTAAAACCAAATCGGTACTCCCGATTTCTCTTTGACCCACTTCACCCCAACAAATCGGAGTTCGACAACTACGCCCATAAAGCATCTCATAAGGTGGCATCCCGATACTAGTATGATAACTATTATTGTACGAGAATTCCACCAAGGGCAAGTGCTCATCCCAACTACTACCGAAATTGATAATACACGCCCGTAACATATCCTCCAATGTTTGATTCGTACGTTCAATTTGACCGTCCGTTTGAGGATGGTACGCCGTTCTCATTCTCAGTTGTGTACCCATATCTTCATGAAACTTATTCCAAAATCGAGATGTGAAACGAGTATCCCAATCCGAAATAATAGATATAGGAACCCCATGTCTCGATATCACCTCCTTGATAAACAACTTTGACAACGCCTCCGACAATATCGTTTCCCGAATCGGAAGAAACAAGGCACTTTTCGTCAAATGATCAACTATCACCCAAATCGAATCAAATTGGGTTCTCGCCGTCTTTGGTAACTTTGTAATGAAATCCATGGTAATGTGCTCCCATTTCCATTTCGGGACTTCCAACAGTTGTAACTTACCATACGGCTTTTGGTGCTCGGCCTTAACTTGCAAACACGTGACACATTGTTCAACATACTTTACAACATCACGTTTCATGCCCGACCACCAATACTCTTTCTTCAAATCAAGATACATTTTCGTCACGCCCGGATTAATGGAATACTTTGATTTATGTGCTTCATCAAGTAGCACTCGTCGGAAATCTCCCATTCTAGGCACCCACACTCTTCCTTGATAGGACAACAAACCATGCGGGCCTAAAGTAATGGACTCAGTTTGCCCCACGATTCGTTCTTCATGCTTGTTGTTAACAAAAGCTTCAATTTGAATCTCGCCAAGATTTACAAGAAAATCGTTAGTAATAGTCATGCGTAACGATCCTACTCGTATCACCGGATGTTGACTCTTTCGACTTAACGCATCCGCGACCACATTCGCCTTACCCGGATGTTAAAGTATTTCACAATCATAATCCTTTACCACATCCATCCATCTACGTTGACGATAATTCAAATCTCGTTGATCAAAAAGATGTTTCAAACTCTCGTGATCCGAATAAATCTTGCACTTGACACCGTACAAGTAGTGGCGCCAAATTTTCAACGCATGAACCACCGCCACCAATTCAAGATCATGAGTCGGATATCTCTTTTCGTGTTCCTTTAGTTGTCGAGAGGCATAAGCGATGACTTTACCTCGTTACATTAGAACACACCCGGGCCTATTTAAAGAAGCATCACAATAAACCGTCATATCTTCTACACCTTCCGGCAACACTAAAACCGGAGCTTGACATAACTTCTCTTTCAACAATTGGAAAGCAATTTCTTGCTCATTTTTCCAATTAAATCTCGCGTTCTTCCTTGTCAAATCGTCAATGGAGAAGCGATCTTAGAAAATTCTTGGATAAACCGACGATAATAACCGGCTAACCCGAGAAAACTTCGGATTTTCGTAGGCGTAGTCGGTTGTCCCCAACTTTTTACCGTCTCAATCTTCCCCGAATATACTTGAATACCATATTTGTTCACAATATGGCCAAGGAATTAACTTCCCTTAGCCAAAATTCACATTTGGAGAATTTTACATACAACTTCTCCTTCCGCAACGTCTTCAACACACCACGCAAATGATGTTCATGTTCCTTCATACTCTTCGAATAGACAAGTATGTCGTCAATGAAAACAATTACCGACTTGTCCAACATAGGTTGGCACACTCGGTTCATAAGATCCATGAATGCCGCTGGTGCATTCATAGGACCAAAAGGCATTACTACAAATTCAAAATGCCCGTAATGCGTTCGAAAAGCCATTTTCTCGATATCTTCCTCACATACCCGCATTTGGTGATAGCCGGACCGTAAGTCAATTTTAGAAAAATAAGTCGCGCCTTGGAGTTGATCAAACAAATCGTTAATCCGAGGCAATGGATAGCGATTTTTGATCGTCACTTTGTTCAACTCCCGATAATCGATGCACATCCGCATACTGCCATCTTTCTTCTTCACGAATAAAACCAGAGCGCCCCATGGCGAAGCACTCGGTCGGATAAAACTCTTTTCAAGCAACTCTTAGGTTTGATTTAACAACTCTTTCATTTCCATTGGTGCTAAACGATAAGGAGTTTTAGCAATGGGAGTAGCCCCCGGAACTAACTCAATGCAAAATTCAACGTGCCTTTCCGCCGGAACACCCGGTAATTCATCCAGAAAAACGTCTTCGAATTCACTAATCACTGGAATTTCACGAATGGATGGTGGCTCTTCACGAGTATCAACCACATGAGCAAGAAAATCCATGCCACCACTAACAAGAATACGACGTGCCCGTGCATAAGTGCATAATGGCACAAGTCTTCTACATTTCTCGCCATGAATAATTAACTCTCCCCCACTTGGGGTCTTCACACGAATAGACTTTTCATGGCATGCAATGTTGGCTCTATAACGATCGAGCCAATCCATACCAATGACAATATCAAATTCACCCAATGTCATCAGAATAAGATCAATTTTAAACGTTTTGGTACCAAACACAATATCACAATCATTACAAACATCAACCCCTAGCACCATCTTAACATCCGCTATTTCAACTTCTACCGGATGACTTAACTTAGCTAGCGGTTTATCAAGCTTAGCCACAAATCGAGGCGACACAAACGATAAATTAGCACCACTATCAAATAGTATCCTTGTCTGATTAGAGTTAACCATGAAAGTACCTGAGACAACTTCGTTGGATTGTTTGGCTTCATCATTGGTCATCAAGTAGTTTCGACCCCTAGCCGTACCCGCCGCCTTTTCTAACTTTTTAACTTGATCACCACGCAACTCGGGACATTCCGTCCTTCGGTGCCCTTCCTTTTGACAATTGTAGCAAGTGAGCTTTGGTGTCGAAGTTGCGCTTGTACAATCGTGAGCCATGTGTCCTTATCGTCCACAATTATAACATTTGGGTCTAAAACCCCCGGACGTACCCTTCTTCACACTACCAACACTCTCACTTGCACCCTTACTCTTCTTGTTAGAATGACTAGTTGCTTCAAACTTTCTTTTGCCAAAGGTAAAACCACTCTTCCTCAAAATGATCGCTTCAAAACCCTTAGCCATGTCGAACAACTCATCAAAAGTTTTCACCACGTTTACACTAATCTTTTCTTGATAGTTGTCGTTCAAGATTCGATAGAAGTCTTCCTTCAACATTTTATCGTTCCCGACATACTCCGGGCAAAATTGGGTCTTTGATAAGAAAACGGATTTGAGAGTGTTCAAATCCATCGACCCTTGCCTCAAGACACGCAACTCGTCTTTAAGCCTTGTAAGATCGGCCGAAGTTCGGTACTCTTTGAAAAATTCTGAAGCGACCCGTCCCAACCCATAAGGACGAATACAATAACATATGGTTACATCGTGAGGTACTTGACCTCTATATGATAAATTTTACAAACATCGCATTCGTTTTTAAAAGATAAACTTTCATTACATCGAAAGTTGACGGCATGCATACCATTTCATAATATATCCAACTATAATTGACTTAATAATAATCTTGATGAATTCAACGACTCGAATGCAACGTCTTTTGAAATATGTCATGAATGACTCCAAGTAATATCTCTAAAATGAGCAAATGCACAGTGGAAGATTTCTTTCATACCTGAAAATAAACATGCTTAAAAGTGTCAACTAAAAGGTTGGTGAGTTCATTAGTTTATCATAATCAATCATTTCCATAATTTTAGTAGACCACAAGATTTCATTTTTCCATAAATATACATCTCATATCAGACATTTCGCAAACTGCATAGAGATAAAAATCATTCATATGGTGAACGCTTGATAACCGAACTAACATGATGCATATAGAATATCCCCATCATTCCAGGACTCTCATCGGATATGATAAATCGAAGTACTAAAGCATTCGTAACCCGAATGGGACATGTCAAGGTCCATAGATCTATCTTTAGGATTCGCGTCAATTAGGGGCCATTTCCCTAATTCTTAGGCTGCCAAGCTAAAAAGGGGTATATTCGATTTCGATAATCCAACCATAGAATGTAATTTTTGAATACTTGTGTCTATTTCATCAAACATTTATAAAAGTTGCGCATGTATTCTCAGTCTCAAAAATATATATTGCAAAAGCATTTAAAAAGGAAGTAATGAAACTCACGATACTGTATTTCGTAGTAAAAATACATATGACGGCATTGAACAACTGAACAATGCAGGGTTGGTCTTGGATTCACGAACCTATATCATTTGTATATTTATTAATATACATAGTTGTAATCGAATAAATATATATATAAATTTATTAGTTTATCATTTTTATATTAGTAATATATATATGTTTCTTATATTCATTTCGTATATAAAAATATTAAATTTTGTTATATTATATGTATTAAATATATTTTTATATATATATTATTTGTTTGTTAAAACAGTACTTTAGTAATACTAAGATAATATTTGAAATATTACTAGTGATAATACTAATATTAATAAATATAATGATATTAATTATAATTCTATTAATAATAATATTAATGATAATTCTTAATAATAAATCTCATAATAATGATAGTATCAGTAGTTTTTAATAAACTGAACAGTTTAATAATAATGATAATGAAAATAATAATTTTGATAATAATACATAATACTTAATAATAATAATAATAATTATAAAAATCTTATTAATAATGATAATCTTAATAATAATGCTTTTGTTAATAATTATAATAATAATAAGTCTAAAATGATACTAATACTAATATTAACAGTAGAAATAATAGTTTGTATTATTTTCATAATAACAATAATAATAATAATCCTAATCGTAATAATACTTATATCAATATTAATAATACTAATAATAACATTAATAATACATAAAGATGTTACTTAATAACAAAATGATAATTAATCATAGTATTTATGTTTACATAACAATAATGATAATACTTATATTAGTTGTTAATAAATATAATTATAATGATAACTAATACTTAAATGACAAAATTTATAATAATAAATACATTAATAATGTTAATAATAATAATAATGGTTATATTACTTATAATCATGGTAATAAAATGAGAATTTTTAGTAATCTTAAAAATGATAATAATAATAATAATAATAATAATAATAATAATAATAATAATAATAATAATAATAATAATAATAATAATAATAATAATAATAATAATAATAATAATAATAATAATAATAATAATAATAATAATAATGATAATTTGATAATATGATAATTTTATCAATAACAATAATGATAAACATAATAATACTAATAACTAATGATAATAATATGAGATGATAACAATAATATTATTATTGATAATGCTACTAATGATTGTTAATTATAAAGGAAATTTTAATATCTAATATTAATACAAATAATAATTAAGATATAACAAGTTATATGTATTTATGTATATATCTGTATCCGTATATCGAATATATAATTATAGTTGTATATTAATTATATAAAGAAACATAATAATATAAATATTAATATTTAATATTAATTTTATTATTAATAATGAAACTAATAATAATGATAGAATTAATAATGATAATAATATTAATAACAATACTTGTACATATCAAGCTTCATACATCTTATATATTTAAATAATAATATTAATAATACAAATGTTAATATTAACATTTATAATGAAAGTAAGGTTAATAGTATAACTTTTATATTTTTAACATACACCTAATAATAAACATGTACAGAAATCATTTGTTATATTTAATAGCAACTATATTTTAATTTGTATTATATATTATTAATTATATAATATAATCATATATAATATGATAACCTTTATTGAATATTTATTATTTATGAATTTTATATATATATATATATATATATATATATATATATATATATATATATATATATATATATATATATATTACAATGTACATGCAATCATAATTAGTCATAGCAATCATATTTATTTATATATATATATTCATTTTAGATTTACACTTAATTATTTTGTATCCAATTTTTCATATTTAATTTTAATGCTTAAATTATATTTTATAATTTCAAGTTAATATACATATACTTACATTTATATATACATATTTATTTACAAACAATTGTTCGTGAATCATCGGGAATGGTAAAAGGGCAAATGCATTCATGTAAACTGTTCCAAAGTTTTCGAGACTCAACTGTAGTGACCCGAACTTTTCCATGTTTATATATATATTAAATGAAATTGTTATTTACATGATTAAGTGTTTCCAACATGTTAAGCAATCAAACTTGTTAAGACTTGATTAATTGAAATAGGTTTCATATAGACAATTGACCACCCAAGTTGACCGGTGATTCACGAACGTTAAAACTTGTAAAAACTATATGATGACATATATATGGTTATATATATAGTTAACATTATATTATGATAAGTAAACATATCATTAAATATATTAATAATGAACTACATATGTAAAAAATAAGACTACTAACTTAATGATTTTGAAACGAGACATATATGTAACGATTAACGTTGTAACGACATTTAATGTATATATATCATATTAAGATATATTAATACATCATGATATCATGATAATGTAATAATTTAACATCTCATTTGATTTAATAAACAATGAATTAACAACATTTAACAAGATCGTTAACCTAAAGGTTTCAAAACAACACTTACATGTAACGACTAACGATGACTTAACGACTCAGTTAAAATGTATATACATGTAGTGTTTTAATATGTATTTATACACTTTCGAAAGACTTCAAGACACTTATCAAAATACTTCTACTTAACAAAAATGCTTACAATTACATCCTCGTTCAATTTCATCAACAATTCTACTCGTATGCACTCGTATTCGTACTCGTATAATACACAACTTTTAGATGTATGTACTATTGGTATATACACTCCAATGATCAGCTCTTAGCAGCCCATGTGAGTCACCTAACACATGTGGGAACCATAATTTGGCAACTAGCATGAAATATCTCATAAAATTACAAAAATATGAGTAATCATTCATGACTTATTTACATGAAAACAAAATTACATATCCTTTATATCTAATCCATACACCAACGACCAAAAACACCTACAAATACTTCCATTCTTTAATTTTCTTCATCTAATTGATCTCTCTCAAGTTCTATCTTCAAGTTCTAAGTGTTCTTCATAAATTCTACAAGTTCTAGTTTCATAAAATCAAGAATACTTCCAAGTTTGCTAGCTTACTTCCAATCTTGTAGAGTGATCATCCAACCTCAATAAATCTTTCTTATTTACAGTAAGATATCTTTCTAATACAAGGTAATACTCATATTCAAACTTTGATTCAATTTCTATAACTATAACAATCTTATTTCGAGTGAAAATCTTACTTGAACTGTTTTCGTGTCATGATTCTGCTTCAAGAACTTTCAAGCCATCCAAGGATCCTTTGAAGCTAGATCCATTTTTCTCATTTCCAGTAGCTTTATCTAGAAAACTTGAAGTAGTAATGATGTTCATAACATCATTCGATTCATACATATAAAGCTATCTTATTCGAAGGTTTAAACTTGTAATCACTAGAACATAGTTTAGTTAATTCTAAACTTGTTCGCAAACAAAAGTTAATCCTTCTAACCTAACTTTTAAAATCAACTAAACACATGTTCTATATCTATATGATATGCTAACTTAATGATTTAAAATCTGGAAACACGAAAAACACCGTAAAACCGGATTTACGCCGTCGTAGTAACACTGCGGGCTGTTTTGGGTTAGTTAATTAAAAACTATGATAAACTTTGATTTAAAAGTTGTTCTTCTGGGAAAATGATTTTTCTTATGAACATGAAACTATATCCAAAAATCATGGTTAAACTCAAAGTGGAAGTATGTTTTTCAAAATGGTCATCAAGACGTCGTTCTTTCGACTGAAATGACTACCTCTTATAAAAACGACTTGTAACTTATATTTCCGACTATAAAACTATACTTTTTATGTTTAGATTCATAAAATAGAGTTCAATTTGAAACCATAGAAATTTGATTCACTCAAAACGGATTTAAAACGAAGAAGTTATGGGTAAAACAAGATAGGATAATTTTTCTTATTGTAGCTACGTGAAAATTGGTAACAAATCTATATTAATCATATCCTAGCTAACTTATATTGTATTATACATGTATTCTAATATATTATGTAATCTTGGGATACCATAGACACGTATGCAAATGTTTTGACATATCATATCGACCCATGTGTATATATTATTTGGAACAACCATAGACACTCTATATGCAGTAATGTGGGAGTTAGCTATACAGGGTTGAGGTTGATTCCAAAAATATATATACTTTGAGTTGTGATCTAGCCAGAGACGTGTATACACTGGGTCGTTGATAATGCTAAAAACGAACATATATTTCATCACATTATCCCTCAAGAAAGACAAGCTTTTAGTTGCAGTTGTCCTATTTACAAGTAATATTCGTTTAAATAATAAAAGGTGAAGACAAAAGACAGATTCGACGAATTGAAGATGCAAACGACCAAAAAGCTCAAAAGTACAAATTACAATCAAAGTGGTTCAAATTATTGATGAGAAACGTCTCAAAATTACAAGAGTACAAGACGCAAAACGCAAAGTACAAGATATTAAATTATACGAAAGGACGTTCGAAAATCCGGAACCGAGACATGAACCAGCTTTCAACGTACGACGCAACGGATTGGAAATTATAAATTAATTATGTATATAAATATAATATAAGATATAATTAATTATATAAATTATATATTTATATTATATTTATAATAAAATCCGTCGGCAGACAAAGATCCAAACTTGGATGAGCTGGAATCACGACCTCCGCACTCGCGGAGCTTTGAAGACCAAAAAGGACGCACTCGCGGAGCCCACCAATTCAGAAATCCACCTATAAAAGGCCATGCAATTCGACGGATTATTTACTTTATTTTCTTTTCATCATACGTAAAAATATATATATATATATATATATATTATAATTTTAATTTTAATTTTAATTTTAATCCTAATAATAAGGGTATGTTAGCGAATGTTGTAAGGGTGTAAGTCGAAATTCTGTCCGTGTAACGCTACGCTATTTTTAATCATTGTAAGTTATGTTCAACCTTTTTAATTTAATGTCTCGTAGCTAAGTTATTATTATGCTTATTTAAAATGAAGTAATCATGATGTTGGGCTAAAAATATTAAAATTGGGTAATTGGGCTTTGTACCATAATTGGGGTTTGGACAAAAGAACGACACTTGTGGAAATTAGACTATGGGCTATTAATGGGCTTTATATTTGTTTAACTAAATGATAGTTTGTTAATTTTAATATAAAGATTTACAATTGGATATACCTATAAATAACCATATACACTCAATCGGACACGATGGGCGGGATATTTATATGTACGAATAATCGTTCATTTAACTGGACACGGGAATGGATTAATAGTTAATAGACTTATTAAAACAAGGGTGAAATTATGTACAAGGACACTTGACATAATTGATAACAAAGTATTAAAACCTTGGATTACACGCAGTCGATATCCTGGTGTAATTATTAAACAAAGTATTAAAACCTTGTTAAAGTTTAAGTCCCCAATTAGTTGGAATATTTGACTTCGGATATAAGGATAATTTGACGAGGACACTCGCACTTTATATTTATGACTGATGGACTGTTATGGAAAAAAACCAGACGGACATATTAAATAATCCAGGACAAAGAACAATTAACCCATTGGAATAAACTAAAAATCAACACGTCAAACATCATGATTACGGAAGTTTAAATAAGCATAATTCCTTTATTTTCATATTTAATTGCACTTCTAATTATCACATTTTTATTTATTGTCATTGTATTTAATTGCACTTTTAAATTATCGCACTTTTTAATTATCGCAATTTTGTTTCATCGCACTTTTATTTATTGCAATTTCATTATCGTTATTTATTTTACGCTTTAGATTAAGTCTTTTATTTATTTATTATTTTACATTAAGTTTTAACTGCGACTAAAAGTTTTAAAAATCGACAAACCGGTCATTAAACGGTAAAAACCCCCTTTATAATAATAATATTACTTATATATATAATTGTATTTTTATAAATTAAAACTAATATAGCGTTAAGCTTTGTTTAAAAGATTTCCCTGTGGAACGAACCAGACTTACTAAAAACTACACTACTGTACGATTAGGTACACTGCCTATAAGTGTTGTAGCAAGGTTTAAGTATATCCATTCTATAAATAAATAAATATCTTGTGTAAAATTGTATCGTATTTAATAGTATTTCGTTGTAAAAATATAAGCTATTTCATATACGCCTCGCATAACATCAAGTATTTTTGGCGCCGCTGCCGGGGACATATAAACGCCGAAGCGAGATGCTATTATTAGAAAAAAAACTGAACCTATAAAAATCGAACCTTTCTCAGCTGAAACTGAACCCTCCGTGACTCGCGGAGCTTTTGAACTGGGACTAACCGCATTCGCGGAGGTCTTCTGACAGGCCACAGAAAACCCTAGTTCAGCATTAATTACGGTAATTATTATTAATATTATTTAATTTAAACCCTAATTAGGTTTTGTTTATTTAATTATTTAGTTTAGTTTTTAATTAATTTGTATTTTAAGTTTAATTAGTTTTTATAAATTATAAAATTAATAGTTTTATAAAATAATTAATATAAAAATAATATTTTTATAAAAATTATAATTTTATAAACTTTAAGTTTATTTTTATATTTTGTAATTTTTATTTGTTTTAGCATAATTTGTATTTTTTTTTCGTTCGTACTTAGTTTTAAATATAGTATTTGCCATAGTTATTTTTATTTCTAGATTTTTAGGCTTTGCCGTAAAATCCCTTAAGTGCTTTTTCTTTAGACTAAGATCTAGGTGCTTTAGAATTTTGTGACACCGTTTTTAGTTTTTAATTCCTTTTTAAGTTATTGCCATTTGGGATATAGTATTTCTTTTAAGCTTTAATATTTTTAGACGCAACTTTTAATTCTTAAATTTTAGTGCCTTTTAAGTTACGACGCGCTACTTTCTTATTTTTATATTTCGACGCCTATTATTTTTCAATCTTTTATTTTTTGACCTTTTTCGACGCGCTCTTTTTCTTCCTTATTTCTCGCCATTCTAGTTTTTAGGACTTAGAATTTTTTTCTATTTCTTATCTAAAATTTCTTTAAATTTCAACGAAAAATTATTTTAAGCGGTTAAATTGATAGACATCAAAATTTTCTGGTTCGTAGTAATAGTTGGATTTGTACGTGGACCGGGTTATTGGAGCCAAACATTACTCAATTATATTGAGACCAAACGAATCCTGCCCCTCTGCTGCATCTTTTGGCTATTCGAAACGTGGGCAAAATCAAAAAAGTCTATTAATTGGATAACTTATATAATTTTTCTTTCTTTTTAAAAACTAATAGGATATTCAGTGAATGCACCGAGCAAAACGTTCACCACCTGTAACTCGATCAAGACATCTGTGAAATATTGTCGCCGTTGATTTTTCTTTAGAATCGTCATCCAGTCGACCAAGTACTCCAATTCAAATTTCCGATAATCCATTTTTTGAACCCAACCTCACAATTGAGAATCCGGAGAATATTCAGGGACGATTCATAGATCCTGAACCACTAATCTTTCCTCCGGAACCACCAATTATTCAAACATAGATTGTTGAGGAACGATCCATTAAATCAGAATCCTCTAGTGATTCAGATTCAATAAATTCAATCATGGAAAATCTGGAACCTCTAAGTATGGAAGACCGAATGCGAGCTAAACACACTGGCCAAGGTCACGCAATTACTCAACCTGACATTAATGCGCCAGATTATGAAATCAAAGGACAAATCCTACACATGGTGACTAATCAATGCCAATTTAGTGGTGCACCGAAGAAAGATCCAAATGAACATCTTCGTACCTTTAATAGGATCTGTACACTATTTAAATAAGAGAAGTGGAAGATGAACAGATATATCTCATGTTATTTCCCTGGACTTTAAAGGGAGAAGCCAAAGATTGGTTGGAATCGTTACCTGAAGGGGCGATTATTACATGGGACGTTTTAGTTGAAAAATTTCTTAAACAATTCTTTCCGGCATCTAAAGCCATGAGACTTCAAGGAGAAATTGTTACGTTCACACAGAAACCAAATGAAACTCTATATGAGGCATGGACCAGATTTGGAAAGTTATTGAGAGGGTGTCCACAACATGGTTTAGACACCTGTCAAATAGTACAAATATTCTACCAAGGATGCGACATCACTACAAGAAAAGACATAGATATAGCAGCTGGTGGTTCTATTATGAAGAAAACAGAAACTGATGCTTACAAAATTATTGATAACACTGCTTCCCACTCACATGAGTGGCACCAAGAAAAATATATCATTAGATCATCTAAAGCAGCTAGAGCCGATTCTAGCCATTACTTAGATTCCATTTCTGCAAAGATAGATGCTGTCGAGAGACGAATGGAAAAGATGACTAAATATATTCACTCAATACGAATTAGTTGTGAGCAGTGTGGAGGACCACATTTGACAAAAGATTGTCTCAGTATTGAACTAACAATGGAACAAAGAGAGAATGTTTCATACATAAACCAAAGGCCTGGAAATAATTATCAGAATAATTATCAACCGCCAAGACCAATTTACAATCAAAACCAGAATTATAATCGAAATGTTCCATACAACAACCAACAAGGTCCTAGTAATCAACAAGTATCCAATAATACTTACAATCAGCAAAGACCTAATTTTCAAAACAAACCACCACAAACCGATGATAAAAAGCCAAATTTAGAAGATATGATGACGAAGCTAGTTGAATCTCAAACTCAATTTTTCACATCTCAGAAACAAACCAATGAACAAAATGCTCAAGCATTTAGAAATCAACAAGCTTCTATTCAAAATTTGGAACAAGAAGTGAGCAACCTAGCAAGGTTAATAGGTGAAAGAAAACCGGGAAGTCTACCTAGTGATACAAATGCTAACCCCCGGAATGAAACAGCTAAAGCCATTACCACAAGAAGTGGTATTACACTTAAACCACCTGAAATACCTGTAATTTCTGATGAAGCTATTCCTACTCCACAAGAACCACAACCTAAGCAAGATAAGGAAAAAGAACCAGTAGTTGAAAAGGTTAATGAAGATAACACAGTTAAGGCTAAACCTTATGTTAAACCATACCAACCACCACTTCCTTACCCGAGTAAAATGAAAAAAGAGAGACTTGAAGCCGAGCAATCCAAATTCTTGGATATGTTTAAACAGATAAATGTAAATCTTCCTTTCATTGATGTGATTTCAGGAATGCCTAGATATGCTAAATTTCTGAAAGATCTAATCTCTAATAGAAAGAAAATGGAAGAACTCTCGGCTGTTACTATGAATGCTAATTGTTCTGCAGTGCTGTTGAATAAGATACCAGAAAAATTATCTGATCCAGGAAGTTTCACAATTCCATGTTTTCTGGGTAGTCTTAGTTCAATGGAAGCATTGGCAGACTTAGGTGCTAGTATAAATTTAATGCCGTATTCACTATACGCTAAACTAGACCTTGGAGAATTGAAACCAACACGAATAAGCATACAACTAGCCGATAGATCAGTAAAATATCCTAGAGGGATAATGGAGAACATGCTAGTTAAAGTTGGTACTTTAGTATTTCCAGTAGATTTTGTTGTTCTGGACATGGAAGAAGATTCTCAAGTTCCTCTCATATTAGGAAGACCATTCTTAAACACGGCTAAAGCAATGATAGACGTGTTTAGTAAGAAACTGACCCTAAGTATAGAGGACAAGAGTGTTACCTTTTCAGTTAATAGAGCAATGCAACAACCGCAATCTGCAGATGATACATGTTATTATATTCAAACTATAGATTCACATGCAGAATTGTTAGAATAATTTTCAGAATTACAAGGAACAGGAGAATGTTCTTTAGGAGAAGGTACTGAACCAATTGATGAAACTGAAATGTTAGCTACACTAATGGCTAATGGATATGAACCAACAACAAAAGAAATTCAAATGCTAAAAGAAGAAGACAGATATCGATATAAATCATCGATAGAAGAACCTCCGACATTAGAGTTAAAGCCACTTCCAAACCATTTGGAATATGCTTATTTACATGGTGAATCTAAATTACCTGTAATAATATCGTATTCTCTTACTGAAAATGAAAAATCTCAACTTATTTCTGTGTTAAAAGCTCATAAACCAGCCATTGCATGGAAGATTCATGACATTAAAGGAATAAGTCCTTCATATTGCACACATAAAATCCTTATGGAAGAAGGTCATAAAACGTATGTGCAATGCCAACGAAGACTAAATCCTAATATGCAAGATGTTGTTAAGAAAAAAATTATTAAACTGCTAGATGCAGGTTTAATTTATCCAATCTCTGATAGTCCATGGGTAAGCCCAGTTCAATGCGTACCTAAGAAGGGTGGCATGACTGTTGTCACAAATGAGAAAAATGAGCTTATTCCTACTAGGACTGTAACAGGATGGCGTATATGTATTGATTATAGAAAATTAAATGACGCCACCAGAAAATTAAATGACGCCGGAAACAGTTACTATTGTTTTCTTGATGGTTTTTTCGGATATTTTCAAATTCCAATAGCACCCGAAGACCAAGAGAAAACCACATTCACGTGCCCTTATGGTACTTTTGCTTACAAACGCATGCCATTTGGACTTTGCAACGCCCCTGCAACCTTTCAAAGGTGCATGATGGCAATTTTTCACGACATGATAGAAGAATGCATGGAAGTTTTCATGGATGACTTTTCCGTTTTCGGTGATACATTTGAATCATGTCTAGTTAATCTTGAACGAATGCTTATTAGATGCGAACAATCAAATCTAGTTCTTAATTGGGAGAAATGTCATTTCATGGTTAAAGAAGGCATCGTTCTTGGTCATAAAATCTCAAAAGAAGGAATTGAAGTGGATAGAGCTAAAGTAGATGTAATTGCTAAACTTCCACATCCCACCAATGTTAGAGGAGTTAGGAGTTTTCTAGGGCATGCCGGTTTTTACCGACGTTTCATAAAAGATTTTTCTAAAATTGCCACTCCTATGAATAAACTCCTAGAAAAGGATGCTCCATTCATCTTTTCAGATGAATGCATCAAATCTTTTAATATACTTAAAGAAAAACTCACTAATGCGCCAATTATGATAACTCCAAATTGAAATCTACCGTTTGAACTAATGTGCGATGGAAGTGATTTTGCAATGGGAGCCGTTTTAGGACAAAGGATTGAAAAACGATTTCAACCTATATATTATGCTAGTAAGACGTTACAAGGAGCACAAACAAATTACACAACTACTGAAAAAGAACTCCTTGCTATTGTCTATGCTTTTGACAAATTTCGTTCATATCTCGTTCTAGCTAAAACGGTGGTCTATACCGATCATTCTGCTCTTAGATACCTATTTTCAAAACAAGATGCTAAACCAAGATTAATCCGTTGGATCTTACTCTTACAAGAGTTCGATATTGAAATCCGAGATAAAAAGGGAGCAGAAAATCTCGCCGCTGATCATCTTTCTCGTCTTGAAAATCATGAATTAGAAGTTCTAAATGAATCGGCCATACAAGACAACTTTCCTGATGAATATCTATTGAAGATAGATTATAATGAAATTCCGTGGTTTGCAGACTATGCAAACTACTTAGTATGTGGATTCCTTGAAAAAGGATTATCGTACCAAAAACGAAAGAAATTCTTTAGTGATATAAAACACTATTTCTGGGAAGATCCATATTTGTTTAAAAGTTGTCCAGATGGAATAATACGCCGATGTGTATTCGGAGATGAAGCTAGTAAAATTTTAAACCATTGTTACACAGGACCAACAGGAGGGCATTATGGGCCTCAACTAACAGCAAGAAAAGTTTATGATGCTGGATTTTATTGGCCGACAATTTACAAAGACGCACACCTTCTTTGCAAATCCTGTGATGCTTGTCAAAGGGCCGGAAAAATAAGTCAACGTGATGAAATGCCACAAAATGTCATTCAAATATGTGAAGTATTTGACATTTGGGGTATTGACTTTATGGGTCCATTTCCAAAATCTCATAATAATCTATATATTCTCGTAGCCATTGATTATGTATCTAAATGGGCGGAAGCACAAGCTCTCCCAACTAACGATGCACGAGTTGTAGTCAACTTTTTAAAACGTCTTTTTGCAAGGTTTGGAACACCAAAAGCTTTAATAAGTGATCGGGGTACTCATTTCTGTAATAATCAACTTGAGAAAGTTCTTAAAAGATATGGAGTAACTCATAAAATCTCTACTGCTTATCATCCACAGACGAGTGGACAAGTTGAAAATACCAACCGAGCTTTAAAACCTATTCTAGAAAAAACCGTAGGATCAAATCCGAAGGAATGGTCCATAAAATTGGAGGATGCACTCTGGGCTTTTAGAACAGCCTACAAAACTCCAATTGGTACCACACCTTTTAAACTCGTTTACGAAAAAGCATGTCATCTTCCAGTAGAAATTGAACACAAAGCATTTTGGGCTTTGAAGACATGTAATCTTGATTTACATGAAGCCGAACGTCTACGATTAAGTCAACTAAACGAATTATAAGAATTAAGACAAGAAGCATACGAAAATTCGTTAATCTATAAAGAAAGAACGAAGAAATGGCATGATAAAAGAATCAGAAGTTTAAAAGAATTTAAATAAGGAGATAGAGTTCTTCTTTTCAATTCACGATTCAAGCTATTTCCTGGAAAATTGAAATCAAGATGGTCTGGACCATTCATAGTCAAAAGAGTTTTCCCGTACGGAACAGTAGAATTAATAAATTCAAATGGGATTGAATTTAAGGTTAATGGTCACAGAGTTAAACATTACATAGATAGTCCAATGGAAGTTGACAACGAAGTTAATCACAATTTCGACATCACAGCTAACTAAGTGTGGGGAGAATCAAATCTTTAAAGGATAATATGTATTTCTGTTAGAGTTAGATTTTCTGTTTTCGTGTAGTTCTCGAAAATGGAACCCGAATGGTCTTTCCCTAGCAGACCCTAAAGAACTAGTCTTCTTCCCCCTTTCTGAATTTTTATTTTTTTTTGGTTTTACGAGATGAAGACTTCCTGTGAACTAAATCATGGTCTAATACTACACGCTTTGATCACTAAACGTAATAATGACACCCTTCCAAGTGAAATAGTATCATTAATCAGAGGTAAATTGGACGGAGTAAGAAAAGAATCCAGATGCGAAAATAATAAGTTACAATTTGGTAAAGGAAAATCAAAATCCGCAGTGAAAAGGAGAGCACGACTCCTTGAAAGATGTCACAAATGCGGAAAATGGTCACACAAAGGAAAATGCTCGACGAATCAAACATATTCCAATACCGAATTCGTTACTTTATGCAGAGATGGACCATTCATATGTTTAGAAGAAAAAACGTTAAATGCTCGAGGATACGCCTATGTAGCCATGGAAAACCAATTAGTCCGACTATCTTATGAGTGGGCTAGAGCATATCACTAAGAAATCTATCTCACAGGTAAGTTTGTACAGTTTTTTATTTTTATTTTTATTTTTAACCTTTTGATAATAAACGCTAATTTGTTCGCTATAAAGTATTAAATTGGTATTCGATAAAATTAGGTCTTGCGACCGAAATTATTGATATCATACAAAAATTTATTACATCACTGTGAAATTTACCGTTTATTCTTAAGGTATAAATATCTTTAATCAATCAACCCAAAATATTTCAAAAATTCGTCATGAGTTAAACTAGGTTATGGAACTGAAATTACTTTACCGAAAAGAGGGGCGTATATTTTTGATAATATTTGATTGATTAAAGTGGGATAAAAGACCAAAAAGATTTTTAATTTTATTTTTACTTTGTTTTTAAAATTAATATTAAAATAATATTGTAAACTTATTAAAATTAATATATATTTAAAATTATAAATATTTGAAAAATTAATATTTTAATATAAGTTTGTATGAAAACAAAAATATAATTTAAGTTTGGTGTGAATTTTTAATATGAATTTTTAATTTTATGCATCTTAAATTTAAGTTTGGTGTGATTATAAAAACAAAAATTTACTTTATTTCGTTAAGTTAAAAATATGATTTTTAAAATTCGTCGTGAGTTGAAGACTAGGTCGTTGAACCGAAATTGCTTTACCCGAGGGAGGGACGAGAACTTTTATTATCATTATTTTTAATCTTATTTAAACTAAAGTATGTCAAAAACATTTAAAAAACCCGAAAATCTTTGCTTTTAAAACCGCGCTTTAAATTGACAAATTTTAAAATTTTGACGAGGGACGGACTAGGACAACGATCCGAAACGCCCTCGCTCCTAAAGGAAAACAAATTTTTTAGAATTTAATTAATTAAATGTTTTAAAAAGTTATAAGGTTTTATAAATAAAAAAAAATAGCCGCGACTCGCGGAGGTTTTAGTGGGACCACCACCGCACTAGCGGAGCATCAAAAATCCAGAAAAAAATAAAACTGGTCGAACAGACCAGTTTGTACAACACACACACCCATTTTCTGCGAAAAACCCACGAAAAACACTCTCAAATTCGTAATTTTTCACCATTTTTCATCAAATCTTTCATAAAATTACAATGAGGGGACTATTATCAAGGAATTACTCAAGGAAATCGGTAAATTTCTACACCTAAACACCATTTAATCCGAATTTTTAGTGTTCTTGAACAATTTTATGTCTAATTCAATTATGATGCTTTCTAGTGTAATAATGCTTCAATTGTTTGTGTATTATGCTTATATAACCTAGATTGATACTATTTAACATGATTAGAAGCTTTGAACTTCAATTTTTGAATAATCTAGAGTTTGTGTTCTTGAGCAAAATTAGGGCTTTTTGATATAAACAGGTTATGGCTGAATTTTATTGTTAGTTTATGCTAAATTGAGTAGTGTAACATGTTTAGGTTGCTAAATGATCAAAACTTTGATCCTAAACATGTTTAATGAAGATTAAAGTGGACTTTTTGAACCAAAATTGCATGAACTTGATTTAATTGATATGAATGCCATGAGGAACTTATTTAATTGTTATAATGATTGTTTTTGACATGTTTTAGAAGATAAATGTGAAGGAACTTTGTATACATTTTTGTAAAAGTATATTTGTAAAAGTGTAGAATTGTTAATATTTTAAAAATGTGTATAGAGTTTAATATGGATTAAACATGTCATTGTAATTGTTTAGATTTATGATTTTGCTAAAACTAATGAATATTTGGATGCACAAAAATTGTGTTTATTTTGCAGACTGAAAGGGGTGAATCTTCATCCCAGGCTCGCAATGCTCCTCCGGAAGATGCAGATCAACAGGAAATTAATAACCAATACCGACAAGATATGCCTCACCCAATTGTTTCATATTCAAACATTCATGAGGCAGATTTACATCCGAATTTGAGATTTGATAGATATTGGATAGACTATCCAAAATATCAAAAGAACCTGCACAACCTTGTGTCTAATAATGTTGAGGTACCCAGAGTTATAGATTGGGAACCACTAGAGGTAGTGGAATTGGCCGAGCCAATCAGGGAATTACTTACTCAAAGGTATGGTAATTCTACTTTTAGTGATTGGGTACGTTTATTCAACATGCGTAGACCTGTGTATAGAGAATGGTGTATAGAGTTATTATGTACTATCGAAATAAATGATCGAGTAGATACTTTAACCGATCGTAGTTTTCTTAGATTTTTATTAGGAGGGGAGATGCGCCATATGTCTTTACTAGATATGGCTCGGGCTTTACGTATTTATACGCCCGAGGAGCTAGCATCTTATGATTGTCAGAGGTTAATAGTTTATGGAAGGATGGTGGATGAGAATTTTGATACGAATGACGTATGGAGTAGGATGACTAGCCATCGCCGATTCCAGGGGGGATTATACTCTTATCTTGATATTGATAGAGCTGAATTAAGAGTAATCCATAGGTTTTTAGCCAATTCGATTACACAACGAGGTAAGAATAAGGAAAAGGTAAATGAACAGGATTTGTTTTACCACATGTGTATTCGAGACCCACAGAGCGCTGTAAGTATACCTTTTTGTGTGGGTTATTATTTATTGACTATGGTTAAGGGTATGAGGCGTGGTAGCATAATAGGAGGTGGTATATTTATTACTTTAATTGCTGAATATCTCGGTGTGGATAGAAGTCGGGGGGGAATATTAATGGCAGAACCAGAACCCCGCGATAGAATAGAATTGCGTGTTTATCATGGTGCTAATGTCTTAAAAAAACGAAACAACGCGGCAGCACGTTATGATGGCAGGCATCTACAGGTTGAGAGAGATCAACAGCAAGGTCAATCGGGAGGGGGAAATCCAATGACGGAAATGCAAATTTTTATGTCTCGACACGAGTATGAAATGGCTAGACAAAATGCATTTCAAGATTGGCAGTATCATCAAAGCCAAATCATAAGTCATTGTACACACGTAGGTAGAAACTACATTTCTACCGTTATGCCCGAATTTACTCCTTGGACTTTAGAGAGCCGACCACCATATCATACATATGACCTAGCCCAAGCATTTTACAGTATCTATGGATACGCTTGGGACCTGATAATGCTAAAAACGAACATATATTTCATAGCATTATTCCTCAAGAAAGACAAGCTTTTAGTTGCAATTGTCCTATTTACAAGTGATATTCGTTTAAATAATAAAAGGTGAAGACAAAAGGCAGATTCGATGAATTGAAGACGCAAATGACCAAAAAGCTCAAAAGTACAAAAGACAATCAAAGAGGTTCCAATTATTGATAAGAAACGTCTCGAAATTACAAGAGTACAAGATTTAAAACGCAAAGTACAAGATATTAAATTGTACGCAAGGACGTTCAAAAATCCGGGACCGGGACCAGAGTCAACTCTCAACGCTCGACGCAACGGACTAAAAATTACAAGTCAACTATGCACATGAATATAATATAATATATAATTAATTCTTAAAATTAATATATATATTATAATATATTTAAAAATCGTCGGCAAACAAAGAGCCAAAGCTGGGTGAGCTGTAAAAACAAACTCCGTGACTCGCGGAGTTTGAAGGAAAAAAAAAAATGCCGCGAGTCGCGGAGCTCCCCTGGACGAAAATTCCTATAAAAGCCAGCGCAGTTCGACGTAAAAAAATATCATATATCCATCCTCTCTATATCTATACGTAAATATTTATATTTATATTTTAATTTATATTTTAATCTTAATTTTAATTTATAATAATAAGGGTATGTTAGCGAATGTTGTAAGGGTGTAAGTCAAAATTCTGTCCGTGTAACGCTACGCTATTTTTAATCATTGTAAGTTATGTTCAACCTTTTTAATTTAATGTCTCGTAGTTAAGTTATTATTATGCTTATTTAAAACGAAGTAATCATGATGTTGGGCTAATTACTAAAATTGGGTAATTGGGCTTTGTACCATAATTGGGGTTTGGACAAAAGAACGACACTTGTGGAAATTAGACTATGGGCTATTAATGGGCTTTATATTTGTTTAACTAAATGATAGTTTGTTAATTTTAATATAAAGATTTACAATTGGACGTCCCTATAAATAACCATATACACTCAATCGGACACGATGGGCGGGATATTTATATGTATGAATAATCGTTCATTTAACCGGACACGGGAATGGATTAATAGCCACTAGAATTATTAAAACAGGGGTGAAATTATGTACAAGGACACTTGGCGTAATTGTTAACAAAGTATTAAAACCTTGGGTTACTCGCAGTCGATAACCTGGTGTAATTATTAAACAAAGTATTAAAATCTTGTTACAGTTTAAGTCCCCAATTAGTTGGAATATTTAACTTCGGGTATAAGGATAATTTAACGAGGATACTCGCACTTTATATTTATGACTGATGGACTGTTATGGACAAAAACCAGACGGACATATTAAATAATTCAGGACAAAGGACAATTAACCCATGGGCATAAAACTAAAATCAACACGTCAAACATCATGATTACGGAAGTTTAAATAAGCATAATTATTTTATTTCATATTTAATTTCCTTTATTTTATATTTAATTGCACTTCTAATTATTGCACCTTTATTTATTGTCATTGTATTTAATTGCACTTTTAATTATCGTACTTTTTAATTATCGCAATTTTATTTTATCGCACTTTTATTTATCGCAATTTCATTATTGTTATTTACTTTACGCTTTAAATTAAGTTATATTTATTTTTATTATTTTACATCAGGTTTTAACTGCGACTAAAGTTTTTAAAATCGACAAATCGGTCATTAAACGGTAAAAACCCCCCTTTATAATAATAATATTACTTATATATATGTTTGTATTTTTATAAAATAAAACTAATATAGCGTTAAGCTTTGTTTAAAGATTTTTTTTCCCTGTGGAACGAACCGGACTTACTAAAAACTACACTACTGTACGATTAGGTACACTGCCTATAAGTGTTGTAGCAAGGTTTAAGTATATCCATTCAATAAATAAATAAATATCTTGTGTAAAATTGTATCGTATTTAATAGTATTTCCTAGTAAAATTTAAGCTATTTTATATACACCTCGCATAACATCAAGTATTTTTGGCGCCGCTGCCGGGGATTATCTAGCTTAAAAGCCGGAAGCGTAACGCTAATATAAAAAAAAATTTTATTTTTAGTTTACTAATATAAAAAAATACGCTTTTGTAAAAATACGTTTTAAATATTCAAAAATATAAAAAGAAAAACAAAAATATAAATATTTTTAAGAGTTTGTTAAATATTTAAGTTTTATAAAGTTTCTTTATTTTTATTTTATAAAAAATATAAGTTTTATTTAAATATTTTGTGTTTATTTAAAATATAAATTTTTTTAAAAAAACTGAAAAAAATATAAATATATATAAATCTATTTTTTTTAGATTGTTATAAAGTTTTTTATTTCTATCTTAGTTTTTAAAGATAAGTTTTATTTAAATTATATAAATATTTTAATTAAATTAAAAATAGAAAAAAAAAAAAATATATATATATATATATATAAATATAAATAAAAAACAGAAACCGAACGATTTTAGCCTGGTACACGTTTGAAAATACAAACCCCGCGACTTGCGGGGGGTTTTTAACTGGAAACACCGCGACTCGCGGAGCCGTCTAACACGGGTTACACAGAACCCTAATCCTGCATTTATTACGGGATTTTATTATTATTATTTAAATTAAACCCTAATTAGGGTATTTTTATTATATAATTTAGTTTTTATTTTTATTTTGTATTTTTAGTTAAATTAGTGTAATTAGTTTATAAAATTAATAGTTTTATAAAATAAATAATATAAAAATAATATTTTTATAAAAATTGTACTTTTTACAACTTTTAGTATATTTTTATATTTTGTCCCTTTTTATTTGTTTTAGTATATTATTTGTATTTTTCGCTCATTTTTAGTTTTAAAACATAGTTTTTGCCAGTTATTTTTATTTCTAGATTTTTAGGCTTTGCCGTAAAACCCCTTAAGTGCTTTTTCTTTAGACTAAGATTTAGGTGCTTTAGAATTTTGCGACGCCTTTTTAAGTTTTAGTTCCTTTTTAAGATATTGCCATTTGGGATATAGTTTTACTTGTAAGCTTTAATATTTTTATAAGCAACTTTTAATTTTTAGTTTTTAGTGCCTTTTTAAGTTTCAACGCGCTACTTTCTTATTTTTATTTTTCGACGCCTTTTACCTATGTATCAATTATCACTCCAATTAGTAATCTCAATTTGCGATTATAATTTTAAGTTAGTGATAGTAATAAGGTTGGATTAGTCGAGTGTTTTTAAGTTCTATAAGTCATTTTTTTTATTATTTCTTATTTTTCGACGCCTTTTATTTTTCAACCCTTTTCTTTTTCGACGCGCTCTTTTTCTTTCTTATTTCTCGCTATTCTAGTTTTTAGGACTTAGAATTTTCTCTACTTCTTATCTAAATTTCTTAAAATTATGAAAATTTATTTTAAGTGGTTAAATTGATAGACATCAAAATTTTCTGGTTCGTAGTAATAGTTGGATTTGTACGTGGACCGGGTTATTGGAGCCAAACAGTCCTCAATTATATTGAGACCAAACGAATCCTGCCCCTCTGCTGCATCTTTTGGCTATTCGAAACGTGGGCAAAATCAGAAAAGTCTATTAATTGGATAACTTATATAATTTTTTCTTTCCTTTTTAAAAACTAATAGGATATTCAGTGAATGCACCGAGCAAGACGTTCACCACCTTTTGTACGTTTACCACCTGTAACTAGATCAAGACATATAGCAAATATTACCGCCGTTGATTTTTCTTTAGAATCGTCATCCAGTCGACCAAGTACTCCAGTTCAAATTTCAGATAATCCATTTTTTGAACCCGACCTCACAATTGAGAATCCGGAGAATATTCAGGGACAATTCATAGATCCTGAACCATTAATTTTTCCTCCGGAACCACCAATCATTCAAACAGAGATTGTTGAGGAACGAACCATTAAATCAGAATCCTCCAGTGATTCCGATTCAACAAATTCAATTATGGAGAATCTGGAACCTTTAAGTATGGAAGACCGAATGAGAGCTAAACGCACTGGCCAAGGCCACGCAATTACTCATCCAGACATTAATGCGCCAGATTATGAAATCAAAGGACAAATTCTACATATGGTGACTAATCAATGCCAATTTAGTGGTGCGCCGAAGGAAGATCCAAACGAACATCTTCGTACCTTTAATAGCATCTGTACACTATTTAAAATAAGAGAAGTTGAGGATGAACAGATATATCTCATGTTATTTCCCAGGACTTTAAAGGGAGAAGCCAAAGATTGGTTGGAATCGTTACCTGAAGGGGCGATTGATACATGGGACGTTTTAGTTGAAAAATTTCTTAAACAATTCTTTCCTGCATCTAAAGCCGTAAGACTTCAAGGAGAAATTGTTCCGTTCACACAGAAACCGAATGAAACTCTATATGAGGCATGGACAAGATTTGGAAAATTATTGAGAGGATGTCCGAAACATGGTTTAGACACCTGTCAAATAGTGCAAATATTCTACCAAGGATGCGACATCACTACAAGGAAAGACATAGATATAGCAGCTGGTGGTTCTATTATGAAGAAAACCGAAACTGATGCTTACAAAATTATTGATAACACTGCTTCCCACTCACATGAGTGGCACCAAGAAAAAGATATCGTTAGATCATCTAAAGCAGCTAGAGCCGATTCTAGCCATGACTTAGATTCCATTTCCGCAAAGATAGATGCTGTCGAGAGACGAATGGAAAAGATGAATAAGGATATTCACTCAATAGGAATTAGTTGTGAGCAGTGTGGAGGACCACATTTGACAAAAGATTGTCTCAGTATTGAACTAACAATGGAACAAAGAGAGAATATTTCATACATAAACCAAAGGCCTGGAAATAATTATCAGAATAATTATCAACCGCCAAGACCTATCTACAATCAAAACCAGAATTATAATCAAAATATTCCATACAACAACCAACAAGGTCCTAGCAATCAACAAGTATCCAATAATACTTACAACCATCAAAGACCTAATTTTCAAAACAAACCACCACAACCCGATGATAAAAAACCGAATTTAGAAGATATGATGACGAAGCTAGTTGAAACTCAAACGTAGTTTTTCACATCTCAAAAACAAACTAATGAACAAAATGCTCAAGCATTTAGAAATCAACAAGCTTCTATTCAAAATTTGGAACAAGAAGTAAGTAACCTAGCAAGGTTAATAGGTGTAAGAAAACCGGGAAGTTTACCTAGTGATACAAATGCTAACCCCCGGAATGAAACAGCTAAAGCCATTACCACAAGAAGTGGTACAACACTTAAACCACCTGAAATACCTGTAACTTCTGATGAAGCTATTCCTACTCCACAAGAACCACAACCTGATCAAGATAAGGAAAAAGAACCGGTAGTTGAAAAGGTTAATGAAGTTAACATAGTTAAAGCTAAACCTTATGTTAAACCATACCAACCACCACTTCCTTACCCAAGTAAAATGAAAAAAGAAAAACTTGAAGCCGAGCAATCCAAATTCTTGGATATGTTTAAACAGATAAATGTAAATCTTCCTTTCATTGATGTGATTTCAGGAATGCCTAGATATGCTAAATTCTTGAAAGATCTAATCACGAAAAGAAAGAAAATGGAAGAACTCTCGGCTGTTACTATGAATGCTAATTGTTCTGCAGTACTGTTGAATAAGATACCAGAAAAATTATCTGATCCAGGAAGTTTCACAATTCCATGTTTTCTGGGTAGTCTTAGTTCAATAGAAGCATTAGCAGACTTAGGTGCTAGTATAAATTTAATGCCGTATTCACTATACACTAAACTAGACCTTGGAGAATTGAAACCAACAAGAATAAGTATACAACTAGCCGATCGATCAATAAAATATCCTAGAGGGATAATGGAGAACATGCTAGTTAAAGTTGGTACTTTAGTATTTCCAGTAGATTTTGTTGTTCTGGACATGGAAGAAGATTCTCAAGTTCCTCTCATATTAGGAAGACCATTCTTAAACACGGTTAAAGCAATGATAGGCGTGTTTGGTAAAAAATTGACCCTAAGTATAGAGGACGAGAGTGTTACCTTTTCAGTTGATAGAGCAATGCAACAACCGCAATCTGCAGATGATACATGTTATTATATTCAAACTATAGATTCACATGCAGAATTGTTAGAAGAATTTCCAGAATTACAAGGAACAGGAGAATGTTCTTTAGGAGAAGGAACTGAACCAATTGATGAAGCTGAAATGTTAGCTACACTAATAGCTAATGGATATGAACCAACAACAGAAGAAATTCAAATGCTAAAAGAAGAAGACAGATATCGATATAAATCATCGATAGAAGAACCACCGACATTAGAGTTAAAGCCACTTCCAAACCATTTGGAATACGCTTATTTACATGGTGAATCTGAATTACTTGTAATAATATCGACTTCTCTTACTGAAAATGAAAAATCACAACTTATTTCTGTGTTGAAAGCTCATAAACCAGCTATTGCATGGAAGATTCATGATATTAAAGGAATAAGTCCTTCGTATTACACACATAAAATCCTTATGTAAGAAGGTCATAAAACGTATGTGCAACGCCAACGAAGACTAAATCCTAATATGCAAGATGTTGTTAAAAAATAAATAATTAAACTATTAGATGCAGGTTTAATTTATCCAATTTCTGATAGTCCATGGGTAAGCCCAGTTCAATGCGTGCCTAAGAAGGGTGGCATAACTGTCATTACAAATGAGAAAAATGAGCTTATTCCTACTAGGACTGTAACATGATGGCGTGTATGTATTGATTATAGAAAATTAAATGACGCCACCAGAAAAGATCACTTTCCCTTACCTTTTATTGATCAAATGTTGGAAAGATTAGCCGAAAATAGTTACTATTGTTTTCTTGATGGTTTTTCCAGATATTTTCAAATTCCAATAGCACCCGAAGATCAAGAGAAAACCGCATTCACGTGCCCTTATGGTACTTTTGCTTACAAACGCATGCCATTTGGACTTTGCAACGCCCCTGCAACCTTTCAAAGGTGCATGATGGCGATTTTTCACGACATGATAGAAGAATGCATGGAAGTTTTCATGGATGACTTTTCAGTCTTCGGGGATACTTTTGAATCATGTCTAGTTAATCTGGAACGAATGCTTATTAGATGCGAACAATTAAATCTAGTACTTAATTGGGAGAAATGCCATTTAATGGTTAAAGAAGGCATCGTTCTTGGTCATAAAATTTCAAAGGAAGGAATTGAAGTGGATAGAGCTAAAGTAGATGTAATTTCTAAACTTCCACATCCCACCAATGTTAGAGGAATTATGAGTTTTCTAGGGCATGCCGGTTTTTACCGACGTTTCATAAAAGATTTTTCTAAAATTGCCACTCCTATGAATAAACTCCTAGAAAAAGATGCTCCATTCATCTTTTCAGATGAATGCATCAAATCTTTTAATATTCTTAAAGAGAAACTCACTAATGCGCCGATCATGATAACACTAAATTGGAATCTACCGTTTGAACTTATGTGCGATGCAAGTGATTTTGCAATGGGAGCCGTTTTAGGACAAAGGATTGAAAAACGATTTTAACCTATATATTATGCTAGTAAGACGTTACAAGGAGCACACACGAATTACACAACTACTGAAAAAGAACTCCTTGCTATTGTCTTTGCTTTTGACAAATTTCGTTCATATCTCGCTCTAGCAAAAATGGTGGTCTATACCGACCATTCTCCTCTTAGATACCTATTTTCCAAACAAGATGCCAAACCTAGATTAATTCATTGAATCTTACTCTTACAAGAGTTCGATATTGAAATCCGAGATAAAAGAGGAGCAGAAAATCTCGCCGCTGATCATCTTTCTCGTCTTGAAAATCCCGAATTAGAAGTTCTAAATGAATCGGCCATACAAGACAACTTTCCTGATGAATATCTATTGAAGATAGATTATAATGAAATTCCATGGTTTGCAGACTATGCAAACTACTTAGTATGTGGATTCCTTGAAAAAGGATTATCGTACCAAAAACGAAAGAAATTCTTCAGTGATATAAAACACTATTTCTGGAAAGATCCACATCTGTTTAAAAGTTGTCCAGATAGAATAATACGCCGATGTGTATTCAGAGATGAAGCTAGTAAAATTTTAAACCATTGTCACACAGGACCAACAGGAGGGCACTATGGGCCTCAACTAACAGCAAGAAAAGTTTATGATGCTGGATTCTATTGGCCTACAATTTACAAAGACGCACACCTTCTTTGAAAATCCTGTGATGCTTGTCAAAGGGCCGGAAAAATAAGTCAACGTGATGAAATGCCACAAAATGTCATTCAAGTATGTGAAGTATTTGACATTTGGGGTATTGACTTTATGGGTCCATTTCCAAAATCTCATAATAATCTCTATATTCTCGTAGCCATTGATTATGTATCTAAATGGACGGAAGCACAAGCTCTCCCAACTAACGATGCACGAGTTGTAGTCAACTTTTTAAAACGTCTTTTTGCAAGGTTTGGAACACCGAAAGCTTTAATAAGTGATCGGGGAACTCATTTCTGTAATAATCAACTTGAGAAAGTTCTTAAAAGATATGGAGTAACTCATAAAATCTCCACCGCATATCATCCACAAACAAGTGGACAAGTTGAAAATACCAACCGAACTTTAAAACGTATTCTAGAAAAAACCGTAGGATCAAATCCGAAGGAATGGTCCATTAAGTTGGAGGATGCACTCTGGGCTTTTAGAACAGCCTACAAAACTCCAATTGGAACCACACCTTTTAGACTCGTTTATGGAAAAGCATGTCATCTTCCAGTAGAAATTGAACACAAAGCATTTTGGGCTTTGAAGACATGTAATCTTGATTTACATAAAGCTGGACGTCTACGGTTAAGTCAACTAAACGAATTAGAAGAATTAAGACATGAAGCATACGAAAATTCATTAATCTATAAAGAAAGAATGAAGAAATGGCATGATAAAAGAATCAGAAGTTTAAAAGAATTTAAAGAAGGAGACAGAGTTCTTCTTTTCAATTCACGACTCAAGCTATTTCCTGGAAAATTGAAATCAAGATGGTCTGGACCATTCATAGTCAAAAGAGTTTTTCCATACGGAACGATAGAATTAATAAATTCAAATGGAATTGAATTTAAAGTTAATGGTCACAGAGTTAAACATTACATAGATAGTCCGATGGAAGTCGACAACGAAGTTAATCACAATTTTGATACCACAGCTAACTAAGTGTGGGGAGAATCAAGTCTTTTAAGGATTTTATATATTTCTGTTAGAGTTAGATTTTCTGTTTTCGTGTAGTTCTCGAAAATGGAACCCGAATGGTCTTTCCCTAGCAGACCCTAAAGAACTAGTCTTCTCCCCCCATTCTGAATTTTTATTTTTTTTAGGTTTTTACGAAATGAAGACTTCCTGTGAACTAAACCATGGTCTAATGCTACACGCTTTGATCACTAAACGTAATAATGACACACTTCCGAGTGAAATAGTATCAGTAATCAGAGAAAGATTGGACGGAGTAAGAAAAGAATCCAGATGCGAAGATAATAAGTTACAATTTGGTAAAGGAAAATCAAAATCCGCAGCGAAAAGAAGAGCACGACACCTAGAAAGATGTCACAAATGCGGAAAATGGTCACATGGAGGTAAATGTTCATATAATCAAACCTATTCAAACACCGAATTTGTTACTTTATGCAGAGACGGACCGTTCATATGTTTAGAAGAAAAAACACTGAATGCTCGAGGTTACGCCTATGTAGCCATGGAAAATCAATTAAACCGACTATCTTATGAATGGGATAGATCATATCACTAAGAATACTATCTCACAGGTAAGTCTGTACAGTTTTTATTTTTATTTTTAACCTTTTGATAATAAACGCTAATTTGTTCGCTATAAAGTATTAAATTGGTATTGAATAAAATTAGGTTTGGCGACCGAAATTATTGATATCATACAAAAATTTATTACATCACTGCAAAATTTAACGTTTATTCTTAAGGTATAAATATCTTTAATCAATCAACCCAAAATATTTCAAAAATTCGTCATGAGTTAAATTAGGTCATGGAACCGAAATTACTTTACCGAAAAGAGGGGCGCATATTTTTGATAATATTTGATTGATTAAAGTGGGATAAAAGACCAAAAAGATTTTTAATTTTATTTTTACCATGTTTTTAAAATTAATAAATTAGTATTAAAAAAAATTATTGTAAACTTTTTAAATCAATATATTTAAAATTGTAAATATTTGAAAAATTAGTCTTTTTAATATAAGTTTGTATGTATAAAAACAAAAATATAATATAAGTTTGGTGTGAATTTATAATATGAATTTTTAATTAAGTTTGGTGTGAATTTTTAATTTTATGCATTTTAAATTTAAGTTTGGTGTGAATTTAAAAACAAAAATTTACTTTATTTTGCTAAGTTAAAAATATGATTTTTAAAATTCGTCGTAAGTTGAAGACTAGGTCTTTGAACCGAAATTGCTTTACCCGAGGGAGGGACGAGAACTTTTATTATCATTATTTTTAATCTTATTGAATTAAAGTATGCCAAAAATATTAAAAAAACCCAAAAATCTTAGCTTTTAAAACAATCGCTACAAAAAGACAAATTTTAAAATTTTGTCGAATGACGGACTAGGACATCGTTCCGAAACGACCTCGTCCTAAATAACAAGGGAAACAAAATTTTAAAATTAATTAATTAATTGTTTTATAAGATAAGGTTTTTACAAAAAAAAAAAAAAAACAAAAAAACAAACACCGCGACTCGCGGAGTTTGTAAGGGTCTAACACCGCAAGTCGCGGAGGACCGAAATTATAGAAAAAAATAAAAAGGGCCGAACAGCTCAGTTGCACACACCTACAACTCATTTTACTGCGAAAACAAACGAAAAAACACTCTCAATTTCGTAATTTTTAGCCTTTTTTCATCAAATCTTTTACTAAAATCATGTTGAGAAGGATGCTATCAAGGAATTACTCAAGAAAAACGGTAAATTTCTACACCTAAACACCATTTAATCCGAAAATTAGTGTTCTTGAGCAATTTTATACCCAATTCGATTTTGATGCTTTTTAGTGTAATTATGCTTAAATTGTTTATGTATTATGCTTGTATAACCTAGATTGATGCTATTTAACATGATTAGAAGCCTTAAACTTCAAATTTTGAGTAATCTAGGGTTTGTGTTCTTGAGCAAATTTGGGGCTTTTTGATATAAACAGGTTATGGCCGATTTTTGTCATGAATTATTTCTAAATTAAGTAGTGTAACATGTTTAGGTAGTTAAATGATCGAAACTTTGAGCCTAAACATGATTTTTGAGAATTAAAGTGGACTTTTTCAAGTCTAAAATTCATGAATTTGATTTTTGAGAGATAATGTCATTTGAAACTTGTTTAATTGCTAGTAATGATTATTTTAACATGTTATTTGAGTTGAATGCTTATGAACTTGGCGAACATTTTCGTATATGCTTATTTGAAAAAGTGTAGATTTGATAAAAATATGAAAATGAGCATAAGTTTGATATAAATTGGACATGTCATTGTAATTATTTTGATTGATGATTTTGCTGACACTAATGCATATTTGGATGCACAAAAATTGTGTTTGATGTGTTTTGCAGACTGAAAGGGGTGAATCTTCATCCCAAGCTCGCAATGCTCCTCCTGAGAATGCGGAACAACAGGATGTTGATAGCTATTATAAACAAGATATACCTCATCCAGTTATGACATTTTCAGATATGCACTTGGAAGATTTGCACCCGAACTTGAGATTTGACAGACGTTGGATAGATTATCCAAAATACCAAAGGGGCTTGCATACTCTTCATTCTAAAGCTGTTGAAGTACCTAGGGTAATAGAATGGGCACCGTTAGAAGCTGTAGAATTAGCCGGGCCAATTAGAGAATTACTTACACAGAGGTATGGTAATTCTACTTTTAACGATTGGGTATGTTTATTCAACATGCGTAGACCTGTATATAAAGTATGGTGTGAAGAATTATTGTGTAGTATATAAATAAATGATCGGGTAGCTAGTTTAACCGATCGATCTTTTATTAGATTTTTGTTAGGAGGTTCGATGCGCCACATGTCTCTACTAGACATGGCTCAGGTCTTACGTATATATACGCCTGAGGAGTTAGCATCTGCCGATTGTAGAGGGTTGATATTGAACGGTAGGAAAATTGATGAAAATTTTGATACGCATGGTGTATGGAGTCAAATGACTAGCCATCACCGATTTAAAGGGGGAAATTATTCTTATTTGGATATAGATAGAGCAGAGTTAAGAGTAATTCATAGGTTTTTAGCCAATTCAATTACACAACGAGGTAAGAATAAGGAAAAGGTAAATGAACAGGATTTGTTTTACCACATGTGTATTCGAGACCCACAAAGTGCAGTAAGTATACCTTATTGTGTGGGTTATTATTTATCAGCTATGGTTAGGGGGATGAGACCGCATAGCATAATAGAAGGTGGTATATTTATTACATTAATTGCTGAGTATCTCAATGTGGATATAAGTCGGGGGGATTATTAGTCGAAGAACCAGAACCCCGCGATACAATAGGTTTAAATGTATACCATGGTGCGAAGGTTTTGAAGAGGCTAAATAACGCCGCAGTACGATATAATGGTAGACATCCACAGGTTGAGAGAAACCAACAGCCAGGTAATGTGGGAGGGGGAAATGAAATGACAGAAATGCAAAGGTTTATAGCTTCACAAGAGTATGAAAATGCTAGACATAGAGCATTTGAAGATTGGCAAGTTCATCAAAACCAAATCATAGCTCATTGCCAACATGTAGGTAGAAACTATATTCCTACTCCATTGCCCGTATTCTACGTATAACCCAGCCGTATCCTACGTATAACCCAGCCGAAGCATTCTGTAACACATACGGTTATGCATGGAACCCCTACTGGTATCAGTATCATCCCTAGTCTACTTAGTTTTATTTATTTTATAATTTGTAATGTTGATACATTTAATACTTATGTTAATATTGTAATAGTTTTTATAATTTTCTAACTTTTATTATTAGATTTTAATAATTTTTGAATGTGGGGTAATATACCAAGCTTCAAAAATATGTATATATGTTTGCAGTTTATCTTATGTACACAACAGGGTAAAACAACGCATTTTCAAATACTGGCATTAAGTTCAGCAAAAGCAACTAATTTTGACAACAAGATGCAAAATATATGTGAAATAACAACAAGACGGAATGAACAAATGATGTGCACCATTTATCATTCAACACAAACAACAATATGTTTGAAAACATTTGGTAAAATTTAATCATTTCTACGCTAATCACTGATAATGCTAAAAACGAACATATATTTCATAGCATTATCCCTCAAGAAAGACAAGCTTTTAGTTGCAACTGTTCTATTTACAAGTGATATTCGTTTAAATAATAAAAGGTGAATACAAAAGACAGATTCGACGAATTGAAGACGCAAACGACCAAAAAGCTCAAAAGTACAAAATACAATCAATGAGGTTCCAATTATTGATAAGAAACGTCTCAAAATTACAAGAGTACAAGATTCAAAACGCAAAGTACAAGATATTAAATTGTACGCAAGGACGTTCGAAAATCCGGAACCGGGACCAGAGTCAACTCTCAACGCTCGACGCAACGGACTAAAAATTACAAGTCAACTATGCACATGAATATAATATAATATATAAGTAATTCTTAAAATTAATATATATATTATATTATATTTAAAAACCGTCGGCATAAAAAAACAAAGACTTTTGAGTCTCCCCAGCTGGCCATGCGATCGCATGGCCTGGAGGAAGAAACTCCATGCGATCGCATGGCGCACAGTTCCAGCCCACATGCCTATAAAAATCGAGCTTTGGTGTAACACAAAACATATCTTTTTCTTCTTCACTCAAACGTAGTATATGTATATATAATTTATATTTTAATTTTAATTTTAATTTATAATAATAAGGGTGTGTTAGCGAATGTTGTAAGGGTGTAAGTCGAAATTCTGTCCGTGTAACGCTACGCTATTTTTAATCATTGTAAGTTATGTTCAACCTTTTTACATTAATGTCTCGTAGCTAAGTTATTATTATGCTTATTTAATCCTAAGTAATCATGATGTTGGGCTAAAAATATTAAAATTGGGTAATTGGGCTTTGTACCATAATTGGGGTTTGGACAAAAGAACGACACTTGTGGAAATTAGACTATGGGCTATTAATGGGCTTTATATTTGTTTAACTAAATGATAGTTTGTTAATGTTAATATAAAGATTTACAATTGGGCGTCCCTATAAATAACCATTTACACTCGATCGGACACGATGGGCGGGGTATTTATATGTACGAATAATCGTTCATTTAACCGGACACGGGAATGGATTAATAGCCAATAGAATTATTAAAACATGGGTGAAATTATGTACAAGGACACTTGGCATAATTGATAACAAAGTATTAAAACCTTGGGTTACACTCAGTCGATATCCTGGTGTAATTATTAAACAAAGTATTAAAATCTTGTTACAGTTTAAGTCCCCAATTAGTTGGAATATTTAACTTCGGGTATAAGGATAATTTGAAGAGGACACTCGCACTTTATATTTATGACTGATGGACTGTTATGGACAAAAATCAGACGGACATATTAAATAATCCAGGACAAAGGACAATTAACCCATGGGCATAAAACTAAAATCAACACGTCAAACATCATGATTACGGAAGTTTAAATAAGCATAATTCTTTTATTTCATATTTAATTTCCTTTATTTTATATTTAATTGCACTTCTAATTATCTCATTTTTATTTATTGTTATTGTATTTAAATTGCACTTTTAATTATCGTACTTTTTAATTATCGCAAGTTTATTTTATCGCACTTTTATTTATCGCAATTTCATTATCGTTATTTACTTTACGCTTTAAATTAAGCCTTTTATTTATTTAATATTTTACATTTGGTTTTAACTGCGACTAAAGTTTTAAAATCGACAAACCGGTCATTAAACGGTAAAAAACCCCCCTTTAAAATAATAATATTACTTATATATATATTCGTATTTTTATAAATTAAACTAATATAGCGTTAAGCTTTGATTAAAAGATTCCCTGTGGAACGAACCGGACTTACTAAAAACTACACTACTGTACGATTAGGTACACTGCCTATAAGTGTTGTAGCAAGGTTTAAGTATATCCATTCAATAAATAAATAAATATCTTGTGTAAAATTGTATCGTATTTAATAGTATTACCTTGTAAAATTTAATAGTATCATATACCCCTTAGCTTTAACCATCAAGTATTTTTGGCGCCGCTGCCGGGGAATTCGGCGAAACACTATATTTTATAAATATATTTGTACATCATTTTTAGAAAAACAATATAAAAAAATAATAAAAAAAAACCAAAAATATAAAAAGAAAAACAAAAATTTATATATTTTTAAGAGTTTGTTAAAATTTTTATAAAGTTTCTTTATTTTTATTTTAGTGTTAAAAAAATATAAGTTTTATTTAAATATTTCATATTTATTTAAAACAGAAAAAAAAAATTTAAAAACACTCGAGTCCAGTACTGTAGCAGCCCAGTGTCTGGCCCGAAACCCTAGCCCATGCGATCGCATGGCTGGATAACTTAGGACTCATGCGATCGCATGAGCCCTGCTGACACGCCAGAGTTGACTGAGTACTGCATTAATTACGAATTATAATTATTATTATTATATTTAAACCCTAATTAGGTTAGATTAGTTAAATATTTAATTTAGTTATTTATTTAATTTGTATTTTTAAGTTTAATTAGTTTTATAAAATATAAAATTAATACTTTTATAAAATAAATAATATAAAAATAATATTTTTATAAAAATTGTATTTTCATAAACTTTAGTTTTATTTTTATATTTTGTACCTTTTTAATCGTTTTAGCGTAATATTTGTATTTTTCGCTCGTACTTAGTTTTAGTCATAGTTTTTGCCATAGTTATTTTTATTTCTAGATTTTTAGGCTCTGCCGTAAAATTCCTTAAGTGCTTTTTCTTTAGACTAAGATATAGGTGCTTTAGAATTTTGCGACGCCTTTTTAAGTTTTAATTCCTTTTTAAGATATTGCCATTTGGGATACAGTTTTACTTGTAAGCTTTAATATTTTTAGACGCCTTTTACCTATGTATCAATTATCACTCCAATTAGTAATCTCAATTTGCGATTATAATTTTAAGTTAGTGATAGTAATAAGGTTGGGTTAGTCAAGTATTTTTAAGTTTTATAAGTCACTCTTTTTCTTTCTTATTTTTTCGATCTTTTCTTTTTCGAGCTTTTTCGACGCGCTCTTTTTCTTTCTTATTTCTTGCCATTCTAGTTTTAGGACATAGATTTTTATTCTACTTCTTATCTAAATTTCTTAAAATTACGAAAATTTATTTTAAGTGGTTAAATTGATAGACGTCAAAATTTTCTGGTTCGTAGTAATAGTTGGATTTGTACGTGGACCGGGTTATTGGAGCCAAACAGTACTCAATTATATTGAGACCAAACGAATCCTGCCCCTCTGCTGCATCTTTTGGCTATTCGAAACTTGGGCAAAATTAGAAAAGTCTATTAATTGGATAACTTATATAATTTTTCTTTCCTTTTAAAAACTAATAGGATATTCAGTGAATGCACCGAGCAAGACGTTCACCACCTTTTGTACGTTCACCACCTGTAACTAGATCAAGACATCTAGCAAATATTACCGCCGTTGATTTTTCTTTAGAATCGTCATCCAGTCGACCAAGTACTCCAATTCAAATTTCTGATAATCCATTTTTTGAACCCGACCTCACAATTGAGAATCCGGAGAATATTCAGGGACGATTCATAGATCCTGAACTATTAAATTTTCCTCCGGAACCACCAATCATTCAAACAGAGATTGTTGAGGAACGAACCATTAAATCAGAATCCTCTAGTGATTCCGATTCAACAAATTCAATTATGGAGAATCTGGAACCTTTAAGTATGGAAGACCGAATGAGAGCTAAATGTACTGGCCAAGGTCACGCAATTACTCATCCAGACATTAATGCGCCAGATTATGAAATCAAAGGACAAATTCTACACATGGTGACTAATCAATGCCAATTTAGTGGTGCGCCGAAGGAAGATCCAAATGAACATCTTCGTACCTTTAATAGGATCTGCACTCTATTTAAAATCCGAGAAGTGGAGGATGAACAGATATATCTCATGTTATTTCCCTGAACTTTAAAGGGAGAAGCCAAAGATTGGTTGGAATCGTTACCTGAAGGGGCGATCGATACATGGGACGTTTTAGTTGAAAAATTTCTTAAACAATTTTTTCCGACATCTAAAGCCGTAAGACTTCAAGGAGAAATTGTTACGTTCACTCAGAAACCGAATGAAACTGTATATGAGGCGTGGACAATATTTGGAAAGTTATTAAGAGGATGTCCGCAACATGGTTTAGACACCTGTCAAATAGTACAAATATTCTACCAAGGATGCGACATCACTACAAGAAAAGACATAGATATAGCAGCTGGTGGTTCCATTATGAAGAAAACCGAAACTGATGCTTACAAAATTATTGATAACACTGCTTCCCACTCACATGAGTGGCACCAAGAAAAAGATATCGTTAGATCATCTAAAGCAGCTAGAGCCGATTCTAGCCATGACTTAGATTCCATTTCCGCAAAGATAGATGCTGTGGAGAGACGAATGGAAAAGATGACTAAAGATATCCACTCAATACGAATTAGTTGTGAGCAGTGTGGAGGACCACATTTGACAAAAGATTGTCTCAGTATTGAATTAACAATGGAACAAAGAGAGAATATTTCATACATAAACCAAAGGCCTGGAAATAATTATCAGAATAATTATCAACCGCCAAGACCGATCTATAATCAAAATCAGAATTATAACCGAAATATTCCATACAAAAACCAACAAGGTCCTAGCAATCAACAAGTATCTAACAATACTTACAACCAGCAAAGACCTAATTTTCAAAACAAACCACCACAACCCGATGATAAAAAGCCGAATTTAGAAGATATGATGACGAAGCTAGTTGAAACTCAAACGCATTTTTTCACATCTCAAAAACAAACTAATGAACAAAATGCTCAAGCATTTAGAAATCAACAAGCTTCTATTCAAAACTTGGAACAAGAAGTAAGTAACCTAGCAAGGTTAATAGGTGAAAGAAAACCGGGAAGTCTACCTAGTGATACAAATGAAAACCCCAGGAATGAAACAGCTAAAGCCATTACCACAAGAAGTGGTACAACACTTAAACCACCTGAAATACCTGTAACTTCTGATGAAGCTATTCCTACTCCACAAGAACCACAACCTGATCAAGATAAGGAAAAAGAACCGGTAGTTGAAAAGGTTAATGAAGATAACACAGTTAAGGATAAACCTTATGTTAAACCATACCAACCACCACTTCCTTACCCGAGTAAAATGAAGAAAGAGAAACTTGAAGCCGAGCAATCCAAATTCTTGGATATGTTTAAACAGATAAATGTAAATCTTCCTTTCATTGATGTGATTTCAGGAATGCCTAGATATACTAAATTCTTGAAAGATCTGATCACGAATAGAAAGAAAATGGAAGAACTCTCGGCTGTTACTATGAATGCTAATTGTTCAGCAGTGCTGTTGAATAAGATACTAGAAAAACTATCTGATCCAGGAAGTTTCACAATTCCATGTTTTCTGGGTAGTCTTAGTTCAATAGAAGCATTGGCAGACTTAGGTGCTAGTATAAATTTAATGCCGTATTCACTATACACTAAACTAGACCTTGGAGAATTGAAACCAACAAGAATAAGTATACAACTAGCCGATAGATCAATAAAATATCCTAGAGGGATAATGGAGAACATGCTAGTTAAAGTTGGTACTTTAGTATTTCCAGTAGATTTTGTTGTTCTGGACATGGAAGAAGATTCTCAAGTTCCTCTCATATTAGGAAGACCATTCTTAAACACGGCTAAAGCAATGATAGACGTGTTCGGTAAGAAATTGACCCTAAGTATAGAGGACGAGAGTGTTACCTTTTCAGTTGATAGAGCAATGCAACAACCGCAATCTGCAGATGATACATGTTATTATATTCAAACTATAGATTCACATGCAGAATTGTTGGAGGAATTTCCAGAATTACAAGGAACAGGAGAATGTTCTTTAGGAGAAGGTAATGAACCAATTGATGAAGCTGAAATGTTAGCTACACTTATAGCTAGTGGATATGAACCAACAACATAAGAAATTCAAATGCTAAAAGAAGAAGACAGATATTGATACAAATCATCGATAGAAGAATCTCCGAAATTAGAGTTAAAGCCACTTCCAAACCATTTGGAATACGCTTATTTACATGGTGAATCTGAATTACCTGTAATAATATCATCTTCTCTTACTGAAAATGAGAAATCACAACTCATTTCTGTGTTGAAAGCTCATAAACCAGCCATTGCATGGAAGATTCATGATATTAAAGGAATAAGTCCTTCGTATTGCACACATAAAATCCTTATGGAAGAAGGTCATAAAACGTATGTGCAACGCCAACGAAGACTAAATCCGAATATGCAAGATGTAGTTAAAAAAGAAATTATTAAACTGCTAGACGCAGGTCTAATTTATCCAATTTCTGATAGTCCATGGGTAAGCCCAGTTCAATGCGTGCCTAAGAAAGGTGGCATGACTGTCATTACAAATGAAAAAAATGAGCTTATTCCTACTAGGACTGTAACAGGATGGCGTGTATGTATTGATTATAGAAAATTAAATGACGCCACCAGAAAAGATCACTTTCCCTTACCTTTTATTGATCAAATGTTGGAAAGATTAGCCGGAAATAGTTACTATTGTTTTCTTGATGGTTTTTCCGGATATTTTCAAATTCCAATAGCACCCGAAGATCAAGAGAAAACCACATTCACGTGCCTTTATGGTACTTTTGCTTACAAACACATGCCATTTGGACTTTGCAACGCCCCTGCAACCTTTCAAATGTGTATGATGGCGATTTTTCACGACATGATAGAAGAATGCATGGAAGTTTTCATGGATGACTTTTCAGTCTTCGGTGATACATTTGAATCATGTCTAGCTAATCTTGAACGAATGCTTATTAGATATGAACAATCAAATCTAGTACTTAATTGGGAGAAATGCCATTTCATGGTTAAAGAAGGCATCGTTCTTGGACATAAAATTTCAAAAGAAGGAATTGAAGTGGATAGAGCTAAAGTAGATGTAATTGCTAAACTTCCACATCCCACCAATGTTAGAGGAGTTAGGAGTTTTCTAGGGCATGCCGGTTTTTACCGACGTTTCATAAAAGATTTTTCTAAAATTGCCACTCCTATGAATAAACTCTTAGAAAAGGATGCTCCATTCATCTTTTCAGATGAATGTATCAAATCTTTTAATATTCTTAAAGAGAAACTTACTAATGTACCGATCATGATAACACCAAATTGGAATCTATCGTTTGAACTAATGTGCGATGCAAGTGATTTTGCAATGGGAGCCGTTTTAGGACAAAGGATTGAAAAACGATTTCAACCTATATATTATGCTAGTAAGATGTTACAAGGAGCACAAACGAACTATACAACTACTGAAAAAGAACTCCTTGCTATTGTCTTTGCTTTTGACAAATTTCGTTCATATCTCGTTCTAGCAAAAACGGTGGTCTATATCGACCATTCTGCTCTTAGATACCTATTTTCGAAACAAGATGCCAAACCAAGATTAATCTGTTGGATCTTACTCTTACAAGAGTTCGATATTGAAATCCGAGATAAAAGAGGAGCAGAAAATCTCGCCGCTGATCATCTTTCTCGTCTTGAAAATCCCGAATTAGAAGTTCTAAATGAATCGGCCATACAAGACAACTTTCTTGATGAATATCTATTGAAGATAGATTATACTGAAATTCCATGGTTTGCAGACTATGCAAACTACTTAGTATGTGGATTCCTTGAAAAAGGATTATCGTACCAAAAAGGAAAGAAATTCTTCAGTGATATAAAACACTATTTCTGGGAAGATCCACATTTGTTTAAAAGTTGTCCCGATGAAATAATACGCCGATGTGTATTTGGAGATGAAGCTAGTAAAATTTTAAACCATTGTCACACAGGACTAACAGGAGGGCATTATGGGCCTCAACTAACAGCAAGAAAAGTTTATGATGCTGGATTCTATTGGCCTACAATTTACAAAGACGCACACCTTCTTTGCAAATCCTGTGATGCTTGTCAATGGGCCGGAAAAATAAGTCAACGTGATGAAATGCCACAAAATGTCATTCAAGTATGCGAAGTATTTGACATTTGGGGTATTGACTTTATGGGTCCATTTCTAAAATCTCATAATAATCTCTACATTCTCGTAGCTATTGATTATGTATCTAAATGGGCGGAAGCATAAGCTCTCCCAACTAACGATGCACGAGTTGTAGTCAACTTTTTAAAACGTCTTTTTGCAAGGTTTGGAACACCGAAAGCTTTAATAAGTGATCGGGGAACTCATTTCTGTAATAATCAACTTGAGAAAGTTCTTAAAAGATATGGAGTAACTCATAAAATCTCCACCGCATATCATCCACAAACAAGTGGACAAGTTGAAAATACCAACCGAGCTTTAAAACGTATTCTAGAGAAAACCGTAGGATCAAATCCGAAGTAATGGTCCATTAAATTGGAGGATGCACTCTGGGCTTTTAGAACAGCCTACAAAACTCCAATTGGAACCACACTTTTTAAACTCGTCCACGGAAAAGCATGTCATCTTCCAGTAGAAATTGAACACAAAGCATTTTGGGCTTTGAAGACATGTAATCTTGATTTACATGAAGCTGGACGTCTACGATTAAGTCAACTAAACGAATTAGAAGAATTAAGACATGAAGCATACGAAAATTCGTTAATCTATAAAGAAAGAACGAAGAAATGGCATGATAAAAGAATCAGAAGTTCAAAAGAATTTAAAGAAGGAGACAGAGTTCTTCTTTTCAATTCACGATTCAAGCTATTTCCTGGAAAATTGAAATCAAGATGGTCTGGACCATTCATAGTCAAAAGAGTTTTCCCATACGGAACGATAGAATTAATAAATTCAAATGGAATTGAATTTAAAGTTAATGGTCACAGAGTTAAACATTACATAGATAATCCGATGGAAGTCGACAACGAAGTTAATCACAATTTCGATACCACAGCTAACTAAGTGTGGGGAGAATCAAGTCTTTAAAGGATAATATGTATTTCTGTTAGAGTTAGATTTTCTGTTTTCGTGTAGTTCTCGAAAATAGAGCCCGAATGGTCTTTCCCTAGCAGACCCTAAAGAACTAGTCTTCTCCCCCCATTCTGAATTTTTATTTTTTTTTAGGTTTTTACGAAATGAAGACTTCCTGTGAACTAAACCATGGTCTAATGCTACACGCTTTGATCACTAAACGTAATAATGACACACTTCCGAGTGAAATAGTATCAGTAATCAGAGAAAGATTGGACGGAGTAAGAAAAGAATCCAGATGCGAAGATAATAAGTTACAATTTGGTAAAGGAAAATCAAAATCCGCACCGAAAAGAAGAGCACGACACCTTGAAAGATGTCACAAATGCGGAAAATGGTCACATGGAGGTAAATATTCAAATAATCAAACCTATTCAAATACCGAATTTGTTACTTTATGCAGAGACGGACCGTTCATATGTTTAGAAGAAAAAACACTGAATGCTCGAGGTTACGCCTATGTAGCTATGGAAAACCAATTAAACCGACTATCTTATGAATGGGATAGATCATATAACTAAGAATACTATCTCACAGGTAAGTCTGTACAGTTTTTATTTTTTATTTTTATTTTTAACCTTTTGATAATAAACGCTAATTTGTTCGCTATAAAGTATTAAATTGGTATTGAATAAAATTAGGTTTGGCGACCGCAATTATTGATATCATTCAAAAATTTATTATATCACTGCGAAATTTAACGTTTATTCTTAAGGTATAAATATCTTTAATCAATAAAACCAAACTATTTCAAAAATTCGTCATGAGTTAAATTAGGTCATAGAATCGAAATTACTTTACCGAAAAGAGGGGCGCATATTTTTGATAATATTTGATTGATTAAAGTGGGATAAAAGACCAAAAAGATTTTTAATTTTATTTTTGCCATGTTTTTAAAATTAATATATAAATCTTAAATTAATATTATAAACTTTTTAAATTAATATATTTAAAATTGTAAATATTTGAACAATTGATATTTTTAAGTTTGTATGTATAAAAATAAAAATATAATATAAGTTTGGTGTGAATTTTTAATTTTTAAAAAATGTGAATTTTTAATTTTATGCATATTTTAAATTTAAGTTGTGTGAATTTAAAAACAAAAATTTACTTTATTTCGCTAAGTTAAAAATATGATTTTTAAAATTCGTCGTGAGTTGAAGACTAGGTCGTTGAACCGAAATTGCTTTACCCGAGGGAGGGACGAGAACTTTTATTATCATTATTTTTAATCTTATTGAATTAAAGTATGCCAAAAACATTAAAAAATCCAAAAATCTTTACTTTTAAAACCGCGCTTTGATTTGACAAATTTTAAAAATTTTGTCAAGGGACAGACTAGGACAACTATCCGAAACGCCCTCGCTCCTAAAGGAAAACAAAATTTTTAGAATTTTATTAATTATATGTTTTAGAAGTTATAAGGTTTTGTAAAAAAAAAAAAAAAAAAAAAAGGGCAAAACACTGCAGCCGGGTACCCATGCAATCGCATGGGAATCACCCTATCCCTCCATGCGATCGCATGGAGGCAAATTCCAGGCCTGATACATACAGACAGCGAGTCTGTCTTCCTCACACCAACACACACACAAACACGAAACTCTCTCAAATCTTCACCAAATTTCATCATTTTTCCACCGTAATTCATCATTTTTCTTGCTCTAATCATGCCTAGATTCTCATTCTTCAGCAAAATGGTAAAAATTACACCCCTAAACTCTATAAATTCCTAGTTTTTGTGATAATTATTAATTTTTTTACCTAATGCAATTTTGTTAATTTCTAGTGTAATTAGTGTTAAATTGTTAGTATTTTATGCATGTATAACCTAGATTGATGCTATTTAACATGATTTGAAGCCAAAAACTTCAAAATTTTTAGAAATCTAGGGTTTGTGTTCTTGAGCAATTTGGGGCTTTTTGATATAAACAGGTTATGGCCAATTTTCGTCATGAATTATTGCTAAATTGAGTAGTGTAACATGTTTAGATAGTTAAATGATCCAAACATTGATCCTAAACATGATTTTTGGAGATTAAAAGTGGACTTTTTAAGTCCAAAATTCATGAACTTGATTAATTTGATATATTTGCCATTTAAGACTTGTTTAATTATTAGTAATGACTATTTTGACATGTTATTTGAGTTAAATGATTATGAACTTTGTATACATTTTCATATGTGCTTATTTGAAAAGTGTAGAATTGTGAAAAATTATGAAAATGTGTATAAGTTTAATTTTGATTTAACATGTTATAGTGATTGTTTTAAGTTGTTATTTTGCTAACACTAATGCATATTTGGATGCCCAAATTTTGTGTTTAATGTGTTTTGCAGAAAGCCGATACTGGAGGTTCAGGAGCATCATCATCTAGACGACCAGCACCAGCACCAGAACCAGAACCAGAAATGCAACAAGAACAAGAACCACAACAAGAACCACAACAACAGCCTGATCAGCACATACCTTATTATGATCCGGTACAGTTTGTTGATGAATTCATAGTATTCCCAATGAGGCCGCCAGTAGAATTCCCAACGATTCCTGAGCACACTCTGCATCCTAATCTAAGATTTGATAGGAGATGGAGAGATTACGAGACATATCAAAGAACAAATTCTAATTGGTAACAAAAAATGTAGAGGTGCCAAGGGTAATCGATTGGGCCCCTTTGGAAACGGTCCATCTAGCTGACCGTGTTAGATAGCTTTTAGTTCAAAGGTATGCCAGTTCTTCTTTTACGAATTGGGAACATCTTTACACCATTCGTAGACCTGTATATAAGGAATGGTGTGTTGAGTTGATGAGTACTGTATCACTTGATACAAATATAGTTAGAATAGATGATAGAAGATTTCTTAGGTTTATCCTTGGCAGTAGGATGTACAAAATGTCCATGCTGGACATGGCCAGGGCTTTACAGATATATACTCCTGGTGAGTTGCTACTACCCGATTGTACAAACTTGATTCATTATGGTGAAAGGGTAGATAGCAACTTTGACGCTGACGCCATTTGGAGGCGTATGTCACATTTTGATGTTTTTACACGAGCAGGAGGACACTCATATACACATATTGACAGAGCCGAGCTTCGTATTATTCATAGATTTTTGGCTAACTCGATTACACAGAGAGGTCACAATAAAGAAAAAATTACCTTACATGATTTATTCTACCTAAAGTGTATTCGGGATCCTAGAAGCTTTGTCAATATCCCTTACTGTGTTGCTTTTTATTTATCTAAAATGGTAGAGGGAATGCAGGAAGGGAGTATAATAGGAGGAGGTATTTTTGTTACTCTCATTAGAGAGTATTTAGGTGTTGATAGGAACCAAGGGGGTCCATTACAGCTTTGTAGAGAACACGTTGAGCCCTTAGGATTGAAAGTTTATGTGGGTGCTAGGGTATTGAAAAGTAGACGTAACCAGGCAGTACCCTATGAGGGATCTTATCCTCAGGTAGAGAGAGGCTCAGACGAGGAAATGGAGGAGGCGGAAGACATTAGGGATGTCTTTCGAGATGCTATTCTTGACGTCCACGTTCGTATAGATGAGGAAGCAATGACGAACGCGGCCAGACATAGTATGTATGAGCAGTGGAACTCCGAGCAAGTATACGAGGATTATAGGCGATGCCAACACGATAGCTGGTTAGTTCATCAGCACCAAATCATGAGCCAGCTATCATATCAGGTACCAAATAACTATGTACCTACTCGACCTGCTCATTTTCCGCTACACAGCCCCGATATCTGATCACCCTTTAACCGGTATGACTATAACCAAGCCTATCAAAACACCTATAACCAATAATGGAACCCACCTGATGAGATGAACTGGAACCCATATCCAGACTGATTTAGTTCCATTTGGTTATTTATATGATTTTTATGTTTTTATCTTTTTACTTATTCATGTTTAAACTTATGTTATTGAATATACTTATGTAATCTTTATCATTTTTATTATTATTGTGTACTAATATTTCACATTTAGGATTTGAAAGTGGGATATTAAGTCCCATTTCAAATTGCCATGCATGTTTATATTTGTATGTATGTATATTATAGATTGTACAAAACAGGGTAAAACAGCGCATTTTCAAAGACTGGCATTAAGTTGAGCAAAAGCTACTAATTTTGACGACAAGATGACAAATAAATGCGATGTAACAACAGACGGAATGAACAAATGATATGTACCATTTATCATTCAGCAAACAAACGCCAATATGTTTGGAAACTTTGGTAAAATTTAATCATTTCTACGCTAATCACCCTCAATAATTTAAATTGTTACTGATTTCTTGCAAATGAGGGCATTGCAAGATCTTAAGTGTGGGAAGGGGTTAAATTCTTTCGGATTTTTAAATTTTTTTTTACTTTAAACACTTGGTTACCATTAGAAATACTAGTAAAGTAGTAGTTGTATTAGAATCTAGTGCTCTCTGATAATAAAGAATAGCCCTAGTCTTATATACTGACTACCCAATTCTAGTAAAATTTTTCAAAATTTTCAATTAAATGAACTCAAAATCATGTTTATACATATTTATGAACGATAAAACTAGGTGTTAACACCGAAATTATTGTTACCTCGGAAAGGACATAAATTGAGAAACAAACTAAAATGTTAGAATTCATTTAAAATGGAATAGAGGACAATAAAAAGGAAAATAAAAGCCAAGTGTGGGAAAAATTACCAAGTTATCTTAAACATATGTCACATATTTCTGTAACAAATAATTGAAGATACTTTTGCTTTGGACTAAACTAAACTGTTTTACCCGATGAAAGAAAAGAAGAGATGGATCTACACGATGAATCAATTCCATCGTTAAAAGGAAGTAAAGTCTTTCGAAAAAGACACGCGCTTCTTGATTTAGGTCATGAAGTTGTCGTCCAGACCAGCTGTAGGTTGATGAAAAATCTAGAAAAGTCATCTCTAAAATCAGCAGGAAATCCACGGACCTCAGCATCAAACAGGGTCGCCAAGTGGTCAGACTTATCCTAACCATGAGAGGATCTGTCTTGTAAAATGGGGAGGACACCGTGCAAATTAGCTTGATAAGACTAATAAATCAGACCCCCAGAAAGGATAATCTCCTTAAAGATTAAAAATCAGGTTTTAAGCCTGATATTACTCAATCCTTGAGATTGACCTTAAAGATTGAGAATTACAAACTCATGGAATTCAATGATATCTAAACTCGAGCTTGAACGAGAAAATATTTTGATCAAAATTACAAACCGATTTGTTTTCTGAAAACCCATTTTCAATGCGTTCATTACCATTGAACGTAAAATCCTAAGAATTCACCTGGAATCCATTAGGTCACCTGAACCAAATCGGGTGTCAACCGTAAGAACGGTGGTTGCATAGCATGGTCAAAGACAGGACCTTGTGCCAGATTGAAAAATCATAAGGGTGAGCTTTACTATTGCTCCTACCAAGGATAGTAATTGCGTCCGACACGTTATAGACCATAATTAAAAGCATGTCAGGGGACATTGCCTTAACAGTTGCTTGTTCAACGCTTTCCTTTACAACCGGACGGTAGTTTACCGAAAGGTAATATACGGAGCAAGTATACTGGACGTGTTGCTTTCCTAATACAAGGTTAGCAAGTGGGTGACACAAAACCATAAGTTTTGAGCTAAAATTTTCAAATCTAAAACCCACCAAACCCACAAAAAGAATTTGCAAACACCGGTGAAGGGTTATTCCGGAAAACTTATCTAGGGTAAAAGCTAGGTTTAATTTTCAAAAAAAAAAAAAAAAAATCAAATGTTTTCATAAAGATCCAATTTCCTAAAGGATCTAAATTTTCATGAGTCATGTGGGACTGTAAACCATATCGTTACTACCATTGTTTATACCGCCGTATTGAAATCACTGATGTACAAAGTGTGAAGAATAAAGAAGTGATTCTAGTATTTCAAGACTATATTGCTTCAGGACAAGCAAAGCTCAAGTGTGGGAATATTTGATAATGCTAAAAACGAACTTGTATTTCATAGCATTATCCCTCAAGAAAGACAAGCTTTTAGTTGCAACTGTTCTATTTACAAGTGATATTCGTTTAAATAATAAAAGGTGAATACAAAAGACAGATTCGACGAATTGAAGACGCAAACGACCAAAAAGCTCAAAAGTACAAAATACAATCAATGAGGTTCCAATTATTGATAAGAAACATCTCAAAATTACAAGAGTACAAGATTCAAAACGCAAAGTACAAGATATTAAATTGTACGCAAGGACGTTCGAAAATCCGGAATCGGGACCAGAGTCAACTCTCAACGCTCGACGCAACGGACTAAAAATTACAAGTCAACTATGCACATGAATATAATATAATATATAATTAATTCTTAAAATTAATATATATATTATATTATATTTAAAAACTGTCGGCATAAAAAAACAAAGACTTTTGAGTCTCCCCAGCTGGCCATGCGATCGCATGGCCTGGAAGAAGAAACTCCATGTGATCGCATGGTGCACAGTTCCAGCCCACATGCCTATAAAAATCGAGCTTTGGTGTAACACAAAACATATCTTTTTCTTCTTCACTCAAACGTAGTATATGTATATATAATTTATATTTTAATTTTAATTTTAATTTTAATTTATAATAATAAGGGTGTGTTAGCGAATGTTGTAAGGGTGTAAGTCGAAATTCTGTCCGTGTAACGCTACGCTATTTTTAATCATTGTAAGTTATGTTCAACCTTTTTACATTAATGTCTCGTAGCTAAGTTATTATTATGCTTATTTAATCCGAAGTAATCATGATGTTGGGCTAAAAATATTAAAATTGGGTAATTGGGCTTTGTACCATAATTTGGGTTTGGACAAAAGAACGACACTTGTGGAAATTAGACTATGGGCTATTAATGGGCTTTATATTTGTTTAACTAAATGATAGTTTGTTAATGTTAATATAAAGATTTACAATTGGGCATCCCTATAAATAACCATTTACACTCGATCGGACACGATGAGCGGGGTATTTATATGTACGAATAATCGTTCATTTAACCGGACACGAGAATGGATTAATAGCCACTAGAATTATTAAAACAGGGGTAAAATTATGTACAAGGACACTTGGCATAATTGATAACAAAGTATTAAAACCTTGGGTTACACTCAGTCGACATCCTGGTGTAATTATTAAACAAAGTATTAAAATCTTGTTACAGTTTAAGTCCCCAATTAGTTGGAATATTTAACTTCGGGTATAAGGATAATTTGACGAGGACACTCGCACTTTATATTTATGACTGATGGACTGTTATGGACAAAAACCAGACGGACATATTAAATAATCCAGGACAAAGGACAATTAACCCATGGGCATAAAACTAAAATCAACACGTCAAACATCATGATTACGGAAGTTTAAATAAGCATAATTCTTTTATTTCATATTTAATTTCCTTTATTTTATATTTTATTGCACTTCTAATTATCACATTTTTATTTATTGTTATTGTATTTAAATTGCACTTTTAATTATCGTACTTTTTAATTATCGCAAGTTTATTTTATCGCACTTTTATTTATCGCAATTTCATTATCGTTATTTACTTTACGCTTTAAATTAAGCTTTTTATTTATTTAATATTTTACATTTGGTTTTAACTGCGACTAAAGTTTTAAAATTGACAAACCGGTCATTAAATGGTAAAAACCCCCCTTTAAAATAATAATATTACTTATATATATATTCGTATTTTTATAAATTAAACTAATATAGTGTTAAGCTTTGATTAAAAGATTCCCTGTGGAACGAACCGGACTTACTAAAAACTACACTACTGTACGATTAGGTACACTGCCTATAAGTGTTGTAGCAAGGTTTAAGTATATCCATTCAATAAATAAATAAATATCTTGTGTAAAATTGTATCGTATTTAATAGTATTTCCTTGTAAAATTTAATAGTATTATATACCCCTTAGCTTTAACCATCAATCACCCTCAATAATTTAAATTGTTACTGATTTCTTGCAAATGAGGGCATTGCAAGATCTTAAGTGTGGGAAGGGGTTAAATTCTTTCGGATTTTTAAAATTTTTATCTTAAACACTTGGTTACCATTAAAAATACTAGTAACGTAGTAGTTGTATTAGAATCTAGTGCTCTCTGATAATAAAGAACAGCCCTAGTCTTATATACTGACTACCCAAATCTAGTAAAATTTTTCAAAATTTTCAATTAAATGAACTCAAAATCATGTTTATACATATTTATGAACGATAAAACTAGGTGTTAACACCGAAATTATTGTTACCTCGGAAAGGACATAAATTGAGAAACAAACCAAAATGTTAAAATTCATTTAAAATGGAATAGAGGACAATAAAAAGGAAAATAAAAGCCAAGTGTGGGAAAAATTACCAAGTTATCTTAAACATATGTCACATATTTCTGTAACAAATAATTGAAGATACTTTTGCTTTGGACTAAACTAAACTGTTTTACCCGATGAAAGAAAAGAAGAGATGGATCTACATGATGAATCAATTCCATCGTTAAAAGGAATAAAGTCTTCCAAAAAAAGAAACGCGCTTCTTGATTTAGGTCATGAAGTTGTCGTCCAGACCAGCTGTAGGTTGATGAAAAATCTAGAAAAGTCATCTCTAAAATCAGCAGGAAATCCACGGACCTCAGCATAAAACTGGGTCACCATGTGGTCAGACTGATCCTAACCATGAGAGGATCTGTCTCGTAAAATGTGGGGGCACCGTGCAAATTAGCTTGATAAGACTAATAAATCAGATCCCCAGAAAGGATAATCTCCTTTAAAGATCAAAAATCAGCTTTTAAGACTGATATTACTGAATCCTAGAGATTGACCTTAAAGATTGAGAATTACAAACTCATAGAATTCAATGATATCTAAACTCGAGCTTGAACGAGAAAATATTTTGATCAAATTATAAACCGATTTGTTTTCTGAAAATCCATTTTCAATGCGTTCATTACCATTGAACGTAAAATCCTAGGAATTCATCTGGAATTCATTAGGTCATCTGAACCAAATCGGGTGTCAACTGTAAGAACGGTGGTTGCATAGCATGGTCAAAGACAGGACCTTGTGCCAGACCGAAAAAATTATAAGGGTGAGCTTTACTATTGCTCCTACAAAGGATAGTAATTGCGTCCGACACGTTATATACCATAATTAAAAGCATGTCAGGGGACATTGCCTTAACAGTTGCTTGTTCAACGCTTTCCTTTACAACCGGACGGTAGTTTATCGAAAGGTAATATTCGGAGCAAGTATACTGGACATGTTGCTTTTCTAATACAAGGTTAGCAAGTGGATGACACAAAACCGCAAGTTTTGAGCTAAAATTTTCAAATCTGAAACCCCCCAAACTCACAAAAACAATTTGCAAACACCGATGAAGGGTTATTCCGGAAAACTTATCTAGGGTAAAAGCTAGATTAAAATTTTCAAAAGATCAAATGTTTTCATAAAGATCCAATTTCCTTAAAGGATCTAAATTTTTATAGTCATGTGGGACTGTAAACCATATCGTTACTACCATTGTTTATACCGTCGTAAAAAAATCACTGATGTACAAAGTGTGAAGAATAAAGAAGTGATTCTAGTATTTCAAGACTATATTGCTTGAGGACAAGCAACGCTCAAGTGTGGGAATATTTGATAATGCTAAAAACGAACATATATTTCATAGCATTATTCCTCAAGAAAGACAAGCTTTTAGTTGCAATTGTCCTATTTACAAGTGATATTCGTTTAAATAATAAAAGGTGAAGACAAAAGGCAGATTCGACGAATTGAAGACGCAAACGACCAAAAAGCTCAAAAGTACAAAAGACAATCAAAGAGGTTCCAATTATTGATAAGAAACGTCTCGAAATTACAAGAGTACAAGATTCAAAACGCAAAGTACAAGATATTAAATTGTACGCAAGGACGTTCGAAAATCCAGGACCGGGACCAGAGTCAACTCTCAACGCTCGACGCAACGGACTAAAAATTACAAGTCAACTAAGCACATGAATATAATATAATATATAATTAATTCTTAAAATTAATATATATATTATAATATATTTAAAAATCGTCGGCAAACAAAGAGCCAAAGCTGGGTGAGCTGTAAAAACAAACTCCGCGACTCGCGGAGTTTGAAGGCAAAAAAAAATGTCGCGAGTCGCGGAGCTCCCCTGGACGAAAATTCCTATAAAAGCCAGCGCAGTTCGACGTAAAAAAATATCATATATCCATCCTCTCTATATCTATACGTAAATATTTATATTTATATTTTAATTTTAATTTTAATCCTAATAATAAGGGTATGTTAGCGAATGTTGTAAGGGTGTAAGTTGAAATTCTGTCCGTGTAACGCTACGCTATTTTTAATCATTGTAAGTTATGTTCAACCTTTTTAATTTAATGTCTCGTAGCTAAGTTATTATTATGCTTATTTAAAACGAAGTAATCATGATGTTGGGCTAATTACTAAAATTGGGTAATTGGGCTTTGTACCATAATTGGAGTTTGGACAAAAGAACGACACTTGTGGAAATTAGACTATGGGCTATTAATGGGCTTTATATTTGTTTAACTAAATGATAGTTTGTTAATTTTAATATAAAGATTTACAATTGGACATCCCTATAAATAACCATATACACTCAATCGGACACGATGGGCGGGATATTTATATGTACGAATAATCGTTCATTTAACCGGACACGGGAATGGATTAATAGCCACTAGAATTATTAAAACAGGGGTGAAATTATGTACAAGGACACTTGGCGTAATTGTTAACAAAGTATTAAAACCTTGGGTTACTCGCAGTCGATAACCTGGTGTAATTATTAAACAAAGTATTAAAATCTTGTTACAGTTTAAGTCCTCAATTAGTTGGAATATTTAACTTCGGGTATAAGGATAATTTGACGAGGATACTCGCACTTTATATTTATGACTGATGGACTGTTATGGACAGAAACCAGACGGACATATTAAATAATCCAGGACAAAGGACAATTAACCCATGGGCATAAAACTAAAATCAACACGTCAAACATCATGATTAAAACTAAAATCAACACGTCAAACATCATGATTACGGAAGTTTAAATAAGCATAATTATTTTATTTCATATTTAATTTCCTTTATTTTATATTTAATTGCACTTCTAATTATCGCACTTTTATTTATTGTTATTGTATTTAATTGCACTTTTAATTATCGTACTTTTTAATTATCGCAATTTTATTTTATCGCACTTTTATTTATCGCAATTTCATTATTGTTATTTACTTTACGCTTTAAATTAAGTTATATTTATTTTTATTATTTTACATCAGGTTTTAACTGCGACAAAAGTTTTTAAAATCGACAAACCGGTCATTAAACGGTAAAAACCCCCCTTTATAATAATAATATTACTTATATATATATTTGTATTTTTATAAAATAAAACTAATATAGCGTTAAGCTTTGTTTAAAGATTTTTTTTCCCTGTGGAACGAACCGGACTTACTAAAAACTACACTACTGTACGATTAGGTACACTGCCTATAAGTGTTGTAGCAAGGTTTAAGTATATCCATTCAATAAATAAATAAATATCTTGTGTAAAATTGTATCGTATTTAATATTATTTCCTAGTAAAATTTAAGCTATTTTATATACACCTCGCATAACATCAGGACCCATACTGGAACCATCCTCCTCATCCGTAATTTTCTTATTTTATATTTTTGTTTATTTTATTGTAATGTTACTAATTCTTAATTTTCTTATTTCTTATTTCTTATTTTATTATTATAATAGCTTTTATAATTTTCTAACTTTATTAGATTTTAATAATTTTTGAATGTGGTGTGAAAACCCAACTTCAAAAATATGTATATATGTGTGTTTGTAGTTTATCTCATGTACAAAACAGGGTAAAACAGCGCATTTTCAAAGACTGGCATTAAGTTCAGCAAAAGCTATTAATTTTGACGATGAAACGAAAAAACAAATGTGATGTACCAACAGACGGAATGAACAAATGATGTGCACCATTTATCATTCAGCAAACAAACGACAATATGTTTGGAAATTTTGGTAAAATTTAATTATTTTTCTACGCTAATCACCCTCAATAATTTAAATTGTTACTAATTTCTTGCAAATGAGGGCATTACAAGATCTTAAGTGTGGGAAGGGGTTAAATTCTTTCGAATTTTAATTTTTTTTTTAAAACACTTGGTTACCATTAAAAATACTAGTAACGTAGTAGTTGTATTAGAATCTAGTGCTCTCTGATAACAAAGAACAACCCTAGTCTTATATACTGACTACCCACTTCTAGTAAAAGTTTTCAAAATTTTCAATTAAATGAATTCAAAATCATGTTTATACATATTTATGAACGATAAAACTAGGTGTTAACACCGAAATTATTGTTACCTCGGAAAGGACATAAATTGAGAAACAAACCAAAATGTTAGAATTCATTTAAAATGGAATAGAGGACAATAAAAAGGCAAATAAAATAAAATAAAAGCCAAGTGTGGGAAAATTTACCAAGTTATCTTAAACATATGTCACATATTTCTGTAACAAATAATTGAAGATACTTTTGCTTTGGACTAAACTAAACAGTTTTACCCGATTTACTGTAATATATTTGAAAGAAAAATGGATCTACACGATGAATCAATTCCATCATTAAAAGAAAGTAAAGTCTTCCGAAAAAGAAACGCGCTTCTTGATTTAGGTCATGAAGTTGTCGTCCAAACCAGCTGTAGGTTGACAAAAAAAATCTAGAAAAATCATCACTAAAATCAGCAAGAAATCCACGGACCTCAGCATCAAACAGGGTTGCCAAGTGGTCAGATTTATCCTAACCATGAGAAGGATTTATCTCGTAAAATGGGGAGGACGCCGTGCAAATTAGCTAGATAAGACTAATGAATCAGACCCCTAGAAAAGGATAATCTCCTTAAAAGATCAAAAATTAGCTTTTAAGCCTGATATTACCTAATCCTTGAGATTGACTTTTAAAGATTGAGAATTACAAACTCATGGAATTCGATGATATCTAAACTCGAGCTTGAACGAGAATATATTTTGATCAAAATTACAAACCGATTTGTTTTCTGAAAACCCATTTTCAATGCGTTCATTACCATTGAACGTAAAATCCTAGGAATTCACCTGGAATTCATTAGGTCACCTGAACCAAATCGGGTGTCAACCGTAAGAACGGTGGTTGCATAGCATGGTCAAAGACAGGACCTTGTGCCAGACCGAAAAATTATAAGGGTGAGCTTTACTATTGCTCCTATAAAGGATAGTAATTGCATCCGATATGTTATAGACCATAATTAAAAGCATGTCAGGGGACATTGCCTTAACAGTTGCTTGTTCAACGCTTTCCTTTACAACCGGACGGTAGTTTATCGAAAGGTAATATTTGGAGCAAGTATACTGGACGTGTTGCTTTTCTAATACAAGGTTAGCAAGTGGGTGACACAAAACCGCAAGTGTTGAGCTAAAATTTTCAAATCTGAAACCCACCAAACCCACAAAAACAATTTGCAAACACCGGTGAAGGGTTATTCCGGAAAATTTATCTAGGGTAAAAGCTAGATTTAATTTTAAAAAGATCAAATGTTTTCATAAAGATCCAATTTCCTAACGGATCTAAATTTTTATAGTCATATGGGACTGTAAACCACAACGTTACTATCATTGTTCATACCGCCGTAATGAAATCACTGATGTACAAAGTGTGAAGAATAAAGAAGTGATTCTAGTATGTTTTTATTCAAGACTATATTGCTTGAGGACAAGCAACGCTCAAGTGTGGGAATATTTGATAATGCTAAAAACGAACATATATTTCATCGCATTATCCCTCAAGAAAGACAAGCTTTTAGTTGCAGTTGTCCTATTTACAAGTAATATTCGTTTAAATAATAAAAGGTGAAGACAAAAGACAGATTCGACGAATTGAAGACGCAAACGACCAAAAAGCTCAAAAGTACAAAGTACAATCAAAGTGGTTCAAATTATTGATGAGAAACGTCTCAATATTACAAGAGTACAAGACGCAAAACGCAAAGTACAAGATATTAAATTATACGAAAGGACGTTCGAAAATCCGGAACCGAGACATGAACCAGCTTTCAACGTACGACGCAACGGATCGAAAATTATAAATTAATTATGTATATAAATATAATATAATATATAATTAATTATATAAATTATATATTTATATTATATTTATAATAAAATCCGTCGGCAAACTAAGATCCAAACTTGGATGAGCTGGAATCACGACCTCCGCACTTGCGGAGCTTTGAAGACCAAAAAGGCCGCACTCGCGGAGCCCACCAATTCAGAAATCCACCTATAAAAGGCCATGCAATTCGACGGATTATTTACTTTATTTTCTTTTCATCATACGTAAAAAAAAATATATATATATTATAATTTTAATTTTAATTTTAATCCTAATAATATGGGTATGTTAGCGAATGTTGTAAGGGTGTAAGTCGAAATTCTGTCCGTGTAACGCTACGCTATTTTTAATCATTGTAAGTTATGTTCAACCTTTTTAATTTAATGTCTCGTAGCTAAGTTATTATTATGCTTATTTAAAACGAAGTAATCATGATGTTGGGCTAAAAATATTAAAATTGGGTAATTGGGCTTTGTACCATAATTGAGGTTTGGACAAAAGAACGACACTTGTGGAAATTAGACTATGGGCTATTAATGGGCTTTATATTTGTTTAACTAAATGATAGTTTGTTAATTTTAATATAAAGATTTACAATTGGATATACCTATAAATAACCATATACACTCAATCGGACACGATGGGCGGGATATTTATATGTACGAATAATCGTTCATTTAACCGGACACGGGAATGGATTAATAGTTAATAGACTTATTAAAACAAGGGTGAAATTATGTACAAGGACACTTGGCATAATTGATAACAAAGTATTAAAACCTTGGGTTACACGCAGTCGATATCCTGGTGTAATTATTAAACAAATTATTAAAACCTTGTTAAAGTTTAAGTCCCCAATTAGTTGGAATATTTGACTTCGGATATAAGGATAATTTGACGAGGACACTCGCACTTTATATTTATGACTGATGGACTATTATAGACAAAAACCAGACGGACATATTAAATAATCCAGGACAAAGAACAATTAACCCATGGGAATAAACTAAAAATCAACACGTCAAACATCATGATTACGGAAGTTTAAATAAGCATAATTCCTTTATTTTCATATTTAATTGCACTTCTAATTATCACATTTTTATTTATTGTCATTGTATTTAATTGCACTTTTAAATTATCGCACTTTTTAATTATCGCAATTTTGTTTCATCGCACTTTTATTTATTGCAATTTCATTATCGTTATTTATTTTACGCTTTAAATTAAGTCTTTTATTTATTTATTATTTTACATTAGGTTTTAACTGCGACTAAAAGTTCTAAAAATCGACAAACCGGTCATTAAACGGTAAAAACCCCCCTTTATAATAATAATATTACTTATATATATAATTGTATTTTTATAAATTAAAACTAATATAGCGTTAAGCTTTGTTTAAAAGATTTCCCTGTGGAACGAACCGGACTTGCTAAAAACTACACTACTGTACGATTAGGTACACTGCCTATAAGTGTTGTAACAAGGTTTAAGTATATCCATTCTATAAATAAATAAATATCTTGTGTAAAATTGTATCGTATTTAATAGTATTTCGTTGTAAAAATATAAGCTATTTCATATACGCCTCGCATAACATCAGTCGTGGATTGATTCAAGATAATATATATCAATTTTTTTCTGTACATCTAACTTTGGACAACTAGTTGTAGGTTACTAACGAGGACAGCTGACTTAATGAACTTAAAACATCAAAATGTATTAAAAGTGTTGTAAATATATTTTGAACATACTTTGATATATATGTACATATTTGTTATAGGTTCGTGAATCGACCAGTGACCAAGTCTTACTTCCCGGCGAAGTAAAAATCTGTGAAAGTGAGTTATAGTCCCACTATTAAAATCTAATATTTTTGGGATGAGAATACATGCAGGTTTTATAAATGATTTGCAAAATAGACACAAGTACGTGAAACTACATTATATGGTTGAATTATCGAAATCGAATATGCCCCTTTTATTAAGTCTGGTAATCTAAGAATTAGGGAACAGACACCCTAAGTGACGCGAATCCTAAAGATAGATCTATCAGGCCTAACAAACCCCATCCAAAGTACCGGATGCTTTAGTACTTCGAAATTTATATCATATCCGAAGGGTGTCCCGGAATGATGGGGATATTCTTATATATGCATCTTGTTAATGTCGGTTACCAGGTGTTCACCATATGAATGATTTTTATCTCTATGTATGGGATTTATATTGAAATATGAAATCTTGTGGTCTATTATTACGATTTGATATATATAGGTTAAACCTATAACTCACCAACATTTTTTTGTTGACGTTTTAAGCATGTTTATTCTCAGGTGATTATTAAGAGCTTCCGCTGTTGCATACTTAAATAAGGACAAGATTTGGAGTCCATGCTTGTATGATATTGTGTAAAAACTGCATTCAAGAAACTTATTTCGTTGTAACATATTTGTATTGTAAACCATTATGTAATAGTCGTGTGTAAACAGGATATTTTAGATTATCATTATTTGATAATCTACGTAAAGCTTTTTAAACCTTTATTGATGAAATAAAGGTTATGGTTTGTTTTAAAATGAATGCAGTCTTTGAAAAACGTCTCATATAGAGGTCAAAAACTCGCAATGAAATCAATTAATATGGAACATTTTTAATCAATAAGAACGGCACATTTCAGTTGGTATCAGAGCGTTGGTCTTAGAGAACCAAAATTTTGCATTAGTTTGCCTTATCGAGTTTGTTAGGATGCATTAGTGAGTCTGGACTTCGACCGTGTTTACTTGAAAAATGATTGCTTAACAAATTTTGTTGGAAACTATATATTTTTAACATGTGAATATTATGTGATATATTAATCTCTTAACGCGTTTAATATTATGTGATAGATGTCTACCTCTAGAACAAGTCCCATTGACTCACCTAATAATAATGAAGAGTCAAATGTAAATTGGAATGATTCGTGGACTGATTCACAAGTTCCCGAAGAGGAATCGGAAGAAGAGTCGGAACCGGAAGAAGAATCGGAACCGGAAGAAGAATCGGAACCGGAAGAAGAAATAGAACCAGTGGGGGAAATAATAAAACGGTTAAGTAGAAGAAAATCCTCAACCAACCGACCAAAGTTAATTATGGTCAATGGTGTTTTCGCCAAGGAAGCAAAGTATTGGGAGGATTACCAATTCTCCGATGAATCGGATCCCGACAAGGATTCCGATGATGTTATAGAAATTACCCCAACACAATTTAATAAGGCAAAAGAGAACAATAAGGGAAAGGGCATAAAAATAGAGAAATTTGATTCCAAACCCGATGAACTTTATATGTATCGTCAACACTCGTATTTCTTAAGTTGTGACAATAACCCAGGAACCTCTAAACCACCAGGTTTTTCTAAACCAATGTGGAAAACGATGGCTCTTATTAGGGAAACATCATATATCCCTAGCAACTTGGCAAAACGAACCAAAACAGAAGAAGAAGAAACGAGTGAGTCGGAATAAGATAGTTGTATTCGTGTGGTGTAATATATGTAATATAGTGTGCTTATGCTTTATGATATATGTAAAAATTGCTTGTATTAATAAGTATTTTTTTTATGATTCTAACTCTTGTCTATTTTACAGTATAAAAACACAAAATGGATAGACAACCCAATATTTTAAGAGACCTACCCGGAGACATGATTGATGAAATCTTGTCTAGAGTCGGTCAGAATTCCTCGGCACAACTATTTAAGGCGAGATCAGTTTGTAAGACATTCGAAGAACGTTCCAAGAATGCCTTGGTTTATAAAAGGCTTTCGTTCGAAAGATGGGGGATATCACATTGGGAAATCCATAAGTTACGATGTGTTTACTTTGATGCATATATTGCGGGGAACCCAAATGCTATTTTACGCAATGGGTTAAGAAATTATTTTGACTCAATATATCCGAATATAGGACTTCGTGATTTAGAAAAAGCAGCTAACATGCAACATAAAGAAGCATGTTATGCTTACGGGTTAGTAATGTTCGCTTCTCACCAAAGTAAGAACAAGAACATCAGGCTACAACTATTAAACAAAACCTTCCCACAAGTGACGGAGTCGGTAATTGGGGTAAGAAATGAGGTTTTTAGGTTATTATGAGACTGTTGGTCATTACGTAACCTTCATCCTTTTGACGACGTTACAACACATTGTCTTACTATCGGTCACAACGGTTATGTTCCACAAAACCAAGGATGGGAAGTGGTATTAGTAAAACTAGAATGCATGACTTGTTTCTGGACGTATGAATTACGTGTCTTTATTGCCTTTGCTGAACACCTTATTTATTAACTATAATTATCTTCGCAACTACTTTGTATCAAAGTTTTATGTGCTATATTTCATGCTATATGTAAAATAGTGGTATTGTAATGTAAGACCCAAATATTTATTGTACATAATATATTTATGGTGTACTATGCATGTATGAAGTGTACGAAGCATGTACATGTTGCTTGCTCGAATGTCGAAGGAAACTGGACGTTATCTGAAGTGACAAGGAGTGTACGTATCTTTTCAACCCCAAATAAAGTTTGTGTTAATGCTTCAAAGCCTTACCATTGGAAAGGAAATCTTATTACGTTCCCAACGATATTTGATTCATCGAAAACGGAGCTACGGTCAAAAAGTTATGGCCAAAACAAGTTTCTGAAAACTGAACTGTCAGTTGGAGCGGCGCCCCACCTTGTGGCGCGGCGCGCCGATCACTGCTGAAGCAATTTTCAGCCTTTTTAAAGGCTCTAAATGAAGGGTACTTTGGTCTTTTCACTTGGGGTCGGTTTGGGGTCATCAAAACTGATCCTTTGATCAGTTTGGATCACATTTTTCACTCATCAAACACTCTCATCTTCAAACCCTAGAGTGAGAGTAGAGCTTTAGAGAGAGAGAGCTCCAATTGGAGAAGAAGAAGGGTATTTCGGGTCAAACCTCGGGTATTAAAGTTGTTCCACTCGTCAACGGCATCATTTTGGCGGTATTGGTAAGTTCTAACTCCGAATTTCATTGTTGATTTTGCTATTCAAAGTTAGGGTTTGAACTTGATTTGTTGATAAACCCATTTAGACTCATGAAGTGGGTTAGTGATGCTAGTAATTGGGTTTATTTTTATTGTTGGTGGATTTCGGGTTGGTGAACAAATTGGTTATGTTTAGAACTTGAAATTGGGTTTAATCACTAGGTTTAGTGATTATGGAAGTATTGAAACCCATTTAGGGTTATTTGGTTGACTAGTTTTGACTTCGGGTCAAAATTAGGGTTTAGTGGTGATTATGACCCAATTGTCGATTTAATGAGGTTTGTAAACTTAAAATGGATTAAGTTGAAGTATTAAACCGAGTTAAATGTGTTTTGGTGTCAAAACTTGTAAAGGGTGAGATTTTGACCTTTATGGGTCAAAATTAGGATTTAAGTGTCCTTTTGGGCAAGATAGGTGTTTATCACCTATGATCGGGTTTAATTGGCGTATTAAGACCATTCTCACTTGTGTTAGTGATTATTGGTTAATTTTGGGCGCGGTTTGTGCTTGGAAGTGCATTTGGGTCGAATTTGCACTAAGTGTCGAATTGGGTTGGTTTGTAAATCCAATCTAAGTGTGTTGTTGAATTTGTGATAATGGAATAGGTACTTTCCATTGACGAGTTGCGGATTACTTGGAAGCATTCATCAAGGCGACAAGGTGAGTGTTAATATCCTATATGCATATGTATGTGTAGGATGGGTGCGGGTCGGGTGAAGTGGTTCTCGGTTATAGAGCTCACTTCACATATAGGTGGATTGATGGACTTGGATATAGGTCCAATTGGCACGGTTGTGCGTTTTGGTTGACCACCTTTGACGAGGTGCACACTTTGTGTGTACGTTATCACATGGGCGTGTGATGTGGATTATATAACCCCAATGGCGAAGGGTTTTTATTATGAGTGGAATAATTATGCGTTCATGTTTAGGGCGTATTTGTTTGTGGATGTTATGGTAGCATCGAGTGTGAACCACGAGCCGGTAGCACTATAAAATAATTGATGTGAACCACGAGCCGGTAGCATCGAGTGTGAACCACGAGCCGGTAGCACTATAAAATAATTGATGTGAACCACGAGCCGGTAGCACTATAAAATAATTGATGTGAACCACGAGCCGGTAGCATCGAGTGTGAACCACGAGCCGGTAGCACTATAAAGTAATTGATGTGAACCACGAGCCGGTAGCATCGAGTGTGAACCACGAGCCGGTAGCACTATAAACGAGTGAGACTCAAATGCGTATGGTGTGAACCACGAGCCGGTAGCACCATAGCGTTATGGTTAACCTTGGGTGTTTTTACGCGTTGTTATATATGTATATTGTATACGTATAATGTTGCATTGTCGTTATGTGGCTAACCTTATGGGTGTAGCTAATTGGCATCGTTCACATCGTTACTGTGAACTTATATTTGTTGATATTATTAGCTTGGTGCTTAGTGTTTGTACGGTACGCCTAGACTAGCTTGCCTTTATGCTTGGACGTTCGGTATGCGGTATTTGTTATTTGGGTGGCGTATTCATTTTATACATATATATGTATGTAGTATATTATCACTCACTAAGCGTTAGCTTACCCTCTCGTTGTTGACTTTTTTATAGATTGCATGCGGACGGTGGCTCGGGTAAGCGCGAGGACTTGAAGACTTGCATAGTTGCTTAGAGACTTGCTTCTGGATTGTTTAGGATTGGGTAGCGTATCCCCGATCGCCATGCTCGGCTTTATTGTGTATATAAAGTCTTATGGTCAAAAACGTGTAATTGGTACTTAAGTGGTAATTTGGGTCGATGTGGGCCCCGCTTTGTAAAACTCGTTCACACCTTAGTTATGTGCTAGTTTAACATATATAAACTTGTGTCTAAAAGCGTTTTGGTTAAATGTGTAGGGAACTCGCTTATCTTTTTCTCACTTAAAAGTCCCGGGGACAGCCCGTTTTGGCGCGGCGCGCCAGGTAGGGGGCGCGGCGCGCGGGTATGCTGTTCAGGATATTTTTTTTTGTTGTGAAAATTAACGGGTTTTGTCGTGGTTTGGTTTGGGTTGTTACAAGTGGTATCAGAGCATGGTCTAAGGGATTTAGGTGAGTTGAGATAGGTGCCTAGACTTAGACTTTTGTGTGTGCTTAATTTGTTGCGGGACTTGTAGGATTATGGGTCGGAATGGGTTTAGTTAGTGCCTTGTTATAGGTTGACTAACGTTTGTATTAGTAATGCGGATATTATTAATATGTTATTTGTGTTGTGAAAATAATTCTCGCGTATGTTTGTATCGCGTAGAATCTTGTTGTGTTTGTTTATATCATCGAGCGAGACGGTCGTTGTACTAACAAGTCGATGCGGCGTGTGTGCGTAATAAGAACTTGCAAACCTTATTACGGGTGCAAATCGCGTCTAACGAGTGATGTACGACGAGTGTTTAGCAAGATGGGACGGAGTTGTGCGTGCGATTTTATACGTTCGTGATCTAATCGTTTTGCATTTTGAGATTGACGACGCGAAACGAGATCGAGGCGAATAACGTGGAGTTTAACGCTAGAGTTGAGGCCGCCGTTGCGGAGCAAATGAGAGCGTTTCGAGAAGAAATAGGTAGGAAGTATTCCAAACTTCAAAGTAGTGGTGAAATGGAGCGTTATCTTAAGAGCTTCATGAGGACTAAACCCCCGATGTATGACGGGAAACTGGATCCTTTGGTAAGCACAACTTGGATTTCGGACGTCGAAGGGTGTTTCCGTACTATTGATTGCCCTCCCGAGAGAAAGACGAGACTCGCTACGAGTTTGTTGCGGGGTAGGGCGAGGGATTGGTTGGATGGTAAGACTGATCTTGTCGGTGGCGAAACGTTTATGGCCTTATCGTTGGGACGAGTTTAAGGAGGAATCCTTCGAGGAGTTCCGGACTTCGGCCGATTTGTGGGAATTGCGTAATGAGTTGCGAAAATTTGCGACAAGGATCTATGGATTTGAGTACTCTTAAGACGACCTTTATGGCGAAGGTTCGTTTTTGCCCGGAATAATTGGGGAATGATCGTTTGTTAATGGGGGATTTCTATCGGACCTTGAATAATGACATGAAGAGTAAAACTTGCCGGGGTCAAGCGAAATTGTTTTCGGAATTATTCGACTTGACTAGGAGTTTCGAGTCATACTCGCGATCGAAGATGAGTGAGCCTTCAAGCGAGAGAAGGGTTGTTTCGTATGGTGCTCCGAGTAAGAGGACTAAGGGTCTGAGCGTGAGCACGGGTGGTACGCGGACGGGTATATCGAATTCTAGCGCGTCTAGATGTTACGATTGTGGCATGAGGAGTCACAAGTCTTGGGGAAGTTCGGTGCAGTTTGAGTTTGAGTTGTTAAATGCATTGTGTTGTGCATGTTATTGTTACTGGTGACGTTCCTAATGGAAGTACCCTATGTTGATGTTTGATTGACGGGCGAAGGGCGTAAGACTGGTGCAACCAAGCATTCCTTAGTATTTGGAAAAATGTTTCTACCAAGCCATGGAAATGGTTTTGGTGTTCGATTGTTAAGCGCGTGTTCGCTTTTATGTTGAAGTGATGAACCAGGAGGTTCGTCGGGTGATTGGAACCCCTGAGATCGAGTGTTTAAAATCTCGATGTGTGTTGGTAATGGAGTCTTTATGACGCGACATTAGGTGCCTCTTTTATACCTACTAGCGTGGTGTTCGACTCCGAGTGTGTTGTGGTTACATTGTACTTAGGGTACCGGGGTGAAACCCTTAGGTACATGAGTGACTAGGTGGAATTTGATAAACTAAAGCAATTGGATGATTGCGAGGGTGTAGTTTGTGTAATTTGTGGTACACTTTTCGTTCGAAGTGCTTAAGGATTGTTTGAAATCCTTCGCGTGCTCAAGGACAGAGCAAGATGTGGTGATGGGTCGTGTGAACCCAATTGTGGGAAAAGTCTACCTTTGGTAGCATGGTACGGTTGTACGAGTTATGATATTGGAACGTGGTTCCAAGTGGGGGAGTTACACTCCCGCACGAGGAAGTTTTAGTGTGAGATTTCGGATGATGCCTTTGGTAGATCCGGAAAATGTTGTCGAGACCTAGTTCTTGGTCGATATGTGGTAGAGTACAATTTCGGATAAATTGTACATATGGTTTGGATTTGAATTATCACCAAGGTGGTAACGTGGTAAATCTCATTGAGAGATAATGGACGTGTTTGGCGAGCAAAGTGAAATTCTTCGGTTAAGGGAGGTGTGTGTCGGGTTCTCTTTTGGAGAATTATTGTTCGGTACCTATGTTTGATATAGGTGGTTCTTGCTCGATTATGGGTGGTTAGTGGTCCGCTAGGGTCCACTATAGTGTAGCAGAGCGCGATGTTGCACTACTCGTTGTTTGAGGCCGAAAGTGCGTATGTGATTGATGAAGCATGACCTTCGGGGTCCGCTGACTTCATCGTGGTATTGATGATTGATGAAGCATGACTTTCGGAGTCCGCTGACTTCATCATGGGATTGTTGATTAATGAAGCATGACTTTCGGGGTCCGCTGACTTCATTATGGTATGGTTGATTGATGAAGCATGATCTTTAGGATCCGCTGACTTCATCATGGGAGTACGTGATTGGTGGAGCATGACTTTCGGGGTCCGCTGACTTCATCATGAGCGTGGTGATATATCAGTGAAGCACGACTGTTGACGGGGTCCGCTGACTTCATCCGGTGTTGAGTGATCTGTCAGTTGTTTTATACACCTATGGTGGGATCGTGAGAACCGTGTTGTGTGATTACTGATGCGATAGCCGTGTTTCGCTCACATGTTGTTACGGGTGTGACAATAGACGATTTTGTGCACCTTAGGTTTAGCGTTGCCATAGTCGTTCTGGGCGCTTTTGGTTTTAGCAGTTGGATTTTGATGCTATGGTAGTTGCGTATAGGTCGTATTTGCGCACTGCAAGGGATGTTAGTGATTAATATTATCCGTAAGGATTCGTTTGGTTCGGTCTTCATCGTTTCGGATTGTTGACTTTAGGTTGAGACTTGGCTGTTTTTAGCGTTGTCCTCGGTAAAGGTACGCTAAGGAATTTATATCTCGGTACGAGGTTGGTTGAGTTTTTCCTGATATGGGAAATTGAGCAGGTTTCAGTGCTCGGATTGTGGTTTTGATAAATCACGGTTGACGATTTTGGTTGTTGAAAGTGATCCATTGGGAAGAATTGTCTAGGGAAGTTCGTATTGAGACTTGAGTGAGGATCGTTGAGTAGGTACGGATTGTTTAAGTGGAGAAGATCACGAGGACGTGATCGAGTTTAAGTGGGGGAGAGTTGTAAGACCCAAATATTTATTGTACATAATGTATTTATGGTGTACTATGCATGTATGAAGTGTACGAAGCATGTACGTGTTGCTTGCTCGAATGTCGAAGGAAACTGGACGTTGTCTGAAGTGACAAGGAGTGTACGTATCTTTTCAACCCCAAATAAAGTTTGTGCTAATGCTTCAAAGCCTTACCATTGGAAAGGAAATCTTATTACGTTCCCAACGATATTTGATTCATCGAAAACGGGGCTACGGTCAAAAAGTTATGGCCAAAACAAGTTTCTGAAAACTGAACTGTCAGTTGGAGCGGCGCCCCACCTTGTGGCGCGGCGCGCCGATCACTGCTGAAGCAATTTTCAGCCTTTTTAAAGGCTCTAAATGAAGGGTACTTTGGTCTTTTCACTTGGGGTCGGTTTGGGGTCATCAAAACTGATCCTTTGATTAGTTTGGATCACATTTTTCACTCATCAAACACTCTCATCTTCAAACCCTAGAGTGAGAGAGCTCCAATTGGAGAAGAAGAAGGGTGTTTCGGGTCAAACCTCGGGTATTAAAGTTGTTCCACTCGTCAACGGCATCATTTTGGCGGTATTGGTAAGTTCTAACTCCGAATTTCATTGTTGATTTTGCTATTCAAAGTTAGGGTTTGAACTTGATTTGTTGATAAACCCATTTAGACTCATGAAGTGGGTTAGTGATGCTAGTAATCGGGTTTATTGTTATTGTTGGTGGATTTCGGGTTGGTGAACAAATTGGTTATGTTTAGAACTTGAAATTGGGTTTAATCACTAGGTTTAGTGATTATGGAAGTATTGAAACCCATTTAGGGTTATTTGGTTGACTAGTTTTGACTTCGGGTCAAAATTAGGGTTTAGTGGTGATTATGACCCAATTGTCGATTTAATGAGGTTTGTAAACTTAAAATGGATTAAGTTGAAGTATTAAACCGAGTTAAATGTGTTTTGGTGTCAAAACTTGTAAAGGGTGAGATTTTGACCTTTATGGGTCAAAATTAGGGTTTAAGTGTCCTTTTGGGCAAGATAGGTGTTTATCACCTATGATCGGGTTTAATTGGCGTATTAAGACCATTCTCACTTGTGTTAGTGATTATTGGTTAATTTTGGGCGCGGTTTGTGCTTGGAAGTGCATTTGGGTCGAATTTGCACTAAGTGTCGAATTGGGTTGGTTTGTAAATCCAATCTAAGTGTGTTGTTGAATTTGTGATAATGGAATAGGTACTTTCCATTGACGAGTTGCGGATTACTTGGAAGCATTCATCAAGGCGACAAGGTGAGTGTTAATATCCTATATGCATATGTATGTGTAGGATGGGTGCGGGTCGGGTGAAGTGGATTCCTTGAAAAAGGATTATCGTACCAAAAACGAAAGAAATTCTTCAGTGATATAAAACACTATTTCTGGAAAGATCCACATCTGTTTAAAAGTTGTCCAGATGGAATAATACGCCGATGTGTATTCAGAGATGAAGCTAGTAAAATTTTAAACCATTGTCACACAGGACCAACAGGAGGGCACTATGGGCCTCAACTAACAGCAAGAAAAGTTTATGATGCTGGATTCTATTGGCCTACAATTTACAAAGACGCACACCTTCTTTGCAAATCCTGTGATGCTTGTCAAAGGGCCGGAAAAATAAGTCAACGTGATGAAATGCCACAAAATGTCATTCAAGTATGTGAAGTATTTGACATTTGGGGTATTGACTTTATGGGTCCATTTCCAAAATCTCATAATAATCTCTATATTCTCGTAGCCATTGATTATGTATCTAAATGGACGGAAGCACAAGCTCTCCCAACTAACGATGCACGAGTTGTAGTCAACTTTTTAAAACGTCTTTTTGCAAGGTTTGGAACACCGAAAGCTTTAATAAGTGATCGGGGAACTCATTTCTGTAATAATCAACTTGAGAAAGTTCTTAAAAGATATGGAGTAACTCATAAAATCTCCACCGCATATCATCCACAAACAAGTGGACAAGTTGAAAATACCAACCGAACTTTAAAACGTATTCTAGAAAAAACCGTAGGATCAAATCCGAAGGAATGGTCCATTAAGTTGGAGGATGCACTCTGGGCTTTTAGAACAGCCTACAAAACTCCAATTGGAACCACACCTTTTAGACTCGTTTATGGAAAAGCATGTCATCTTCCAGTAGAAATTGAACACAAAGCATTTTGGGCTTTGAAGACATGTAATCTTGATTTACATAAAGCTGGACGTCTACGGTTAAGTCAACTAAACGAATTAGAAGAATTAAGACATGAAGCATACGAAAATTCATTAATCTATAAAGAAAGAATGAAGAAATGGCATGATAAAAGAATCAGAAGTTTAAAAGAATTTAAAGAAGGAGACAGAGTTCTTCTTTTCAATTCACGACTCAAGCTATTTCCTGGAAAATTGAAATCAAGATGGTCTGGACCATTCATAGTCAAAAGAGTTTTTCCATACGGAACGATAGAATTAATAAATTCAAATGGAATTGAATTTAAAGTTAATGGTCACAGAGTTAAACATTACATAGATAGTCCGATGGAAGTCGACAACGAAGTTAATCACAATTTTGATACCACAGCTAACTAAGTGTGGGGAGAATCAAGTCTTTTAAGGATTTTATATATTTCTGTTAGAGTTAGATTTTCTGTTTTCGTGTAGTTCTCGAAAATGGAACCCGAATGGTCTTTCCCTAGCAGACCCTAAAGAACTAGTCTTCTCCCCCCATTCTGAATTTTTATTTTTTTTAGGTTTTTACGAAATGAAGACTTCCTGTGAACTAAACCATGGTCTAATGCTACACGCTTTGATCACTAAACGTAATAATGACACACTTCCGAGTGAAATAGTATCAGTAATCAGAGAAAGATTGGACGGAGTAAGAAAAGAATCCAGATGCGAAGATAATAAGTTACAATTTGGTAAAGGAAAATCAAAATCCGCAGCGAAAAGAAGAGCACGACACCTAGAAAGATGTCACAAATGCGGAAAATGGTCACATGGAGGTAAATGTTCATATAATCAAACCTATTCAAACACCGAATTTGTTACTTTATGCAGAGACGGACCGTTCATATGTTTAGAAGAAAAAACACTGAATGCTCGAGGTTACGCCTATGTAGCCATGGAAAATCAATTAAACCGACTATCTTATGAATGGGATAGATCATATCACTAAGAATACTATCTCACAGGTAAGTCTGTACAGTTTTTATTTTTATTTTTAACCTTTTGATAATAAACGCTAATTTGTTCGCTATAAAGTATTAAATTGGTATTGAATAAAATTAGGTTTGGCGACCGAAATTATTGATATCATACAAAAATTTATTACATCACTGCAAAATTTAACGTTTATTCTTAAGGTATAAATATCTTTAATCAATCAACCCAAAATATTTCAAAAATTCGTCATGAGTTAAATTAGGTCATGGAACCGAAATTACTTTACCGAAAAGAGGGGCGCATATTTTTGATAATATTTGATTGATTAAAGTGGGATAAAAGACCAAAAAGATTTTTAATTTTATTTTTACCATGTTTTTAAAATTAATAAATTAGTATTAAAAAAAATTATTGTAAACTTTTTAAATCAATATATTTAAAATTGTAAATATTTGAAAAATTAGTCTTTTTAATATAAGTTTGTATGTATAAAAACAAAAATATAATATAAGTTTGGTGTGAATTTATAATATGAATTTTTAATTAAGTTTGGTGTGAATTTTTAATTTTATGCATTTTAAATTTAAGTTTGGTGTGAATTTAAAAACAAAAATTTACTTTATTTTGCTAAGTTAAAAATATGATTTTTAAAATTCGTCGTAAGTTGAAGACTAGGTCTTTGAACCGAAATTGCTTTACCCGAGGGAGGGACGAGAACTTTTATTATCATTATTTTTAATCTTATTGAATTAAAGTATGCCAAAAATATTAAAAAAACCCAAAAATCTTAGCTTTTAAAACAATCGCTACAAAAAGACAAATTTTAAAATTTTGTCGAATGACGGACTAGGACATCGTTCCGAAACGACCTCGTCCTAAATAACAAGGGAAACAAAATTTTAAAATTAATTAATTAATTGTTTTATAAGATAAGGTTTTTACAAAAAAAAAAAAAAAAAAAAAAAAACAAACACCGCGACTCGCGGAGTTTGTAAGGGTCTAACACCGCAAGTCGCGGAGGACCGAAATTATAGAAAAAAATAAAAAGGGCCGAACAGCTCAGTTGCACACACCTACAACTCATTTTACTGCGAAAACAAACGAAAAAACACTCTCAATTTCGTAATTTTTAGCCTTTTTTCATCAAATCTTTTACTAAAATCATGTTGAGAAGGATGCTATCAAGGAATTACTCAAGAAAAACGGTAAATTTCTACACCTAAACATCATTTAATCCGAAAATTAGTGTTCTTGAGCAATTTTATACCCAATTCGATTTTGATGCTTTTTAGTGTAATTATGCTTAAATTGTTTATGTATTATGCTTGTATAACCTAGATTGATGCTATTTAACATGATTAGAAGCCTTAAACTTCAAATTTTGAGTAATCTAGGGTTTGTGTTCTTGAGCAAATTTGGGGCTTTTTGATATAAACAGGTTATGGCCGATTTTTGTCATGAATTATTGCTAAATTAAGTAGTGTAACATGTTTAGGTAGTTAAATGATCGAAACTTTGAGCCTAAACATGATTTTTGAGAATTAAAGTGGACTTTTTCAAGTCTAAAATTCATGAATTTGATTTTTGAGAGATAATGTCATTTGAAACTTGTTTAATTGCTAGTAATGATTATTTTAACATGTTATTTGAGTTGAATGCTTATGAACTTGGCGAACATTTTCGTATATGCTTATTTGAAAAAGTGTAGATTTGATAAAAATATGAAAATGAGCATAAGTTTGATATAAATTGGACATGTCATTGTAATTATTTTGATTGATGATTTTGCTGACACTAATGCATATTTGGATGCACAAAAATTGTGTTTGATGTGTTTTGCAGACTGAAAGGGGTGAATCTTCATCCCAAGCTCGCAATGCTCCTCCTGAGAATGCGGAACAACAGGATGTTGATAGCTATTATAAACAAGATATACCTCATCCAGTTATGACATTTTCAGATATGCACTTGGAAGATTTGCACCCGAACTTGAGATTTGACAGACGTTGGATAGATTATCCAAAATACCAAAGGGGCTTGCATACTCTTCATTCTAAAGCTGTTGAAGTACCTAGGGTAATAGAATGGGCACCGTTAGAAGCTGTAGAATTAGCCGGGCCAATTAGAGAATTACTTACACAGAGGTATGGTAATTCTACTTTTAACGATTGGGTATGTTTATTCAACATGCGTAGACCTGTATATAAAGTATGGTGTGAAGAATTATTGTGTAGTATAGAAATAAATGATCGGGTAGCTAGTTTAACCGATCGATCTTTTATTAGATTTTTGTTAGGAGGTTCGATGCGCCACATGTCTCTACTAGACATGGCTCAGGTCTTACGTATATATACGCCTGAGGAGTTAGCATCTGCCGATTGTAGAGGGTTGATATTGAACGGTAGGAAAATTGATGAAAATTTTGATACGCATGGTGTATGGAGTCAAATGACTAGCCATCACCGATTTAAAGGGGGAAATTATTCTTATTTGGATATAGATAGAGCAGAGTTAAGAGTAATTCATAGGTTTTTAGCCAATTCAATTACACAACGAGGTAAGAATAAGGAAAAGGTAAATGAACAGGATTTGTTTTACCACATGTGTATTCGAGACCCACAAAGTGCAGTAAGTATACCTTATTGTGTGGGTTATTATTTATCAGCTATGGTTAGGGGGATGAGACCGCATAGCATAATAGAAGGTGGTATATTTATTACATTAATTGCTGAGTATCTCAATGTGGATATAAGTCGGGGGGATTATTAGTCGAAGAACCAGAACCCCGCGATACAATAGGTTTAAATGTATACCATGGTGCGAAGGTTTTGAAGAGGCTAAATAACGCCGCAGTACGATATAATGGTAGACATCCACAGGTTGAGAGAAACCAACAGCCAGGTAATGTGGGAGGGGGAAATGAAATGACAGAAATGCAAAGGTTTATAGCTTCACAAGAGTATGAAAATGCTAGACATAGAGCATTTGAAGATTGGCAAGTTCATCAAAACCAAATCATAGCTCATTGCCAACATGTAGGTAGAAACTATATTCCTACTCCATTGCCCGTATTCTACGTATAACCCAGCCGTATCCTACGTATAACCCAGCCGAAGCATTCTGTAACACATACGGTTATGCATGGAATCCCTACTGGTATCAGTATCATCCCTAGTCTACTTAGTTTTATTTATTTTATAATTTGTAATGTTGATACATTTAATACTTATGTTAATATTGTAATAGTTTTTATAATTTTCTAACTTTTATTATTAGATTTTAATAATTTTTGAATGTGGGGTAATATACCAAGCTTCAAAAATATGTATATATGTTTGCAGTTTATCTTATGTACACAACAGGGTAAAACAACGCATTTTCAAATACTGGCATTAAGTTCAGCAAAAGCAACTAATTTTGACAACAAGATGCAAAATATATGTGAAATAACAACAAGACGGAATGAACAAATGATGTGCACCATTTATCATTCAACACAAACAACAATATGTTTGAAAACTTTGGTAAAATTTAATCATTTCTACGCTAATCACTGATAATGCTAAAAACGAACATATATTTCATAGCATTATCCCTCAAGAAAGACAAGCTTTTAGTTGCAACTGTTCTATTTACAAGTGATATTCGTTTAAATAATAAAAGGTGAATACAAAAGACAGATTCGACGAATTGAAGACGCAAACGACCAAAAAGCTCAAAAGTACAAAATACAATCAATGAGGTTCCAATTATTGATAAGAAACGTCTCAAAATTACAAGAGTACAAGATTCAAAACGCAAAGTACAAGATATTAAATTGTACGCAAGGACGTTCGAAAATCCGGAACCGGGACCAGAGTCAACTCTCAACGCTCGACGCAACGGACTAAAAATTACAAGTCAACTATGCACATGAATATAATATAATATATAAGTAATTCTTAAAATTAATATATATATTATATTATATTTAAAAACCGTCGGCATAAAAAAACAAAGACTTTTGAGTCTCCCCAGCTGGCCATGCGATCGCATGGCCTGGAGGAAGAAACTCCATGCGATCGCATGGCGCACAGTTCCAGCCCACATGCCTATAAAAATCGAGCTTTGGTGTAACACAAAACATATCTTTTTCTTCTTCACTCAAACGTAGTATATGTATATATAATTTATATTTTAATTTTAATTTTAATTTATAATAATAAGGGTGTGTTAGCGAATGTTGTAAGGGTGTAAGTCGAAATTCTGTCCGTGTAACGCTACGCTATTTTTAATCATTGTAAGTTATGTTCAACCTTTTTACATTAATGTCTCGTAGCTAAGTTATTATTATGCTTATTTAATCCTAAGTAATCATGATGTTGGGCTAAAAATATTAAAATTGGGTAATTGGGCTTTGTACCATAATTGGGGTTTGGACAAAAGAACGACACTTGTGGAAATTAGACTATGGGCTATTAATGGGCTTTATATTTGTTTAACTAAATGATAGTTTGTTAATGTTAATATAAAGATTTACAATTGGGCGTCCCTATAAATAACCATTTACACTCGATCGGACACGATGGACGGGGTATTTATATGTACGAATAATCGTTCATTTAACCGGACACGGGAATGGATTAATAGCCAATAGAATTATTAAAACATGGGTGAAATTATGTACAAGGACACTTGGCATAATTGATAACAAAGTATTAAAACCTTGGGTTACACTCAGTCGATATCCTGGTGTAATTATTAAACAAAGTATTAAAATCTTGTTACAGTTTAAGTCCCCAATTAGTTGGAATATTTAACTTCGGGTATAAGGATAATTTGAAGAGGACACTCGCACTTTATATTTATGACTGATGGACTGTTATGGACAAAAATCAGACGGACATATTAAATAATCCAGGACAAAGGACAATTAACCCATGGGCATAAAACTAAAATCAACACGTCAAACATCATGATTACGGAAGTTTAAATAAGCATAATTCTTTTATTTCATATTTAATTTCCTTTATTTTATATTTAATTGCACTTCTAATTATCTCATTTTTATTTATTGTTATTGTATTTAAATTGCACTTTTAATTATCGTACTTTTTAATTATCGCAAGTTTATTTTATCGCACTTTTATTTATCGCAATTTCATTATCGTTATTTACTTTACGCTTTAAATTAAGCCTTTTATTTATTTAATATTTTACATTTGGTTTTAACTGCGACTAAAGTTTTAAAATCGACAAACCGGTCATTAAACGGTAAAAAACCCCCCCTTTAAAATAATAATATTACTTATATATATATTCGTATTTTTATAAATTAAACTAATATAGCGTTAAGCTTTGATTAAAAGATTCCCTGTGGAACGAACCGGACTTACTAAAAACTACACTACTGTACGATTAGGTACACTGCCTATAAGTGTTGTAGCAAGGTTTAAGTATATCCATTCAATAAATAAATAAATATCTTGTGTAAAATTGTATCGTATTTAATAGTATTACCTTGTAAAATTTAATAGTATTATATACCCCTTAGCTTTAACCATCAAGTATTTTTGGCGCCGCTGCCGGGGAATTCGGCGAAACACTATATTTTATAAATATATTTGTACATCATTTTTAGAAAAACAATATAAAAAAATAATAAAAAAAAACCAAAAATATAAAAAGAAAAACAAAAATTTATATATTTTTAAGAGTTTGTTAAAATTTTTATAAAGTTTCTTTATTTTTATTTTAGTGTTAAAAAAATATAAGTTTTATTTAAATATTTCATATTTATTTAAAACAGAAAAAAAAAAATTTAAAAACACTCGAGTCCAGTACTGTAGCAGCCCAGTGTCTGGCCCGAAACCCTAGCCCATGCGATCGCATGGCTGGATAACTTAGGACTCATGCGATCGCATGAGCCCTGCTGACACGCCAGAGTTGACTGAGTACTGCATTAATTACGAATTATAATTATTATTATTATATTTAAACCCTAATTAGGTTAGATTAGTTAAATATTTAATTTAGTTATTTATTTAATTTGTATTTTTAAGTTTAATTAGTTTTATAAAATATAAAATTAATACTTTTATAAAATAAATAATATAAAAATAATATTTTTATAAAAATTGTATTTTCATAAACTTTAGTTTTATTTTTATATTTTGTACCTTTTTAATCGTTTTAGCGTAATATTTGTATTTTTCGCTCGTACTTAGTTTTAGTCATAGTTTTTGCCATAGTTATTTTTATTTCTAGATTTTTAGGCTCTGCCGTAAAATTCCTTAAGTGCTTTTTCTTTAGACTAAGATATAGGTGCTTTAGAATTTTGCGACGCCTTTTTAAGTTTTAGTTCCTTTTTAAGATATTGCCATTTGGGATACAGTTTTACTTGTAAGCTTTAATATTTTTAGACGCCTTTTACCTATGTATCAATTATCACTCCAATTAGTAATCTCAATTTGCGATTATAATTTTAAGTTAGTGATAGTAATAAGGTTGGGTTAGTCAAGTATTTTTAAGTTTTATAAGTCACTCTTTTTCTTTCTTATTTTTTCGATCTTTTCTTTTTCGAGCTTTTTCGACGCGCTCTTTTTCTTTCTTATTTCTTGCCATTCTAGTTTTAGGACATAGATTTTTATTCTACTTCTTATCTAAATTTCTTAAAATTACGAAAATTTATTTTAAGTGGTTAAATTGATAGACGTCAAAATTTTCTGGTTCGTAGTAATAGTTGGATTTGTACGTGGACCGGGTTATTGGAGCCAAACAGTACTCAATTATATTGAGACCAAACGAATCCTGCCCCTCTGCTGCATCTTTTGGCTATTCGAAACTTGGGCAAAATTAGAAAAGTATATTAATTGGATAACTTATATAATTTTTCTTTCCTTTTAAAAACTAATAGGATATTCAGTGAATGCACCGAGCAAGACGTTCACCACCTTTTGTACGTTCACCACCTGTAACTAGATCAAGACATCTAGCAAATATTACCGCCGTTGATTTTTCTTTAGAATCGTCATCCAGTCGACCAAGTACTCCAATTCAAATTTCTGATAATCCATTTTTTGAACCCGACCTCACAATTGAGAATCCGGAGAATATTCAGGGACGATTCATAGATCCTGAACTATTAAATTTTCCTCCGGAACCACCAATCATTCAAACAGAGATTGTTGAGGAACGAACCATTAAATCAGAATCCTCTAGTGATTCCGATTCAACAAATTCAATTATGGAGAATCTGGAACCTTTAAGTATGGAAGACCGAATGAGAGCTAAATGTACTGGCCAAGGTCACGCAATTACTCATCCAGACATTAATGCGCCAGATTATGAAATCAAAGGACAAATTCTACACATGGTGACTAATCAATGCCAATTTAGTGGTGCGCCGAAGGAAGATCCAAATGAACATCTTCGTACCTTTAATAGGATCTGCACTCTATTTAAAATCCGAGAAGTGGAGGATGAACAGATATATCTCATGTTATTTCCCTGAACTTTAAAGGGAGAAGCCAAAGATTGGTTGGAATCGTTACCTGAAGGGGCGATCGATACATGGGACGTTTTAGTTGAAAAATTTCTTAAACAATTTTTTCCGACATCTAAAGCCGTAAGACTTCAAGGAGAAATTGTTACGTTCACTCAGAAACCGAATGAAACTGTATATGAGGCGTGGACAATATTTGGAAAGTTATTAAGAGGATGTCCGCAACATGGTTTAGACACCTGTCAAATAGTACAAATATTCTACCAAGGATGCGACATCACTACAAGAAAAGACATAGATATAGCAGCTGGTGGTTCCATTATGAAGAAAACCGAAACTGATGCTTACAAAATTATTGATAACACTGCTTCCCACTCACATGAGTGGCACCAAGAAAAAGATATCGTTAGATCATCTAAAGCAGCTAGAGCCGATTCTAGCCATGACTTAGATTCCATTTCCGCAAAGATAGATGCTGTGGAGAGACGAATGGAAAAGATGACTAAAGATATCCACTCAATACGAATTAGTTGTGAGCAGTGTGGAGGACCACATTTGACAAAAGATTGTCTCAGTATTGAATTAACAATGGAACAAAGAGAGAATATTTCATACATAAACCAAAGGCCTGGAAATAATTATCAGAATAATTATCAACCGCCAAGACCGATCTATAATCAAAATCAGAATTATAACCGAAATATTCCATACAAAAACCAACAAGGTCCTAGCAATCAACAAGTATCTAACAATACTTACAACCAGCAAAGACCTAATTTTCAAAACAAACCACCACAACCCGATGATAAAAAGCCGAATTTAGAAGATATGATGACGAAGCTAGTTGAAACTCAAACGCATTTTTTCACATCTCAAAAACAAACTAATGAACAAAATGCTCAAGCATTTAGAAATCAACAAGCTTCTATTCAAAACTTGGAACAAGAAGTAAGTAACCTAGCAAGGTTAATAGGTGAAAGAAAACCGGGAAGTCTACCTAGTGATACAAATGAAAACCCCCGGAATGAAACAGCTAAAGCCATTACCACAAGAAGTGGTACAACACTTAAACCACCTGAAATACCTGTAACTTCTGATGAAGCTATTCCTACTCCACAAGAACCACAACCTGATCAAGATAAGGAAAAAGAACCGGTAGTTGAAAAGGTTAATGAAGATAACACAGTTAAGGCTAAACCTTATGTTAAACCATACCAACCACCACTTCCTTACCCGAGTAAAATGAAGAAAGAGAAACTTGAAGCCGAGCAATCCAAATTCTTGGATATGTTTAAACAGATAAATGTAAATCTTCCTTTCATTGATGTGATTTCAGGAATGCCTAGATATACTAAATTCTTGAAAGATCTGATCACGAATAGAAAGAAAATGGAAGAACTCTCGGCTGTTACTATGAATGCTAATTGTTCAGCAGTGCTGTTGAATAAGATACCAGAAAAACTATCTGATCCAGGAAGTTTCACAATTCCATGTTTTCTGGGTAGTCTTAGTTCAATAGAAGCATTGGCAGACTTAGGTGCTAGTATAAATTTAATGCCGTATTCACTATACACTAAACTAGACCTTGGAGAATTGAAACCAACAAGAATAAGTATACAACTAGCCGATAGATCAATAAAATATCCTAGAGGGATAATGGAGAACATGCTAGTTAAAGTTGGTACTTTAGTATTTCCAGTAGATTTTGTTGTTCTGGACATGGAAGAAGATTCTCAAGTTCCTCTCATATTAGGAAGACCATTCTTAAACACGGCTAAAGCAATGATAGACGTGTTCGGTAAGAAATTGACCCTAAGTATAGAGGACGAGAGTGTTACCTTTTCAGTTGATAGAGCAATGCAACAACCGCAATCTGCAGATGATACATGTTATTATATTCAAACTATAGATTCACATGCAGAATTGTTGGAGGAATTTCCAGAATTACAAGGAACAGGAGAATGTTCTTTAGGAGAAGGTAATGAACCAATTGATGAAGCTGAAATGTTAGCTACACTTATAGCTAGTGGATATGAACCAACAACATAAGAAATTCAAATGCTAAAAGAAGAAGACAGATATTGATACAAATCATCGATAGAAGAATCTCCGAAATTAGAGTTAAAGCCACTTCCAAACCATTTGGAATACGCTTATTTACATGGTGAATCTGAATTACCTGTAATAATATCGTCTTCTCTTACTGAAAATGAGAAATCACAACTCATTTCTGTGTTGAAAGCTCATAAACCAGCCATTGCATGGAAGATTCATGATATTAAAGGAATAAGTCCTTCGTATTGCACACATAAAATCCTTATGGAAGAAGGTCATAAAACGTATGTGCAACGCCAACGAAGACTAAATCCGAATATGCAAGATGTAGTTAAAAAAGAAATTATTAAACTGCTAGACGCAGGTCTAATTTATCCAATTTCTGATAGTCCATGGGTAAGCCCAGTTCAATGCGTGCCTAAGAAAGGTGGCATGACTGTCATTACAAATGAAAAAAATGAGCTTATTCCTACTAGGACTGTAACAGGATGGCGTGTATGTATTGATTATAGAAAATTAAATGACGCCACCAGAAAAGATCACTTTCCCTTACCTTTTATTGATCAAATGTTGGAAAGATTAGCCGGAAATAGTTACTATTGTTTTCTTGATGGTTTTTCCGGATATTTTCAAATTCCAATAGCACCCGAAGATCAAGAGAAAACCACATTCACGTGCCTTTATGGTACTTTTGCTTACAAACACATGCCATTTGGACTTTGCAATGCCCCTACAACCTTTCAAAGGTGTATGATGGCGATTTTTCACGACATGATAGAAGAATGCATGGAAGTTTTCATGGATGACTTTTCAGTCTTCGGTGATACATTTGAATCATGTCTAGCTAATCTTGAACGAATGCTTATTAGATATGAACAATCAAATCTAGTACTTAATTGGGAGAAATGCCATTTCATGGTTAAAGAAGGCATCGTTCTTGGACATAAAATTTCAAAAGAAGGAATTGAAGTGGATAGAGCTAAAGTAGATGTAATTGCTAAACTTCCACATCCCACCAATGTTAGAGGAGTTAGGAGTTTTCTAGGGCATGCCGGTTTTTACCGACGTTTCATAAAAGATTTTTCTAAAATTGCCACTCCTATGAATAAACTCTTAGAAAAGGATGCTCCATTCATCTTTTCAGATGAATGTATCAAATCTTTTAATATTCTTAAAGAGAAACTTACTAATGTACCGATCATGATAACACCAAATTGGAATCTATCGTTTGAACTAATGTGCGATGCAAGTGATTTTGCAATGGGAGCCGTTTTAGGACAAAGGATTGAAAAACGATTTCAACCTATATATTATGCTAGTAAGATGTTACAAGGAGCACAAACGAACTATACAACTACTGAAAAAGAACTCCTTGCTATTGTCTTTGCTTTTGACAAATTTCGTTCATATCTCGTTCTAGCAAAAACGGTGGTCTATATCGACCATTCTGCTCTTAGATACCTATTTTCGAAACAAGATGCCAAACCAAGATTAATCTGTTGGATCTTACTCTTACAAGAGTTCGATATTGAAATCCGAGATAAAAGAGGAGCAGAAAATCTCGCCGCTGATCATCTTTCTCGTCTTGAAAATCCCGAATTAGAAGTTCTAAATGAATCGGCCATACAAGACAACTTTCTTGATGAATATCTATTGAAGATAGATTATACTGAAATTCCATGGTTTGCAGACTATGCAAACTACTTAGTATGTGGATTCTTTGAAAAAGGATTATCGTACCAAAAAGGAAAGAAATTCTTCAGTGATATAAAACACTATTTCTGGGAAGATCCACATTTGTTTAAAAGTTGTCCCGATGAAATAATACGCCGATGTGTATTTGGAGATGAAGCTAGTAAAATTTTAAACCATTGTCACACAGGACTAACAGGAGGGCATTATGGGCCTCAACTAACAGCAAGAAAAGTTTATGATGCTGGATTCTATTGGCCTACAATTTACAAAGACGCACACCTTCTTTGCAAATCCTGTGATGCTTGTCAATGGGCCGGAAAAATAAGTCAACGTGATGAAATGCCACAAAATGTCATTCAAGTATGCGAAGTATTTGACATTTGGGGTATTGACTTTATGGGTCCATTTCCAAAATCTCATAATAATCTCTACATTCTCGTAGCTATTGATTATGTATCTAAATGGGCGGAAGCATAAGCTCTCCCAACTAACGATGCACGAGTTGTAGTCAACTTTTTAAAACGTCTTTTTGCAAGGTTTGGAACACCGAAAGCTTTAATAAGTGATCGGGGAACTCATTTCTGTAATAATCAACTTGAGAAAGTTCTTAAAAGATATGGAGTAACTCATAAAATCTCCACCGCATATCATCCACAAACAAGTGGACAAGTTGAAAATACCAACCGAGCTTTAAAACGTATTCTAGAGAAAACCGTAGGATCAAATCCGAAGTAATGGTCCATTAAATTGGAGGATGCACCCTGGGCTTTTAGAACAGCCTACAAAACTCCAATTGGAACCACACTTTTTAAACTCGTCCACGGAAACGCATGTCATCTTCCAGTAGAAATTGAACACAAAGCATTTTGGGCTTTGAAGACATGTAATCTTGATTTACATGAAGCTGGACGTCTACGATTAAGTCAACTAAACGAATTAGAAGAATTAAGACATGAAGCATACGAAAATTCGTTAATCTATAAAGAAAGAACGAAGAAATGGCATGATAAAAGAATCAGAAGTTCAAAAGAATTTAAAGAAGGAGACAGAGTTCTTCTTTTCAATTCACGATTCAAGCTATTTCCTGGAAAATTGAAATCAAGATGGTCTGGACCATTCATAGTCAAAAGAGTTTTCCCATACGGAACGATAGAATTAATAAATTCAAATGGAATTGAATTTAAAGTTAATGGTCACAGAGTTAAACATTACATAGATAATCCGATGGAAGTCGACAACGAAGTTAATCACAATTTCGATACCACAGCTAACTAAGTGTGGGGAGAATCAAGTCTTTAAAGGATAATATGTATTTCTGTTAGAGTTAGATTTTCTGTTTTCGTGTAGTTCTCGAAAATAGAGCCCGAATGGTCTTTCCCTAGCAGACCCTAAAGAACTAGTCTTCTCCCCCCATTCTGAATTTTTATTTTTTTTTAGGTTTTTACGAAATGAAGACTTCCTGTGAACTAAACCATGGTCTAATGCTACACGCTTTGATCACTAAACGTAATAATGACACACTTCCGAGTGAAATAGTATCAGTAATCAGAGAAAGATTGGACGGAGTAAGAAAAGAATCCAGATGCGAAGATAATAAGTTACAATTTGGTAAAGGAAAATCAAAATCCGCACCGAAAAGAAGAGCACGACACCTTGAAAGATGTCACAAATGCGGAAAATGGTCACATGGAGGTAAATATTCAAATAATCAAACCTATTCAAATACCGAATTTGTTACTTTATGCAGAGACGGACCGTTCATATGTTTAGAAGAAAAAACACTGAATGCTCGAGGTTACGCCTATGTAGCTATGGAAAACCAATTAAACCGACTATCTTATGAATGGGATAGATCATATAACTAAGAATACTATCTCACAGGTAAGTCTGTACAGTTTTTATTTTTTATTTTTATTTTTAACCTTTTGATAATAAACGCTAATTTGTTCGCTATAAAGTATTAAATTGGTATTGAATAAAATTAGGTTTGGCGACCGCAATTATTGATATCATTCAAAAATTTATTATATCACTGCGAAATTTAACGTTTATTCTTAAGGTATAAATATCTTTAATCAATAAAACCAAACTATTTCAAAAATTCGTCATGAGTTAAATTAGGTCATAGAATCGAAATTACTTTACCGAAAAGAGGGGCGCATATTTTTGATAATATTTGATTGATTAAAGTGGGATAAAAGACCAAAAAGATTTTTAATTTTATTTTTGCCATGTTTTTAAAATTAATATATAAATCTTAAATTAATATTATAAACTTTTTAAATTAATATATTTAAAATTGTAAATATTTGAACAATTGATATTTTTAAGTTTGTATGTATAAAAATAAAAATATAATATAAGTTTGGTGTGAATTTTTAATTTTTAAAAAATGTGAATTTTTAATTTTATGCATATTTTAAATTTAAGTTGTGTGAATTTAAAAACAAAAATTTACTTTATTTCGCTAAGTTAAAAATATGATTTTTAAAATTCGTCGTGAGTTGAAGACTAGGTCGTTGAACCGAAATTGCTTTACCCGAGGGAGGGACGAGAACTTTTATTATCATTATTTTTAATCTTATTGAATTAAAGTATGCCAAAAACATTAAAAAATCCAAAAATCTTTACTTTTAAAACCGCGCTTTGATTTGACAAATTTTAAAAATTTTGTCAAGGGACAGACTAGGACAACTATCCGAAACGCCCTCGCTCCTAAAGGAAAACAAAATTTTTAGAATTTTATTAATTATATGTTTTAGAAGTTATAAGGTTTTGTAAAAAAAAAAAAAAAAAAAAAAAAAAAGGCAAAACACTGCAGCCGGGTACCCATGCAATCGCATGGGAATCACCCTATCCCTCCATGCGATCGCATGGAGGCAAATTCCAGGCCTGATACATACAGACAGCGAGTCTGTCTTCCTCACACCAACACACACACAAACACGAAACTCTCTCAAATCTTCACCAAATTTCATCATTTTTCCACCGTAATTCATCATTTTTCTTGCTCTAATCATGCCTAGATTCTCATTCTTCAGCAAAATGGTAAAAATTACACCCCTAAACTCTATAAATTCCTAGTTTTTGTGATAATTATTAATTTTTTTACCTAATGCAATTTTGTTAATTTCTAGTGTAATTAGTGTTAAATTGTTAGTATTTTATGCATGTATAACCTAGATTGATGCTATTTAACATGATTTGAAGCCAAAAACTTCAAAATTTTTAGAAATCTAGGGTTTGTGTTCTTGAGCAATTTGGGGCTTTTTGATATAAACAGGTTATGGCCAATTTTCGTCATGAATTATTGCTAAATTGAGTAGTGTAACATGTTTAGATAGTTAAATGATCCAAACATTGATCCTAAACATGATTTTTGGAGATTAAAAGTGGACTTTTTAAGTCCAAAATTCATGAACTTGATTAATTTGATATATTTGCCATTTAAGACTTGTTTAATTATTAGTAATGACTATTTTGACATGTTATTTGAGTTAAATGATTATGAACTTTGTATACATTTTCATATGTGCTTATTTGAAAAGTGTAGAATTGTGAAAAATTATGAAAATGTGTATAAGTTTAATTTTGATTTAACATGTTATAGTGATTGTTTTAAGTTGTTATTTTGCTAACACTAATGCATATTTGGATGCCCAAATTTTGTGTTTAATGTGTTTTGTAGAAAGCCGATACTGGAGGTTCAGGAGCATCATCATCTAGACGACCAGCACCAGCACCAGAACCAGAACCAGAAATGCAACAAGAACAAGAACCACAACAAGAACCACAACAACAGCCTGATCAGCACATACCTTATTATGATCCGGTACAGTTTGTTGATGAATTCATAGTATTCCCAATGAGGCCGCCAGTAGAATTCCCAACGATTCCTGAGCACACTCTGCATCCTAATCTAAGATTTGATAGGAGATGGAGAGATTACGAGACATATCAAAGAACAAATTCTAATTGGTAACAAAAAATGTAGAGGTGCCAAGGGTAATCGATTGGGCCCCTTTGGAAACGGTCCATCTAGCTGACCGTGTTAGATAGCTTTTAGTTCAAAGGTATGGCAGTTCTTCTTTTACGAATTGGGAACATCTTTACACCATTCGTAGACCTGTATATAAGGAATGGTGTGTTGAGTTGATGAGTACTGTATCACTTGATACAAATATAGTTAGAATAGATTATAGAAGATTTCTTAGGTTTATCCTTGGCAGTAGGATGTACAAAATGTCCATGCTGGACATGGCCAGGGCTTTACAGATATATACTCCTGGTGAGTTGCTACTACCCGATTGTACAAACTTGATTCATTATGGTGAAAGGGTAGATAGCAACTTTGACGCTGACGCCATTTGGAGGCGTATGTCACATTTTGATGTTTTTACACGAGCAGGAGGACACTCATATACACATATTGACAGAGCCGAGCTTCGTATTATTCATAGATTTTTGGCTAACTCGATTACACAGAGAGGTCACAATAAAGAAAAAATTACCTTACATGATTTATTCTACCTAAAGTGTATTCGGGATCCTAGAAGCTTTGTCAATATCCCTTACTGTGTTGCTTTTTATTTATCTAAAATGGTAGAGGGAATGCAGGAAGGGAGTATAATAGGAGGAGGTATTTTTGTTACTCTCATTAGAGAGTATTTAGGTGTTGATAGGAACCAAGGGGGTCCATTACAGCTTTGTAGAGAACACGTTGAGCCCTTAGGATTGAAAGTTTATGTGGGTGCTAGGGTATTGAAAAGTAGACGTAACCAGGCAGTACCCTATGAGGGATCTTATCCTCAGGTAGAGAGAGGCTCAGACGAGGAAATGGAGGAGGCGGAAGACATTAGGGATGTCTTTCGAGATGCTATTCTTGACGTCCACGTTCGTATAGATGAGGAAGCAATGACGAACGCGGCCAGACATAGTATGTATGAGCAGTGGAACTCCGAGCAAGTATACGAGGATTATAGGCGATGCCAACACGATAGCTGGTTAGTTCATCAGCACCAAATCATGAGCCAGCTATCATATCAGGTACCAAATAACTATGTACCTACTCGACCTGCTCATTTTCCGCTACACAGCCCCGATATCTGACCACCCTTTAACCGGTATGACTATAACCAAGCCTATCAAAACACCTATAACCAATAATGGAACCCACCTGATGAGATGAACTGGAACCCATATCCATACTGATTTAGTTCCATTTGGTTATTTATATGATTTTTATGTTTTTATCTTTTTACTTATTCATGTTTAAACTTATGTTATTGAATATACTTATGTAATCTTTATCATTTTTATTATTATTGTGTACTAACATTTCACATTTAGGATTTGAAAGTGGGATATTAAGTCCCATTTCAAATTGCCATGCATGTTTATATTTGTATGTATGTATATTATAGATTGTACAAAACAGGGTAAAACAGCGCATTTTCAAAGACTGGCATTAAGTTGAGCAAAAGCTACTAATTTTGACGACAAGATGACAAATAAATGCGATGTAACAACAGACGGAATGAACAAATGATATGTACCATTTATCATTCAGCAAACAAACGCCAATATGTTTGGAAACTTTGGTAAAATTTAATCATTTCTACGCTAATCACCCTCAATAATTTAAATTGTTACTGATTTCTTGCAAATGAGGGCATTGCAAGATCTTAAGTGTGGGAAGGGGTTAAATTCTTTCGGATTTTTAAATTTTTTTTTACTTTAAACACTTGGTTACCATTAGAAATACTAGTAAAGTAGTAGTTGTATTAGAATCTAGTGCTCTCTGATAATAAAGAATAGCCCTAGTCTTATATACTGACTACCCAATTCTAGTAAAATTTTTCAAAATTTTCAATTAAATGAACTCAAAATCATGTTTATACATATTTATGAACGATAAAACTAGGTGTTAACACCGAAATTATTGTTACCTCGGAAAGGACATAAATTGAGAAACAAACTAAAATGTTAGAATTCATTTAAAATGGAATAGAGGACAATAAAAAGGAAAATAAAAGCCAAGTGTGGGAAAAATTACCAAGTTATCTTAAACATATGTCACATATTTCTGTAACAAATAATTGAAGATACTTTTGCTTTGGACTAAACTAAACTGTTTTACCCGATGAAAGAAAAGAAGAGATGGATCTACACGATGAATCAATTCCATCGTTAAAAGGAAGTAAAGTCTTTCGAAAAAGACACGCGCTTCTTGATTTAGGTCATGAAGTTGTCGTCCAGACCAGCTGTAGGTTGATGAAAAATCTAGAAAAGTCATCTCTAAAATCAGCAGGAAATCCACGGACCTCAGCATCAAACAGGGTCGCCAAGTGGTCAGACTTATCCTAACCATGAGAGGATCTGTCTTGTAAAATGGGGAGGACACCGTGCAAATTAGCTTGATAAGACTAATAAATCAGACCCCCAGAAAGGATAATCTCCTTAAAGATTAAAAATCAGCTTTTAAGCCTGATATTACTCAATCCTTGAGATTGACCTTAAAGATTGAGAATTACAAACTCATGGAATTCAATGATATCTAAACTCGAGCTTGAACGAGAAAATATTTTGATCAAAATTACAAACCGATTTGTTTTCTGAAAACCCATTTTCAATGCGTTCATTACCATTGAACGTAAAATCCTAAGAATTCACCTGGAATCCATTAGGTCACCTGAACCAAATCGGGTGTCAACCGTAAGAACGGTGGTTGCATAGCATGGTCAAAGACAGGACCTTGTGCCAGATTGAAAAATCATAAGGGTGAGCTTTACTATTGCTCCTACCAAGGATAGTAATTGCGTCCGACACGTTATAGACCATAATTAAAAGCATGTCAGGGGACATTGCCTTAACAGTTGCTTGTTCAACGCTTTCCTTTACAACCGGACGGTAGTTTACCGAAAGGTAATATACGGAGCAAGTATACTGGACGTGTTGCTTTCCTAATACAAGGTTAGCAAGTGGGTGACACAAAACCATAAGTTTTGAGCTAAAATTTTCAAATCTAAAACCCACCAAACCCACAAAAAGAATTTGCAAACACCGGTGAAGGGTTATTCCGGAAAACTTATCTAGGGTAAAAGCTAGGTTTAATTTTCAAAAAAAAAAAAAAAAAATCAAATGTTTTCATAAAGATCCAATTTCCTAAAGGATCTAAATTTTCATGAGTCATGTGGGACTGTAAACCATATCGTTACTACCATTGTTTATACCGCCGTATTGAAATCACTGATGTACAAAGTGTGAAGAATAAAGAAGTGATTCTAGTATTTCAAGACTATATTGCTTCAGGACAAGCAAAGCTCAAGTGTGGGAATATTTGATAATGCTAAAAACGAACTTGTATTTCATAGCATTATCCCTCAAGAAAGACAAGCTTTTAGTTGCAACTGTTCTATTTACAAGTGATATTCGTTTAAATAATAAAAGGTGAATACAAAAGACAGATTCGACGAATTGAAGACGCAAACGACCAAAAAGCTCAAAAGTACAAAATACAATCAATGAGGTTCCAATTATTGATAAGAAACATCTCAAAATTACAAGAGTACAAGATTCAAAACGCAAAGTACAAGATATTAAATTGTACGCAAGGACGTTCGAAAATCCGGAATCGGGACCAGAGTCAACTCTCAACGCTCGACGCAACGGACTAAAAATTACAAGTCAACTATGCACATGAATATAATATAATATATAATTAATTCTTAAAATTAATATATATATTATATTATATTTAAAAACTGTCGGCATAAAAAAACAAAGACTTTTGAGTCTCCCCAGCTGGCCATGCGATCGCATGGCCTGGAAGAAGAAACTCCATGTGATCGCATGGTGCACAGTTCCAGCCCACATGCCTATAAAAATCGAGCTTTGGTGTAACACAAAACATATCTTTTTCTTCTTCACTCAAACGTAGTATATGTATATATAATTTATATTTTAATTTTAATTTTAATTTTAATTTATAATAATAAGGGTGTGTTAGCGAATGTTGTAAGGGTGTAAGTCGAAATTCTGTCCGTGTAACGCTACGCTATTTTTAATCATTGTAAGTTATGTTCAACCTTTTTACATTAATGTCTCGTAGCTAAGTTATTATTATGCTTATTTAATCCGAAGTAATCATGATGTTGGGCTAAAAATATTAAAATTGGGTAATTGGGCTTTGTACCATAATTTGGGTTTGGACAAAAGAACGACACTTGTGGAAATTAGACTATGGGCTATTAATGGGCTTTATATTTGTTTAACTAAATGATAGTTTGTTAATGTTAATATAAAGATTTACAATTGGGCGTCCCTATAAATAACCATTTACACTCGATCGGACACGATGAGCGGGGTATTTATATGTACGAATAATCGTTCATTTAACCGGACACGAGAATGGATTAATAGCCACTAGAATTATTAAAACAGGGGTAAAATTATGTACAAGGACACTTGGCATAATTGATAACAAAGTATTAAAACCTTGGGTTACACTCAGTCGACATCCTGGTGTAATTATTAAACAAAGTATTAAAATCTTGTTACAGTTTAAGTCCCCAATTAGTTGGAATATTTAACTTCGGGTATAAGGATAATTTGACGAGGACACTCGCACTTTATATTTATGACTGATGGACTGTTATGGACAAAAACCAGACGGACATATTAAATAATCCAGGACAATTAACCCATGGGCATAAAACTAAAATCAACACGTCAAACATCATGATTACGGAAGTTTAAATAAGCATAATTCTTTTATTTCATATTTAATTTCCTTTATTTTATATTTTATTGCACTTCTAATTATCACATTTTTATTTATTGTTATTGTATTTAAATTGCACTTTTAATTATCGTACTTTTTAATTATCGCAAGTTTATTTTATCGCACTTTTATTTATCGCAATTTCATTATCGTTATTTACTTTACGCTTTAAATTAAGCTTTTTATTTATTTAATATTTTACATTTGGTTTTAACTGCGACTAAAGTTTTAAAATTGACAAACCGGTCATTAAATGGTAAAAACCCCCCTTTAAAATAATAATATTACTTATATATATATTCGTATTTTTATAAATTAAACTAATATAGTGTTAAGCTTTGATTAAAAGATTCCCTGTGGAACGAACCGGACTTACTAAAAACTACACTACTGTACGATTAGGTACACTGCCTATAAGTGTTGTAGCAAGGTTTAAGTATATCCATTCAATAAATAAATAAATATCTTGTGTAAAATTGTATCGTATTTAATAGTATTTCCTTGTAAAATTTAATAGTATTATATACCCCTTAGCTTTAACCATCAATCACCCTCAATAATTTAAATTGTTACTGATTTCTTGCAAATGAGGGCATTGCAAGATCTTAAGTGTGGGAAGGGGTTAAATTCTTTCGGATTTTTAAAATTTTTATCTTAAACACTTGGTTACCATTAAAAATACTAGTAACGTAGTAGTTGTATTAGAATCTAGTGCTCTCTGATAATAAAGAACAGCCCTAGTCTTATATACTGACTACCCAAATCTAGTAAAATTTTTCAAAATTTTCAATTAAATGAACTCAAAATCATGTTTATACATATTTATGAACGATAAAACTAGGTGTTAACACCGAAATTATTGTTACCTCGGAAAGGACATAAATTGAGAAACAAACCAAAATGTTAAAATTCATTTAAAATGGAATAGAGGACAATAAAAAGGAAAATAAAAGCCAAGTGTGGGAAAAATTACCAAGTTATCTTAAACATATGTCACATATTTCTGTAACAAATAATTGAAGATACTTTTGCTTTGGACTAAACTAAACTGTTTTACCCGATGAAAGAAAAGAAGAGATGGATCTACATGATGAATCAATTCCATCGTTAAAAGGAATAAAGTCTTCCAAAAAAAGAAACGCGCTTCTTGATTTAGGTCATGAAGTTGTCGTCCAGACCAGCTGTAGGTTGATGAAAAATCTAGAAAAGTTATCTCTAAAATCAGCAGGAAATCCACGGACCTCAGCATAAAACTGGGTCACCATGTGGTCAGACTGATCCTAACCATGAGAGGATCTGTCTCGTAAAATGTGGGGGCACCGTGAAAATTAGCTTGATAAGACTAATAAATCAGATCCCCAGAAAGGATAATCTCCTTTAAAGATCAAAAATCAGCTTTTAAGACTGATATTACTGAATCCTAGAGATTGACCTTAAAGATTGAGAATTACAAACTCATAGAATTCAATGATATCTAAACTCGAGCTTGAACGAGAAAATATTTTGATCAAATTATAAACCGATTTGTTTTCTGAAAATCCATTTTCAATGCGTTCATTACCATTGAACGTAAAATCCTAGGAATTCATCTGGAATTCATTAGGTCATCTGAACCAAATCGGGTGTCAACTGTAAGAACGGTGGTTGCATAGCATGGTCAAAGACAGGACCTTGTGCCAGACCAAAAAAATTATAAGGGTGAGCTTTACTATTGCTCCTACAAAGGATAGTAATTGCGTCCGACACGTTATATACCATAATTAAAAGCATGTCAGGGGACATTGCCTTAACAGTTGCTTGTTCAACGCTTTCCTTTACAACCGGACGGTAGTTTATCGAAAGGTAATATTCGGAGCAAGTATACTGGACATGTTGCTTTTCTAATACAAGGTTAGCAAGTGGATGACACAAAACCGCAAGTTTTGAGCTAAAATTTTCAAACCTGAAACCCCCCAAACTCACAAAAACAATTTGCAAACACCGATGAAGGGTTATTCCGGAAAACTTATCTAGGGTAAAAGCTAGATTAAAATTTTCAAAAGATCAAATGTTTTCATAAAGATCCAATTTCCTTAAAGGATCTAAATTTTTATAGTCATGTGGGACTGTAAACCATATCGTTACTACCATTGTTTATACCGTCGTAAAAAATCACTGATGTACAAAGTGTGAAGAATAAAGAAGTGATTCTAGTATTTCAAGACTATATTGCTTGAGGACAAGCAACGCTCAAGTGTGGGAATATTTGATAATGCTAAAAACGAACATATATTTCATAGCATTATTCCTCAAGAAAGACAAGCTTTTAGTTGCAATTGTCCTATTTACAAGTGATATTCGTTTAAATAATAAAAGGTGAAGACAAAAGGCAGATTCGACGAATTGAAGACGCAAACGACCAAAAAGCTCAAAAGTACAAAAGACAATCAAAGAGGTTCCAATTATTGATAAGAAACGTCTCGAAATTACAAGAGTACAAGATTCAAAACGCAAAGTACAAGATATTAAATTGTACGCAAGGACGTTCGAAAATCCGGGACCGGGACCAGAGTCAACTCTCAACGCTCGACGCAACGGACTAAAAATTACAAGTCAACTAAGCACATGAATATAATATAATATATAATTAATTCTTAAAATTAATATATATATTATAATATATTTAAAAATCGTCGGCAAACAAAGAGCCAAAGCTGGGTGAGCTGTAAAAAAAAACTCCGCGACTCGCGGAGTTTGAAGGCAAAAAAAAATGCCGCGAGTCGCGGAGCTCCCCTGGACGAAAATTCCTATAAAAGCCAGCGCAGTTCGACGTAAAAAAATATCATATATCCATCCTCTCTATATCTATACGTAAATATTTATATTTATATTTTAATTTTAATTTTAATCCTAATAATAAGGGTATGTTAGCGAATGTTGTAAGGGTGTAAGTTGAAATTCTGTCCGTGTAACGCTACGCTATTTTTAATCATTGTAAGTTATGTTCAACCTTTTTAATTTAATGTCTCGTAGCTAAGTTATTATTATGCTTATTTAAAACGAAGTAATCATGATGTTGGGCTAATTACTAAAATTGGGTAATTGGGCTTTGTACCATAATTGGAGTTTGGACAAAAGAACGACACTTGTGGAAATTAGACTATGGGCTATTAATGGGCTTTATATTTGTTTAACTAAATGATAGTTTGTTAATTTTAATATAAAGATTTACAATTGGACATCCCTATAAATAACCATATACACTCAATCGGACACGATGGGCGGGATATTTATATGTACGAATAATCGTTCATTTAACCGGACACGGGAATGGATTAATAGCCACTAGAATTATTAAAACAGGGGTGAAATTATGTACAAGGACACTTGGCGTAATTGTTAACAAAGTATTAAAACCTTGGGTTACTCGCAGTCGATAACCTGGTGTAATTATTAAACAAAGTATTAAAATCTTGTTACAGTTTAAGTCCTCAATTAGTTGGAATATTTAACTTCGGGTATAAGGATAATTTGACGAGGATACTCGCACTTTATATTTATGACTGATGGACTGTTATGGACAGAAACCAGACGGACATATTAAATAATCCAGGACAAAGGACAATTAACCCATGGGCATAAAACTAAAATCAACACGTCAAACATCATGATTAAAACTAAAATCAACACGTCAAACATCATGATTACGGAAGTTTAAATAAGCATAATTATTTTATTTCATATTTAATTTCCTTTATTTTATATTTAATTGCACTTCTAATTATCGCACTTTTATTTATTGTTATTGTATTTAATTGCACTTTTAATTATCGTACTTTTTAATTATCGCAATTTTATTTTATCGCACTTTTATTTATCGCAATTTCATTATTGTTATTTACTTTACGCTTTAAATTAAGTTATATTTATTTTTATTATTTTACATCAGGTTTTAACTGCGACAAAAGTTTTTAAAATCGACAAACCGGTCATTAAACGGTAAAAACCCCCCTTTATAATAATAATATTACTTATATATATATTTGTATTTTTATAAAATAAAACTAATATAGCGTTAAGCTTTGTTTAAAGATTTTTTTTCCCTGTGGAACGAACCGGACTTACTAAAAACTACACTACTGTACGATTAGGTACACTGCCTATAAGTGTTGTAGCAAGGTTTAAGTATATCCATTCAATAAATAAATAAATATCTTGTGTAAAATTGTATCGTATTTAATATTATTTCCTAGTAAAATTTAAGCTATTTTATATACACCTCGCATAACATCAGGACCCATACTGGAACCATCCTCCTCATCCGTAATTTTCTTATTTTATATTTTTGTTTATTTTATTGTAATGTTACTAATTCTTAATTTTCTTATTTCTTATTTCTTATTTTATTATTATAATAGCTTTTATAATTTTCTAACTTTATTAGATTTTAATAATTTTTGAATGTGGTGTGAAAACCCAACTTCAAAAATATGTATATATGTGTGTTTGTAGTTTATCTCATGTACAAAACAGGGTAAAACAGCGCATTTTCAAAGACTGGCATTAAGTTCAGCAAAAGCTATTAATTTTGACGATGAAACGAAAAAACAAATGTGATGTACCAACAGACGGAATGAACAAATGATGTGCACCATTTATCATTCAGCAAACAAACGACAATATGTTTGGAAATTTTGGTAAAATTTAATTATTTTTCTACGCTAATCACCCTCAATAATTTAAATTGTTACTAATTTCTTGCAAATGAGGGCATTACAAGATCTTAAGTGTGGGAAGGGGTTAAATTCTTTCGAATTTTAATTTTTTTTTAAAACACTTGGTTACCATTAAAAATACTAGTAACGTAGTAGTTGTATTAGAATCTAGTGCTCTCTGATAACAAAGAACAACCCTAGTCTTATATACTGACTACCCACTTCTAGTAAAAGTTTTCAAAATTTTCAATTAAATGAATTCAAAATCATGTTTATACATATTTATGAACGATAAAACTAGGTGTTAACACCGAAATTATTGTTACCTCGGAAAGGACATAAATTGAGAAACAAACCAAAATGTTAGAATTCATTTAAAATGGAATAGAGGACAATAAAAAGGCAAATAAAAGAAAATAAAAGCCAAGTGTGGGAAAATTTACCAAGTTATCTTAAACATATGTCACATATTTCTGTAACAAATAATTGAAGATACTTTTGCTTTGGACTAAACTAAACAGTTTTACCCGATTTACTGTAATATATTTGAAAGAAAAATGGATCTACACGATGAATCAATTTCATCATTAAAAGAAAGTAAAGTCTTCCGAAAAAGAAACGCGCTTCTTGATTTAGGTCATGAAGTTGTCGTCCAAACCAGCTGTAGGTTGACAAAAAAAATCTAGAAAAATCATCACTAAAATCAGCAAGAAATCCACGGACCTCAGCATCAAACAGGGTTGCCAAGTGGTCAGATTTATCCTAACCATGAGAAGGATTTATCTCGTAAAATGGGGAGGACGCCGTGCAAATTAGCTAGATAAGACTAATGAATCAGACCCCCAGAAAAGGATAATCTCCTTAAAAGATCAAAAATTAGCTTTTAAGCCTGATATTACCTAATCCTTGAGATTGACTTTTAAAGATTGAGAATTACAAACTCATGGAATTCGATGATATCTAAACTCGAGCTTGAACGAGAATATATTTTGATCAAAATTACAAACCGATTTGTTTTCTGAAAACCCATTTTCAATGCGTTCATTACCATTGAACGTAAAATCCTAGGAATTCACCTGGAATTCATTAGGTCACCTGAACCAAATCGGGTGTTAACCGTAAGAACGGTGGTTGCATAGCATGGTCAAAGACAGGACCTTGTGCCAGACCGAAAAATTATAAGGGTGAGCTTTACTATTGCTCCTATAAAGGATAGTAATTGCATCCGATATGTTATAGACCATAATTAAAAGCATGTCAGGGGACATTGCCTTAACAGTTGCTTGTTCAACGCTTTCCTTTACAACCGGACGGTAGTTTATCGAAAGGTAATATTTGGAGCAAGTATACTGGACGTGTTGCTTTTCTAATACAAGGTTAGCAAGTGGGTGACACAAAACCGCAAGTGTTGAGCTAAAATTTTCAAATCTGAAACCCACCAAACCCACAAAAACAATTTGCAAACACCGGTGAAGGGTTATTCCGGAAAATTTATCTAGGGTAAAAGCTAGATTTAATTTTAAAAAGATCAAATGTTTTCATAAAGATCCAATTTCCTAACGGATCTAAATTTTTATAGTCATATGGGACTGTAAACCACAACGTTACTATCATTGTTCATACCGCCGTAATGAAATCACTGATGTACAAAGTGTGAAGAATAAAGAAGTGATTCTAGTATGTTTTTATTCAAGACTATATTGCTTGAGGACAAGCAACGCTCAAGTGTGGGAATATTTGATAATGCTAAAAACGAACATATATTTCATCGCATTATCCCTCAAGAAAGACAAGCTTTTAGTTGCAGTTGTCCTATTTACAAGTAATATTCGTTTAAATAATAAAAGGTGAAGACAAAAGACAGATTCGACGAATTGAAGACGCAAACGACCAAAAAGCTCAAAAGTACAAAGTACAATCAAAGTGGTTCAAATTATTGATGAGAAACGTCTCAATATTACAAGAGTACAAGACGCAAAACGCAAAGTACAAGATATTAAATTATACGAAAGGACGTTCGAAAATCCGGAACCGAGACATGAACCAGCTTTCAACGTACGACGCAACGGATCGAAAATTATAAATTAATTATGTATATAAATATAATATAATATATAATTAATTATATAAATTATATATTTATATTATATTTATAATAAAATCCGTCGGCAAACTAAGATCCAAACTTGGATGAGCTGGAATCACGACCTCCGCACTTGCGGAGCTTTGAAGACCAAAAAGGCCGCACTCGCGGAGCCCACCAATTCAGAAATCCACCTATAAAAGGCCATGCAATTCGACGGATTATTTACTTTATTTTCTTTTCATCATACGTAAAAAAAAATATATATATATTATAATTTTAATTTTAATTTTAATCCTAATAGTATGGGTATGTTAGCGAATGTTGTAAGGGTGTAAGTCGAAATTCTGTCCGTGTAACGCTACGCTATTTTTAATCATTGTAAGTTATGTTCAACCTTTTTAATTTAATGTCTCGTAGCTAAGTTATTATTATGCTTATTTAAAACGAAGTAATCATGATGTTGGGCTAAAAATATTAAAATTGGGTAATTGGACTTTGTACCATAATTGAGGTTTGGACAAAAGAACGACACTTGTGGAAATTAGACTATGGGCTATTAATGGGCTTTATATTTGTTTAACTAAATGATAGTTTGTTAATTTTAATATAAAGATTTACAATTGGATATACCTATAAATAACCATATACACTCAATCGGACACGATGGGCGGGATATTTATATGTACGAATAATCGTTCATTTAACCGGACACGGGAATGGATTAATAGTTAATAGACTTATTAAAACAAGGGTGAAATTATGTACAAGGACACTTGGCATAATTGATAACAAAGTATTAAAACCTTGGGTTACACGCAGTCGATATCCTGGTGTAATTATTAAACAAATTATTAAAACCTTGTTAAAGTTTAAGTCCCCAATTAGTTGGAATATTTGACTTCGGATATAAGGATAATTTGACGAGGACACTCGCACTTTATATTTATGACTGATGGACTATTATAGACAAAAACCAGACGGACATATTAAATAATCCAGGACAAAGAACAATTAACCCATGGGAATAAACTAAAAATCAACACGTCAAACATCATGATTACGGAAGTTTAAATAAGCATAATTCCTTTATTTTCATATTTAATTGCACTTCTAATTATCACATTTTTATTTATTGTCATTGTATTTAATTGCACTTTTAAATTATCGCACTTTTTAATTATCGCAATTTTGTTTCATCGCACTTTTATTTATTGAAATTTCATTATCGTTATTTATTTTACGCTTTAAATTAAGTCTTTTATTTATTTATTATTTTACATTAGGTTTTAACTGCGACTAAAAGTTCTAAAAATCGACAAACCGGTCATTAAACGGTAAAAACCCCCCTTTATAATAATAATATTACTTATATATATAATTGTATTTTTATAAATTAAAACTAATATAGCGTTAAGCTTTGTTTAAAAGATTTCCCTGTGGAACGAACCGGACTTGCTAAAAACTACACTACTGTACGATTAGGTACACTGCCTATAAGTGTTGTAACAAGGTTTAAGTATATCCATTCTATAAATAAATAAATATCTTGTGTAAAATTGTATCGTATTTAATAGTATTTCGTTGTAAAAATATAAGCTATTTCATATACGCCTCGCATAACATCAGTCGTGGATTGATTCAAGATAATATATATCAATTTTTTTCTGTACATCTAACTTTGGACAACTAGTTGTAGGTTACTAACGAGGACAGCTGACTTAATGAACTTAAAACATCAAAATGTATTAAAAGTGTTGTAAATATATTTTGAACATACTTTGATATATATGTACATATTTGTTATAGGTTCGTGAATCGACCAGTGACCAAGTCTTACTTCCCGGCGAAGTAAAAATCTGTGAAAGTGAGTTATAGTCCCACTATTAAAATCTAATATTTTTGGGATGAGAATACATGCTGGTTTTATAAATGATTTGCAAAATAGACACAAGTACGTGAAACTACATTATATGGTTGAATTATCGAAATCGAATATGCCCCTTTTATTAAGTCTGGTAATCTAAGAATTAGGGAACAGACACCCTAAGTGACGCGAATCCTAAAGATAGATCTATTAGGCCTAACAAACCCCATCCAAAGTACCGGATGCTTTAGTACTTCGAAATTTATATCATATCCGAAGGGTGTCCCGGAATGATGGGGATATTCTTATATATGCATCTTGTTAATGTCGGTTACCAGGTGTTCACCATATGAATGATTTTTATCTCTATGTATGGGATTTATATTGAAATATGAAATCTTGTGGTCTATTATTACGATTTGATATATATAGGTTAAACCTATAACTCACCAACATTTTTTTGTTGACGTTTTAAGCATGTTTATTCTCAGGTGATTATTAAGAGCTTCCGCTGTTGCATACTTAAATAAGGACAAGATTTGGAGTCCATGCTTGTATGATATTGTGTAAAAACTGCATTCAAGAAACTTATTTCGTTGTAACATATTTGTATTGTAAACCATTATGTAATAGTCGTGTGTAAACAGGATATTTTAGATTATCATTATTTGATAATCTACGTAAAGCTTTTTAAACCTTTATTGATGAAATAAAGGTTATGGTTTGTTTTAAAATGAATGCAGTCTTTGAAAAACGTCTCATATAGAGGTCAAAAACTCGCAATGAAATCAATTAATATGGAACATTTTTAATCAATAAGAACGGCACATTTCAGTTGGTATCAGAGCGTTGGTCTTAGAGAACCATAATTTTGCATTAGTTTGCCTTATCGAGTTTGTTAGGATGCATTAGTGAGTCTGGACTTCGACCGTGTTTACTTGAAAAATGATTGCTTAACAAATTTTGTTGGAAACTATATATTTTTAACATGTGAATATTATGTGATATATTAATCTCTTAACGCGTTTAATATTATGTGATAGATGTCTACCTCTAGAACAAGTCCCATTGACTCACCTAATAATAATGAAGAGTCAAATGTAAATTGGAATGATTCGTGGACTGATTCACAAGTTCCCGAAGAGGAATCGGAAGAAGAGTCGGAACCGGAAGAAGAATCGGAACCGGAAGAAGAATCGGAACCGGAAGAAGAAATAGAACCAGTGGGGGAAATAATAAAACGGTTAAGTAGAAGAAAATCCTCAACCAACCGACCAAAGTTAATTATGGTCAATGGTGTTTTCGCCAAGGAAGCAAAGTATTGGGAGGATTACCAATTCTCCGATGAATCGGATCCCGACAAGGATTCCGATGATGTTATAGAAATTACCCCAACACAATTTAATAAGGCAAAAGAGAACAATAAGGGAAAGGGCATAAAAATAGAGAAATTTGATTCCAAACCCGATGAACTTTATATGTATCGTCAACACTCGTATTTCTTAAGTTGTGACAATAACCCAGGAACCTCTAAACCACCAGGTTTTTCTAAACCAATGTGGAAAACGATGGCTCTTATTAGGGAAACATCATATATCCCTAGCAACTTGGCAAAACGAACCAAAACAGAAGAAGAAGAAACGAGTGAGTCGGAATAAGATAGTTGTATTCGTGTGGTGTAATATATGTAATATAGTGTGCTTATGCTTTATGATATATGTAAAAATTGCTTGTATTAATAAGTATTTTTTTTATGATTCTAACTCTTGTCTATTTTACAGTATAAAAACACAAAATGGATAGACAACCCAATATTTTAAGAGACCTACCCGGAGACATGATTGATGAAATCTTGTCTAGAGTCGGTCAGAATTCCTCGGCACAACTATTTAAGGCGAGATCAGTTTGTAAGACATTCGAAGAACGTTCCAAGAATGCCTTGGTTTATAAAAGGCTTTCGTTCGAAAGATGGGGGATATCACATTGGGAAATCCATAAGTTACGATGTGTTTACTTTGATGCATATATTGCGGGGAACCCAAATGCTATTTTACGCAATGGGTTAAGAAATTATTTTGACTCAATATATCCGAATATAGGACTTCGTGATTTAGAAAAAGCAGCTAACATGCAACATAAAGAAGCATGTTATGCTTACGGGTTAGTAATGTTCGCTTCTCACCAAAGTAAGAACAAGAACATCGGGCTACAACTATTAAACAAAACCTTCCCACAAGTGACGGAGTCGGTAATTGGGGTAAGAAATGAGGTTTTTAGGTTATTATGAGACTGTTGGTCATTACGTAACCTTCATCCTTTTGACGACGTTACAACACATTGTCTTACTATCGGTCACAACGGTTATGTTCCACAAAACCAAGGATGGGAAGTGGTATTAGTAAAACTAGAATGCATGACTTGTTTCTGGACGTATGAATTACGTGTCTTTATTGCCTTTGCTGAACACCTTATTTATTAACTATAATTATCTTCGCAACTACTTTGTATCAAAGTTTTATGTGCTATATTTCATGCTATATGTAAAATAGTGGTATTGTAATGTAAGACCCAAATATTTATTGTACATAATATATTTATGGTGTACTATGCATGTATGAAGTGTACGAAGCATGTACATGTTGCTTGCTCGAATGTCGAAGGAAACTGGACGTTATCTGAAGTGACAAGGAGTGTACGTATCTTTTCAACCCCAAATAAAGTTTGTGTTAATGCTTCAAAGCCTTACCATTGGAAAGGAAATCTTATTACGTTCCCAACGATATTTGATTCATCGAAAACGGAGCTACGGTCAAAAAGTTATGGCCAAAACAAGTTTCTGAAAACTGAACTGTCAGTTGGAGCGGCGCCCCACCTTGTGGCGCGGCGCGCCGATCACTGCTGAAGCAATTTTCAGCCTTTTTAAAGGCTCTAAATGAAGGGTACTTTGGTCTTTTCACTTGGGGTCGGTTTGGGGTCATCAAAACTGATCCTTTGATCAGTTTGGATCACATTTTTCACTCATCAAACACTCTCATCTTCAAACCCTAGAGTGAGAGTAGAGCTTTAGAGAGAGAGAGCTCCAATTGGAGAAGAAGAAGGGTATTTCGGGTCAAACCTCGGGTATTAAAGTTGTTCCACTCGTCAACGGCATCATTTTGGCGGTATTGGTAAGTTCTAACTCCGAATTTCATTGTTGATTTTGCTATTCAAAGTTAGGGTTTGAACTTGATTTGTTGATAAACCCATTTAGACTCATGAAGTGGGTTAGTGATGCTAGTAATTCGGTTTATTGTTATTGTTGGTGGATTTCGGGTTGGTGAACAAATTGGTTATGTTTAGAACTTGAAATTGGGTTTAATCACTAGGTTTAGTGATTATGGAAGTATTGAAACCCATTTAGGGTTATTTGGTTGACTAGTTTTGACTTCGGGTCAAAATTAGGGTTTAGTGGTGATTATGACCCAATTGTCGATTTAATGAGGTTTGTAAACTTAAAATGGATTAAGTTGAAGTATTAAACCGAGTTAAATGTGTTTTGGTGTCAAAACTTGTAAAGGGTGAGATTTTGACCTTTATGGGTCAAAATTAGGATTTAAGTGTCCTTTTGGGCAAGATAGGTGTTTATCACCTATGATCGGGTTTAATTGGCGTATTAAGACCATTCTCACTTGTGTTAGTGATTATTGGTTAATTTTGGGCGCGGTTTGTGCTTGGAAGTGCATTTGGGTCGAATTTGCACTAAGTGTCGAATTGGGTTGGTTTGTAAATCCAATCTAAGTGTGTTGTTGAATTTGTGATAATGGAATAGGTACTTTCCATTGACGAGTTGCGGATTACTTGGAAGCATTCATCAAGGCGACAAGGTGAGTGTTAATATCCTATATGCATATGTATGTGTAGGATGGGTGCGGGTCGGGTGAAGTGGTTCTCGGTTATAGAGCTCACTTCACATATAGGTGGATTGATGGACTTGGATATAGGTCCAATTGGCACGGTTGTGCGTTTTGGTTGACCACCTTTGACGAGGTGCACACTTTGTGTGTACGTTATCACATGGGCGTGTGATGTGGATTATATAACCCCAATGGCGAAGGGTTTTTATTATGAGTGGAATAATTATGCGTTCATGTTTAGGGCGTATTTGTTTGTGGATGTTATGGTAGCATCGAGTGTGAACCACGAGCCGGTAGCACTATAAAATAATTGATGTGAACCACGAGCCGGTAGCATCGAGTGTGAACCACGAGCCGGTAGCACTATAAAATAATTGATGTGAACCACGAGCCGGTAGCACTATAAAATAATTGATGTGAACCACGAGCCGGTAGCATCGAGTGTGAACCACGAGCCGGTAGCACTATAAAGTAATTGATGTGAACCACGAGCCGGTAGCATCGAGTGTGAACCACGAGCCGGTAGCACTATAAACGAGTGAGACTCAAATGCGTATGGTGTGAACCACGAGCCGGTAGCACCATAGCGTTATGGTTAACCTTGGGTGTTTTTACGCGTTGTTATATATGTATATTGTATACGTATAATGTTGCATTGTCGTTATGTGGCTAACCTTATGGGTGTAGCTAATTGGCATCGTTCACATCGTTACTGTGAACTTATATTTGTTGATATTATTAGCTTGGTGCTTAGTGTTTGTACGGTACGCCTAGACTAGCTTGCCTTTATGCTTGGACGTTCGGTATGCGGTATTTGTTATTTGGGTGGCGTATTCATTTTATACATATATATGTATGTAGTATATTATCACTCACTAAGCGTTAGCTTACCCTCTCGTTGTTGACTTTTTTATAGATTGCATGCGGACGGTGGCTCGGGTAAGCGCGAGGACTTGAAGACTTGCATAGTTGCTTAGAGACTTGCTTCTGGATTGTTTAGGATTGGGTAGCGTATCCCCGATCGCCATGCTCGGCTTTATTGTGTATATAAAGTCTTATGGTCAAAAACGTGTAATTGGTACTTAAGTGGTAATTTGGGTCGATGTGGGCCCCGCTTTGTAAAACTCGTTCACACCTTAGTTATGTGCTAGTTTAACATATATAAACTTGTGTCTAAAAGCGTTTTGGTTAAATGTGTAGGGAACTCGCTTATCTTTTTCTCACTTAAAAGTCCCGGGGACAGCCCGTTTTGGCGCGGCGCGCCAGGTAGGGGGCGCGGCGCGCGGGTATGCTGTTCAGGATATTTTTTTTTGTTGTGAAAATTAACGGGTTTTGTCGTGGTTTGGTTTGGGTTGTTACAAGTGGTATCAGAGCATGGTCTAAGGGATTTAGGTGAGTTGAGATAGGTGCCTAGACTTAGACTTTTGTGTGTGCTTAATTTGTTGCGGGACTTGTAGGATTATGGGTCGGAATGGGTTTAGTTAGTGCCTTGTTATAGGTTGACTAACGTTTGTATTAGTAATGCGGATATTATTAATATGTTATTTGTGTTGTGAAAATAATTCTCGCGTATGTTTGTATCGCGTAGAATCTTGTTGTGTTTGTTTATATCATCGAGCGAGACGGTCGTTGTACTAACAAGTCGATGCGGCGTGTGTGCGTAATAAGAACTTGCAAACCTTATTACGGGTGCAAATCGCGTCTAACGAGTGATGTACGACGAGTGTTTAGCAAGATGGGACGGAGTTGTGCGTGCGATTTTATACGTTCGTGATCTAATCGTTTTGCATTTTGAGATTGACGACGCGAAACGAGATCGAGGCGAATAACGTGGAGTTTAACGCTAGAGTTGAGGCCGCCGTTGCGGAGCAAATGAGAGCGTTTCGAGAAGAAATAGGTAGGAAGTATTCCAAACTTCAAAGTAGTGGTGAAATGGAGCGTTATCTTAAGAGCTTCATGAGGACTAAACCCCCGATGTATGACGGGAAACTGGATCCTTTGGTAAGCACAACTTGGATTTCGGACGTCGAAGGGTGTTTCCGTACTATTGATTGCCCTCCCGAGAGAAAGACGAGACTCGCTACGAGTTTGTTGCGGGGTAGGGCGAGGGATTGGTTGGATGGTAAGACTGATCTTGTCGGTGGCGAAACGTTTATGGCCTTATCGTTGGGACGAGTTTAAGGAGGAATCCTTCGAGGAGTTCCGGACTTCGGCCGATTTGTGGGAATTGCGTAATGAGTTGCGAAAATTTGCGACAAGGATCTATGGATTTGAGTACTCTTAAGACGACCTTTATGGCGAAGGTTCGTTTTTGCCCGGAATAATTGGGGAATGATCGTTTGTTAATGGGGGATTTCTATCGGACCTTGAATAATGACATGAAGAGTAAAACTTGCCGGGGTCAAGCGAAATTGTTTTCGGAATTATTCGACTTGACTAGGAGTTTCGAGTCATACTCGCGATCGAATATGAGTGAGCCTTCAAGCGAGAGAAGGGTTGTTTCGTATGGTGCTCCGAGTAAGAGGACTAAGGGTCTGAGCGTGAGCACGGGTGGTACGCGGACGGGTATATCGAATTCTAGCGCGTCTAGATGTTACGATTGTGGCATGAGGAGTCACAAGTCTTGGGGAAGTTCGGTGCCGTTTGAGTTTGAGTTGTTAAATGCATTGTGTTGTGCATGTTATTGTTACTGGTGACGTTCCTAATGGAAGTACCCTATGTTGATGTTTGATTGACGGGCGAAGGGCGTAAGACTGGTGCAACCAAGCATTCCTTAGTATTTGGAAAAATGTTTCTACCAAGCCATGGAAATGGTTTTGGTGTTCGATTGTTAAGCGCGTGTTCGCTTTTATGTTGAAGTGATGAACCAGGAGGTTCGTCGGGTGATTGGAACCCCTGAGATCGAGTGTTTAAAATCTCGATGTGTGTTGGTAATGGAGTCTTTATGACGCGACATTAGGTGCCTCTTTTATACCTACTAGCGTGGTGTTCGACTCCGAGTGTGTTGTGGTTACATTGTACTTAGGGTACCGGGGTGAAACCCTTAGGTACATGAGTGACTAGGTGGAATTTGATAAACTAAAGCAATTGGATGATTGCGAGGGTGTAGTTTGTGTAATTTGTGGTACACTTTTCGTTCGAAGTGCTTAAGGATTGTTTGAAATCCTTCGCGTGCTCAAGGACAGAGCAAGATGTGGTGATGGGTCGTGTGAACCCAATTGTGGGAAAAGTCTACCTTTGGTAGCATGGTACGGTTGTACGAGTTATGATATTGGAACGTGGTTCCAAGTGGGGGAGTTACACTCCCGCACGAGGAAGTTTTAGTGTGAGATTTCGGATGATGCCTTTGGTAGATCCGGAAAATGTTGTCGAGACCTAGTTCTTGGTCGATATGTGGTAGAGTACAATTTCGGATAAATTGTACATATGGTTTGGATTTGAATTATCACCAAGGTGGTAACGTGGTAAATCTCATTGAGAGATAATGGACGTGTTTGGCGAGCAAAGTGAAATTCTTCGGTTAAGGGAGGTGTGTGTCGGGTTCTCTTTTGGAGAATTATTGTTCGGTACCTATGTTTGATATAGGTGGTTCTTGCTCGATTATGGGTGGTTAGTGGTCCGCTAGGGTCCACTATAGTGTAGCAGAGCGCGATGTTGCACTACTCGTTGTTTGAGGCCGAAAGTGCGTATGTGATTGATGAAGCATGACCTTCGGGGTCCGCTGACTTCATCGTGGTATTGATGATTGATGAAGCATGACTTTCGGAGTCCGCTGACTTCATCATGGGATTGTTGATTAATGAAGCATGACTTTCGGGGTCCGCTGACTTCATTATGGTATGGTTGATTGATGAAGCATGATCTTTAGGATCCGCTGACTTCATCATGGGAGTACGTGATTGGTGGAGCATGACTTTCGGGGTCCGCTGACTTCATCATGAGCGTGGTGATATATCAGTGAAGCACGACTGTTGACGGGGTCCGCTGACTTCATCCGGTGTTGAGTGATCTGTCAGTTGTTTTATACACCTATGGTGGGATCGTGAGAACCGTGTTGTGTGATTACTGATGCGATAGCCGTGTTTCGCTCACATGTTGTTACGGGTGTGACAATAGACGATTTTGTACACCTTAGGTTTAGCGTTGCCATAGTCGTTCTGGGCGCTTTTGGTTTTAGCAGTTGGATTTTGATGCTATGGTAGTTGCGTATAGGTCGTATTTGCGCACTGCAAGGGATGTTAGTGATTAATATTATCCGTAAGGATTCGTTTGGTTCGGTCTTCATCGTTTCTGATTGTTGACTTTAGGTTGAGACTTGGCTGTTTTTAGCGTTGTCCTCGGTAAAGGTACGCTAAGGAATTTATATCTCGGTACGAGGTTGGTTGAGTTTTTCCTGATATGGGAAATTGAGCAGGTTTCAGTGCTCGGATTGTGGTTTTGATAAATCACGGTTGACGATTTTGGTTGTTGAAAGTGATCCATTGGGAAGAATTGTCTAGGGAAGTTCGTATTGAGACTTGAGTGAGGATCGTTGAGTAGGTACGGATTGTTTAAGTGGAGAAGATCACGAGGACGTGATCGAGTTTAAGTGGGGGAGAGTTGTAAGACCCAAATATTTATTGTACATAATGTATTTATGGTGTACTATGCATGTATGAAGTGTACGAAGCATGTACGTGTTGCTTGCTCGAATGTCGAAGGAAACTGGACGTTGTCTGAAGTGACAAGGAGTGTACGTATCTTTTCAACCCCAAATAAAGTTTGTGCTAATGCTTCAAAGCCTTACCATTGGAAAGGAAATCTTATTACGTTCCCAACGATATTTGATTCATCGAAAACGGGGCTACGGTCAAAAAGTTATGGCCAAAACAAGTTTCTGAAAACTGAACTGTCAGTTGGAGCGGCGCCCCACCTTGTGGCGCGGCGCGCCGATCACTGCTGAAGCAATTTTCAGCCTTTTTAAAGGCTCTAAATGAAGGGTACTTTGGTCTTTTCACTTGGGGTCGGTTTGGGGTCATCAAAACTGATCCTTTGATTAGTTTGGATCACATTTTTCACTCATCAAACACTCTCATCTTCAAACCCTAGAGTGAGAGAGCTCCAATTGGAGAAGAAGAAGGGTGTTTCGGGTCAAACCTCGGGTATTAAAGTTGTTCCACTCGTCAACGGCATCATTTTGGCGGTATTGGTAAGTTCTAACTCCGAATTTCATTGTTGATTTTGCTATTCAAAGTTAGGGTTTGAACTTGATTTGTTGATAAACCCATTTAGACTCATGAAGTGGGTTAGTGATGCTAGTAATCGGGTTTATTGTTATTGTTGGTGGATTTCGGGTTGGTGAACAAATTGGTTATGTTTAGAACTTGAAATTGGGTTTAATCACTAGGTTTAGTGATTATGGAAGTATTGAAACCCATTTAGGGTTATTTGGTTGACTAGTTTTGACTTCGGGTCAAAATTAGGGTTTAGTGGTGATTATGACCCAATTGTCGATTTAATGAGGTTTGTAAACTTAAAATGGATTAAGTTGAAGTATTAAACCGAGTTAAATGTGTTTTGGTGTCAAAACTTGTAAAGGGTGAGATTTTGACCTTTATGGGTCAAAATTAGGGTTTAAGTGTCCTTTTGGGCAAGATAGGTGTTTATCACCTATGATCGGGTTTAATTGGCGTATTAAGACCATTCTCACTTGTGTTAGTGATTATTGGTTAATTTTGGGCGCGGTTTGTGCTTGGAAGTGCATTTGGGTCGAATTTGCACTAAGTGTCGAATTGGGTTGGTTTGTAAATCCAATCTAAGTGTGTTGTTGAATTTGTGATAATGGAATAGGTACTTTCCATTGACGAGTTGCGGATTACTTGGAAGCATTCATCAAGGCGACAAGGTGAGTGTTAATATCCTATATGCATATGTATGTGTAGGATGGGTGCGGGTCGGGTGAAGTGGTTCTCGGTTATAGAGCTCACTTCACATATAGGTGGATTGATGGACTTGAATATAGGTCCAATTGGCACGGTTGTGCGTTTTGGTTGACCACCTTTGACGAGGTGCACACTTTGTGTGTACGTTATCACATGGGCGTGTGATGTGGATTATATAACCCCAATGGCGAAGGGTTATTATTGTGAGTGGAATAATTATGCGTTCATGTTTAGGGCGTATTTGTTTGTGGATGTTATGATAGCATCGAGTGTGAACCACGAGCCGGTAGCACTATAAAATAATTGATGTGAACCACGAGCCGGTAGCATCGAGTGTGAACCACGAGCCGGTAGCACTATAAAATAATTGATGTGAACCACGAGCCGGTAGCATCGAGTGTGAACCACGAGCCGGTAGCACTATAAAATAATTGATGTGAACCACGAGCCGGTAGCATCGAGTGTGAACCACGAGCCGGTAGCACTATAAAGTAATTGATGTGAACCACGAGCCGGTAGCATCGAGTGTGAACCACGAGCCAGTAGCACTATAAACGAGTGAGACTCAAATGCGTATGGTGTGAACCACGAGCCGGTAGCACCATAGCGTTATGGTTAACCTTGGGTGTTTTTACGCGTTGTTATATATGTATATTGTATACGTATAATGTTGCATTGTCGTTATGTGGCTAACCTTATGGGTGTAGCTAATTGGCATCGTTCACATCGTTACTGTGAACTTATATTTGTTGATATGATTAGCTTGGTGCTTAGTGTTTGTATGGTACGCCTAGACTAGCTTGCCTTTATGCTTGGACGTTCGGTATGCGGTATTTGTTATTTGGGTGGCGTATTCATTTTATACATATATATGTATGTAGTATATTATCACTCACTAAGCGTTAGCTTACCCTCTCGTTGTTGACTTTTTTATAGATTGCATGCGGACGGTGGCTCGGGTAAGCGCGAGGACTAGAAGACTTGCATAGTTGCTTAGAGACTTGCTTCTGGATTGTTTAGGATTGGGTAGCGTATCCCCGATCGCCATGCTCGGCTTTATTGTGTATATAAAGTCTTATGGTCAAAAACGTGTAATTGGTACTTAACTGGTAATTTGGGTCGATGTGGGCCCCGCTTTGTAAAACTCGTTCACACCTTAGTTATGTGCTAGTTTAACATATATAAACTTGTGTCTAAAAGCGTTTTGGTTAAATGTGTCGGGAACTCGCTTATCTTTTTCGCACTTAAAAGTCCCGGGGACAGCCCGTTTTGGCGCGGCGCGCCAGGTAGGGGGCGCGGCGCGCGGGTATGCTGTTCAGGATATTTTTTTTTTTGTTGTGAAAATTAACGGGTTTTGTCGTGGTTTGGTTTGGGTTGTTACATGTAAGTTTGCAAGTTATTGTATAAAGGCTTGAATATGATATATATATATATATATATATATATATATATATATATATATATATATATATATATATATATATATATATATATATATATATATATATATATATATATATATATATATATATATATATAATTTTTGTTTTGTTTTTGTGATTAGTTTTTCATATAGAATTGTAGTAGTTGGAATGGTATGTTAGCTACTAAGTATGAACTTAACGGGTAGGTACTACCCGAATTAAAGAGTATAAAACGCTAATATGAAGAAAGAGCTTTTATAAATAAGTTCATATTACGCTATGAAATACTATTGACTACTCTTGATATTCTATATGATTAACTCGTTTCATTTGACTATTTTGAAGGAAATGGCACCGACTACTCGACACACCTTGAATATGAGCGAAGAGGAATTTCGTGCCTTTCTTGCTTCAAACATAGTCACAGTACAGGCTGCGCTACATACCAACAATAACCTTGGATCTAGCAGTACAGAAAATCGTGTAGGATGCACCTACAAAGAATTCACTGCCTGCAAACCTTTGGAATTTGATGGAACCGAAGGACCGATCGGATTGAAACGGTGGACCGAGAAGGTCGAATCGGTGTTTTCCATAAGTAAGTGTACTGAAGAGGACAAAGTGAAGTACGCTACGCATACCTTCACAGGTTCTGCGTTAACATGGTGGAATACCTATCTAGAGCAAGTGGGACAAGATGATGCTTACGCACTACCGTGGTCAGCATTCAAGCACTTGA